>NC_137422.1:16467283-17942283 GCF_964374335.1 Astatotilapia calliptera
GGAGACATTTTACCACTGCAATACTGCATCCGTACAGCTGTATCAAACAGGTCATCTAATCAGCTTATAATGATATCCAGGTAGTTGAACGTAAAAGATTCATAAGCTAGAGCTGTGTCTAGTTCTCTTGTTCATGTTCATGTGATGAACAGAAAAGATGTATATTTATACTGTAGGAAGTTCGCTTATGCATGCATGGAGAAAAAAGTGGTATTAAATGGCATAAGCTGCACTCATCTTCCCATGAGAAGAAGTGAAAAATGTGACTTTTTCAGGCTGTCATTTTTCCTTTGGCTTTCTTTTTCTAATTTCTAGATTTCCACTTTTTTCCCCCTATTCACAGCAGTGACTGTGTGCATGCTGAGCAGAAAACATGAGCTCTACAAAGATCATCTCTCTCTTTCTTCTCCTCCACCCACCTGTGGCAATGAACCATTAGTAGCCACCAACCAGCACCACACAGCAGCATGTGCCAGAGGGTGTCTGTGTTGATTGCACTGGTTCTGTTTCATGTATACCTGTTTATAAGGGTGTGTGCGCACGCGCGCCTGTATATGTAACTCAGCTGAGTATTCTGTGTAGCCCTTGATTATTACAACCCAATTTCTTTCAGGACAACAAACAAAACGGATATTTGTAGTTAATCCTATCATTTGAGAGATGGTCTGTTTTCAGAAACATCATTTCTTAAATATGTAATTTCTTTCTGTCGTTTTGGTGTCATTCAAACATGAATTTGACTGCTTAAATTAAACCCTACTTTTTAAAGAGTCACAGTTCTAGTACCGTACTCCTTTTTAGCGATTCAATTCAATATAATTTCATTAGTGGTATTTCTATAGGAAAAGGCATTTAAATTACATTTAAAGCTTTTGAGCTGCAAATGCTTGTCAGTGCACAGGAACACAAGTATATAAAATTTAAATAATGAATAGTTCAGTGTTTGATCGACAGCCATGTTTCGTCTCGCTTTCAAACTTTGTAGCTACACATAATTTAACTACCTGTGCTTTGCTTAATTAAAGCATTCCATCTCAGTGCAAACTAGTCTAACATAAGTGTTAATGAGAGTAATTGTCTTAAATACTAATGAATTAAATTCATCATTGCACATCTCTGCAGACCCATCCTCGCTCACATTGTGGTTTTAAAGACATTAAAAATATTCAAGGCTTAAAAACGGATCTGGTTGTCTGGTTTGTCCTCATAAAGTAAGTAGGATCATCCAAAAACACTAAGGGTAGGAGATTTGAGCTTTTAACAAATTTGTGCCACATTAAAAATCTGCAGCTGCCATGAAATTAAAATACAAGTGTGCATACTTGCATTACGTTGTTAGATGTCCAGTCATTAAATATCTACATAAACTGTTTGTTGATCTTTATTGAAGATGTATATTAAATAAACAACAAAGATTTAAAGGGTGTACGCATGAATTGAGCCACACAGTATGCAGTTAAAAGTGTATTTTCCAAGGCCGTATTTTTAGTTATTAGCATAAGTGGGATTTTTAATTAGATTTTGGTAACAGATCCCATTAATTCAGGTTTCTCTTAAAGACTTTCTTATTAAACATGTTTAATTTGGCCTGATTATTTGCATGATAATTAGCTCAAGCAAAACCCATCTCTAATGCATGCCATCATCATCCATCTGTATCTGAACAAGATTATTTTTGCAAACCAGTGCTGAATTTGTGCATGCTGTACAACAGGATAATACCCTCGGATCTTACCGGATATGTAAGCTGGTTCTTCTCCTGTTATCGTCCTTCTGGATTTAGAGATGTCTGATTATGTCCAGACTCAAGCAATTCCAATAACAATGTAAGCTTGCCCTCCTCGCCAAGTGGTTTGGCAGATATGAAATCAGTGCAAACAAAATCTGATTTGTGCACGGACAGAGTTAGAGGGCAGCATTACTGAAGTGACTGCTGTAATTGTAACCATGGATGTATTATAAGCCAGATTTCAGTGCAATCTTTGCTTACTTTGTTCTCTTTTCCATTACCTAGTATACTGTCTCTCGGTCTCTGTCACTCTATCTCTCTTTCCGTGGTATTTCTCTATTACTTTAACCCTTGTAAGCCTTATCTTCTGTTTCCTGCTTTCGAATGTGTGGGAGGCGCCATTGATTGCAAGAATGTTTCCATCAGAAGATCAGTTTTCTGGATCACTGTAATGAGTGGTGTCTGCTGGTGTCAGAGAATGGATTGGTTCATGTCAGTTAACCTACAGACAAAAAGACTTGCTGAAATAAAGACTGTGTTTTCACAGGTGCACAATCAATGTTATTGCTTTGCTGGCTCGTGTTAGTTGGGGAAATAGAAGATAGAGACTTTCCTTCAGACTTTGATTAAGTCATCTCAACTGTGTTTTCTCTGCTGAAATTGATAATTTCTGTCACACAAAACCAACACAATGCGGTTAAAGGTCGCTAATAATTATTTTTAATTTCTCTTTTGATAGCCCATCTTTGGATACTAGTAAATATGTATTAGGACCGGTGTAATTTAATATGAAAAATGTTCAGGACTGGTCACATTTACACCCACTGCATTTTCCTTTTCTGGCGCCTGTTGCTTGTTATTGTAGGACATGGAATACATTCTCTGTGCTCATCTGAAAGCAGACATGTAGCCGTTGAATCCTCTGGATTTTTGCATAATTGCTTTTGCTGGGGTCTGATGTTCCATTTGCTAATGTGGCATGTTCTAAAAATAAAAAAAATAAAAAACCAAGGCTACACTGTCAGACAGGGCTGGAGTTTCAGTAATAAATACCTTCCTTTACGCCTCTGTCCTGTACCCTCATATTCCAGTTGCACTACTCATTATTTGTTTGTCCCTCTGTTTATACAAAACACATTTCTCATCACACTGAAATACATGCATTTCGTGTGTTTTTGATCTCGTTCAGCGGGTGTATAGAGGTCCATGTTTGGCTTGACTATTTCTCTCTCTTAAATAATAATGAGCCTGTTATACCCGGAAGTAGCCAACTTTCTAAAGCAGTCAGGCACAAATATGGCTAGATATCCCTGCTCTCTCCCCCTGTTTTATATCTCCTGTCTGATCAGTGCTAGCAACAGACAACAGCACCAAAGCTTCCCTGATTGTACCCAGGTAGAGGGTGTTACATGCTGTCATGGTGCTTTCAGAAGTTATTTACTGTTTGTTTCCCCCCTCGATTTCTTCTTTATTCCTGTGTTTGTCTTGTGTGTGTTTGCTGATGGATGTTGTGATAATTACAACAAGGATTGTGCTGCAGGCACATGCTCTGAAGTGTCACACTGAGCCATTGTTCTATTCATTGGCTGATTAAAGAAAACAAACAGACATCTAGTAGTTGTTTTGTACATCTGACTGTGTTGAATAAATAACACAACTGTGCAGGTTTAAAATCCAGGTGTGCATGTCATGTTCTGACATTAATGTAATGCAAAACCAAAAAAAAGAAGAAGGCAAAACTCATGACTAAACCTGATTTAACTTGTATGTAAGAGTACGTTGTGAAGGAAAATGCAAAATCTAAGGTGTTAATTGTAATTATGCCATTATTTTGAAATCAATGACATTCTTTTATCCATCATCATCCTCATTCACAGCCTATCTAACTGTAAGTGAATAATTCCTAAAATGCTGTGCATTAAGTCATTGCTAATTACATTTTACAACCTTATCATAAATAATCATTCTGCATTGTTGTTAGCATTGTGCTTCACCATACCACCTGACAAAATAATATAGGTCAGTGTAGCCCTTTTTTTTTTTTTAAGCAAAGCCTGGTAATGAACTGAACTTCACTGAACTGACAAGACCGGCAAGAGAGTGACACACAAAGAATAACAGACATGATTAGCTGCTTTAAAAAAGATATGCTTGTCATATCAGGCCTTTCTGATACAGAAATACTTGCATCGATTCAGCTGTGATTCCCTCCCAGCTTTGCCGTGATTCAACCAGTTTGAATCGATGCAGCTGCATCTTAGACATTAAGCCCAGCACATCGATCTCACTTGGTGAATTGTGACACCCTCTGAGTGTGTGTGTGTGTGTGTGTGTGTGTGTGTGTGTGTGTGTGTGTGTGTGTGTGTGTGTGTGTGTGTGTGTGTGTGTGTGTGTGTGTGTGTGTGAACACACACATGCGTTTCCTTTTTACTTCTTTCAAGGTTTATAAATACTTACATATATATATATATATATATATGTGTGTGTGTGTGTGTGTGTGTGTGTGTGTGTGTGTGTGTGTGTGTGTGTGTGTGTGTGTAAGTATACACACACAGACACAACACACGCAGATATACATGTATGTGTGTGTGTATGTATGTGTGTGTGTATGTGTGTGTGTGTGTGTGTGTATGTGTATATATACGTATGTGTGTGTGTGTGTGTGTGTGTGTGTGTGTACGTATGTGTGTGTGTATATACGTGTGTGTGTGTGAGAGAGAGAAATATGGGAAAGATGCAAAAGTGGATTTTAACCATTACCATGTATAACCTGGCAACAAACGGCTCGTGTTTCTCATCTGCTCCATGTGTTTTTGTAGGTCAAGGATAACTTGAGCATTGAACGAGAAAAAAAATGTATACGTGTCCAGGTCGGATAATTTGTTAGGACGGCCTTTTGTGATGCTTTTTTGTGTGCACAATTTCATTTCAAGCCTCTCTTGCATATTGGCTATGCTTTAACCATGTCATAACCTGCTTGGCAATGTTCCTTAGCCGGCTATTTACAAGATTAACCCATTCTATTGTCCACACTGCTGCAGCCTCTACAGACTGTCGAGACACAGAACATGTCTGAGGGGAGCATAGATTGCTATGGCCCCCATGGGAGCTTTCAGAAGGAATAAGATGGATGACACACTTAAAGTGCTGCACTTGTCCCTGAGGCCAGATCTGCTAAGGATGCTTTCTTGCCAAACCATCAGTACATGCACAGATATTAAACAGATGTGCTGTAAGAGTGATAGGATTTTTGTGCACGCTTGGAAGTTGAGTTAATGATTTATTTCTTACATATATGTGCATGTGCATATATTGAGGTCACTGCTACAGGAAACCTGGGTGTTTGCTGACAGCTAGCAATGAAATGAGACTTTTGGTTTAAATATGTTTCTTCATTTGAAAAGCACAGAAGTCCTCTATGGATTAAAATCAATATGGGCCAATCTCATCAACACCACTGTCCTTGGCTTACTGATGTCTGTCTTGCCGAGGACTGGGAGTGTGATGAACTACAGTTTTCTTTAGACAGATCCATACCTTTCGAGGTGATTGGGTTTGACGTGTGCCCCTGAGCCATGAGTGCACAACCTTCTATTTGAGTGAATCATTTGTGTGCTGCATTGATTAGAGGTTCATTGAATTCAACAGAGCTGGTTGGCCATCAGTTCTAAATGCATAGGGAATATGAAGTGGAATGCATTTCGCTGCACACATTGCGGAGACTGGCTTTCCCTATTTGCATGTGCATGGCTTGTGTAAATGTATGATTATGTTCTTCAGAGGGTTTCGTGGACTACTGATGCATGTATTTTTAATTGCCAAGCCAGTGTGAGAGTTAGAGGAAGAGGCCCCTGGACAGAGGCTGAGCTAAACCCAGCCATGCTGCCCTGTCACTTAATTTGTTTCCTCTCCTCAGACTGCCTTCCTCACTCTCATGCTGTCTCTGCGTTTCTCTCAGTGTGTGGTAGTCTGAGTAGTGCTAGCTGACCTTCACTGGGACACGGCCGTGACTCTAATTGCATTGATATGTCAGCGAGCTCCAGTGGTTGCAGGAGAGCGTAGCAACATTACCCCATGGCGATGGGGCCGCCATGCGAATTTTGTTTTCCTTTTTTACTGATGAGTCAGAGAATAAAGCTTCTGAAAAGTGAGAGACAGGCCAATGCTTATACACAGACATAACACTTTAGAATTTCCACTCACCATGATGCTAAGACACTGCATGACTTTGTCTGTCTGTTTGTCCAGGGTACAGTAACAATAAAGCTCCCCCCCCCCCCCCCCCCCTTTTTTTTTTTCTTCTCCCTCCACTTGATGTAACACATCTTATATAGAGCTGGCTAGTCATTAATTGATTGATTTATTTGAATCAACGTCAACACCCAGTGTAGAAATTTAACAGGTTTATATTAATAGCATTTCATGTCACCAACATCCCATTTTTATTTTATTTTTTTGCAGCGTCTCTGCTTTGAGCGTTGCCTTTTTGTTTTTCTTTTAATTTTGGTTCTGGTATGGGTTGATATGATCTAATTTGTTCCCTGCCAACTGGTGGGTGGATGCATGCACATGCTTCTGCCCACAGGCTTTTGCATGTGTGTGTCATGTTTATTCATCAAAGATTATATCTGAAATCAAGTGGAAGCATAAAATTAGCATATTGTAAAAATTCAGTAAGTAGATACAAAAATCTCTGTAGTGTGCACTGTATTTGTAGAGCTCTTGGAACTGTTGTCATCGGTTCCTTTGAAATTAATTTTCAATCATCATGCAACACTTACATTGGATGCTTTACTCTGCTCATCATAGCTTTTTTCCCCCACAATAATTTTTTTAAATAACATTAATAACAACAACAGCACTGCCTCTTACTCTCTTTTGAGCTTGGAAATGTGTAACAAATTTAAGGGTACTTTTTGCTTTTCTCTGTAAATGTTGTACATTTTTTTTTGTCTGTGTGTTTTGTTTTGTTTTTTCGGGGGGGAATCAGATGGCGGTGCAGCACAGCGGTGCAGTGGTTAGCACCGTCTCCTCACAGCAAGATGGTTCCAGGTTTGAACCGTCTGGCCAGCTGGGGCCTTTCTATGTGGCATGTGCTTCTATCCGACTAGTCTAGCTTCCCACAGTGCAAAGACATGCACAATTAGGTTAACTGGTGAAGCTAAATTGGATGTGCATGAGACTGTGCGGTTGTCTGTCTGTAGAGGCATTTCCAGCGTGTGCTTTGCCTTTTGCCCTACCACAGCTGGGCGGTTTTGTTTTTGGACACCAAAGTGAAATTACTGTTTGAAGGGTGGAAATCTAACAAGACTAATGACTGAAGAACATAATAGACTTGACGTCAGTCAGTGTAAGTCATGCAGCTCCTTGTATTTGGTTTAGTTTGACCATGTTTAATCAATCACTGGTGACATTTGCGCTAAGCACTCTGATATAAACATGTTATGTTCTGTTTGCTGACCACAGCCGTGAGGCAGATGAATGTTATGGTGCATTATGCTCATGACATTATATCAAATCTCAAGATAAATTAACGCTTAAATATGTTATCTTTGTTTTACAGCCAGACAAAGCAAATATAGGGCTGCTATGGGCGTTGTGGGAGTGAAACACACTACACTTTTCTCATAATTTGAGTTGTTGATTTTTCCCCATTAGTTACAGTCTGGACCACCTTGATCTGTGTGAAGCTGTGCTGTCAGACAAGCTCTATCGCAGTGTCTCTCAGCTAATTTTGCTGCGTTTTGACAAATGTCATGTTTTTGTTCACTTTTTGAAGTAACAAACCAGTTCCATTGCAGTAGGAAGGACACGGAGAACATTTTTTGTCCTGCTTGGTGGTCTATGTGATTCTCTAAGAAGAGATGAGGTTGAAGGACAGTTGAGGGGTGAGAGTTGCAGCGCCAACAAAGAAACAAAAATGTGATTTCTAGACAGCAAGGAAGAAAAGGGAAGCGAATGAGATAAAGGAGGAGGGAAGAAGTGTACAGTTGTTTGAAAGACCGAAACCTGTGTTGATGGAGACAGGCTGGTTACCAGATGGGTTTTGTCAGAGAGAGAGGGAGGAACACAGAGACGGAAATGGTTAAGAGATGGAGGCTGATGTGGCTGTCTGTAATGCGATATGGCAGATGCGATTTTATTTTTAGGACACAAGGCCCCAGAACGATAGGTTTTATAGGGTTTTGAGTGGGTTGATCTTTTTAAATATTCAACTTCAATGAAATATGGAGCATGACTCCAGGCTGTTTGGAATTCATAAGTCTGTTTGGCAGGACTGGCCCTGCATATTGAGAGCTGTCAGAGTCAGCCTGAGTGTTAAACACAACTCTTCAGCTGGCAGTAAGAAACAATGGCAAAAAAGAAACACCTTAGTTGAATACAAAAGAGACGAAGAATGGAAGTCCTCTGTTGGAGGTTGAAATATTTAATCAGCTCTTGTGCTGGAATAATGGATGTGAATGAATAATGTTACCCAGATGAAGTGTTGTTAAATGACCACCTGTATATAGGGCCTTTTTTTTTTTTTTTAACTATTTACTGTGAATTATAAAAAGCGTTGTATGATTCATAGTGTTAAATAATTCCCATTTGCTTTGTACATGGCCTTGATGCAGCACCTCAGTTCATTTTCTGTGCAAAACCAACCATTTTAGCTTGTTTCCCCTTTGGACCGCCCTTCCTTTAAAACAGCCTCTTTCTTATTTGCTGCCCCTTGCAAACAGCAGGTGGGTGGGGCTGCAGTGCTGACAGCCCGAGCTGTGTGCCTGTGATGAGAATATAAAGGATATCCCTTTCCTATGATGTGTGATGAGACTAGAATAGAAAATGTTGCTTGGGCAACGTAACTATCCACCACCATAACAATTTATGTATGATAGAAAATAAAGAACAGCATAATAGATGTACTTTAACAAAAGAAAAACAACACGTCTGTGTTGTCCACACACCGGCAGTAGTGAAGAATCTGAATATGGCTGTTAATATCTCATTCTGTGACACTGAAAAAAAATACAGCAGAATATGTGTTCTCTGCAAATCTGTCTTATGGATACAGAAGCCTTTCGCAAATGATCAGCTGTGTTCTCTATAATCCTCTGGAATGTGTACAACAAGAAAGAGTCCGTCACTTTTGCTCTTCCTATGATGGAAAATTCTTCTCCGTCAATGATTTAATGTAATTTTACTTTCTGTATAACCAATTGATTCAAAGCAAACAGAAAAGTGCAGTTCTATCTGTCTTTGAGTCTAAGGATGCATTTGCAAGTGTGTTTCAGCTTCGTGTCTGGGGATGTGTGAAGGATCAATATTTTCCTTCCCCAGTCTGACAGGTGTACACTGCCGCAGAATGCGGCTGATAGAAACCCTTAGTTAGTGTGAAGTCACTGAGGGGAAATACATATGCATAAGACTACGACCGCTGGGGATATTTACCAGCAGTAACCACGCAAACAACAACAACAGGTAGCTGAGCCTGAAACCAAGGCATGTTTAATTCATGCCAGATGCAGCAGTGTACACTGTCCGTACACCTGTGAAATAGCCCGTGTTTATTGGAAAAGGACTGTGCATGTGTGCGCTTGTGTTTGCTTCTATGCAGTGATGTGTGCCTGTCAGACTGTCTTTCGGTGTTTGTGTCTGATGTCTGCTTTTCTCTTGCTGTGTGGGAAACGCAGTGAGAGAAGAGCAAGGCCCCAGGAAGTGATGCTGTCCCTGTATGAGGAAACATTCGCAGTCTATTACCCTGCGTGTAGATATAATTAGTGTAAAGCAGGAGTAAAAGCTCGGGTTGCTACAACCATCTGCCAGGTGTATTTCTATTTATAATACAGGTGGACAGATTTGTTTATATTATGAATAATTGTATGCTTTTTTTTTTTACCCATTTATTGCAAATTGCTGATCATGGCCTTTAGTAAACGGCTTGTTTTGCATCCTACAAAGATGTAAATTACCCATGCAAATCTTATAAGTTCATATTTCTGGAAGATGATATTTCTAAAACTGATAAACATTAATTTAAAATGTCTATCTCTGACTTCTATTTAAATAAATGTCAAGATCATGACAACAAATGCTGTATATATATGTTTTTGTTACCGAGCGTAGCACTTAGCATTATCATACATTCATCTGCATCTACAAAACAATACAGTGGACATTTTCTGCATTTTTGTAGGCAGCATATCAGTTTGAAGTATTGCAGAGCGTCACGGGACTATAAGAACAGTCACTGCGACCTCTTAGACGAAGAGCTGCAGGCGATATACTTCACACCTCCAACTTCTCAGCGAGGTAACCAATTTTTACCGAGTCCTGCTGTTCGTAGGCTTGTGTCATGTGCAGTACAAAATTACATGACAGTTGTTCACAAAATCTTGGAAAAATCCAAATATTGCCTGTAGGGCTGGGCCATATTATACCGTTCACAGTAATACCGGTATAATGTTAGGCAACGATAGGAAAATGAAATATCATGATAGAATGGGAGTAAAACGCGCATGCGCAGTGCCTTTGTTTTCATACGCACATGGCCGATTGTTGAGTGAAACAGATGAACCAGAATTGGTTTGTAAAAATGGTGCAACTTCAGTGATATGGAACTGGTTTGGTGTTTGTCCGTCAGATACACAACAAAGTAAATTTTTTTGCAGAACATGCAAGCGGCCGTTGTCATTGTCATATTTGTCGGACTAAGATGCTCTTAAATCTGGGAGTAATCTGTGTCCTAAACTCCGTATTCTTCAGGTCAAACAACACTGCAGCATCACTTAGAGTTAAAAACTGTCTAAATTCTTTCATCTTTAATAAAACGATCAGCATTGCTGCTTTACCAGGTGTAACTATAAAGTTTAACTTCCAGGCATCCATGAAAACAAAAGTTATTACATTTAACGGAGTTATGAGTTAGCAGGAAGCTAGCGGAAGTTAGCTTGCTAGTTTCGCTAGTTACCTAAGCATGATATAGCACGTTCTGACGGAGAGATTTCTGAAAAAAATCAAACGTACAGCTCTGCTATCACTTCCAACATAAATGAAGACAAGAAACTAAACAGCAGTGACGTTTGTAGGGTTACTGAAGTTGGGCTACCTGGTATATAATGATGTGCTACGTGATCGCTAGCGACACAGCTATGTTAGCATAACATAAACAGTGAAGCTGGAGGACGAACACTAACACTTTTCCACTTATAAAAGTTAACGTGAAGGTTCTTCATGGTTAGAGACAAATGCAATCGCATGGCAGGATACTGTAAACGGACCAAACTTCAGTCAGGAGAACAACTGAGATAATCCATCCACAATACGAGGTTAGTCATTAATATACTGCAACAACATAGGAATAGAGCAGCTGCCAGAGAATTCAACATTAATTAATCAATGGTACAGAAGTGGAGGAAGCAAGAAGAATGAGTTTAATAAAGTTTGATTTATCTGACTGCTTTGTTTCGCTTAATGTGCCTTATAATCCCGTGCACCTTATGGTCCGAAAAATGCGTACTGCACACTGCAGTTTAATGTTGCAAAGCACCTCTTTTTAACTTCAGTGGATATTATACATGGTTATGCTCAGGATATGTCAGCCCATTTCTACTGGAAATGCCTTTTGGTTAAACTTTCAGCAAGGAATTTGCATTTGCACTGTTACATTTTTATAAAGCTTTAATGTACATAAAAACCAGCTTCTTGTTTAAGTGAAAATGAATGGAAGGTTGTCTTTTTGCGCTAGTAATGTTGTGGAGTTGTATTTTGTCAATTATATCGTCGGTTATATCGTTATCGCAAATTTTCAAATATATATCGTGATAAATATTTTTGGCCATATCGCCCTGCTCTAATTGCCTGACATCTTTTTAAAAGAAGTCCGCTTGTTTTGCAGCCCCTAAAAATGTGACCTATAGGGTTAAACCACATTTTCTGACAATGCTGTTCACTGCACAGCGTTCGAAATTGGATGTGGCTTTTAATTGGCCATATTTTTGCGTTTACACTGATTTGCATTGGCTATCAAGCTGTTTTTTGGTTTTTGTTGTTGTTGTTTGTTTTTTTGAAAAGGCAGATATGAGTACATTAGTGACAACAGTGTTATTGACTGCTTTGAAAATGTCATATTGCTTGCGTTTGATAGTGAAGCTATCGATCAAAGAGAGGCCCTGTATTATTTGTTATATTTTTTTCTCAAGTAAAGTGTGTGTAGGTTAGCCGTACTAGTGGCAGGAAACCGGGCTCACTTTTGGGGCACTGTTAGATGCACCAAGGCGTGCTAACGTAATGCCATGCTTGGCTGCAGCTCACAGTGGCTGAAGGTTCACACTGAGGGGCAGGGGACTTCAGGGACATTCAGCTACAGCCCTTTCACATCTCCGCATCACCCTGTCTGATTTTACACGGCTACAAACTCCTCCTTCACTTGTCTCGTAGTCTTGATTTCAATATGTCATATTTGTTTATGCACTGCAGGGGAAATGTGCTGACATCTCCATAGGAGTCTGTCTCTTATGTGCACATCTATGGTTGTGCAAATCCCACTGCCTGTCCAGTTTAAAAATAAATAAATAAATAAATGCTTACAAGAATGCGGTCATAGAGGGTGACCTATAAATGTCAAGGGACTGTCCCCTCTCTTTCTTTGGAGCCAGATATTCAGGCTCCGCTTACTGTGACCATAGACGCCCATACTGATCAGTAATATTTTCGCTACAATGACAGTTTTTTATCTCCCAGATACTATACACAATGTAAACTCTCACCACTTGTGCCAGCTCTATTGAAAGGGCATAATGTTTTCTAAAATTAGCTTTGAGCCTTTACAAATTAAATGTATCAAAGTGGTAATTATATAAAGAGCCAATGCTGTTTTCTTTTTGGACTGATCATCACTGTCACTAAATCAAAATATGTGCTTCTGACAGCCCTAGTAAGATGTAATACATGTCTCTGGGGCTGCAGCTAATAATTCTTTTACTCATCAATTAGTCTGTTGATCATTTCATCTTTATTAAATCATTAATTGTTTCATTTATACTAAATTCAAATAATAAATCCTACTACCAGATCTCGAACCACATTTTTTTTAAAAACAAATTATAACAAGCACTATTTGGCTGCAGCTCCTCAGTGAAGTGTAGGCTCAGCCAAAAAAAATGTATTGATAAATTATTAAATAAAATTGTATCACGAGTACATACTGGCACATATTTATCCTCCAAATTATGTCTCATTTCCACTAAAACTGTGGAACTGAATCGTGTTTTTCTGTAATTAAACAAATATATTTGAGGTTGTGAATGTGGGAGAGAAGGAGGAGAAAAAGAGGGGAGCAGAATCAATGCTTAACAAAGGAAAACATTTATATATGCGTTAGAGCTGGAAAGGCCTCAGTTAACTATGTCAGTGCTGGTTTTTGGATTAGCCATAGGGACTGTTATAGTGCTCTTTCAACAGTCCCGTCTCTGCATGTCCTCTATTTTCTCTTCTTTCACGTAGCTCCCTCAGTTTTTGTGCTCTATTTGAGTCTAGTCCAAATTACAGTCATTGCCCCCAAATCACACCACTGTCTTGAGGCTGTTTAGTCTGTCCACCTTGTCATCCTCTCCCTCATCATCTCATTTCTCCCACTTTTGTTCTCCTTTCACTCTCCTCTCATTGCTTGTTGCCTGTCCTCATTTTTAATCCTGTCTGCTGTGTCAGAAAAAGCTAGACAGTACAGTCTGCACATGTGCAGCTAACTACAACAAACAAACAAGGGACTAACCTTCAGTGACTGGTGCTTTGCCAAGTAATGATCTTTAATTAGAGTCAGCCTAATACACCCAAGCTAACAAGCTGTCTTCTTGCTTTTACCCTTTAAAAGACTGGCTGGGGGACTTTGGCACATGACTCACATTTGTTTCACCATACGACTCTTAAATGTAGCTCTCCTTGGCACATCTCATTGTGTATGTGCAAAGTCATAGCCTTCTAGAGTACAGTGCGCACAGTCCCATCCTCACAGATAAAATGGTAAGGGTTTTTTTCTTTCTTTTTATACCATTTGTGTTCCTAAGTGGTAATGTACAACTGTCCATTAGAGTACGAACGAAGTAAGAAGGGTTATTTTGTGAGCAAGGTTTTTCACCCCTTTTCCTCCATTCAATCAGTTTTGCTTTTCTGAATTTGTTTTATTTGTACTATGAGTCATAGCAACTCTGCTTTTAAACCTCAAGTGTGCTGATTGCTGGCAGAGATGCAGAAAAACACACACCTAGTCTCATCTTTCTGTTATATACACTGAATATTAGGGGTGCAACGATACACAAAATTCACGGTTCGGTTCGATACTTTGGTGTCACGGTTCGATATTTTTTCGATACAAAAAAAAATGTTCATGCCTTTTTAATTTGTCATTTATTAAAATTATAAATATATATTTTAACACAAAAGTACAGTTTTTAAATTTAACCCTAACCCTTGTGCGTGTTGTTTTTTAGCTCGTCATATCGCAGCCACAGAAATTATTTTGTCCATGAAACCATAAAGCTGCACTTTCTTTTTGCCTTATAGTCTGATTTGTCATAACTTCTCCGTTTTGTGGTAAGCTTTTCTTTGGCTGTCACTTCTTCCCCCTGACCTGTCTTATTTGGCTCAGCAGAACTAAAATATATATCTGTCTGTGAAGGTTCTCAGTCATCCAGGTCATCGTAGTCAAATATAAATCCTGCTGCTTTTACACACGCACTCACATAAGCTCAGCGATTCTCTGCGCGATCAACCTCTCACATGTTTAAGCTGCGGGAGATTTCACTTGTCATGTTTGCATAGTAAGCTAACAATTAATAAGACGATGTCAGAGGAATTGGTGCACAAATTATCATCACTCACAGATCAGTGCTGTCGCTCTCTATACACAGTTCGCGCGATTGCAAAGTGAAAGCAAAAAAACAAGCGCAAATTCAAACACGATTTCAATATGTCACATATTGACAGTGGCTCACCCAATGACATAATTACCCAGCTACATTTCTGAAAGAATGCAAAAGCATTGACATATATTTTTCCTTCCTACAATAGCCCGACAGGCAGGGCAGAGATAGCCCCGGGACGTCGGGCTAGCGATATTGCGAGCCCTGTATCTGATTGAGGAATCACTCATCTTTGGAAAAGAGAGTTTATTACAGAGAAATGTCTCTTTCCAAAATAAAAGCTATACTATCCGCTTCTTCTGGGCTATATTCTCAGCAGCATATTAAACATATCAGGTCTCCATAAGGAGAATCCTGTGCTAACAGCTGTCTAAATGACTCGGCTAAAGTTTGTAGCATGCATGCTTGTTGTTTTTGTCTTTGCACTAGGATGATGTCGGTGTAAATGTGCAGTCATATTCGTTGTGTTCCCACTAGTGCTTTCAGGTTAATCTCGTTGAAATAACCTTAACGCCACAACATGGCAAATCTCCATTAACGAGCTACCCTATACAGAGGGGCTAGACGGCCAACACGTTAACGAGCTAACTGCGCTAACACACTAGCTCCCACCCATGTAATTGAGCATTGCATGGCACATCCAACATACTGTTTTACTTTAGTCCATGACTCGCTTACCTTCAGGGTCATACGTCACATGAAAACCAAAATAATTCCAAACGCCAGATCTGAATGAGGGTGGGGAGGTCCACTTCTGTCTCGCTAGCTTGCCCTGCGCTCTTCCTTCTGACCATGCTGTCTGTGTTGAGTGCTCAGTGAATCTGCGTTCGACTACTCCGCCTAGGCTGCACTCTCGAGCCTAGGCGGAGTAGTCAAATGCAGATTCACTGAGCGCTCAACACAGACAGCATCGTCAGAAGGAAAGTTGATAAAATAAATTACAAATTTTGTATTGTTCTTCTTTTTTTTCTCCCCTTTGGTTTTCTTTCTTTCTCTCCCCCTCTTTCTTTCATTCTTTCCCCCTGTCCTATCCCACAGTCATGTCTGTCCCGTTTGCAACTGAAAATAAAATAAATTCATAATTATAATAAAGGTCAATCAAATGGACCAATATGATGATCCACTTAAAATAAATCCTCTTGGCATCTTTCTTGGCCTCAAGACAACAATTCTGATGGCTATAGATCCAAACGGGACACAAAAAAAAAAAAAAAAAAAATTTTGAAAAAAATTGTATTGTTCGATACATATGCGTACCGAACCGAAAGCACTGTATCGAACGGTTCAATATCGATACGAATATCGTTGCACCCCTACTGAATATGTCTGAAAAGTTCTGCACAAGTTTTGTTCAGTGTTACCAGTTCCACCATGAATGACTGGTTAATCCACACAGAACAATTTAAAAATGACTTACAAGTGGAGGGAATTTTCCCACAATGAATCATATTTGCAAAGAGGAAGCATACTGACAGTTGCACAAACAAATCAGCTAACGGCTAACTAGTCTTTACAGGGCTCACAAAATGTCAAAATCCCTGGTAGCCCTTCGGGCAGGCACTCTTCTTTCTTTTGGTAGCCCAAAATAAATTTAAGTAGCGCAAATTTAAAAAAGAGGACAATTTTTTGATTGATGTTTTGTTTCCTTTACAATGTATAATATTGTAAAGGAAACAAAACACCAATCAAAAAATAGTTAAAGCACAAATTACAACAACTGTATAAAAATTACAATCATCAACTCAAACATTTGGTTCTAATTGAACAGAAATTTCTATGAACTTGTAAGAACTGTGTAGAACATGAATCAGTCTGTGTCAGATCCTGAATTTGAAATTTCCACTGAAATCATGGGTAAGAGGTAAGTGGAACCAAGATCTAGGACATTTGCTTTTTGAAGTTTGGCAAAATTTAGCAGTCTTTGCAATGGTAGTTCACTTTTTGCAACATAGTATGCTGTTCTAAACAGCTTTTTCAGGACTTCTTGTTTGTTCTTGGTTTATTTTTAGTAGGTTTTTTGCAATTGGTGTTTGTTCTGGGAAAGATACTGCAGACTGAGCAATAATGCATTTCTTGCAATTCTCATGGATTCTGATGGGGGTCTTTCTTAAAATTACTGGTCCCAGTAACAAAGGCGCTTGTCGAGGGAAACTTACGACACACCCGGCAGAACATTATGTTATTTAGCTTATCATTTTCAATATGTCACATATTGACAGTGGCTCATTGATGCCAATGACATAATTACCCAGCTACATTTGCGAAAGAATGCAAATGTTGTAATTGTATCGAGTTTCATGCCGGGACAGAATTTGATAGCAGAAATGTTAAAAGATTTTCCACGCTTTGTTTCATTTACAGTGTTTTGCTTTCTGTGTAAACACAGGCGGGAATATTATGCCAGTATTACTGCAGTCAAAATGATGATAAGGTTCAAAGGACTGACTCCCATGGTACATAGACTTAAGTGTATAATTATTTTTTGGTCTTCAAATTACAAATAAGAAGTGTATTGAAATAGAGCTTTCATAAGTAACAGGTAATTATGTAAAATCATTGTTTGATTATCTATGCTGTCATGACAATTCTGGTACAAATACATTGTGATTTAGATAGCATTTATACATTAAGGCTTGATAATGCTTCAGATGACATAGTTGTTTCAGAGGCAGACAGGCAATTGAAAACTGTTTTTAATTGACTGGTAGGTCTAAAACTCACAGGACCAAAGAAAGCAAGGCTTTTTTCCCTTTTAGGCCTAGTAAAAAACAAAACAAAACAAAAGTCACACTCATTTCCTGATGGGGTCGGAAGGACCTATTTTTAAGCTCTTGCATGCACAAGTAAATATGTCAGTTACAGTTAACAGTATAGTTAAACTCTTGAACACCTGGCAAAAGATATAAAATAAGCAGGAGGGTGGGTTAAGTTATGTTAGTGAATTGGTAATTATGTGTTCTTAAAATTGTGTTTCCAAGTGACTTCTGCTACCTAAAGATCCTACTTTTAGGAAACTGAGAGGCAGCACTGGCGACTACCGGTATTTTTTATTATTATTTTTAATTCAGATGGCATAAATGATAAGGATTTAGTTAGAGCAGGGCAATATGGCCAAAAATATTTATCACGATATATATTTGAAAATTTGCGATAACGATATAACTGACGATATAATTGATGCGAGACAAAATACAACTCCACAACATTACTAGCGCAAAAAGACAACCTTCTATTTATTTTCACTTAAACAAGAAATGGGCTGACATATCCTGAGCATAACCATGTCCACTGAAGTTAAAAAGAGGTGCTTTGCAACATTAAACTGCAGTGTGCAGTACGTATTTTTCGGACCATAAGGTGCACGGGATTATAAGGCACATTAAGCGAAACAAAGCAGTCAGATAAATCAAACTTTATTAAACTCATTCTTCTTGCTTCCTCCACTTCTGTACCTTTGATTCATTAATGTTGAATTCTCTGGCAGCTGCTCTATTCCCATGTTGTTGCAGTATATTAATGACTAACCTTGTATTGTGGATGGATTATCTCAGTTGTTCTCCTGACTGAAGTTTGGTCCGTTTACAACATCCTGCCATGTGATTGCATTTGTCTCTAACTATCAGGAACCTTAACGTTAACTTTTATAAGTGGAAAAGTGTTAGTGTTCGTCCTCCAGCCTCACTGTTTATGTTATGCTAACATAGCTGTGTCGCTAGCGATCACGTAGCACATCATTGTATACCAGGTAGCCCAACTTCAGTAACCCTACAAACGTCACTGCTGTTTAGTTTCCTGTCTTCATTTGTGTTGGAAGTGATAGCAGAGCTGTACGTTTGAATTGTTTCAGAAATCTCTCAGTCAGAACATTCAATATCATGCTTAGGTAACTAGCGAAACTAGCGAGCTAACTTCCGCTAGCTTCTTGCTAACTTCTAACTCCGTTAAATGTAATAAATTTTGTTTTCATGGATGCCTGGAAGTTAAACTTTATAGTTACACCTGGTAAAGCAGCAATGCTGATCGTTTTATTAAAGATGAAAGAATTTAGACAGTTTTTAACTCTCAGTGCAGTGTTCGTTTGACCTGAAGAGGGGGGTTTAGGACCCAGATTACTCCCAGATTTAAGAGCATCTTAGTCCGACAAATACGACAATAACGACGGCCGCTTGCATGTTCTGCAAAAAAATGTGCTTTGTCGTGTACCTGACGGACAAACACCAAACCAGTTCCACATCACTGAAGTTGCACCATTTTTACAAACCAATTCTGGTTCATCTGTTTCACTCAACAATCGGCCATGTGCGTATGAAAACAAAGGCACTGCGCATGCACGTTTTGCTCATATTCTACCGCGATATTTCATTTTCCTATCGTTGCCTAACATTATACCGGTATTACTGTGAATGGTATAATATGGCCCAGCCCTAGATTTAGTTTCTAATAGTTTTTATCATGTTCTGACACAGTAATCTCACATCCTAGTATAACTAGACTCTATACAGAAACTGAAAAATTGAGTATCTGTCTCTGTTCTGAATGAAGAAATATTGTTCTAAGAAACATTTTGACACACTGAGATGATTTCTGTTCTTATGTTGTTATAAATACATGACAACAAAACTTGGCTACAATAACAGTGACAAACTGATCTCACTGCTGTTGAGGAGATCATTTATAACTGCTCAAAAAATCTGATGTTTTAACCCCTCAGCCATAAAATGCTGGGCGGATGGGCTGGCTACATGGACACCAACTATATACTACACTACCCTGTCCTAGACTATACTCTGCTGTACTGTACAAAGAATCTGCAACACAAAAGTCAGTCATGTTTCATTGTAGGACTTAAAGTAAAGCCACCAGTGCATTTTAACCATTTGATTTCCAAGTGATATGCCTAATTCTGCTTTTGTCTCTCATCTCTTCGATGGAAATTTTCTATAGATAAAACAGAACTGGTCACTTTCAGTTCATTGTGGCTGCTCTTACGACACTGAGGCTATATATCCACATATTCAAATGTTTTTATTTTAAAGCTAAATTTGTTTGGATATAGATGAGCATTTTAGCAAACATTCAGAAATAATCTTCAAGTAAACTTGCATTACATGACCAGTGTAAACAGGACACAGACGGTCTGTTGCTTCAGCAATGCAAAAAAGATCAGGGATTTCTTGTTGACACGGAGGTGGAAAGTAACCAGAGTACAATAGCAGTGGAAAACACAGTAAATACACCAACATATTAGGCAACTACAGGTCAGCAAGAGGAACCAATGGCAATGTAAAAGGAGTACACACAAAAGATGTGAGCCTAGCCAATAATGTTAGACAATCACAAGCATGTATAAAAATTAAAATCAACAATGACAAATTATTAGTAGTGTTTATACAAAATGTGCTTTTGTTTGATTATGTAGCCAAAGTCATAAGCCATAAAGTGGCCCCAAATGCAAAGATTTAGATTTAAATGGAAAGGGTGAAAAAAAAAAAAAAAAAACAAGCCATCAAGCCATGTTTTGATTTATGACGGGTAAAGAAGTGTGTATTTGATCTTGCTAACTTTAACTTGTTGTGTCAGTCACTCCGTGGAGAGAAAAAGTCACTTCACTATCTGTATTTTTCTAAGTCTGCATGACTGCTCTCTTCTTAAAGTGATCAAATACAGCAAACTTCATAAGAGTGGAGAGACAGGGAGGGGGTGAGAGATGAGAGGAAAGGCTCATCTGCATCTGTATTTGAAGTGGCAAATGCAAATGGACCAAATGATCTGACAAGAGAAAAATGTGAATTCCTCTCTGCAGCTATTTGCAGATGGAGAAAAAAAATCTCTGTTTTCTCTATTGGACGGGGCCTTTTACATTTCTACAAAATGCCATCCTATCAGACATGTAATAAACCACCATGGTTCCATCTTGAAATTCCCAGTGATATTTTCAAACGATTCAGAGCAGCGATTAGTCTGTTTCGTTTGAGATTTTGCTTGTCTTATGCTGAAACAGAACCAGTGTCAGTAGCTGGGAAAAAAGGCTTTGGGCTCTGAGACTCGCAGTTTAAAGACACATTTTACAGCAAAGCTGAGAGCGAAAAGGCACAACACACTCAGTCTGCCAGCTCTTTTATTGTCATTTTTGAACAGTTTTTCTTCTCCGTTCTGCCTTCAAGCAGACTAAAGGACGGCGTCGGACTGAGGACTGTGATAGACTGCTGGTTTAGTGCTGTGTTTATGGTTGACTCCCTGGAAAATACCACTCTTTAGGCTTTCTCAAATGTTCAGTTTTGCTCCAATCTCTTAACACCTCTTGATGTTGATGAGTTTATTACTACAATGGTGTCAGTTTAGCTTTAACAGTGCGAAAAAGTGAAAGACAGGTGAGCACTTTCTGTCTCAGAAGCCTCAGTGTTGCTCCTACCTTCTTTTTCAAATGTCGACAATCCAGAAGCAGGAAAGAAGTGAATAAATGTTTACCTGCATCAGCACCGAACATAAACGCCGCAAATGAGCTTTCATGAAGAAATGTGTTTTCTTTTGTGTTGCCGTTTGCCAGTGGAAGAAAAGAATACCTCTCCTGCTCTTTTATTATATTTCACTGTGAAAGCTTTCTAACGAAGTAGTTTGACATTAAGGTGTGAAGATGAACTTCTAAGTATGGGCTGCTGTATTGGTGCTCTATCAATACACAGGCCAAAACCCAAGTTCAAACATTGGTTCAATATGTTCTGCCTCCATCAGTGACGTCAAAGGTGTTGGAAACCGCCACCGTGGCTTCACAATTCAGTCATTACAGAAGAAAGTGCTTAGCAGAAATAGAAAAGCTCTGTGTAAGTACCAGACAGCACTCCGTTTCACTTTTTAGCTTAAAAGTGGTATTCACCAGCTTATTATTTCACAAAAACCACACAGTAAAAATGCTGCTGGCTTGCAATGGCTCCTGGTTGAAGACAATAACTGAAGAAAGAAGCTTTTTGCTTACAAGGACATGTAACCATTTAGTGTTCGAAGAGCTGCATTTTAAAACTGAGGTGAATAATGTCCAGTAGCAGGTGAGCGGGCGCTGAAAGGTTGAGCGGGCCTGTGTTCGAGTCTGCACTGGACCATTTTCTCAGTGCCATTCCTCACTGCTCTCTCCCTACTTCTCTACTGTTCTACCCTAAAAAAATGCCCAGTGGCCAAGATTTAGGAAAAAGTGCATAGCTCAGAAATACTAACGCCAGAATTATAATATTAACATAGAGCCTACGACACAGCATGCATAGGTCGCAAAAGCTGATGAGGTATTTATTCCTGTGCAGGCTGCAGTGATGGTGATGTGTATTTACATTTCTGGGGAGGTTTGCATGGTTTGCTGTAACAATGTACCGACGTGGATGTAACTGTGTTGAAGTAACAGAAGCATTTTTATCAAAGTGTGTCCTCGTATGTGATCGGGGTGGAAAAAGCTTTATGAAGCCTGTAGTGAATCCTGAGTCAGCAGATCAGAGTCTAATCATGTATCGCAGTAATATCACTTAGATCAGTGTCACTTGGCACCAAAGTTCAGTCCGAGACCTGTCATAATGATGTGGGATTTATCCTGAGTATGTTGCGTACTAAAGTACACTAACCATCTTTTATATCTAATTGCACATCACGCAGCTAATCCATATTTGATGGTGTGAGAAGGATAAATTCACACCTCTACCATCACAGGCATGTGTTCAATAAAAGACGACAGTTTTGTCTTTGAATTCCTTGACGATCCAGAGCAGCGATTTCGATTAAAATTCTGCTTGACTAGTTCTCCTGTACAGCCTTTGTCAGTTGTTGGTTAAAGGAGTGCTACCTGGAAGATGAGACATATTTTACATCTCTCAGACATGTTTTACAGCTTAGATGAAGGCATATGTTGAGAAGCTAGCGAGGCTTCAAAGGAAGGGGCAGCGAGGTGTCACAGGCAGACAGACTGAGAAGAAACTGAACTTGCCAGCACTTTGATCATGTTCACCACTAAAGGCCAAGGCCCTGTTAGGGAGAAGAGAAATGCACTTTTGGATAAGAGGTCTTATTCAAGTGTGGGGTTTCTTCATTTCTTTTTGAAGTGTAAATGTATATGTATCGAAACAGCATTTTGTACTCCAGTCAGTATGTGGTTTTCATAAGTAATTTAGGCTACATGCAGAGCTGAAAATAATTAAATGCTAATACGTGTTAAAATGAATGTAAATTCAAAGATTGACATTTTGTCACACTTGACGTGTGATAATAATCCCATCCGTGTTGCTTTTCGTGACAGAAACGGCCTCAATTTGAGATTAAGCTAAAGTGTAAACAAGATATCAAAATGCAAATAGTTTATTACGGAACTGATCACTTTCCCAGCATCAGCTCTGAATCTGTGAGCGGCGCTTTTAAGGGAAACAAGCGTTTCCTTTAAAGAGGGGGGCATCGCTAAGTAGAGAGAAACAGACAGGGTGGGTGTAGCTGATGCACTTTTTAGGGGGAGGACAGAGAAACAGGACATGATTGGGAAATTGTGGAGCAAAAAGGATCAGCAGTGGGAAATAATTGTCATCTGTTGCAAGTTAGACTGCTACAACAGGAAGATGGCGCAAAAAGGGTCAGATAATGAGAGGAGACTTGCATTTTCAGCTGTGTTAAATGTTCAATCACAGCAAGCAACGCGAAACACTCTACTCAGTTCCTCCTTTTAAAGTCACCCACTGCCTCTTGTTTGCCTAACAGGTTTGTTGTGAACGTAACAAGGTGTGTTTGTGTGTGCGCGAGTGCCAACGTTGACTTTCTTTCCTTAATATTGCAGTCGCTTCCTTCTTGTCTGCTCTCTTTCCTCCCTTTATCCTTATTTATTTGTCAGAGGTTGTGTTCAGGGACGTTCCTTGTCATTCGTCAGCTCGGCCCATAAAACACACTGTCATGACTGACTGGCCACGCTCCAAACTCATTACCGATTGGCTGACAGAGCGGGTCGCTCTGTTCTGCTCTGCTGTGTTTGACTCCTGTTTGCCAGACATTTCAGGCTCAGGAAACTTTAAATGCGGCGGTGTCTTTCCTCGCGCCACTCCTCTCAGCCTCACACTCAAGGTCACATGAATATGGATTTGCCCTCTCCTTCCAGCGCGCACATACTGATGATGAAGTCTAAGATCTACTCAGAGGGATTATAATTCAGAACGTAGGTCTGATCTTGGCATCTGGGCGTTGCTCTGTTCCACTGTCTGCCTGGGAATGTGTTTTAAAGAATAAGAAAGATGAAGAGGACAAGTGCCGGAGCAGAGAGCCGAGATGAAGAGCAGAGGAAGGAGAATGGATGATGATGGTAGAATCAGGGGAGGTGAAGCTGGGTGGGAGGGTGTCGTGCAAGGGGGGGAGACTAGGAGATTGGAAAAAAGGGCAACATACAATGTTATTGAGTTTCTGTTGTGGTTGATCAGCCATATCCATTTCATCATGCTGAGCTGGCTTTGTGCCAGAGTGTACTGCAGAAACTTCAGTCTCATCAGTGAGAGTATGTCGATTCTAACAGACTAGCAGTGCGACCTCTTGTGTATGTATGTAATTTGTTTTGCATGCGTAATTGTTTACTAAACTGTTTTTATTACTTCCTAACTTCTTTTATTTCATCATTTCGTGTTTCGCTGCATCGCCTGACTTTCTATTTTCTCATCGCTCGCCTGCTTTTGCCGCTTCTCTGTGGCTTGCTTGTAATTTAATCTGTAATCTGATTAACCTCCTTGCTCCCATTCATTTAACGTGTCAGTCACGCATCACCCTCTTCTCCCTCATTCTCATAGTTGTGCTCACTGCTTTGTCTCTGTTTTTCACTCGCAGAAAACAACAAGGCACCTTTACAAAGGTCTCGCTCTCGGCAGAATATAAATGCGAGTTCAGCGGCGGTGAAAGCTCCCTCTGCCCGGGAGGCCCATAATGAGTCTGAGAGCCATCCATCTGCAGCCAGAGCCAAAGCTGCTGTGGGTTCAGAGTCGGGCCGCGGTTACAGGAACGTGGCGGGTCACGGCTATGGGCCGGACAGAGAGAGGGTGTTGGAGAGAGTTAAAGCGACCGAAAAAGAGATGGAGGTTGGCACAGGAAGCGCGGGAACTCCAGCCTTCCAGTCATCCTCCTTTAGTCCCACAGTGAGCAGCTGTGGCACCAATGGAGAGTCAGATGTAGAGGCACTCCTCGCGAAACTAAGAGCCTTGTGAGGGTCATTTCTTATATTTGAAAGAAAAAAATATATATACACATTTTTTTATATGCAGCATATAGTACATTTCTGCCCACACATTTAAATATACTCTGATTATAACCTTAAAGGTCATAATCAAAAGCTTTGTTAACAAGAGGAAATATAAATAAATAGCTGGGCAACTAAATAATGACAATGCATTTGTGTAGAAACGGTAATGAATTCATGGACCATGTTTTTAAGGCGCAGTGGTACAAAAAAAATCATTTTCTGGCAGATGGAGCACAGAAAGCTGATCGCACTTTGGCCTGCCCAATGTCCTCAGAGGTTATTTCTTGAAAAACTCTGATTGTGATTCATTAGGAATATTGAAGCGTATTAGTTGATTACATTATAGTTCAAAAATGAAAATGCACCCAAATAGATTCTGCCGTCTTTATCTGATCCTCCTCTGTGTGCTGCCATTAACATTTATGAATTCCAAAGAATCAGAATATAACAGCTTTTCCTCTGAAAGCTGCAGATGCAATGTTGCTAAGCACTTTTTTTTGTAAACCATAAAAAATGTTTAAAAACAAACTTTAATCGCATTTGCATTTTTACATCTTTATCATATGTCTTGTCCTGTCTGTATTTATGTATCACATTAGTCAAGTACAATTGAAAGTTTCAAACTTACATTTATTTGTATAACTTTTGGTTTTTATTTTTATTTTTATGTTTTCCTTTCTTTCTTTGTTCTTTATAAGTTCTTTTTGTTTCCACTCCCTATGTGTTAATGGTCTGTCTCTGTGTTTATAAATGTATTAATACTTACGAGTTAAGCCACGATTGCGCTTCCACGGGTTCTAATATTAGATTTTGTTAGAGTTTGGTGGTACTGGACTGTTTTTTGCTCTGTGTATTTTCTAGTGAATGTAAGTCTTCAGAAAAGGGAACAAACTTTGATCCAAAATATGGCACAAAGCACCAGAATGTGTTTTTTTTTTCTTTCTTCTGCATTGCAACTGAACTTACTTAACCATACTTGTTATATCTCTATCTGTATTCCTAGTTTTTGTAGACATATTTGCAATAAAAAAAGGAAATAAATGTGTTTTTTTTTATTATTTTGTTTTATAATTTATATTATTATTTTGGCATGCTGTCATTGCCTATGTGGCTGTTATTGTTGTATTTTATTTTTTATTTTATTTAAATAGTTTTGTTTTTTGGGGTTTTTTTTTTACATTTTTGGTTGTAATCAACATAAATGCAGAAAGTTGTTTGTCCATCCTAAATTAATATAGCAGGACAAAATGCTCTATAAACTTCCCAGCTTCAACTGTCTTTATTAGAAGGCGCACATAGCCTAACCAAAGCCTTAGTGAGACCATTATAGCTTCAAAGGCTGAGATCATACGTAGCCAAAGTAATCATTCATCCAAGCATTTTCTGTTTGTTCTTGTGTTTTTCTTGTACCTACCTGTACAATTTCTCTGTAAGTCTACTTTGCTATCCTGCCAATGTCCTTGTAGTCTGGACACATATTCTACATGCAGCTAAAAAAAACATACGACTGCAATTGTTGAGTTTATCAAATGTGAATGTAGTTTGCACAAAGCATACGGCCACCACAGTCCTACCTTATACAGGCCAGTGGCCACCTGGACGGAATATTCAAAGCGTCACGTGGCTCTTTTAGATGTACGGTGGTGTTACTGGCCTACAAATGTATTCTTCTTTATCAGATTTCCATTAATGATAGATTTTTTTTCTAAAATGTATTGCCTTGGTCAGACAGAGTACAAAGTGATGAGGCTACAGTAAGCAGTGTCCTTGTAGAAGTGAATGGACGAATGGATAGTTATATGAAAAAAAATTATTTTATTCTTAAGGTACCATGACATTTAAAAAAAAAAAAAAGGTCTTTAACAAGTCTTAAATTAGATAAATAAGTTTTTAGATGAAAAACAACATGTGATGGATTTATTTAGCAAAAACAACATTCAGAAGCAGTTTGTAAAAAGAACTAAGCACATCCTTTCTGCTTCCATATCAACAGGATAAGTAGCACCCAGGTGCTAAAAATCAAATGCACCAGGATACAGTAACTGATCGTCAAGTGTGAGCACCTCCATAAAAGCAGAAATTTAGCAGTTTTCTCGTCTGGAGCATTCAGGTGTGTTAACACAATGTGAAACAGCAAAGCCATCAGAGGTTTTCTTAGAGAAACAATTGTTGCTGCTCTTCAGTTTAGCAAGGGTTTTAAGGACACTGCCAACAACAGTCATTCTATAACGAGAACAATTTATTTACAAGTGGAAAACGTTGAAGACAGTTGCCAGTCTTTCCAAGAGTGGACGTCCCAGCACATTCAAACCAAGGTCAGACTACAATGTTCAGTGGGAGGGGAAAAAAAATGAGCGCTACATCTCAGACTCTGCAGTCCCCTGTTTGCTTGCTAAAGTACATAACAGTACGATTAGAAAAAGGCTGAACATGTGTGGTTTGTTTGGAAGGGTTGCCAGGAGAAAGCCTCTTTTTCTTTAGAAAAAAAATGCAGCACAGCTCAGGTTCACAAATGTCGTGATGCATGCTCGATCATTCAGGTAAGGAAATCCCAAAAAGTTGATTCTGTTCATCTGGACATAGCGTTGGGGAAGCCTGCAGTCAGCTGAGACTGAAGTCAATTAGATGAGCGATGAAATGCTTCTCCCACTGAAAACGCTACAGCCAGATGAACAAAATCATCTTTTTGGGGTTAGGTTTCTCAAAGTTTCATTTGAACAAACCACAAGATTTCTGGAACAGTCACCTGTAGATCCACCATTTCCACCCTGATCTGGAGTCAATGCAAGGCCATTTACTTGTCTGACATTGGGACATGCAAGAGGACAACAATCTCAGGCACAGCAGAATGGCTGAAAAATGAAGTGTGTTGAAATGGCTCAGTCAAAGTCCAGACATCAACCTGACTGAAATTCTGCAGCGACAGCGAGTCCTGAGTGATTCGTTCGCGCCATGATTCAGCACAGGAGGGAGGGGGTGATCGAGTCCTGAGTGATTCAGAAGTGCAACGGGTGAGATGAGAGAGCATTTAAGGACGACACATACGCACACACACACACTCAGTTAGAGAGAATCATTTATAGGTGAGAGGATAAGATAAGATAACCTTTATTAGTCCCACACGTGGGAAATTTGTTTTGTCACAGCAGGAAGTGGACAGTGCAAAAGTTATGAGGCAAAAATTAGGATACAATAAGAATAAATACAGTACACAACTGTACAGAATAGAATAAAATAAAATACTATATACAGTAGAATAAAATAAAATAAATATACAATAAGATAAAAATAGAATACAAATACAAATGCTATATACAACTGAGTAAAAATACAACGATGACAGAAAGGATTATTGTACTTAGTATTATTGCATATGTATGGATGTGTGTGTTTGATCAGTTAAAGTCTTTATTATGGAGTCTGACAGCAGTGGGGAGGAAAGACCTGCGAAATCTCTCCGTCCCACACCGTGGGTGCCGCAGTCTCCCACTGAAGGAGCTGCTCAGTGCTGTCACAGTCTGCTGCATGGGGTGGGAGATGTTGTCCAACAGTGATGACAGCTTAGCCGCCATTCTCCTGTCACTCACCACCTCCACTGGGTCCAGAGGACATCCTAGAACAGAGCTGGCCCTTCGGATCACCCTGTTCAGTCTCTTCCTGTCCCCAGCAGAGATGCTGCCGCCCCAGCAGACCACGCCATAAAAGATAGCAGAAGCCACGACAGAGTCATAGAAGGTCTTCAGGAGTGGGCCCTCCACTCCAAATGACCTGAGTCTCCGCAGCAGGTACAGCCTGCTCTGCCCTTTCCTGTAGAGGGCGTCTGAGTTATGAGTCCAGTCCAGTCTATTGTTCAGATGAACACCAAGGTATCTGTAGCTGTCCACAGCCTCAATGTCCATACCTTGGATGTTCAGTGGTTGCAGTGGAGAATGCTTGTGCCTGTTGACTTGTAACTGCGGGTTTGGAGAAGCGGTAGTCAAAAGGTTGACAGGAAACATCTGCCATGAAGATAGAGACAATGTTCCTTTTCAAACTGTGTTAAAAGTCATTGTGGTGTTGAATTGACGTATGCATATATTGTATCTGATGACGCATGAGGGGGCGTCATTAAATTCAAGCCCTGATGGTATAAAATATATGCTTATGCTTTGATTCGTCTGAGATCAGCGCTGTCTGCGAAGGGAGCTGGTCCCCCCACGCGTGTATTTCATTAAAATCAATTGTTTGACCAAGCTCTTGGACCATGGTTGTTTGTACTCTCCTTCCTCAATATTTGAACCTTAACAGTTCACACTATGATTCAGCACGGGAAGGGGTGAGTGAATCCTGAGTGATTCGTTTGCTATGATTCAGGAAGGGAAGGGTTAGTGAGTCCTGAGTGATTCGCTTACACTACGATTCAGCACAGGAAAGGAGGGGGTGAGTAGCTCAAATGTGCTGTTAGCATGTTAGCAGAGCGATGCTACTGTGAACCGAGGAGCTATTGTCTTGATGTGAGCTTCTACTCAGGGTTTTTTCTTCCAGTTTAGAGCAGAAATGCTTTTGTTAAGATACTGGATGTTGTGTTTTTCTCCATAATTTTAATTACAAGCCAGATATATTTCTACTAATGAAATTAGTTTGCTAACAGCAACACGGGTGAGTCAGTTGGGCTTGTGATTCATGATTCATGAGTCAGTAAAGTGATTCTCGAGTCTTGAACGATTCGTTCATGATTCGTGCATCACCAGCCAGAGCGATAGTGGCTGAGACGCAGCGGAGCGGAGGTGTAAGTGCCTGGCTTAAAACAGGACATGTTAGCTGCATTTAACCTTCAGTTACTCTTTATATAGTTAGGTAGGAGTCAGGCCATGTTTCTTTTTAGCTGAAAAACATTACACCCAGGTAACCTGCAGTGTTGAAAACGTGTTTTCCGACGATGTTTGCTACCGTGCAATTCGTCCTCGTGTAGTAAAATCAGCGACATTTGACCGTCCTGTTGCTCCCATTGACATTTATATAGCCTATTTAAAATCTGAAACTTAAAATTGTCTGTAGCCTGCTGTTGTTACCACTGTCCTGTTTGAAATGGAATGAGAGAAGCTGGTTATTTTGTCATATGTGCATGTGCCGATATTAAACCCAGGAGCAACATTCAGGTAAAAGTGTAAGAACAAATGATCCATCAATAAAGGATATTATTGGATATATCTTTTATTAGATGTACTTGTGGTTTGGTTATTTGCCCTTTGTTTGAAAGTACACTGAGAGAGGACTTTTTATTTGTGATCTTAATAGTATTTTTTTCATATTAATGTAATTTTTCATCTAATTGAATACAATCTATTTGTGTATGATTGTCAGTCCAAAGAAGGAGAGAGGGAAGAGGGGAACGTGTGGAGAAAGTACAAGGTCAGGAAGAACCAGGTAAGAAAACAGACAGGGAATAGCGACAGGCACAACAGAAACTGTTAAACTGCTTGAGACAGTTGATCACCAAAAAGTGATTTGCCAACCTCAATGTGAGGCGACATGGGTTAAAATAAAAGAAAAAAATCTGCAGAGCCATAGTAGTATCTGCAGTAAAGATCTTTTCATACATTGTACCATAGGCAAAGTTGCCTCCATTTTTTTTATCAATATTTTCTACATTTCAAGGACTCTATTTTTGGAGTGTATTTTTATGTATCTATTGTATTATACATACATATTAAAAGTGAATCTCTGTCCAGAAAATGCACTCAGTTTACTTCTTACTCACTATGATCATCATTCATCATTTTCCCACAGTAATTAAGGTTACCATATGTATTTGTTTTTATTCCAATCCATTCTTCTTTTGCAGGATTTAAATAATCTTTATCAGATTTGATTGTTTTGTTACAGATTTTTAAAAAAGGGCTTTTTTCTTTCACAAATGTGGGGATTAAATTGTGTTAAAATGTACAAAACAATGATGTCATGTTTTGTGACGAGGACCCAGGCAGAGAGAGACTTGATGAATTTAAGAATCCAATGATTTAATAAAGAAATTTGCAGACTTGCACAGTAATGGTAAAATTATGATGACTGATAACAGAGATGAAGACAACAGGGACAGGGAGGAACAGGGGTTTAAATGCACCAAGGAGACAGTCAGAGGAAACTCGGGACAACTGGAGACGTTTAAGGATGCAGGGACTAACAGAGACAGGGAAGAAGTATCATCGTGACGAGTAAAGTTTATCTTGCCTGGCTGGGCAGCTCTCTGGGTGCTAAGCACCCCCAAAGCTCTGATCCTAGAATTGCCCCTGGTTCTACATAAATACACCACAAATTAAATCAAAAGTCCCACAATAAACTGAGCAGAGACAGAACTGAGAAGTGAAGGGAAAGAGAGATCTGCTGACCAGTTAACCGACCATCTGACAAGGTCTGTTTGCTGTAGCCTGCCAGCTGGTGAATACCTTCAGCACCGTAAGCAGCACAACTGTCCCCATCTGGAGAAGAGCCAGAGACAAACATCTCCCCAGTGATGCAATCAGCCATTTGGGAAAGCAAAGCAGGTGCTTGCCAAGCTCCACCAGTGGCCTTGATTTAGCTTTAGCTGGCTGTAGAATGCTTTTCACTGAGTGGTTTAAAATCAAACCAAGGTCTTTTTTGTAGTTCTCTGCAAGAATGTAAGAGCAATAGCCTGCTACCTCAGTGTCAGGTTACTGTAAAATGCATGCTTCAGTAGAGAATTCATTTGTATTTTTACCCCTTTTTCTTTCCAATTCCACTGAGAACTGCATCTATCTTGGTGTTATATACTTTTTGTTAAGGGTCTCGCTTTTTATTTTGATCTTGGGAATGTGTGTGGGTGTTCTCCTCTATATTTCCAGATGATGTGCCATGATCTTAGTATAGATAATTAATTTGCTACAAACATGAATCTGATTTACAAGTGATTCTGCTTCTTAAAATAGATGTAACCGATGTGTAATTTTTGTTTTATTCTTAATAAATTCAGCTTCAATTGATATATTAATGCACAAACACAGAAGTTAATTAACTTATCAGGCCTTAATTAAATTGTAAGGTAGGTCAGCCTAAATAAGAAGTGATTAGACTCCTCAAGCCTTTGGCAACACTCAGTAGTCCCTGGCTCTTAACAACTGGATCCAACATCAAGTCTTGAAGTTAACGATTGCCTACAAATCAGGGCTGGTGTGTATAATGCACCACCAGTCAATATTTTTAGTTGACCTGCAGACTTCTGCTCTGCAGGTGAATACATCAACAACATTCCCTATCATCACTTTTCATGATCTACCTACAGATCATAATAAGATCATCAGGATTAAGAGAATTCAAAAAGAGAGGCAATCTGTGCATGAAAGAAGAAGGAAATTAACACTGAATCTCAAAATACTTGTTGAAAACCACAAAATAAAGATCCATAAACACTGCTTCCTTCTCTAAACCTGAGCTCATTTAAGATGAACTGACTGGACAAGGTAACTTGTCCAGAGGTTAGGCCAGTCTAAATCTGATCTTCTTCCAGGCTAAGAAGAGAGGAGCCCACCAAGTGTTTCTTTGGGAGTTGCCTGGTTGCTGGAAAAGATGTTTTGCATCAAAGTTGATGCAAAATGGAAGGTTTTACGTATTCTTGCAAGACAATACCAACAGCAGGCTATGTACTGAAAGAAGTCATTTTGCTTTCAAATCTTCAGAAGTTAAGGCTCCCCTCAAAGAGTGTGGTTTCCAAAGAAGACGAGTGTTGCATTTTCAACAATTAATATATTTTCTTTCAGTCAACTCTAGGTACACGTGAGGTGTAGGGTTATATGAGGTTATGGAGATTTGCATTCTGTTTTTGTGACCATTTTAAAGAGTGTTCTGTTTTTGGGGATGAAGCTATAATGTATGAGGATATCAAAGTGTTTCCAGCTTTGAATCTCCTCTGTTCAAAATGCAATTATGAAATTGTGGAAAGGAAAACTGTGGAAGTCGAAAGAAGATCTGAAAGAAAACTTTGAGATAAAACAGCATGTCTGGTGGGCTGAGAGGCAAAGTAAACCTCCCATATGACTGCATATGGGAGCTGCAGGAAGGTTGAACTGGCATGGGAGGGGCTTCCAGCAACATTCAGCTGTGCAGAATTGATGTATGGTGTACATTGGGACAGTCATCAGAAGGAAACCTTGCCTGTGGCATCAAGACAAAAGTCAAAAACTAAAGTGTGCAGGGCAACATCTGGGAAAGCAGAGTTGTTTTGGAAAGCTGGGCCGTGGACAGATGAAGCTGAAATTGAGCCATTTTTCCACAATCAGCAAAGGTATGTTTGGAAAGAAAAAAACGCAGCATTTGCTGAAAGGACACCTTGACTTTTAATCATGGGGGTGGAAACGTTCTGCTTTCGAGCTGTGCAGCAGCTAGTGGAAGAGGAAACTGGACTAAATAACAAATTGAGGATGCAAATGTCACGGACTAAGTCGAGTAGCTGAACCTGAAAACAGACTGGCTTTCACAGCAGAACAAGAAAACAAAGCAGACCTCAATGACTTGCAGTCCCCTCAAATTAGCACGATTAGAAATCTGTGGATATTAAACATGCTGTGCATGCAAGTGAGCTTAAAAATGTACCAGAACTTGATCTGAAAAGAAGTATGCGCAGGAACAATAATACTAGATGCCAACAAAAGACAGTTCCTGCATTTTGTGCTCAGTTACTATGTCCATTTAACATGTCTGTTTGCTGCACTGCTATATTACTCAATGTACCCAGTGATACGCACACTCTGTGTGTTTATCAGTTAGGAAATGTGTTTCTAATTACTTACTCTTGCTTTCAAGTGCTAAAACCTGATTATGTGCTGTTACAACATCTGTGCAGGTCTGTTCCTTTGAAAGAAAAGCAGGAAAATGACCAGCTAAACTCATGGCCGCTGCAGACAGAGAGAAGACGAAGAGCATACGGAGGGTAGGATCTTGTTATGTGGAGGGGGCCTTCATTACTCATAGGCCTGTGTTCCATCCATGAGGTTTATCTATGTGGGTAATAAAATGGAGCAAAACATATTGTGTAGCAGATTGCAATCTGGGCCTCTTTGATAGGAGATGAAGTTAAAAATGTGTCTGAGGATTTCTTTTCATTTGGGGGGGGAGTGGGGGCTGTACAAAGTGGATCAACGGATTTGTCACGTTTCTTTTCTTTAAGAGTTAAATGCAGAGAACTCTGCTGTATTTATGACTGCCTTTGCACATCTAAGGTGGAATATCCAAACGTAAGAATTGCTTTCTATTTTCAGGTTAGTGGGCAGAATCGTGTTGCAATCTGCTGGTGACGCCGTGCTGCCTAACCTCCTTTGCAAAAATAGGTTACAAAGGAGGTAGCCATCCATCACAGCCTACGAGAAAATATGTTAAAGTGCTATTAGTTTGCTTTGCCAAATGTGTTTTGGTTGAAATGTCATCTTTGCTCGGATTGTGCACGCTGTGAACTGTCGCTACCCTCGAGAAACTGTGATGTTCTTTCACCTTTTTGACATATAATTAGCAGATGCAGCTAGCCAACATGTTTTGGCCCTTTTTTCGAGGTCTGCACAGCAAGTGTTCAGCCACAGTGTGCTTATAATAATAATAATAATCATGATAATAATAACTTTATTTGTATAGCACTTTTCAAAACACAGAGCTACACAGTGCTTCATGGTTTGAGTAAAACTGTGGTTCCCAAACTTTTTTCGCTGGGCCCCCCCTTTGTTTTACAAGAAAAATACCCCCCCCCCCCCCCCCCCCCCTCGCGCGCACACTCGCACGCACGCACAAACACATCCTCCAACCACACACACACACCCATATTTTGCTCCATTGCGGTTTATTTCACACCTCAAACATTTAGTAAACAATTAAGCAAATACAAGTAATCTGCAGGTGGTAAGAAAATAAACTACTAACTCTTTTACGCTGCGTCCGCACATACACGGGTGATTTTGAAAACGCAGCTGTTTCGTCCACACGTAAACGCCGTTTGGATTCACCGAAAACTGAGATTTTTAAAAACTTTTTTTTGGGTTTATGTGTGGACGAGGAATACAGAGTGTTACTCCCCTCGAGTCTTAATAAAGCTCAACTTGTTCTTTGCGTTTTAGCTGACATTTATTTCGGACAGGAGGATTCTTCGACATGCCTTAACATGTAATGATGTTCAACCACAGCCGATACAATGCCGTCACAACTAAAAAGAAATACAAACTTAAATTAATATTCTTAATAAAGCCCTTAAGCATTATATATGATGAAACATTCCAAAACAAAACGATCAATAAAATACACATTACACCTCACACTGCGGTAATTGCACTAGAATATCATGCAACACTAGCGTATTTACATACAACGATAATAAACAAAATAAAACATTTACCTCATTGGCCTCACTCATAAAACTTTAATCTTTACGTCGTGGGAAGGTCCAAAAAAGGCACTCTTTTATTTATCTTTCTGTAGACATGCAAACCTCGTGGCTCGTCTCTTAGATCGTGTCCAAATTCATGGGCTGCATCCTCCTGAGGACGCATTTGTAGACCGATTATGTCACAGCGACGCGCCGAAGGCTGTCCAAATTCGTAGACTCCTCCGAATGCAGCCGACAAATGCGTCCTCCTTTTCCCCGAATTTGAAGGATGGGTCGGGTGTGTCCTTCATGGCCTACCATATCCCAGAATTCATAGCGCGGCCCAGCCAAACTCCAGTTTCCAACAATGGCGGCCGCTACTAAGTTTTAAAATTACTCATACTAATCTTTCTGGGTCACAAAATAAACTTTTAACATATTTTCAGGCGAGAAAGTAGCTGTGTAAACATCAAATATCTGCTCGGTTTATCAAGATATCGCATATTTGCAAAAGTGCTTCGACGGTTTTCGGAGACGTCTGCTACCCACCAGCTCGATATCTAGCCGGGAGCTCGAGGGTTACTGATGGGGCAGAGAACGGCACAACTCCCGGCACATCATTTTCAGATCACTGCGGACTTTCGCTGCTCGGGTTAAACGTAATATATAAGTCACTTAGACAACCTAAAATGTTATTGTTGGGCTTTTTTCAGTGTTTTGTTTGTTCGTGAGTAAATCGGTTTGGCTGCGATTAAAGTTATTAGATTAGATTAGATAAAATAAAACTTTATTAATCCTCCTGGATTTTCACACAGCTGACTAAACGTCAAACAGAAAACTGATTAAACAGAAGTATGAGACAGTCGAGAATTTACGCCAGTGTCCTGTTATATTTTAGATAGCAAGGAGCAGACGGCTGAGTTTATTAAACTCCACCGAGACAGCGGTGACGCTAATCAGAAGGCTAGACCGTCCAGTTTCACAGCCGTTTACTTCCGGCCTACCCGACCTTCTGAGGACCCGGCCCACGTACACCATGAAGGCCAGGCCTTCCGGAGGATGCAGCCCATGAATTTGGACATGACCCAAATTAGCTTGTCGAGTGTGACAGCCAAAAAATACCCTCTTAGCAACAATAGATGGAACTATAGAAAAGGTTCCTATCTAATTGCACAATTAGCACAAATAACACATTTAAACATATAAATCTAACATGCATCAAACATGAATTACTATTTATTTATTTCTTATTTCTTAATATTTCAACTGCTAATTGTTTCAACCTTACATATCTAATAAAATGAACTTAAATGCGAGAGTTGCCTATGACGGCAGCTACACAGAGTTCGTCACGCAATGTTAAAGGTATGTGCCTTTTTCCACGTCACGCTGTGCGCCATGTTATTGTTTACAGGAGATGAATTGCAGAATGGGAGATAGTCAGAGACAAAATACTGTTAATCTATCTTCAGGTTTTACACGCTTACATTTACACACGCAGTTACTGTCCCTCTATTTAGAAAGGCAGAGGCGTCACAGTGTAATTATTTTACATCAAGGTTATTATCGTTAACGAAAACTAACGAAATAACGAAAACTAGAAGTGAAAAAACATTTTCGTTAACGGAAATAAAAATAAAAACAAAAAAAGGAAAACTAACTAAAACTGTAATGAGTGTTCACAAAACTAAAATTAACTGAATTTATAGCAAAAATGTGTTTAGTTTTCATTGATGTGTGCGTGTCATACAATAGTCAAGGGTGAAAATGAAGTTTAGTTTCCAGATTTATTTCTTGCTGTCTAATTATGCCAGCAGGTGGCAGTACGTTAGCCGAATCGTCTGTGTTGCTGCTCCGTCCACGCGCAGAATCATGTCAGGAAAAGTCGGGAGAAAGCGCCAGAGTCCAATTTGGGATTACTTTGAATATGACTGTGTTTTGGATGAAGCAAGTGTCTTGTAGTGGAAAGAGACAAATTATGAGGGACATTTCTCAAGGGAAAAAAATCCCACAAACCTTAAAGTGCACTTGAAAAGCTCACACAAGAAGGCTAACCTAGCTTATGTTAAGATTCATTATTGAGGAAGGGTACAAGAGGTGATCGAAGAATAACCACACCGATCCGGCCGGGTGAAGTCAAACGATGATTTTAATGAATACACGCGTGGGAAGACACTCTGTACGCAGACAGCCAGTAGTCTTCAACTTAATCAAAGCATGAACAGATATTTTATAGCATCAGGGTTTGTTTACTGACGCCCCTTCATACGTCACATACATTTTATACATAGATCAGATCAACATCATCCTGACTTTTCACCTAGAAAATCATCTTCTATTTTCATGGCGTGGTACTTTCCGTTCTTATCTTAAAATGAATTGTTCCTCTTTCTTGCTGAGACAACAAGGACGGTTCCTCTAAATAAATTTAACTCTATGTGTGTGTGTCACGACCTCACATGCTCTTTCTCAATTCACCGGTTGCACTTCTGACCTTTTACCAGACCAGAAGCTCACTGAGACTATGTGTATGTCTTCTACTAAATAAATGTTTTAATCAAGAACCTCTACTAAAACCTTAATATAAAATGATCTGATCTTAAGGCCTTCTTAAAGCTATCTGTTACATTGTTAAAGCCTCGTCTTAGCCTGCGGCTCAAAATAACTTCCTGGTTTCACTTCTGCATACAACTTCCTGTCAGCCTGCAACTCAGTCTTTCTGAAAGAGACACTGTTTAAACCTTGGAATGCAATATCCATGCTGCAGATTATATTATTAATGCAATGACAATTATTTAACAATAGCAGTAAAATAATTTCCCTCCTCGACACTCCCCCTTTTGACCTCTGGAACACCAGAGGTCACAATACATTGTGTCCTCACGCAGACCCTTCTCTGGTGGTCTCGGACCTCGAGATCTCCAGGATCCTCGCCCCTCCTGTGGTCGCCGAGATCTTCTGCAAAGGAAACAAAACACCTTTTCTTGCATCTCCCTAACTTATCCTATCTGGGACTCTTTAATCAAAAGCATGATCCTAATTATGCTCTTAACTTATTGACTTGTATTTATGTATACTCTTCAACGTTACTCATCACTTTAAACTCTTTGAGCGCTGGTTTCACATCCGGTTGCTCGCTCTATTTTCCCTTATCTGATCATCAACATCCTGTGCACAAGTTGTCGCTGCTGCAAGTTAATCTACTCCAAAAGAAAACAACCACTTTAATCAATTAAGTTCAAGCATATAAGCAATTACTCCTGTATACATTTCATCATAACTAAATGCTGCCTTGAAACAACTCCTATGTGTTAACACTAACTTCATTTTAAAACCTCACATTTCCTATGTTATCACCTGTTTCGGTATAGCCTTTTTATTTCATTTTGCTCCCTTTAATGTAACAATACCTCCTAATTCTAGTTTATCAGACTTAACCAAAATATATGCTTTCCTTCCTCTTTGGTCCTTCTTTAAGTTCAGTTAAAAGCTAAATGAATTTAAGGCCTTTTGCCTGGAATCAATACTGTCATGTGTGTTTCTTAACTCTGTGTCTGTAAGCGTGTGCAATCCTTCATGAACTCATATTATCCTCACAGTAGATTGGCTAATCATAGCGCTAGCCAAAGGCTCGTGACCCTCCAGAGACAAATTTGAGCCACAACTCCTTTAAAAGCACAAAATGCAATATGTATAAAAATCATTTCTATTTATAAGCTCCCCCTTTTATCCTAAAAATACCTCCTATGTAATATCTGTATGTGTAAGCCTACATTATAACCACTTCTTCTAAAGATCAAAAAATCAAACCTGTTCTACCCCTTCAACCCTCACTAATTTTCCCTCTAAGATTTATTCACAGCTTTGAAAAACTGGCATTGTATCTTCTAAACAGGATTCATGGTCCTGGGCCATGTTGGCCCAGCATTCTTGGTTCCTTGTATTTTCGCTCCTTATTTAGGCCAGGTTTTCTGAGGTGTCCTGTTGTGGTGTTCCCTAAGTGTTTTTTCCCTTTGTGACTCTTACCCCCTTGTGCCCCTCTGTCTATTTATGAGCTCTCGTCTCTCTTTGTGTTTATTCCATGTTTCCCCCAGCCTGTTATGTCTGTGTTCTCCCCGTGCTCTGGGTGTATTTAAGTTGTGTCTTCTGTTATGGTAGTTGCTGGTTCGTCTGTGTTGTTTCCCCTCGGTCTCCCTGCGTCTCTTGTGTATTTCCCCGGACCTCCCTGCATCCTCGTTTCTGGTTTGTGTTATTAGCTTACCCAGTTTAGGTTTCCGGTTTCTTGTTTTTCCACCAGTGCTGTTTTGTGCCCACCGTTGTAAATAAATATTCACCTGCACCAGAGCTGCCGCCTTTTGGGTCCTTTTCTACAACTCCACACGGCTTGCCTCGCAAACCGTGACAAGTTCACTTTTAATCCTTTAACCTTAACTTAAAAATAACAGTTTCAGTTTTACCATATCCAAATGATCAAAAACCCAAAAGGTCCTAAAATGATCCTAAATTATTAAACAATTAAATTATTAAACCCTAAACCCCCCTTTATCTTGATACATTTCATGTGTCAAGATACTATACAAAACTTAAAACTGCTCAGTTTTCCCCACTCATGATCCAATCTATGTCATAAAAATAAACTTAAAACAGAACAGTTATCAGTCATGTGTTTCTACAATTAATGGTAACTGAGTTACATCAAAAAATATTTCCCCTTTAGCATTTGGCATTCTCCCAACAATATACTATAATCTCATAATCTAACCCCAGTCAACAAAGCAAAACAGAAATTTTTCTGGTAAAAGCAAATTGTTTGTCCACATTAATTCATCCTCACTCACATACAGTCTCACATTCACTCACATGCAGTCACACCATGTATTTGCTAATGGTGGAGCTTCCCGCGTCAGATTCTCCACCCTCAGCAAAATGAGCTCCGTCATTTTTATTTTCCATAGGAAAATATTTCTTCATGCTTTTGGACTGGATTGACTCGCATAAAATCCTTTTTACAGGGACTTACGACCTTGATCAGTCCCCACAGGTAGCTCTCCTCAGCCAATTGTAATCTGGAAAGCCCCCTTATATTTGCTCCTCCCGAGAATTTTCAGCGCCGTTATTCACTGTTGCAGGCCTGCTTAAAACAGAAATGAAAAAAAATAGAGCTGATTGTTAGCTCATAAAAACAAAACAAAATCACCTGACAGGTTTTCTTTAAGTGCACTGTTACAAAATAATGGGCCCAATTTTAGACATGTCCATGTTTCCTAAAACTCCCTCTATTTAAAACAAAAACACCAACAACAACCTACCTGACAGAATCAACCCATCACCACAACAACCTTAAACACACAAATCTTGCCACCACATAATTTCACCTCCTCAATACACCAAAAGTCCCATTAAACCCACTCAATTTGCACACAAAAATCACCCCCTTATGCTCTATAACATACTTCAATTCAGCATAAAACCCCCTTACAACAACATATCACTAAACTATAAATTTCCTACCCCAATCTGCACTTCTCGTCTCTGCTATGCTTCCTCTTCCTGAAAGTCACAGTCACACACACACTCCAGCTAATTTGCATACTGAATCATCTCTCAAGAAGCTGTAACAACAGAAACATATGTTTAAACATTCCCAACTCATTAAATCATTTTATTTCTTCCAACAGTGATCACTAGTGTTGATCACTCAGTACGAGAGCACTCCTAAGTCACTCTTTTTTAAAACTACTTTAATCCCTTTTTCGTTTTCATAACTCCCTTTGTCATATGGCTTATTCTATTCCTCAATTACAAACTCAAATGTATTTTATTAAACATTCACACCCTTGTATCATTCATACAAAATAGCAAGCTGTTCTTCATTGCCTAGGTTTGTGTTCTTAGCCAGGTTTAATCAGTGTCTATGCATTAAACTCCATGAGCTTGTCTTGTCTTTATAAGTTTAATGCATTTTCTGTTTGTGTGTGTGAATTTGCATATGGTGCTTTTACAGTGTGTCAGACTCCTTCATAATTTTGCCTTTAAACAGTCAATTTTCTCCTCCCCAACTTTACTAACCCAAATTCTGATTTCCTACCTTAGATAGCAGCATTCCTTGTCCTCAGCCAGAAGGTAGGGCTCCACTTGCCACTTTCCACCTCCACCCTAGCCCAGCGGTCTTACCCGTCAGGTCCGAGAGTAATCGTGACTGTGCCTGCCTTAGGTTGTCCCAGGGTTTCGAGGTGGGATCTTACCCGTCATGGGCTATCCAGCCTTCCATACTCGCCTGATACGGGGCCCAAGTGGGCAGGGGAGGGAACACACTGGCTCTGGGAATTAAAGGAATGTAAGCTGCTTCCTTCATTACATCTTATGTTAAACTATCTTACTTCTGACTCCTTCCTAGAATAATTTCTCATATGGCACTTTGTGTATGTGTGTTTTCTATTCATTAATGTAATTGTCAGTTATTTTCTCTCCCGGTCAGGGAACCACATTATTTTCTCTCTTCATTTTACCTTCTTTTGTTTGTTTGTGACGTTCTACTTTAGCTCTACTAAGCCTTGATGTAAAAACAATACTCCCTTATTTCACGCACACACTCTGCCTTTTGCCTACACACACACTTCTCTCTCAGACTTCCTCTGTTCACACATCACCTTATATGGGCATGCAAACTTCCTGTCACCCACACCATTTCCTGTTACACACACACCGCCCGCAGCTGCTCAGAGCAGCTCAAACTGCTTTGCTGTTTCTCCAGGCTAATCAAACTTATTTTGTATTTACAATCTACAAACCCTCTGTAATTCTACTAACTTTTGACCTAAAATGTAGCATCATTCACACAATGATTTCATAATCCTCTCACACACACCTTTTAAATAAACTAAACTCTTATAACATCACTCATGCCTCTCTCAAATTAAAAACACTTTCAAAGTTTAAAACGTCCTACTTTACATCACCCAAGAAATACCTCTCACACCTTTATTCATCATGTCAAAGCTTCTAGTCACCGCATTCACACTTAAACTGTGACTAGAGTTAAGGAATATAACTCAACACACTTTCCTAAGAGTATTTTAGACATGCTTGTCATAATCAAAAAGAGCAAGTAAAAAACAAACAAACAAAAAATTGAAACCTCCATTAATTCTCACCGCACACACAAGAAATTGAAAAAATAAAACCCACCAGCAACTAATGCTGGAGAACAGTTACTACTGAAAGTCATGTGTTAGTCTTAAGTATATACAGTGCACTCAATATATTTATATATCTACATCCAAACTCAGTCAATTACTATACATCCACTACGGCAACTCAAAACTTTATTTATAGTCCTTTGCTAAACATAAATGGCATTTTAAACACACACTCTACAATGTTTGCAGCAGTATTTGTAAAACCAACTGTGGCTTAAACAGTTCACTGCTTACTCATTTGCATTTTCACTCACACACACACCTCCAAAGATAGCAGCAGGCAGTCAGTGCATTACTGACTCGACACACAAAGATCTCTCACACCAAATTTTCTTATTCTATATTACAACGACGTCTTATATTTACAACTACTGTCAGATCTGTCAGCTTTAGCGCCTAACCAATTTCGACAAATTTAAAATAACCGCCCACCAATTAACCAGTATCAAGACTTTAACTGTTTCTGGCCTCATTTCTAAAATCCCTAACTCAATTTAAAAGCGTCAACCAACCCAAACTTTGCCTGAAGCTCTATTTTTGGCATTTCACAGCCAAGGCTTACCTCGAAGTGTTAAGTTAAAGTTACACGCCCGAAGACCAACTTCTCCTGTCCAAAAAAGCGCAGATACCGTTGCAAACGGTAAGGAGACTAACTCCTAGCTATTTTGGAGGTTCCCAAGTTCTCCCCGGTTGCCAACCGTACTAACCCTATTCGCCGATAGGTCAGGGCCAAGCGTCCTTGGCCGGGAGGGAGCGTTACCTCCGAGAACTGCGCTTCCTAGCAGACTCTAACTGCCGTTCTAGAATAATTTATAATACTTTGAAACAACAATCAACACCCGAAACAAGTGTATAACTGAGGCAGGTGCAACCTAGTGGCCAATTTGACCGCTCAGGTCCACTCTTATGACCAAATTTGGACTCTAACCAACACAATAACCAATTCCCTACCAACTACTTGAGACTCTAACTCAATTTCTTTGGGACTTCAACCCATTATTTAAACTTTTCTTATCAGACTCTTAACTACTTTCATTTCTTCTTAGCAGAACTCTAACTGCTTCAACTCATGAGATTTTCATCAAAATCAAAACAGACATCCACCAGTAACTTCAGTGAGTAGACTTAAATTTTATCATGTCCAATTTGGCACACTTTGGAAATAATTCAACAGGTAGTGCCTTACCTTTTGGATAAGCCGGCTTATGCCCACTCACTTAGACCACTGGAACTCATGTCTGCCCGTCAGACCACCCAAGACCACCAAATTTCTCCATCTAAACCTCCAACTCACCCTCCTCAATAACCGGACGAAGCCCCCAAATGTTAAGATTCATTATTGAGGAAGGGTACAAGAGGTGATCGAAGAATAACCACACCGATCCGGCCGGGTGAAGTCAAACGATGATTTTAATGAATACACGCGTGGGAAGACACTCTGTACGCAGACAGCCAGTAGTCTTCAACTTAATCAAAGCATGAACAGATATTTTATAGCATCAGGGTTTGTTTACTGACGCCCCTTCATACGTCACATACATTTTATACATAGATCAGATCAACATCATCCTGACTTTTCACCTAGAAAATCATCTTCTATTTTCATGGCGTGGTACTTTCCGTTCTTATCTTAAAATGAATTGTTCCTCTTTCTTGCTGAGACAACAAGGACGGTTCCTCTAAATAAATTTAACTCTATGTGTGTGTGTCACGACCTCACATGCTCTTTCTCAATTCACCGGTTGCACTTCTGACCTTTTACCAGACCAGAAGCTCACTGAGACTATGTGTATGTCTTCTACTAAATAAATGTTTTAATCAAGAACCTCTACTAAAACCTTAATATAAAATGATCTGATCTTAAGGCCTTCTTAAAGCTATCTGTTACATTGTTAAAGCCTCGTCTTAGCCTGCGGCTCAAAATAACTTCCTGGTTTCACTTCTGCATACAACTTCCTGTCAGCCTGCAACTCAGTCTTTCTGAAAGAGACACTGTTTAAACCTTGGAATGCAATATCCATGCTGCAGATTATATTATTAATGCAATGACAATTATTTAACAATAGCAGTAAAATAATTTCCCTCCTCGACACTTACCTTGAGAAGGTAAGGGAGCACACTCAACCCTCATCCCCAGAAAACAGAAGCTAACCCCAGGCAAGGCAGCGTGATGCATCCCGAGACAACAAGACGGGGATACCTACATAACTGTGTGAGTCAATTGCCTTCAAAAAGTTCATCAATTCACTTGAACCAAAATTAGGAACACCCGGTGCTGCAAGAGTTAATAGTCTTATTGGGGCCAAGATATACATTTTATAGTTGCCTGGTATCAATGGTTGTTCATCTTCCTTTATTTATTTATTTAAAGAACCCATAGGTGGGAATGTGAGTTGTCTGTCTCTGCGTGTTAGCCCTGCGACAGATAGGCGACCTGTCCGGGGTGCAGGGTATGGTAGCTGGAATAGCAACATACCCAAGGATAAGCAGAAGAGAATGACTGATATGATGAAACTGGGATTTTGTTACACTTAATTATTGCAAACAAAACTAAAACTATAACTGAAACTAAACAAAACTAAACTGAAACTAAGGATTTTCAAAAAAATAAAAACTAAACTAAACTAGCAAACAATTGGTAAAAACTAATTAAAACTGATATAAAATTGAAAATCTGAAGTCAAAACTAAATAAAAATAAAAACTAATGAAAATTGCACAACTATTAAACCCTGTTTTACATGTACAGCGGGGAAAATAAGTATTTGACACATCAGCATTTTTATCAGTAAGGGGATTTCCAAGTGGACTATTGACACAACATTTCCACCAGATGTTGCCATCAAGCCAAATATTGACGTCATACAATCAAATCAGAACATATAAGTATACAAGTTAAACCATAATAAATAAAGTGAAATGACACAGGGAATAAGTATTGAACACACTTTATTCAATACTTTGTAGAAAAGCCTTTGTTGGTGATTACAGCTTCTAGACGCCTCTTGTATGGATAGACCAGTCGTCTGCATTGCTCAGGAGTGATTCTGGCCCATTCTTCCACACAAACGGTCTTTAAATCTTGAAGGTTCCTTGGGCCTCTTTTATGAACTTTAATCTTCAGTTCTCTCCATAGATTTTCTATGGGATTTAGGTCAGGTGATTGACTGGGCCATTCAAGCAACTTGATTTTCTTTCTTTGAAACCACTTCATTGTTTCCTTGGCCTTGTGTTTGGGATCATTGTCTTGCTGAAATGTCCACCCTCTTTTCATTTTTAGCTTCCTGGTAGATGGCAGCAGATTTTTATCCAGAATGTCCCGGTACATCTCTCCATTCATCCTGCCTTCAATAATATGAAGTCTGCCAGTACCCCTTGCTGAAAAGCAGCCCCAAACCATGATGCTTCCACCCCCAAACTTGACTGTTGGTATGGTGTTCTTGGGGTGGTGAGCAGTGCCATTTCTTCTCCAAACATGGTGTGTAGAATGACTGCCAAAAAGTTCAATTTTGCTTTCATCTGACCATACTATAGTCGTCCAATAATCCACAGGCTTCTCCAAATGCTGTTGCGCAAATTTTAACCGAGCCTTGACATGCTTTTTGTTCAGCAATGGAGTCTTGCGTGGTGAGCGTGCATGGATGCCATGGCGGTTCAGTGCATTGCTTATAGTTTTCTTTGAAACAACAGTACCTGCTGATGCAAGGTCTTCCTGAAGTTCTGTCCGAGTGGTTCTTGGCTCTTGGAGAACCCTCCTGATTATTCTTTGGACTCCTCGGACAGGGATCTTGCGTGGAGCACCTGATCGTGGCAGGTTTATGGTGAACTGATGCACTTTCCATTTCCGGATAATGGCCCCCACAGTGCTCACAGGAACATTCAGCATTCTGGAAATGCACCTATAACCATTCCCATCAAAATGCTTTTCAACGATAAGATTACGAAGATCTTGAGAGAGTTCTTTGCTTTTACCCATCATGAAGTCTTTCCTGTGTGCCTTCTGGGTAATGAGGAGCCTTTATAGGCCATCAATTAGGACTAAAGCAGCTGATATCAATTAGTACTGATAGGGGACAGGATTTCGCTATCAATACTGACAGATTTCAGGTGATCTCCTGGCTTTCTATGTCATTTTGCCCCTTGTTATCTCCATGTATTCAATACTTATTCCCTTTGTCATTTCACTTTATTTATTGTGGTTTAACTTGTATACTTATATGTTCTGATTTGATTGTATGACTTCAATATTTGGCTTGATGGCAACATCTGGTGGAAATGTTGTGTCAATAGTCCACTTGGAAATCCCCTTACTGATAAAAATGCTGATGTGTCAAATACTTATTTTCCCCGCTGTAGTTGTTTTTGTTTCCTGTGTAATAATATTCAACATTGCTATCAAGGTTCAAGGTTCTTTATTATTTGTCACATGCATAGTTATACAAGTATAACACACAGTGAAATGTAGCCTGACACGCTCCTCGACATGTGCAAAAATTGGGGGGGTGTAGAGGAAGAACATTATATATATACATATATATACACATATAGTATATACACTGGGTGAATGTGCAGTAGTAGCAGCAAGCAGGTGAATTCTGTACATTAATATGAATAGATATCTGACTATCAATACATTTTTCAAAAAATGCCTCTCTGTGCAAAATAGGTTTAAAAACATGAACAACTGTGGGATACTGTTTGTCCGTGATTTGAACCGAGGGAACAAATCCTGGCAGGATCAGCCTGATATTATTTGTATCCCACTGTAACTTTACTGTATAAAGAGCTAACGTCTCCAAAATGCCAGGAGTACTTATTTATTACAACAAGTGTTTGTGAACTAAAAATCTAGAATGTGGGATAATGTTTGTCCGTGATTTGGAGAGCCCAGCGCTCTCGACGCAGGGAAAACCAATTCTGCAGGGGAGACCTACCTTGGCACTTGTGCAGGTGAAGCCAAAGGGAAGATTCAATTCAATTCAATTCAATTCAATTTTATTTATATAGCGCCAAATCACAACAAAAGTCGCCTCAAGGCGCTTCATAGATACAGAGAAAAACCCAACAATCATATGACCCCCTATGAGCAAGCACTTTGGCGACAGTGGGAAGGAAAAACTCCCTTTTAACAGGAAGAAACCTCCGGCAGAACCAGGCTCAGGGAGGGGCGGCCATCTGCTGCGACCGGTTGGGGTGAGAGAAGGAAGACAGGATAAAAGACATGCTGTGGAAGAGAGACAGAGGTTAATAACAGATATGATTCAATGCAGAGAGGTCTGTTAATACATAGTGAGTGAGAAAGGTGACTGGAAAGGAAAAACTCAATGCATCATGGGAATCCCCCGGCAGCCTACGTCTATTGCAGCATAACTAAGGGAGGATTCAGGATCACCTGGTCCAGCCCTAACTATATGCTTTAGCAAAAAGGAAAGTTTTAAGCCTAATCTTGAAAGTAGAGATAGTGTCTGTCTCCCGAATCCAAACTGGAAGCTGGTTCCACAGAAGAGGGGCCTGAAAACTGAAGGCTCTGCCTCCCATTCTACTTTTAAATACTCTAGGAACAACAAGTAGGCCTGCAGAGCGAGAGCGAAGTGCTCTAATAGGGTGATATGGTACTACAAGGTCATTAAGATAAGATGGGGCCTGATTATTTAAGACCTTGTATGTGAGGAGCAGGATTTTGAATTCAATTCTGGATTTAACAGGAAGCCAATGAAGGGAAGCCAAAACAGGAGAAATATGCTCTCTCTTTCTAGTCCCTGTCAGTACTCTTGCTGCAGCATTTTGGATTAGCTGAAGGCTTTTCAGTGAGTTTTTTGGACATCCTGATAATAATGAATTACAGTAGTCCAGCCTGGAAGTAATAAATGCATGAACTAGTTTTTCAGTGTCACTCTGAGACAGGATATTTCTAATTTTAGAGATGTTGCGCAAATGGAAGAACGCAGTCTTACATATTTGTTTAATTTGTGCATTGAAGGACATATCCTGGTCAAAAATGACTCCAAGGTTCCTCACAGCGTTACTGGAGGCCAAGGTAATGCCATCCAGAGTAAGAATCTGGTTAGATACCATATTTCTAGGCTTTTCAGGGCCGAGTACAATAACCTCAGTTTTATCTGAATTAAGAAGCAGAAAGTTAGCGGCCATCCAGGTCTTTATGTCTTTAAGACATTCCTGCAGTTTAACTAATTGGTGTGTGTTATCTGGCTTCATGGACAGATAGAGCTGGGTGTCATCGGCATAGCAGTGAAAATGTATGCTATGTCTTCTAATGATGCTGCCTAAGGGAAGCATGTATAATGTAAACAGAATTGGTCCTAGCACTGAACCCTGTGGAACTCCATAATTAACCTCAGTGTGTGAAGAGGACTCTCCATTTACATGCACAAATTGGAGTCTATTAGATAGATATGATACAAACCACTGCAGTGCAGTACCTGTAATACCTACAGCATGTTCTAATCGCTCTAATAGGATATTATGGTCAACAGTATCGAATGCTGCACTAAGGTCTAGCAGGACAAGCACAGAGATGAGTCCACTGTCAGAGGCCATAAGAAGATCATTTGTAACCTTCACTAAAGCTGTTTCTGTGCTGTGATGAGCTCTGAAACCTGACTGAAACTCTTCAAATAAACCATTCCTCTGCAGATGATCTGTTAGCTGTTTGACAACTACTCTTTCAAGGATTTTTGATATGAAAGGAAGGTTGGAGATTGGCCTATAATTAGCTAAGACTGCTGGGTCTTGGGATATGCTTCACCATATTTTCTAGTCTTTGGCTTAGAATGAAGTTGGTTTGGAAACATATTCAGCGATGCTTCATCTCCTGCTTTGCGTTTGTGTGGGCACCCCGTGCTAGCAGTGTCCAAGCGTTGTTTTGTCTTTTCCCTTTTCATGCCGCGCACCCCCTGCAATGGCTCTGCGCCCCCCCCCCCCCCCCCCCCCCCAGGGGGCAGGCCCCACACTTTGGGAAGGTCTGGAGTAAAAGATTCACCTTAAAGTGCATATTATTCAACGTACAGATACATAAACAGACACATAAGATACATAAGCCTCTTCTCCGCTACTCAGTGTTGCCAACTCCTCAGTAAGGAAAATCGCTATTGGCTGTCCTAAAAGTCGCTAGAAGTCGTTAAATGACCATCGCCTAATTTGCATAGGCGATCTAATTGTCATGCTAATCTAATTGTAACCTATGTTGTTGGAGAGAGAAATAACATCGTGGAAGAGACATAAAGTGAGTAAAAAACATCCTAAATGCATTTAGAGTTTATTTAGAACTACAAATTAAATTTCTTTTAGCAATTATTGTTTTTTTTAATGTTTTTTAATGTTGTGGTGGACCACTGGAGGGCTCCACTCACACCCAGTTCTCAGGAAGTGTTGTTGCTGTGTTTTGGAGGGAAAGTGTTCAGTTCTGTGGTGATGAGTAATAAACGAGCAGTGTTTATCGAGAGCTCTCGTGTCGTCTGTGTTTACCTCCACATTGGTGACCCCTGACTCAAACATGCTGCAGTCCGATGGTGGCGCCGACTCCGCTCTGGATGCATCAGCAGCCGCCAGCTCTCTGCCTCCGGCTGCAGCTACGTTTGCTGTGGCGCTCGAGCTGCCGGACTTTTGGCTTCACGATCCCCCGTCGTGGTTCGTGCACGTGGAGGCTCAGTTCGCCCTTCGTGGCATCTCGGCTGACGACACGAAATATCACCATGTGGTGGCTTCTCTCGACCCGCTAGCCACCCGTCGTGCGTTGACTCTCCTCCGTCCCGGAGGGTGGGTGGGTCCCCCACCCACCCGAGGGAAGTACGCCGCCCTTAAGGAGCTGCTTCTTCGGCGTTATGCCCTCACCGACGCAGAGCGAGCCGAGAAGCTCCTCTCCCTCTCAGGCCTGGGTGGCGGTACGGCTCTCGAACTGATGGAGCACATGCTATCCTTTCTCGGACCGGACGACGGGGGATTCCTCTTCACCCACATCTTCCTCCGACAGCTGCCGGCTGCCGTGAGAGCCGGCCTCGCCAACTCTCCGCTTCTGGGCACGAAGGATTATCGCTCCCTGGCTGAGGACGCGGATCGTATTCTCCTGGCTACCCGCACTTTCCACGATCACGACCTAGTTCCAGCCTCGCCGGCGGCGCCTTCCACTTCCCCGCTGACCTGCCACGACGTACCCGATCCTTCGCTGACGGCAAAGATCGCGGCACAGCGACACCACGGACGGGACCTCTGTTTCTACCATCAGCGTTTTGGCGCCGGACCCCGCCAGCGTGCTGTAGCAGCCGCGACCGCTGGCGACAAAGAAAAACTGCTCTTCATAGAAGACTCGCGCTCTGGGAGACGTGTCTTGGTCGACTCCAGCTCCCAGAAGAGCCTCCTTCCCCCGTCCGGAGCCGACAGTTTAGCAGCAGGCTGCGGACCTCAGCTTATTGCGGCTAATGGCTCTCCCATCGCAACGTTCGGGGAAAGGTTTGTGACTGTTTGTTTTCATGGTCGGGATTTCCAATGGACCTTTGTTGTTGCCGCTAGCTCTGTACCTATTTTGGGCGCTGATTTTCTTTGTGCCCACGGACTGCTGGTCGATGTCGCTAACAGACGCTTAATCGATACACTGTCTTTTTCTTCAATGCCCTGTTTCACTCGCGCCATCGAGACCCTGAATCGGGCTAATTTAGTGACTTCAGGGAATGTTTTTCAGCGTTTCCTCTTGGAGTTCCCTTCACTGACTGTTCCTAATTTCTCGAACACGGCAACGAAGCACGGGGTTGAACGTTATATTCCGACGGTCGGTCCCCCGGTGTTCGCACGCGCGCGCCGCCTCAACCCTGCGAAACTCTCTGTCGCTCGGGAAGAGTTTGCCGCAATGGATCGCCTCGGCATGAATAGTGCCTGGTCTTCTCCGCTACACATGGTGCCCAAGTCAGACGGTCGGTGGCGGCCGTGTGGGGATTTTTGCCGTTTGAATAATGTCACGGAGAATGACCGTTACCCCATTCCCCACATCCAGGATTTTTCCGCCCACCTCGCCGGCACCTCGATTTTTTCTAAAATTGACTTGGTGCGGGGGTATCACCAGGTTCCTGTGCGCGCCGAAGACGTCCCCAAAATTTTTGTGCATGCCGTTCGGTTGATGGACTCTGTTTTGCGCGGGCTGCCTTTCGTCTTTGTGTACCTTGACGATATATTGGTGGTCAGCTGCTCTGACAGTCAGCACGCGTCCCATCTGCATCAGGTTTTCCAGCGCTTAGCGGCACACGGCCTGATCGTCAACCCCTCCAAGTGCCAGTTCGGCTTGCCGGTTCTGGATTTCTTGGGCCACCGCATTTCCGCTGACGGTGTGGTTCCGTTGCCAGACAAGGTCCGGGCCGTTTCGGCTTTTCCGCGTCCTGTGTCCGTTAAAGCGCTGCAGGAGTTCTTGGGGATGGTCAATTTCTACAACTGCTTTCTCCCCAGAGCTGCGCACCTGCTGCAGCCTCTCTATGCTGCCTTGAAGGGTAAAACAGCTAAGGACTCGATTGATTGGCTCCCTGAATGCATCCAGGCATTTTCTGGGGCCAAGACCGCGCTGGCAAACGCCGCCCTGCTGGCCCACCCGTTTCCGTCGGCGGAGATTGCGTTGACCTCTGATGTGTCGGACGTGGCAGTGGGCGCAGTGTTAGAACAGCGGGTCTCCGGTGTCTGGCAACCGCTCGCTTTTTTTAGTCGCACGCTTAGAGACAGTGAGCGCAAATATAGCGTTTTTGACAGGGAGTTGCTGGCCCTACTCCTCGCCACACGGCATTTTCGTTTTTTTCTCGAGGGTCGGAGCTTCACCACGTACATCGATCATAAACCTTTGACATTCGCGATGTCCAAGGTCTCTGATCCGTGGAGCGGGCGCTAGCAGCGCCAGTTGGCAGCCATTTCCGAGTTCACAACTGACATTCAGCACGTGGCTGGTAAGTCCAACTGCGTGGCTGACTGTCTATCCCGCGTGCTGGTTTCTCCTGTTTATGTGGGCATAGACTTTGAGGCTATGGCCGCTGACCAACAGGCCGACCCGGACATCCTTGCCCTTCGGTCTGCGCAAATGGGCCTTGTACTGGAGGACAGACCCGTGTGGAACGGCGGGCCTAGCCTGCTTTGTGATGTTTCCACCAGCCGTCCACGCCCTGTAGTTCCCCTTTCGTGGCGTCGTTGTGTTTTCGACTCCGTCCATCGCACCACTGCGTACCACCCGCAGGCCAACGGGATGTGCGAACGTTTCCACCGGTCGCTTAAGGCCGCGTTCCGTGCTTCTCTCACAGATGGCAACTGGGTTGACCGCCTTCCATGGGTTTTACTGGGGTTGCGCTGCGCGGTTAAAGAAGACCTTGGGGTTTCCCCGGCTGAACTTGTCCTTGGTCAGCCCCTCCGGGTCCCCGGGGAATTCTTGCCTGAGAGCCCACCCCCGTGCTTCGCTCCCTCTGTGCTGTCTCTCCGTCCCCCAAGAGACTCGTTTTCTCTTCCTGGCCCAGTGCACCATTGTGTGCCTGACACCTTTGTTCCGAGGTCGTTGGACTCTTCGCAGTTTGTTTTTGTCAGGCATGACGCTCATAGGCCTCCGCTGCGTCCACTGTATGACGGCCCCTTTTGGGTTATTCAACCGGGCCGGAAGCATTTCCTTTTGGATTTTGGGGGTCGGCAGGAGGCTGTTTCTATTGACAGACTTAAACCAGCACATGTGCTTCTGGATGACCAGGTGGTGCCGGCTCAGGCCGCCCGCCTTCCACTGGACTGGACAACCCTGCTTCTTCCTCTGGGAGCGCCCCCCACCTGGCGGGGCCCGAGCTATCTTCAGTTTTTCCTGACCGCCCGTGCCAGCCTGGCCCTCAGGCTCGTTTCCCCTCAGCCAGCTCTCCACCTCCCCGGTTCAGCCTTTCTGGACGTTTAATTAAAGCAAGGGTTCTGGACTAGGGGATGACCCTACTGGGTGTTCGGGGGGGGCATGTGTGGTGGACCACTGGAGGGCTCCACTCACACCCAGTTCTCAGGAAGTGTTGTTGCTGTGTTTTGGAGGGAAAGTTTTCAGTTCTGTGGTGATGAGTAATAAACGAGCAGTGTTTATCGAGAGCTCTCGTGTCGTCTGTGTTTACCTCCACAATGTCACAATTCCAACCCTGCTCCTTTACCCGGGCTTGGACCGGCAAAAGTGACCCAAAATAGGCACTCTGGTGGAGTTGCTTTGTGTGTGTGTTTATAAGTAGTTTTAAACCTTGTGATCCACAAAACAGCATAAGAGTAAAAGAAGAACTGACTGCGTTGCAGCACCCGCTGCTTGTTGAGAGTAAAAGCGATACGCACTTTCACGTCTTTTTTTTAGCTCTTTCGGGTCTAAGGGGTCTGAAAACTCGCTAAATATAGCGACAAAGTCGCTAAGTTGGCAACACTGCCGCTACTGCCTTCTAGTGATGGGTCGTTCGTGAACGAAATGGCTCTTAGAGCCAGCTCTTTGACGTGAACGACGCGAGCCGGCTCCTTATCACGAGCCCTCACGTGGGTTTTTTTTTTTCTTTCTCTCAGCCTCTCTCTCGCACTTTTTTTCTGCTTCACTCAGCAGCGAGCCTTGTGCTTTACGCTGGGCAGAGGGGGGAGGGGCGGTAGTTACACTCAGTAGCACAGGAACAGAGCCAGAGGGGGGGGGGGAGAGAGAAAGAGAGCCAGGGACAACAACATCACATTAGAAAGGTATAGTAATCATCCACAACTATTTTCAGTTGCAGATGATAAAGGATTCAGAAAGTTTATTCATGCAGGCCCATATGACGAGAATGTGCATGTTTCTTTTTGTTTTCATATTTTAATTTATATTTAATTGTGTTGTGGTTTGCAGTGTTTTGTGTTGTTTCACTTTAAATTTGTAAAAGGAAAAAGCTGAAAATTTAAATAGTTAAAAGTTGAAATGTGAATAGTTGATTTTTGTATTATATTATTTATTTATTACATTTTATGTGGAGTGAATAAATAAAAGTACATTTACGGTGGCCCCTAGAGACAAAGCACATACAAACTTCAAATCACGTACGAACTCTGAAGCACGCACAAACTCCAAAACACATAAAAACTCCAAAACACGTAAAAACACGTACAAACTCTGAAGCACGTAAAAACTCCGAAGCACATAAAAACTCAAAACATGTACAAAAGACAACAGAAGTACTCCAGGATGCTAGGGCGCAGTGTTGAGCTTTTGTTACCTAGTGGCTACACAAGCCAGCAAGTACCAACGACCGGATTTGGTGTGTGGTAATAATAGGTAAATGAACTTTTTTTTAAAAATTATTTGAATATATATGAGTGCCTGTGTATAAATACACAAACAATACACACATGCTTTCAATTGTGTAGTTTAAGTGATCTAGTAGCTCTGCTTTGTTAGTTCAGTTCATGCTAGAAATGTGTTTTGGAGTTTGTACGTGTTTTGTCTATAGGGGCCACCGCATATATTTATATATAAACATATATAAATAAAACCACTTTTTTACATTAGTAATTCCTTTTGTGCATAATTTTATATTATTGTTAATAATAAATTAATTAAAGCAACAAAACAACCTGAAGAGCCGGTTTGGAGCCGAAAGAGCCGGCTCTTTTTAGTGAGCCGAACCGAAAGAGCCGGATCTCTAAAAAGAGCCGGAAATCCCATCACTACTGCCTTCTCGTCTTGGCACACAAGCGGTGAAATCGTGACGTAAATGCTGCACGCTCTTTGGCTTTTTGTCAGACTCGGGATCCACGGTGTTGGGTTTTGTGGAGCCATTTTCCTCATTTCCAGGTTTCAAAATTAGTGGTTTGGATTGTTGTGAAGGAGTCGCTCTGATGACCAGCCAATCGGTGGCAGTCTATTGACTTTACATTTTCAGATGGACTGAGCTAAACTTCGGCCAAGCAGATAAAAGAAAAAGTACCTGGTACCACCTAATGGAAAACCTTGAAAACAGAGTTGCGTGGAGTTGAGTACAAGTGGAAAAGTACCCAAACCATATGGTTTATTCCAAGACATTGCTTCCACACAAGCAATTAGTCGTAAAACGATGGCCCGAAAGGGGAAAAGTTTAAGGCTAACCTATAAAAATGTGTTTTCAAAAGAATTAGCCAACCTGATAGGCTGAGGAAGGCTGTTTCATGATCACCTCTGGGTTTTAAAGTCAGAGCGAGGGACAGAAAGGAGACCCAGGTTATAACGTGTAACCATACAGCAGATACATCTGAACATGTTTTCAGGTGCAGTTACACAGCTGAAATGAGAGTTGTTGCCAGGCCTGTGTGCTGTGCTATTGATCAAGATTAAATTGTATTGTCTCTGTTCAGACATGTGACAGAGGGCTGAAATTGAATTGGATGTTTTAAAGCAGTTACGTGTTGGACTGCAATCCCAGCCCATTGTTTGAATCTTTCTTCTTGATAGTGTCCTCAGTCTCTTTTAAAGGAAAGATCCTTGAGCTGTACCCAAAACTTTGAATAAATTGATCTGCTGAGAGCTGGATTTTTGTGTCTTTAGCATTTGCTTCCTCTTTTCTTTTTCCTCTTGTGATCTGCGCTGCCGCATCAGAGCGCATGACTTTGTGGCAGAACCTGATTAATCATGGGACAGCTCAAGCCAAGTCACCTTGTCGCTTGGCGCAGATCCAGGAGGAGACAGTTATGGTGGTAAACCAACACGCTAATGGTGTCAACCGGGGACAAGTCGAGGATCTCGCTGTTCTTTCCAGTTTATTGATCAAACCAGGCCTGCCTTTGACGACAGGTTTGTGTCCGTGCAACGCAGCGCTCGTTGTTAAAAAGCTTAAATCGGCAACAAATTGTTTTCCCGCCTTGCTTATTATTCCTCCTTCATTTCTGTCTACCGGCGCTTCTTGCGGCGCTGCGTTGCCCTCTCTTTTCTTTTCTGGGGCTACCTCCATCTGTCTCTGCAGGTGTGTTTTGTGTTTTGTTTCTTGTCTGCCATTCTTTGATCACTGTTGTAAATTCTTTTCTGCCCTCTTTCAGTTCTTTGTCTTTGTGGTTCCGTCTCGCAGAGATGTTTGTTGATGGGGTGTTTTTTTTTTGTTGTTGTTGTTAAAAATGATGAAAGATGGCAAATTCATTCCTTGCCACTTTTCAAACAAATAGCACATATTTGGCAGTCGTGCAAAAATATCCCACCAGTTATTCAATACCTCACTATCTGTCCCAATGCACTGGTTTATTCCCTCTTCTAAACAGCTGAATGGCATCCTGCGGTCTGAATGTTCTGCATGCTCATTTATCTGTAGTCAAAACAAATTAGTAAGGTTTGGTTCGGCGTTGTTTTTGTCAACAGCGACGGATCTTTATGGGTCATTTCTTGATAGTTTAATAAGTTTGGCTCGCAGGGATGGATAAAGACTGTAATGTTAGTGAGAACAAGCAGAATTAATGACAGTCACATGTTGAGACAACAAAGGGATTAAAGATGAGGGAAGAAAAACAAGTTGTGTTTCAAAAGTCCTTTGCAACTGGAAGCAGCAGCTCTTTGGTTTTGGTGTCAAATGCTCTAAAAAATAAAGCAGTGTCAACTGACAGGGAACGGTAAATTACTTCCATTTGTCAAACGTGGCTGATTTTGTTTCTGGCTTGTTTTTTTCAACTATAAAGTGTGTGTGGAAGTCCAGGAGAAAAACTGTGGTTGGCTTACAGGTTTATCTAACGTTGCTGCAGCACAGCAGAATCCCCAAGGGCTACGGCACTGAGCAGAGTGACAACTGTAAAAACACAGAGTACAGTTGTGCTTTGTTGGCGGCAACAGCAGTGTGCACATCTGGCTTTGATCACCATGGTGATGGTGGTGCGGGGAGTGACAGGGCATGCAGAGCGATGGAGACTCTCGGGGGAATCATTATCCTGTTTAGTAAGCCTAATGAGAGAAAAGGTGTTGCACCTCAGTTAACTGCTGTCCTTGTCTGAAACACACACACACATGCGCGCGCGTGCAAGCAAAACTAAACAGTGTGCATGACAGATGTAAGTAAACTCCCTATTCTATAAGACTTACAGTACAAACAAAGACATGTAATTACAGCGCTACCGCAGCCTTCCACAAATTAACACACTGTTAACACTCATCATAACACTGGAAAAGTTGCAAGATGGCGTGAAAATGTGCACCCAAATGTAGTCTGCTGTTGTTTACCAAAGTTTTATTCATTTAAGTGTGTCATACCAGCAGCAAAGGCGAATAATTGCTTAAAACAAGAAAAGAACAGATGAATCAGTGGGGGGAACTTGTGAAGAAAAACCAAAAGCATGCCGTTTGATTGGGAGCCCGAAAACACCCCACTGTATCTACCTTTTATTCAAGGCATTCCTCTTGCAGATTAATTAGAGATATTTAAAACTGGTAAAATTTCAGTTGTGCTTCTACTTACCATTTTGAAAAATGTCAACTTGCCTTTTATTTTTTCAACCATGTATCCGCACATTGTGCCTAAAGAACAATACAGAACAGCTGTTTCTGTTGACCTGATGCTATGAGCGGACATTTCAATTAAGAGGCAGAAAGATATTAGTACTAGAGCTCTAAAGCGTCCTTAAACCCTGAAGTTGGGATTAATTTAAGTAACATATATTCCAACAACTCAATGACAAAGAGAGGCTGTATGTTAAATAGCTTAGTAACAGAAGCCAAGCAACCCTAGGTAGACAAACTAGGAGCTCTGAGACATTCATCTTCAAGACAAGAACATTAAAAACCTACAGGGAGTACACACATGACCATGACCAATCTCTGCAATATCTTGCATACAACAGCTTCCTCCTCACTGCAGAAATCCAACTCTTTTCTCTGTTTTTGTAGATTATATACTCACCAGCCACTTTTTGGGTACACTTTTTTCATGTAACTCATTACATTTGTGCACATAGACATGGACAAGATGACCTGCTGAAGTTCAAAGATGGGGAAGAATTGCAACTTTTGAATTCGGTGTGGTTGTTGGTGTCAGACTGGCTGGTCTGAGTAATTCAGAAACTTCTGATCTACTTGGATTTTCCCACACAACCATCTCCAGGGTTTACAGAGAATGGCCTGAAAATGAGAAAATATCCAGTTAGTCTGGGTGAAAATGGCCAGGCTGATGGGGATAGAGCGATAGATAGAGCTGATACAAAGGCAGCTATAATTCAAATAACCACATGTTACAACCAACGTTTGCAGAAAAGCATCTCTGAATCCAAAACACATCAAATCTTAAAGCAAATGAACATACAGTCTATAAGTATTTTTCCTGATCATGTCCATGCATTTATGACCACAGTGTACCCATCTTCTGATGCCTGCTTCTAGCAGGATAATGTGCCATGGCACAAAGCTCAAATCAAACTGGTTTCTTTAACATAACAATACCCAAATGCCTCCACAGTCACCAGATCTCAATCAAACAGAGCACCTTTGGGCTGTGGTGAAACAGGAGATTTGCATCGTGGATGTGCTGCCCACAGATCTGCAGCAACCGTGTGATGCTGTCACATTAATATGGATTAAAATCTCAGAGGAATGTTTCCAGCACCTTGTTGAATCTGCGCCATGAAGAATTAAAGCAGTTTTGAAGGTAATAAGAGGTAAAACATGGTCCTAGCAAGATGTACCAAGGAAAATGTCTGATGAGTGTATGTAACTATTTATATACCGCATTTTAGAAAGGGTCAGGTAAGCTTAAGGAGGAGCTGACCTGTTCCTGTGTTTTGCCTCTAGCTTCTGTGTCATCTTGGCAGTGGTATTGGCATGCCACAAGACTGAAGCTTCATCCACAAACAGGGTAGCCTCTCATTAGTGTGCCATGGAAAAGTAATGGCTTCAGGGAGGGAAGCCAGCTTTGCTGTCACAAACACATTCGTCAGGAGCGTACAGGTATCTGGAAACATGAGACTGTCACGTCAAGACAGACCAACCATCACAAATCTGATTCCTCATTATCATTCATCTGGTATGCAGTTGAAGGTCATCAATCCAATTTTCATCAGTATTCCATGCGGGCGTGAAACTCGGTACCCAAGTGTGGAATAAATTACTCAAACTTAAAATTGAGAGGCAATGTGTGATCATAACAATCAATAAGGGAATAATTTGATTCTGATTAAGTAAAAAATAGTTACAATCAGTGGTGTATTTAATTTTTTAACAATGTATCCGTGGTACTGCTGTGAGGAAAAGATTTTTCAAAGCCGTTAAAGGTTTTTTTTTACTGAAAGCTGTCATTGTACCTGACGTCTTTGTCTTCCTCCTGCAGCCTTTTTTTCCCCCCACCACAGCCTTGAAACTGCATTTCAACATCTCAGTCAGAGCTTAATGTCAGAGTCCATCGCTCATGTGCAATATTTACCTTTTCTGAAAAATGTACCCAGTGCTTATTATAATTTATTTATTTATTTATTTATTTGGGGGGGGGGGGTTGTTTTGATCCCATATACAAACACGCACAACACAGACTATATTGCCAAAAGTATTCACTCATCTGCCTTCACACGCATATACACTTGAGTGACATCGCATTCTTAAACCGAAGGGTTTAATGATGTCGGCCCATCCTTTGCAGCTATAACAGCTTCAATGCTTCAGGAAAGGATTTCGACAAGGTTTAAGAGTGTTTATGGGATTTTTTAACAATTCTTCCAGAAGTGGATTTCTGAGGTCACATACTGACGTTGGACAAGGAGTCCTGGCTCACAGTCTCCACTCTAATTCATCCCAGAGGTGTTTCTGTTGAGTTGAGGTCAGGAATCTGTGCAGGTGCGAAGTCAGGTTGGAACAGGAAGGAGCCGCTGGCCAGACAGAGAAGCGTGGTTCGTCTCTCCAGAGAGCACTTCTCCACTGCTCTAGGGTCCAGTGGCCTTTCCACTGTGTTCCACCACAATGCTTTGCATTGCACTTGGTGATGTAAGGCTTGGATGCATCTCCTCATTCATGGAAACCCATTTCATGAAGCTCTCTATGCACTCAGCTACTCTTAAGCTAATCTGAAGGCCATGTGAAGTTTGGAAATTTTAGTGATTGACTCTGTAGATAGCTGGTGACCTCTGAGCACTATGCGCCTCAGGATCTGCTGACCCTGCTCTATGTTTTTATGTGGCTTCCACTTTCTTGTAATACCACTAGCCCTATGGAATATTTTGTAGTGAGAAACTGGACTGGATCTGCGCAGGTGGCATCCTATCATCATACCGCACTGGAATTCACTGAGCTCCAGAGAGCGACCCATGCTTTCCCAAATGTTTATAGAAACAGTCTGCATGCTGGGTTCTTGATTTTATACACCTGTGGCTGGGTAAGTGATTGGAACAATGGGTGAGTGAATACTTTTGGTATTGTAGAGTATAAAAACTGTGAATCCCTGATATTAGCTTTCTGTGTTCACTTATATACCTGTCATGCGATGAGACTCTTTCTAAGAGGCTTTGTTTAAGACAACAGATGCCGTAGAAAGCATGAAGAGCTCCAGAAAGGCTGTCTGGTAAAACTCTGATAGACAGGTACTGCAAATGGTGTTTCAACAGTTTGGCTTACTAAACTTATTGCAGAGTTGATGAGTCTGCAGCTAGGCAGGCCACAGGCTGCACAATTCACCCAGAAGGATGCGCACACACATTGTTGCACATGTATTGTTGGTAACAAAATGAAAAGATTGTGCTTTTCTTGTGGAGTAGCTTCTTAGGTTAAACAGTCACTTTAGCTACTTCTATGACTTACCACCTACACCTTGAGCTCTTTTGCAGGTCACCGCATATGCAGACATCTACTAAAACAGGAAAAATAAAAACTGATATAAAAGTTGTTTTTTAAAAGTCCTAAACTCCCCATAGGCATGTTCAAACTCCAAACTCACAGATTAGTTAGTAAAAAACCTTCCAGTGCACTTTGGGACAAGGCGAGTTTGTGTTCACGTTTACTTCCACGCAGTTCACCAAGGTCGCGTCGAAACCCAACAATTGGACATAAATCTTGTGGTGACTCCTTCAAACCCAACAGTGAGAGTTGCTGCTGTGATGGATTATTTAAAAGTACAACTGTCATCACTAGGTTGACCTGAGCAGCAGAACCATGCAATAATCTCATCGCACGCCAGTGAACCGGAGGCCCATCATACAATTTTCATGTGCTTTGTCCAACCGAGCGTGCGTCATTTGTTCCAGTGATGTGGCTCCCTAAAATCCAGCGATACTGATGTCATAATCTTCCTCTGGTGGATGTGATACAAGCCAGATTTGCGCAGGCTGATGTTTGTCCACCGACTCGATAACAGAACATATTAGATTTTTTTTTAGAAGACAAACAAATGCTCCTGCTGAGCTTATCTTTTTAATTTACTCTCTGACACTGATGAATTCTTCAGTTACCTCACCTGTTGCGATCTTGATTTAAAAAAGAAAAGCTCTGTTTTATTCAGAGGGAGAACCCCCACCCCTCACAACCAGCCTTTCCTCCACCCGCTGTATGAGCTTGTGATCAATAAAGCTCATAAGTCTTTTCCTCCAACTGAGCGAGCTTCTGCTCCCTACCCGCAGAGAATCACTGAGCGTCAGACAGACCAGACACACTCCTCCTAAAGGTGCCTCCTGTCGCATACAAATCCCGACTTCGTCTTTCCTGCTCTGCTCTGCTCCGCCAGGCTCTGCTACATGCACATTCTTCCCTCGAGGCCAGAGACAACCAGACAAGTAGATAAGATTTTAGTGAGTCCTGGCCAAGAAAAGATTAATATGAGGGGATTCATATTGTTTGTACATGCTCACACGCTTATGAATATGTTGATTTGTTTGAGGCTGTACTTAATGCATGTGCTCACGTGCCGACATACAAGCTTCAATCTTTTTTTTTGTGTTCAGCAAATTGAATTAGTGCAGAAGCAGCCACTCTCGCTATTTGCCTAATGAAGGAATCAGGATTTAAATGAAGTTTAGGGCCAAAAGCCACATTATGCTCGAGAAATAAACGGCTTGACTCATCTGATTTTCAAATTTTGTGAAATGTTTTGAAATCCCTTTGATTCAGGACCTCTCCCCCTGTGCAATGTAAATCAGCTGGCGAATAAATGACTTAATGGTCTCATTAATATGGATGCACATGTCAAGCTTGGCTGTCGTCAGATGTCAACAAGATCTGAGACAGACTGGACTGCCAGTTTGGATAGCGCGGGCGGAGGGAGGCTAAGAATGTTCCTGAACAACATTATTACAAGCGATTACAGACAACATGAGAGGATCTTCAAGCTGAGCAAATATCAGAAACGCTTTTAAACACACAGATACACGTGCACGCACGCCTATTCAGGAGTAAAATGCACATTGGTTCTGGACTCCAGCCCAGGCATTGGACTGTATCCCAACTGATGTCACACATGACTGCACCACTAATAGAAGCAGGAAGGTTGGGGTGTAAATGAGAAGTTGAAATAGTTGACAAAAATGAGTGGGGGCTGGGGGGGGTGGAGGAGGTACTGACATTCAGGTGGGCAGGAAGCCCACAGACCATCCCTCAGGTGGGATCAGGCAAACAAGCACGTGGATGGGCTGCAGTTGAAAGCGCCATTGCCGCATACGAGTCGGAGCAGTGTTTGGTTCAAAGCCAGTGATAGAGACCTAATTGCACTTCCATTATGAGTCATGCTACCGAGTATTCATGTGCAATTAGCGAGCGGTTCAATAAACGTGTTTCTGTTTACATGCCGGCACATATTGTAGGCACGCGTGTGAACAAATCAGCTCCAGAGACTGAACTTTGATGTGTTTCCTTGATTGTATCCTCTGGCAGATAGCAGCGCTGTGTGATTTGGGGCGCAGGGGTTAGAGTGCCTGAGTCAGCTCCGGCTTTGCTCTGGGAACAGCCACTCTCCCACTCGTTTGAAATCACAGCAACGTACAGTCCATCTCAAGAATCAAACCACCACAGGCATTTTGTAGCAAAGCGATAGCCAAAAGTTTATCTACAAGCACTGAGATGCAGAAGCTGGCTTGCACATTTTGTTTAATCTGGGGACCCCATCGGTGTTTTTTCCTGCTTGGTTGGAATAATTTTTGTAAGTCAAATGTTGTATTTAAATTTTCATTTGATACCCAGCTGTCCAAAACAATCACGAAGAACATTTCTTTAATAAATCTTCTCTGGTTGTCGTGTGTCATTAAGGAAGCCTCATTGTGCTGATGTTGTGCACATACATTATCCTAGTGCACATACTTAGTTTAGAATATTAAACACAAATGTATTGATAACATGTTCACTGTTGATTTTAGGACGTGAGGCTTTTGGGTTTTTTTTTTTTTCATGGTTGCATAACTGCAGGCTTTTTGTTATGCAGAAGAGTGGGGTCAGAGGTTAAGTGGACTAAATGTGTGCCAGTGATGTTTAACCATAAGCATAAAATTCTCGGGTTGTTTTTATAGCAATGGTGAACACTCAATGCATCAAAGCACGGACAGAACCATTTACCTTACTGCTCCTATGTACTACTTGCCCAGTAATACTCTTTGGAAAATTTTAAAATCTCAATACCTCTCTTATAACACCCAGATCCTCTGCTTAACCTATTTATTTATTTATGAAGACATTGTTCAGGTGGTGTTTTTTCACATAAGTTATGCCATATGCATTACTAAACCTTTGCATCTTAGCGTAATTATAACACAATTTCCAAAATAGTTGGAATGTGTTTGTAAGATTTTTATATTTATACATATTTTTAATGATATAAATCAAGGACATTTGTGATTGATCGATTATTTCTTTGGTGCATCAAGGCGACTTCAAGCTGCTCTGGAAAACTAAGTTGCAGTATTATTTAAAGTGAGCCCCAGTAGCTTATCATCTCCAAACTGAAGGCCAAGTTCCACAGATCGGGGATGTCAACAGACTGCACACAGCCAATCTCCACTCTCCTGGGGCTAACAGGAGGCTTGCCATGACCCTTCACTGGCAGGCTCGAATCCAGATTCTGCCTGTGGGCAGTTGGATCGTAGTGTCAAAGTGTGGAGAAGACATGGAGAACAGTGTGTCGTATCGGGCAGCCCTCATTGGGGAAGAACAAGGCATGTCATCATTGGAGGCAATCTCAAAGCAGAGAGATTCTGCAACCAGCGGCGATCCCATATCTCCACAGTCTGGGAGTGAAATCTATCCTCTAAGATAACAGCACTCGCCCCCACAGAGCGGGGTTTATCAATGACTACCTCGAGAATTTGGTGGAGTGGAGTGGATGAAATGGCTTGCCTGCAGTCCTTACCTCAACCCCACTGAACACTTGTGGGATACGCTTGGTGCTGCTGTTTATTCCAGAGTGACCAACACAACCATATTGGCTGACTTGCTACAAATGCTGGTTAAAGAATGGAATACCATCCTACATCAGTGTGTGCTGCACGAGGAAGAGTTGCCAGGCTGTTGTGGCTCTGTATGGTCCTTCTAAATGTTACTGAAGCCCCTGTTTGATAAATGAATGAATTCTGGAATTGCCAATATGACTTGTTTATTAAGACTTTAATCATCTAATCCAGTACACAACACCAAACAAGAGTCAACAGCAGAATAAGCTGTTTGGCGTTGGCAGAGAAGATCTGGCAAGTTTTTCAGGGGTGCAGCACCCATACTGAACTCTGCTGCTCATACCACAAACTTATTTTCCTTACAAATGTGGCTCCAAATAAAGAGCAAATAAGCAGACTTTCCAACTGTATAAGATTTATTGCCAAGAAACATTGTTACAACCAAAATATAATCGACCAATCACAAAGGTCCTGACTTTTTGTGCTAAGTTTATATATGTAGTAGAGTATAGTTTTAAATTTTTATGCTTAATTAATTCCAGATTGATGCAGGAATTTAGCAACTTTGTAGTTTTTGTTATTTTCTGTTTCAAATGATTTCAGAGATTGAAAATTCTGGACCGCAGGAAGACCAATTTAACACAGTGAGCCTAGTTATTGTACCGAGTGCTGAATACAGTTTGTGTTTCTGACACAGCCAAGAGTTTCTTTAAAGACTTCGTATACATCACTCAAGTGTGCATCAAGGAACTTCCATACCATTGTGCATGATGGGCTTTGAACAATGTGCTGATAACAAGCAGACATAACAGCCCTAAAGCTTATCGGCTTTTAGCCTTGCCTCTTGCATACTGAGATTTCTTTGTATTATTTGCATCTTAAGCTTAGTTCATTTTATTCCTAAATTGTTGAACTTTTTGTCCAAGCAATCTTTCAGAGTGCTGAACTCCCTCCACATAATTATCAGCCTCACTGTGTCATAATTTCTTCTTGAAAAGGTGGACCTAAGTGCAGAAGCAGACCACAGTACAAGTTCAAAGGGTTTATTTCCAAAGTCCAGAGCATGCAATGAAAATTTAGGAGCTCTGCCACAGGGAGGAAGAGAGGAAGCGGCAGTAGTTAGGAGCGAGTGGAAAGGCCTGTAGATATTCTTGAGCACGGGAGTCCAAAAGATTTTAGTTTGCCACTGAGGAATTTCCAAAAGGCCACAGGCAACTGGACAACACACCGAGGGACTTCTGGATCAGGAGATGTGAGCATGGGCTAAGTACTTGAAAGCAAAACAAAACATGAAACTAAGTGAGCCTGACTTCACCACAACAATAGCTGTACAAACTGAAGGAGATGGAGCGAGAGACCCTGGTCCTTAAGTACGCAGGTATGTGATGAGATGATAGGCTGGTTTGTAACGTTCAGCGAATCCTGGCAGAGGAGAGCCAAGGAGAGAGGAAAGAGAGAAAGAAAAGGGAATGGAGGGGCTGAAGTTGAAATCAAATTATAAATGTCTGATTGTAAAATGAAATGAATGAAATTAGCAGCTAGTAATACAGAAAACTGTGTGAGGCTAATCGTCACTAACCCTTTTTATAAATATCGCTAATATGTTGGGCTACAGAGGTCTGAAAGCAGTCGTGTTAAAATAAGAATAATAATAGTGATGAATAACTTGAAGTTCCACCGTGTATCAGAAGACATACAGTTTGAACATTTAAGCATAGTTAAGATACTACAGGTAAGGAGGATATGAGCGCATGCTAATCAAACTTCTATGGACACTTGCTACCAGCCAATCCGTCTTGGGGAGGAGGGGTCACCTCTATGCAGGCTTGATGGCCATTAACTGTGGTCACCCCACTGGCTGTTCTGGATGTTGCCCGAATGATCAGATTATCCAGTCCAGCTCTGGACAAAGAATTACTTTAACATCCTTAAAGTAAGAAAAAGTGAGCTTTTTGTGAGAGCGAGTACAAAGATAAATGTAAGCTGGTCACAGATGAACACACACAATACCTAAAGGCTTGCTGAAGAAGCCAGCTTTTTCCTTTGTCTCCCTTTTCGTCTGCTTTTCAGGCAGCTGTTAGATTATTGCTTATTTGCACACTTTGGGAAAATTCTAGTAGCACTAATGTCTGTTAAGATTAAAAGACAAATAAATCGGAATTTAGATTTTGTCAGAATTTGACGATGAATGGGTGTAATTGTTCTTCAGCTTTTGCCAAACTCGATCAAATCTGAACCTGCATTTGAATTCTGATTTCAACCAGTCATTCTGTCATCTGGCTGCGCCGCAGTGTTGTCAACTCTCCATTCAAAGCCTCAGAGCTGACAGTCAGAGGAGGGAAAAATTAAGCTCTCTGTGAAATAAAATCCACACGTATTGCCTGCAACGAATAAAGGCATAGTGACTGTCAGCTACTTTATTCGTTATAAATAGAGGTCCAATTAAAGCCGAAAGCTTTGTCTCACTAGAGGCTCATTTACGGTACCACTTCCAGTATCTTCCAGTATCTTGAAAAGTCATGACAGATAAGGAACATAGCATTACTGTAAAACCCCCAGCCAGTCATTGGAAAGAGAGACTTGGGGGGGGGTAACAAAAACAATTCCTGACACTGAATTGATGAATATTTTTGAAGCACAAAAACAATTTACAGGGGACTGAAGTAGCAAAGTGTTCCTATCTTACTGTGTTTCTCTGTCCCTAAAGGCTCTATTTTCTTAGTCGTATGGAGATTTAAATATACTGTGATCAAACTGATAAAGCAAAGACTTTGTGAATTTTTATTTTTTTACCCGTCAAGTCGGTCATGTCCAAATACTACTGTGTATCTAATATTGTATTCACTTCCTGTCACCCTGTCTTAATAGACAGTCACGCAAACAGAAAATGTAGAGCAGAAACTTTAACCGAATCCCACGTGAAGAAACACATTCCAGCAGATGAAGTGGGAGTTGTTCTACCACCATGTATTCTCGTTAGAGTACGGCACATATATGATGTGTGTACTGCACTTACCATCTCCAGGTGCTGTCTAGACTTCAGGAGCCAAGCCAGACCAAGTGAGCAGAGTTGAATGGCCTTTCTCCTGCCGTTAACACGGCTTGTCTGCCAACATTACTGTGCATATGGTCAGTGTGTTCCCAGGCGGCCCGGCTGCGCACAGACACGCAGCACTTCAAGCTGGCATCTTTGCCTACGCAGACACGCTGGAGAAGCACACACATGCAAACTGTCTCCTTTCCTTCCGTCTGGCCCGCAATCCAATGATTCCAGCTGACAGCAGCAGACGTGTCACAGCTGGCTCCGAGACCAAACTGAACAAAGGCAGGTTAAGCCAAGTAGGTCACATGTCTCCTTGAAGGCATCGATCCTTTCTCGCCCCACAGGGAGATTCACAATTCTGTCCATATGACGTTTCTGGTTTCATTTACCTTTATGCTCCACATACTTGGTGGTATGGTATTCTATACTTACTGTAGTGCTAGCAAGTAAAGGATGTATTCTAGACTACACACACACACACACACACACACACACACACACGTGTTTACATATAATAATAAAAAATTCTAAAAAAAAGAAATCAACATTTTAGGACTTTTTCCTGAAGTTGAAATGTTTGTGATTTGACTGTTCGTTTGTGTATGTATGCCATTTTTTTTTGTCCACTTACATGTACGTGTCCTAACAACAATATCTTCTGGAACAAAGACAAACCTTCTTTTACAAAATATTACTTTGCAAAAGTTCCCTCAATGGAAAAAAAGGATTGGAGCACATTGATCAAATATTTAGTTTAGCAGTATAAAAAAGCCAAAGTCTTAAGAATGATAATTCACCAAAGCAAATGTACTTGACCTTTTAAAAACCTGCCTAATTCTGATAATCTGAATCTAGTTTTTAATAGAGGAAATTATAAATAGGACAATTCTGGGCATTTTATAAAATGTAGCTTTTTATCGTGCTACAAAAAACAAAGCCCCTTTTATTCTTTAGTGTTACCAAAATCACACAACCAAAAAAACAAAGTGAGTTTTTTTCATTGTTGTTGTTCTCTTGTTTTGCCTTTTCCCTGCAGGGAAGCTAATTAACCTGCCCATTTCTTTAGCTGATGGTAATGCACCTGAACACAGCTGCATACGTCTTCCTTGCACAAGGCTTTCGTCTGTAAATTGACTGTTTCTCCTCTAATGAGCTTCTTTTAAGGCTTAATAATGAGTCACTTCCAAACACAGATCTTCTTACATTCATTATTAGGATTATAATTTCTTTCAAATGTCTAAATATGAAAAAAATATAGTGAGTGTAACAGTTTCCTCTCTTCAAATGGAGTAACAGTTAAGAGTAAAGAGGCATCTTTTTTCCGTTTTTTTTGTAAAATGTGTAACATATTCCTTGCATGAATAGTTATTCTGTCATTAGACCCGAAATGAATTCTGTCTCCACTGTCACAGAAGACGCGAGCGCAGGGAGTCGGAGTTATTGAACTGCACGTCAGTGTCAGATAACAAGTGTCAAGAGGAGCTAACAAGAGGGTCTTCAGATATGAATAGGGGGGCCTTATCCTAATCTGTGCAGAAGCAACCATCCCAAAACTCATCGCTGACATGGATGCAGACGTTTGGAGGGGTAAAGAGTTCATGTGATTGTAGAAAACAGATGCATTGCAATGCAAAAGAAATGTAGTCATTAGTGAACATGCTTTGAACGCTGCATTCACGTAACTCGTGCATTTTGCTACTAATAAGGTCTGATCTTTAGGTGCACTTTTTCAAACAATTACAAGATCCATTCCTTCAAAGTTCACCATCAAAGCAATGTGTTTCTATTCTTTATTTATTGGGATCTCGTTATCTATTTCTTATAGCACATGGAGCCCACGTTAAAAACATACGTAAAAAAAAAAACTACTATGAAAACAGTTGATGGCACGGCACTAAAAATGGATAAAAGCAAGCAAAAAAAGATGTAGGTGTAATTGATATTATCTCCTGCTGAAAAGCAGCAGTTTGACATTGTTCGATATAGAACAAGGTATAAGTAGATGGCCAGTCCACACATGAGTTGTTGTACAATCACGACAAAGAATATTTTATCATGAAATGTACTTTAACCTTCGATATAGCAGTCTGCTTGAATTGCCAATGAGCTTACTATTAATGTAAGTCTCTCTATGAAGGGAGGGAGAATGTAATCGGCTCCACTGGTCTGTCTGTTTGTTAGAGTCTAGTGTCTACATTTTTCACGGTATCATGTTCAAATTTGTTGTGATGGTAGACGCCAATAAGAACTTGAGCTGATTTAATATTGGTGTAAACCAAGGTCAAGGTCACATCAAATGTGAAAATTAGTAAAAAAAAAAAAAATTATATTACCCACAATTTTTTAATGGCTTGACGGCAAACTTCACGACAATATACTAGGCCTTGGGGGACATAATTGACCCTGACTTTCATTGTTAGCATCCAAGGTCAAAGTTGAACTGTTTCACGTTGCATTGTGCTGTATCAGTCTTCTAACTTCACATTGTTTATGCTATCTGAATCAATCATTCCCATGCCAGTTGTTATGGCCGATCAGTGCCATCAGGTTTGCAGTGGTCGCGCATCTTTTACCTTTTTAAATTTCGTTACGAGACGACCGGAGGCTCCACCCGAAAAACACAGACACAAGTAACAGATGCACATGGAGAGAAAGAGCCAAAACAGGACACTTTCATCATCTCTGTCCACAGCTTTCTGCCTTTCTCTGGCCCACCCAGTTGTACACAAATACGCATCTACACGGAAGCTTTTGAATCTTTAATAGCAGGAACATCTGTGTCCTCTACCACAATGGATTGACCTCTCCCACTGGTGCCAGGGTCTGTTCAGAACCTTCTTTATTTAGCTTAGATGAAAGGTCAGAGACTCTGTGTACATGTTCAGAGGGACTAAGCATCATCCAGAGGGGTTTGAAGAAATGGTCCAGTGGACTCTCTCTCACGCTCTCTGAAGCTCAAAAATAACTTTCTATAGGAAAAAAAAATGAGGAAAGATCTGTCATCTATGATAATTTAATATGGATTTTAATTCACTGCTCTGTTAGTAATGGGTGTCCTAGAGCAACTCAATTAATTGATTAGTGAATTTACAGAAAAATCCAGTATTTTACATTGACGTGGCATTTAAGTTACTCAATTCACTGTTCAGCATTGCGCACTTCCAGCTGCCTCAATTGTGATTATTTTCTCGGGACAGAAAACGTTATTTTTTTAGGAAATTGCTGTGCATTTAACATTTTCTGCCATTTCACAAAGCAATCAAATACTTAAGGAAATTAATTTGGAATGAAAATGACTATTAGTCACGGCCTATTTTATAGATGCATAAATTCAGCTTGTATATCCCAGTTTCCGTTGTGCATTTCCTTATTCGAGTTTATCTGTCACTGCGGTTCCGCCACAACTTTTTTTCCTCCCATACTGCTGAGTAAAACAAGCACCCCATAGCCCTCACCATCCTGGAGGGAAGAAATAACTGCTGCCCTGTTGCCCTCAAACTCCTAAAAACATTGCATCAAAGTGTGCACTGGACTTGAGCCAAACCCCCCTCAGGACCTGCTCTATGCAGGGGGGTTGTTCAGCTGTACAGGGCAAAGATAGAGATGCAGGTTACATGACATAGTCTGGCCCTTAAAGACTTTACTATTGTATTTAGAAACTTATAAAATTTAGATCACTTCCTGACCATACACATTAATAATTTACTCGCAATACCAAGTAAATACAGGGCCAGTATTGCCAATACTTTTAACCAATAAAAGCAGTCTATGGTAGGGGAGAGCAGCGTGTCATGATTTATGAGCTGAATCATCATCAATTTACAAATCCTGACTAACTCACTTTCCGTAATTAGTTAAAACAACTAAACACATCTTTCAGCTTTCCATGTATTTTGCAATTGTTTTTTTTAAAGGCCTGAAATGTTAACATGCTTGTCTCTAAAACACTGCTGTTGTTTAAATGTGTTATGGGCTCTAAATAAAATATACATCAACACAAAAAGGTTCAGACATTTTTCCTAGTGCATGTTTATTATGTTTTTTTTTTTCATTTCTCCCCCCAATTTTTTATTTAGCACAATTCAGGCGGGCCACATACTGAAATACTGTTGATATCAGGATCGAGCTGCCTACTTCTAATCGTGATGTGTTATTGCTGTGCATGGTCAGGTCAAGCCTTGAGCAGATCATGAATGTTGAAGCCTCTAATTTCAAGTTTTCCTAAAACATTGTTTTAATGAACAAATAATTCTCGTCTCTTTCAGTATGAATAATTTATGATGCACACACATTCTGAGTATTCAAACCTCCAAAATTACATTTATGTAGGTTTGCATGTGGCACTACACTTTTTATTAATCCAACCTGCAGAAAGGCAGCGCTCCTTTTTAGCCTCTTACCATCTTACATTGTGGAGCTTCTTCTGTTAAACTTATTTTTTTAGCGACAGTTGAGGTTTAGGCTAGGAATGTGGTAAGAAACATTCAGCAAATGAGTCAGCCTGCTAGGACTCGAAACAGGAAATTTGCACCTACGTGATGTACTCCATGACTCCGGCATATTCAACCAAATAGCGGGCCCACGGACAAAGGGCCCTCTCTCCCTCTGTGTGACGCTCAAGCACGGCTATCCTATGGTGAGCTGAATTCTGAGAATTCTGGCAATAAGGGGAAAAAATACACAGAACAAAAGAAAAACAGCACAAACAAACATTACATTTGTACATACTTTGTATCCATGCTGGTTTGACACAGTTGAGCTTCTTTATGTAACTTCGAAGCCCTTGAAACCCTTTACTCCTGTATGTTTGTGGAAAAGAACTGTGGAACAGACTGAGAGCAGACTGTACATATTCTGCTTTGACACATAAAGAACACAGAGGTCATCCTCACTCTGTACTTACATCTTCAGTTTGTAGCATAGGAATTGTGTTGGGTGCGGGTGAGGTTGTGGGAGGTTGGTCATTTTTGACATGCCACTTTTAAGTGTCTGGAAATTATTCATATTCTTAGGAAAGGTCATTTATTCGATTCTGTCCGTGTACATTGATAATTTTAGTCAGTTAAAACGATAGGAAAATAATTCACTGGTAGACGGTAATAAAACAGCGACAGACCACTGAAGATGATTCACACAGTATAGGAAATCTCTTGATGTTGCATGGGCATTAATGCAGTAAAAACATTCATCAGCTCTTTGTCATTAAACTCCTCACTTGGCTTCATTTTGTAGTAAAGAGTGATGTTGCAGCTTGTTATATGGCCCTTGTAACAGTGATGCCAAGTGAGCTTGTGAGTTACAGCGATGGATACTAGACATCAATCGGACACTCAGAAACATAAAACCTGAGCAAAGCTAAGTTTGCATGCTGAAAACTAAAAGCATGCACATGCAAATGTATCTGACACGTTTATGAAACTCCGGCTTTACGGTCCCCACACATTAATCAGGCTTCTACACCACCTGCCTGCAAAGGCCAAAAAGGGACACTGAACTCTTATTCCTATAACTACACACCAGTGTACAGCACGTTAGAGTACACTGAGCTTCTTGAACAATTGCATTGTTAGGTCTTATTTACAGTATAACTCATGCCCATGATTCTTAAGCTACTACATTCTACATGAAACCAATTTGTACATAACCTGAAAAGTTGTTTACTGCCACACTGGGCAGCAGAGATCACCAAGGACTTTGCATTCAGTTGCATTTGTATATTTTTTTCTCTGTGTTACCATCAATATAACCATGCCATCAGCTCCATCTACCTGACAGGAGAGGGGGCTTTTGGAAAAAACTGACAATATAAAAGGGAAATGTGTGAAGCATCAAAGAGTAGCAAGTTCATATGTGACTTGTGAGTTATTGTTTAAATTATTGACACAGGAAATTACAAATATAAAGCGCTAAGGAAAAGTATTTGCCCCCTTCCTGTTTCTCACACACTCATACATACATATATGTATCTAGCTCATGGTTGAAAATAACTGTACAATCCTGTGGGACTCAAGATTCAGACAGAAATGTGATGGCTAACCAACTAGGCAGTCGTGGTGGACAAGCAGAGGAAGATGGCTGTAGTTATGGGTGGAGTGACAATATCAGAAAGAAGGATCATGAGGAGCTGGAGCTCAAACAAGGGCTGAGAGATGAGCTCGAGAAGATGTGGACGGTGATTGCAACCCCATGGCAATCAGAGCAGTGACCACCAAACTGGTGGAGTGGCTCCAGTAGATCCCAGGAACAACATCTGAGATCTCAGTCCAGAAGAGCGCAGCACAGGACCCTCATGCTCCCAGGCCTCTGGTAGATATCAAAGACTGCACGCAATATGAAGCTTGAAGGAAGAAGACTGCGTGCAGGGTGAGCGGGGAATTTCTATATATCATAGATCATATCTATATATACATTCAGGCCTGGGTGTGGCTAGTGAAATTACATTTTTTCCCACAAAAAGCAGTTAAGCACAGTTTTAGATCGCTTTTCTTCCTTAGTAAACGAAATCATTTAAAAATTGCATTTTGTACGTACTCTTTGTCTAATATTAAAATTGGTTTAATGATCTGATACATGTAAATGTGACAAATATGCAAAAAAGTAAGAAATCAGGTAGGGGGCAAATACATTTTCACAGCGCTGTATATCTAATTTTGAAGATGGATGTGAAGTAGAGCACTCCTCAGCTCTATGTAACTCATGGGGCCACCAAAAATGTTTAATGTTGTGACATTTTCCAGTCGGTGGCATACCGCCGAAGTTGACAACCATCTCCTGACAACAAATATTATCTTTAGACACTTTTATTCTCGCAAAGGAAATACAGTCTGATAGATATGATTTGGTGTGCCTTTTTAACTCCTCTGGGGGGTTGCTGTGACTTTATTAGACGCTGTTATTTGCTCCCATCAACGTGTTTTCCAGGCCAAATGGATCCATTCCCCATTGGGAGCACTCCAAGCCAAGGAGGAATCTAAGCCCCCCATAATCTGCCATGTTATTGAATTAACGGCTTACGCCTGCTCTTCAGGAGTATGTCAATTATTCTCATTTCAATAACAAACTCAGTCACTTCTTTTTCAATTAAGAGTACACCTAGTGCTGAAATATGAAGGCACGGGCATGTTGATTGATGTGTAACAGAAAAAAGAGAGAATACAACTATAGAGCCCCCCCCTACCCAAATCTCCAAATCTGTGCTGTATAATATAGATTGAATAATTCAGTATGTTTATGCTGCATTGCTAGCAACTGCTTCAAGTGCGGCTTTAACACAAAATAACACATTTTGTGATATTAATGCGATATTCACGTCTTTCATGAGCGGTGATTTCACATTTACTTCTACAAGTTCAGGTTTTCAACCGCGGATAAACAAAGCGGACGTGACCCCCGCTCTGTCACTGACAACAGAAGCTCTTTCTACATTTTAAACCGTGAAATTGGCAGTATTGACATGGAAGTGCTTGCCAATGCACGAGATAGATCGAGAGACTCCTGAAACAACACGCCGTGTGTTATTAAAGCTGAAGGTAAAAGAGACTCGGAATATGTTGCATAAAATAACAAATGGTGCCCCATTTTGTTCAATTCGAGGGGAACAGTGGAATTGAGGGGAACAAAATGATGCATTTTTAATAGCGTGTTGCATGTATTTATTACCCATCAGGCTTAACGCTCTCTGTAAAACATGCATTTTTAAAACACTCATAGCCCGACACATACATTTAAATTTTTCAGTGTGTGCCTTTTTTGTACTTGCATTTGACGCGAATGTCATACAGCAGAACTTTGCTGGTTAGACATTGATCTTCGGCTCTGGGTTACATTTCTCAGTAGTAAATGACTTGTGATCCTGGGCTCTCATTAGAGCAGGCTACCTCACACAGAAAATCAAGAGGCAGCCTGATGGTAGTTTCAGAAAAGGAGGGAAACAAGTGAATAAAGGTGCCATGTGTGGTAAAACCACCTTTTCAAACAAAGTTGGAAAAGATGTAACAAGAAGGCGATGAGTTTACTAGGGAAAGAGAACTTTTTTCTGCTGTAAATAAGAAAGTTGGGACAAAGTGCGCCCTGACACCTTGAGTTTGAAACTTTTTTTAAAGAAAAGCACAGAAATACTAACACAGTGAGTTCAGAATGAACTCTGCATCGTAATCCGCAGAAAATCGGGTTTCGATGACATATTTTGTTAAATAACGCGCGATTTGAAAAATCCACTGAGGGGCTTTTTAAAACGTGGAAGCTTTTTAACGTATTCTTAACACATTCTTCTACACCAGCTACTGAAAGCAGCATGTGGCACAAAATATAAGGGAACTTGATGTCTCACATGCTTTAGGCAAATTTCTACCGCGATGATAACCTGATCTTGCCTCGCTGTGATGAATCAAAATGACAGTAAAAACTGATATTTAAATGTTAATGGAACATTTGCAGAGTACCTGAAAGCTAAAAGAAAACCTTACTCCATGATTTTTTATTTTTTGCTGCAGATTATCAGCGAGCGGATTCTCGAACGAAATGCATTTATCGTGGCTGAACGCTGGTCAAAAACAAAGCAAATCCAACAGCGTGTGCTTGAAGAGTGCATTAGATTAAATATGCAGCACTGAGTCACATTTTGGTTATATTATAATTGGCGTTTTAATGCGGGGTTATGGAGCTCAAGTGATTTTTTTTCCTCCTATGTGAAGATGGATTTATGTAAATCTGTATAACCTGTGAAAGGTGCTCGTTATGCAGAACCCATTCAGATAAGATGGATCAGTCATTCTGCAGCTTTGAAACTCTTTACTTCCTTTGTTGCTCTCCCTATACGGCGTCTCAGAACTCTTTAAGACTGAGTTTTAAAACTCTTGCCAACCCCTGCAGCCAAAGGCAGCCATTTTCAGAAAATAGCTCAAGACAAATCAAGTGTACTCAAACTGCCCAGGTTGTCAGAAAACTGAAATAAATCCTCAGACAAGGACCCAGATATTTTCTCTCATAACTTCATGGCCCAAGCCAGAGTGTAGAAAATTGATATAATATTAGAAAAAAAGAAATCCTAAAATGAAGACATATCAGGGCTGTGGATGTGCTGCTTAGAGTTTCTTTGGATTTTTTTATTTTTAAAAAAAAATATTATTTGTTTTTTTGCACTCTGGTGACAGGTTCAGTGCAACTTGCATATTTATTTGGTTTGTGCAATGTTAACACCCCATGTGGGCAAATTCAGATGGAAGGCACGAGTCAATTCAAAAGCTGTATTTTATTTACACAAAATGAAAATGAAAACAACACCGACTCCGTCCCACCTCAAGAAATAATTCGGCTTCAAGATTCAATAAGAGAAATAAACACAGCCCACGGTCTCGCAGCAAACTGCCACATCCTCCCTGACTTCACACCAGTGTCTGCTGTCTTACGTGTCAACCTTTGCTGCCCTGGAATCCCACCATCTGCTTAAATAAGCACAGAGTGGAAGTAAACAGGTCCAAGTAAGAGACTAGCAATCAGATTATTGCCAAACATCTTCATTTAGCTGTGAACACGCTTGCAAACAGAAATGAGCACAGCAAACGCAACAGCGTGTCAGCTACTCTAACGTCTAATAGTTTTGCCCGCCGGCGACTTGGGAGCTTGTTTGTGAGCTTCCAAACTAGACTGTTGTTAATTTATCTGGACTGTAGCTGATTATTTAAAGCAGAAAAAAAGTGATGTGAAAATATGTTTCCTGACAGTATTTTCTAAAATTAAAGGGGAAGGAGCAGCCTTTTCAAAGTCTCCATGCGGATAAGGTCTGTTTGTCACAACACTGCAAAGATGAATGTAGCTTTCAGTGCGCGAGCCTCATTGGTAGTCCATTCGCTAAGTGATTTCCTGTCTTGTATTGATAACAAAGCAGGTACTTTATCTCCCGCACGTCCTCCTGTTTTAAAATGGCTTAGATTATTAAACAACTATATCAGACAAACCCAGAGGTCTTGTGGGAGCCTCCGAAGCCAGTTGGCATTCCTGGGAACACGCAAACTGTCTGCATTCGCAGCCTCATATCGATAGGGACTCCTGAGTGCTACTGGCACTGAGCGCAGACGGCTGAAAATGAGTTTCCAGCTGTTTCACCTTTTTTTCCTACACCACATCCTCTGTTTAAAATCTTTCTTGAACCTTCAAAAAACCCCAAAACAGCAGGGGGTGTAAAATTGCTTATTGGTAGGAAAAAAATTACAGGTAATTATTTTGTCTCATTAATAGCTATTACACATGAAAAGGCTTACACCCAGCCCAATCAAACACCACAATGGAGTCTACCACACACACACACACACACACACACACACACACACACACACACACACACACACACACACACACGTAGCCCACGCAGGGCTACATTTCTTTACATCTTAGCGCTATTGATCTGTCATGAAGGGCCCATTAACCACTTTGTTACACACACATATATTTCTAATTGTTCAAAAGTTTCTGAATGGTTCCCTGGCAACACAGCTGTGGTTTTTTTTTTTTTGATTTCTCCTTCAAAATCATGTTAGAATTATAGCTACACGGACATTATCATCCCCAAGGTCTGGGGCGTAAAACTGTTAGTGGGCATAAATAAAATACGAGTGCAATAATGGCATGTGTATCGCATGAGAGGGCATAGGATCTCTGAGTGCTTGTGTTTCCATCAGCAGAGCTGCAGCCTTGATTGATGAGGTGATTGCGGTTGGGGAGTTCGCTACAAATCAGCAGTGCTGTTATGTGGCTGGCTGCTAGCCTGCTATGCTCGGATCCCGACAATGTCTCTACTGCCCTGCCTCAGGACAGAGTTTTCACAGCGGCGCCTGACCTCTGCGGTCAAAGGACAGCCGAGAGATGTTTTTATTCTGATCACTCAGCTAGCTTGGTTAGTAACAAAGGCACCATACCATTTGCACACACATGCGGATGCGCACACACCCAGATTTATGACCCTTACCAGCAGTGCATCACCTTTTTCAGCCAAACCTCTTCCAAGTCATGCATTTCAAGCACACAGATGCACACCTCTACTCACCCACAACCCGAGTCTTCCTGCTGCCAATAAAAATATGAAGAATGAAGACAGTGAGATTGAGCTTCCTGCCATGGCACAGGGGGAGTTTGGGTAATATTCAGACAGCTTTGCCTCGAGCAATGAAATCAAACAGAAACTCCCTGCAGAGTTAGATGTCTGTTATTAAAGGCTGTTCTTTTGCTGTCAGGGTCAGCACAGACCCTGTTATACCCATTCCCACAAAAAAAGAAAAGGAAGAACAACTGGTAGATGCAGAAAAAAACAACAACAAAAAACCCCCCAGCAGCTCAGGTGTGTGTGCTTCAAACACACAGCCCACTTTCAGCGGTGCCCTGTGCACCCTGCCCTTGAACAAGGTGAAATGTATACATTTTAATATTTTATCACATTTTTGACTCCCTGAGTTATATACTGTGGGTTTAAAAGAAAAACTTGGCACACCTGTCAAGATATGTTACATAAAGCAGTACTTATACGTTACAGAAAAAGAAGACAGAGTAACTGAATTCTAACAAATTTAATATTGTAAATGTTATATTTTCCTTGGTCACACTGAGGAGATGATATCTTTTGCATTGTTATGTGAGGGGCACTCTCAGTAACAATGTAAACGTTAAATGCAATATCTAACACATATTGTAAAAAAAATGTGTTTCCTTTAAAGGTGCAGTCAGGTAAAAAAATCACATTTTTTAAATTGGCCTTGATGATTTTAAGGTTTTGTGATTTTTAGAGGCCTTTACTTACATGGATCAAATGATGTTTTTCCTTATGTGCTGTCCTTCTTTGTTCTGATGTGCTAATGGGGGTGGGGATGAATTGAGGCCTAGATTGAGAAAGTTTTTGAGTCTTTACTAATCTTACTGTAATACATGAAATCGCTGCCTGTCTCTCTGCATACTCCTATACGATACTCACAATACGATCAGGAGATGAGCAACCAAATGCAGCACACAGGTACATCTTAGGCTCCTGAAGGCTCTTATCTGCATCACATATTATAACATCATTATGTTGCCTAGCAACCACGTTCCAACAGGCGAAAGGTGACGCATGTGTAGAGTTTATGCACCTATGACACCTTGCAAATGTGTCATGTTAACTTCACAACAATGCCATTTAATTAATATTGCCAAAACTTGAAATATGCATGATATTGTATAACGACACCATGTTGTTTAACAACCACCTGACAATGGACTAAACCAACGTGACAATAATGTGGCATGGACATATGGGCATGTACTGGTGATTGAGAATGATATCTAGTGGCATTGTACTATGATTTTAACAACACATGATCAATTGGTAGAAAAATTAAAGGCAATGCCAACATAAAGTGAACATCTGCATTGCATCTACAAGCCTCTTGAGCTCTGCTTGAGGTACTGACATCCTACTGACATTTCCATGTTTGATATATTGATCACAATGACGATCACACAAAAGTCTTTCTATGGCATAGGAACCAGATAACTCATTTACTTCTCAAACAATTTCACCCCCATCAGAATAAAGATACTTCTTTATACGATAAAGGTGTTTGCTCAAAAGAAATCTTTGTAATGAGCTGCAGTGACCCATCCCTTTAGGGGGACAGGTAGACACCAACTATGCAAACCGCCCCACTCAACAAATTTACTTTTAATTATTTAATTGATATTTTTCTTAAAAAACAAACAAACACTGCTGCTCAATAATGGTATTACGGATTTTGTCACCATTTAAGTACAACAGAGCATGCTTATTGATATAATTGTTTTAAGTGATAAAGGACATAAAATGTATGTGCTTGCAGCAATATCTTAACTAAATATTATATACAGTATCATAACATATTCACCTGCATTAAAATATATTCACTTCAACATGACTCATTGAAGATTTGTCTCTACTGCGTCTCACTTCAACCACTAAATGATCAATCCATGAACACTTTTGAAGGAGATGTAAATTCGTCTTTTTCTGGTCTTTCAAACTTCCTCCAAAGAGCTTCATCGGGCTTATAATGTATTTTAAGACTACTGTTCAGTCTAGTGCATATTTTAAAGCCATCCCCAAGAGCATTACAGACAAATGTGGCAATACTACTGAAATACCTGTGTGTCACCGTCTATAGTTGACAATATAGACAAATATTTCCAAGCTTTGGTAGCGATGTTTAGCATTTATGTAATTTGTCAAAGACGGGGTTAGTTGTACTGGGCACATAGTTGTACCAGTGCTAATTAAAAATAAGACTATTCAAGTCACAGTCACTTTCATCTTTTGTACCTCCTTTGTGGGCATAGCTCATTCTGCATTCACGTTAGAATAACTGGAACAGCCTCGTATCTGCTTTAACGGCAGCTCAAATTCAAGTATTTGTTTTCTTTCAGTTCCATATAAAATGGAAATTTTTGTGTGTGACTAAACAAAACCAGTTTTATTTACCATTACCATAAAATGATAGTAAAATACAATGTGATGCACTCCTTGTGCACCTCTGGGTCATGCCACCTACAGAAATACTCTGATACTTCTGCCGAGGTTGGCTGTATCAGTGATGGGCAGGAGGAGCACAGAGCACTAGTGGAATGTGAATAAGACCAGGGAGATGGTGATCGACTTCAGAAGGAATAGCACAGCTACACTGCCCTTGTCTATCCTGGGACAGGATGTTGATGTGGTGGAGGGGCAGACATACCTGGGTGTTCAAAAAAGCTGAACTGGAAGACCAATGCAGAGGCTGTGTACAAAAAGGGAACCAACTGACTCTATTTCCCAAGGAAGCTGAGATCCTTCAGTGTGTGCAGGAAAGCAGTGGGGATTTTCTATCACTCAGTTGCAGTAAGTGCAGTGTACTTTGCTGTGGTCTACTGAGGCAGCAGGTCACACCAACTGAATAGACTCATCAGGAAAGCTGGCTCTGTGATTGGCTGCAAAATGGACACACATGCAGCTGTGGTGGAGAGGAGGTTACTGAACAAACTGTTATCCATCATGAATAATCCTCTCACTCTGAATTAATTATACACACCAGAAGACACATCCCTCTATCTGTACATGTAGATGCCACATACTCAGGTCACGCTCTTGGTGGGAGTTATAAACTACAAGCCTGATCCTTTCTCCCATAACGTTTGTGGCTCTGCACTGGGTTCCCATGGGAGCTTTGTTTAAATGTCACCCCCTATTCAAGCGTACCTAGAACTGTTCCAAAGGATGCACCAAATTTAGACCCAGTTTGTACAAATCACATAGAAAAAAAGTTCTTTATCTAGTAGTCTTTTGTTGTTGAACTTGCAACTGTGTTGCATGAAATGTTTGACAGAAATGGGGGCTGCTCAGTCAGCATCAAACCTGACAATAAATACAGAAAGAAAGTGGAATCTCGTAAAGGTTAGGTGATGATGTGAGCTTCATGAAGAGGTCAAAACTGTTGTGTGTGTAGTTTAGAAAAAAATGAAAGAGGTTTAAGGCATATAAGGATAGCATTTAATACATCTTTTTATGTCCCCTTGGTAAAGCTAGTTTTAAAATCTGAAAGTGTTTATCTGATAATGGCTATTAAACACTCAGCACGTTCAGGATGCCAGTGGAGCAGTTTGAGCTCTTGTTGGCAGAGTTTGGACCACATCTGAGGAGGCAGAGAAGTAATTTCCAAGACCTGGCTGACCCGGAGCGGCATCTAGCTGTGTGTCTGAGGTAAACAGTATTATTTAACTATATGTGTATCATTGTATATTCAGTGGAGATGCTCATTTTGAGCTTTGAGTGCATTGATGCCAAATCCAGTGATTTGATTGGTCAGATCTGTTTATTCAGATCTGAAAAATTAAACTTGGTCTAAAAAAAAATAAATGCTGCAAATTTATCCAGTGAAATTACATGGTCTGTATGAAGGGCTGCATTAAGAATAGGTGAGTCCAAAAAATATTTTTAATGCATTAAATATTCGCAGGGATTTTACATGTCTGGTATGTAAAGGCCTTATCACCTGTTTTGCCTTATTAATTAGGCATAACATTATGACCAGTGACAGGTGAAGTGAATAACACTAATTATCTCTTAATCATGGCACCTGCGAGTTGATGGGATATATTGGGGAGCAAGTGAAAAGTTTTTGCCTTAAAGTTATTGTGATGTGCAAAATGATCAAGCATAAGAGTTTGAGCGAGTTTAACAAGAGCCACATTATGGTGGCTAGATTCCTGGGTGAGAGCATCTGCAAAATTGCAGTATTTTGGGGGTTTTCTTGGTCTGCAGTGGTCAGTATCTATAAAAAGTGATCCAAGCAAGAAAGAGCGGTAAAGCAGTGACAGGATGACATGGGCAGCCACGGCTCGCTAATACACATGGGGAGTGCAGACTGGCCAGATCCAACACACGACAACTGTAGTTTAAATTGCTGAGGAAGTTAATGCTGGTTCTGATAGAAAGGTGTCAGAATACACAGTGGACTTTACTGTATAAAGAGCTAACATCTCCAAAATGTCAGGAGTAGTTAGTCATTGCAAGAAGTGTTTGTGAACTAAAAATCAAGAATGTGGGATACTGTTTGTCCGTGATTTGAAGAGCCCAGCGCTGCTTCCGACGAAGGGGAAACCAATTCTGCAGGGGAGACCTACCTCGGCACTTGTGCAGGTGAAGCCAAAGGGAAGATATGCTTCACCATATTTTCTAGTCTTTGGCTTGGAAGGAAGTTGGTTTGGAAACATATTCAGCGATGCTTCATCTCCTGCTTTGCGTTTGTGTGGGCGCCCCGTGCTAGCAGTGTCAAAGCGTTTTTTTTCCCCTGTTCATACTGCCCCCCCCCCCAGGGGGTAGGCCCCACACTTTGGGAAGCTCTGCACTATGGGAAGAAAGCAACCTGGCAGAAGCAGTGTGACGCTTTGGGCAAAGCTCTGCTGGGAAATCTCATTCCCCGCCATTTATGTTACGTTGACATGTACCACCTACCTCTGTCAGCAGGCGACCTACCAGAAAGCAAAAATGGTTGATTGATTGATTGAATCTTTATTTTGAACATGTTGAAAAAGTATAAAAAAAAAATAGAATTAAAAGAGACAAATGAACAAAGCAAACAAAAGGAAAACGAGCAACCACAACTCCAAATAACGTCCATGTTCAAAAAGGAGCAGGAAGAAGCATAAGCTTATTTAATCCCACCCCTTTTCCACTATCTAGTATCAATAGACTACAGAAATACCTCCTTGTAATTACATTATATGTTATGTGTAATTTTTATTTTTTATTTTTATTTTTTTAATATATACACATATATGTTTCTATCTATCCATACCTACGTATATACACACATACGCACATATACACATTTTCAATAACCCCATTAACACCTGAAGGATACACAACCTACAATTTTATATATATTTAATATATATATATACACACATACATACACACACATACACATATATATATATACATATATATATACATATATATATACATATATACATATACACATATATATATATATACATACATACATACATACACACACATATATATATACATACATACATATACATACATATACACATACATATATACCCATACCAACAAACCCGTGCATGCGCACACACATGAAAATATTAGACAAGAACACCCTATCAAATCTCTACCTTTTCCCTGTACCCTGTAAAAACCATATCCTTAAACCGCTTTTTAAACTGCGCCATGCTTGGACATTGCTTCATATCTTTACTTAGTCTGTTCCACAGCTTCACTCCACACACAGAGATGCAAAAACTTTTTAATGTTGTACGGATACGAGGATGTTTTAAATTTAATTCCCCCCTCAAATTGTATCCCCGTTCCCTTTTAGAAAACATTTTTAGAATATTGTCAGGAAGCAGGTTATTTATTGCTTTATATATAATTTGTGCTGTGAGAAAATGAACCAGATCTGTGAATTTTAGAATTTTTGATTTTAAGAATAGTGGATTTGTATGATCTCTGTAACCAGTTTTATGGATTATCCTTATGGCCCTTTTTTGTAATATAAAGATTGATGATAGCGAACATTTGTAAGTATTGCCCCAAACCTCTGCACAGTAATTCAAATACGGTGCAATCAGGGAACAATAGAGAATGTGGAGTGATTTGTGGTCCAGAATGTGTTTTACTTTACTCAAGATTGAGACACTTCTTGAAATTTTGTTATGTATATGATTTATATGAGACTTCCAGTTTAATTTATCATCTATAATCACACCAAGAAACTTATGTTCAAGTACTCTTTCAATTTCCACACCATCTACATGAATCTGCACTTGTGCATTTCTAAGGGAATTCCCAAATAAGATAATTTTAGTTTTACTTAGATTTAGCGATAGTTTGTTCCTGTTAAACCATTTTTTAATTTTGCACATTTCTGAAGTAATTGTATCCAGCAGCTCCTTTAGATTCCCCCCAGAACAAAAAATATTTGTGTCATCTGCAAATAATACTAATTTTAATATACCAGATGCCTTACAAATATCATTTATATAAATAATAAATAATTTTGGACCCAGTACAGAGCCTTGTGGAACACCACAAGCAATGTCCAAGCATGATGAGGAATGGACACCCAGCTTCACAAATTGTTTCCGGTCACTTAAATAATTTTTCACCCATTGCAGTACAACCCCCCTAATCCCATACCGTTCCAGTTTATTAATTAATATGTCATGATTGATTGTGTCGAATGCTTTCTTGAGATCCAGAAATACTCCAGCTGCATACTGTTTCTGATCTATAGCATTCGTAATCTCCTCAATTGATTCGATTAATGCCAGAGATGTTGATCTTTTTGATCTGAATCCATATTGACTGTCAGAGAGTAATTTATATTTATCTAAGAATTTGTCTAATCGTTTATTAAATAGGTTTTCTAGGATTTTGGAGAATTGTGGTAGTAAAGAAACAGGCCTGTAATTTGTGAAGTGGCGTCTATCCCCGGTTTTATACAGCGGCACAACTTTAGCTATTTTCATTTTGTTTGGCACTTTTCCCGTCTGAAATGATAAGTTGCAAATATATGTTAGAGGTCCTACAATTCCTTCAATGACCTTCTTGACGATTTTCATGTCAATATCATTACAATCAGTGGATGTTTTATATTTACACATGTGTACAATGTCAATTATTTCTTTTTCCTCCACTGATGTGAGGAACATTGAGTTAGGGTTCCTATCAATCAGGTTTTCACTACATTCTACTGATGGCAGTGACTCAGGAATTTGTTCTGCCAGTTTTGGTCCAATATTTACAAAATAATGATTAAAGCTGTTGACCTTATCAGCAGTGTTTTCCATAATATTGCCATTATCGATAAAGTATTGTGGATAACTTTGTTGTCCAGAATTATTTTTAATGATACCGTTTAAAACATCCCATATTCCTTTCATATTATGTTTATTGTTGTTCAATATTTTACTATAATACTCCTTTCTACATACACGTATAATATTGGTCAACTTATTTTTGTATTTTTTATATTTATTTTCAGCTTCTTTTGTTCTTTGTTTTAGGTATTCCCTATAGAGTGTATTTTTCTTTTTACATGCATTTTGTAAACCCTTAGTGAGCCATGGTCTATCTGAATATTTGTGCTTTCTGTTGTATTTTATTGTTGGACAGTTTTTATCGTACAACTCCATGAATATTCTTAAAAATATGCCATATGCAATATCAATATCAGCTTCTTTGTACACCTTGTCCCAGTCCTGATTTAATAGATCGTTCTTAAATGCAGTCATAGTTTCTTCTGTCCTTACACGTCTGTATCTCAGTTGTTCTTCATGCTGATTTTTCTTATAATTAGTGTCATAAACTGCAAAAACTGGTAGGTGATCACTGATGTCATTAATTAATATTCCGCTCACAATGTTGTTTTCCATATTGTTAGTGAAAATATTGTCAAGTAAGGTGGCACAATGTGGTGTAATTCTGCTAGGCCCGGTTATTTTAGGATGTAAACTCAAACTGTACATAGTGTTTAGGAATTCGTCGGTCATTTTATGCTTTTTTGGATTCAACAGGTCAATATTAAAATCACCACAGATAAACATAACTTTTTGATTTGTTTTAGAGAATATTTCCTCTATGAAGTCATTAAATACTTGAATACTAGAGCCAGGTGTTCTATATATACAGCTAATTATTACATTTTTTTCTTTTTCCTTATAAATTTCAATTGTTATACATTCTAGTAAATTATCAATTACAGTTGTCATACTTTCTACCACCTTGTAGTTTAGGTTTTTATCCACATACACAGCTACTCCCCCTCCACTCTTGTTCCTTCTATTTACAAAATTCACTTCATATCCCTCCAGTCCAAAGTCCATTCCTTTCTCCGCATTGATCCATGTTTCAGAAATGGCAATAATTCCAAATGGATTTGTCAACTCATTTAGATATTCCTTTATATTGTTGAAGTTGGCATACAGACTTCTGCTATTAAAATGGATTATTGATAATTTATTTTCTGTGTTGATGGTGTGCTTAAACTGTTCATCAGTGAAGTAGCAGCAGTTACAGCTGATGTTGTAGAAGAAATTATTTTCCGGGTCTATATCCTTTTCTAAGTCTAGAACATTATGGTCTGTGTATCGAAATGTTCTCAGTTCCAGATTATCATAAAGAGAATTCCAATGAGTCATGTTGATATTGTTGCCGGATGCAGATGAAGTTCTTTTGGACTGTGCCATGTGTTGTGTTGTGTGTCACGTCACATGTGTATTCATACCTCCAGAGTAAGTTGACCTCAGTATTTGTCCAGCTCTTCCATATTTCTGATGACCAACACTTTGGCTTGTTCCGGTGTTCCATTGAGTTTAATGAATACTTTGCAGTTGGTGGTCCATGTATTTTGAATTTTTCCCTGTTTCTTCAAGTAACGTGCTTTCCTGGCAATGTCCGCATTTCTTTTTATCAGATGTTCGTTCATGAAGACATCAGATCCTTTCAGTTTCCTTCCTTGTTTTAACAGTGCTGTTTTCTGTTTTCTGTTTGCAAATCTCACAATGATGGCTGGTTTGTTACTGTCATTTTTTCGGGGTAGAGGGTGGCAAGCCTCAATGTTGTTATAATCCACTTCCACACCTTTGGACCGTAGAAAGGTAACCACTTGATGCTCCGTGGAGTTGACATCTTCCTCTCCTGGCCCTCCTACATTGTCAGTGGCGACCGCCCGGGCGTATGACCGGGGTTTGATGCGAAGCCCCGTGATGATAACATCGTTCATCCGGGTGTACTGCTCCAAATCCGCCACTCTGTTCTCCAGGTACGCCAGCCGCCGATCCTTCTCGGCGTTCTGGATGCGGAGAGCCTTAACTTCCTCGACCAGGTCCAGGATGGCTTTCTGCTGCAGTTTGACAGTAGAAATCTCCTCTGTCATAAACTCCAGCGACTTCTTAATATCGTCTCCTTCCTCGGCTGACAGAACTTTTTTCGGGCCCATGCTGAGAGACGCTCTCGTAGCTTTGCCGTGACGACCGGCTAGCTACTTCCCAGAATCCTTTGCGGTATTTCAGTCTAAAAATAAGATTTTATCAAATGGTTCAGGAATAATTTGAGGAGAAAAGCAGTGAATTTGAGGTGTTGAGTTGGCCTCCATATTCCCCAGATCTCAATCCAACCAGGCATCTGTGGGATGTGCTGGACAAACAAGCATGATCCATGGAGACCTACATGCCAGATAATACAGCACACCTTCATTTATATACATAGTACCAATAATATAAATGGGTTATGGATTTTACCCTTAAAAAGGTGAATTTTCTTTGTTTGAGGCCAATTATAAATGTTCTATTGGAAAGCAGAAGCTTTATCTTAAGGGTATCCTGCTTTGCTTACTCAGCGATTTACATTAGCCATACTGATGAACCGACATGTTAACCCGTGGTTTAAGTGGGATTTGGAAGGTCGAAAAAACGCTAAAATCTGGTTTAGCAGTGCAGAAAAAAAAAGAAAACACGCTTCCTCAAAAAAGGTCTCAAATTGATTTGTACTACGAGCTCCAGTGGACTTGTTTTCTTTGCGGACAGGCTATGTGTTCAGCTGACCTGAAACTTACAAAACCCAGAGTCCACACCAAAGGGGAATTACTCTACCCACGGAAAAGACCTGAACTGTCTGAACTGCCCTGTTGGCTAACAAGTACTTTCTCCCCCTTATGAATCTGCATCACCACTTTACAAATTTGCATGAGGCCGGCATAATCACTAGTCTGGCATGCCCTCAAATAAACAATGAGAAGCTGCCTTGCTAAAGCCACTTCGGCTTACTGAAAATGTGTCAGTGCGCTGTTGGCTGCAGGAGCAAACGCAAGAAGATTTGTGCACTGCCTAACTCTGATGAACTTTTGATGACAATGTCTTCTTAACAGCAGGAAAATCTTTAGTGACAGCACATCATGCAGTTAATGTGCCTAACACGATTAAGTTAAAATAGTGAGGGAGAATCAAAAATCAAAGAAACTTAGGCCAGTTTGACACCACTAAACAAGGACTGGCTGTGAGTTTTTGTGTTTGGATGTCGTCTTTTGGATGATGAGTGTGTGCAAAACTCGCTTATCGCCAGCATTCACTCAGCTTGAACAGTAATTCTAGAAATGGTGCTAAATGGTATGGAATGGTAAAGATATATTTTTTATGTGTCCATAAAAAAACAATTTTTAATCATTTTGCTGTTGCAAGTTTGCCAGTTTCTTGATTGAAGCAAACAAACAAATAAACAAACAAAAGAAAAACGAATAAACTGTTGATTATTAGCTCATATAAATAGAAAAAAACAGAGGAAGGAAAAACAATAAGTGTGAATGTGTTGTGTTGCATCTCTGCAGGAAGCTCTGATGAATAAAACTGAAATCTGATGTGCCAAGACCACCATAGATCTGCAGCCCTCACTTCTGACTCTGTGGAAACACTTTCAGGGGAATTGTATACGTGTGAAACAACTATTTCAATATTTGCATGTGAAATTGACGCAACACTAAGGTAGCAGGAAGAATCTTCTCAGTTCCTGTTAAAGTGGAAATAGTCATAAGGAATCAGCTCAGCCTGAACATCCTGTCATATACTGCCAAGCCTAGTACTGCACCGGGACTCTGCCTTAGTCTAACCATTTCATGCACTGCATGGATGCAGAAGGTGAAGTTCAATAAATACTACTGACTAAAACCGCAAAGGTTCTGTGAGACTGAATATTTTTGGGGGTTCAGCTTGTGATCTTTGTCAGAGAAGACAATGCATTTCTTTTTCAGTACTTTCTTTTCTTTTGTTATTTTCCTGAATTCCAAGGAAAAGGGTACCAGAAAAATTGTCAAACAATATGTTTAAGGTAGGTAAAGACAAACAGATTTATAAGAAATTGTAAAAAATAAACACAACGCAGCTTTGAATAGATTTAATTTATACCCACCTCTTACCAAAGCTATAATTTTGTTTTTGGCCACTAGTCAAAGATAACAGCTGTGCACTTTGAAGGTTCAGTGAACTCTTCCAACCCCTGGCAGCCAGTTAGCCCTGTGGGAGAAGATCGTAATTAGAGATGTTATGGGTCATCGTGAGAAAAGAGCCTGCATTTGTAATGAATCAATGAATTAAGGTAGTGAGATGAGAAGAGAGGATAAAAGAAAGAAAGAAAGAAAGAAAGAAAGAAAGACTGATTAGTATAAACTGTCCTATTTCAGATACTTTTGTTATAGTAGCTCCATATAAAACATTATGTGTATTATGTGTTTAGAAGTGTAACGCATGCTGTTTGATAGGGCGGTACTGCCTGAACTCAAACATGGTAAATTATGTTCTTATTTTGAATGATTATAATAACACTTGGCTGTGTTTACCACATTATTTGCAGTTCTTGAACATTTGCCTTGGACCAAAGATTTATTTTCTACATGTAATACCAAATTATGCCACGACGTTAGTGCTTGACAAAGTCTGCCTCTTTAACTTTGTAGCCAAGACAGGGGCCATTGAGTGCAAATAGTCGACACAAACTAGTGTTAGTATGCCATATGGGCAGGGATAGCTCAGTAGGTAAAGTGGTCGCCCCATGATCGGAAGGTCGGCGGTTCGAATCCACTTAACGGCTACCCTGAGGTACCCCTGAGCAAGGTACCGTCCCTACACACTGCTCCCCGGGCGCCTGCTTAGTGGGCTGCCCACTGCTTCACTGAGTGAATGGGTCAAATGCAGAGAAAAACAAGTAATTTCCCCATGGGGATCAATAAAGTATCCATTATATGGCAGGAAGTACTGCAGACAGCGGTACTTCTGAATGCACCTAAACTTTTGCTTTCTTCACATACTTCTGCTCTTACATTTGCTATTTTGAGTGTGTGACCTGATAGTCGACTAAAGATGAAACCTCAGTTGTTATGTACAAATGCCTCCGGTTCTTAAACAGAGATAAGCCCAGAAGATTCAACACCACACTACCCTAAAGGAATGTATTCTTTACGCAGAAAGATAATTTGATAAATGTAAAGGCATGCAGGCATCACTTTTTACCATGTCATTGTCCTCATGAAGAACTGTGACTTGCAGCCTTAGGCCATGAGGACAGTAAGGCTATAACAATAAGTGTCACTCTTTTGCTCTCGTTTTCTCCTCCTGTCATTTTCGTGGTATTTTCAACATGGCCCCAGGTGATGTAATGGAGTGACCCATTATAAACTCACTTTATTCACTGAAGTAACACCATAACTTGCATCAGTAACTGCTAACGCCTGAGGCAGGTGCCACTGGTCTGCATCTTCAAGAGCGAGATACATGGGAGGGAATTCTGATAGGCCGGTGCTGTATCAATTTTAACAATTATAGTTGTTGTGCACTCTTTTTCACTGTCAAGAAGGGTGTGATATGAATTGGAAATGCAGACAAAACTACAACCATCACAAAACACTCACACACACAAGCACACAGACAAACAGAGCAAACCGGGAGTCATTAGCCCCGACCTAGGTGTGTTGAATTTAGCTCGACTCCCCTCACTGAGAAGCCTTTATTTCTAACCTATTTCAGCTCATTGTTTTTGTTTGTTTATTGCCTGCAGCTTGGTTGCTACACCAATCTTTTAAAGAGATCTCAGTGTTGTATTTACAGCTTGTTGCTACTATTCTACCACTTGCTTTAAGGTCTTACCCTCAAGAACGTGGGATATCTTGAGTCACTAGAGTGGCTTAGAATATTTGAGGTATATTGAGGCATTAAAGCCATATTTGTTTTACTTGTTTTTACTAAAAACCATGCCAAAAAGGTATTAGAATTTATCAGTACAATCAATTATAAATACCACAGAATATATATGTGAGTGTTTTTGCTGCAATCTGCAGTGTACTCTATGGTGTGACAAAATAAAATACTGTTCATCAGCACTTAAAAATTATTGACTTTGAGCATTTTACTGCCTTGTTTCTGACCCAGAAAAAAAGCAGCATTTACAGGAGAAGCTGAAAACACTGAGGCAATCAAATAAAAGGTTAACCCGGAGTTCTTGAGGAGGAAGCGTCCTTGTCTCAGGGAGGTCAGATCTGACAGATCATTATTCATAAATTTAAGTGTAATTCCAGTAAAAAGTACAGACTTTGTCTCCTGTTTATTGTCAAGAGAAACAAAGACATCATTTTTTCTGGAAATAAATGTTAGAGTTTACTTTTGTCATTTTTTTAATAGAACTAAATTAACCTCCACGGTTAAACAGCCAGATACCACGCTGCCCACTCACCAAGAGTTTATGTTTCTGTCAGTTTTCTTTCATTTGATATTAAATATTTATCTTTATTCAGTCATCGCATATTATCCAGACAGTGTAAAACAGTTCATATAAAATCCACAAACTATATTAGAAATAGTGAGTGAACAGGTTCAGGCTGAAGGCATGCGGTGTTGGGTGTAACGCATAACAAAGAATGTTACTGTAATCGCATTACTGTACATTTTTCATAACGCCATAAAGTAACGTGTTACTGTACTAATTCGGTAAGTTACAATAATGTTGTTACTTGCATTGCAAAGGTTCCTCAGTTATCCACACACCAGGCTTGTCTACAATCAGCTGTACCTGAATTCAGTTTGTGAACGGGAGAAGCAAAATGGTGTACAGGTGTTGAAAGATTTTGAGTTTTGCGTTATGTTTATTTGTAGCTTTATTTAAAGGAAGAAGAGCTTATGAGTTGTACAACTGCTGAATATAACCGTTAAACGCCTTTTTACTGTTTCAACAGATAAGCTCCTGTTTCAACAGATAAGCTAACGGTCTCTCCTTTTAAGGAGTTGTTGTTGAGTTCTGTACATGCCACACCTACCAGTTGTGAAAGTGTTTGAGTATAAATAAAGGATGTACGGACAGCCCCGCGCGATTCCTCTGTGTCACATCTGTTGTGCACACGGTGCAGAACAGATCGGACCGTGACGGGGCATCGTCCATGTACATGTAAAATCTTTGAGTCTGTGTTTCTTTGCCTCCTAATAATTTTCTCTTCACAACAGGGATACAGCTTTTATTTGTACTAATATAAGAGTGTGATGGTAAAGTGGAAATTGCATCCAGGACTGAAACCATCGCTTTATGCTGCTGGCAGAAATTTGGCTGTTTGCAAGCACCTGCACAGACAGCATGCTAACGTTAAGCTAGCTGAGAACCCAGAGTCACATTCAAGCTGAGTGAATGCTGACCGCTGCCCAGCAGGCAGACCCTGAACTTCAACAGGTAACATGTGTCTAAAATAGAGTCATCATGGCGATCACTTTGAAGTCTGTTTGAGCTTGTTTTTGTTTTTGCTTTATGTTGTCAGCTTTATGTTCAGACCTAAATTAAAGCTCCTTATTAGGATAGGTATTTGTGTTGGCATGTAGGACTGTAGCCTTTATGTTGTTAACTGGTAATTATAACACCATGCATTTCAGGTAATTTCAAAGGGCAACGAGTAATAAGTAGTTTAAAGATTTACTTTTTCTGGTGAGCAATTAAGTCATGCACTACATTATTTTTAAGGAAAATTACAAGTAATGTGTAATACATTACTTTTCTTCAATAACATTCTCAACATTCTTTATATATGCCTTGTATATGTTACCATTAAAGCTACTCAATGTTTCCAATAGAAGAAAAAGAACACAACAACAACAAACAAATATGCAACAACATTTTCACATATAACCCTCAAAATATAAATGTGGAATATTTAAATGACTGAAAAGTCCCAACAAACAATAATGCAATATACCAGACCAGCACATTATTATTATTGCTTTTAAATTATTATTAAATTTACTACACCCATCAAGTGTAGTGAACATTTACACAGTTGATACATTTCACACATGGGAGGTGCACAATGACTCCTCAGTGCCACCTAGAAATTTTTAGTCAGGTACACCTGAGATATTGTTTGAGTTAGTGAATTTTGCTCCACTTGTAAATAGTAATATGTCCAAAAAAGTTCAGGGGACCTTTTACCCAAGCCCACTGGGAAGTCATCGATTTTGAATTAAGATAAAATTTGGGTGGTTTTTTTTCGTCATATGAAATTTTGAATGTGGGTTCCACAGATTAGCAGGTGTTTTTAATATCACCTAGTGAGCACAGGAAGTGAAAGGTAACTTTTTTTGTGAAACACAATGATATTCCCAAATGCAAGATGACTGCAGGAAACCAAAAGCTTTTCTGCAAGTTGGTAATGCTGAGCTACTCAGTACTGCTGAGGCAACTCTGACAGGACGCTTTTTGTATATCAGGCCTGACCCCAGTTTGCAGCCTGCAGGCAACATGGCGTGGGTGTGAATGACTCTGATTACTGTCTATTGGCGAATAACAGTGAAACTGCCTGGCTAAAACTTGGCTCATTACTGCCCTGGAAAAAATAAAGCAAGAAAAAAAACACTTGTTTGACTGGTGGATCTGTTGTTTTGTCATCAACCTGAGCCAGAAAAATACAGGCCGAGGTAATGAAAATACTAATATTAATAATAAGTTATTTATTTAGTTACTTTTGCATATTAAAATACTGCTGTTACACTAGATGTCGAATATGTTCATGTTGCTATGCTTTATGCTTTAACTAGCGGCCTAGTAAGTAGGTTTTAAAGTGTCCAGCCACTGTCTAGAACAAACAGAAGAAAGCCTGCAGCTGGGCCTGGGGCATTAGAAGAGCTTTGAAATGCTTTTTTCCCCACCTCTAAGTCATATGGGTTGGTGGCATTTGGTCTGAATAAAGTCCAGTGCACAGATGTGTGTGATGTGTAGCCTTGTACTTTGGATCCGCTTCCAGTCTTGCCTGAAGTATGGCAGAAAGGTCGGCGATCTTCTCTCTGTGAACAAATGGGGTGGCACCCAGGCACCTTCTCAAAGGTGCTGTCCTCGTCATCGGACATCACATGATTTCATGTTCAGCTAAAAGAACAGCTTTAAACTATCACTTTTATTGTGTTCCATGCTTTGTTACGTGCTTGTACCCGGTACCAAAATAATAAAATATTACTCTTCCTTTTGACCACAGGTTGATTGTGGTAAAGTTAAGATGTAGAGAGTAAAATGCAACCAGGCTTTCCCTTTGCTACAGAGCAGTGGTTTAAACAGAAAATTGTCTGACTAGATCTTTTGCTTGTCCCTATGGTAACAAGAAGCAGGGCAAAGGTCTCTGTGTGTAATTATTATGTGTTACTCTATTGATCCCCTTATGGAAATTCTCTTTTTGCTTACCCTTGTGCAAAGGCAAATCAGACTGCTGGGTAAGCTTGAGAAGTGCACTCTTGAGCCTGGTATAGATTCATTGCTTTGCTCAAGGACACTTCAGTGAGATGAATACTTGTCATCACTGAGGCTTAAACCTGAACCCTTCATCTAAAGAAAGTGCTCCGTCCCTGCTTTGCGCCCTACCTTGTTTGCACATGTGTATACATATGTATGTGGTTTATTGTGAATGTATTGTTTCTCTGATTTTTGTTGTATATGTTGATGCTCTAAAGCCTTATAAAGCAGTTTACAATAACTGGCAAGAGCCTACATAAAAAGTTAAATTGAGTGGTTCATATATTGCGATCTAATGCTGTAATAGGCAATCAAATATGCAGTTCAAGGGCGCAGTTTGAGCATAATAGCCTATACTGTCTCCTAGTGTACTACTGAGCTACCACTTAAATTTCTCAAAGGTTTTCTTGTATGTCCTTTTGCAAATTTAGGTTCAACATCAGATTGGACATTTTGATATGTGATATGGTTTATGAAACAGGTAGCTGAGAGAGTTTGCCTCAGTATTGATTCTCCTCATTTATCCCAACAGCACTTCAGTCTGCACTTGAAGGAATCTCCAAAGTCAGCGTGACCATCTGTAGTAATTTTATACAGCAATGCGATATTATAATTTAAGTCCCACTCTCTACTCATAGTACAGTCAACAAGTATCCTACTCACCATATGTACACTCTGGAAATTTGGATGGCTCTTTCTATTCCTTTCTCTAACGCATAGGCACAAAATAGGTTGTTTGCCACTGATGGTTTTCGCTCATTTACAGATAATGCTGTGGAAGTGGGGTGTGTTTTTTGTATCTGTCTGGGTAAGAGACATCAGCGGCGGCACAGTGCTGCAGTCACAGCTGCAGGTAAATTGGTAATTAGTAATCTTGTCTATTTATCTCTCCTGCAGTGAGGCTAGAGTCTCTCTCCTGGTGATTGTGTACACCAGTGGCATGCTCTCTGAGCCTCAAGTTTTGAGCTGTTTTCTAGCAGCATGACTAGCACCTTGACTGTGTTGTTTATATTTCATAAAATCACAGCTATATGGTGGCTATTATCCTGTGGGCGCATGCTTCTGGAACACATATCGTAGGTACTACTTACTACAAGTACATCTCATTTTAAGTCCACTGTCCTTCTGTGACCTGTGCTGGTTGCTTGGGTCCAGCATCGTAAATGACATCTCAATACACTTAATTCTGCACAGAGGAGCAAGAGCACAGACACTTGAGGACTGAAAATGAATCCGTTTAGGTAATTCAGGTGGAAACATACCTTCATTGGAAATGTGCTAATGAGTGGACTGAGTGGTCTGATATTGCAGACTGCACTAAAGCCATGACATCACTGTTTAACATACAGGTTAGAAAGAAAACAAAGGCATCTTTCAAGTTAAACCTATTAGATGTAGAAAATACCCCACTGAACGTGATAGGACAGGCAGTACTTCTTGGTTTTTAAGTAGTTTTTAGACAAATTAGTGGTGTGCTTTGGGTGTAACCCTAACCTTTATTTTACTCGGTTTTGTTGCACAGCACTTTGTGGCTACATGTCTTTGAAAAGCACTGTGTAATTAAACTTTGCTTGCATTCTTACTTACTTTATCTTAATGCAGTTATAACCCCTTCTCCATGCAAACTGACTGCAGGCCAGTGGGTGTAGCATGTCTATTAGAAATGGAGTGATACTTCTCCTTGGTCAGTCTCTAATGTGTCTCTCATTACATACACTGTTCTGTCACTGCCATATATCTGGTGCTTGAATTCATCAGTAAATCTGACTTTTTTCAGTCCTCCATGCTGAAACGATGAAAGGCTGTCTCAGGCTACCTCACACCTCTGGCCTGAATTCCCCTGCTGCCAAATAATTGTTCTTCCCTTTTTGAAACATAAGTAGACAATCTTTTTCATTTCTTTTCTGTCTCTCTATGAAAAAGCTTTACAAAGCTTAAATTTACAATATTATTAAGACCTCACAAACAATATACGATATAGAAATATTACTTTCAGATTTATCAAGAGTACTTTTATGACCCTATAGTATTTTAACATGATATTCATGTAGCTGTTTAGACAAGGGTGTGGGCTGAGGTTATTTTAAGTTCAATACACGTTTTTTATTACTTTTAAGTAATTATATTATCAGCTCATCCTGTAATATTGAGCTCTATGAACAAAAGCTATTGTTCTGAAATGTCAATACAACATGGCCATTGGACAATTTCATTGATGAACATTTGGTGAATGGTGTACAAGAGCATTGTTGAACTGCTTGGGTATGCAAAACACATAAATTAACAGAGTTTAATTTTACCGAAATGCAGGTTTATTATAAGTGTCTTGTTCAAGAATGCTTTTGTAAAAGTAAAAAACACTTTTACTCATTAGAATTATAAATAAAGTGAATACACTGGATAAGTATTCTTCCATACTAGAGATGGCACGATACCACTTTTTTATGTCCGATACCGATATCATAAATTTGGATATCTGCCGATACCGATATGAATCCGATATAGTGTTTTTTAATCAACAAAGCTGTTTTTTAAATATCTTGCTGCATTTTGTATAAGTTCATACTCAAGTTTAAAACAACAACTACACTAAAGCTATTCTGTTATACCTGTATGCAAAAAAAAAAAAATTCATAGTTCAGCAATACTGATCAATCTAATAAACTTAAACCTACACCATCCTCCCTATTCTGGTATTTTAAAGAGTACTTAGCGTAAATATTAAGCAACCTAACTAATAGGGTTCCAACTCCCAGCAACAACAAAAATAAATAAATAAAAAATAGGGAACCACCCCTCACGCTCCACCTCATGATGCTTAATCGACGTAATCAACCTTAATTTGATGCAGTGTGAAAAAAAATGCACAGAAATCAATTATTTTTCAAGAAATATTAAATAGATTCAACATCTTTCTTCAACAAAATTGCAGACTGCACAGATGGTACCTTCCCAAAGGAAAAAGTACTATAGCTTACTAGGGTAGATATATTAGACTTAATAGTTACTATATACAGTAATTGACTTCTATTCATTTTACATCAAATTAAAACTTTGGGTGTCAGATAATTATTTATTAAAAGCTCGACATTTTAAATGAGAATAAGAAAGAAAAGTATGTCTTTGTGCCCCCTTTTCCCTGTTCATGCCCTATCGGCCCCCCTGGCTAAACTTTGCTAGATCCGCCCCTGCACAGTTACCAGCGTCAGCTACGTAGAAAAAGATCCTCCAGTAGAAAGTAAATAAATTCTAACAACAGCTTATCAAGCTTAAACGTGCTGCTGTTGTTTATCCGCTGGTTTCCTCTTTCTGGTGCAAAGTGGGCCAAAAACAAACAAGAGAGGCGACAGAAAAGCCGATCAGCTGATTATTAAGCAGTTTCATGATTGAAGTAGCAGCAAGAAGAGGCAGTCACTTGTTAAGCTTAACGCAGGAATGCTTTACAAACATTCAGAGATGGACTTACACACTTGCTTTACTTCTCTCGGGGATAACTTTGTCGGAGATGAAATGCCGGGTTGCTAGCGAAGCTCCACATGCTATCCAGACCACCACCGGTCCTGCATGCCACAGCCGCTCTATCACGTGATGCATACTGCTCCAACGTGCTAACGTTCTGAGGCGAGTTACGGCGTGTTGCAAGTTTTGTGAGGTGCTTTCGTGATATTTAATGGATCGGATTACATTTTTTATTTTTCTCCGATATCCGATCCAGTAATTTAGGTCAGTATCGGACTGATATCGGTATCGGTATAATTGCATTATAAACAAACTTCAAGGCAAAACAACATGTACCAAACAGCTGAAACAGCAAGCAGTTGTCCACTCATTATCAGACCTGGTACTTTCAGTGTTTCCAATAATGTATGTGGAAGTAAAAGATGTGGATAAATGCATCAGGTACAATACATTTAACGACACATCCTGTTTATTAATGTATCTTGCAAGTAGAAATAGTAAGACATTGTTTGGCCTTATATTACAATTCACTTACAGTGACACAATATTATTAGATTTTTAAAGTGGTATTTTTATGCTCCGGGAAAAAATGATCTTCATTCATTACTTGAAAAAAGATTTGAATCAACAATGAATCTGTTTGTCGAGTATTGATTCCTCTCAGTGTCCATCTTTAATTTTGTCTGATTGCTTGGAAAAATGTTAAAAATCAACCCAACAATTGATGAAAAAAAATATATAAATAAAATATTGTTCTCTGGTTTTGCTCTATTTGGTATTTTAGATTAAAATAAATGTAAAAAGTAGTTCTGGAGGAATATAATGTGTTTTAATGATGGAAAGCACTATCACACAGTTAGGGTGAATGTAAAAGCTGCGTTCTCCTGACTAAACGGTTAAGTTACAGATGTAAAGCTAGTCCACTGTTCGTCTATTTTGTTTTAAGCACTTCTTTATTGCAACATTAATTTGAATTGTGTGCCTACTCTGTTACAATCACTTTGGTGCCATTGTTATTGCTGTGCAAACAACCTATCCACTCTAGCAAACGACCTAGTAAATGCATTGAATGATCACTGTTGTGCAAGTTGAGATGTAATGAATTAATAAAGTAAAATGTCGTAACACTGGCTAAATTAAATCTGGCCTGTTATGTAACATTATTTGATGTAATCTACAGTTTTTATGGTGACCAGGTGTTAGGTGGATTAGTCACAGCGGGGCATTTGAAAAACGGCATTAAGCTTAGGTGTTTGACTTTTTTTTGTCTTAATATAATACCTTAGATTCTTGCAGTCTTAACTACAACATATTATTTTCTGGTATTAAGTAAGTTATCATCTCTAAACGTTTCAGATAGTCAGGAAACATATATTGGTTGTTTCATACCTTAGTATTTAATCAGAATATGTGATATTGTTATGATATTGGCTATTATTAGCACTGATCATGATTAGAATTTTAATTTGCCTTACCATGAGTCATGTAAGGCAGCGCTCCCCAACCTTTTTTGCGAGACGGACCGGTTTATGCTCGACAATATTTTCACGGACCGGCCTTTAAGGTGTCGCGGATAAATACAACAAAATAAAACCAGTACTGGTACCGAAAAAAAGAAAATTTATTCATAACACATGTGAAAAGACCCAGGAAAACCGAATAAACGATAAAAGCGATAACAAAATAACGCTGAAAACCGATAAAAACCCTGAAAACTATACATTTCACACCTGAGCCTCAACTCTCGCGGCCCGGTACCAAACGACCCACGGACCGGTACCGGTCCGAGGCCCGGGGGTTGGGGACCGCTGATGTAAGGCATGCTGATTATTATCTTGAAAACAAAGTAAAACAATGACACAGTGACATATAAGAAGGACCACGGGCAGTTAATAGCTGTCCAATGAGAAATGATGTGACTGTCCTGAAGGACACTGAGCTTCACACTGTGTTGTGCTATTGTTTATCATAATTTCATACCAAAATCTATTTTTTCATCTTGGAGGGTTGTTCTTGATTAAGACACAATGTCAAAATTTATGACCTCATCATCAGCTTTAATTACTTTTTAAAAATACAGATTTTCAGAACCACTGTCTTGTAATTGGTTTAAACTTGTAAAAGCTTGACATAAGCAACAACCTGATTTTACTTATAGCTCAACATCACTTCTTACCAAAGTAAAATGTGGTTTGCATGAGACATGCAGGTTAAGAGTTGAAAGGTGTTTGTGACTTGTGTGACTTACTCCCACGTGCGCAGTACACAATACAGTACATCATTATCACTCAGCTCTTTTGGAACAAATGTGTTATCTCACTAATATGTTATTTCCTGTTATCTCACGCTGTCTAAGATGGGAACTTTATATCTCTAGCATAATTCATACTGATTTTATGTTTGTACTTTCTATTGCAAAAGTGCTTTGCAAATAACCCTCTCATTTTAAAACTGCCACTACCACTTAACAACCATCTGCTTTAAGAACTATTGAGATGCTGTTGAGGTTAGAAACCACGCCATTTATTGTAGCTTTTAATCAGCGCAAGATCGAAACAGCAGCGTACAGTCGTGCTGTCCTTTAGCTCGAATTGCTTAAGCAAGCTCAGCCACTTCTTTTACACGTATCATTCATCTAGCAACATGAACTGAAATGATTAAACAAAAAGAAGAATACAGAACATTTCAGTCCCTTATTTGCATGAAAGTGCAATGAAGATTCCTTTTCCAAATTGCTCCTGAGAGAGAGGAGTAACTTTGATGAACAGGGTTCAGCCTTTGATTACAATCCCGTTAAGATCCATTAGTCACTCAACATAATCACCTCCCTTCGTTGTCTCCCCCCCCACCGCCCCCAAATATTGATGTCTACACATGCCTCCCCTCAAGAGTCTCTCTAACCTAAACAACTGCTCCCAATACACAGGCCAGTTCCCTCCTCGGTGCTCTCCAGACAACAATGAGTGGGAAGAATGCTTACTGGTAGGAAAGTTGACTCGAACAGGAAAAGAGAATGACACCAGGACTAAGGACCAACAACAGCACAACCAAGAGTAACCCACATTAATATATGATCAATATTTTTTTTTGGACATTTTCACCCCCTGGTGACAGTAAATATCTACAGCTTAAAGAAGTGAGTCTGTATAGTTCAGCTCAACACATATGAATTAAGCTTAATTTAGACTTCTGCATCTATGCGGAGGCTACTTAACCAGCATTTATAGCTGTGTGTCATGTACCTCTATATATGTACAATAGTTGGCAGTGGAGTTTCTATCTTCCAGTCGATCAGTTCTCTTCAGGCTAATTTGGAAAATTGGCAGCGGCAGTGCAAAAGTCTTTTTTTATTCCACCGTCATGTCTTTTTGCTAAAAAAGGGAAATAAATGCAGCACTTTACTGAAGCAAATGTTAACATAAATGGAAATGCAGTATATAAGGCAAAAGTTGAGAGAACTGACCAAAAAGAGTTTGGTAAGTTCTATGAGCTTGACATTTTTGGATAATATCTGGTGTGATCACCCTTTCAATATGACCTGAACTCTTTTAGTTAAGCTTTCTTGTCATTTCTTTATGTTTAGGCTTCATGAAGGACATTCAAAGCTCTTCTTTGGATGTTGGCCTTTTCTTCTGTTCTCTTTCAAGATGATCCCACACTGATTCACTGATGTTGAGTTCTGGACTCTGGGGAGGGCAAACCTTGACTGATAGTGTTACATTGTGTTTTGGGGATTGTTGTCATGCTGAAAAATGAAGCTGCTGCTTTGCTCAGATGCTTTCCAGATGATATTGCAAGCTGAGTCATAGTCTGATGGTACTTTCTGCATTTATGATTTCATCAACTTTCACAAGATTTCCTAACACAACTGGCCAAAATGAACCCAAATCACAGATGTATTTTTTCAACAGACTGCTTGCGTGACGAAAGATTGGTTAAAATTGCTAAGTTGTCTATTGTAGACACTCTCGAATTAGATGCTTTTATTTGAGCAACTCAGAGGCTACATGACTGTTGTGAACACTATTAATATAAAAGCTGAAGAAACTATATTTTCAATCATAGAAAAGAACTTCAGGTATAGTTATGTAAAGAATCTGCTGTGGGCTTTTTTTGTTTTAAATAAGATTGGGATCTTAGGTGCTACCAGTGCCCAATGACGACTATGCTTAAATGACACAACATGACACAAAAAATGCACAGATTATTTTTCTTTTGTTAGATAAAATTAGGTACATTGCGCGTACAAGAACTTGAATATAAAGTATGTAGCCATTTGCTGAAATGTGATTATATTTCATTATTCATCTCAGAATTAGAAAATGCAAAAATGGTTATTCAACTGTTTGTCAAGCCTCCCCTATCTTATTATGCATTTATATAGCAAATGTACACCAGCAAACTTGAGAAATGCTTTAATTCGCATCAGTCAAGCTGAACGGTAGCTCAAAAGTACAAATACCAAGATCATAAGTGGATAGTCTGGAATCTTGTCCATGCTTTACAGCCCAAAATGTACTGAATTCCCTTTCCTGGAAGATTCATTGGAGTTAGACTGCTACCCAAATCAAAAATCGATGCAGTTATTTTGGGAACATTCTCCATGGTGAGAATAGCCAAGAGGCATGCAACACCAAACAGCTTGCTGAACCAAATGCCTTCAATCGATAGGTTAGTGAATTATGCATGGTATCATGGTGCCGTACAACTCCGCAAAGCCACTTGTGCCTTTGATGCCTGTCTTGATGTGACATTTAATTTATATGCGCACAAATGTGTGTGTATTTTAGTATATTTCACTGATCACGGACATAGTGTTATTTCTTTTTCTTTGATTCTCTAGTGCTTTGTGTGTTACTACGCCTCATGACATGTGACCTCCCACTCTAAGGAAGAGGAGGATGTAGAACAAACATGGACCAGCAGACAACTGCCCACACACTTAAACACATACTTGCGCTGACACGCATGCATAGCTCGCTGGTCTATCAAGACTTTCTGGTCTTAAACTGTCAAGGGAGAGCAAGCCTGCATGAATGTGGCACTGGCTTGTTATCGCAACAATCTCTCAACAGCCTTTATTTCAAAAGATGACACATGGTGATGCCTTTTATAATTAAAACTCAAGTGGCTCTCTTTCATTTATTTATTCAGGCACGGCTGTTTCTTCCCTTCCACTTTCATGCTTGTTCAAATTGATTTAACTTTTAAAATTGTCAGTACAAAATAGGTTAGCTACTGCAATTACAAAAGTTCTAATTAAAAGCAGAATGCAAATATATTCATAATTGTGTTGCTGTCTTATCTGTTTCATGGCTGGTGTTACTTTAAAGCAGGCGGGGAGAAAATTAACCTGTGAGAGAGAGGTCGCGAGGTAGAGAGAGAGAGAGAAAGGGGGGAGAAAGAGGGATTTTCCACAAAGTTGTTTCAAATCTTAAACTATGCAATAATGAACATGATAAAAAAACAGCCATTAAATCCAGAGTCACAGAGTCCAAGTTAAGCACATTCATGCAAACCAAATGTTTTTATAGACTCCATCCATTTGTAAAACATGAAATAATTTTTATCCCGGTGGAGATAAAAATTACTTTTTTTAATCTCACCTTTGTGCCCCCCTCCCCCTGAGATCTGCAGCTTTTTCTTATGTATACCTCAAATTTGAGGTATACATAAGGACTGCTGTGTGCGGCATCCTGCAGTTAGAAACTCTTGCTATGAAACACGTCTCTGGAACAATTAAGCACAGGCTTTGTGGGGTGTACAAATATTGGTGCAGCTGCTGTGATGGGCTAAGAGAAAAAAGCAGATGCGCTCCTGAGCAAAAAGATCAATCTGATCATCATTTACTTGCAGTCCATAATGCTTTAAAAAATGCTACTGAACACAGTTATTCTCACATATGTATTAACTTCCAAGCAACAGAGTTAAATCAGAATTTAAAATAGCAGTATTTTGTTATGTGGAAATTTGACATTATTTCATATTAAATATTTCAAATTCAAATTTTTATTTGTCACGTACACAGTCATACACAGTACGATATGTAGTGAAATGCTTGGACAACTGCTCGTGACCTAAAGAAAACAAAAAAAGGAAAAGGCTATGAATAAGATAGGAAATAAATATGAAAAATTAAAAAGGGTAAATTTAACTAGGAAGGAATAAAATATAAATTAAGGTTAAAAATGAAATAACTGTACAACACAAATTAGAATGAAGGGTAAATTTAACTGGGAAGAATAAGATAAAATATATAAATTAAAGTTGAAAATAAAATAACTGTACAACAAAATACACAATATAGAACTATATAAGAATGTATGAAGAAATCTAAATATAAATAAATATATACACAATAACAGCAGCTGTACAAGTATTAACCGGAAATGAAGAATATAGTGACCAGTGTTGTGCAAAAACAAAGTCCAGAAAGTCCAGTGTGTGTGTAAGAACCATATGTGTGGGTCAGTACTGTGTGGTGGTGTGATTGAGAGACCGTATCGCCTGCGGGAAGAAGCTCCTCCTCAGTCTCTCTGTGTTGGTCTTCAGGGAGCGGAATCGCTTTCCTGACCTCAGCAGAGAGAACAGTCTGTTGTTGGGATGGCTGAGGTCCTTCACCATCTTCCTGGCCTTGGTCCAGCACCGCCTGCTGTAGATTGAGTGCAGGTCAGGGAGCTCGGAGCGGATACACAGCTGGCTAAATTGTGCTGTTTTGTTAAACTGAGGTTAGCATGGTGTTGTGATGATTAGCATCATAATCTCACAGGGAGAAGTCCTGGGTTTGAATCCTGTGGTCACCTGGGGCCTTTCTGTGTGGGTGCTCTCCAGGTACTCTGGCTTGGTCCCCCAGTCCGAATTGCAGAATGGCAGATAGAGACAAAATACTGTTAACCTGACTGTCTGCAGTTTTTACACGCTTACATACACACGCAGTTACTGTCCCTCCATTTACAAAGGCAGAGGTATCACGGTGTAATTATTTTATGTGTCATTGTTTTTTCCCCCCTGATTAATAATACAGGGAGTGCAGAATTATTAGGCAAGTTGTATTTTTGAGGAATAATTTTATTATTGAACAACAACCATGTTCTCAATGAACCCAAAAAACTCATTAATATCAAAGCTGAATGGTTTTGGAAGTAGTTTTTAGTTTGTTTTTAGTTTTAGCTATTTTAGGGGGATATCTGTGTGTGCAGGTGACTATTACTGTGCATAATTATTAGGCAACTTAACAAAAAACAAATATATACCCATTTCAAATATTTATTTTTACCAGTGAAACCAATATAACATCTCCACATTCACAAATATACATTTCTGACATTCAAAAACAAAACAAAAACAAATCAGCGACCAATATAGCCACCTTTCTTTGCAAGGACACTCAAAAGCCTGCCATCCATGGATCCTGTCAGTGTTTTGATCTGTTCACCATCAACATTGCGTGCAGCAGCAACCACAGCCTCCCAGACACTGTTCAGAGAGGTGTACTGTTTTCCCTCCTTGTAAATCTCACATTTGATGATGGACCACAGGTTCTCAATGGGGTTCAGATCAGGTGAACAAGGAGGCCATGTCATTAGTTTTTCTTCTTTTATACCCTTTCTTGCCAGCCACGCTGTGGAGTACTTGGACGCGTGTGATGGAGCATTGTCCTGCATGAAAATCATGTTTTTCTTGAAGGATGCAGACTTCTTCCTGTACCACTGCTTGAAGAAGGTGTCTTCCAGAAACTGGCAGTAGGACTGGGAGTTGAGCTTGACTCCATCCTCAACCCGAAAAGGCCCCACAAGCTCATCTTTGATGATACCAGCCCAAACCAGTACTCCACCTCCACCTTGCTGGCGTCTGAGTCGGACTGGAGCTCTCTGCCCTTTACCAATCCAGCCACGGGCCCATCCATCTGGCCCATCAAGACTCACTCTCATTTCATCAGTCCATAAAACCTCAGAAAAACCAGTCTTGAGATATTTCTTGGCCCAGTCTTGACGTTTCAGCTTGTGTGTCTTGTTCAGTGGTGGTCGTCTTTCAGCCTTTCTTACCTTGGCCATGTCTCTGAGTATTGCACACCTTGTGCTTTTGGGCACTCCAGTAATGTTGCAGCTCTGAAATATGGCCAAACTGGTGGCAAGTGGCATCTTGGCAGCTGCACGCTTGACTTTTCTCAGTTCCATCCATCCATTCGCTACCGCTTATCCTTTTCAGGGTCGCGGGGGGTGCTGGAGCCAATCCCAGCTGTCATAGGGCGAGAGGCGGGGTACACCCTGGACAGGTCGCCAGTCTGTCGCAAGGCTAACACACAAGGACAGACAACCATTCATACTCACATTCACTCACAGATTCACACCTAGTGGCAATTTGGATTATCCAATTAACCTATCCCCACAAGCTGCATGTCTTTGGACGGTGGGAGGAAGCCGGAGTACCCGGAGGGAACCCACGCAGACACGGGGAGAACATGCAAACTCCACACAGAAAGACCCTGGCCTGATGGTGGAATTGAACTCAGGACCTTCTTGCTGTGTGGCAACAGTGCTAACCACCGTGCCACCGTGCTGCCCATCTCCGGGTACTCCGGCTTTCTCCCACTGTCCAAAGACATGCACTTAGTGGGGATAGGTTAATTGGTTAATCCAAATTGCCCATAGGTGTGAATGTGCGAGTGAATGTGAGTGCAAATGGTTGTCTGTCTGTGTGTGTTGGCCCTGCGACAGACTGGCGACCTGTCCAGGGTGTACCCCGCCTCTCGCCCTATGACAGCTGGGATAGGCTCCAGCGCCGCCGCGACCCTGAAAAGGATAAGTGGACGCGAATGGATGGATGGATGGATGGATGTCATTAGACCACACCCCCTTCTCAGTACAGAGATGCACATCACCTAATATGCTTAATTGGTAGTAGGCTTTCGAGCCTATAAAGCTTGGGGTAAGACAACATGCATGAAGAGGATGATGTGGACAAAATACTCATTTGCCTAATAATTCTGCACTCCCTGTATTCAACATTGCTATCAATACATTTTTCAAAAAATGCTTCTCTGTGCAAAATGGGTTCAAAAACACAAACAGCTGTGGGACAATGTTTGTCCGTGATTTAGACAGGGGGAACAAATTGTGGCAGCATCAACCTGATATTATTTGTATCCCGCTGTAACTTTACTGTATGAAGAGCTAACATCTCCAAAATGTCAGGAGTGGTTAGTCATTATACGAAGTGTTTGTGAACTAAAAATCAAGAATGTGGGATTCAGTTTGTCCGTGATTTGGAGAGCCCAGCGCATGCACCCGATGCAGGGAAAACTAATTCTGTCGCAGAGACCTACCTTGACACTTGTGTAAATGAAGCCAAAGGGAAGATATGCTTCACCATATTTTCTAGTCTTTGGCTTGAAAGGTTGGTTTGGAAACATATTTGGCGATAATTCATCTCCTGCTTTGCGTTTGTGTGGGAGCTCTGTCAAAAACCTGTCAATTATGCTAGCAGTGTCCAAGCGTTCTTTTTTTTTTCTTTTCACCCCCCCCCCCGCAATGGCTCTGCGGCCCCCCTAGGGGGTGGGCCCCACACTTTGGGAACCTCTGCATTAGGCACTGAAGCGTTAGATCAAGACTTTTGCACAGTATTATATGTTCAAAACTGGAGTTACTGTTCACTTTGGTCTCAGTTTACTTACTTTACTGGCATTGATATATCAATGTTCTGCTTGCCACCCACTCCTAGATAGGACTCAGCCTTTTCATTTACAAAACAACAACAACAAAAAACGAGGCACAATCATAGCAACTCTGTGTTTAACACCATTACCAGCTGTTTCAGTCGATGTAAATTCCAGCCCTGCTCACACCCAAATTTTTTTAGATTTTTATATCATGGCCAGAGATGGGCAGTAACGCGTTACTTGTAATGCGTTACTGTAATCTGATTACTTTTTTCAAGTAACGAGTACATAAGGGATTACTATTGCAAAAACGGTAATTAGATTACTGTTACTTTCCCGTAGGAACGCTGCGTTACTGCGTTACTAAAACCGTGATTTTTGCAAGAATGTCTCATGACAGTGACGTAAGCGAGTGCGCCGCTAGTGACAACAGCTGTGTGCAGATCAACAATGGATCACATATCGATTGTGGGAGAGAGTATGAGCGTGCAGTGTTTAAAGCGTGGAAGTACTGACCTTACTTTGAGTTTGATTCCATAAAAAGTGACAAAAACATTAGCGTCCATCGTGCGTGGGAAGAAAACTTCTTTTTACAGCGAAAAAAAACCCTAAACTTCCAAGCAAGCACCGAGTGTGCAACGACGTAATGGGAAACTCACAGAGAAACTCGCGGATTCTTCAACTGACCGCTGCGGCACACCTGCACCAGGGTAACCCTCCGCCTACGCCACTCCTGCTTTACAGGTGAAAATAGAGCAACAGGACCGCTGAGTCTTTGACTTTATTTATTTTCTGCTGTGTTTTACTTGCATCTATTTGAAAGAGTGAGTGTAAACACAAAAAATATTTTATATTATGTGCTGGAATGTGCAGAAAATAGATTTAAATGTTAAACTAATTTATTCAAGTCAGAGTATGTTGCATATAATTAAATGTTTGCTTGATGCATAAAGTTAAAAGATTAAAACTAATGAAACAAGTTTTAAAAAGAGACTTTTCCATTTGATTACATTTTGTATGATGGATTATGTGGAAAAAGTAGAATTGGGCTGAAAGATCTATCGCTTTATCACCTCTTCAGGTTGTAAATCGTGTTTTTAAAAAGTAACTAAGTAACTAAGTAATTAATTACTTTTGAAAATAAGCAATCAGTAAAGTAACGGGATTACTTTTTTGGGGAAGTAATCAGTAATTAGTTACTGATTACTTTTTTCAAGTAACTTGACCAACACTGATCATGGCTGTATAAAAAGTGACACAATCCCCATTTAGAAGAAGGAATGGTGTACGTGCAAATCCAACTCAAGACTGGAAAAGAGAGGGATTGTTCTTGGCATGAAGTTCATGAGAGCGTCCAACTGTCCTGTTACAAAACCTCTGAATCACTGACCATGCCTTAGTGTGCACAGGTAAACAGATTACTCCTGAATCTGACAGCATGCTCAGTGGTTGCAGTATATACAGTCAGCACCTGCCCCCTGTCAAGCTTTAGGCTCTGAAGTCTGAAATCTCTGGCCCTTCTTAGCTTATCCAGCTGAAGGAGCGATCAGCTTATGGAATAGTGAAGCATCTGTCATTCATCCATCCTATCCTCTTACAATTCCTAATAACGTCATTTAAAACATCAAAAAGGGTCATCTCCCCATTCCCACAACTACAGCATAAATAGTAACACATTATAACACGCACTATTTTATAGTGATGGCCCCCAATGACCTCTTCACATTTGACAGACTGATTTTTTCTTTTGTGCATTTAAAAAGTTTCACTAGACAACCTCTCCTTCAGTCAGCATCATTATCAACAGAACTATGCTTCTCCTGTACAAAAATAACATCTAGCTTTTTATAAGAGCACAGTCTTTCATCGCTGGCTCACTTTAAGTTCAGGGCTGCCTATTCTTATATCACCCATAGCACAAAAGAGGGGGTGGTGAAACGGAACGAAAAAAGGAATGAAACTAAAGAAAAACAAAGTAAAATAACTACTAGACTTATTTAGCAACTGTTAACTGATTTTTAGGCTTTAGGACTATTTTGGGATCAAGGTCGTCTGGATCAGTGAAAGCTTTCTCCATTAAGCACACTGGATATTTCTGAAAACCACTGACAGAAACTGAACTGATGAAAAGCTTAAAATCAAGAATTAGGTCTTCAGTTATAACATTCAGTGCTTATTCTGTGTGACTAAAGATTTTTTTTAATACTAAAACAGCTGCTATTTCTGACAGCCCATAACTGAGAGGAAGCTGAAGAATCCAGCTTCATTCACTTTTCAAGTGGACTGCCACAGATACAACTTTTCTTTTCCTATTGTCTTTACAAAAGTTAGCTGTTACTATTTCACTTTCCTTGCCAACAAAAAGACGAGTATTTGTGCAGCTTCAGGATCAATGTGTGATTGTTGTATAACCTTGCCCTAGACTTGTATTCTGTTCTCATTTCTGTTTTGCCCCCTTTGATCTCAATGTTTTATGCTTTTTGTGTTGTTTTTGTTTTCTGTTTTTTATTCTGCTGTGCTCTTAGTGTTTCATTCTTTACTACGCATTGCAGCCTCAGTTACTTGTGGTTTCTGTGCCACAGGTTCACCTGTCATTGGCCTCAGGTTTCACTTGACAAGGATGGATGAGATGCTCCTTCACTGCACACCCAGTACATTTAATCTTGTCTGAAGATGCATAGTGTAATCAGAGTTATTTATACCAGACTGAATGTCTAGATTCACAACCTCAAATCCAAAAAAACATGTGCTGCTGTGTAAAAGGTAAATTTAAAACCCCCCAAAACAGAATGCAGTGATTTGCAAATCATGTTAACCCATATTTTATTTACAACAGAACACAGAATATAAGGGGAGAAAATTCACCATTTGAAGAAAAATGGTAGAGGTTCACAAATCTGAAAAAAGCATGTAAAATAAATCAAATAAAATGGCAAAGGAAAGATACCTTATCATATTCAGAACATAATATGATGAAAGGACTCAGAGAATCTGTAAAAATCTCTGTATGCAAGGGAGAAGGCCGATTCAATAAATACAGTATTAGATGCTCTCGATCAACAGACCCTGTTATAACTACATTAAAAACAGACATGGTTCTGTCATGGAAATCACTGTATGTGGTTCCAAAAATCATAAATGAATAAAGTCCATTGTGCCATCCACAAATGCAGGCTAAAGCTCTGTCATGCAAAGAAGGCGACATATCTGAACATCTGTGAAAATGCACTGAGGTAACGTGGAAAATTCCTCTGTGGTCAGTCGAGTCAAAATTAAAAATGTCTTTGCAAAACATGGATGCCACACTAAAGTGAAGAGCAGCTATCAACTTGTTATCAGCACTTAGTTCAAAAACCTTCATCTTCTTATGCATTGGGTTGTAGAAGTGTCTGTGCAAATGGCAGCTTGCACATCTGGAAAGGCACCATCACTGGTAAAAGATATGAATATGAAGACTTTAGAGTATTGTATGACAATGCTAAACCACATTCTGCATATATTACAACATCGTGGCTTCATAGTAGAAGAGTCCAGATGTTGAACGGGCCAACAGTCCAGACTTTGTACCAAGTGAAAACATTTGGAGCATCATGAAATATAAAATACATCAAAGAGGAGAGTTATAATGTTACATCGGAGAAGGAAGTAACAACATTACTCTCCCAAAGAACCAACAACTGGTCTCCTCAGTTCTCAGACATTTATGGATCTTTTCTTTTTGAAGTGGTAAACTTAGCTTCTCCTAACTCGCTAAGATGTGTTGCTGTGATCAAATTCAAAATGAGCTTCTGAGTTTCTTAACATTGTATAATTTTTTCAGTTTCAGTTTGATGTTTTCTATGTTGTGAATAAGGTATAACTGTAAATTGTTACAGCCTGCTTTTATTTAAATTTTACAAATTGTCCAGAATTTTTAAATTAAAAAACATGATTCTTGTACAGAAATGTACAAAAACAGGAATTAAATGCACTTAATTTACATTGTCTAAAAATAAAGTTCTTCAACTTTCTTTTAGCGAGACATTAAAAAAAAAAGCCTCTCTATTCAGCATGGAAAGGAGGGTATCATATTGGGCTCACTTGAATGCTCCCTGGTGGCTTGACAGTCTTGTAGGTATGTGATGAAAAAGCATCAGGAGCAGCAATAACATATACTGGATGAGAATAGTTTGACTGGATGCTCTGTACCAGGTATGAGTCTATAATAGACAGAAAAGAAAATGCAGAAGTTTGAGAAGCATAATTAAAAAAACAAAACAAACAAACATCAAAACAAAACAAAACAGAACAAAGGTCTTCTTATATTACTATATTTGTCTGTTTATCTGTTGGGTTTTTTGTGTATTCATAAAGGTTTTGTACTTAGCAGCTCTTCCATAGATGCTCATGACAGGCTCATTGGTCAATGCCATTAAAAAAATGGTTTAATGTAGATTAATCTACTCCCAGATGTCAAGATGTACATGCTGACTAAATATTAAACAACAACAACAACAACAACAACAAAAACTACTAGGGTACTCATTACCTAGAAACACATAGGTTTAGCTTGCAAGGGTCTGGTGGTTTATGAGAACAGGGTGGCCTGGGATGGGGTTAAATTCCCAGCCTAAATTACTGTTTTCAATCTGCTAATGCAGCAGGTTTAGAGACCAGCAATGGTCCTGTCAGTTCAGTTGGGTGTATTTTAAGGTGAAGTTGAGGGAAAGGATCTGCTTCATCAGAATATTTTAATATGCCAGTAAAATATTCAAGTCAAGTCAAGAAGCTAGTTTTAACAACAGCTGCTGACCTAAGTGCTATATATAATAAATCACCAAAACCATAAAGCATACAATAAAATTCTAAATTTCTAGACAGCAAAGTGAAAAAAGCTCAGTAAAAGAACACAAATGAAAGTACTTGGAACTCAGAGCTGAGACAGGATAAAAATTGGTTTTGAGAGCGTCATTGTTGGGGAGATCCTGATGTGAGAGAACTGTTTGATTCACAGTTTTGGACCAACTCCTGGAAAGGCCTGATTTTCCTATGCTTTAATCTGAACCTCGCGACAGCTACGAGCATTTGCTCAACACAACTCAGTGATCTAATGTGTGCAAACTTAAAAGATCAGAGAAGTAAGAAAGGGACAATCCATACAATGTCTTATGAGTTAAATCTTAAAAATTATTCTAAAACTGATTAGCAGACAGTATAGAGAAGCCAATATGGAGAATATGTGGTCTTGCCTTTGCATGTTAGTTATTAAATGCACCTCAGCATTTTGGACCAGCTATAGTCATCTAAGCAGTGACTGTCATGGTCCTGGGCCATGTGGGCCCAGTATTCTTAGTTTTCATGTATTTTTGTATTTTGTTCTTTATTTAGGCCATGCTTCCTGGGTTGATCTGTTACGTTGTTCCTTATGTGTTTTCCCTTCGTGACTCTTACCCCCTGTGTGCCCCTCTGTGTATTTATGAGCCCTCGTCTCTCTTTGTGCTTTATTCTATGTTTTCCCCAGCCCGTTATGTCTGCGTTCTCCCCGTGCTCTCTCTCCTCCTGTTTGAACCTCTGTGTACTTCCTGCTTTACTTTGCCCATCTCCCATCAGTGTTACGTTCACTCCTGCCGTGTCTTGTTATGATTATCAGTGTCACCTGTGTTCCCCGTGTGCATCCACTTCCCCTGATCATCCCTCATGTGTATTTAGTCTCTGTGTTTCGTACAGTCTGTGTCGCGTCGTCTGTGTTCTCACCTCCATGTTTTCACGGTCAGTCCTTGCAGTGATCATCATAGTCTGAGTTTTCTTAGTTTGTCGCAGTATTAGTTTTCCCAGTTTAGTTATAATCTAGTCACGCCATCCCTGCTTTGTTTGTGCACTTTGTCTTCAGCCATAATAAAGGCTCGCTTTCTGTTAAGTCCACTCCCGTCTACTCACTTGTGTATGCACCTGGGTCCATCACACACACCACCGCACGGCCTGTCTCTGCAGACCGTGACAGTGACAGACTGACACCTGAATAAAGACTATGTCAGTAGACAAGTTGAGACAAAATGAAGATATGGCTAGCTCTCTCAAACTCTCTGAAGAAGAAGAAAAAAGAAGCAAGGTTTAACAGGAATTGAATGTGTTTGTTAAGTTAGATAAGTCAAAAATCACGTGCAGTTTCCTAGAAAATTGTTTTTTTGGTTTGTTTGGTTTTTAAAAATAAATCTCAGGCGCACTAAATGCAGCGAGCTCTTTTTTTCTGTTCATTTAAGTTCATGCACATCTTTTGGACTGCTGAATGGTTTTTGTTTCCAATGAGCCTAGAGTGAGCATATGAATTGATCATGTATTCCCCAGCCTAACTGTAAAACGTCTATTGGTTAAATAAGATTTAAACCATTCCAGTGGAGTCTATTTGAAAGGTCTGGAGCTGAAGAAAGACAACTTTCTCAGGACTTTGTAAATAAAAGGAAAATCAGTCTGAAGTTGGGTAAAACTGTTGGATCCAGGCTTGCTGTTTAAGAATAGGCTCCGAAACAGCATGTTTAAAAAATAAGCAGGCACACACCTAGACTGAAGACTGCTTTTGTTAATCGACAGCTCACTCACAGTGTGTACTTCCACAGTGTCAAAACATCCTTCAGTTGGCGAGATGGAACAATATCCAGAGGATATCTCGTGGGTTTCAAGTGGCTGACTGCTTTATTCAGCAGTCAAAAAGATGTGCATGAAGTGGTCAAAAGCAACGTAGGTTGATGGGTCAGTGACAGGGGGGATAATATGAGACCTAATATAAGCAATTCTATCAACAAAGAATTTCAGTAAGTTCTGGCACATTGCTTTAGATGCTACAAGAGTTAATAATACCAAATGAAACACTGGGACTGTGACAATTGTTAGCCACAATCACAGAAATCTAATTTCTTTGCGTTGCTCTTACAACCTTCTGATAATTTAATAGAAATTCTCTAAATACATCAAAAGCCACCAGAAGTATATCCTTTTTTTAAAAATCCATTTTTGTTCAGCTTTTCTGTGCACCGTTCTGAGTATTCTGGTGGCATTATTCAATCAAGGCTGAGCTTCCAGATGTTGACTCCTAGTTGTGAGATGAGCAATGGAATAAAGAAATTCTCAACAGGTGGAATTAATCAGAGAGAGTGAGTGGTCAGTCATCAACTGAATTGACCTATCAAACAGTGAGGCATGATTACTACTATGATAAGCACAAGCACTTATTACAGGTATGCAGTTAAGCATTTTGTTGTGAGTGCAATTATTTTTTGACCAATTCCGATTTTTTGTTAACTCCATAACTGACACCATATATAAGCAAAAATCTACTTTTCTTGAATGCAAAATATTAATTTTATAATGAAAGACATTTTTCGACTCTCTATCTTAAACTGAAAATAAAGTGCTCCCCTTCCAGCCTACTAAACAAAAACAGGTGCGACAGATTTGCATGGCAAAACAAATGTCACTAATTTTCCAGTATCCTTTGCTCATACCGAGGCTCTTGCTGAGTTGGCATTTATGACATGTAAGCATGTGGGTGTCATGGCTAACGGATAGACTCAAGTGCAAACAGCGTTCTGGCAAGCAACAGGTGACAATTTATTTACAAAAAGTGAAACCACAGTATGATATGTATATATACAGTGAGTGGGGCAGGGGTCCAGGGGGTGGAGAGAAGAAAATCCACATTCGCTCTTCTCCACAGTACAATCTCCGCCGGTCCTCTTCCACACACACTCACTCCTCTTCATCCACTCTCGCTCCGATTTCCACTCACGCCGACACGCTCAGGGATCACAGCAAAGGGTCCACCACCAGTTCTCTCTATACACAGAGAGCTCGACTAGAACCAATAGGCAAAAATACACAGAGAGTCTTTTTGAGAGAAAGCTTAGAGCACGAACACGGGAGGTTCAACGTTCCAGCGACGACTGCTCTGTGCCGCAGCGTTAAATAGTCATAGAGAACACCAGCAGATCACTAACAGGCGGTGGCAATCACCGCAGGTGTGTGGGCCAAGAGCTCCGCCCAGGCAAGCAGGAGAGAGGGAGTGGGATAAAACAAAACAAAACCTGTGGCCATCATGAGCCAGCCGGAGAGGCACGGGGACCATGACAGTGGTACATGACTATCTGCCTGTGCCACACCGACTGGTCACCAGTCCAGTCTGAGCACGTTGAAAATTAACCAACACTGGTCCCTGAGCAGTCAATTGGCACATTTCCAACTTGAAAGCACCAGGTCTATTGCCAACCTAAACATATAAACATGAAGAGTTGGAGAGCGACACAAATGGATGCTCAACAAGTCATCAATCACGGTTCAGTCCTCCTGGTAACTTAGGAAGATAAACCTCCCACTGCAAAGATTTCATTCTTGGTATAGTTCACTTTTTTAGTTGAGACTTTTTCAGAGGTTTAAAATGAACTAATCTACCTTTTTGTTTTACAACTTTATGTTTTGTTTACTTCCAAAAAGAAAGAGACTTAGAAAAAAAATCCTTCAATCAGCGACACATTTATCACAATGGACCTGATGGTCACACACAGTGGCGGTCCTAGCCTGTTTGGCGCCCTGGGCGAACACTCCCTCTGGCGCCCCCCCAAAACATATTAAGGATTGTACATTAGCATAAAGCTGTTGTACACACACACACATATGAAGAAAGAGAGAGTATGCATAGTATGCAAACGGCTACCAAACAGCCATCATAATTCGTCATACAATGAGAACAGGACAAATCAACAATTGATAATAAAATCTGTAACATAATGTATTGTTTGGAGTTTAGTCTGTTACTGTTGCTATTTTTACCTTTTCTTCTTGGAGCAACTGTAACCCACATTATTTCCTTAGGGATTAATAAAGTATTCTGATTGTTTCAGGATGACCTGCCATTATCCAATGACACATCTGCTTACCTGTATCTTTTGCTCGTTTCTCCTCCTCTTCTTTTCTCTTTATTCTAAACTGAGCACCTGATGGTTTTGAACTTTTCTTGTCCATCTTCCATTGGTTTTAATTTTGCACTGCAGTACAAACACACATCCCTCAACCCAAGGCCACAGCATGATCTAACACACCTACTCCTTAGTTCACAGATTCACTTTGTCTAGGGTGCATTTCTGAGATTTCACACAACCCAGGATTCAAATCATGAATACATAATGGGCTTGGATTTACATCATTATAAATGAAATGCGCTCTATTTGGAAGCAGCCGGCCCCCCTCCCCTTTCGACGGGTTGTGTGTGAGACTTTGAATCATCAAACTGTAAATTTTAAATTGTTATTGATCCCTTTACCCCTAGTCCTAAAGTGTATATTTATTTTCTTACTCTTCTTATATATATTGTTTGTTTACTTGCACTGCTGTAACTGGAGCCTCGTCGTCTTGTCTCTCTATATACTGGACTGTAGCAGAGATGACAATAAAGTTTACTTTGACTTCAGCAGCGAGCAGGCGCACCGAGGGCTCTCGCACTCATTTTTCGCGTACAGAATTTTGAAAAAACATCGGTGCAAATTATAAGTCTGTATTATAATGTCTGGTGTTTTCGTGTTTGTTGGTTTGTTTTTATTTTGTTTTATTTTGCGAGTTGGTTATTAGATGCCGCTCCAGCCAGCCAGAGAAGCCCCCGCTGCCCCGCCCTCTCCTCCTTGCGCTGCAAGCAGCAGGCGCACCTCGCAAACGAAGGGCGCCCTTACTCCCAGCAAATGGGCGATAGAAAACGATCGGTGCCTATGCCATTCCCAAAATGCACTGGCTGACGTCGGGGCAGCATGAGTACGAGCATTTTTATTTTTTTTTGCCGATGCCCGTGATGCCGCCCCCCACCACGATGCAACCGCCCAGGGCAACTGCCCGTGTCGACCATATCTAAAACCGCTACTGGCCACAAAGCAAACTGGGACTTCAGACAAAAGTTTGTCTACGAGTTGTGAGTTCTTTGCTAAAGGATGCTATTTTCTGACAACAAAGTCAGAGCTACTCTCTTGGAGCCCGAGGCAAAAAGTTATTAAAGCTCTCAATAAAGACTTCTAAGTCATTTTCTCTTACTTCAGTCCAGAAAGCTTTATAAAACTAAGAGTACATATATCAAATGGGCCTTCCATCACTGCACGCTCTGCTGTGGTGTGCTGTCTACACCTAAGTCCATGACTGTGGGTAACTCACTGCAGAAGGAGTCAAAGGCCATGATCACTATTGTACAGATGACAGCAAAACCCACAGCTTAGATCAATCAAAAAACATTTGTCATTGTGAACTAATGTGTGCTATGTATCTTCCACATGCACTTCCCTCCAGATCAGTCAAACTAAGCGTTTCAATGAGAGCTTGATTGCATGGCTTGAGGCAGCATGAGGTTCAACATGATTCCTATGTACCTGATGATTTCCTGTGCAACTGAAATCTCCTGTCAGAAATAAATCTTCTCAGGCCCACATGGACCACACTAAGGTTACATTAAAGGATGCAGCCCCATTTCAGGGTCTTGGAACGGGCTGTCCAGAATAAGATAGGACTGGACAATCGACACCTAATAAATCCACAGCTTCCATTTGTATTTTGTACTCTATGAAAATACGACAGGGTTAACCTGGGTAAACAAGTGACAAGTAGACTGTTTTTAAATCGTCTTAGCGACTTTATTGGTGATGAACCTGGACCTGAGTAAAAATATGTTTTATTCAAATGATGATGTGATGATGGTGCAAAATGTCTTTTTCCATCATTTGTAATTATTTTGGGGATCACACATATACAGGGAGTGCAGAATTATTAGGCAAATGAGTATTTTGTCCACATCATCCTCTTCATGCATGTTGTCTTACTCCAAGCTGTATAGGCTCGAAAGCCTACTACCAATTAAGCATATTAGGTGATGTGCATCTCTGTAATGAGAAGGGGTGTGGTCTAATGACATCAACACCCTATATCAGGTGTGCATAATTATTAGGCAACGTCCTTTCCTTTGGCAAAATGGGTCAAAAGAAGGACTTGACAGGCTCAGAAAAGTCAAAAATAGTGAGATATCTTGCAGAGGGATGCAGCAGTCTCAAAATTGCAAAGCTTCTGAAGCGTGATCATCGAACAATCAAGCGTTTCATTCAAAATAGTCAACAGGGTCGCAAGAAGCATGTGGAAAAACCAAGGCGCAAAATAACTGCCCATGAACTGAGAAAAGTCAAGCGTGCAGCTGCCAAGATGCCACTTGCCACCAGTTTGGCCATATTTCAGAGCTGCAACATCACTGGAGTGCCCAAAAGCACAAGGTGTGCAATACTCAGAGACATGGCCAAGGTAAGAAAGGCTGAAAGACGACCACCACTGAACAAGACACACAAGCTGAAACGTCAAGACTGGGCCAAGAAATATCTCAAGACTGGTTTTTCTAAGGTTTTATGGACTGATGAAATGAGAGTGAGTCTTGATGGGCCAGATGGATGGGCCCGTGGCTGGATTGGTAAAGAGCAGAGAGCTCCAGTCTGACTCAGACGCCAGCAAGGTGGCTGGTTTGGGCTGGTATCATCAAAGATGAGCTTGTGGGGCCTTTTCGGGTTGAGGATGGAGTCAAGCTCAACTCCCAGTCCTACTGCCAGTTTCTGGAAGACACCTTCTTCAAGCAGTGGTACAGGAAGAAGTCTGCATCCTTCAAGAAAAACATGATTTTCATGCAGGACAATGCTCCATCACAAGCGTCCAAGTACTCCACAGCGTGGCTGGCAAGAAAGGGTATAAAAGAAGAAAAACTAATGACATGGCCTCCTTGTTCACCTGATCTGAACCCTATTGAGAACCTGTGGTCCATCATCAAATGTGAGATATACAAGGAGGGAAAACAGTACACCTCTCTGAACAGTGTCTGGGAGGCTGTGGTTGCTGCTGCACGCAATGTTGATGGTGAACAGATCAAAACACTGACAGAATCCATGGATGGCAGGCTTTTGAGTGTCCTTGCAAAGAAAGGTGGCTATATTGGTCTCTGATTTGTTTTTGTTTTGTTTTTGAATGTCAGAAATGTATATTTGTGAATGTGTAGATGTTATATTGGTGTCACTGGTAAAAATAAATAATTGAAATGGGTATATATTTGTTTTTTGTTAAGTTGCCTAATAATTATGCACAGTAATAGTCACCTGCACACACAGATATCCCCCTAAAGTAGCTAAAACTAAAAACAAACTAAAAACTACTTCCAAAAACATTCAGCTTTGATATTAATGAGTTTTTTGGGTTCATTGAGAACATGGTTGTTGTTCAATAATAAAATTATTCCTCAAAAATACAACTTGCCTAATAATTCTGCACTCCCTGTAATTATTTCAGGATGCTACACACAACCTGTCACAGGTCCTTACAGTGCCAATAAATCCCAAATAAACAGTAAAATATGAAATAGGAGTCTGCCTTCAATACCAGCGGATAACCCCCCCCCCTCCACACACACAAGCACACTCACACTTTCAGGATTGCAGCATATAAATCGAGTTCCAAATATCTGTAGAACTTGCTGGCAGTGAGGTCTTGCCCAGGGATATTTTCGTCTTTTTGAAAGTTTTTTTTTCCACGCCTGTCGGTTGGTGTCTGTACACAGGGTTCTTACCATGGCTTCTGTGAAAAAAAAAAAAAAGAAAAACAGTTTGAACAGGTCAAGTGGGCTGTAGCTACTGCTGGGATCCAGTATATGACCAGGGGTATCTTGCTAGCAGGAATATCTTTTGGTGAGTATTCACCTCTCTTCATCAAGAGTCACCTTCCTGGGGCCTATGGGGTGACCGCGAACGTGTTCTGCTCTTACCTCTCTGCCCACCAAGCCTTCCAAGACTAGACCGTGATCCTCTAGTTTGGGTTATAGCGAACGGTTGGATGTGTGATCCCCTACCACTTGGAGGAGGCGGATGACCATCAGAGCTGCTGCTGTGAAGCTGCAGCATAAGTGCTAGGAACATCACACTCTGCAGTGCCTAGTAGCACATCCCTACTTAATAGAATACAAAATATTACGAGGAAGGCAGTAAATGCTTTTTTTTTTTTTTTTTTTTTTTAAAAGGGGACTGCTTTCTGTCCACCTATCCCAGTCATATTTCAATAAGGAGAGATCATCTGAAAAAAGTTAACCTAATTTGTTGGAATATAGACATCCGTTTATTTGACAATAAGTTTCTGTTTGTTTGTTTGTACTTTATGACTCATCATAGCAGAACGGAAACCCAAATTGGAAGGCTTGGAAGCAATGTTCCCTCTAATTTTTCATGTGTCTGAGCGAACACACAAACTCCCTGAGCGGTCCCTTGGACCACTGTGAGCAACATTAGACGTGTGCACTGTGGTCACGCCGGCATCAAATCCATCCAAGTTACATGGTTTATTAAAATAATCAAATTACACCATTTACATTTATGTCGGACTACTTTTACTTAACTGCTTTATCCCACTTACAATGAAAATTAAAAAAAATCTTGTTCATGACCTGTGTAGTATGTTAACACTATTGGAAGTAAAAATAACTTGAACTCTAATTTTGAAAACACAACTTTATTTATTTTTTATTTATTTAATAAAGCTCTGACTTGTATTATGAGTATGAGTCTGTGGTCTGGGAGAGAGTCCTGTAACTCTGTCTGCAAAATACAGTATATAATGACCAATATTGGGCAATTTACCATATTTTCCGGACTACAAAGCGCACCTGAATATTAGCCGCACAAGCTAAAATCAGGGGAAAATCCTGTTTTGTACATACTATAGCCGCACCTGACTAAAAGCCGCAGGTGTTTCAATGTTGACTTATCATATGTAAGAGAATATGCACAAAGGGAATTGTCAGGAAAGAGATGGCTGTTTGGAGACACACCCCTTTTATTAATATTTTGAAAAACAAGTTAGGGGTACATATTTGCATAACTTCTTAGGGTATATGTACAAGTACCGGTAATTACAAGTACGAAACATGTACTGTGCTTCATAAACGAGTAACAAATGTGGTACATAACAATAACCTACAGCACACCAGAAAAATAGATTCGGCCTACCTTTTAGGCTCAGGTGCAGTGACACGGCTTTAACAAGAAGAAAAGTCAGTCATTCACCACCATCTTTCTCTTCTCCCTGCGCACTAAAACCACCAAAGTCCTCTTCTTGTCACGGCTGGCGGAGTGAGCCGTGTGGAGTGGAGGAAAAGGAGGACCCAAAATGCAGCAAACTGATGATACGAGTGAAGTTTATTTACACGGTGGCAGTGGCAAAAACAGGCAATGAAGCATGAGTAATGACAAACCTAAACTGGGAGAAACTAAAGAGCAAACCTGAAATCTTACAAAACGGAGAGCGGAGCAGAGAGACGCAGACCAAGGACCAGGATACCAAGAAACACAGACGAGCCGACAACGAACACAGACCGACACCCACTATATACACACACACACACACACACACACACACACACACACACACACACACACACACACAAGGTAATCGGGTAATCGCACACAGGAGGGAAGAACAGCTGATCTGAATACACATGATGACTGGAGGACACAAGCTGAACACAATGACAACAGACACAGACTTTCAGAACAAAACAGGAAATCTAGAACCCGAACCGGACACAAGGGGGGAGGACACAGAATAACTAGAACAGAGGGAAATAATCACAAAACACAAAACGCTGGGTCAACGACCCAGGACCATGACAGTACCCCCCCTCCAAGGGCTGGCTCCAGACAGCCCAAAACAAAAACAGACGACCAACCCAGGGCGGGCGGCGGGGGCCCAGGACGGAGGGACCAACACAAGCTCCAGCGAACCGAGAGAATTGTCCAAAACAAAAACACACATGCTGGAGCACGAGAACAAAACACAGTTCAGGAGGCCGGCCCGGAGGCTGACAACTCAGAAGTCCAGGACAGTTCATCTTCTGAGGCCGGCCACGTCGGCGACGTAGATCCATAAGCCGACCGAGCGGAAGGCAGCGGTGGCGGAGTGGAGGCAGTTCAGGGGGCCGACCGTGCGGACAGCAACGGCGGCGACGAGGAAACCGTTCAGGCGGCCGACCGTGCGGACAGCAATGGCGACGATGACACAAGTCTGGAGGCCGACCGCGCGGAAGGCAGCGGCGGCGTCTAGGAGGTCGTCCATATTGACGATGACGCTCCACCAGCGGCCTGGTAGATGACCGCCGATGTCGAGGCGGCAGTTCGGGACCCGAAGGTGGCGTGGCCGTCGCAGCACCAGACGAGACCGAAGCAGCGGCTGGTCCAGGCGCGGCTGAAGCTGAAGCGGAGGCCGGACCAGGCGCGGCTGAAGCTGAAGCAGAGGCCGGACCAGACGCGGCTGAAGCAGAGGCCGGACCAGACGAGGCTGAAGCTGAAGCGGAGGCCGGACCAGGCGAGGCTGAAGCTGAAGCGGAGGCCGGACCAGGCGAGGCTGAAGCTGAAGCAGAGGCCGGACCAGACGAGGCTGAAGCAGAGGCCGGACCAGACGAGGCTGAAGCAGAGGCCGGACCAGACGAGGCTGAAGCAGAGGCCGGACCAGACGAGGCAGATGACGATGCTGCAGCCGGGCCAGGCGAGGCAGATGACGATGCTGCACCGGGCGAGGATGAAGGCTCGGAGGCTGCAGCTGGCGAGGATGATGAGGCTGCAGCAGGCGACGGCGTGGAAGCCGGAGACTGTAGCGCTGCAGGCGTGGAAGAAGCTGCTGCTGCCCGTGGCGTGGATGAAGCTGCAGCTGGCGAGGATGATGAGGCTGCAGTTGGCAGCTGGACGGGCTCCTCGGGCCCTCCAGCTGACGAGGCAGGAGGCTGGCTAGGTTCTCCTGAACCTCCAGCTGACGAGTCTTGAGGCTGGACGGGCTCCTCGGGCCCCCCAGCTGACGAGTCTTGAGGCTGGACGGGCTCCTCGGGCCCCCCAGCTGACGAGACAGGAGGCTGGCTAGGTTCTCCTGAACCTCCAGCCGATGAGTCTTGAGGCTGGACGGGCTCCTCGGGCCACCCAGCTGGCGAGACAGGAAGCTGGGCGGGCTCCTCGGGCCCCCCAGCTGACGAGGCAGGAGGCTGGACGGGCTCCTCGGGCCCCCCAGCAGGCAAAGCAGGAGGCTGGACGGGCTCCTCGGGCCCCCCAGCGAAAACAGTCTCTGGACCAGTGGGCACCGGGGCCCCTGGAACACACAGGTCAGAACCAGTAGGCGCACGGGCCTCTGGCAGGTACGGGTCAGAACCAGCAGGCACACGGGCCTCTGGCAAACACAAGGCAGACTGCAGCTGCACAGAGCATTGACCCAGCTCGGGCAGCGACAGCCGGATACAGTCCTCAGCTGGCTTCTTAATCTCCAGGGGTCCAGAGCCGGCCGGGGGCTGGGACCCAGCCTCTGGGGAGGCCCTGGAGTGTGTCACAGTCTCTGGGCTGGCCAGCTTTTGAGGACTGATTACAATATTATGTGGTGTGTCTCTCTGCTTGACATGAACAGGTGAAAAATAGTTCTTTCCGGGTTGGATGGACTTAACTTGTTGTGCAGGAGGAGTTGGTGACAACGATGGCTGAATAGGTGATAATAAGGTGGATGAGTCTCTTGTCAACTGAGCTATTGACTGAGCTATGGATTGTAACCAAGTGTCTAATAGGTCTGGCTGTGACTGTAATGGGGGTGACGGTTGAGTGGCTAACTGAGCTAGTGGCTGCTGGGGAGCTAACTGAGCTACCGGCAGGGCAGCCGACTCAAAAAACACAGCCCCGGAATAAACAGACACACAGTCCAAAACAGAAAAAGGGTCCTTTTCACTCACCACAGCTGGCAGTTCCAAAGTCCTAGTCTTCGGCTGTGGGGTGATGCGCCGACGGCGCGATCGTCGCTTCCTCCCGGGCAAAACCTCCGGCGGGCCGGGCAAAACCTCCGGCGGGCCGGGCAAAACCTCCGGCGGGCCGGGCAAAATCTTCGCCGCCGGGCTGAGTTGGGAAGCGTTAGCGGCTGGTGGGTGAAGGTGCAGTTCGTTGAGTATGAAGTCCTGTGCGAGCGGGTGAAGAGAGTCCAGCAGCCAGGAGTGAGCAGAGATGAGCTGCTGTAGCCTGGCTTCTACAGCGCGGAGACACTCTTCCCCCTCATGCTCGAGCCATAGGTTAACCAACCTGGAAACAGAGTCAATTAGTTCCTCCCGAAGCTCCTCGGGAGGTGCGGATGCCGCTGGGTCCATGTTTGGTCGGCTCGTACTGTCACGGCTGGCGGAGTGAGCCGTGTGGAGTGGAGGAAAAGGAGGACCCAAAATGCAGCAAACTGATGATACGAGTGAAGTTTATTTACACGGTGGCAGTGGCAAAAACAGGCAATGAAGCATGAGTAATGACAAACCTAAACTGGGAGAAACTAAAGAGCAAACCTGAAATCTTACAAAACGGAGAGCGGAGCAGAGAGACGCAGACCAAGGACCAGGATACCAAGAAACACAGACGAGCCGACAACGAACACAGACCGACACCCACTATATATATACACACACACACACAAGGTAATCGGGTAATCGCACACAGGAGGGAAGAACAGCTGATCTGAATACACATGATGACTGGAGGACACAAGCTGAACACAATGACAACAGACACAGACTTTCAGAACAAAACAGGAAATCTAGAACCCGAACCGGACACAAGGGGGGAGGACACAGAATAACTAGAACAGAGGGAAATAATCACAAAACACAAAACGCTGGGTCAACGACCCAGGACCATGACACTTCTCCAGTGTCGGATACAAACAGGCTCAGGATGGCTTCGTCATCCACTCTCAGCTTCTCTCCTTTGTTGTCACTTTCAAAACCAAAGAAATCCTCATTGTCAGTGTCAGAGTCGAACACCCTCAGAAGGGCTGTGGCGGTGTCCTCCTCTCCATCATGCAGCAGTCCAGCCCTTCGAAATCCGTCGGTGATCATGGATGTTTTCACACTTTTCCACACTGTCAGAATCCACTGGTGTAGTTGGGCATAACTTGCTTTTCGCAAGTTTATCGCCGCTCATCATCCACGCCTCCCACTGAACGCGTAGCGCTACTTTGAAGTTTGTTTTTCGCGCTACTTCGTACGGCACTACGTTGCCTGGCAGACGGACATGTGACCAACATACCACTCTTGAACCCCGATGCTGTGTGTCTGATCACATGCCCTTCCGCCAGGCAATGTAGTGCCGCACAACAGCCTTCCAAAACAAATCGTCTTACGATATCACAAAAATCATGGACAATCCATAGAAAAGCCGCAAATTTGAAATTATTTGTGCCACTCCAAAAAATAATTTCTGTCCACTATGAGATAAAGTAGAACAACAGCCTGATACCTGCAGGCCTGACAACAGGAGATGTATCACTCCTGTAACACCTGTAACATTCAGTAGTCATTCATTGTTCTGACACACACAACAAAACTATTGACTACACAAGATTTGCGCTAAACGTCGCAAATCTCTCACATCTCAAAACACCGCCGTCACTCCTAAAACTTCCCCCTCCCTAAACATCTAAATGCCATGTTGCCATATTGTTTTTTGATTTCACATGGTAATTTTTTCGACGAATAGGAATGGGTGGGTTTTTTTAAATTTTTGCTCACAGGCGGAGAGTGCTTTAGAGTGTTTTCCTTATAAAACGCCGTTTTTACCGTTTCTTCCTGCATTATGTGAGAGATACACATATTGACGGGGCCGGGTTATGTTAAAAAGTATAAATTGTTATACTTTGTTCATTGGTTCAAAGGTACCCCACACTTCTTTTTTTGTTTGCTTGTTTGTTCTGGTGTATTTTTCATTTGAACTGTTATTCTGCCAGAGTACTCATATTTACAAGATGGCAGTGAACGCCCCATTGGTGTGTCAGGAAAACTCTTTTGTACGTATGTTCCTTGAAGGGGATTGGAGTCGTTCTTTTTCCACCGCAGCGAAGGGCTAGGAGTTGGAGAGGAGCTGCTGTATGTTTTTGTTATCGATCTGATTGTGAAATAAAGCATATGCAGTGAGAAAGCAACTCTCGGAGTCATCCCTGCCTAAAAGCTGCAACAATTAAATATACACAACGATAGTATTTAGGAAAAAAACAGACATTGCATATATTTTTTATCACAACTCTGGTTTTATGTGGCCTATCAACACAATTTAAAAACTGGTATAAAGTCCGCACTTTTTTCGTCAATTGTTCCATCTGTCCTGCTCACATCTCCAATGGGTGTGCTAAAACACCGGTGTCGGCACATAAAGACGCTGTCATTGCCTGTCAACGACTTTGATTAGCTGCGTATATACGAATGTGAATCGCATTATTGGCTGGACTATGGGATAAGGTGGCATCGTTGTAATCCCTTACGGGAGCAGCCAGTCACTCACTGACTAACACTGCAAAACAGAATTGTTAAAGTATTAATTTTAATTTCAATTCAGGTTAGATTTTTTTGTGCGCAATGCAGATTTTCTGTGCGCAGAGACCGTGCCTGCAGTGCGCAATTGTGCACGCGCGCAGCTTAGAGGGAACATTGCTTGGAAGGAACTTTGAATGACTTGGGTGAGATAGAGATGGGGGGGAGGTGGGTGAATGAATGAAAATCTGAAAGGGAGCACTATAGAGAGCAGAGATTGAAACCATGCAGAGTGGAAGTTGATTGGCTCACAGAAGGCAGACAAGAAGATGATTGGATGTGAGTAAGATTGACACAGTGGGAAAATAGTAGTTATGTAAAGACTGGCAGGTGAACACCCAGGAAAGCAAGTAGATGATTACAGGTTTTCCTGATTGAGCTTATGCGTTAGCTTAATTTCTAATGTTGAATGTATCTTGGTGAAAAAATGTTTTTTTCTGAAAAATGCCAAAAAGCATTTACTCACTCATGCACAAAGGTCCTTCTACCTAAATTTTATACCTTCAGAAAGAGCTTTTAAGCTTTTTGAAGGGTCAGTTTGAATTTTGAGAAACTTCTTACAAACCTTTCACTTCATTTCATTTTATTACACACTACTAGTGGAGACTAATGAATTAATGCCAGACAAGACGTTCATGCCTTTCTGAAAACAGTAGTAGAGAGCAATACATCACACAGGTCAGCTCCCAAATGCTTTCAAAAAGGCTTATAAATATCTGCAGGCAAACCACAAACTCCAAGCGGAGCCATTTGGCCCAGAGTAGCAGCAAACTCTTTATAGGAAGCGGTTTCATTTCATTTATTTATTTATAAAGCACGTTTAATAACAACAGGGAGCTGACCAAAGTGCTGTACAGAGTAACAGTTAAACAATGACATTGACAACAACGACAGGTAAGAAAATTAAAAGAAAATTAGGATAAAAGAATTGGTAACTCTCATACAGTTTCGAAAGCCAGAGTAAAAAAATATTTTTTAAGATGCGATTTAAAAAGAGTAACAGTTGGGGCCTTTCTAATGTGGAGAGGTAGATCATTCCACATTTTCGGTGCCACAACCGCAAATGCACGATCTCCTCTATGAACCATCCTAGACTTATGTAAGGTAAGGAGCAGGTGATCGCTTGATCGAAGGGCCCTAGAGGGTGTATAAAGCTGCAATAGGTCAGACAAATAGTCCGGTGCCTGGCCAATTAGCACTTTAGAAGTCAAAAGTAAGAGTTTGAATTTAATTCTAAAACGCACTGGAAGCCAATGAAGGGAAGCAAGCACCGGAGTAATATGTTGGTGTTTCTTCACACGAGTCAAAAGGCGAGCTGCAGCATTCTGTACAAGTTGGAGCCGGGCCAAGCTGGACTGACTGACACCCACATATAGTGAATTGCAGTAATCCAGTTGAGATAAAACAAACGCATGAATTGGTCGTTCCAAATTTCTAAAAGATAAAAAAGATCTCACTTTGGATAGGAGCCTGAATTTAAAAAAGGACCGCTGGACAACTGAATTAATTTGTTTCTCGAATGTAAGTTTGCTATCCAAGAAAACCCCCAGGTTTTTTACATGCGTTTTAACAGCACATGTTAGGTTGCATAAGTCCAAATCTGGGGCATTGAAATTACAGCTCGGTCCAAAAATAATTACCTCAGTTTGAGGCCATCCAGGTTTTAACTTCCTTAAGACATTTGACTAGCGATTCCATGGGCGTGGAGGTGTTTCTATTAAACCGAAGATAAATCCGGGTGTCGTCGGCGTATGAGTGAAAGCAGATGTTATGCTTCCTAAAGATTAGGCCTAGGGGCAACATGTAGATTGAAAAAAGAATTGGGCCTAATACAGAACCCTGCGGGACACCACAAGTAAAAGGAGCTGGGGAAGAAATAAAATCATCAAGGCTCACGGAAAAAGTCCTCTCGGAGAGGTACGACCTAAACCATTCCAAGGGGATACCTTTGAAACCACATTGCTCCAAACGGGAGATCAGAATGCTGTGGTCAACAGTATCAAAGGCTGCAGTTAAGTCTAGGAGCAGGAGAACAGCTGGGTCTCCTGAGTCAGTGATTAATAAAATATCATTAAGTATTTTTTAGGAGGGCAGTTTCTGTGCTGTGGTGGGTTTTGAAGCCTGACTGGAACTTCTCAAAAATATTATGACTATTTAGAAAGGTTTGTAGCTGCTCAAATACAATCCTTTCTAAAAATTTTGACAGAAACGGAAGCTTGGAAACAGGTCTAAAGTTAGCAAGAATAGAAGAATCAAGGTTCGGTTTTTTAAGCACTGGCTGCACTACAGCGTGCTTGTATCCAGTTGGTACTACTCCAGAGCTGAGAATACTATTAAAAATAGTTAAAATGTTGGGACTGACTACCTTAATAATCTTTTTTAGAAAATGGGTGAGGAGTCCATCTGAAGGGTAGGATGATGTCTTTTTGGTGTTGCAAAGATCTTCCACCTGGTTAAGACATACAGCCTCAAACTGGTCAAAAGCAGTTGAGGAGGTATATGTTAATTAAACATTATACAGAGATAGGGTAGATGTAGATCGAAGCCTTTCTGTCTTATTAATAAAAAACTGCAAGAACCTATTGCAAGTTTCAATGGAGCTATCTATATGGAAAGCGGGGGAGGTATTCAAGACCGAATCCATAACTGAGAAAAGAGTTCGGGGGTTATTAGAGTTGTTCTCAATAATGCTTGCAAGAAACTTGGATTTTCAGCTTTTACAATGACTTAATATCTAGATAGGCTCTCTCTCAGCAGCAGGAAAGAGACTTGTAATTTGTCTTTTTTCCATTTTCGTTCAGCCTTCCTGCACTATCGCCTAGCTGATCGAGTTGAGTCGTTTATCCACGGGTCTGAGTAAGCTGTCGATTTAAATGGAGCGATCACATCAAGAATAGTCTTGCATTTATTATTAAAATTCGAATCCATCTGGTCAATACCATCACCAAGGGAAGAATTCGACAGGCTTTCAAAGGCAGTGGAAAACTGTTCTGTGGCCGTTGGTTTAAAAACACGATAACGTCGTGTTGAGGATGTAGGTTTAAGATGGCAATGAGATAAAAGTATATTAAAGACTAATGGACAGTGGTCAGAAAAGATTGCATCACTTATTTCCAAATTAACAACTGGTAATCCAAAAGACAACACAAGGTCCAACGTGTGGCCCTGTATGTGTGTTGGATCCAATACAAGCTGGATGAGGCTAAAAGAGTCAATCAAATTTAAAAAGTCTTTAGCCAGCTGGTTGTGGAGGTAGCATACATGGATATTAAAATCACCTACTATTAAAATTTGATCATAACTCAGGATGATTCCTGCTAAAAAAGTAGAAAAATCTCGAATAAAATCTTTGTTATATTTTGGAGGTCTGTATATTACTCCAACAAGTGTTGGGCGTGGGTTCCCCAATTCAAAAAGTAGGATTTCGAAGCTTGAGTAAAAGTCTGTTGAAAGTTGTTTATATGTTAGTCTCTTCCTGAGGACAAGTCAGAAGGTAGGAGTTCAGTAAAGAAATTGAGCTCACCTGGTCTCAGCCAAGTTTCCATTAGGAGCATGAGATCCAAATCGCGGTAAGTAAAAAAAGTCCTTTAAAATAAAGGTTTAATAGCTAACAAGCGGACATTAGCAAGGCTAATCCTTAGTGAAGTCGAAGGCTTAGTAGTGCAAATAGGAGCCCGTTGAAGCGTCCGTAGGTTCTGGAAGTTTACTCCTCTCCGACGATGTCGCGGAGGTCGCAGGCGTGGGTTTATTGTAGTAATCCCAGCGACAGGAACCAAACAGAGGTAGATCATGGTCAGGGAGGTCCGGTGTTTAACGTAGTCAAATCTGACCGCCTCAAAGTATTGATCATTCCCGGGACGTGAGAAGGAAGCCTTCAGTCTCACCAGTTGACCGCTTCGTCTTCCCCGGCGCCAGCGGCGCCCGGTTGATTGGGGTAGCTTTGAGGCAAAGCAGAGGCAGGCTGGGACAGGAACGGCGGGCAGAAACGGTGGAGGGAGAAATTTCTGCTTTCCGTGGTTCCAGTAAGATTCACGTCTCAAGCAAGGTAATCTTAAATCTAAAAGCGTTTGGCGATCGTAAACACACAGAGCGTTAGCGTCTTTTGAAGCGAGTAAACACTGGCGCCGTGAACACTGGCGCCATCTTGTCATGGCGCCAGTGTTCAAGCTTTTTGCGTCATGGTTCGTGACGCAAGCTTTTTGTGTCATGGACAATACTGGGCCTCATTTATTGACTAAAATCTCTGCGAAAATCACACGTATGAATGTTTCATGCACAAATCAATGATTTGTTAATATTTTCATACCTGAATTTGTTTGTACTATAAGTACTTGTCTTCTTTTTTTTATTAAATATCAACCTTAATGTCCAAACTTTACCCTGAGCCACAGTGAGTGTGTCAGGGCATCATTTTTTATTTATTTATTTAAATAGCCGTCACTCCACTTGAAACACGTTGGAAACCTACCCCTTTTCCTGCTTCCTCCTCGGACTTTGCATTTGATTGTTTTGGTTTTTTCAATCTGACTTTCTCCTTCTTCATTTCTCTCTCCACTTCACCTCCCGCTAAAGACGTTTCCTTATATAATGGAATAAATGGGGTGTGGCTGCATGAAGCATGCAGATTGCAGGCAACAAGGACAAGTTTGTCCATTTAGAATAAGCAAAATGAGTAACATTAGCAGTAAGAACAAAATTAGCCAGTGTGCATGTGTGTTAAGCTTGGTGGTGATTTTGCATGCATCTTTTTATTTATTTTTCTTAAGCAATGCATCTTTTTATTTATTTTTCTTAAGCAAATAAGACTTATATGATTTTTTGGGCAGAAGGCGCTTTTTTAATCAACACCACAGCCTTGCTGCAGGGTAAAGATGCTTTTAATGTATTTTTCAGCATCTGGAAAATATTTTAAGTTAAAATTAACTGCTTGTTATTTCATTCTCCATAAAAATGCGCTTAGTAACCCCTCATCTCTACACCAGCAGCCCAACTCTAGTGCGATTCAGCTGCCAACCTTTTCCCACTGCTCTCCCCACTCCGCCCACTAACTTTCTTCACTCTTTGTCTTTATTCTGTTGTGACACTAAGGACAGCCAAGCTGTCATCAATTACTGGCTCTCTTTCTGAATCATCTGCCCGTTATCTTTCCCTCCTGCCTCAGGCTGAGGCATGGACGGCCATGGACACGGTGGATGTATAGTTGTTCTTGTTATATCACTTTCTAGCCCACTTTGAGTTTACTTGGAAGAAGCATGCACAATCGGTTTCAAACTGCTATCAAAAGAGTCATTTTTAAGCAATATTTGACCAGCGAATTCTGCCTTAACATTACTATAAGGCAGAATAGCCATACATATAAACAAACAATCTTTTACCAAATGCAGTGAGGCATTTATGATTATTTGATACCGTTTATGAGCCATTTACGATTATTTGTATGTTTATTAGAATAATATTTATTAGAATAATATTATTCTTTAATTAATTGGCAGAATTAAATTAACTACAATATCTTACTTTTCAAAAAAGAAAAAATTATCACCAACAAAAGAGAACAACTGCTAACACTGTACCATGTTCAGGCCCACTTTGAAATACAGTAACTATGAAGCTCGATAATAAATTAAATAGATACATTTTATTTTTTTGTATTACTTTATTTGTTTATAATGAGCACTGGAGTAAAGGACTAAGTGTAAAAGCTGTATACGGCTCCACAGGCTCGAGAGCAGAAAGCTCCACATAGACCCACTGATCCCCCCCCCCCCCCCCCCCCATAATTAAATATAAATAAATACATTGATATTTGGATTCTTACATGTTCTTAACATAAAAACCCCCAAAACAAAACAAAAAAAACAGCCTCTCAACCTCTTCTTTTCTTACCAGGAAGTGGAAGTATTGAGATCAATAATCTTTTTCTGTGGTGGTTTCCATGTCTCAGATTGGCAGATTTAACCTTGGAAGCTTTTTGATCGTGAGAGAAACGAGAGTTACTGGAAGCTCAAACATAAGGTGAACATGCAAATTCTACACAGAAACATCTGTGTTGGACATTTAAACAAACGAGTGCCTCAGTTTTGAAAGGCTGAACATGCTCCACCATTTCACAGACCAAAAATCTCCAAAAGCTTCAACTGGGAATAAATAGAAATATCAGACCTGGGCAAAAGGCAGAGCAGGCAGGGAAACCTGGAGATAAATGCCATTCAGAAAGACACCACTCACTATTAACCATAAAAAGCTCCTCTTTTAGAACAACAACCACACCACTATTAATCCTGGAAGCACAGGGCAGATTGGCATGCACCACACAGTCTCCCACAGCTAGGAGAACCATCTCTACTAGAACAGATTGGCCAAGCTGAACTCACACTCCAGACAGGGATAGCATCTCAGAGGACGCCATCTCAGCCAAAAAACACAGCTTACTGTTTGCAAAACTACTACGCAACACACACCAACTTACATTTCCAATGCCACGGGCAACTACAAGACAAGCATGCAATAATGTACTGTAGATAAAACAAAAGCTTTCAGCCAGACTCACCATGCCCTCCACCACCTAGCATCCACGGAGATAGAGAGGGAGAAAGAAAGAGAGAAATAGATAAGGTATAGAGATAATATTTGCTAAGTGAAATCTGCAACAAGTCCTCCACCTAAGCAGTTTTTGTTTCTACCACCTTTTACCACCCAAATAATTCAATTCAATTCAATTCAATTTTATTTATATAGCGCCAAATCACAACAAAAGTCGCCTCAAGCATTTTTGAGATGATGTATGAGTGTTTCCACTTCTAAAGACCAGCAAAGTCTGCATCAAGGGAATGTGCCACAATGAGTCTTGCCTGGGAACTATTTTTAGTTTCCAGACTTGCAGTTTACTCTTGTTTTCCACTAGGCCTATGCAACAAACAATTTTCTGAGTTTCATGTACAAAAAACAAATTACTTGGTGTTTCAAAAACACAAGCATATGAATTAATGTAAAATAAAGTCAGTTTTCTGATGTAAAGGAATTAACATTAAAGCATGATTTATAGTTCTCACACTTGTCTGCAGAGCTGCTGGAGGTCACTTAACTTTAAAACAGAGACCATAAAATGTCAAAGTTTTGATGATCAAGTTAGGAAATCAACATATGCCTGAAGGCTAATGCATCATATAAAGCTTTTAGTTGTTTCAGTGGATGTTCGTAATTGTCATTTCAGTGGTGGTTATATGTTTTCAACCATTAATGATGAAGCTGTTTTAATTCTTGACAACAGCCCAAAGTTAAGGTTGAGTCTGCTGCTGTATGACAAGGCTCATCCTTTACTAATTTCCCACAGTATGACATGAAGTCGGGCCAAATGTACAGTACAGCATTCTTTCCTTGCTGTGCTTGGGCTTCACATAAAACTACTGGCTCGTGGACTGCACTTAGACATTCTTGCAAGCCATAATAACAGCTTGCAAAAATTACCCAAATTGTTGTTTTCTGGGGAAGACAGTTTTAAAATGTGCACTCAAATTAAATAGCAAACTGTTGAAAAGTATATAATAGGTACAAACAAAACAGTACATTCGGACTCTTGTAATTTAGAAGTGCCTGAGTGTGCAGTGTGACTCCAAAAGAAATACTAACACATGGCAGCTGGTGGGGCAGCCACATACAGGGTGAGAAAGAGAGGAAGAGGAGCAGGGAAATAAGAGAGAAAAAGGCCTACAGTGTGATCTAATTAGCTGTCTCCCACAGATGACACTGTATTCTGACATGTTCCCTGTCTCAGCATCAATTAACTGACTGGAACAATTTTTACCACAGCTGCAGCACCCCTATCACTCTCTTTTTCTCACACACACACACACGCACACACACACACGCACGCACGCACGCACGCACGCACGCACGCACGCACGCACACACGCACACACACACTATCACAAGAGAGGTCATTCTGACATCTACTGTTTTAACACTGTTCTTAGTTTGGCAGCACTGTATGTCACTATACATGTATTGACAATGATACATTAATTAACACCCTCTGACATTTTGATCTAATGAAGCTGATGACTATAAGTGGAAGTACAGATTAATGGCAGTTATTTGATTTTATCTAAAGAATCTAGAGGACATATAGTGTAATACCTTCAGTGTAAATGTAAATACATTTATCCTTCCATCTATTCTCATCTTTTAATATGAAAACACATTAGGTACAAACAGGGTATTCCACACACTCTTTTATACATCAATGTCTTCCAGTTCCTACTTGGGGGTCTGGTGCTCTCCCAGACCAGGTCTTCTTCCAAGGCAAGGTGGCCTGGAAGCTGTCAACGGGAAGGAGAATCAACAGGTCTACCTCAAAGTCCTCCCAGATGCCAAAGCTCTAAGTTTAAGCACGACCACGCTATGGAGGAACATTGGTAAGGGTTCACATTTGGGTATAGGTGTCTCTTGTTGTGACCTCACCAGTTGACCTTTCTATGGCTCATCCACAAGACCATAAAACATACATTAATTCCTTCCCAGTGTGGAAACAATGCACAATTTTCCAGCAGAGAATCATTGCCTTCAATTTGGAGGTGAGTCCACTTCGCACTTGGCTGTAAAGCAAGAGAACAGCACCAAGAGAACCACATCATCTGCAGAGCGGTGGTAGCTCATAGCACTGTGTAAATGTGCCTAACCATGAGGAAAAAAGGTAAAAATGCTTTATGATACTTTTGTGTGCTTGTAATATTTAGATAATAATACTGGATATTACACATTACATTCTCACCCATCCATCCATTCACTCATTTTCTTAACCGCTAATTTAATTCAGTGTCACATTTGGGCTAAAGCTTGACCCAGTGAAAGGTGAGGTACACCCTGGACAGGAGTGAATGTGAATATTAATATTTGGCTGTTTCTATCAGTTGAGACAAGATAGTTTCTATTAAAGTACGCTGACCCAGTGACAACGACTGAATCAATTTGCTCATTTATTTTCACTTTTTTAAGGTTCAGTCAGCAACTTTATTTAAGACGCTAGGCTGTTTGGTATGACACTTGTTGGTAAGCTTTCATTACACTTAGGGCAACATAACATGTTCTTGTCAATGTGATTAAATATTTTTTTCACTTTAGCCGCTGATTGTCAGCTCCATACTATGGTGTAAGGAGGAAAAAAGGGAGAAACTACTGTAAATGACAGCTGTTTACAGCCTAACGAGTCTCGCTTTGATTCAAGATGCACCAATGCATGTAAATATATGAATAATACAAATATGTTATTTAGTTGTTCACTGTATTTATCCTTAATCTATTATTTTATTAATAAATACCAAATATTCAGTCAATTTATACTTATTGCAATTTATTTTACAAACTTAGGAAAGCTCTTTAAGCTGAGCCTTATTTTTAATTATGCATAAAGAATGATTCCCAGTCTGTCCTCATATTGAAGATACAGATTATTAATTCAACACTGGTATCAGATCAGTACTCAGTATTGGCAGATACCCACAGCCAAAGTACTGGTATCAGATCGGAACTGAAAGCTGGTGGATCGGATCATGCATATTTGTTGGATTATTCCTTAAGTTATTATTACAGTGTGGACTGTAATACTTTCTAAGCTGTTCCTGTTTAATCTATTTGCCTTTATTTAATGCATGACCTACATCCTCTAACTTCAGAATATACAGTTTCAGATTCTCACTTTTACTGATAACAGTCATAAATCCAAAACACCACTGCCCTAGAAACCAGATTCACGCTGCTTACTCCTCCATCTCTTAATAAAACACATGTACAGTAATAAGCTAACATGCTAAAATCATCACGTACTTAATGTTTTTAGCAGTTAAGCATGCAACGCTTCAGGGGACATAATTTTACAAACAAGAATGTTGCCAATCTTTCATGCAAGTTTAAACACTCTGCGCTTAAATAACTTGAACAGCAAATGTGATTCCTACAGTTTAACTTAACATGCTAAACAAAACACAATATTCTAATAATATTACATTAAATATTTCAATAGGGCCTATGCATGTTCAGAGTCAGGGCCTTAATGGCATGTCTTATTTTTGTTCAAATACAATAGTAGTAATAAAATTGTGAGAGGAAATATGATACTAGTAGCCACTAGGCAATATGATGTCACCCACTGGTTTCTCAACTACTTTAATGAAACATCAGCATTAGACAAAACAAAACAAAAAACAATCTAAATGTTGTCGATGTGCTGTCACACATTCCTGATATTTTCTTGCATTGCAAAGGTCTGATTGGCCTCCCACTCCTACCTACCTCTGTAACAGAGGGCTGGACAGTAGATAAATTGCAACAGGGTGACTTATTCCAACACTTATAGCAAAACAGCAGGGAAAAAATGCAGAAAATGGCATGTTTCATGGCAACCTCAGTTCTCCGGCTTCTGGTAAAATTAGGCTGTTGGAAATATTGAACCAAATGGTCAGGCGGTCTGGCAGCTCTTGTTGGAAAATGTTTGAGAAAATATCTCATGAATTTAAAAGGAGAGTGAATAGGGAGATGATAACCCCTGGGAGGAAGCCACAGGAGGTTTGCCTCAGTGCTGGAAGTCATCTGGTGAGGGACAAGCAGTGGGAAACTTTTTAGGATATTTGTGGAATCATACTGAAGATGGATGAGCTGTGGGTAGAAATTTAGCATATGACTTTCTCCAGATGTAGTGGAGGATATATACGTATGTATTTGTCATAAGATTATCAAGCAAATTTTAATGTTGACACAGTTATTAAATGATTTAATAAAAGCTGGATTGGAGGGTTTTCCATCATGAACAGCCAGTTTAAGGTCATGCCAAAGCATCTTAATGAGGTTAAGTCTGGACTTTGGCTAGATCACGCCAATAGGTTAATTTTTGTCAGATAGTTGGTTTCCGATTATTCTCATCCTGCATAAACAAAGTATGCTTGAGCTTCAGCACAGAAATTTCTTCAGGATTTTAGAGAGATGAATTCACGGTTCCAATATTTGCATGAATCAACTGTTCCAAGTTTTCTGTAGATAATGATTCTCACTGTACTTTTCTGGAGTCCCAGATCCTTAAAAATGTTTTCGGAAGGCTTAGTTGAAGAGGCAATTTTTTTTCACAGCACTGTCTAATAAAAGCTTACCAACAAGTGTTACACCCAAAGTCTAGCTTCTTAGATAAAGTGTCTGACCGAAGAAAACGAGTGAAAGATAATGAATGAGCGATAGAGGAAAAAGCATTATTGTCAGATCTCTGTAACCACAGTTTGCAGTTAGAAAAAATTGAAGCTGTTGGTTTAACATAACAGCATAAAATGCCTCCAAACTGCTCGCATTCAGCTGGTAGATTTTGCCATACAACTGTGCAATGAAGTGCTGCTATCATAACTGAACTGAAAGGTTTGGAGCTTGGCTCGTTGCCACTGATATTAGAACCGGCGTTTTGAGTTGGTATCGGTCCAGTATCTGATCCAAATATCAGATAAACACATTCCTGCTAAAAATTAACTTGTAAAAACTTATCTCAAGTGATAGAGACAGAAAATCATTCACGCTCACATTCACACCTCTCCAGGGTGTACCACACCTTTTGTTGGGCTAGGCACCAGCCCACCCGTGATCCTGAAATGCATAAGCATTTAAGAAAATGGATGGATTACCTTTTTCACATAGGGCCATGTAGAGTTGAATAGCTTTGTTTCCCTTAATAAAGGAAATCATCATTTAAAAACAGAATTTTGTCCATCCATCCATCTTCATCCGCTTTATCCGAGGCCGGGTCGCGGGGGCAGCAGCCTAAGCAGAGAGGCCCAGACCTCCCTCTCCCCAGCCACCTCCTCCAGCTTATCCGGGGAACACCAAGGCGTTCCCAGGCCAGCCGAGAGATATAATCTCTCCAGCGTGTCCTGGGTCTGCCCCGGGGCCTCCTCCCGGTGGGACATGCCCGGAACACCTCACCTAGGAGAATTTTGTATTTGATTAATTTACCTTTGTCTAAAATAAGAATTTGTTTCATGATCTGAAACATGTAAGTGCAACAAATATGGAAAAATAAGTAAGATTTCAGGAAGAGGGCAAATACTTTTCACAGCATTGAGTTCCTGTATGTGAACACATTATAGTTTAGTCAGACATCAGCAGCAGGGTTTCTCAGTTGCTATATTGTTCCACTACATTAGTCCTTTGTCTTAACTGTGCTAAATTCAGAAACAACCCTCTCTGCGACTTCTACCAGGGAGGGGATCTCAGACACTTTAAAACTCAGCCAGAATCTTTGTAATACTTTGGTTTCATCTGCAAGGTAATCCTCGACGTATTTAATCAGTAAAACTATTATTTTAGAGGTTTTCTGGTCTTTTACTGTCTTATATCCCCCTTCAGTTGAAGTAAATGAAACACAGAGAGAGGGAACTGGATACTGAATATGCAGTTAAAACAAATGGAAGACAGCATAGCTGGACTGGCCATCGGGCATACCGGGCATTTGCCCGGTGGGCCGCTGGCGATTTTTTGTTTTTATGGGCCGATCGATTTTTTTTTTTTTTGGAAGGGTATAAATAATGAAAGGTGTTGGATTGGCCAGTTGGTCATGATCGACTCTGGGCTGGACCGATTACAGCCGAGGAGGTCGGATGCACCCTCCCCCTTGTTTAGCAATCTTATAGACGAACTAAAGAAAATGGAGAACAAAAAAAGGAAAGAAGGTGCAGAAAAAATTAGGACCAAAAAGAAACGAGCCCTTCAGGCAGACGCTGCCAAATGTGTAAAAAATAACTGAATTGTTTGGCGGTAGCTATGGCATAGCTTCCACAGATTTAGCAACATCAGCAAGTGGTGGAGGCCAGCAGGTGGATAAGGGAAAGGGGAGGCAAGAGGAGGAGAGACCGAGGCGGCCGCCGGTCATAGTGGCAGAGGAACTGAACTTCAGGCAAGAAGTTATGACCTGCTGTCTGTGTCAGATATAAACCAAGTTTAGTTGTAGTTTGTTTTCGTTGTGCTGACTTTTTACAGGCGCTTAGAATAACTGGTACTGCGTACTAGCTAGCATGATGGAGTTTATATACTGCTGGGCGGGTGCTATGAAGTTACTGATAGTAAATTTTATTTTATGCTTTAGGTTAGTTTCTCAAACTCCTCAAAATCTTAACAAATTGTGCCAATCCTTACATGTTGCACCAGGCTGATTTATCATCTAAAGTGGAGAAGTCTGTGACAGGAGACAGGAGAGCAGCAGAGAGAGATGGAGAGATGACTTCATGTCATCCATGAGGGATGCATTTGACATATGTTTCACATATTATAGCCCAACAAGTTACTCATAGCAATTTAAATACCAGCAATCAGTTTTTGGCAGACTTTTTGGCACAACACCGGCTATTGCAGTTAATAATACAACAGCTTCTTGCCATTTTTTGTGTTTCTTTTTATCGCTGTGTAACTGAGCTCAATTGAAAGCCTGCATGCGCTAGTACCTCTTGCCACAAGTTCCCAGAATCCTTTGCGGTTTTACCCCTGAATGACGTCACATTTTTGGTGGGCCGGTCTCTAGTCAAAATGCCCGGGCCGATTTTTTGTCCCAGTCCAGCCCTGGAAGACAGTACCTAAGTACTGTCTTATATATATATATATATATATATATATATATATATATATATATACAAAAAGTTTTAGTATTTCCATTTGATGCTACTTTTTATTTGTTTACAGACATATAGAGACATATAGTGAAATGCATACATTTAGCAGCTTTAATGACTATGTTTGATGTAAAGCTTTTAAACAGTGAATGATACAGAATAAGCAAATATATAAAATAAAAAAAATGTAACTAGTGGTTGAATTCAAAAAGCTATTTATACCCAGGGTCAGGTCTTAATGATGACTGGGAGTTGTTAGCGCCATGAAAAGTAATTTTCTCTTTTCTGACTTTTCAGATCATCTTGTATCTCACCAAAATTCAGATGCAAGGAAACTGGAAGCAGATTTGTCTTCTTCCCCTATTAATCATCGTACGAAAACGTTTTTGGCGTCCCTGTATATTAAATTGCATATAAAATAGCTCATGCTAGCCTCACCTTCAGCAGCAGTACCCTGTTCCTTGATTCTTCAGCATTACAAATGCAATAAGTCAGTCTTTTCATTCTAACATTTTAACTATATTTAACTTCTCTGTATTTACTTACATTAAGAAAGATTTGCAACACCTTTAGTTGAAATAGAATAATCATGCATTGTTGGATTTTAACCGAAGTACAAGATTCGAAAGCTTCTTCCCCCTGTGGTTTTAGAATTGGTAACTGTCTGCAATATTTGCTGATGACTCATATAAACTAAATAATCCAAGGTGACGTATGATGAAAAGTGAAAAAAATAAAGAGATTTGCTATGTCAGCAATGTAATTGTTCTTTCCTGACAGCATGACAGGGTAGTTGCAAATGATTCCTATAATGACGGTTTACCTTTTGATCAATGAATGCATTAAGTGGCATAACACATGCACCTCACCGATACGTCAAAATGTGTTTGTAAATGAATCATCAAGGTCAGAATTTATATAGGAAGTCATAATGATCTTTTAAACGTTAGAAGAAGTTCTGGAAAAGTGCTTGCAAATTAACCGTAGCAGATAGCTGAATCACTCTTTTGTTACAGTTTCAAGTTCAGAAGTTTAGTATTTTTTGTTAATAAATTTAAAACATGATATTACATATTTCCTCAATAAAACATAAAGCTTTGCAAATCAAGTGATCAGTTTGTGGAGTCTAGGTTGCTATTGGCTGATGTCACCCTGTAACCTTACATTTTAATAATGATGATGCTTGCAGAGGAGATTTACTGTTATGGATATGTAGGTGAAAAAACTGTAGATGTATCATGCCTTTTTCTTTATGCATTTTCCAAAAATACTTTTTGGTCAGCAGTTCCATAACAGTTCAGCCAATAAAGGATTGCTTTATATTCAATAACACAATGCTGCTGCTTGGATTGAATGAAGAGCATCAGGTGTAATATCCAGCCAGAATTATACTTTATACAAAAACACTAAAATGATATCTTTGATGACTTCTAACCATACAGGCACTGCCATGTTGGTTTTTTGAATCAGAATACACTTTGTATGGATGAAAATGCAGAATGCAAAGTTATTAACTAAAGGAGTCTGCACACACAGACACACATAGTTTTGTAGCTGATGACTTCTTGCCAGCAGATGTTCAAACTGCCGAAGTAAACCTCCAATGTATTTACTTACTCTGTCATATGCAGATTTAGGGTTGTTATGCAAGAAGAGTTTTGTGTTGTTATTTATACTTTTCTTGAAAGTAATGCAGTACATTACTTACTTGCGTAAGAAAGTAATTAGTTATGCTATTTGTTACATTACTATCTTTTTACCCTGCAAAATGACTGAAATCACCGACTCATAATTACAGTTTAACAATATAAACCTATAGGCTACAGTCCCACACACCAAAACAAATTCCTATCCTAATAAGGACAGACATACAATTTTTCTTTTAGTATTAGGTGTGAACACAAAGCTGACAAGACAAAGCAAAGATGAAACCTCGCACAAAGAGACTTTAAAACCATTGCTGTAGTGATTGTACTTTAGAAACATGAACAGCTAGAAATGGAAGCTGCAAGCCTGAGTATCCATCGCTGCTTTTGTTAGCTGATGAAGTTCTGGGTCTGGCTGCTGGGCTGGGGTCGACAAAACACTAAGCTTTAGCATCACTCTGGGTTCTTGGCTAGCATGCTGTCTGTGAAGTTGTGTTAACAGTACAATGTAGTTGTTTCTGTCCTGGATGCAATTTACTTTAGCATTATGCTCTTGTCCTTCTGTGCAATAAAAATAAATGACTTGATTTAGCTGAATGTAGCACATGTGCACAGGAAGAAAATGTTTTTATCCGACCAGCGTTCAGATAACTAAAAAACCTTTGTAACGCAAATGACGATATAGTTGTAACTGTAATATAATGACAGAATTTAGTAAAGTAATATGTCACATTACTGAAAACTGTGATGTGATTGCTTTGTAACACATTACTTAAATCCAACACTGGTCACTTGAGTTTCTGTATCTTGCCCAAAGATACTTTGGCATGCAGACTGGACCAGCTAGTGATTGAAATACCAACCCATCAGTTAGTGGATGACCTGCAGACATACCTACACGTGACCATACCTATGGTGATCTACTAACAGTCAAATGATTTACAGTATTAACACAGGCACAGCCAGTTCATTTCATTACTGCCCAGCATTATACCACAAGCAGCACAAACTAGAGAAATTGCCACATATTTTAATGCAAAGCTTTGGCATTTTGTTTATGGCAACTTTGCACTGTATCAACTATTAGATAGCAATTTGTGCCTTTTATAAAAGACAGATATATCATCATTTGGACATGTAGTGGTATTTTTTTTAACTGACTATATTATCTTAGGGTCTCTACGCTTTATATTCATGTTGGAATTAGGTCTGATACTAATAAACTCATTAAGCCTCAGACTTTTAAGGCTTAGGCTTATAAAGAAACTATTTGTGCACCATTACCAGTTTGCTTCATTTCGTTTACATTTCAAGAAAGTCACTGTTTTTCTGGTAGTTTGAAGTGACATGAGCTGCAGGGGCAATGGATAACCAAAAATGAGAGTTAGAAGTCATGTGATCTGAAAGAATAGTCACGACTCAGAATGTGATTTTGTAGGTTTGGTGCCTGTAATCAGTTGCCTGTGGGGGAATGTCGGCCTACCTACTTTATAGTCGATACACACCTAGCCACACTTCCCAGAGAACACTTGCTCACCATTACTCCACTTGTTGTTTTGATAGCTTTGGATTCTTGCCCACTTTTAACTCATTTCAATAATTTAAATTCAAAACTGTCCAACACAAAATTAACATGAGCTCAACAGTAAGTAGTTGTCCTAGTTATCTTTAGTTTTGATCAAGATCTTTGCATGATGATGTTCTTTGTTAAAAAACGGCACTGAGTGTCTACATCTTCCGAGTTTAATAATAATAATAATAATAATAATAACAAATCAAGCATCATTTTTCAAACTACACAAAACAAAGGAGAATTTAAAATGTTGTGAAAATGTTAAAATGGAAGGAGAGATGATGCTCTGCTATTCAGATGTGTTGCATTAGAGAGAGTTATCGCATGTGGCATGAGAGATTGCCTATATTTGTCCTTGTGGCAGAAGAGCTGAATCAATCTGTTAGAGAAAGTACTCTGTTGCCTGTCCAGTAAGTGGTGCAGAGGGTGGTCAGGATTATCCGTGATGGATAACAGTTTGTTCAGTGACCTCCTCTTCACCACGGCTTCAAATGTGTCCAGTTTGCAGCCAATCACAGAGCCAGTCTCCTTAGTCAGTTTATTCAGTCACCAGCTCGGATCCTAGTCCCCCAGCAGAGCAGAGCAAAGTACACTTCACCCATCATAACAGACTGCTGCACACATTGAAGGATCTCAGCTTCCTTAGGAAATAGAGCCTGCTCATCCCCTCTTGTATATAGCCTCTGTGCTGGTCCTCCCTGGGACTTGTACTCCTCCACCACATCAACATCCCATCCGAGGCTAGACACAGGCTATGTAGCTGAACCTTTCCTTTGGTTTTATTTACATAAGGAAGATTTCTTCCAGCCTACTCCACCAAGTCATCTACTAGTTCTCTCTACTCCTCGTCCTGCATATCACTTATAGATTTGCTGCAGAATCATCACATCGTCAGAGTACTTCTTTAGGTGGCAACACCTGAAGTTGTAGTGAAAGTCTAAGGTGTAGCAGCTCCCAAAGCGCACATCACAGAAGATGTCCAGTTTCACATACTGTGGCCTGGCTGTCAGGTAGTCAGTATCCACAAGCTGGCAACTTCAGATGAGATGAGAGTAACCTTTCTGCAGCATATAAATGATAATGTCATCCATTCACAATATGCAAAATGAAGAGACTCATAAGATGTTTTCACCATAGGTGAAAACTAACACACATATAATAACACAATAACACACATATGTCAATAATCCCTGTGCAGAAACAATTACATCTCTTTCTTTACAGGCCTGCACCTACAGCCAACACTGTTTACACTTCAGACATTCGAGGTAGAGTCAGAAAAAATAGAATTATGTATGAAGACCTGTGGGCTTACTGGACCAAAAATGTATTCCCTTGCAAATTATTAGTGTTTTTTTTTTTAAAGCAGCAAGATTCACTGGGACCCTGGAGTTAGAGTTTCATTAGAAAATATTTCCCTTTAGGTTGGTGATTGTTTAGAAACTGAATGCAGAAACTATACCACTTGTCTAAGCAGATGCTCAGGGAGCCTAATTCTGAGTTTATTAAGGCTGACATTATGAACACAGTATTAAATGATTTTCTGTCTCTGGCTGTGGATGCATACTTGTTTACTGGTCTTTCTGAATATAGAATTATTATATTTTGAAACCTAAGGATTAATTTGTCCCACATGTCATGTACCTACAGTTTAACTTTCACGTTAATGATGCCATACTTAAGTCTTAGAAGATTAATAGAAAAAAATATTGACAAATGAAAGGAGTAGAAATGGAGACAGATTGAGACTGTTGGGATTTTTTTAAAGAGCTCATTATTTGGACTGATGGATTCTAACCACAGGCTGCTTTAAGATGAAGAAAACTAGACTTTCATGCAATTTGAGAAACACTAACCTTTTCTTTCCTTGCTTTCAAGCATTCGGCTAAGGGAGAGGAGAGAGCACGCTTTTGTCTTCCTTTTTTCTGTGACTCACGTTACCTCGCTTCCATCCTTCTTTTCTTTCTTACCTTTCAATCACTTTGGTCCTCATCTATCTACTTCTTCCCTCCTTCCCTCAGTAATGACTCATTGAACGTGCCCTGACTGTGAATTGCCCTCCATCTATAAACATGGCATTTTCTGGGCAGGAGGTAAAAAAAGATGGCTGCGATAACAGAGGAATAGGTAGGTTCCAGACCATCAATGAGCGAAAAGTGATCTGGGGATCATGCAAAACTAAAACAGGCATCGAAACAGTCCCTTGATAGTAAGCTTCATAAAACTGAATTTTATCCCCTCATCCTACTTACTTAAATTCTGATGTGTGGTGATGTAAACAACTACCGATGTTAGTACAAATCACTAAAACGAAAAATGGTGGCAAACGTACTATTACCCATTCATTATGTTGTTGCTGATTATTTTTCCAGTTACTGTCATGTAAAATCATTTAATGGCTTTCTCCTCTTTGCACAGGACAAGCCAGCTTCAATGCAAGCTGTCATATAAGATGGTCTTTGGGTTATGGGCAGTTTTTCAGCATCCCTTCAAGTAAAACAGAAATCCTCTGTGAAAATGTGATTTTTATGTTTCATGTTGAAGAGCAAATGATGCGTTTTGTTGTTTGGTTGTGACCCCCCTCCTTCTTCTTACTACTTGTAACTGCTTCACTGGCTTGTCTGTTGTGCCATCTCCCTATGTACTCAAAAGCACATCTCATTATTTCACAACACATTTTTTTTTAAAATGGATGTTTTAAGGTCACCCAGCATGGGATGAAAATGACTGTAGCCTGGGCCGATTATTCTTCGCTTCTTCTGAGCGGCAAATAGTGTGTTTGTTGACTTCTTCGTCTGGAATTTCTTGGTGTTTGAACTTGCAGTCCATTTTCCTTCCAGCCATCAATCCCAATTGTCCTTACGTCACTGTTCATCCCCTGCCTTCACAAATGTCCAGTTGTTGTAAAAAATCTAAAATAATGATTCAATTACTTGCCGTGGTCATTAAAACAATGAAAATGCCAGAGTCAAAAGTGTCTGTCCAAATCAGGATGAAGGCAGTGAGGATGCAAAAACAGCTTGTACAGACACAACACTAAAGCGCATCCTCCACACAGGCTACAAGATAGGTCACAGCCACCTTTCCACTGTGTGAACTTGGGTCAGATATAACATTGTGTGAATAATTATGGGAGTGGATCCCTGAATCAGCCCTTTCAGCCTTTCTGTTTCTATTGAAATGTAGCATTTACCTGGACCACAAGGTGACGTGATTATTGTGCAAATCTTTTATCGTGATTGCAATCCAACACAGTCATTGCAACTGTGGACCTGCAAGACCGAAACAACTGAGATGACGTTTGAAATATTCTGATAGGTGGCTGGGTTTTTCAAAAACCCCGCAGCAGGTACTTTTTCCTCCCTCACCCAAAAAAACTACATTGTTGCCTCCTCAATGGTGTGGTGGAAAATGGCATATATATTACAGAAGTGCTTTCTGGCCCAATAAGTTTACAGGAAGCAAAAAGAAATAGCATCGCAGCTTATTTCAGAGTAGATGCATTTTCTCCAAAACAAACAAAATGAGATTTTATTTTGGTAAATGCCAAATATAGGCAGTGTTTGGTCATTTGCAATCCCAAATCATTCAGCTATATTCAGATCTGTGGTGGTGAAGGTGGAGTGTTTGTTTGTTCCTTTCTATTTGCTGAACTCCTTCTCCAAAGTAATAGAAATAATGTTTATACAGTGTTTTTACTTTTACCTCTTTGTCTGTGATGTGGTTTACTCTGCATCCTCTGTAATAATTTAAGCAAAGCGAAACAACATGGAAGAGCAGTAGGTAAGGACTAAATACAAAGATATTTGGTCATTTCCAAGAGGTAACCTCGTCTTTGTACTAAAATGCGTGACTCGGTGTAGGAAAAGTGGGAAATATTTTACCCTTTAAAGTTTGAACCATGAAATCATAGCCAGAAAATTCAATTTTTTAAATGGAGCGTTTATTTTACCTTCTGACAAGTTAAGAAAAAATCAGTAATAATTAATTTCTGTCACATTTGCTACATCTGGCATTTCTTTTGCAATTTATTGATTAACACTATTGCTTAAAAATGTATTGTGCAATTTATTTTGTTTTTTCGAGGGGGGAAAAACACTGTATGTTATTTTGTGCAATTTTGGGTTAAATGTTAATATTTTGGGTGTTGTATTATTTTGCTGTATGTCTGTGTATCTTAGACAGAACTACTGCCAGCTTGTACTGTCTTCATACATCATTACCGCCTGAAACTGAGTAATGACCATTGCAGAAGCCTATCCAGACTCCGCCCGCTTATACTGTATTTTTCTTACTCATTGCATTCAACCTGTTCCATCCTTTATCCAGATTGTGCTGTGCAGTGCTGTGTCAGGACTCTGGTTGCACCTTTGGTTTTACATAACTTCATAAATAACTCACGTTCCTGAAGTCAAACTGTACCTTACTGTCGACTCTTTCCATTTCTTACTGTGTACCTTTCACATTTGTCTCATTTATTGGGGCTCTTTGGTGAATAAAATAATAAATTGTAAAATGTGTTGCAGTTCTTAACAAAATGCATGACTGAGCATAAAGCTGTGTTTAATGATTTTCATCTTTATTACAGATTTTAGCTTTTCCACCAATATACCATCATTAGAGGCTAATTAGCTTTTACAGACAGAAAAACAGTTTCCTAAGGTTATTATGCATAGGATAAATTAGTTTTTGAGCTATTGGGTTATCTGCATGACTTGCAATCTGCAACCAGGTTTCTGTAAAACAGAATAATTCAATCTATTGATAAAGTACTAACTTGTTTATGAACGGACGCTTACAAGAGACACAGCTAATATTTACTAGAGATGGCACGATACCACTTTTTTATGTCCGATACCGATACCGATATCATAAATTTGGATATCTGCCGATACCGATATGAATCCGATATAATGTGTTTTAATCAACAAAACTGTTTTTTTAAATATCTTGCTGCATTTTGTATAAGTTCATACTCAAGTTTAAAACAACAACTACACTAAAGCTATTTTGTTATACCTGTATGCAAAATAAAAATTTTCATAGTTCAGCAATACTAATCAATCTAATAAACTTAAACCTACACCATCCTCCCTATTCTGGTATTTTAAAGAGTACTTAGCGTAAATATTAAGCAACCTAACTAATAGGGTTCCAACTCCCAGCAACAACAAAAATAAATAAATAAAAAATAGGGAACCACCCCTCACGCTCCACCTCATGATGCTTAATCGACGTAATCAACCTTAATTTGATGCAGTGTGAAAAAAAAATGCACAGAAATCAATTATTTTTCAATATATTAAAATATTAAATAGATTCAACATCTTTCTTCAACAAAATTGCAGACTGCGCAGATGGTACCTTCCCAAAGGAAAAAGTACTATAGCTTACTAGGGTAGATATATTAGACTTAATAGTTACAATATACAGTAATTGACTTCTATTCATTTTGCATCAAATTAAAACTTTGGGTGTCAGATAATTATTTATTAAAAGCTAGACATTTTAAATGAGAATAAGAAAGAAAAGTATGTCTTTGTGCCCCCTTTTCCCTGTTAATGCCCTATCGGCCCCCCTGGCTAAATTTTGCTAGATCCGCCCCTGCACAGTTACCAGCGTCAGCTGCATTTTCATTGAATGTTTGTCCTTACAATAGATATATTTTGAGATTCTTTATAATAGTAATAATAATAATGTATACTTTATTGATCCCCGTGGGGAAATTACTTTGTCTGGATTTAACCCATTCACTCAGTGAAGCAGTGGGCAGCTGCAAATAAGGCGCCCGGGGAGCGGTGTGTAGGGATGGTACCTTGCTCAGGGGTACCCCTGGGTAGCCGTTCAGTGGATTCGAACCCCCGACCTTCCGATCATGGGGCGACCACGCTAATGCACCGCTGTTATATTTAAAGCCATGATGATCCTTGTATTATTTCTATAGAATGAAGTTTAATTATATTTGAATAAATCCAATAGAATAAATACTAATGTGACATAGTTGTTCTACTGAATTGCTTAAATGCTGGTTACAGAAGAAATTGTCTCACAAAGTCTGCTAGATGTTCCTCGTGGATCTTGGAAAAACAATACACTGAGAGAGAATAAAGTTGTCTGGAGAATGTACGAAGGCCAAGAAAGATATTGTTCCCTATGGCTAAATGCCATACTTCACTTCAGGGCCACAGTCAGGAACATGTTTCTTTGAGCATTTTTGTTTTCTTTTCCTTTTTTCCCATGTCTGCGTGGTGATGTCTCTTCTTTGCTGTTGAGGCCTGCTCTTCCCATTTTCTTGTAGCCTTTCAGTGACAGAACAGCAGCGAGGTACCACAGATGTATTCGGTCGATCTGATTAGTCTCATTGTCTGGTCTGAAGAATGGGGAAGAACTGTTTACTTAGGTGATCAATAAAGTTTTTTCTTTAATCCGAACCTTGGAGTTCTGCTGTGGCACAGTCGCTCACGTCCTTTGCTGAATTCTGCCTTGAGTTTTTCAATGTGGACCTTGTTTGTTCTATTTGAGTCTGCATGGATTTCCTTCTCCAGTTTAGACATAAGCAGGTTTAGCCAAGCTTAGAAAACAAGACTTTAAGGAATCTGTAAACCACTGAACTGCTCTACCTACACAATTTCTCCTGTATGGTGCCACTGTTGTGTTCACACTACAAACATAATCATACAAATGCACTGATTACACGAATTTCTTTTATCCCAGTTGTCGTCTTGAACAAGAAATGAAATTTCACAATACATGCCACAAGGCAAATTATTTCAAAGGGTGATTTTGTTGATATTGCACTTCCTTTCAGATATGATTTCTCCCATTGCGTTCATTGATTGTCACGCACTATCACTGTTTATTAGGGTTTGTCTGGGAGCGCCTCAAAGAAGTGGCAATAATTTCCAGCATCCCTGAGAGTAACAGGAACACTAGCACACTAGCCTTCCACAGTGGGTAAACAATTATGGATTCTCTGACCTAAAAAAATTCACCAAGGGCAGATTTTGGGCATGGCCTCAGGTTTTTGTCTTAAAGCTCAAACTTTTGCTTAGGACAGGAAAACTGCTATTAAAGTCCTGTAGATGTGAATGTGATTGTGTATGGCACAACATTGCTGTTGACCCTGTCTGTCCACTACTTACAAACACCATATTAGGATAGGGTTGATCCCCCATTGACCCTGAACAAGATAAGTAGGTTAGATAATGAATGGATGGATTGACTGTTGAAGTCGACAAGAGCAATCCACAAAAAAGAAAGAAAGAGAAGAAATTCTTCTTACAGGACATAGACTGCCGCGGGTCACTGTCTTATCTTAAATCACTATAAATGATTCAACTGAGCTGAACATGTCTGGAAAAACTGTTCACTGATTGCACACATTATCTTGTTTGCCAGCTTATCTATTGTTTACTGGGTCACTTTTGTACAGCCGTAACCCCTACATTAATTTCTGCTTTATTTAATAAGTACTCAGACCAGTAGGGTCACAAAGTCACACACTCCTCACATCAGATAACTGATATATTAGAATTTGTTTTTCAAGAAATTAATTTACCATTTTTAAAAGGTTGGGACACTGCTGATGTAAATGAAAATGTTACTGCCATTTTCCCTAACCTCACATTTTCTCTGAGTAACCCTTGTCTCATGATCTGTGTTGGACTATAACATGTGACTTGGGATGATTCTCACTGTGAGAAAAGAAGTTGAGGACCACCATGAAAAATGTTCTTAACATCAAACCTAATATTATGCTTGCATCACCCTTATGCAAGGAAAGCTAATGAAGGAAAGTGGTTAAAAGCAAAGCTAATCAGAGCTCAGATCCAGTTAAGAAGCCAGCAGCCTTGGTATGAGCAAAGGACAAAGTTGTAGGAATAAGTGACAAATTTTGAGGGAAATTGTGTTTAATAAGTTTAAGTTTAATAACTTATTATGAAAACAATATTTTGCATTGAAGGAAAATTTTTTTTTATTACATGCTATCAGTTATAGTCCTTAGTAAACATAGAAAATGGGAATCAGCAAAAAAGTCACAATCAGTTCTTTGTTGTTGTTGTTGTTTTAACCCATTCAGGTGACAAAGGAAAAAGCAACTACATTTGACTGTAAAATAATGTCAACAGAAATCTTATGTAAAAACAGAAGATCTGATGAAGAATTAAAACTGTCTCTGCAGCTCCTACGTCTTGTGGTGGCCGAAAGTATGATGTCTAATTATGCAGCTTTCAAAAAGCTTATACAAGTTATATTTTATAGGCTGCCTTTAAAACTAACTGCTGTCACTGGTTGGAATGTAATATGTTCATTTGTGTGTCAGTAAGAATGATTGGCAGGGCACAGCAGTGAAAGTCTATTCAACAGAATAGGGGCAGAGTTGGGGCAAGCTGTGACACAGAATATTGTGAGAGACAACAATAGCACAACCATTCTGCTCAGCTTTTTAATATTAGACAAGTGCAGAAGATCGCAGACAAAGAAAAGGACCAAAGACAAAGGGCGGAGATAAACAGCTAAAGTATCTGTCAAACAGAAAGGCAGTCAAAGGCTTAAGAGGCAAGGAAGCACAGGAGGGTAGAGGGTAGGAAAAGACATTTTGTTGCAAATTGAGAAATAAAATGTGTGAATTAGTAACTTCTAAATTTCCTGGTTGAGGATTTGAATTCACAAGTGCACATAATCACTTTACGTGATAGTGAACCTGAGCTTTCTCCTCGAAATCATGTTTATGTACTCTCTGTGCCATTAAATATATTTGCATACACTATATTTTCCAATAAGATCATGATCGTCAAGCACTCATATAGTGTATTTGGCAAGTTGATATATAAATTGGTATAAGATCATGAGATATATTAGCATTGAATAAATAATACTTATTTAAAACAGCAGCATGTTAACAGCCAGACTATGAAACTACTAACTTAAAATGGACATGAAACGCTACATGTATAGAGGCTAATTTACACTATGGAGCCTTGGTCTCAAAAACAGACATACATTTAACTCTGTCTGTCTAGCTTAATTTAAGAAATAAGTATTTAAAGTTACAGTTTTAAAATCGTGTATAGCGCCATCTTGTGCCTGAAAATGATAACTGTGTCTGTTCGAGTCAGGAGGCAGGTGGTTCAACAGACCAGCAAGCTGGAGTCCGACACTCCAGCTGTTCCTCGCCAGGTAGGATGTACCGAGCCAGATACAAAAATAAATATTAAAGTACAGATACCAATAAAGTACAGTAATTATACTGTGCTTAAGTAGAATACTTAAATACTTACTTAAGTAAAATACTTATACTAACTTATACTGGTTATGTTTAGGCACTTCGTTGGAAGTAGGAGAAGACTTATGTCTATATGTATGTCTATGTAGCTTTAACAGTTACATTTTGACCCATTTTTATTTAAAAGCACATTTCTTTCACCAAATTTTACTGAAAAGCTTTAGTTGGCTGAATGTTTGTTCAGCATTGTCGATCCACAATTGCAACTTGTAGCCTTCAAAAAAGATGTTACTTCTGAATATGTTAATCTTTTTTGTTAAAATATGCAGGAAATTTCTGTTCAGCCATGGTTAAAAGAAAACAAAGTCGACTTACTAAAGTCAGCACTGAGCCATCAACCACACCTTCATCTCTGTGTGATAATGCCATTCTACTTGAACTTTTGCTTCTGAGGAAAAACAGCAATTTATTGTATTCCAAGAATAGCTGGAATTCCACCAGAAGGTTAAATGGCATGTAGATCTTTTTAAGTCTTCGAATAAGCAACCACTGCTATTTTACTGAGTTCAGAGTACATATCAAAAATGCTTAACAGCCCCACTATCATTTTGGGTGCCAGCATATTTTTCAGTAAAAGCCTTTTTGTCTTTGTACAAATTAAACTTTATTCCCCCAAGTTTGAATAACACTGCACATTAACCTGACCTAAAGATGATAAAAAAAACAAAAACCAACAACAATGCAAATGTCGGTGTAAAGGGTTGAAAACTGAGTGTGGGCAAAACCAAAGGGGCACTCTCTTCTGCCATTTAATGGGCTGCTTTTGAGGCAAAAGAAAGCTCCTGTCTCTGCTCACCATGGCAACTGATGATAGGAATGTTTGACTCATCTCAGTGTTCCTATTTGACACTTTTTCTTTTCTTCTCTGAAGATAAGCATGCATTTCATGCCATTATCCTCTGTATTAAGGCTTGAAAAACAAAGAAAATTGAATATCTATAGGTAAATGCTTTTGGATGATTAGATGCATTTTAAAAGATAAAAATACATGTAAAATGCCATGTTTCATAAGAAGAACAAAGGGCATCCAAGAAGTTGTACAAAGGGCATCCTTGTGTTTACTTTCACTTCTGGCAAGTCTGTGGCAGACTTGTTTGTGCTTGTTAAAGGAATACCTCACCAAGATGGTCCAAATTTAAGCCAAGCATCACTGAATATATATTTAACTTGCATTTTGATAGTTAATTATATGAGTTTTTAGTTGATGTGAATTATGTCTTGAACTACACTTCCTCATTTTGAAAATTTTGAAGCCTGATATGTGATTCCAAGTTAAAAAAAGTGAAAAAAAGATGCTTATGTGCTACAGGACATAAACTGCTCTGTATACTGTGGCTGTGTCATTAAGGCCATCACGTTTCCTTGGGGATTTTGAAACGTCAACCCAGTATACTATTAAAGTGTGACTGCCTTCTGTGTAATGAACAGAGATGGGCAGTAACACGTTACTGTAATCTGATTACTTTTTTCAAGTAACGAGTAAAGTAAGGGATTACTATTGCAAAAACGGTAATTAGATTACCGTTACTTTCCCGTAGGAACGCTGCGTTACTGCGTTACTAAAACCGAGAATGTCTCATGACAGTGACGGAAGCGAGTGCGCCGTTAGTGACAACAGCTGTGTGCAGATCAACAATGGATCACATATCGATTGTGGGAGAGAGTATGAGCGTGCAGCGTTTAAAGCGTGGAAGTACTGACCTTACTTTGAGTTTGATTCCATAAAAAGTGACAAAAACATTAGCGTCCATCGTGCGTGGGAAGAAAACTTCTTTTTACAGCAAAAAAACCCCCCTAAACTTCCAAGCAAGCACCGAGTGCGCAACGACGTAATGGGAAATTCACAGAGAAACTTGCGGATTCTTCAACTGACCGCTGCGGCACACCTGCACCAGGGTAAACCTCCGCCTGCCCTACTCCTGCTTTACAGGTGAAAATGAGCAACAGGACTGCTGAGTCTTTGACTTTATTTATTTTCTGCTGTGTTTTACTTGCATCTATTTGAAAGAGTGAGTGTAAACACAATTTTTTATTTTATTTTATGTGCTGGAATGTGCAGAAAATAGGTTTAAATGTTAAACCAATTTATTCAAGTCAGAGAATGTTGCATATAATTAAATTTTTGCTTGATGCATAAAGTTAAAAGATTAAAACTGATAAAACAAGTTAAAAAAAAGAGACTTTTCCATTTGATTACATTTTGTATGATGGATTATGTAGAAAAAGTAGAATTGGGCTGAAAGATCTATCGCTTTATCACCTCTTCAGGTTGTAAATCGTGTTTTTAAAAAGTAACTAAGTAATTAATTACTTTTGAAAATAAGTAATCAGTAAAGTAACGGGATTACTTTTTTGGGGAAGTAATCAGTAATTAGTTACCGATTACTTCTTTCAAGTAACTTGACCAACACTGGTAATGAAAACATGCAACAGATTCATAAATAAAAGATGTAGAGGCCATAAAATCCTTTCATTTTCTACAAGCATGATGTTTTTTCCAGCACACATGAATAGAAAGAAAGAAAAGAAAAGAAAGAAAGTGTGTACTTTATTGTACTTTATTGAGCCCCGTGGGGAAATTGCTCTCTGCATTTAACCCATTCACTCAGTGAAGCAGTGGGCAGCCATTGGGCGCCCGGGGAGCAGTGTGTAGGGACGGTACCTTGCTCAGGGGTACCTCAGGGTAGCTGTTAAGGGGAATCGAACCCCCGACCTTCCGATCATGGGGCAACCACTCTACCTACTGAGCTATCCCTGCCCCTAGTACTAGTACTCAGTGTTGGGGAGTAACGGAATACATGTACCGCCGTTACGTATTTAAAATACAAAATATGAGTAACTGTATTCCGTTACAGTTACCGTTTAAAAAGGTGGTATTCAGAATACAGTTACTTTGTTGAAATAAATGGATTACACTGCGGTACTTTCCTGTTTCATATTGTCGCGGGTCAGGACTGTTTGGGTTTTGTTTGACAGCTACGTTCTGTTGTTCCAGGCGGCAGCGTTACGGTTGCCAAGGTTACAGGGTGACGCTCTCTCTCTCTCTCTCTGCGACTGTGTGTTTCCTGGGTGAGAGAGCGCCTTTTCGCTGTTGTTGTTGTTGTGCTAAGCTAACAGGCAGAATGCTACAAGCTCTAAAGAATGTAGCATCATGGGCAGTGTAGTCCGTGTTGCAGGGAGAATGGACTGTCATACACGTTGTGGGTCTGTGAGCGCGAGGAGGGAGAAAAAGGGGAGTGGAAAGGTACGAGTTGTCATCGAGGAAAAACGGGAGCTGGAAGCATGTAAATATAATAATAACCACTGCAGCCAAGAAGAGTGCCTGACGAGCCTAGTTGTAAGTAAGCTATTAAGACTCGACTGTACACCGTGTTCGTGTTTTCCTCCGAAAACAATAAGTTCCGTTGGAGCAGCCTTTCAACGCCTCTCTCTGTCTCTCGCAAGAAAAGTTGACCCACACAACAAAGTAAAGCTAGTTTTCGGCTACGAGCCGACAGGGACCCCGCCGTATTAGTCAGAGGTCCCTTTACTACAGTTCGGAGTCGCGGACCTTCAGTAATAGTAATAAATCACACGGCAATAGTACATTCACGTTGTTGTAGAAAGCATGATAGTATATTAAGTAATCCAAAGTATTCAGAATACGTTACTGTCATTGAGTAACGTAACGGAATACGTTACAGAATACATTTTGGGGCATGTATTCTGTATTCTGTAATGGAATACATTTTAAAAGTAACCTTCCCAACACTGATAGTACTATTACATTGTACCCCAATGCTACACTCACAAGCCACATTGTCAGATGCACCTTGCTAGTGTGGCGAGACGAGGTTGGGATATAAAGTAAATACTCTTCAGTTTTAAAGAACGACAACGCCACCCTGGGAATTTCACCCAGAGAATACTGGAAATGACACTAAATCACCAAAAAGGCACTTAGGTTCGCTATACTCAATCCAGAGACGAGGTTCAATAATAAACAAATTGACAATTTATTGGTAATTATTTAAAACACCGAATAAAAACATAATCATGAATATTCAAATACAAATATGCTTAAAAAGGTATTCAGAGCTGAGGCTTACCAGTGGAGGCGCAGGGATGCCACACACAACTAAAGAAAGAAAACACACCAAAACACAAGTGCAACACACTATCACACACTCACACTAATAAACTAGACAAGGCAGGTGTGTACACTCAAGGGATCCCACCACCAAGGCACCCTAGTCTCCTCCACGTCGGCACTCCGCATCTGAATAAAAGAAACAAAGAAAATGTTAATATATTACAACAAACTAATGTGTAGCACCGGGGGATAACCCAACTGCAGGACCACACTGGTGATCTACAGCTAGAAAAAGGGCCTCCCACCAGTGGTGTAACAGAAAATCCAAACTACAAATCAAAAAGCAATAAAACAACATACAATCTGAATAAAACTCTAAAATCTGGAGCAAACGGAATCACCGTACTGCTCCAACTTGCCGTCCACATGACGATAAGTTAACAGTCAATCAATATGCACGCCAGCTGACTCCGATAACCGGCATGCATATGGCCGTTGTCCACGCCGACGTCCACTGTAAAAGCTGACAGCAGCAGGGAAAGAATTCTCACAACGGGAACAGACGGTAAAAGCACAGCAAGGCAAAACAGCAGCACTTCAGTTCGCGTAGCTTGGCGCAAAACTAAGGCCCACACTTCCAAATAAGCCGGGTCACAGAACGTAAGCAGAATAGCTCAGAGGAGGCTTCTATAGCTACGACCAGCCGCGATGGAGGCTTCAGAAGAATAACCCGCAAATGATCTCCACCACACCGAGGGGAAGTCAGGTGACCAAAAAGGAGATCACAGGCAAGCGACGCAGAGACACTCAAATGGCCACTATTTATACCAGCGCCCCCTAATGGGCCAGGCTGAAAGTGGGTTGGACCGAAGGACAACATTCATCCTGCCACACTAGCACAGAGCCGGATCCCCGTTTGCCGTCAGAATTGCAGTAATTTCTTCAGTTCAACAAAGATGCTGAGTACATTCCTCAGAGATTTTGGTCCATGTTGATATGACAGCATCACACAGCTACTGCGGATTTGTCAATTGCACATCCATGATGTGAATCTCGTCTTCCACCACATCCGAAAGGTGCTCTATTGAGAGCTGGTGACCATTTGAACTCATTCATGTTCAAGAAACCAGTTTGAGATGATTTGTAACATGACTTGTTATCCTGCTGGAAGCAGCTATCAGAAGATGGATAATTGTGCTCATACAGGAATAGACATGGTCGGCAACAATACTGAAGAAGGTTTTGACATTTTCACAAAGTACAATTAGTACTAAGGGGTCCAAAGTTTGCTGACTATAGCTCGCACACCATTACATGACCACTACCAGTGATAGCAGGCTGGATGACACTGTGTGAAGTGTAGCCTCAGTTTCCTGTTGCAAGCTGACAGGAATGGTATCCAGTGTGATCCTCAGCTTTTTTGGTCCATCTAATTCACAATTCAAGGTGTGTGTTTAGAGTTGGTTAACATATGCAACACTTATGTATTTTAACAATTAATACTGTTTACAACTTTATGATTACTATGAGTACTGGATCACTTTAAACATTTTCTTGAGTTGCATTAAAAAACAATGTTTATGTAAAGATTGTAAGTGAAATTGTTTGTCAGTTTGCCTTTTTTATGAAGCTGCTAATATAAAACAGATATATATCAATGTCAATGGTGTGCGGTGAATTGTGGTGACGGAAGAAGACAAGCGTTCTCTGCACTGATCTGTTAATTAACTAAATGTTGTGTCTGCAATTATTTTCACCATAATCACTTTGAGAAATTGATGTAGCCTCTTAAAGCAAACTGTGACCATACAGGAACCTGACAATCTACCAGTTCAGTCAGCTGAGCAATTCAGAAGTGATGGGCTTTTTTAAAGTGAGACTGATGCAGCTGCTCAGATGGATACAGCTACAGTACCTATGATAGAATAGAATAATCCTTTAATTGTCCCACAAGGGGAAATTTGGTTGTTACAGCAGCCAAAAAGACACATATACAAACAAAGAGTACACAGGACACAGACCAGAAAAATACAGAAACTATTTTTCTTACATATTTACATTAAGGACAATGGTTACTATATACAGAGAGTACTGTACAGTTTTATTAAATTAAATAAAAATTAAATAAAAATAACTACAGATAAGAGGCAGACCAGGTTGTAGTGCGAATCGGTTAATTAACTTATTGCAGTTACATTGCAGATGTAAACATCTATGTTTGTTGGGAGCAGTTCTGATTGTACAGTCTGACCTGCGGAAACGCTCTTTTATGCATCTAGGATGCAGCAGTCTGTCACTGAAGGAGCTCTGCAGTTCAGCAACATTTACATGCATGGGGTGGGAGACTCTGTCCATCAGAGATGTTATTTCGGCCAGAGTCCTTCTGTCTCCCACCACCTGCACTGGGTCCAGGGTGCATCCCAGAACAGAGCTGGCCTTCCTGATGAGTTTATCCAACCTCTTCCTCTCAGCTGCCGATAAACCGCTGCTCCAACATACAACACTGTATGACAAAAAATGACAGATGCCACCACAGAGTCATGGAAGGTCTTTAAAAGCGCTCCCTGTACTCCAAATGACCTCAGCCGCCTCAGCAGGTAGAGTCTGCTCTGGCCCTTCCTGTAAAGAGCATCAGTGTTGTGGCTCCAGTCCAGTTTATTATTCAGGTGAACACCCAGGTACCTATAAGAGTCCACTATCTCAATGTCCACTCCCTGGATGTTCACCGATGATACCATGGCAAGCACATGTACATGAGCAGGTAGTTATGGATCATGTTAATGAGTCTGAAATCTTTATGGATTTAGATAACAAAGTATAGATTAGCTAATGCTAAGTTGAAAACTTTTGCCATAACACAATAGTTTGATCAATACAATTACTTCTATCAGCTTTTGAAAGATGGCAGAGCTCTTTACAACAAATTTTCTCCCTCTCAAGGGAGCAGAGGAGCAGCGGCACCAACAATTTTGCTCAGTCTCCCACTCTGGTGTCCGTGATTATCTTCATTTTGATGAAGTGATGATGATAGAACAGAGTTTGACAGTGTGGGAAAGCAGAAGTGCTATAAAGAACAGATCACCAGGCCAAATATTTGGGAATCCAGGCCCATGAGATCTTCTTTGTTAAACTTGCATAACCTTCAGTTACGTTCTACGTCTTTTCATTCACTGATTGGTTTTATTCCCACTTGTTTTTTTAACCTTTACTGTCAATTGTTGGTAAGGTTGATCCATCAGAAATCTGGTGACCTGGTTAGGCTTTGGCTTTGGAAAAAGTGGAGGCATCATTAAAAAACCCAGTTGTCAAGGGATTTGACCCTGGGGCGCCTCTGTCAGTGCGCCCCAGGGTGGCTGTGGCTACAATGTAGCTTGCCATCACCAGTGTGTGAATGTGTGCGTGAATGTGCGCGTGAATGTGTGCGTGAATGGGTGGATGACTGGTTGTGTAAAGTGCTTTGGGGTCCTCAGGGACTAGAAAAGCGCTATACAAATACAGGCCATTTACCATTTTTTAACAAGCATCCATAACTGAGAGATTAGACAGATATCACTGTTGCCATAACCTCATGCACCAGGGATATGACACTTAGCAGTATTTGACTCTGTGAGAATAGCATTGGGTTGACTGTATTTATAAAGCAATGAGAATATTTTAGATGTCAGGTACTTTTAAATGTACTGTCCCTTGAATTAATCCTGGGAGGAACATTGTTTCAAGTAAAATCCAAACATGACTCTATCAAATGAAAACTGCCCTCTTCCCTCAGGCAACTGTCCTAACTGTCCTCTAATGAGCGTAAAAATAGACAATTTTGTCAAACGTGGGTCTCTTTTAAAAAGGAAACCATTTTCACTGGACTTTATTTCTCTAACAGTGTCATTGGATGAGTCTGCCTTTGTAAATAACGGACAAATTACTCGAGTAACATATTGTCATCTTTATGCTTGTCTGCTAGCAGAATCTTTTTGTCCTGCAGCAAACATAAAGCACACCCCCATTAGAGACACAGACCACACTGTAATGAGCCATTTTCTTGTGCTCTTAATAGATGTCTCTGGTGTTTCACAAACATTCAAGAGCTGACAGGTGATAAATCAGATCTTACTGAATTCGACTTTTCTTCTGTTTTAATGCAGTTTAAAACACACATAGGATTCATCCTTTTAACTTTCAATAACATTTCTTCTGCATGTTTGTGTGTGTGTTTTGTTTGGCATAGTAGTGGTTAGACCAAAAAGACTAATGAGTTAGAATTAATGACTGAGTTAATCACCATGCCCATGTTGAGAGTGGTGGTTTTTATAGTATTATCATAGATTAATGAGCATGGCATTAGCCTCGGCTCCCTTGCTAATAGTGCTAATAGTGTAGCACTATTTTGTGATGCTGATTAGAGTTCAACCCTCAGTTGTCCGTTAGTGATATTTTCTTTACACTCAAACATTTTTACATTATAATGCCTTCGCTGGGACATATTCAACATATTTTATCTTTATTTCTTTCATTGATTCAACATGTTTGAGCTGTTTTAATACCAGGTTATACCCATGAGTCCTCGGGGATGAGGTGATTTGAAGTAAGTCTGAAATCCAAACAATTATAAGGGGCTCATACAGGTGGTTAGAATTTTGGTCGTGTTCAGAAGGCAAGCTGTTTTTATAGACATTGGGCTCCTTTTTCCTGCAGGGCTGGTGTATTTTTGATATAATTTGCTGCAGGCACAGTTCTACGGGTTTTACATGTGAGCTGGTAGTTTATTGGCACAACACTAACATGTTGAGATGGCAGGAGTGGTATGATGTCCATAGGAATACTGGTGGGCTAGTATATGAATGTGGTGACCCATCAGCACTGACGGCTTTGATGAGTAAGAAATCTATAATGTTGTTGCGTCTTTCTGTGAAGGCTGTAGTCATCACACAATAGTAGGTTTCATTTGTGTGTCATGAGTTGCTGGCGATTTAATGTTTTTTTTCTTTCTTCTCTCCCAATGATGTTGAAAATATGAGCTGTTTGCTTTTAACTTCAGTATGTGAAAAGCAGATTGTATGGTTGAACTGCAGTTGTCTTTACATCACTTCGAGATACAGCTGGCAATGTAACACATGAACTATGCTCAGAAATGGTGGAACAAGCTGTAAACCTGAGGATTCGTGTTTAAGTGGGTTGAACTGTGCAGTCTGCGTATAAATGATGACACTGGACGCAGCGCGTTCGGGTGATGTTTTCCAACTTTACTCATAACCCGGAAGCTCTCCCCACACAGCCTTATGGGAACAGTAGTCTACCGCTACACCTCCTCCTTTTAGCTAAAGACATACTTCATAACGACTCAAACAGCTCACTAGAACAGAAATGCGGAGCATCATGAAACGTGACGTGAAAATTATACACATCCCTCATTTGTTCACTTACATTTAAACGAAACATATTATTGTAAACATCTCTAACAGCGTAACCCATCTTTGAATAGAGCATGAATGGATAACTTCAGAGAATTACACATCCAGTCTTTCAGGAGGTCTCACCACTCGACCAGATCTGGTAATAGTTCCTGTTGGTCTGAGGTGGCTCCTATTTCTCTTCAGAAAACCCCTGTCTGTCTCAGTCTGACATATGCAAGAAGAGAGAAGGTAACCAAGTAGGGTCTCACTGATCAGTTTTGACACTAAGTATGTCCATGTGCTGTATGAGCAGTTATTTATCCATAATTAAGAGTTCCTGTTAACGAAAGATATTGGAGCTTAGCCTGCTGTAATTTCAGCGGTAAAACATTCTCAAGCTGCAGACACAGGACATTATTGAACATAAGCCAAGAAAGAAATAAAAAACAAACAAACAAAACAAACAAACAAAAAAAACAAGGTCCTGTGGAATAAGCCACAGAGAAAAGGGGGACAGGGGAAAACGTAGTAAGCCAATTCTGCTATCTAGAAACCATATTCTAGACACATCTGCAGTCTGTAATAGTGATTGACTGTTTTACATCTGTGTCAATATCCTACTGCCACAAAAAGACCAGTAACAATAGAGTGCTTGAATCCATGTGATTCTGAAAAGCAAAAACAATAAATATGTTAATAAACAAACAAACAAATAAATAAATAGGTAACTGTGAAACGTGTGACTTGGAACCGCAGAGCATTTTCTGCCTTGGCAAAAACAGGGTCAGTTACCTTGACTCTTCTGAAATGACTTTGGGAAAGCTAAGTGAAAATAAAAGAGTTATACAGATGCTGTTGGATGTGATATTGTATGTGAAGCACTGGGATTGTGTTTAAAAGAACACCAAAGTCAAGGTTTGCAGGAGCACTTGATGACAAAAAGCTCTAAGATAACAGACCACAGATCAAGGTTAAATTTAAACTGTTGGGTTATTTATAGATAAAAATTGAAGACATACACAAATATTGGTACTAGATGCCATCATTAGTCATCATTTCAGGTGTCAGGTCCCTATTCTTCGATACCCAACATCCACAATGACGGCGAAACAACTAGTAGCTCAGTGTTCCAACATTCGAAAGAAGGGGCTGCTCTCACAGCTAGAGATTGACGAGGTACAACACAAATGCTACGGCAAGGAGGAGTCAGGACGCCAGGTCAGGGGGATATCATCACCCCCACCCGAGATTGGGTACATAGCCCCAAGTGCGATAGGAGAAGGATCGTTGAGTGCGAGAGGAACTGACCTGAAAGATAGGATCATGGCCAAGCTTGAAACCTGGATCCCCCGTAGCCGGTTACCAAGATTACGTGAAGTACCCTCAGAAGGTCTGCTAGATGATGTTAATGCAGCACTACGGACAATACCTACAACCACGATTACCGACACTAACAAGCTGATCTACAATACGGCAGCAGTGATCAGTGAGATGCTTGGCTACAAGTTGAACAGCCACAAGGGGCAGTACCCTCCATGGAGAAGGAGGCTAGAGCGCAAGATCAAAGTAGCACGGAGGGAGGTTAGCCAACTAACGGAGTTGCAGAAAGGTGCGACAAAGAAGGTGCATAAGAAATACTGCTAGTTAACGAGAGACACCCGGAATGGCTAACCGAAGGTCGGACGGTCCTGATCCCCAAGGACCCCAAGAAGGGACCGGTCCCCTCCAACTACCGACCAATAACATGCCTCAGTACTACATGGAAGCTCCTGTCAGGCATCATATCGGCTAAGATGAACAGGCACATGGGTCAATACATGAGTGGGACACAGAAAGGAATTGGCAAGAATACCAGAGGCGCAAAACACCAGCTACTGGTAGACAGAACAGTCAGCCGAGACTGCAAGACCAGACTGACCAACCTGTGCACTGCCTGTGAAGGCCTATGACTCAATGCCCCACAGCTGGATACTGGAATGCCTAGAATTGTACAAGATCAATGGGACCCTAAGAGCCTTCATCAGGAACTCAATGGGGATGTGGCGCACAACACTAGAGGCCAACTCCAAGCCTATAGCACAAGTCACCATCAAGTGCGGGATCGACCAAGTAGATTCTCTGTCCCCACTGCTGTTCTGCATAGGCCTGAACCCCCTCAGTGAGATCATTAACGAGACTGGCTACGGATACCGACTACGGAACGGAGCAGTTGTCCGCCACCTCCTGTACATGGATGACATCAAGCTGTATGCCAAGAGTGAACGAGACATCGATTCACTGATCCACACTACCAGGCTATACAGCAATGACATTGGAATGTCGTTCGGACTGGAGAAGTGTAGTCGGATGGTAACAAAGAGAGGGAAGGTAGTCAGAACTGAGGGGATTGAACTACCAGAAGGCAACATTGCAGACATAGAGGACAGTTACAAGTACCTGGGGATCCCGCAGGCGAATGGGAACCATGAAGAGGCCGCTAGAAAAGCTGCAACCACCAAGTACCTGCAGAGGGTCAGGCAAGTCCTGAGGAGTCAGCTGAATGGTAAGAACAAGATCCGGGCCATCAACACGTACGCCCTGCCCGTGATCAGGTACCCTGCTGGGGTAATAGGCTGGCCAAAGGAGGAGATAGAAGCCACTGACATAAAGACAAGAAAGCTCCTTACCATGCATGGAGGGTTTCACCCCAAGTCCAGCGCCCTGAGGCTGTACGCTAAGCGGAAGGAAGGGGGCCGGGGACTGGTGAGTGTCAGCACCACAGTTCAGGATGAGACAACGAACATCCAAGAATACATTGGGAAGATGGCCCCAACTGACCGAGTGCTCAGTGAATACCTCAGGCAGCAGAAACCCAAGAAAGAGGAGGGAGACGAGGAACCATCATGAAAGGACAGGCCCCTGCACGGTATGTACCACCGGCAGATAGAGGGGGTGGCTGATATCCAGAAATCCTACCAGTGGCTGGACAAAGCTGGACTGAAAGACAGCACAGAGGCACTAATCATGGCAGCACAAGAACAAGCTCTGAGCACAAGATCCATAGAGGCTGGGGTCTATCACACCAGGCAAGACCCCAGGTGCAGGCTGTGTAAAGATGCCCCAGAGACAATCCAGCACATAACAGCAGGGTGCAAGATGCTAGCAGGCAAGGCATACATGGAACGCCATAACCAAGTGGCCGACATAGTGTACAGGAACATCTGTGCCGAGTATAACCTGGAAGTCCCGAGGTCAAAATGGGAGATGCCCCCAAGGGTGGTGGAGAATGACCGAGCTAAGATCCTGTGGGACTTCCAGATACAGACGGACAAAATGGTGGTGGCTAACCAACCGGACATAGTGGTGGTAGATAAACAGAAGAAGACGGCCGTAGTGATCGATGTAGCGGTTCCGAATGACAGCAATATCAGGAAGAAGGAACACGAGAAGCTGGAGAAATACCAAGGGCTCAGAGAAGAGCTCGAGAGGATGTGGAGGGTGAAGGTAACGGTGGTCCCCGTGGTAATCGGAGCACTAGGTGCGGTGACTCCCAAGCTAGGCGAATGGCTCCAGCAGATCCCGGGAACAACATCGGAGATCTCTGTCCAGAAGAGCGCAGTCCTGGGAACAGCTAAGATACTGCGCAGGACCCTCAAGCTCCCAGGCCTCTGGTAGAGGACCCGAGCTTGAAGGATAAACCGCCCGCAGGGGCGTGCTGGGTGTTTTTTTTATATATATCTATCTATATATCTATATCTATATATTTATATATCTATATATATATATCTATATATATCTCATAATAATCTGACAATACTATAATATTGGCCATATTATATTTACATTGCCACAGTGAGTTGACTTTAGTCTCATGAACAACATTAACTAATTGTTATTTACTAACTAATGTTAAATGACTGTTCAGCACAGAAATGAAGCCCAACAATCATGTTTTACAGTCCCGTGGTCTCAGCCTCAGATACTCAACTAATCAAAGTGATGTCATGACAAAAATGAATGACCAACAAAACATTTTTCTCCTTCATTTCTGTCACACAAAGCTGTATGTAACGCGTCTCGCGGTTAGTATCATGGTTGCTAGGCAACCTGAACAGCGCGACGAAGCGTATACCGTCCCATTTCACAAACCTCTCACTTCCGCACTTCTCGTACATATAGTACGCACCGTACGTAGTACGCGTAGTACGCGAAGTGCGCGTACTTCAAGCATGCAGTCTCTTAATTGGGACACAGCCTATGTCCACGTCCTCCCCCATGGTTGTGTACCTCTCCGTGTTTCCCCAAGTGTGTTATTTTTAGAATTTTTAAACCCAGTTTAGTTTTGTATCACCTTTTCCCTTACAGCGAATAAAGCTGCATTTTGAGTTCAAGTTTTGTTTCCCGTGAGTTTGCATTTGGGTCCTCTCCTGCTGGCTCATAAGAAAGGGAGCAAATGGGTTGAACCACTCTGGAAGCACCGAATCCATACAATCCAACTGGACAGCTCTAGGTGGGGCGTGGAGGTTAGTGAATAAAAAAAACAAAACAAAAAAACCCCACACACATGTGCAGGGCCAGTGACTGAGCAGTGTGACAATCAGTGTTTTGGGGACATAGCAATACAGTTTTTAATCTTCACTAGCCAACCTACTCACCAGATTTTGCTTTCAGCCACCTCCCAAAATGAAGTTCCAGTTAGAGAGTCACCATTTTGTCACCCTGGAGGAGATGCACACATGCACAAGTGCAAGGGGTAAAAATGGGAGTTTTGTAAAAAAAATAGCAGCCAAATTAGAAGTACTTCCAATTTGTCTAAGGAGACTTCATCCCAGGGGAAGCAGTCAGTTTAAATCAGGTGTTTTCTTTCACTTTCATGGAAAACATTTAAAGCTTTGATTGAATCTCAGACATGACCGTAGATCGGGATGATGATTCACTTATCAGCAGGGAGCATAAAGTAAAGACACACTGGAATGGCTCAGGGAGTTAATGGAGCCTTAATGGGTACAGCTTGTTCCAGCTCATCCCATAGATCAAAGGTGTCGAACTCCAGGCCTCGAGGGCAGGTGTCCTGCAGGTTTTAGATGTGTCCTTGATCCAACACAGCTGATTCAAATGGCTAAATGACCTCCTCAGCATGTCTCGAAGTTCTCCAGAAGCCTGGTAATGAACTAATCATTTGATTCAGGTGTGTTGACCCAGGGTGAGATCTAAACTAGAGATGGCACGATACCACTTTTTTATGTCCGATACCGATACCAATATCATAAATTTGGATATCTGCCGATACCGATATGAATCCGATATAATGTGTTTTAATCAACAAAACTGTTTTTTTTGTTTTTTTTAAATATCTTGCTGCATTTTGTATAAGTTCATACTCAAGTTTAAAACAACAACTACACTAAAGCTATTCTGTTATACCTGTATGCAAAAAAATATATTTCATAGTTCAGCAATACTGATCAATCTAATAAACTTAAACCTACACCATCCTCCCTATTCTGGTATTTTAAAGAGTACTTAGCGTAAATATTAAGCAACCTAACTAATAGGGTTCCAACTCCCAGCAACAACAAAAATAAATAAATAAAAAATGGGGAACCACCCCTCACGCTCCACCTCATGATGCTTAATCGACGTAATCAACCTTAATTTGATGCAGTGTGAAAAAAAATGCACAGAAATCAATTATTTTTCAAGAAATATTAAATAGATTCAACATCTTTCTTCAACAAAATTGCAGACTGCACAGATGGTACCTTCCCAAAGGAAAAAGTACTATAGCTTACTAGGGTATATATATTAGACTTAATAGTCACTATATACAGTAATTGACTTCTATTCATTTTACATCAAATTAAAACTTTGGGTGTCAGATAATTATTTATTAAAAGCTAGACATTTTAAATGAGAATAAGAAAGAAAAGTATGTCTTTGTGCCCCCTTTTCCCTGTTAATGCCCTATCGGCCCCCCTGGCTAAACTTTGCTAGATCCGCCCCTGCACAGTTACCAGCCGTCAGCTACGTAGAAAAAGATCCTGGAGTAGAAAGTAATATTAAATAAGTTCTAACAACAGCTTATCAAGCTTAAACGTGCTGCTGTTGTTCAGCCACTGGTTTCCTCTTTCTGGTGCAAAGTGGGCCAAAAAAAAACAAGAGAGACGGACTGTGACAGAAAAGCCGATCAGCTGATCATTAAGCAGTTTCATGATTGAAGTAGCAGCAAGAAGAGGCAGTCGCTTGTTAAGCTTAACGCAGGAATGCTTTACAAACATTCAGAGATGGACTTACACACTTGCTTTACTTCTCTCGGGATAACTTTGTCAGAGATGAAATGCCGGGTTGCTAGCGAAGCTCCAAATGCTATCCAGACCACCGACAGGTCCCGCATGCCACAGCCGCTCTATCACGTGATGCATACTGCTCCGACGTGCTAACGTTCTGAGGTGAGTTACGGCGTGTTGCAAGTTTTGTGAGGTTATTTCGTGATATTTAATGGATCGGATTACATTTTTTATTTTTCTCCGATATCCGATCCAGTAGTTTAGGTCAGTATCGGACCGATACGTAATATCGGATCGGTCCATCTCTAATCTAAACCCTGCAGGACATCAGCCCTCGAGGCCTGGAGTGCGACACCCCTGCCATAGATGCTTGATCAAAAGTGGATCTGGGAAGTCTGGAGGTCAGTTCAATTCCTTTGAGTTCCCCCTGTGTTGTTGTCGCACCATCACTGAGTTTTAAAGGAAATCAAGGAAATTGTGACGATATTTCAGTTTGTCAGTTTGCGCATATATCTATATATCGATATATTCTCACATTTTAATATAAAGAGGCAAAAATAATCTAAATATACTATTTAGAATAGATAGATAGATGGATAGATGGATGGATAAAAATGATTTAAATAATATATATATTTTTTTCCTTGTGAAACACTGAGAGGTCTCACACCAATGCTATGTCCTAATTCAGGGGGCTGCATCAGTCAAATAAAACAACCTAGACTTTTTATCTATTTTGTCTGACCTTAATGCAGGGGTAGGGAACTCCAGGCCTCGAGAGCCAGTGTCTTAAAGGTTTTAGATGTCCTTAATCCAACACAGCTGATTTAAATGGATAATTACCACCTCAACATGTCTTGAAGTTCACCAGAGGCCTGGTAATGAACTAATCATTTGATTCAGGTGTAACCCTGGGTGAGATCTAAAACCTTCAGGACACTGGCTCTCGAGGCCTGGAGTTCCTTACCCCTGCCTTAGTGTATAAATCTCAGATTTCTCAAGACAAGAGAAGGCCCTGGCCACGTAAAAACAAGATTTCTTAGCCTATGCCCCTTTAGCCAAAAGTAATGTAAACACTATGTATGTAAACAGTTAGCTAATGTAGTCCATGAAACTAGTATCATTTCAGGTTGACACTTGGGTCTATAATAAATATATTATTTATTTATATACATGAAATATATTTCATCATAAAAGACTACTGGTTTAACTCAGTCAACTCAAACACTCTGCTTTGATGTAGCTTGTAACAATGTATATGACAAATAATGTTCCTTTGTTCTTGCTGTTATATTCTTCTCATTGCCATTGTCTGTTTGCCTCATGCTCATACAATTTCATAACTGTCTTATGTGAAATGTCAAAGGAACACCTTTTAATTAGAGTATAGCATGAAGTCAATTAAACTTCTGGGATATTGATCTCCTCAGTTAAATACCCAAGGATGTTGTTAATAAGTTTCAGCTGTTTTGATGTTAATGAAATTAACAACAGGTGCACTAAGGGCGACAATTAGACAACCCTCCCAAAACAACGTTTTTGCAGGTGGAGGCCACTGATATATTTTTCCTCATCGTTTCTGTTTTTTTCCACAAGATTAGGGTCAGTGTCATACTGACAGTATAAAGGGATACCTCGACCCTACTGAGGCTCCACAGGTAGTCCAACTCCTCCAGCAGGTATCACTACCAGAAGGTTTGCTATGTCCCCAGCACAATCTCGAGAGCATGGAGGAGATTTCCAAGAGGCAGGCAGTTAACTTAGGAGGGTTGGACAGGTCCTTAACCCATCAGCAGGACTGGTATCTGCTCCTTTGTGAAAGGAGGAAGAGCTGAGCACTGGCAGAACTTTACAAAATGACCTCCAGGGAGCATCTGGTATGAATGTCTCTTACCAAACAGTGTGAAAGAGACTAGTAATGAGAGTAGCCTGAGGGCTCAGCATCCTCACGTAAATCTTGTACCCACTGCCCAACACCTTGGAACCAGATTGGTATTTACTAGGATGCCTTTAGTTGTCTGCCCGAAACCGGAAGTGATGTCATTTTGGCGGAAATGTAGTTTTTTCTCTACCTTCAGGGCCTATACAAGCAAATACTGGTGTTTTTAAAGGTTATGTTTGACTTTATGACTTTCTGTGTTGTTTCTGGGATGCTTAGAAGTCAAATTGCACTGCTGGAAATAGTTTATTTTGATACACATGCTGTTTTCTTTGGAAATTTGCATTATAATATTTATTTTCGTTTTTCCTGCAGTGTATAAAAATTGGTGTATTTAAAAAAAATAAAACTATGAAGACACTCAAAATAAATTTCCTGTGGTGGGAAACTATTTTGTGCAACTTTTTTGTATTTACAGTTTTGAGGGATAAGCCTCTTAAATTTCTCTAACTAGAAATATATGTTAAAAAAAACAAAAACGATTTTCAATTTTTTTGTAGTTTTTGCAATCTATGTAATTACTATGCACTTAATGCATACATATTATTAAAATTTGGGCTATAATGGTTGTATTGATGTATAGCAACTTAAAATGCTCCCAAAAATACAGCATGTAAAAATATAATATAAGCTCTCTCTGCAGGATTGCTCTCCCCCCGCTTCAGGACACCTACACCAGGAGATGCCGGACTAGAGCAGCGCAGACACTGAAGGACCCGTCCCATCCTGGCAACAAACTGTTCCAACTTCTGCAATCTGGTAGAAGGTTCCACATCATCCGGGCAAGGACAGAGAGACTCAAGAGGAGCTTCTATCCCCAAGCCATCCGGGCCCTAAACACACACACCCGCCCTCTCACATCATCTATAATTGACTGAGACAGGACTCTCTTCCAGACACTCTAAACCCAGGCACAATGTACATTCCAAATTCCTTTAATTTTAAATATTGTCTATTCTGTAAAATAGTCAGATGTCTATTCATATTAATGTACAGAATTCACCTGCTTGCTGCTACTACTGCACATTCACCCAATGTATATATTATATATTATATATATTATATATATATATAATGTTCTTCCTCTACCCCCCCCCCCCCCCCCATTTTTGCACATGTCGAGGAGCGTGTCAGGCTACATTTCACTGTGTTATACTTGTATAACTATGCACGTGACAAATAAAGAACCTTGAACCTTGAACTTAAAGGGTTAATGTTTAATCCCATGTACACAACTAACAAGTCAAATACTCAAGCCTTTTAATTCAGCTCTGATTTTTTTATATTGATATATTCAATACATACTTTTTGAAATCAAAATGTTGGCCTGTGTTTCTGTCCTCACAGGAAACACACTTCAAATGTATGATTTTATAGAATATGATACATTACTGTAGATCATGAATATGAAGTGTTTAAAATAATCTCAGCACTAAACATCTGAAGGAGTAATATTAACCCATTTAACGCCACATTTAACAGTGTCAGCTAATATCAAATAGTTAGATAACTACAGAAATATTGAAATGTTAATTTTAATACTATTTTAATAGTATAGTTATTAAATATTTTAATAGTTTATTAAAATATTTAATTCTTCAAATCTTTGTCTCTTCTTCCTATTTGCTTCCTTCTGGTACCAGGTTGCTGAGGGAATGTCGGCATGGTCAAAACAAAGGTTAGTTTTGTTTTTGTAAATGTTTCACTGGTTGAAGCCAGAAATTCTGTAGTTAATGTTTGCTGATGTTTGCTGAAAAGTCAACAGCAGTATTAGAATGTCTCATGTAATTTATCAATTTTAAACTGGTTTGTAGTTAAGGATCTATCTTTATCGAATGGGGTTTGACAGCTCTTAGCTGGGCTTGCCGTTTGTTTCCTATGTCTGGCGCTTTGTATTGTCTTGCATGTCCCTGATAGGTGGAGTTCATTAGTGCAGTTGGGATCACGTGGACAGTCTGCTGGGAGAATTTAAGTGCTTGTTGTTTCAGTCTTCTCTTACTGTTCATGCACACAGCACTATGCTATTTCTTTGGTTGGCCTGGGTATTTTACATTTTACACTTCACAACACTATACAACAAATATTGAAATACTTATCCAACTAATATGAACACATCTTCTAGAGCAGCGGTCCCCAACCTTTTTTGCGCCATGGACCGGTTTATGCCCGACATTATTTTCACGGACCGGCCTTTAAGGTGTCGCCGATAAATACAACAAAATAAATCTAGTACCGGTACCGAAAAAAAGAAGATTTATTCATAACACACGTGAAAAGGAAAACCAAGTTAACGATTAAAAACGATAACAAAATAACGCTGAAAACCGATAAAAACCCTGAAAACCATACATTTCACACCTGAGCCTCAACTCTCGCGGCCCGGTACCAAACGACTCACGGACCGGTACCGGTCCGAGGCCCGGGGACCTGGGGACTGCTGTTCTAGAGCTACTTTTTTGCTCCTTTTAGTTAATACACTGCTGAATTTTATTTAAAGCAATGTATCTCCTATTATTTTTCATGGCACATGAGCTGGGCTGTGACACTGGCCCTTCATTTTTCATCTTTGAAACCAAAGAATTCAAAGATTTTCAATAGACAATCTGTAAAATCTGAACAACACAGTAGCATTGAAACATGACTTGATTTAGGTGGACTTAGACTCAATGTTCATTTTTGGTTAAGGTAAATGATCAGCTTAACAATGCTCATAATTTTCTTGTTCAGTTAAAGAAGGTAGGAGGCAGCAGCGTGGAGAGGGACAAAAGAATAAAGACGTGAGGCGGTAGCAGCTGTATGCACTGCTGTGTTACAGTCATTACTTATGTGCAAATGTGGTGAACAAATTTCAGGGTCAAGACTACACAAACGGGGGAAAAAAGAAAGCCGAGGTGGACAAACAGCAAGCTGGAAAACTGCATGCTGTCTCAATTTCCTCTCTTTTCCCTTACTTTTATTTTCGCCACAGTTCCTTTGATAACTGACACAATATAATGTGTGCTGTGACCCCCCCCAATATATTTAAAAGATTTAAAACATTTACAAGTTCATGTTTTCTTTATGAGCAGCCAGATCTCTAACAAAGCCATTAGCAGTTTTCTTGTGACACTTTGTCCAATAAAAGCAGGTCAATATACCGTTTACATCGTGTTATCAGAGACTGTTATTCAACATCATGTTATTTTGTGTGCCAGCGCCTCACTTTCTACACTTAATCATGCTTTGCATAAGGTCTGGGGAATTAATACCTGTGGATATTTATTTAAAGACAGACTTGGACCATCTAAATGTCCCCTTACTGTTTTCATAAATTAAGCTTCTATTATTACTGCTGCATATGTATCCATCACGGCCAGTCCCAAAATAACCTGAGCCTAATTATTCTGCCACCAGTGACGGATGTTCGCTGTGAAGAAAACCTTTTCTACAAGCTATAATCCTGTTGTACTATCTAAACCACAATGTTTGGAGGAGGGAGTAGAGACACTACAATGAGCTTGGAAAAGGACTCTTTTCTTGATGGTAGCTGTTTATAGCAACTACACTACCTGAACTTTTCCCAACTAGCTAGTTAATATAGTAGAAAGTTTAGAACATTTAGTTTGCTATTACCCTCAGGATGTAGATCCAAACAAAGCTGCAATTTTTATGTGGAGGGGTCCAAATATCCCAAAAGGACAAATCGGCAACACAAAACATTACTCAGGTTGGAAATAATGCATTAATGCGTAGGCTACAATTACTGATCTACAGAAATAACGGTGCTGTTAACAGAAATTTGTTTCTAAAACTGTTAGAATTAAAAATAGAAAACCAACACAGTGTTGCATTGCTGACTTCAATAGAATATAGCTTTTGATGCCTTGCATACTTTAATTCCAGCCCACACAAAGAATGCAAAAAAGAGGTGTTCAAAGAACTGCACAGTGCCAGACCTCCTGGCATCCACATCTCGCCCGAGTATTTGAAACACAAGAACATCTTGTAAATATAAATCATCACATAACTCTAATTTCACTCGGTGACAAAGCCTACTTTATTGTCTGCAGCATCACAGCCATTTGCCAGCCCAGTGAAACAGAAAGAAGCTGATCTCTAACTACAAGAAGGAACATGCCTTTCAAGTCAAATGTAAGTCTTACTTGTGAGAAAGTCATCAGATATGGCACAAGCCTAAAGAATTCCACCGATAACCTTCACACTGTAATGCCCCTGAATAAATGTCAAATACTATCTGCTGTTAGCTCAGTGAAACCATTGCATTCAATCTGTCCAAATGGAAGTGAAGAGCGGTGAGAAATAAATCCTTAAATCACACTGCGTCAAGTTTCTAAAAAACAGACAAGACAAAACATTGGTAAATTCTTTCATGTTCAGTGGATCCAGCAGAGGAAGTGTATAAATGGTATAAATTGTACTGCAGTCTGTGTGCAAAAAAACCCCCCAAAAATAAAAATGTCAGTTTGCTATTGGCTTCCTATGTCTGTGTAAAAACAACCACAATAAAAGAGAGAGAAATAAAAGCTATGCTGTTATTCATATATACATGTAACCACTCGCTCAAGGACACACACTTGCATCAGGTCTTTGAATATTCAAATAATGCAAGCTTCACTTGTCTCTTTCTTCCTATGAAAGACTGCAGTAGCTTATAATCAATCCAAAGTAATACTTCTGCTTTTATAAGAGCCAGAGTCATTAATGTGTTTAAGGTAATGTATAGGGACTGGAGATCAAATCATAGAGGTCTGCCCTTTGGGTTGATAGTACAATTTTGATTGATGTAGTCCTTTTACATTCAGGTGATGGGAGTCAAATGGCTTTTATATAAATGTGCATACATCCCCCGTCCCCCATACATACACATCCTTGCAATATCCTTCGCTCTGATAGTTTAGACATTCACAAATTGCAGCTGAGTTAATTCAGTTTGGTTGCTTCCAATGCAACCACCCAAAGAGATTCTCTGTTTTCAGTTTTTGAGCTTCACCATACTTGTTGCTTTGAGGTCCAACTTTCAGACAGTACATGCACTGAAGTGGAAATCTTGTAATTGTTTTTGAGATATTAACTTTCTGTTATACTCTCCCATCTTATCAAATTTCTATGTAAAAAAAAAAAAAAAATTCAAACAATTATTTCAATGTTGATTTAATTGATTGACAAAACCTTATATGGACCTACATTTAAAATTACAAATCCCAGAAAACATTCATGTTGTCATTGGATGATAACTTTAGCTTAAACAAACTTTAATGCATTGTAATGTTTTGTCATCCCCACTATAATGTACAAAAAAACTTTTACTTCAGTTTTCTTTGACTTTTCAATTTGCGTTGAATAAATTTGATAAAGGTCAAGCGCTTGTAGGTAAGAAACGACCCAAGACTTTGGAATGAATATACAGTGCGTACCAACTAAACAAGCAATCCATAATTCCAATATTGATTTAAATGTAGAGTCCACCTCAGTTGGTAGAATGTTGTTTCAGAAGGGCTACACACATATCACCTATACTCACATAAACCCATATAAACGTAGATGTTGTTAAGGAGTGCATTTGATACTCAGCAGGGGAGATATAAAGGGAGTTGATGAGATAAAGGTCTCAGGTGTAGTAGTACTGCAGCACTTCGCTCCTTGCTAACCCACATTGCTTTAACTTTTTAACAGTATTGTGTCACAGTGGATTCTGGACCTAAGGTGGGGGATTTCTCTCAAACACGGCCTTGTGCAACCTTTGGTTTAAAATGATAACCTTCAGGTTTGTACACTACTATGTACTAAGAGTGAAAAATCTGTTTGGTGAGTTAGCATTCATAGTCACCAAAAAACACATACCTGACAGATTTCTTTAGCATTTTAAACAAACAACTGGGCTGTGTTTGGTTTATATGCCATTCTTGTTTTTCCCATGCTCATGTATTATATTCTTTATGAACGTAATGGAAGTAAATGGTAATATTTTTTTAATGTTTGTACCCAGCAGGGTTTTAATAGTTTTGCAATTTTCATTAGTTTCTATTTTTATTTAGTTTTGGCTTCAGATTTTCAATTTTTTTATCAATTTTAATTAGTGTGAATGCTTGAAAAGCATTCACAGTATTGTTCTTCTAATCTTTATTATTAGTGTGAATGCTTGAAAAGCATTCACAGTATTGTTCTTCGAATCTTTATTATTAGTGTGAATGCTTGAAAAGCATTCACAGTATTGTTCTTCTAATCTTTATTCTATTTTATTCTGTATTCCGTACGTTTTTTGTACTCCTACTCCTTCAAAACCGTTCAACTTAGAAAAACCATTCAAACACCATTAGATTCCTCTTCTTTTGGACATGACTGCTTCTATTTTTCTCATTTTTAACATTTATATTTTTAATTTTATTCAACTTTATTCAACAAAAATTTCCCAAAATTTCCCATGTATTTCAATGGGGAGACCCTTCAAATTCTCATTCAACTTATTCATTTTTAAACTCTTACTACTTCCACATACATTGACATAGAGCCACCATTCAAACTTTAAAACGAAGACAAGACATTCAACTATTCAACTTGTATTTATCTTTTCAATATCTATTATACTTTTTCTTCAGTTCCAGTTTAAGTTTCATGATGTTTTTTCACCCGTTTCAGAGTTTATAATGGGTGTGTATGGGACGGAATGTTGGGGCTAGAGTGAGACAGCTCAACTGCTAGAGTGAGAGGAGCAAAAAAATTAATCTTAAAATCTTTTTTAAAACTGCTGCTGTGTCCGCAGCGTTTGCTCTACAGGTATGATTTTACCCTCAAAACGTAGCCATGGCTGTCCTCTTTCATCCAATGTGTTTACTATTGTACTAGGTGTTACGGTTCTTTCATAAATGTCACCAATGCACAGCCTCCTCCCTCCAACTCTTCCATAGACTCTAATGTTAAAATGGCTCAGAAGGTTCGTTTGAAAATCAGAAGAGCATGGTGTCTTTCCACTGTCACCACGTCCATATAATAAACTCCACAGACATGAAAACTGAGAATTTGGTAGACTAGAAGCTGCTGTCGCTCACGGTGAAAGAATTTCGTCAATACGACTTTTACTTTTCATTTGGGAACGATTTGTTTCGGCCTGACTTTTCTGTTCATTTTAAGCAGCAAAAGTGAGGTGCATGTCTGTGTCCGTGTGTATGGAGCCATTGGGTGCAGTCACTATAGCAACCAGGCTCACACCTGCCTGCTTAACGAGCTCTCTCTCTCTCTCTCTCTCTCTCTCTGCCAAGATTTATCTTAAACACTTCTCTTTCAACTGCTGCTGTGTCCACAGTGTCACAGCCATCATTTTACCCTCAAAACGTCGCCATTGTTGTTCTTTTTCCAACATCTTGTCTTTCAAAGCTCAGAGATGTAAACTTTTTAAACTGTGTGGGTCCAAGTGGAGGGATCACATTTTAGTCATTCAGTGATTCAAAGAATATGACCTTTTAATATTCTTTCAGATGTTTTCTGACTCTAAATGTTCTCTTCTAAATTCTTAGGGTTTTCTAATTTACAATTAAAACATTTTCAGCTTTTTTCCAACTTCTTCTTCTGTGTAACGTTCAGCTTTTAGCAGTTCAGCACCTTTGTTTTCAGGTTAAATTCGGGTTTTTTTGGGGTTTTTTTTAATCTCATTCAATATTTTTAACTCAAAATTCAGCAATTAATTCATTTCAGTGCATACATTCAGATTCAAGCATTCACACTGCAGTTTCTTCAGAAAATGCACTTTCTAGTTATATTTAGTGTGAATGCTTGAAAAGCATTCACAGTATTGTTCTTCTAATCTTTATTATTAGTGTGAATGCTTGAAAAGCATTCACAGTATTGTTATTCTAATCTTTATTATTATTATTAGTGTGAATGCTTGAAAAGCATTCACAGTATTGTTATTCGAATCTTTATTATTATTATTCTATTTTATTATTATCTATTCCGTACGTTTTTTGAAAGCCTACTCCTTCAAAACCGTTCAACTTAGAAAAACCATTCAAACACCGTTAGATTCCTATTCTTTTGGACAACATTGCTTCTATTTTTCTCATTTTTAACATTTATATTTTTAATTTTATTCAACTTTTTTCAACAAAAATTTATAATGTATTTCAATGGGGAGACCCTTCAAATTCTCATTCAACTTCCTCCTCTTTAAACTGTATCTACTTCCACATACATTGACATAGAGCCACCATTCAAACTTTAAAACGAAGACAAGACATTCAACTATTGAACTTGTATTTATCTTTTCAATATCTATTATACTTTTTCTTCAGTTCCAGTTTAACTTTCATGATGTTTTTTCACCCGTTTCAGAGTTTATAATGGGTGTGTATGGGACGGAATGTTGGGGCTAGAGTGAGGCAGCTCAACTGCTAGAGTGAGAGGAGCAAAAAAATTAATCTTAAAATCTTTTTTAAAACTGCTGCTGTGTCCGCAGCGTTTGCTCTACAGGTATGATTTTACCCTCAAAACGTAGCCATCGCTGTCCTCTTTCATCCAATGTGTTTACTATTGTCCTAGGTGTTATGGTTCTTTCGTAAATGTCACCAATGCACAGCCTCCTCCCTCCAACTCTTCCATAGACTCTAATGTTAAAATGGCTCAGAAGGTTCGTTTGAAAATCAGAAGAGCATTGGGTCTTTCCACTGTCACCACGTCCATATAATAAACTCCACAGACATGAAAACTGAGAATTAGGTAGACTAGAAGCTGCTGTCGCTCACGGTGAAAGAATTTTGTCAATACGACTTTTACTTTTCATTTGGGAACGATTTGTTTCGGCCTGACTTTTCTGTTCATTTTAAGCAGCAAAAGTGAGGCGCATGTCTGTGTACGTGTGTATGGAGCCATTGGGTGCGGTCACTATAGCAACCAGGCTCACACCTGCCTGCTTAACGAGCTCTCTCTCTCACTCTGCCAAGATTCATCTTAAGCACTTCTCTTTCAACTGCTGCTGTGTCCACAGTGTTACAGCCATCATTTTACCCTCAAATTGTCGCCATTATTGTTCTCTTTCCAACACCGTATCTTTCAAAGCTCAGGCATTTAAACTTTTTAAACTGTGTGGATCAAAGTGGAGGGATCACATTTGAGTCATTCAGTGATTCAAAGAATATGACCTTTTAATATTCATTCAGATGTTTTCTGACTCTAAATGTTCTTTTCTCATTTCTTAGGGTTTTCTAATTTACATTTAAAACATTTTCAGTTTTTTTCCAACTCCTTCTTCTGTGTAACCTTCAGCTTTTAGCAGTTCAGCACTTTTGTTTTCAGGTTAAATTCATTTTTTTTTTTTTTGTTTTTTTTTTAATCTCATTCAATATTTTTAACTCAAAATTCAGCAATTAATTCATTTCAGTGCATACATTCAGATTCAAGCATTCACACTGCAGTTTCTTCAGAAAATGCACTTTCTAGTTAGTGTGAATGCTTGAAAAGCATTCACAGTATTGTTATTCTAATCTTTATTATTATTATATTTTATTATTTTTCCGTACGTTTTTTGAAAGCCTACTCCTTCAAAACCGTTCAACTTAGAAAAACCATTCAAACATCGTTAGATTCCTATTCTTTTGGACAACATTGCTTCTATTTTTCTTATTTTTAACATTTATATTTTTAATTTTATTCAACTTTATTCAACAAAAATTTCCCATGTATTTCAATGGGGAGACCCTTCAAATTCTCATTCAACTTACTCATTTTTAAACTCTTACTACTTCCACATACATTGACATAGAGCCACCATTCAAACTTTAAAACGAAGACAAGACATTCAACTATTCAACTTGTATTTATCTTTTCAATATCTATTATACTTTTTCTTCAGTTCCAGTTTAAGTTTCATGATGTTTTTTCACCCGTTTCAGAGTTTATAATGGGTGTGTATGGGACGGAATGTTGGGGCTAGAGTGAGGCAGCTCAACTGCTAGAGTGAGAGGAGCAAAAAAATTAATCTTAAAATCTTTTTTAAAACTGCTGTTGTGTCTGCAGCGTTTGCTCTACAGGTATGATTTTACCCTCAAAACGTAGCCATGGCTGTCCTCTTTCATCCAATGTGTTTACTATTGTCCTAGGTGTTACGGTTCTTTCATAAATGTCACCAATGCACAGCCTCCTCCCTCCAACTCTTCCATAGACTCTAATGTTAAAATGGCTCAGAAGGTTCGTTTGAAAATCAGAAGAGCATGGTGTCTTTCCACTGTCACCACGTCCATATAATAAACTCCACAGGCATGAAAACTGAGAATTAGGTAGACTAGACATTGCTGTCGCTCACGGTGAAAGAATTTTGTCAATACGACTTTTACTTTTCATTTGGGAGCGATTTGTTTCGGCCTGACTTTTCTGTTCATTTTAAGCAGCAAAAGTGAGGTGCATGTCTGTGTGCGTGTGTATGGAGCCATTGGGTGCGGTCACTATAGCAACCAGGCTCACACCTGCCTGCTTAACGAGCTCTGCCTGCCACTCTGCCAAGATTCATCTTAAGCACTTCTCTTTCAACTGCTGCTGTGTCCACAGTGTTAAAGCCATCATTTTACCCTCAAAACGTCGCCATCGTTGTTCTTTTTCCAACATCTTGTCTTTCAAAGCTCAGAGATGTCAACTTTTTAAACTGTGTGGGTCCAAGTGGAGGGATCACATTTTAGTCATTCAGTGATTCAAAGAATATGACTTTTTAATATTCTTTCAGATGTTTTCTGACTCTAAATGTTCTTTTCTCATTTCTTAGGTTTTTCTAATTTACAATTAAAACATTTTCAGCTTTTTTCCAACTTCTTCTTCTGTGTAACCTTCAGCTTTTAGCAGTTCAGCACTTTTGTTTTCAGGTTAAATTCGGGTTTTTTTTTTATCTCATTCAAGATTTTTAACTCAAAATTCAGCAATTAATTCATTTCAGTGCATACATTCAGATTCAAGCATTCACACTGCAGTTTCTTCAGAAAATGCACTTTCTAGTTATATTTTATTTTTCCGTACGTTTTTTGAAAGCCTACTCCTTCAAAACCGTTCAACTTAGAAAAACCATTCAAACATCGTTAGATTCCTATTATTTTGGACAACATTGCTTCTATTTTTCTCATTTTTAACATTTATATTTTTAATTTTATTCAACTTTATTCAACAAAAATTTCCCATGTATTTCAATGGGGAGACCCTTCAAATTCTCATTCAACTTACTCATTTTTAAACTCTTACTACTTCAACATACGTTCACATAGAGCCACCATTCAAACTTTAAAACGAAGACAAGACATTCAACTATTCAACTTGTATTTATCTTTTCAATATCTATTATACTTTTTCTTCAGTTCCAGTTTAAGTTTCATGATGTTTTTTCACCCGTTTCAGAGTTTATAATGGGTGTGTATGGGACGGAATGTTGGGGCTAGAGTGAGGCAGCTCAACTGCTAGAGTGAGAGGAGCAAAAAAATTAATCTTAAAATCTTTTTTAAAACTGCTGCTGTGTCCTCAGCGTTTGCTCTACAGGTATGATTTTACCCTCAAAACGTAGCCATGGCTGTCCTCTTTCATCCAATGTGTTTACTATTGTACTAGGTGTTACGGTTCTTTCATAAATGTCACCAATGCACAGCCTCCTCCTTCCAACTCTTCCATAGACTCTAATGTTAAAATGGCTCAGAAGGTTCGTTTGAAAATCAGAAGAGCATGGTGTCTTTCCACTGTCACCACGTCCATATAATAAACTCCACAGGCATGAAAACTGAGAATTTGGTAGACTAGACATGGCTGTCGCTCACGGTGAAAGAATTTTGTCAGTACGACATGTACTTTTCATTTGGGAACGATTTGTTTCGGCCTGACTTTTCTGTTCATTTTAAGGAGCAAAAGTGAGGCGCATGTCTGTGTACGTGTGTATGGAGCCATTGGGTGCGGTCACTATAGCAACCAGGCTCACACCTGCCTGCTTAACGAGCTCTGCCTGCCACTCTGCCAAGATTCATCTTAAACACTTCTCTTTCAACTGCTGCTGTGTCCACAGTGTTAAAGCCATCATTTTACCCTCAAAACGTCGCCATCGTTGTTCTCTTTCCAACATCTTGTCTTTCAAAGCTCAGACATTTAAACTTTTTAAACTGTGTGGATCCAAGTGGAGGGATCACATTTTAGTCATTCAGTGATTCAAAGAATATGACCTTTTAATATTCTTTCAGATGTTTTCTGACTCTAAATGTTCTTTTCTCATTTCTTAGGTTTTTCTAATTTACAATTAAAACATTTTCAGCTTTTTTCCAACTTCTTCTTCTGTGTAACCTTCAGCTTTTAGCAGTTCAGCACTTTTGTTTTCAGGTTAAATTCGGGTTTGTTTTTTTTTATCTCATTCAAGATTTTTAACTTAAATTCAGTAATTAATTCATTTCAGTGCATACATTCAGATTCAAGCATTCACACTGCAGTTTCTTCAGAAAATGCACTTTCTAGTTATATTTTATTATTATTATCTATTCCGTACGTTTTTTGAAAGCCAACTCCTTCAAAACCGTTCAACTTAGAAAAACCATTCAAACACCGTTAGATTCCTATTCTTTTGGACAACATTGCTTCTATTTTTCTCATTTTTAACATTTATATTTTTAATTTTATTCAACTTTTTTCAACAAAAATTTATAATGTATTTCAATGGGGAGACCCTTCAAATTCTCATTCAACTTCATCCTCTTTAAACTGTATCTACTTCCACATACATTGACATAGAGCCACCATTCAAACTTTAAAACGAAGACAAGACATTCAACTATTCAACTTGTATTTATCTTTTCAATATCTATTATACTTTTTCTTCAGTTCCAGTTTAAGTTTCATGATGTTTTTTCACCCGTTTCAGAGTTTATAATGGGTGTGTATGGGACGGAATGTTGGGGCTAGAGTGAGGCAGCTCAACTGCTAGAGTGAGAGGAGCAAAAAAATTAATCTTAAAATCTTTTTTAAAACTGCTGCTGTGTCCGCAGCGTTTGCTCTACAGGTATGATTTTACCCTCAAAATGTAGCCATCGCTGTCCTCTTTCATCCAATGTGTTTACTATTGTACTAGGTGTTATGGTTCTTTCATAAATGTCACCAATGCACAGCCTCCTCCCTCCAACTCTTCCATAGACTCTAATGTTAAAATCGCTCAGAAGGTTGGTTTGAAAATCAGAAGAGCATGGTGTCTTTCCACTGTCACCATGTCCATATAATAAACTCCACAGGCATGAAAACTGAGAATTCAGTAGACTAGAAGCTGCTGTCGCTCACGGTGAAAGAATTTTGTCAATACGACTTTTACTTTTCATTTGGGAACGATTTGTTTCGGCCTGACTTTTCTGTTCATTTTAAGCAGCAAAAGTGAGGCGCATGTCTGTGTACGTGTGTATGGAGCCATTGGGTGCGGTCACTATAGCAACCAGGCTCACACCTGCCTGCTTAACGAGCTCTGCCTGCCACTGTGCCAAGATTCATCTTAAACACTTCTCTTTCAACTGTTGCTGTGTCCACAGTGTTACAGCCATCATTTTACCCTCAAATTGTCGCCATTATTGTTCTCTTTCCAACACCGTGTCTTTCAAAGCTCAGGCATTTAAACTTTTTAAACCGTGTGGATCAAAGTGGAGGGATCACATTTTCTTCATTCAGTGATTCAAAGAATATGACCTTTTAATATTCATTCAGATGTTTTCTGACTCTAAATGTTCTTTTCTCATTTCTTAGGGTTTTCTAATTTACATTTAAAACATTTTCAGCTTTTTTCCAACTTCTTCTTCTGTGTAACCTTCAGCTTTTAGCAGTTCAGCACCTTTGTTTTCAGGTTAAATTTGATTTTTTGATTTTTTTTTTAATTTCATTCAATATTTTTAACTCAAAATTCAGCAATTAATTCATTTCAGTGCATACATTCAGATTCAAGCATTCACACTGCAGTTTCTTCAGAAAATGCACTTTCTAGTTTATTAGTGTGAATGCTTGAAAAGCATTCACAGTATTGTTATTCGAATCTTTATTAGTGTGAATGCTTGAAAAGCATTCACAGTATTGTTATTCGAATCTTTATTATTATTATTATTATATTTTATCTATTCCGTACGTTTTTTGTAATCCTACTCCTTCAAAACCGTTCAACTTAGAAAAACCATTCAAACACCGTTAGATTCCTATTCTTTTGGACAACACTGCTTCTATTTTTCATATTTTTAACATTTATATTTTTAATTTTATTCAACTTTATTCAACAAAAATTTCCCAAAATTTCCCATGTATTTCAATGGGGAGACCCTTAAAATTCTCATTCAACTTATTCATTTTTAAACTCTTACTACTTCCACATACATTGACATAGAGCCACCATTCAAACTTTAAAACGAAGACAAGACATTCAACTATTCAACTTGTATTTATCTTTTCAATATCTATTATACTTTTTCTTCAGTTCCAGTTTAAGTTTCATGATGTTTTTTCACCCGTTTCAGAGTTTATAATGGGTGTGTATGGGACGGAATGTTGGGGCTAGAGTGAGGCAGCTCAACTGCTAGAGTGAGAGGAGCAAAAAAATTAATCTTAAAATCTTTTTTAAAACTGCTGCTGTGTCCACAGCGTTTGCTCTACAGGTATGATTTTACCCTCAAAACGTAGCCATGGCTGTCCTCTTTCATCCAATGTGTTTACTATTGTACTAGGTGTTATGGTTCTTTCATAAATGTCACCAATGCACAGCCTCCTCCCTCCAACTCTTCCATAGACTCCAATGTTAAAATGTCTCAGAAGGTTGGTTTGAAAATCAGAAGAGCATGGTGTCTTTACACTGTCACCACGTCCATATAATAAACTCCACAGGCATGAAAACTGAGAATTCAGCAGACTAGACATTGCTGTCACTCACGGTGAAAGAATTTTGTCAATACGACTTTTACTTTTCATTTGGGAACGATTTGTTTGGGCCTGACTTTTCTGTTCATTTTAAGCAGCAAAAGTGAGGCGCATGTCTGTGTACGTGTGTATGGAGCCATTGGGTGCGGTCACTATAGCAACCAGGCTCACACCTGCCTGCTTAACGAGCTCTGCCTGCCACTGTACCAAGATTCATCTTAAGCACTTCTCTTTCAACTGCTGCTGTGTCCACAGTGTTACAGCCATCATTTTACCCTCAAATTGTCGCCATTATTGTTCTCTTTCCAACACCGTATCTTTCAAAGCTCAGGCATTCAAACTTTTTAAACTGTGTGGATCCAAGTGGAGGGATCACATTTGAGTCATTCAGTGATTCAAAGAATATGACCTTTTAATATTCATTCAGATGTTTTCTGACTCTAAATGTTCTTTTCTCATTTCTTAGGGTTTTCTAATTTACATTTAAAACATTTTCAGTTTTTTTCCAACTCCTCCTTCTGTGTAACCTTCAGCTTTTAGCAGTTCAGCACCTTTGTTTTCAAGTTAAATTCGGTTTTTTTTTTGTTTTTTTTTAATCTCATTCAATATTTTTAACTCAAAATTCAGCAATTAATTCATTTCAGTGCATACATTCAGATTCAAGCATTCACACTGCAGTTTCTTCAGAAAATGCACTTTCTAGTTATTATTATTATTATATTTTATCTATTCCGTACGTTTTTTGTAATTCTACTCCTTCAAAACCGTTCAACTTAGAAAAACCATTCAAACACCGTTAGATTCCTATTCTTTTGGACAACACTGCTTCTATTTTTCATATTTTTAACATTTATATTTTTAATTTTATTCAACTTTATTCAACAAAAATTTATAATGTATTTCAATGGGGAGACCCTTCAAATCCTCATTCAACTTACTCATTTTTAAACTCTTACTACTTCCACATACATTGACATAGAGCCACCATTCAAACTTTAAAACGAAGACAAGACATTCAACTATTCAACTTGTATTTATCTTTTCAATATCTATTATACTTTTTCTTCAGTTCCAGTTTAAGTTTCATGATGTTTTTTCACCCGTTTCAGAGTTTATAATGGGTGTGTATGGGACGGAATGTTGGGGCTAGAGTGAGACAGCTCAACTGCTAGAGTGAGAGGAGCAAAAAAATTAATCTTAAAATCTTTTTTAAAACTGCTGCTGTGTCCACAGCGTTTGCTCTACAGGTATGATTTTACCCTCAAAACGTAGCCATGGCTGTCCTCTTTCATCCAATGTGTTTACTATTGTACTAGGTGTTATGGTTCTTTCATAAATGTCACCAATGCACAGCCTCCTCCCTCCAACTCTTCCATAGACTCTAATGTTAAAATGGCTCAGAAGGTTCGTTTGAAAATCAGAAGAGCATGGTGTCTTTCCACTGTCACCACGTCCATATAATAAACTCCACAGGCATGAAAACTGAGAATTCAGTAGACTAGAAGCTGCTGTCGCTCACGGTGAAAGAATTTTGTCAATACGACTTTTACTTTTCATTTGGGAACGATTTGTTTCGGCCTGACTTTTCTGTTCATTTTAAGCAGCAAAAGTGAGGTGCATGTCTGTGTACGTGTGTATGGAGCCATTGGGTGCGGTCACTATAGCAACCAGGCTCACACCTGCCTGCTTAACGAGCTCTGCCTGCCACTGTACCAAGATTCATCTTAAACACTTCTCTTTCAACTGCTGCTGTGTCCACAGTGTTACAGCCATCATTTTACCCTCAAATTGTCGCCATTATTGTTCTCTTTCCAACACCGTATCTTTCAAAGCTCAGGCATTTAAACTTTTTAAACTGTGTGGATCAAAGTGGAGGGATCACATTTGAGTCATTCAGTGATTCAAAGAATATGACCTTTTAATATTCATTCAGATGTTTTCTGACTCTAAATGTTCTTTTCTCATTTCTTAGGGTTTTCTAATTTACATTTAAAACATTTTCAGTTTTTTTCCAACTCCTTCTTCTGTGTAACCTTCAGCTTTTAGCAGTTCAGCACCTTTGTTTTCAGGTTAAATTCGTTTTTTTTTTTTTGTTTTTTTTTAATCTCATTCAATATTTTTAACTCAAAATTCAGCTATTAATTCATTTCAGTGCATACATTCAGATTCAAGCATTCACACTGCAGTTTCTTCAGAAAATGCACTTTCTAGTTATTATTATCTATTCCGTACGTTTTTTGAAAGCCCACTCCTTCAAAACCGTTCAACTTAGAAAAACCATTCAAACACCGTTAGATTCCTATTCTTTTGGACAACATTGCTTCTATTTTTCTCATTTTTAACATTTATATTTTTAATTTTATTCAACTTTTTTCAACAAAAATTTATAATGTATTTCAATGGGGAGACCCTTCAAATTCTCATTCAACTTCCTCCTCTTTAAACTGTATCTACTTCCACATACATTGACATAGAGCCACCATTCAAACTTTAAAACGAAGACAAGACATTCAACTATTCAACTTGTATTTATCTTTTCAATATCTATTATACTTTTTCTTCAGTTCCAGTTTAAGTTTCATGATGTTTTTTCACCCGTTTCAGAGTTTATAATGGGTGTGTATGGGACGGAATGTTGGGGCTAGAGTGAGACAGCTCAACTGCTAGAGTGAGAGGAGCAAAAAAATTAATCTTAAAATCTTTTTTAAAACTGCTGCTGTGTCCGCAGCGTTTGCTCTACAGGTATGATTTTACCCTCAAAACGTAGCCATCGCTGTCCTCTTTCATCCAATGTGTTTACTATTGTCCTAGGTGTTATGGTTCTTTCATAAGTGTCACCAATGCACAGCCTCCTCCCTCCAACTGTTCCATAGACTCTAATGTTAAAATGGCTCAGAAGGTTCGTTTGAAAATCAGAAGAGTATGGTGTCTTTCCACTGTCACCACGTCCATATAATAAACTCCACAGACATGAAAACTGAGAATTTGGTAGACTAGACATTGCTGTCGCTCACGGTGAAAGAATTTTGTCAATACGACTTTTACTTTTCATTTGGGAACGATTTGTTTCGGCCTGACTTTTCTGTTCATTTTAAGCAGCAAAAGTGAGGTGCATGTCTGTGTGCGTGTGTATGGAGCCATTGGGTGCGGTCACTATAGCAACCAGGCTCACACCTGCCTGCTTAACGAGCTCTGCCTGCCACTGTACCAAGATTCATCTTAAACACTTCTCTTTCAACTGCTGCTGTGTCCACAGTGTTAAAGCCATCATTTTACCCTCAAAACGTCGCCATCGTTGTTCTTTTTCCAACATCTTGTCTTTCAAAGCTCAGAGATGTAAACTTTTTAAACTGTGTGGGTCCAAGTGGAGGGATCACATTTTAGTCATTCAGTGATTCAAAGAATATGACCTTTTAATATTCTTTCAGATGTTTTCTGACTCTAAATGTTCTTTTCTCATTTCTTAGGTTTTTCTAATTTACAATTAAAACATTTTCAGCTTTTTTCCAACTTCTTCTTCTGTGTAACCTTCAGCTTTTAGCAGTTCAGCACTGTTGTTTTCAGGTTAAATTCGGGTTGTTTTTTTTTTTTATCTCATTCAAAAATTTTAACTCAAAATTCAGCAATTAATTCATTTCAGTCCATACATTCAGATTCAAGCATTCACACTGCAGTTTCTTCAGAAAATGCACTTTCTAGTTAGTGTGAATGCTTGAAAAGCATTCACAGTATTGTTATTCGAATCTTTATTATTAGTGTGAATGCTTGAAAAGCATTCACAGTATTGTTATTCGAATCTTTATTATTAGTGTGAATGCTTGAAAAGCATTCACAGTATTGTTATTCGAATCTTTATTATTAGTGTGAATGCTTGAAAAGCATTCACAGTATTGTTCTTCAAATCTTTATTAGTGTGAATGCTTGAAAAGCATTCACAGTATTGTTCTTCTAATCTTTATTATTATATCATCTTCCGTACGTTTTTTGGCATCTAACTCCTTCAAAACCGTTCAACTTAGAAAAACCATTCAAACACCATTAGATTCCTATTCTTTTGGACATGACTGCTTCTACTTTTCTCATTTTTAACATTTATATTTTTAATTTTATTCAACTTTATTTATCAAAAATTTATAATGTATTTCAATGGAGAGACCCTTCAAATTCTCATTCAAATTCCTCCTCTTTAAACTGTATCTACTTCAACATACGTTCACATAGAGCCTCCATTCAAACTTTAAAACGAAGACAAGACATTCAACTATTCAACTTGTATTTATCTTTTCAATATCTATTATACTTTTTCTTTAGTTCCAGTTTAAGTTTCATGATGTTTTTTCACCCGTTTCAAAGTTTATAATGGGTGTGTATGGGACGGAATGTTGGGGCTAGAGTGAGGCAGCTCAACTGCTAGAGTGAGAGGAGCAAAAAAATTAATCTTAAAATCTTTTTTAAAACTGCTGCTGTGTCCGCAGCGTTTGCTCTACAGGTATGATTTTACCCTCAAAACGTAGCCATCGCTGTCCTCTTTCATCCAATGTGTTTACTATTGTCCTAGGTGTTATGGTTCTTTCGTAAATGTCACCAATGCACAGCCTCCTCCCTCCAACTCTTCCATAGACTCTAATGTTAAAATGGCTCAGAAGGTTCGTTTGAAAATCAGAAGAGCATGGTGTCTTTCCACTGTCACCACGTCCATATAATAAACTCCACAGGCATGAAAACTGAGAATTAGGTAGACTAGACATTGCTGTCACTCACGGTGAAAGAATTTTGTCAATACGACCTATACTTTTCATTTGGGAACGATTTGTTTGGGCCTGACTTTTCTGTTCATTTTAAGCAGCAAAAGTGAGGCGCATGTCTGTGTACGTGTGTATGGAGCCATTGGGTGCGGTCACTATAGCAACCAGGCTCACACCTGCCTGCTTAACGAGCTCTGCCTGCCACTGTACCAAGATTCATCTTAAGCACTTCTCTTTCAACTGCTGCTGTGTCCACAGTGTTACAGCCATCATTTTACCCTCAAATTGTCGCCATTATTGTTCTCTTTCCAACACCGTATCTTTCAAAGCTCAGGCATTTAAACTTTTTAAACTGTGTGGATCAAAGTGGAGGGATCACATTTTAGTCATTCAGTGATTCAAAGAATATGACCTTTTAATATTCATTCAGATGTTTTCTGACTCTAAATGTTCTTTTCTCATTTCTTAGGGTTTTCTAATTTACATTTAAAACATTTTCAGTTTTTTTCCAACTCCTTCTTCTGTGTAACCTTCAGCTTTTAGCAGTTCAGCACCTTTGTTTTCAGGTTAAATTCGTTTTTTTTTTTGTTTTTTTTTATCTCATTCAATATTTTTAACTCAAAATTCAGCAATTAATTCATTTCAGTGCATACATTCAGATTCAAGCATTCACACTGCAGTTTCTTCAGAAAATGCACTTTCTAGTTATTATTCCATATTCCGTACGTTTTTTGGCATCTAACTCCTTCAAAACCGTTCAACTTAGAAAAACCATTCAAACATCGTTAGATTCCTATTATTTTGGACATGACTGCTTCTATTTTTCTCATTTTTAACATTTATATTTTTAATTTTATTCAACTTTATTCAACAAAAATTTCCCATGTATTTCAATGGGGAGACCCTTCAAATTCTCATTCAACTTACTCATTTTTAAACTCTTACTACTTCCACATACATTGACATAGAGCCACCATTCAAACTTTAAAACGAAGACAAGACATTCAACTATTCAACTTGTATTTATCTTTTCAATATCTATTATACTTTTTCTTCAGTTCCAGTTTAAGTTTCATGATGTTTTTTCACCCGTTTCAGAGTTTATAATGGGTGTGTATGGGACGGAATGTTGGGGCTAGAGTGAGGCAGCTCAACTGCTAGAGTGAGAGGAGCAAAAAAATTAATCTTAAAATCTTTTTTAAAACTGCTGCTGTGTCCGCAGCGTTTGCTCTACAGGTATGATTTTACCCTCAAAACGTAGCCATCGCTGTCCTCTTTCATCCAATGTGTTTACTATTGTCCTAGGTGTTATGGTTCTTTCGTAAATGTCACCAATGCACAGCCTCCTCCCTCCAACTCTTCCATAGACTCTAATGTTAAAATGGCTCAGAAGGTTCGTTTGAAAATCAGAAGAGCATGGTGTCTTTCCACTGTCACCACGTCCATATAATAAGCTCCACAGGCATGAAAACTGAGAATTAGGTAGACTAGACATTGCTGTCGCTCACGGTGAAAGAATTTTGTCAATACGACCTATACTTTTCATTTGGGAGCGATTTGTTTCGGCCTGACTTTTCTGTTCATTTTAAGCAGCAAAAGTGAGGCGCATGTCTGTGTACGTGTGTATGGAGCCATTGGGTGCGGTCACTATAGCAACCAGGCTCACACCTGCCTGCTTAACGAGCTCTGCCTGCCACTGTACCAAGATTCATCTTAAGCACTTCTCTTTCAACTGCTGCTGTGTCCACAGTGTTACAGCCATCATTTTACCCTCAAAACGTCGCCATTATTGTTCTCTTTCCAACACCGTATCTTTCAAAGCTCAGTCATTTAAACTTTTTAAACTGTGTGGATCAAAGTGGAGGGATCACATTTGAGTCATTCAGTGATTCAAAGAATATGACCTTTTAATATTCATTCAGATGTTTTCTGACTCTAAATGTTCTTTTCTCATTTCTTAGGGTTTTCTAATTTACATTTAAAACATTTTCAGTTTTTTTCCAACTCCTTCTTCTGTGTAACCTTCAGCTTTTAGCAGTTCAGCACCTTTGTTTTCAGGTTAAATTCGTTGTTTTTTTTTTTGTTTTTTTTTATCTCATTCAATATTTTTAACTCAAAATTCAGCAATTAATTCATTTCAGTGCATACATTCAGATTCAAGCATTCACACTGCAGTTTCTTCAGAAAATGCACTTTCTAGTTATTAGTGTGAATGCTTGAAAAGCATTCACAGTATTGTTATTCGAATCTTTATTATTATTATTAGTGTGAATGCTTGAAAAGCATTCACAGTATTGTTATTCGAATCTTTATTATTATTATATATTCCGTACGTTTTTTGGCATCTAACTCCTTCAAAACCGTTCAACTTAGAAAAACCATTCAAACACCGTTAGATTCCTATTATTTTGGACATGACTGCTTCTATTTTTCATATTTTTAACATTTATATTTTTAATTTTATTCAACTTTATTCAACAAAAATTTCCCATGTATTTCAATGGGGAGACCCTTCAAATTCTCATTCAACTTACTCATTTTTAAACTCTTACTACTTCCACATACATTGACATAGAGCCACCATTCAAACTTTAAAACGAAGACAAGACATTCAACTATTCAACTTGTATTTATCTTTTCAATATCTATTATACTTTTTCTTCAGTTCCAGTTTAAGTTTCATGATGTTTTTTCACCCGTTTCAGAGTTTATAATGGGTGTGTATGGGACGGAATGTTGGGGCTAGAGTGAGGCAGCTCAACTGCTAGAGTGAGAGGAGCAAAAAAATTAATCTTAAAATCTTTTTTAAAACTGCTGCTGTGTCCGCAGCGTTTGCTCTACAGGTATGATTTTACCCTCAAAACGTAGCCATCGCTGTCCTCTTTCATCCAATGTGTTTACTATTGTCCTAGGTGTTATGGTTCTTTCGTAAATGTCACCAATGCACAGCCTCCTCCCTCCAACTCTTCCATAGACTCTAATGTTAAAATGGCTCAGAAGGTTCGTTTGAAAATCAGAAGAGCATGGTGTCTTTCCACTGTCACCACGTCCATATAATAAACTCCACAGGCATGAAAACTGAGAATTCAGTAGACTAGACATTGCTGTCACTCACGGTGAAAGAATTTTGTCAATACGACCTATACTTTTCATTTGGGAACGATTTGTTTGGGCCTGACTTTTCTGTTCATTTTAAGCAGCAAAAGTGAGGCGCATGTCTGTGTACGTGTGTATGGAGCCATTGGGTGCGGTCACTATAGCAACCAGGCTCACACCTGCCTGCTTAACGAGCTCTGCCTGCCACTGTACCAAGATTCATCTTAAGCACTTCTCTTTCAACTGCTGCTGTGTCCACAGTGTTACAGCCATCATTTTACCCTCAAATTGTCGTCATTATTGTTCTCTTTCCAACACCGTATCTTTCAAAGCTCAGGCATTTAAACTTTTTAAACTGTGTGGATCAAAGTGGAGGGATCACATTTTAGTCATTCAGTGATTCAAAGAATATGACCTTTTAATATTCATTCAGATGTTTTCTGACTCTAAATGTTCTTTTCTCATTTCTTAGGGTTTTCTAATTTACATTTAAAACATTTTCAGTTTTTTTTCCAACTCCTTCTTCTGTGTAACCTTCAGCTTTTAGCAGTTCAGCACCTTTGTTTTCAGGTTAAATTCGTTTTTTTTTTTGTTTTTTTTTTATCTCATTCAATATTTTTAACTCAAAATTCAGCAATTAATTCATTTCAGTGCATACATTCAGATTCAAGCATTCACACTGCAGTTTCTTCAGAAAATGCACTTTCTAGTTATATTTTATTATTCTTCCGTACGTTTTTTGTAATCCTACTCCTTCAAAACCGTTCAACTTAGAAAAACCATTCAAACACCGTTAGATTCCTATTCTTTTGGACAACACTGCTTCTATTTTTCATATTTTTAACATTTATATTTTTAATTTTATTCAACTTTATTCAAGAAAAATTTATAATGTATTTCAATGGGGAGACCCTTCAAATCCTCATTCAACTTACTCATTTTTAAACTCTTACTACTTCCACATACATTGACATAGAGCCACCATTCAAACTTTAAAACGAAGACAAGACATTCAACTATTCAACTTGTATTTATCTTTTCAATATCTATTATACTTTTTCTTCAGTTCCAGTTTAAGTTTCATGATGTTTTTTCACCCGTTTCAGAGTTTATAATGGGTGTGTATGGGACGGAATGTTGGGGCTAGAGTGAGGCAGCTCAACTGCTAGAGTGAGAGGAGCAAAAAAATTAATCTTAAAATATTTTTTAAAACTGCTGCTGTGTCCGCAGCGTTTGCTCTACAGGTATGATTTTACCCTCAAAACGTAGCCATGGCTGTCCTCTTTCATCCAATGTGTTTACTATTGTACTAGGTGTTATGGTTCTTTCATAAATGTCACCAATGCACAGCCTCCTCCCTCCAACTCTTCCATAGACTCTAATGTTAAAATGGCTCAGAAGGTTCGTTTGAAAATCAGAAGAGCATGGTGTCTTTCCACTGTCACCACGTCCATATAATAAGCTCCACAGGCATGAAAACTGAGAATTAGGTAGACTAGACATTGCTGTCGCTCACGGTGAAAGAATTTTGTCAATACGACTTTTACTTTTCATTTGGGAGCGATTTGTTTCGGCCTGACTTTTCTGTTCATTTTAAGCAGCAAAAGTGAGGCGCATGTCTGTGTACGTGTGTATGGAGCCATTGGGTGCGGTCACTATAGCAACCAGGCTCACACCTGCCTGCTTAACGAGCTCTGCCTGCCACTGTACCAAGATTCATCTTAAGCACTTCTCTTTCAACTGCTGCTGTGTCCACAGTGTTACAGCCATCATTTTACCCTCAAATTGTCGCCATTATTGTTCTCTTTCCAACACCGTATCTTTGAAAGCTCAGGCATTTAAACTTTTTAAACTGTGTGGATCAAAGTGGAGGGATCACATTTTAGTCATTCAGTGATTCAAAGAATATGACCTTTTAATATTCATTCAGATGTTTTCTGACTCTAAATGTTCTTTTCTCATTTCTTAGGGTTTTCTAATTTACATTTAAAACATTTTCAGTTTTTTTCCAACTTCTTCTTCTGTGTAACCTTCAGCTTTTAGCAGTTCAGCACCTTTGTTTTCAGGTTAAATTCGGTTTTTTTTTTTTGTTTTGTTTTTTATCTCATTCAATATTTTTAACTCAAAATTCAGCAATTAATTCATTTCAGTGCATACATTCAGATTCAAGCATTCACACTGCAGTTTCTTCAGAAAATGCACTTTCTAGTTAGTGTGAATGCTTGAAAAGCATTCACAGTATTGTTCTTCTAATCTTTATTATTATTATATTTTATTATTTTTCCGTACGTTTTTTGAAAGCCTACTCCTTCAAAACCGTTCAACTTAGAAAAACCATTCAAACATCGTTAGATTCCTATTCTTTTGGACAACATTGCTTCTATTTTTCTTATTTTTAACATTTATATTTTTAATTTTATTCAACTTTATTCAACAAAAATTTATAATGTATTTCAATGGGGAGACCCTTCAAATTCTCATTCAACTTACTCATTTTTAAACTCTTACTACTTCCACATACATTGACATAGAGCCACCATTCAAACTTTAAAACGAAGACAAGACATTCAACTATTCAACTTGTATTTATCTTTTCAATATCTATTATACTTTTTCTTCAGTTCCAGTTTAAGTTTCATGATGTTTTTTCACCCGTTTCAGAGTTTATAATGGGTGTGTATGGGACGGAATGTTGGGGCTAGAGTGAGGCAGCTCAACTGCTAGAGTGAGAGGAGCAAAAAAATTAATCTTAAAATCTTTTTTAAAACTGCTGCTGTGTCCACAGCGTTTGCTCTACAGGTATGATTTTACCCTCAAAACGTAGCCATGGCTGTCCTCTTTCATCCAATGTGTTTACTATTGTCCTAGGTGTTACGGTTCTTTCATAAATGTCACCAATGCACAGCCTCCTCCTTCCAACTCTTCCATAGACTCTAATGTTAAAATGGCTCAGAAGGTTCGTTTGAAAATCAGAAGAGCATGGTGTCTTTCCACTGTCACCACGTCCATATAATAAACTCCACAGGCATGAAAACTGAGAATTAGGTAGACTAGACATTGCTGTCGCTCACGGTGAAAGAATTTTGTCAATACGACTTTTACTTTTCATTTGGGAGCGATTTGTTTCGGCCTGACTTTTCTGTTCATTTTAAGCAGCAAAAGTGAGGCGCATGTCTGTGTACGTGTGTATGGAGCCATTGGGTGCGGTCACTATAGCAACCAGGCTCACACCTGCCTGCTTAACGAGCTGTGCCTGCCACTGTGCCAAGATTCATCTTAAGCACTTCTCTTTCAACTGCTGCTGTGTCCACAGTGTTACAGCCATCATTTTACCCTCAAATTGTCGCCATTATTGTTCTCTTTCCAACACCGTATCTTTGAAAGCTCAGGCATTTAAACTTTTTAAACTGTGTGGATCAAAGTGGAGGGATCACATTTGAGTCATTCAGTGATTCAAAGAATATGACCTTTTAATATTCTTTCAGATGTTTTCTGACTCTAAATGTTCTTTTCTCATTTCTTAGGGTTTTCTAATTTACATTTAAAACATTTTCAGCTTTTTTCCAACTTCTGCTTCTGTGTAACCTTCAGCTTTTAGCAGTTCAGCACCTTTGTTTTCAGGTTAAATTTGGTTGGGTTTTTTTTGTTTTTTTTTTAATTTCATTCAATATTTTTAACTCAAAATTCAGCAATTAATTCATTTCAGTGCATACATTCAGATTCAAGCATTCACACTGCAGTTTCTTCAGAAAATGCACTTTCTAGTTATTATATTTTATCTATTCCGTACGTTTTTTGTACTCCTACTCCTTCAAAACCGTTCAACTTAGAAAAACCATTCAAACACCATTAGATTCCTATTCTTTTGGACATGGCTGCTTCTACTTTTCTCATTTTTAACATTTATATTTTTAATTTTATTCAACTTTATTCAACAAAAATTTCCCATGTATTTCAATGGGGAGACCCTTCAAATTCTCATTCAACTTACTCATTTTTAAACTCTTACTACTTCCACATACATTGACATAGAGCCACCATTCAAACTTTAAAACGAAGACAAGACATTCAACTATTCAACTTGTATTTATCTTTTCAATATCTATTATACTTTTTCTTCAGTTCCAGTTTAAGTTTCATGATGTTTTTTCACCCGTTTCAGAGTTTATAATGGGTGTGTATGGGACGGAATGTTGGGGCTAGAGTGAGGCAGCTCAACTGCTAGAGTGAGAGGAGCAAAAAAATTAATCTTAAAATCTTTTTTAAAACTGCTGCTGTGTCCGCAGCGTTTGCTCTACAGGTATGATTTTACCCTCAAAACGTAGCCATCGCTGTCCTCTTTCATCCAATGTGTTTACTATTGTCCTAGGTGTTATGGTTCTTTCGTAAATGTCACCAATGCACAGCCTCCTCCCTCCAACTCTTCCATAGACTCTAATGTTAAAATGGCTCAGAAGGTTCGTTTGAAAATCAGAAGAGCATGGTGTCTTTCCACTGTCACCACGTCCATATAATAAACTCCACAGGCATGAAAACTGAGAATTCAGTAGACTAGACATTGCTGTCACTCACGGTGAAATAATTTTGTCAATACGACCTATACTTTTCATTTGGGAACGATTTGTTTGGGCCTGACTTTTCTGTTCATTTTAAGCAGCAAAAGTGAGGCGCATGTCTGTGTACGTGTGTATGGAGCCATTGGGTGCGGTCACTATAGCAACCAGGCTCACACCTGCCTGCTTAAGCTCTGCCTGCCACTGTACCAAGATTCATCTTAAGCACTTCTCTTTCAACTGCTGCTGTGTCCACAGTGTTACAGCCATCATTTTACCCTCAAATTGTCGCCATTATTGTTCTCTTTCCAACACCGTATCTTTCAAAGCTCAGGCATTTAAACTTTTTAAACTGTGTGGATCAAAGTGGAGGGATCACATTTTAGTCATTCAGTGATCCAAAGAATATGACCTTTTAATATTCATTCAGATGTTTTCTGACTCTAAATGTTCTTTTCTCATTTCTTAGGGTTTTCTAATTTACATTTAAAACATTTTCAGTTTTTTTCCAACTCCTTCTTCTGTGTAACCTTCAGCTTTTAGCAGTTCAGCACCTTTGTTTTCAGGTTAAATTCGGGGGTTTTTTGTTTGTTTTTTTAAAATTTCATTTAATATTTTTAACTCAAAATTCAGCAATTAATTCATTTCAGTGCATACATTCAGATTCAAGCATTCACACTGCAGTTTCTTCAGAAAATGCACTTTCTAGTTATTATTATTATTATATTTTATCTATTCCGTACGTTTTTTGTAATCCTATAACTTCAAAACCGTTCAACTTAGAAAAACCATTCAAACACCGTTAGATTCCTATTCTTTTGGACAACACTGCTTCTATTTTTCATATTTTTAACATTTATATTTTTAATTTTATTCAACTTTATTTAACAAAAATTTATAATGTATTCCAATGGGGAGACCCTTCAAATCCTCATTCAACTTACTCATTTTTAAACTCTTACTACTTCCACATACATTGACATAGAGCCACCATTCAAACTTTAAAACGAAGACAAGACATTCAACTATTCAACTTGTATTTATCTTTTCAATATCTATTATACTTTTTCTTCAGTTCCAGTTTAAGTTTCATGATGTTTTTTCACCCGTTTCAGAGTTTATAATGGGTGTGTATGGGACGGAATGTTGGGGCTAGAGTGAGGCAGCTCAACTGCTAGAGTGAGAGGAGCAAAAAAATTAATCTTAAAATCTTTTTTAAAACTGCTGCTGTGTCTGCAGCGTTTGCTCTACAGGTATGATTTTACCCTCAAAACGTAGCCATCGCTGTCCTCTTTCATCCAATGTGTTTACTATTGTCCTAGGTGTTATGGTTCTTTCATAAATGTCACCAATGCACAGCCTCCTCCCTCCAACTCTTCCATAGACTCTAATGTTAAAATGGCTCAGAAGGTTCGTTTGAAAATCAGAAGAGCATGGTGTCTTTCCACTGTCACCACGTCCATATAATAAGCTCCACAGGCATGAAAACTGAGAATTAGGTAGACTAGACATTGCTGTCGCTCACGGTGAAAGAATTTCGTCAATACGACTTTTACTTTTCATTTGGGAACGATTTGTTTGGGCCTGACTTTTCTGTTCATTTTAAGCAGCAAAAGTGAGGCGCATGTCTGTGTACGTGTGTATGGAGCCATTGGGTGCGGTCACTATAGCAACCAGGCTCACACCTGCCTGCTTAACGAGCTCTGCCTGCCACTGTGCCAAGATTCATCTTAAGCACTTCTCTTTCAACTGCTGCTGTGTCCACAGTGTTACAGCCATCATTTTACCCTCAAAATGTCGCCATTATTGTTCTCTTTCCAACACAGTGTCTTTCAAAGCTCAGACATTTAAACTTTTTAAACTGTGTGGATCAAAGTGGAGGGATCACATTTGAGTCATTCAGTGATTCAAAGAATATGACCTTTTAATATTCATTCAGATGTTTTCTGACTCTAAATGTTCTTTTCTCATTTCTTAGGTTTTTCTAATTTACATTTAAAACATTTTCAGCTTTTTTCCAACTCCTTCTTCTGTGTAACCTTCAGCTTTTAGCAGTTCAGCACCTTTGTTTTCAGGTTAAATTCGTTTTTTTTTTTGTTTTTTTTTTAATCTCATTCAATATTTTTAACTCAAAATTCAGCAATTAATTCATTTCAGTGCATACATTCAGATTCAAGCATTCACACTGCAGTTTCTTCAGAAAATGCACTTTCTAGTTATTCTATTTTATTATTATTATCTATTCCGTACGTTTTTTGAAAGCCTACTCCTTCAAAACCGTTCAACTTAGAAAAACCATTCAAACACCGTTAGATTCCTATTCTTTTGGACAACACTGCTTCTATTTTTCATATTTTTAACATTTATATTTTTAATTTTATTCAACTTTATTCAACAAAAATTTATAATGTATTTCAATGGGGAGACCCTTCAAATCCTCATTCAACTTACTCATTTTTAAACTCTTACTACTTCCACATACATTGACATAGAGCCACCATTCAAACTTTAAAACGAAGACAAGACATTCAACTATTCAACTTGTATTTATCTTTTCAATATCTATTATACTTTTTCTTCAGTTCCAGTTTAAGTTTCATGATGTTTTTTCACCCGTTTCAGAGTTTATAATGGGTGTGTATGGGACGGAATGTTGGGGCTAGAGTGAGAGAGCTCAACTGCTAGAGTGAGAGGAGCAAAAAAATTTATCTTAAAATATTTTTTAAAACTGCTGCTGTGTCCACAGCGTTTGCTCTACAGCCACCATTTTACCCTCAAAACGTAGCCATCGCTGTCCTCTTTCATCCAATGTGTTTACTATTGTCCTAGGTGTTATGGTTCTTTCATAAATGTCACCAATGCACAGCCTCCTCCCTCCAACTCTTCCATAGACTCTAATGTTAAAATGGCTCAGAAGGTTCGTTTGAAAATCAGAAGAGCATGGTGTCTTTACACTGTCACCACGTCCATATAATAAACTCCACAGGCATGAAAACTGAGAATTCAGTAGACTAGACATTGCTGTCGCTCACGGTGAAAGAATTTTGTCAATACGACTTGTACTTTTCATATGGGAACGATTTGTTTCGGCCTGACTTTTCTGTTCATTTTAAGCAGCAAAAGTGAGGTGCATGTCTGTGTCCGTGTGTATGGAGCCATTGGGTGCGGTCACTATAGCAACCAGGCTCACACCTGCCTGCTTAACGAGCTCTCTCTCTCACTCTGCCAAGATTCAACTTAAACACTTCTCTTTCAACTGCTGCTGTCTCCACAGTGTTACAGCCATCATTTTACCCTCAAAACGTCGCCATCGTTGTTCTTTTTCCAACATCTTGTCTTTCAAAGCTCAGAGATGTAAACTTTTTAAACTGTGTGGATCCAAGTGGAGGGATCACATTTGAGTCATTCAGTGATTCAAAGAATATGACCTTTTAATATTCTTTCAGATGTTTTCTGACTCTAAATGTTCTTTTCTCATTTCTTAGGTTTTTCTAATTTACAATTAAAACATTTTCAGCTTTTTTCCAACTTCTTCTTCTGTGTAACCTTCAGCAGTTCAGCACTTTTGTTTTCAGGTTAAATTCAGGTTGTTTTTTTTTTATCTCATTCAATATTTTTAACTCAAAATTCAGCAATTAATTCATTTCAGTCCATACATTCAGATTCAAGCATTCACACTGCAGTTTCTTCAGAAAATGCACTTTCTAGTTAGTGTGAATGCTTGAAAAGCATTCACAGTATTGTTATTCTAATCTTTATTATTATATTTTATTCTGTATTCCGTACGTTTTTTGAAAGCCTACTCCTTCAAAACCGTTCAACTTAGAAAAACCATTCAAACATCGTTAGATTCCTATTATTTTGGACAACATTGCTTCTATTTTTCTCATTTTTAACATTTATATTTTTAATTTTATTCAACTTTATTCAACAAAAATTTCCCATGTATTTCAATGGGGAGACCCTTCAAATTCTCATTCAACTTACTCATTTTTAAACTCTTACTACTTCAACATACGTTGACATAGAGCCACCATTCAAACTTTAAAACGAAGACAAGACATTCAACTATTCAACTTGTATTTATCTTTTCAATATCTATTATACTTTTTCTTCAGTTCCAGTTTAAGTTTCATGATGTTTTTTCACCCGTTTCAAAGTTTATAATGGGTGTGTATGGGACGGAATGTTGGGGCTAGAGTGAGGCAGCTCAACTGCTAGAGTGAGAGGAGCAAAAAAATTAATCTTAAAATCTTTTTTAAAACTGCTGCTGTGTCCGCAGCGTTTGCTCTACAGGTATGATTTTACCCTCAAAACGTAGCCATCGCTGTCCTCTTTCATCCAATGTGTTTACTATTGTCCTAGGTGTTATGGTTCTTTCGTAAATGTCACCAATGCACAGCCTCCTCCCTCCAACTCTTCCATAGACTCTAATGTTAAAATGGCTCAGAAGGTTGGTTTGAAAATCAGAAGAGCATGGTGTCTTTCCACTGTCACCACGTCCATATAATAAACTCCACAGGCATGAAAACTGAGAATTCAGTAGACTAGAAGCTGCTGTCGCTCACGGTGAAAGAATTTTGTCAATACGACTTTTACTTTTCATTTGGGAACGATTTGTTTCGGCCTGACTTTTCTGTTCATTTTAAGGAGCAAAAGTGAGGCGCATGTCTGTGTACGTGTGTATGGAGCCATTGGGTGCGGTCACTATAGCAACCAGGCTCACACCTGCCTGCTTAACGAGCTCTCTCTGCCACTCTGCCAAAATTCATCTTAAACACTTCTCTTTCAACTGCTGCTGTGTCCACAGTGTTAAAGCCATCATTTTACCCTCAAAACGTCGCCATCGTTGTTCTTTTTCCAACATCTTGTCTTTCAAAGCTCAGAGATGTAAACTTTTTAAACTGTGTGGGTCCAAGTGGAGGGATCACATTTTAGTCATTCAGTGATTCAAAGAATATGACCTTTTAATATTCATTCAGATGTTTTCTGACTCTAAATGTTCTTTTCTCATTTCTTAGGTTTTTCTAATTTACAATTAAAACATTTTCAGCTTTTTTCCAACTTCTTCTTCTGTGTAACCTTCAGCTTTTAGCAGTTCAGCACTGTTGTTTTCAGGTTAAATTCAGGTTGTTTTTTTTTTTTTTTTATCTCATTCAAAATTTTTAACTCAAAATTCAGCAATTAATTCATTTCAGTCCATACATTCAGATTCAAGCATTCACACTGCAGTTTCTTCAGAAAATGCACTTTCTAGTTAGTGTGAATGCTTGAAAAGCATTCACAGTATTGTTGTTGTAATCTTTATTATTAGTGTGAATGCTTGAAAAGCATTCACAGTATTGTTATTCTAATCTTTATTATTAGTGTGAATGCTTGAAAAGCATTCACAGTATTGTTCTTCTAATCTTTATTATTCCGTTTTATCTATTCCGTACGTTTTTTGTACTCCTACTCCTTCAAAACCGTTCAACTTAGAAAAACCATTCAAACACCATTAGATTCCTCTTCTTTTGGACATGACTGCTTCTACTTTTCTCATTTTTAACATTTATATTTTTAATTTTATTCAACTTTATTCAACAAAAATTTCCCATGTATTTCAATGGGGAGACCCTTCAAATTCTCATTCAACTTACTTATTTTTAAACTCCTACTACTTCCACATACGTTGACATAGAGCCACCATTCAAACTTTAAAACGAAGACAAGACATTCAACTATTCAACTTGTATTTATCTTTTCAATATCTATTATACTTTTTCTTCAGTTCCAGTTTAAGTTTCATGATGTTTTTTCACCCGTTTCAGAGTTTATAATGGGTGTGTATGGGACGGAATGTTGGGGCTAGAGTGAGACAGCTCAACTGCTAGAGTGAGAGGAGCAAAAAAATTAATCTTAAAATCTTTTTTAAAACTGCTGCTGTGTCCACAGCGTTTGCTCTACAGCCATCATTTTACCCTCAAAACGTAGCCATCGTTGTCCTCTTTCATCCAATGTGTTTACTATTGTAATATGTGTTATGGTTCTTTCGTAAATGTCACCAATGCACAGCCTCCTCCCTCCAACTCTTCCATAGACTCTAATGTTAAAACGGCTCAGAAGGTTCGTTTGAAAATCAGAAGAGCATGGTGTCTTTCCACTGTCACCACGTCCATATAATAAGCTCCACAGGCATGAAAACTGAGAATTAGGTAGACTAGACATTGCTGTCGCTCACGGTGAAAGAATTTTGTCAATACGACTTTTACTTTTCATTTGGGAGCGATTTGTTTCGGCCTGACTTTTCTGTTCATTTTAAGCAGCAAAAGTGAGGCGCATGTCTGTGTACGTGTGTATGGAGCCATTGGGTGCGGTCACTATAGCAACCAGGCTCACACCTGCCTGCTTAACGAGCTCTGCCTGCCACTGTACCAAGATCCATCTTAAGCACTTCTCTTTCAACTGCTGCTGTGTCCACAGTGTTACAGCCATCATTTTACCCTCAAATTGTCGCCATTATTGTTCTCTTTCCAACACCGTGTCTTTCAAAGCTCAGGCATTTAAACTTTTTAAACTGTGTGGATCAAAGTGGAGGGATCACATTTGAGTCATTCAGTGATTCAAAGAATATGACCTTTTAATATTCATTCAGATGTTTTCTGACTCTAAATGTTCTTTTCTCATTTCTTAGGGTTTTCTAATTTACATTTAAAACATTTTCAGTTTTTTTCCAACTCCTTCTTCTGTGTAACCTTCAGCTTTTAGCAGTTCAGCACCTTTGTTTTCAGGTTAAATTCGTTTTTTTTTTTGTTTTTTTTATCTCATTCAATATTTTTAACTCAAAATTCAGCAATTAATTCATTTCAGTGCATACATTCAGATTCAAGCATTCACACTGCAGTTTCTTCAGAAAATGCACTTTCTAGTTATTATTATATTTTATTTTTCCGTACGTTTTTTCAAAGCCTACTCCTTCAAAACCGTTCAACTTAGAAAAACCATTCAAACACCGTTAGATTCCTATTCTTTTGGACAACACTGCTTCTATTTTTCATATTTTTAACATTTATATTTTTAATTTTATTCAACTTTATTCAACAAAAATTTATAATGTATTTCAATGGGGAGACCCTTCAAATCCTCATTCAACTTACTCATTTTTAAACTCTTACTACTTCCACATACATTGACATAGAGCCACCATTCAAACTTTAAAACGAAGACAAGACATTCAACTATTGAACTTGTATTTATCTTTTCAATATCTATTATACTTTTTCTTCAGTTCCAGTTTAACTTTCATGATGTTTTTTCACCCGTTTCAGAGTTTATAATGGGTGTGTATGGGACGGAATGTTGGGGCTAGAGTGAGACAGCTCAACTGCTAGAGTGAGAGGAGCAAAAAAATTAATCTTAAAATCTTTTTTAAAACTGCTGCTGTGTCCACAGCGTTTGCTCTACAGGTATGATTTTACCCTCAAAACGTAGCCATGGCTGTCCTCTTTCATCCAATGTGTTTACTATTGTACTAGGTGTTATGGTTCTTTCATAAATGTCACCAATGCACAGCCTCCTCCCTCCAACTCTTCCATAGACTCTAATGTTAAAATGGCTCAGAAGGTTCGTTTGAAAATTAGAAGAGCATGGTGTCTTTACACTGTCACCACGTCCATATAATAAACTCCACAGGCATGAAAACTGAGAATTAGGTAGACTAGACATGGCTGTCGCTCACGGTGAAAGAATTTTGTCAATACGACATGTACTTTTCATTTGGGAAGAATTTGTTTGGGCCTGACTTTTCTGTTCATTTTAAGCAGCAAAAGTGAGGTGCATGTCTGTGTACGTGTGTATGGAGCCATTGGGTGCAGTCACTATAGCAACCAGGCTCACACCTGCCTGCTTAACGAGCTCTGCCTGCCACTGTGCCAAGATTCATCTTAAGCACTTCTCTTTCAACTGCTGCTGTGTCCACAGTGTTACAGCCATCATTTTACCCTCAAATTGTCGCCATTATTGTTCTCTTTCCAACACCGTATCTTTCAAAGCTCAGGCATTTAAATTTTTTAAACTGTGTGGATCAAAGTGGAGGGATCACATTTGAGTCATTCAGTGATTCAAAGAATATGACCTTTTGATATTCATTCAGATGTTTTCTGACTCTAAATGTTCTTTTCTCATTTCTTAGGGTTTTCTAATTGACATTTAAAACATTTTCAGTTTTTTTTCCAACTCCTTCTTCTGTGTAACCTTCAGCTTTTAGCAGTTCAGCACCTTTGTTTTCAGGTTAAATTCGGGTTTTTTTTGTTTTTTTTTAATCTCATTCAATATTTTTAACTCAAAATTCAGCAATTAATTCATTTCAGTGCATACATTCAGATTCAAGCATTCACACTGCAGTTTCTTCAGAAAATGCACTTTCTAGTTAGTGTGAATGCTTGAAAAGCATTCACAGTATTGTTATTCGAATCTTTATTATTATTATTAGTGTGAATGCTTGAAAAGCATTCACAGTATTGTTGTTGTAATCTTTATTATTATATTTTATTTTTCCGTACGTTTTTTGAAAGCCTACTCCTTCAAAACCGTTCAACTTAGAAAAACCATTCAAACATCGTTAGATTCCTATTATTTTGGACAACATTGCTTCTATTTTTCTCATTTTTAACATTTATATTTTTAATTTTATTCAACTTTATTCAACAAAAATTTCCCATGTATTTCAATGGGGAGACCCTTCAAATTCTCATTCAACTTACTCATTTTTAAACTCTTACTACTTCAACATACGTTCACATAGAGCCACCATTCAAACTTTAAAACGAAGACAAGACATTCAACTATTCAACTTGTATTTATCTTTTCAATATCTATTATACTTTTTCTTCAGTTCCAGTTTAACTTTCATGATGTTTTTTCACCCGTTTCAGAGTTTATAATGGGTGTGTATGGGACGGAATGTTGGGGCTAGAGTGAGACAGCTCAACTGCTAGAGTGAGAGGAGCAAAAAAATTAATCTTAAAATCTTTTTTAAAACTGCTGCTGTGTCCACAGCGTTTGCTCTACAGGTATGATTTTACCCTCAAAACGTAGCCATGGCTGTCCTCTTTCATCCAATGTGTTTACTATTGTACTAGGTGTTATGGTTCTTTCATAAATGTCACCAATGCACAGCCTCCTCCCTCCAACTCTTCCATAGACTCTAATGTTAAAATGGCTCAGAAGGTTCGTTTGAAAATTAGAAGAGCATGGTGTCTTTACACTGTCACCACGTCCATATAATAAACTCCACAGGCATGAAAACTGAGAATTTGGTAGACTAGACATGGCTGTCGCTCACGGTGAAAGAATTTTGTCAATACGACATGTACTTTTAATTTGGGAAGAATTTGTTTGGGCCTGACTTTTCTGTTCATTTTAAGCAGCAAAAGTGAGGTGCATGTCTGTGTACGTGTGTATGGAGCCATTGGGTGCAGTCACTATAGCAACCAGGCTCACACCTGCCTGCTTAACGAGCTCTGCCTGCCACTGTGCCAAGATTCATCTTAAGCACTTCTCTTTCAACTGCTGCTGTGTCCACAGTGTTACAGCCATCATTTTACCCTCAAATTGTCGCCATTATTGTTCTCTTTCCAACACCGTGTCTTTCAAAGCTCAGGCATTTAAACTTTTTAAACTGTGTGGATCAAAGAGGAGGGATCACATTTGAGTCATTCAGTGATTCAAAGAATATGACCTTTTGATATTCATTCAGATGTTTTCTGACTCTAAATGTTCTTTTCTCATTTCTTAGGGTTTTCTAATTGACATTTAAAACATTTTCAGTTTTTTTTCCAACTCCTTCTTCTGTGTAACCTTCAGCTTTTAGCAGTTCAGCACCTTTGTTTTCAGGTTAAATTCGGGTTTTTTTTGTTTTTTTTAAATCTCATTCAATATTTTTAACTCAAAATTCAGCAATTAATTCATTTCAGTGCATACATTCAGATTCAAGCATTCACACTGCAGTTTCTTCAGAAAATGCACTTTCTAGTTATATTTTATTCTGTATTCCGTACGTTTTTTGAAAGCCTACTCCTTCAAAACCGTTCAACTTAGAAAAACCATTCAAACATCGTTAGATTCCTATTATTTTGGACAACATTGCTTCTATTTTTCTCATTTTTAACATTTATATTTTTAATTTTATTCAACTTTATTCAACAAAAATTTCCCATGTATTTCAATGGGGAGACCCTTCAAATTCTCATTCAACTTACTCATTTTTAAACTCTTACTACTTCAACATACGTTCACATAGAGCCACCATTCAAACTTTAAAACGAAGACAAGACATTCAACTATTCAACTTGTATTTATCTTTTCAATATCTATTATACTTTTTCTTCAGTTCCAGTTTAAGTTTCATGATGTTTTTTCACCCGTTTCAGAGTTTATAATGGGTGTGTATGGGACGGAATGTTGGGGCTAGAGTGAGGCAGCTCAACTGCTAGAGTGAGAGGAGCAAAAAAATTGATCTTAAAATCTTTTTTAAAACTGCTGCTGTGTCCTCAGCGTTTGCTCTACAGGTATGATTTTACCCTCAAAACGTAGCCATGGCTGTCCTCTTTCATCCAATGTGTTTACTATTGTCCTAGGTGTTACGGTTCTTTCATAAATGTCACCAATGCACAGCCTCCTCCTTCCAACTCTTCCATAGACTCTAATGTTAAAATGGCTCAGAAGGTTCGTTTGAAAATCAGAAGAGCATGGTGTCTTTCCACTGTCACCACGTCCATATAATAAACTCCACAGGCATGAAAACTGAGAATTCAGTAGACTAGACATTGCTGTCACTCACGGTGAAAGAATTTTGTCAATACGACTTTTACTTTTCATTTGGGAACGATTTGTTTCGGCCTGACTTTTCTGTTCATTTTAAGCAGCAAAAGTGAGGTGCATGTCTGTGTACGTGTGTATGGAGCCATTGGGTGCGGTCACTATAGCAACCAGGCTCACACCTGCCTGCTTAACGAGCTCTGCCTGCCACTGTACCAAGATTCATCTTAAGCACTTCTCTTTCAACTGCTGCTGTGTCCACAGTGTTACAGCCATCATTTTACCCTCAAAACGTCGCCATCGTTGTTCTTTTTCCAACATCTTGTCTTTCAAAGCTCAGAGATGTAAACTTTTTAAACTGTGTGGGTCCAAGTGGAGGGATCACATTTTAGTCATTCAGTGATTCAAAGAATATGACCTTTCAATATTCTTTCAGATGTTTTCTGACTCTAAATGTTCTTTTCTCATTTCTTAGGGTTTTCTAATTTACATTTAAAACATTTTCAGCTTTTTTCCAACTTCTGCTTCTGTGTAACCTTCAGCTTTTAGCAGTTCAGCACCTTTGTTTTCAGGTTAAATTTGGGTTTTTTTTGTTTTGTTTTTATTTCATTCAATATTTTTAACTCAAAATTCAGCAATTAATTCATTTCAGTGCATACATTCAGATTCAAGCATTCACACTGCAGTTTCTTCAGAAAATGCACTTTCTAGTTATTAGTGTGAATGCTTGAAAAGCATTCACAGTATTGTTATTCTAATCTTTATTATTAGTGTGAATGCTTGAAAAGCATTCACAGTATTGTTATTCGAATCTTTATTATTATTATTATTATTATATTTTATCTATTCCGTACGTTTTTTGTAAGCCTACTCCTTCAAAACCGTTCAACTTAGAAAAACCATTCAAACACCGTTAGATTCCTATTCTTTTGGACAACACTGCTTCTATTTTTCATATTTTTAACATTTATATTTTTAATTTTATTCAACTTTATTCAACAAAAATTTATAATGTATTTCAATGGGGAGACCCTTCAAATCCTCATTCAACTTACTCATTTTTAAACTCTTACTACTTCCACATACATTGACATAGAGCCACCATTCAAACTTTAAAACGAAGACAAGACATTCAACTATTCAACTTGTATTTATCTTTTCAATATCTATTATACTTTTTCTTCAGTTCCAGTTTAAGTTTCATGATGTTTTTTCACCCGTTTCAGAGTTTATAATGGGTGTGTATGGGACGGAATGTTGGGGCTAGAGTGAGGCAGCTCAACTGCTAGAGTGAGAAGAGCAAAAAAATTAATCTTAAAATCTTTTTTAAAACTGCTGCTGTGTCCACAGCGTTTGCTCTACAGGTATGATTTTACCCTCAAAACGTAGCCATGGCTGTCCTCTTTCATCCAATGTGTTTACTATTGTACTAGGTGTTATGGTTCTTTCGTAAATGTCACCAATGCACAGCCTCCTCCCTCCAACTCTTCCATAGACTCTAATGTTAAAATGGCTCAGAAGGTTCGTTTGAAAATCAGAAGAGCATGGTGTCTTTCCACTGTCACCACGTCCATATAATAAGCTCCACAGGCATGAAAACTGAGAATTAGGTAGACTAGACATTGCTGTCGCTCACGGTGAAAGAATTTTGTCAATACGACTTTTACTTTTCATTTGGGAGCGATTTGTTTGGGCCTGACTTTTCTGTTCATTTTAAGCAGCAAAAGTGAGGCGCATGTCTGTGTACGTGTGTATGGAGCCATTGGGTGCGGTCACTATAGCAACCAGGCTCACACCTGCCTGCTTAACGAGCTCTGCCTGCCACTGTACCAAGATTCATCTTAAGCACTTCTCTTTCAACTGCTGCTGTGTCCACAGTGTTACAGCCATCATTTTACCCTCAAATTGTCGCCATTATTGTTCTCTTTCCAACACCGTATCTTTCAAAGCTCAGGCATTTAAACTTTTTAAACTGTGTGGATCAAAGTGGAGGGATCACATTTTAGTCATTCAGTGATTCAAAGAATATGACCTTTTAAAATTCATTCAGATGTTTTCTCACTCTAAATGTTCTTTTCTCATTTCTTAGGGTTTTCTAATTTACATTTAAAACATTTTCAGTTTTTTTCCAACTTCTTCTTCTGTGTAACCTTCAGCTTTTAGCAGTTCAGCACCTTTGTTTTCAGGTTAAATTCGTTTTTTTTGTTTTTTTTTTAATCTCATTCAACATTTTTAACTCAAAATTCAGCAATTAATTCATTTCAGTGCATACATTCAGATTCAAGCATTCACACTGCAGTTTCTTCAGAAAATGCACTTTCTAGTTGTGTGGATGCTTTAAGCATCCACACTATTGAGTTCCTGTTTCTCTTTATTCTTTATTATTCTAGTTGCCAATTTTTGTACTTCTTTGGCACTTAACTAGTCCCACAATTTTCAGCCGATTTTCGCCGTTCAAATTTTAAACTATTCTACTATTTCTGCTAATGCGGGCTATGACTTTTGCTATTTTTTGCTATTATACTTTTTAAAATATTAAGCTTTTTTCCTTTAATTTGTCCCATTGAAATGAATGGAAAACTTCCGCAATTCTGCTAAATTTTGCTTGTTTTTGAAACTTAACTACTTCCTCATACTTTCGCCTAGAAAAACCATTCAAACTTTAAAATGTTCACAGATTATTGGGCTATTCATGTATGATTCAGCTTTTTCAAATATTTTACCGTTTTACTTTTATGCCTCTTAAAGTTTTGAGTTGCACAATTGTGATTTTTCACAAAATACATGCGTTGTTATGGTTGCTATGCTCTTGGCTTCCAGTGTGCCACTGAAGCTTTTGCAGTCTTCTCTTCATGTCCGAACAACTTCTTGCTACTTGCTCAATTTTCACTCAATTTCCACAAATTATACATCAAAATGTAGGTATTTTTGCTGGCTTTCAGAAAATGTAACTATCATTGTTGTGGGATTTATAGAATTTTTGCAAATCTCCTCAGACTAACACAAGGTCAGAAAACTCTCCATATAAAGTGAATGGAGAGTTTGTTCAAAATCACCGCTGGATTTCTGTAATGAGAGGCATATTCGAATCGTCATATCTCCTTAACGAAGCAAAGTTAAGACATGAGGCTTGTCCCCGAATATCTTCAGACACCCCTGACGCTCACAATTCAAGAATTTCTTTCTCACCTATTACCGTTCTGAAATGAGTTGGACTTGTTTGAGGGTAGGAAATTCGTCCTTCGCTCAGATTTCTTCAGATTTCAAACTGTGGAAATGAACCACTTTTTTCTCTCGTCATAACTTTTTGTTGGATTTCCACAGAGACCTGAAAATTTCCATGATTGTTCACCAAAGCCTGCTGTCTCTTACGGTGAAAGAATGATATCGATACTCCAAATAGATTTCGAGTTAGAAAGCGTTGTTTGAGGGCAAGTCAAGGCAGTTTTTGCTTCGCTCTACTCAGTTATGGTGCATTAGAAGTCAAATATCTTTAATAATTCATATTTTAATGATAAATTGTAAACACTGGAAGATTCCCCCATCTCTTCTGAACAAAACGGTGTAAGAATGACCGCTCTAGCCCCTACGGTTTGGGAATTATGGTCATTTGTTTGAGGGGAGTCCTCACTATGAGAAATAGGCTGCAATAATCCTGTGCCTCTCTGTGCTGCGTGTGTAAAAAGAGGCACATGTTTTGGCGGGAAAAAGTACACAGGCGCTCTGATTGGTGGATTCAAATTCAGCAGCTCCCAGGCTGACCTAGAAACTTACTTCTCTCTCCCTGTGCATTTTTTTTGCTGATTTTTTCATTTAACAAGTATATTTGAGGGACCCTCAGCATGTTCAGCATTTTTTCAGCTGTCCATTTTGCTTTTCCAATTTTTCTGTTTAACTGATTACTATTGTGCTAAATCATACTATTTCTGCTATTTTATAAGATTTGTGCCTAATATAGTATTTCTGCTAAATTACAGTATTTCTGCTTTTTATACTATTTGTGCTAAAACATAGTATTTCTACTAAATGTAGTATTTATGCTTAATCATACTATTTCTGCTTTTTATGGGATTTGTGCCTAATATAGTATTTCTGCTTTTTATAGGATTTTTGCTCAAACATAATATTTCTACTAAATGTAGTGTTTATAATTAATCATCCTATTTCTGCTTTTTATAGGATTTGTGCTTAATATAGTATTTCTGCTAAATTATAGTATTTCTGCTTTTTATAGTATTTGTGCTAAAACATAGTATTTCTACTAAATGTAGTATTTATGCTTAATCATAGTATTTCTATATATTTCTGCCAGGTCCCCAGGCAGCCAATCCTCTGTGAGGACTTAGACATTCAAATTTTCAAATCAGGGCCTGCACGGTTTCCCAGCCAATCATATATGTGTCCTGAGGCATTCAAATTTGCATATTGGGGCCTTCATGGCTTCTAAGCCAGCCAATCATATCTGAGGGCTGAGGAATTCAAATCCACAAATCAGGGCCTGCACGGCTTCCCAGCCAGCCAATCATGTATGTGGGCTCCAGGTATTCAAATTTGCATATTGGGGAATTCGTGGCTTCTAAGTCAACAAGTCATCCATGTCATATATCTCTAAAAATTCATATTTTAATGATAAATTGTCAACACTTGAAGATTCCCCCATCTCTTCTGAACAAAACGGTGTAAGAATGACCGCTCTAGCCCCTATGGTTAGGAAATTATGGTCATTTGTTTGAGGGGAATCCTCACTATGTGAAATAAACTGAAAGAAGCAGGTCTATGTCTCTGTGCTGCGTGTGTAAAAAGATGCACCTGTTTTGGCGGGAAAACGTAAACAGCCTCTCTGATTGGTGGATTCAAATTCGGCAGCTCCCAGGCTGACCTAGAAACTTTGTCCTCTCTCCCTGTGTGTGTGTGTGTGTGTGTGTGTGTGTGTGTGTGTGTGTGTGTGTGTGTGTGTGTGTGTGTGTGTGTTTAGTGGGAGAGAGAGGACCCTGCCCTTATTTGGCAGCATGTCATTGTAGGATTTAAATTGAACATAGTTAGACTGGTTGACTGGATTAGAGCCTGTGTTTGTGTGTCCCTCTGTGCATTTGTGTTTCAATAAGTTATTACTATTCTGCTAAATCATACTATTTCTGCTTTTCATAGGATTTATGCCTAATATAGTATTTCTGCTAAATTATAGTATTTCTGCTTTTTATAGGATTTGTGCCTAACATAGTATTTCTGCTAAATTATAGTATTTCTGCTTTTTATAGGATTTGTGCCTAACATAGTATTTCTGCTAAATTATAGTATTTCTGCTTTTTATACTATTTGTTCTAAATTATAGTATTTCTGCTTTTTATAGGATTTGTGCTTAATATAGTATTTCTGCTAAATTATAGTTTTTCTTCTTTTTATAGTATTTGTGCTAAAACATAGTATTTCTACTAAATGTAGTATTTATGCTTAATAATAGTATTTCTATATATTTCTGCCAGGTCCCCAGGCAGCCAATCCTCTGTGAGGACTGAGACATTCAAATTTTCAAATCAGGGCCTGCACAGTTTCCCAGCCAATCAAATAAGTGTCCTGAGGCATTCAAATTTGCATATTGGGGCCTTCGTGGCTTCTAAGCCAGCCAATCATATCTGAGGGCTGAGGAATTCAAATCCACAAATCAGGGCCTGCACGGCTTCCCAGCCAGCCAATCACATATGTGGTCTCAGGCATTCAAATTTGCATATTGGGGAATTCGTGGCTTCTAAGTCAACAAGTCATCCATGTCATATATCTCTAAAAATTCATATTTTAATATTAAATTGTCAACACTTGAAGATTCCCCCATCTCTTCTGAACAAAACGGTGTAAGAATGACCGTTCTAGCCCCTACGGTTAGGAAATTACGGTCATTTGTTTGAGGGGAGTCGTCACTATGAGAAATAGACTGCAAAAATCCTGTGTCTCTCTGTGCTGCGTGTGTAAACAGATGCACCTGTTTTGGTGGGGAAAAGTGCACAGCCTCTCTGATTGGTGGATTCAAATTCAGCAGCTCCCAGGCTGACCTAGAAACTTACTTCTCTCTCCCTGTGTGTGTGTGTGTGTGTGTGTGACAGAGAGAGAGAGAGAGAGAGAGAGAGAGAGAGAGAGAAAGGCTTTTAATGGGATGATCTCATTCTAAGATTTAAATTCAATATATTTAGACTGGTTGACTGAATTGGATCTTGTGTGTGGGTCTCTATGTGCATGTGTGTTTCCTCATGTGTACATATTTGTGATTGTGTGGCTGTAATAAATTTTTTTGCAGATTTTTGTCATTTAACAAGTATATTTGAGGGACCCTCAGCATGTTCAGCATTTTTTCAGCTGTCCATTTTGCTTTTCCAATTTTTCTGTTTAACTTATTACTATTGTGCTAAATCATAGCATTTCTGCTATTTTATAAGATTTGTGCTTAATATACTATTTCTGCTTTTATAGGATTTGTGCTTAATATAGTATTTCTGCTAAATTATAGTATTTCTGCTTTTTATACTATTTGTTCTAAATTATAGTATTTCTGCTTTTTATAGGATTTGTGCTTAATATAGTATTTCTGCTAAATTATAGTTTTTCTGCTTTTTATGGGATTTGTGCTAAAACAAAGTATTTCTACTAAATGTAGTATTTGTGCTTCATCATACCATTTCTGCTTTTTATAGGATTTGTGCTTAATATAGTATTTCTGCTAAATTATAGTATTTCTGCCAAATTATAATATTTGTGCTAAAACATAGTCTCAATTTAAAATTGCAATATTCATAGTTCATCACAGTGTCTCTGGTAAATCACAATATTTCTGCTCTGTTGTACTATTTTTCTAAATCATAGTGTTTCTGTAATGTTTAAGTATTTTTGGCTAAATATATTCTTTCTGTTATCTTATACTATTTCTCCTAAATTCTTGTATTTTTGAGAAGTTATCATGTTTCTGGTAAGTTACAATATTTCTGCTAAATTCTGCTATGCTATTGTATTTCTGCCAAGTATTATGTTTCCTCTAAGATATTGCAGTTCTGCTAAGTTATTCCATTTTAGCAAACTTCTTTTGCTTCTGGAAAGTTTTTACAATTTCTGCAACTTTTCAGCTTTTTCAGCTACTTTTTGCATACAGCTTCAGCTTTAAGCATCCACACTGCATTTTCGCAGGAAATGCAAATTTTTCTAGTTATATTTTATTATTCTTCCGTACGTTTTTTGTAATCCTACTCCTTCAAAACCGTTCAACTTAGAAAAACCATTCAAACACCGTTAGATTCCTATTCTTTTGGACAACACTGCTTCTATTTTTCATATTTTTAACATTTATATTTTTAATTTTATTCAACTTTATTCAAGAAAAATTTATAATGTATTTCAATGGGGAGACCCTTCAAATCCTCATTCAACTTACTCATTTTTAAACTCTTACTACTTCCACATACATTGACATAGAGCCACCATTCAAACTTTAAAACGAAGACAAGACATTCAACTATTCAACTTGTATTTATCTTTTCAATATCTATTATACTTTTTCTTCAGTTCCAGTTTAAGTTTCATGATGTTTTTTCACCCGTTTCAGAGTTTATAATGGGTGTGTATGGGACGGAATGTTGGGGCTAGAGTGAGGCAGCTCAACTGCTAGAGTGAGAGGAGCAAAAAAATTAATCTTAAAATATTTTTTAAAACTGCTGCTGTGTCCGCAGCGTTTGCTCTACAGGTATGATTTTACCCTCAAAACGTAGCCATGGCTGTCCTCTTTCATCCAATGTGTTTACTATTGTACTAGGTGTTATGGTTCTTTCATAAATGTCACCAATGCACAGCCTCCTCCCTCCAACTCTTCCATAGACTCTAATGTTAAAATGGCTCAGAAGGTTCGTTTGAAAATCAGAAGAGCATGGTGTCTTTCCACTGTCACCACGTCCATATAATAAGCTCCACAGGCATGAAAACTGAGAATTAGGTAGACTAGACATTGCTGTCGCTCACGGTGAAAGAATTTTGTCAATACGACTTTTACTTTTCATTTGGGAGCGATTTGTTTCGGCCTGACTTTTCTGTTCATTTTAAGCAGCAAAAGTGAGGCGCATGTCTGTGTACGTGTGTATGGAGCCATTGGGTGCGGTCACTATAGCAACCAGGCTCACACCTGCCTGCTTAACGAGCTCTGCCTGCCACTGTGCCAAGATTCATCTTAAGCACTTCTCTTTCAACTGCTGCTGTGTCCACAGTGTTACAGCCATCATTTTACCCTCAAATTGTCGCCATTATTGTTCTCTTTCCAACACCGTATCTTTGAAAGCTCAGGCATTTAAACTTTTTAAACTGTGTGGATCAAAGTGGAGGGATCACATTTTAGTCATTCAGTGATTCAAAGAATATGACCTTTTAATATTCATTCAGATGTTTTCTGACTCTAAATGTTCTTTTCTCATTTCTTAGGGTTTTCTAATTTACATTTAAAACATTTTCAGTTTTTTTCCAACTTCTTCTTCTGTGTAACCTTCAGCTTTTAGCAGTTCAGCACCTTTGTTTTCAGGTTAAATTCGGTTTTTTTTTTGTTTTGTTTTTTATCTCATTCAATATTTTTAACTCAAAATTCAGCAATTAATTCATTTCAGTGCATACATTCAGATTCAAGCATTCACACTGCAGTTTCTTCAGAAAATGCACTTTCTAGTTATTATTATTATATTTTATTCTGTATTCCGTACGTTTTTTGTAATACTATAACTTCAAAACCGTTCAACTTAGAAAAACCATTCAAACACCGTTAGATTCCTATTCTTTTGGACAACACTGCTTCTATTTTTCATATTTTTAACATTTATATTTTTAATTTTATTCAACTTTATTCAACAAAAATTTATAATGTATTTCAATGGGGAGACCCTTCAAATCTTCATTCAACTTACTCATTTTTAAACTCTTACTACTTCCACATACATTGACATAGAGCCACCATTCAAACTTTAAAACGAAGACAAGACATTCAACTATTCAACTTGTATTTATCTTTTCAATATCTATTATACTTTTTCTTCAGTTCCAGTTTAAGTTTCATGATGTTTTTTCAGCCGTTTCAGAGTTTATAATGGGTGTGTATGGGACGGAATGTTGGGGCTAGAGTGAGGCAGCTCAACTGCTAGAGTGAGAGGAGCAAAAAAATTAATCTTAAAATCTTTTTTAAAACTGCTGCTGTGTCCACAGCGTTTGCTCTACAGGTATGATTTTACCCTCAAAACGTAGCCATCGCTGTCCTCTTTCATCCAATGTGTTTACTATTGTACTAGGTGTTATGGTTTTTTCATAAATGTCACCAATGCACAGCCTCCTCCCTCCAACTCTTCCATAGACTCTAATGTTAAAATGGCTCAGAAGGTTCGTTTGAAAATCAGAAGAGCATGGTGTCTTTCCACTGTCACCACGTCCATATAATAAACTCCACAGGCATGAAAACTGAGAATTCAGTAGACTAGAAGCTGCTGTCGCTCACGGTGAAAGAATTTTGTCAATACGACTTTTACTTTTCATTTGGGAACGATTTGTTTCGGCCTGATTTTTCTGTTCATTTTAAGGAGCAAAAGTGAGGCGCATGTCTGTGTACGTGTGTATGGAGCCATTGGGTGCGGTCACTATAGCAACCAGGCTCACACCTGCCTGCTTAACGAGCTCTGCCTGCCACTGTACCAAGATTCATCTTAAGCACTTCTCTTTCAACTGCTGCTGTGTCCACAGTGTTACAGCCATCATTTTACCCTCAAATTGTCGCCATTACTGTTCTCTTTCCAACACCGTATCTTTCAAAGCTCAGGCATTTAAACTTTTTAAACTGTGTGGATCAAAGTGGAGGGATCACATTTTAGTCATTCAGTGATTCAAAGAATATGACCTTTTAATATTCATTCAGATGTTTTCTGACTCTAAATGTTCTTTTCTCATTTCTTAGGGTTTTCTAATTTACATTTAAAACATTTTCAGCTTTTTTCCAACTTCTTCTTCTGTGTAACCTTCAGCTTTTAGCAGTTCAGCACTTTTGTTTTCAGGTTAAATTCGTTTTTTTTTTTTTTATCTCATTCAAAATTTTTAACTTAAATTCAGTAATTATTTCATTTCAATGCATACATTCAGATTCAAGCATTCACACTGCAGTTTCTTCAGAAAATGCACTTTCTCGCTGTCCTCTTTCATCCAATGTGTTTACTATTGTCCTAGGTGTTATGGTTCTTTCGTAAATGTCACCAATGCACAGCCTCCTCCCTCCAACTCTTCCATAGACTCTAATGTTAAAATGGCTCAGAAGGTTCGTTTGAAAATCAGAAGAGCATTGGGTCTTTCCACTGTCACCACGTCCATATAATAAACTCCACAGACATGAAAACTGAGAATTAGGTAGACTAGAAGCTGCTGTCGCTCACGGTGAAAGAATTTTGTCAATACGACTTTTACTTTTCATTTGGGAACGATTTGTTTCGGCCTGACTTTTCTGTTCATTTTAAGCAGCAAAAGTGAGGCGCATGTCTGTGTACGTGTGTATGGAGCCATTGGGTGCGGTCACTATAGCAACCAGGCTCACACCTGCCTGCTTAACGAGCTCTCTCTCTCACTCTGCCAAGATTCATCTTAAGCACTTCTCTTTCAACTGCTGCTGTGTCCACAGTGTTACAGCCATCATTTTACCCTCAAATTGTCGCCATTATTGTTCTCTTTCCAACACCGTATCTTTCAAAGCTCAGGCATTTAAACTTTTTAAACTGTGTGGATCAAAGTGGAGGGATCACATTTGAGTCATTCAGTGATTCAAAGAATATGACCTTTTAATATTCATTCAGATGTTTTCTGACTCTAAATGTTCTTTTCTCATTTCTTAGGGTTTTCTAATTTACATTTAAAACATTTTCAGTTTTTTTCCAACTCCTTCTTCTGTGTAACCTTCACCTTTTGGCAGTTCAGCACTTTTGTTTTCAGGTTAAATTCATTTTTTTTTTTTGTTTTTTTTTTAATCTCATTCAATATTTTTAACTCAAAATTCAGCAATTAATTCATTTCAGTCCATACATTCAGATTCAAGCATTCACACTGCAGTTTCTTCAGAAAATGCACTTTCTAGTTAGTGTGAATGCTTGAAAAGCATTCACAGTATTGTTCTTCTAATCTTTATTCTATTTTATTCTGTATTCCGTACGTTTTTTGTACTCCTACTCCTTCAAAACCGTTCAACTTAGAAAAACCATTCAAACACCATTAGATTCCTCTTCTTTTGAACATGACTGCTTCTATTTTTCTCATTTTTAACATTTATATTTTTAATTTTATTCAACTTTATTCAACAAAAATTTCCCAAAATTTCCCATGTATTTCAATGGGGAGACCCTTCAAATCCTCATTCAACTTACTCATTTTTAAACTCTTACTACTTCCACATACATTGACATAGAGCCACCATTCAAACTTTAAAACGAAGACAAGACATTCAACTATTCAACTTGTATTTATCTTTTCAATATCTATTATACTTTTTCTTCAGTTCCAGTTTAAGTTTCATGATGTTTTTTCAGCCGTTTCAGAGTTTATAATGGGTGTGTATGGGACGGAATGTTGGGGCTAGAGTGAGACAGCTCAACTGCTAGAGTGAGAGGAGCAAAAAAATTTATCTTAAAATCTTTTTTAAAACTGCTGCTGTGTCCACAGCGTTTGCTCTACAGGTATGATTTTACCCTCAAAACGTAGCCATGGCTGTCCTCTTTCATCCAATGTGTTTACTATTGTCCTAGGTGTTACGGTTCTTTCATAAATGTCACCAATGCACAGCCTCCTCCCTCCAACTCTTCCATAGACTCTAATGTTAAAATGGCTCAGAAGGTTCGTTTGAAAATCAGAAGAGCATGGTGTCTTTACACTGTCACCACGTCCATATAATAAACTCCACAGGCATGAAAACTGAGAATTTGGTAGACTAGACATGGCTGTCGCTCACGGTGAAAGAATTTTGTCAGTACGACTTTTACTTTTCATTTGGGAACGATTTGTTTCGGCCTGACTTTTCTGTTCATTTTAAGCAGCAAAAGTGAGGCGCATGTCTGTGTACGTGTGTATGGAGCCATTGGGTGCGGTCACTATAGCAACCAGGCTCACACCTGCCTGCTTAATGAGCTCTGCCTGCCACTGTACCAAGATTCATCTTAAGCACTTCTCTTTCAACTGCTGCTGTGTCCACAGTGTTACAGCCATCATTTTACCCTCAAATTGTCGCCATTATTGTTCTCTTTCCAACACCGTATCTTTCAAAGCTCAGGCATTTAAACTTTTTAAACTGTGTGGATCAAAGTGGAGGGATCACATTTGAGTCATTCAGTGATTCAAAGAATATGACCTTTTAATATTCATTCAGATGTTTTCTGACTCTAAATGTTCTTTTCTCATTTCTTAGGGTTTTCTAATTTACATTTAAAACATTTTCAGTTTTTTTCCAACTCCTTCTTCTGTGTAACGTTCAGCTTTTAGCAGTTCAGCACCTTTGTTTTCAGGTTAAATTCGTTTTTTTTTTGTTTTTTTTTTATCTCATTCAATATTTTTAACTCAAAATTCAGCAATTAATTCATTTCAGTGCATACATTCAGATTCAAGCATTCACACTGCAGTTTCTTCAGAAAATGCACTTTCTAGTATTTTATTATTCTTCCGTACGTTTTTTGTAATCCTACTCCTTCAAAACCGTTCAACTTAGAAAAACCATTCAAACACCGTTAGATTCCTATTCTTTTGGACAACACTGCTTCTATTTTTCATATTTTTAACATTTATATTTTTAATTTTATTCAACTTTATTCAACAAAAATTTATAATGTATTTCAATGGGGAGACCCTTCAAATCCTCATTCAACTTACTCATTTTTAAACTCTTACTACTTCCACATACATTGACATAGAGCCACCATTCAAACTTTAAAACGAAGACAAGACATTCAACTATTCAACTTGTATTTATCTTTTCAATATCTATTATACTTTTTCTTCAGTTCCAGTTTAAGTTTCATGATGTTTTTTCACCCGTTTCAGAGTTTATAATGGGTGTGTATGGGACGGAATGTTGGGGCTAGAGTGAGGCAGCTCAACTGCTAGAGTGAGAGGAGCAAAAAAATTAATCTTAAAATCTTTTTTAAAACTGCTGCTGTGTCCACAGCGTTTGCTCTACAGGTATGATTTTACCCTCAAAACGTAGCCATGGCTGTCCTCTTTCATCCAATGTGTTTACTATTGTCCTAGGTGTTATGGTTCTTTCATAAATGTCACCAATGCACAGCCTCCTCCCTCCAACTCTTCCATAGACTCTAATGTTAAAACGGCTCAGAAGGTTGGTTTGAAAATCAGAAGAGCATGGTGTTTTTACACTGTCACCACGTCCATATAATAAACTCCACAGGCATGAAAACTGAGAATTAGGTAGACTAGACATTGCTGTCGCTCACGGTGAAAGAATTTCGTCAATACGACTTTTACTTTTCATTTGGGAGCGATTTGTTTCGGCCTGACTTTTCTGTTCATTTTAAGCAGCAAAAGTGAGGCGCATGTCTGTGTACGTGTGTATGGAGCCATTGGGTGCGGTCACTATAGCAACCAGGCTCACACCTGCCTGCTTAACGAGCTCTGCCTGCCACTCTGCCAAGATTCATCTTAAACACTTCTCTTTCAACTGCTGCTGTGTCCACAGTGTTACAGCCATCATTTTACCCTCAAAACGTCGCCATCGTTGTTCTTTTTCCAACATCTTGTCTTTCAAAGCTCAGAGATGTAAACTTTTTAAACTGTGTGGGTCCAAGTGGAGGGATCACATTTTAGTCATTCAGTGATTCAAAGAATATGACTTTTTAATATTCTTTCAGATGTTTTCTGACTCTAAATGTTCTTTTCTCATTTCTTAGGTTTTTCTAATTTACAATTAAAACATTTTCAGTTTTTTTCCAACTCCTTCTTCTGTGTAACCTTCAGCTTTTAGCAGTTCAGCACCTTTGTTTTCAGGTTAAATTCGTTTTTTTTTTTTGTTTTTTTTAATCTCATTCAATATTTTTAACTCAAAATTCAGCAATTAATTCATTTCAGTGCATACATTCAGATTCAAGCATTCACACTGCAGTTTCTTCAGAAAATGCACTTTCTAGTTATTATTATATTTTATTTTTCCGTACGTTTTTTGAAAGCCTACTCCTTCAAAACCGTTCAACTTAGAAAAACCATTCAAACACCGTTAGATTCCTATTCTTTTGGACAACATTGCTTCTATTTTTCTCATTTTTAACATTTATATTTTTAATTTTATTCAACTTTTTTCAACAAAAATTTCCCATGTATTTCAATGGGGAGACCCTTCAAATTCTCATTCAACTTACTCATTTTTAAACTCTTACTACTTCCACATACATTGACATAGAGCCACCATTCAAACTTTAAAACGAAGAGAAGACATTCAACTATTCAACTTGTATTTATCTTTTCAATATCTATTATACTTTTTCTTCAGTTCCAGTTTAAGTTTCATGATGTTTTTTCACCCGTTTCAGAGTTTATAATGGGTGTGTATGGGACGGAATGTTGGGGCTAGAGTGAGGCAGCTCAACTGCTAGAGTGAGAGGAGCAAAAAAATTAATCTTAAAATCTTTTTTAAAACTGCTGCTGTGTCCGCAGCGTTTGCTCTACAGGTATGATTTTACCCTCAAAACGTAGCCATCGCTGTCCTCTTTCATCCAATGTGTTTACTATTGTCCTAGGTGTTATGGTTCTTTCGTAAATGTCACCAATGCACAGCCTCCTCCCTCCAACTCTTCCATAGACTCTAATGTTAAAATGGCTCAGAAGGTTCGTTTGAAAATCAGAAGAGCATGGTGTCTTTCCACTGTCACCACGTCCATATAATAAGCTCCACAGGCATGAAAACTGAGAATTAGGTAGACTAGACATTGCTGTCGCTCACGGTGAAAGAATTTTGTCAATACGACCTATACTTTTCATTTGGGAGCGATTTGTTTCGGCCTGACTTTTCTGTTCATTTTAAGCAGCAAAAGTGAGGTGCATGTCTGTGTGCGTGTGTATGGAGCCATTGGGTGCGGTCACTATAGCAACCAGGCTCACACCTGCCTGCTTAACGAGCTCTGCCTGCCACTGTGCCAAGATTCATCTTAAACACTTCTCTTTCAACTGCTGCTGTGTCCACAGTGTTACAGCCATCATTTTACCCTCAAATTGTCGCCATTATTATTCTCTTTCCAACACCGTATCTTTCAAAGCTCAGGCATTTAAACTTTTTAAACTGTGTGGATCAAAGTGGAGGGATCACATTTGACTCATTCAGTGATTCAAAGAATATGAACTTTTAATATTCATTCAGATGTTTTCTGACTCTAAATGTTCTTTTCTCATTTCTTAGGGTTTTCTAATTTACATTTAAAACATTTTCAGTTTTTTTCCAACTCCTTCTTCTGTGTAACCTTCAGCTTTTAGCAGTTCAGCACCTTTGTTTTCAGGTTAAATTCGGTTTTTTTTTTGGTTTTTTTTAATCTCATTCAAAATTTTTAACTTAAATTCAGTAATTATTTCATTTCAATGCATACATTCAGATTCAAGCATTCACACTGCAGTTTCTTCAGAAAATGCACTTTCTAGTTAGTGTGAATGCTTGAAAAGCATTCACAGTATTGTTCTTCTAATCTTTATTATTCCGTTTTATCTATTCCGTACGTTTTTTGTACTCCTACTCCTTCAAAACCGTTCAACTTAGAAAAACCATTCAAACACCATTAGATTCCTCTTCTTTTGGACATGACTGCTTCTACTTTTCTCATTTTTAACATTTATATTTTTAATTTTATTCAACTTTATTCAACAAAAATTTCCCATGTATTTCAATGGGGAGACCCTTCAAATTCTCATTCAACTTACTTATTTTTAAACTCCTACTACTTCCACATACGTTGACATAGAGCCACCATTCAAACTTTAAAACGAAGACAAGACATTCAACTATTCAACTTGTATTTATCTTTTCAATATCTATTATACTTTTTCTTCAGTTCCAGTTTAAGTTTCATGATGTTTTTTCACCCGTTTCAGAGTTTATAATGGGTGTGTATGGGACGGAATGTTGGGGCTAGAGTGAGACAGCTCAACTGCTAGAGTGAGAGGAGCAAAAAAATTAATCTTAAAATCTTTTTTAAAACTGCTGCTGTGTCCACAGCGTTTGCTCTACAGCCATCATTTTACCCTCAAAACGTAGCCATCGTTGTCCTCTTTCATCCAATGTGTTTACTATTGTAATATGTGTTATGGTTCTTTCGTAAATGTCACCAATGCACAGCCTCCTCCCTCCAACTCTTCCATAGACTCTAATGTTAAAACGGCTCAGAAGGTTCGTTTGAAAATCAGAAGAGCATGGTGTCTTTCCACTGTCACCACGTCCATATAATAAGCTCCACAGGCATGAAAACTGAGAATTAGGTAGACTAGACATTGCTGTCGCTCACGGTGAAAGAATTTTGTCAATACGACTTTTACTTTTCATTTGGGAGCGATTTGTTTCGGCCTGACTTTTCTGTTCATTTTAAGCAGCAAAAGTGAGGCGCATGTCTGTGTACGTGTGTATGGAGCCATTGGGTGCGGTCACTATAGCAACCAGGCTCACACCTGCCTGCTTAACGAGCTCTGCCTGCCACTGTACCAAGATCCATCTTAAGCACTTCTCTTTCAACTGCTGCTGTGTCCACAGTGTTACAGCCATCATTTTACCCTCAAATTGTCGCCATTATTGTTCTCTTTCCAACACCGTGTCTTTCAAAGCTCAGGCATTTAAACTTTTTAAACTGTGTGGATCAAAGTGGAGGGATCACATTTGAGTCATTCAGTGATTCAAAGAATATGACCTTTTAATATTCATTCAGATGTTTTCTGACTCTAAATGTTCTTTTCTCATTTCTTAGGGTTTTCTAATTTACATTTAAAACATTTTCAGTTTTTTTCCAACTCCTTCTTCTGTGTAACCTTCAGCTTTTAGCAGTTCAGCACCTTTGTTTTCAGGTTAAATTCGTTTTTTTTTTTGTTTTTTTTTATCTCATTCAAAATTTTTAACTCAAAATTCAGCAATTAATTCATTTCAGTGCATACATTCAGATTCAAGCATTCACACTGCAGTTTCTTCAGAAAATGCACTTTCTAGTTAGTGTGAATGCTTGAAAAGCATTCACAGTATTGTTATTCGAATCTTTATTATTATATTTTATTAGTGTGAATGCTTGAAAAGCATTCACAGTATTGTTATTCTAATCTTTATTATTATTATTATTATTATATTTTATCTATTCCGTACGTTTTTTGTAATCCTATAACTTCAAAACCGTTCAACTTAGAAAAACCATTCAAACACCGTTAGATTCCTATTCTTTTGGACAACACTGCTTCTATTTTTCATATTTTTAACATTTATATTTTTAATTTTATTCAACTTTATTCAACAAAAATTTATAATGTATTTCAATGGGGAGACCCTTCAAATCCTCATTCAACTTACTCATTTTTAAACTCTTACTACTTCCACATACGTTGACATAGAGCCACCATTCAAACTTTAAAACGAAGACAAGACATTCAACTATTCAACTTGTATTTATCTTTTCAATATCTATTATACTTTTTCTTCAGTTCCAGTTTAAGTTTCATGATGTTTTTTCAGCCGTTTCAGAGTTTATAATGGGTGTGTATGGGACGGAATGTTGGGGCTAGAGTGAGGCAGCTCAACTGCTAGAGTGAGAGGAGCAAAAAAATTAATCTTAAAATCTTTTTTAAAACTGCTGCTGTGTCCGCAGCGTTTGCTCTACAGGTATGATTTTACCCTCAAAACGTAGCCATGGCTGTCCTCTTTCATCCAATGTGTTTACTATTGTCCTAGGTGTTATGGTTCTTTCATAAATGTCACCAATGCACAGCCTCCTCCCTCCAACTCTTCCATAGACTCTAATGTTAAAATGGCTCAGAAGGTTCGTTTGAAAATCAGAAGAGCATGGTGTCTTTCCACTGTCACCACGTCCATATAATAAACTCCACAGGCATGAAAACTGAGAATTCAGTAGACTAGAAGCTGCTGTCGCTCACGGTGAAAGAATTTTGTCAATACGACTTTTACTTTTCATTTGGGAACGATTTGTTTCGGCCTGACTTTTCTGTTCATTTTAAGCAGCAAAAGTGAGGCGCATGTCTGTGTACGTGTGTATGGAGCCATTGGGTGCGGTCACTATAGCAACCAGGCTCACACCTGCCTGCTTAACGAGCTCTGCCTGCCACTGTGCCAAAATTCATCTTAAGCACTTCTCTTTCAACTGCTGCTGTGTCCACAGTGTTAAAGCCATCATTTTACCCTCAAATTGTCGCCATTATTGTTCTCTTTCCAACATCTTGTCTTTCAAAGCTCAGAGATGTAAACTTTTTAAACTGTGTGGGTCCAAGTGGAGGGATCACATTTTCTTCATTCAGTGATTCAAAGAATATGACCTTTTAATATTCTTTCAGATGTTTTCTGACTCTAAATGTTCTTTTCTCATTTCTTAGGGTTTTCTAATTTACATTTAAAACATTTTCAGCTATTTTCCAACTTCTTCTGTGTGGTTTTCAGCTTTTAGCAGTTCAGCACTTTTTTTTTTCCGGGTACAAATTTCTGTATTTTTCATCTCATTCAACATTTTTAACTTAAAATTCAGCAATTAATTCATTTCAGTGCATACATTCAGATTCAAGCATTCACACTGCAGTTTCTTCAGAAAATGCACTTTCTAGTTATTATTATTATCTATTCCGTACGTTTTTTGTAAGCCTACTCCTTCAAAACCGTTCAACTTAGAAAAACCATTCAAACACCGTTAGATTCCTATTCTTTTGGACAACACTGCTTCTATTTTTCATATTTTTAACATTTATATTTTTAATTTTATTCAACTTTATTCAACAAAAATTTCCCATGTATTTCAATGGGGAGACCCTTCAAATTCTCATTCAACTTACTCATTTTTAAACTCTTACTACTTCAACATACGTTCACATAGAGCCACCATTCAAACTTTAAAACGAAGACAAGACATTCAACTATTCAACTTGTATTTATCTTTTCAATATCTATTATACTTTTTCTTCAGTTCCAGTTTAAGTTTCATGATGTTTTTTCACCCGTTTCAGAGTTTATAATGGGTGTGTATGGGACGGAATGTTGGGGCTAGAGTGAGGCAGCTCAACTGCTAGAGTGAGAGGAGCAAAAAAATTAATCTTAAAATCTTTTTTAAAACTGCTGCTGTGTCCACAGCGTTTGCTCTACAGCCATCATTTTACCCTCAAAACGTAGCCATGGCTGTCCTCTTTCATCCAATGTGTTTACTATTGTCCTAGGTGTTACGGTTCTTTCATAAATGTCACCAATGCACAGCCTCCTCCTTCCAACTCTTCCATAGACTCTAATGTTAAAATGGCTCAGAAGGTTCGTTTGAAAATCAGAAGAGCATGGTGTCTTTCCACTGTCACCACGTCCATATAATAAGCTCCACAGGCATGAAAACTGAGAATTCAGTAGACTAGAAGCTGCTGTCGCTCACGGTGAAAGAATTTTGTCAATACGACTTTTACTTTTCATTTGGGAACGATTTGTTTCGGCCTGACTTTTCTGTTCATTTTAAGCAGCAAAAGTGAGGCGCATGTCTGTGTACGTGTGTATGGAGCCATTGGGTGCGGTCACTATAGCAACCAGGCTCACACCTGCCTGCTTAACGAGCTCTGCCTGCCACTGTACCAAGATTCATCTTAAACACTTCTCTTTCAACTGCTGCTGTGTCCACAGTGTTACAGCCATCATTTTACCCTCAAATTGTCGCCATTATTGTTCTCTTTCCAACACCGTATCTTTCAAAGCTCAGGCATTTAAACTTTTTAAACTGTGTGGATCAAAGTGGAGGGATCACATTTGAGTCATTCAGTGATTCAAAGAATATGACCTTTTAATATTCATTCAGATGTTTTCTGACTCTAAATGTTCTTTTCTCATTTCTTAGGGTTTTCTAATTTACATTTAAAACATTTTCAGTTTTTTTCCAACTCCTTCTTCTGTGTAACCTTCAGCTTTTAGCAGTTCAGCACCTTTGTTTTCAGGTTAAATTCGTTTTTTTTTTTTTGTTTTTTTTTTAATCTCATTCAATATTTTTAACTCAAAATTCAGCAATTAATTCATTTCAGTGCATACATTCAGATTCAAGCATTCACACTGCAGTTTCTTCAGAAAATGCACTTTCTAGTTATATTTTATTAGTGTGAATGCTTGAAAAGCATTCACAGTATTGTTATTCGAATCTTTATTCTATTTTATTATTATGGATTCCGTACGTTTTTTGTACTCTATCTCCTTCAAAACCGTTCAACTTAGAAAAACCATTCAAACACCATTAGATTCCTATTCTTTTGGACATGACTGCTTCTATTTTTCTCATTTTTAACATTTATATTTTTAATTTTATTCAACTTTTTTCAACAAAAATTTCCCATGTATTTCAATGGGGAGACCCTTCAAATTCTCATTCAACTTCCTCCTCTTTAAACTGTATCTACTTCCACATACATTGACATAGAGCCACCATTCAAACTTTAAAACGAAGACAAGACATTCAACTATTCAACTTGTATTTATCTTTTCAATATCTATTATACTTTTTCTTCAGTTCCAGTTTAAGTTTCATGATGTTTTTTCACCCGTTTCAGAGTTTATAATGGGTGTGTATGGGACGGAATGTTGGGGCTAGAGTGAGGCAGCTCAACTGCTAGAGTGAGAGGAGCAAAAAAATTAATCTTAAAATCTTTTTTAAAACTGCTGCTGTGTCCGCAGCGTTTGCTCTACAGGTATGATTTTACCCTCAAAACGTAGCCATGGCTGTCCTCTTTCATCCAATGTGTTTACTATTGTCCTAGGTGTTGTGGTTCTTTCATAAATGTCACCAATGCACAGCCTCCTCCCTCCAACTCTTCCATAGACTCTAATGTTAAAATGGCTCAGAAGGTTCGTTTGAAAATCAGAAGAGCATGGTGTCTTTACACTGTCACCACGTCCATATAATAAGCTCCACAGGCATGAAAACTGAGAATTAGGTAGACTAGACATGGCTGTCGCTCACGGTGAAAGAATTTTGTCAATACGACTTTTACTTTTCATTTGGGAACGATTTGTTTCGGCCTGACTTTTCTGTTCATTTTAAGCAGCAAAAGTGAGGTGCATGTCTGTGTACGTGTGTATGGAGCCATTGGGTGCGGTCACTATAGCAACCAGGCTCACACCTGCCTGCTTAACGAGCTCTGCCTGCCACTGTGCCAAGATTCATCTTAAGCACTTCTCTTTCAACTGCTGCTGTGTCCACAGTGTTACAGCCATCATTTTACCCTCAAATTGTCGCCATTATTGTTCTCTTTCCAACACCGTATCTTTCAAAGCTCAGGCATTTAAACTTTTTAAACTGTGTGGATCAAAGTGGAGGGATCACATTTGAGTCATTCAGTGATTCAAAGAATATGACCTTTTAATATTCATTCAGATGTTTTCTGACTCTAAATGTTCTTTTCTCATTTCTTAGGGTTTTCTAATTTACATTTAAAACATTTTCAGTTTTTTTCCAACTCCTTCTTCTGTGTAACCTTCAGCTTTTAGCAGTTCAGCACCTTTGTTTTCAGGTTAAATTCGGGGGTTTTTTGTTTGTTTTTTTAAAATTTCATTTAATATTTTTAACTCAAAATTCAGCAATTAATTCATTTCAGTGCATACATTCAGATTCAAGCATTCACACTGCAGTTTCTTCAGAAAATGCACTTTCTAGTATTTTATTATTATGGATTCCGTACGTTTTTTGTACTCTATCTCCTTCAAAACCGTTCAACTTAGAAAAACCATTCAAACACCATTAGATTCCTATTCTTTTGGACATGACTGCTTCTATTTTTCTCATTTTTAACATTTATATTTTTAATTTTATTCAACTTTTTTCAACAAAAATTTCCCATGTATTTCAATGGGGAGACCCTTCAAATTCTCATTCAACTTCCTCCTCTTTAAACTGTATCTACTTCCACATACATTGACATAGAGCCACCATTCAAACTTTAAAACGAAGACAAGACATTCAACTATTCAACTTGTATTTATCTTTTCAATATCTATTATACTTTTTCTTCAGTTCCAGTTTAAGTTTCATGATGTTTTTTCACCCGTTTCAGAGTTTATAATGGGTGTGTATGGGACGGAATGTTGGGGCTAGAGTGAGGCAGCTCAACTGCTAGAGTGAGAGGAGCAAAAAAATTAATCTTAAAATCTTTTTTAAAACTGCTGCTGTGTCCGCAGCGTTTGCTCTACAGGTATGATTTTACCCTCAAAACGTAGCCATCGCTGTCCTCTTTCATCCAATGTGTTTACTATTGTCCTAGGTGTTATGGTTCTTTCATAAATGTCACCAATGCACAGCCTCCTCCCTCCAACTCTTCCATAGACTCCAATGTTAAAATGTCTCAGAAGGTTGGTTTGAAAATCAGAAGAGCATGGTGTCTTTACACTGTCACCACGTCCATATAATAAACTCCACAGGCATGAAAACTGAGAATTCAGTAGACTAGACATTGCTGCCGCTCACGGTGAAAGAATTTCGTCAATACGACCTATACTTTTCATTTGGGAACGATTTGTTTCGGCCTGACGTTTCTGTTCATTTTAAGCAGCAAAAGTGAGGTGCATGTCTGTGTACGTGTGTATGGAGCCATTGGGTGCGGTCACTATAGCAACCAGGCTCACACCTGCCTGCTTAACGAGCTCTGCCTGCCACTGTACCAAGATTCATCTTAAGCACTTCTCTTTCAACTGCTGCTGTGTCCACAGTGTTACAGCCATCATTTTACCCTCAAAACGTCGCCATCGTTGTTCTTTTTCCAACATCTTGTCTTTCAAAGCTCAGAGATGTAAACTTTTTAAACTGTGTGGGTCCAAGTGGAGGGATCACATTTTAGTCATTCAGTGATTCAAAGAATATGACCTTTCAATATTCTTTCAGATGTTTTCTGACTCTAAATGTTCTTTTCTCATTTCTTAGGGTTTTCTAATTTACATTTAAAACATTTTCAGCTTTTTTCCAACTTCTGCTTCTGTGTAACCTTCAGCTTTTAGCAGTTCAGCACCTTTGTTTTCAGGTTAAATTTGGGTTTTTTTTGTTTTGTTTTTATTTCATTCAATATTTTTAACTCAAAATTCAGCAATTAATTCATTTCAGTGCATACATTCAGATTCAAGCATTCACACTGCAGTTTCTTCAGAAAATGCACTTTCTAGTTATTAGTGTGAATGCTTGAAAAGCATTCACAGTATTGTTATTCTAATCTTTATTATTATTATTATTATATTTTATTCTGTATTCCGTACGTTTTTTGTAATACTATAACTTCAAAACCGTTCAACTTAGAAAAACCATTCAAACACCGTTAGATTCCTATTCTTTTGGACAACACTGCTTCTATTTTTCATATTTTTAACATTTATATTTTTAATTTTATTCAACTTTATTCAACAAAAATTTATAATGTATTTCAATGGGGAGACCCTTCAAATCTTCATTCAACTTACTCATTTTTAAACTCTTACTACTTCCACATACATTGACATAGAGCCACCATTCAAACTTTAAAACGAAGACAAGACATTCAACTATTCAACTTGTATTTATCTTTTCAATATCTATTATACTTTTTCTTCAGTTCCAGTTTAAGTTTCATGATGTTTTTTCAGCCGTTTCAGAGTTTATAATGGGTGTGTATGGGACGGAATGTTGGGGCTAGAGTGAGGCAGCTCAACTGCTAGAGTGAGAGGAGCAAAAAAATTAATCTTAAAATCTTTTTTAAAACTGCTGCTGTGTCCACAGCGTTTGCTCTACAGGTATGATTTTACCCTCAAAACGTAGCCATCGCTGTCCTCTTTCATCCAATGTGTTTACTATTGTACTAGGTGTTATGGTTTTTTCATAAATGTCACCAATGCACAGCCTCCTCCCTCCAACTCTTCCATAGACTCTAATGTTAAAATGGCTCAGAAGGTTCGTTTGAAAATCAGAAGAGCATGGTGTCTTTCCACTGTCACCACGTCCATATAATAAACTCCACAGGCATGAAAACTGAGAATTCAGTAGACTAGAAGCTGCTGTCGCTCACGGTGAAAGAATTTTGTCAATACGACTTTTACTTTTCATTTGGGAACGATTTGTTTCGGCCTGATTTTTCTGTTCATTTTAAGGAGCAAAAGTGAGGCGCATGTCTGTGTACGTGTGTATGGAGCCATTGGGTGCGGTCACTATAGCAACCAGGCTCACACCTGCCTGCTTAACGAGCTCTGCCTGCCACTGTACCAAGATTCATCTTAAGCACTTCTCTTTCAACTGCTGCTGTGTCCACAGTGTTACAGCCATCATTTTACCCTCAAATTGTCGCCATTACTGTTCTCTTTCCAACACCGTATCTTTCAAAGCTCAGGCATTTAAACTTTTTAAACTGTGTGGATCAAAGTGGAGGGATCACATTTTAGTCATTCAGTGATTCAAAGAATATGACCTTTTAATATTCATTCAGATGTTTTCTGACTCTAAATGTTCTTTTCTCATTTCTTAGGGTTTTCTAATTTACATTTAAAACATTTTCAGCTTTTTTCCAACTTCTTCTTCTGTGTAACCTTCAGCTTTTAGCAGTTCAGCACTTTTGTTTTCAGGTTAAATTCGTTTTTTTTTTTTTTATCTCATTCAAAATTTTTAACTTAAATTCAGTAATTATTTCATTTCAATGCATACATTCAGATTCAAGCATTCACACTGCAGTTTCTTCAGAAAATGCACTTTCTCGCTGTCCTCTTTCATCCAATGTGTTTACTATTGTCCTAGGTGTTATGGTTCTTTCGTAAATGTCACCAATGCACAGCCTCCTCCCTCCAACTCTTCCATAGACTCTAATGTTAAAATGGCTCAGAAGGTTCGTTTGAAAATCAGAAGAGCATTGGGTCTTTCCACTGTCACCACGTCCATATAATAAACTCCACAGACATGAAAACTGAGAATTAGGTAGACTAGAAGCTGCTGTCGCTCACGGTGAAAGAATTTTGTCAATACGACTTTTACTTTTCATTTGGGAACGATTTGTTTCGGCCTGACTTTTCTGTTCATTTTAAGCAGCAAAAGTGAGGCGCATGTCTGTGTACGTGTGTATGGAGCCATTGGGTGCGGTCACTATAGCAACCAGGCTCACACCTGCCTGCTTAACGAGCTCTCTCTCTCACTCTGCCAAGATTCATCTTAAGCACTTCTCTTTCAACTGCTGCTGTGTCCACAGTGTTACAGCCATCATTTTACCCTCAAATTGTCGCCATTATTGTTCTCTTTCCAACACCGTATCTTTCAAAGCTCAGGCATTTAAACTTTTTAAACTGTGTGGATCAAAGTGGAGGGATCACATTTGAGTCATTCAGTGATTCAAAGAATATGACCTTTTAATATTCATTCAGATGTTTTCTGACTCTAAATGTTCTTTTCTCATTTCTTAGGGTTTTCTAATTTACATTTAAAACATTTTCAGTTTTTTTCCAACTCCTTCTTCTGTGTAACCTTCACCTTTTGGCAGTTCAGCACTTTTGTTTTCAGGTTAAATTCATTTTTTTTTTTTTGTTTTTTTTTTAATCTCATTCAATATTTTTAACTCAAAATTCAGCAATTAATTCATTTCAGTCCATACATTCAGATTCAAGCATTCACACTGCAGTTTCTTCAGAAAATGCACTTTCTAGTTAGTGTGAATGCTTGAAAAGCATTCACAGTATTGTTCTTCTAATCTTTATTCTATTTTATTCTGTATTCCGTACGTTTTTTGTACTCCTACTCCTTCAAAACCGTTCAACTTAGAAAAACCATTCAAACACCATTAGATTCCTCTTCTTTTGAACATGACTGCTTCTATTTTTCTCATTTTTAACATTTATATTTTTAATTTTATTCAACTTTATTCAACAAAAATTTCCCAAAATTTCCCATGTATTTCAATGGGGAGACCCTTCAAATCCTCATTCAACTTACTCATTTTTAAACTCTTACTACTTCCACATACATTGACATAGAGCCACCATTCAAACTTTAAAACGAAGACAAGACATTCAACTATTCAACTTGTATTTATCTTTTCAATATCTATTATACTTTTTCTTCAGTTCCAGTTTAAGTTTCATGATGTTTTTTCAGCCGTTTCAGAGTTTATAATGGGTGTGTATGGGACGGAATGTTGGGGCTAGAGTGAGACAGCTCAACTGCTAGAGTGAGAGGAGCAAAAAAATTTATCTTAAAATCTTTTTTAAAACTGCTGCTGTGTCCACAGCGTTTGCTCTACAGGTATGATTTTACCCTCAAAACGTAGCCATGGCTGTCCTCTTTCATCCAATGTGTTTACTATTGTCCTAGGTGTTACGGTTCTTTCATAAATGTCACCAATGCACAGCCTCCTCCCTCCAACTCTTCCATAGACTCTAATGTTAAAATGGCTCAGAAGGTTCGTTTGAAAATCAGAAGAGCATGGTGTCTTTACACTGTCACCACGTCCATATAATAAACTCCACAGGCATGAAAACTGAGAATTTGGTAGACTAGACATGGCTGTCGCTCACGGTGAAAGAATTTTGTCAGTACGACTTTTACTTTTCATTTGGGAACGATTTGTTTCGGCCTGACTTTTCTGTTCATTTTAAGCAGCAAAAGTGAGGCGCATGTCTGTGTACGTGTGTATGGAGCCATTGGGTGCGGTCACTATAGCAACCAGGCTCACACCTGCCTGCTTAATGAGCTCTGCCTGCCACTGTACCAAGATTCATCTTAAGCACTTCTCTTTCAACTGCTGCTGTGTCCACAGTGTTACAGCCATCATTTTACCCTCAAATTGTCGCCATTATTGTTCTCTTTCCAACACCGTATCTTTCAAAGCTCAGGCATTTAAACTTTTTAAACTGTGTGGATCAAAGTGGAGGGATCACATTTGAGTCATTCAGTGATTCAAAGAATATGACCTTTTAATATTCATTCAGATGTTTTCTGACTCTAAATGTTCTTTTCTCATTTCTTAGGGTTTTCTAATTTACATTTAAAACATTTTCAGTTTTTTTCCAACTCCTTCTTCTGTGTAACGTTCAGCTTTTAGCAGTTCAGCACCTTTGTTTTCAGGTTAAATTCGTTTTTTTTTTGTTTTTTTTTTATCTCATTCAATATTTTTAACTCAAAATTCAGCAATTAATTCATTTCAGTGCATACATTCAGATTCAAGCATTCACACTGCAGTTTCTTCAGAAAATGCACTTTCTAGTATTTTATTATTCTTCCGTACGTTTTTTGTAATCCTACTCCTTCAAAACCGTTCAACTTAGAAAAACCATTCAAACACCGTTAGATTCCTATTCTTTTGGACAACACTGCTTCTATTTTTCATATTTTTAACATTTATATTTTTAATTTTATTCAACTTTATTCAACAAAAATTTATAATGTATTTCAATGGGGAGACCCTTCAAATCCTCATTCAACTTACTCATTTTTAAACTCTTACTACTTCCACATACATTGACATAGAGCCACCATTCAAACTTTAAAACGAAGACAAGACATTCAACTATTCAACTTGTATTTATCTTTTCAATATCTATTATACTTTTTCTTCAGTTCCAGTTTAAGTTTCATGATGTTTTTTCACCCGTTTCAGAGTTTATAATGGGTGTGTATGGGACGGAATGTTGGGGCTAGAGTGAGGCAGCTCAACTGCTAGAGTGAGAGGAGCAAAAAAATTAATCTTAAAATCTTTTTTAAAACTGCTGCTGTGTCCACAGCGTTTGCTCTACAGGTATGATTTTACCCTCAAAACGTAGCCATGGCTGTCCTCTTTCATCCAATGTGTTTACTATTGTCCTAGGTGTTATGGTTCTTTCATAAATGTCACCAATGCACAGCCTCCTCCCTCCAACTCTTCCATAGACTCTAATGTTAAAACGGCTCAGAAGGTTGGTTTGAAAATCAGAAGAGCATGGTGTTTTTACACTGTCACCACGTCCATATAATAAACTCCACAGGCATGAAAACTGAGAATTAGGTAGACTAGACATTGCTGTCGCTCACGGTGAAAGAATTTCGTCAATACGACTTTTACTTTTCATTTGGGAGCGATTTGTTTCGGCCTGACTTTTCTGTTCATTTTAAGCAGCAAAAGTGAGGCGCATGTCTGTGTACGTGTGTATGGAGCCATTGGGTGCGGTCACTATAGCAACCAGGCTCACACCTGCCTGCTTAACGAGCTCTGCCTGCCACTCTGCCAAGATTCATCTTAAACACTTCTCTTTCAACTGCTGCTGTGTCCACAGTGTTACAGCCATCATTTTACCCTCAAAACGTCGCCATCGTTGTTCTTTTTCCAACATCTTGTCTTTCAAAGCTCAGAGATGTAAACTTTTTAAACTGTGTGGGTCCAAGTGGAGGGATCACATTTTAGTCATTCAGTGATTCAAAGAATATGACTTTTTAATATTCTTTCAGATGTTTTCTGACTCTAAATGTTCTTTTCTCATTTCTTAGGTTTTTCTAATTTACAATTAAAACATTTTCAGTTTTTTTCCAACTCCTTCTTCTGTGTAACCTTCAGCTTTTAGCAGTTCAGCACCTTTGTTTTCAGGTTAAATTCGTTTTTTTTTTTTGTTTTTTTTAATCTCATTCAATATTTTTAACTCAAAATTCAGCAATTAATTCATTTCAGTGCATACATTCAGATTCAAGCATTCACACTGCAGTTTCTTCAGAAAATGCACTTTCTAGTTATTATTATATTTTATTTTTCCGTACGTTTTTTGAAAGCCTACTCCTTCAAAACCGTTCAACTTAGAAAAACCATTCAAACACCGTTAGATTCCTATTCTTTTGGACAACATTGCTTCTATTTTTCTCATTTTTAACATTTATATTTTTAATTTTATTCAACTTTTTTCAACAAAAATTTCCCATGTATTTCAATGGGGAGACCCTTCAAATTCTCATTCAACTTACTCATTTTTAAACTCTTACTACTTCCACATACATTGACATAGAGCCACCATTCAAACTTTAAAACGAAGAGAAGACATTCAACTATTCAACTTGTATTTATCTTTTCAATATCTATTATACTTTTTCTTCAGTTCCAGTTTAAGTTTCATGATGTTTTTTCACCCGTTTCAGAGTTTATAATGGGTGTGTATGGGACGGAATGTTGGGGCTAGAGTGAGGCAGCTCAACTGCTAGAGTGAGAGGAGCAAAAAAATTAATCTTAAAATCTTTTTTAAAACTGCTGCTGTGTCCGCAGCGTTTGCTCTACAGGTATGATTTTACCCTCAAAACGTAGCCATCGCTGTCCTCTTTCATCCAATGTGTTTACTATTGTCCTAGGTGTTATGGTTCTTTCGTAAATGTCACCAATGCACAGCCTCCTCCCTCCAACTCTTCCATAGACTCTAATGTTAAAATGGCTCAGAAGGTTCGTTTGAAAATCAGAAGAGCATGGTGTCTTTCCACTGTCACCACGTCCATATAATAAGCTCCACAGGCATGAAAACTGAGAATTAGGTAGACTAGACATTGCTGTCGCTCACGGTGAAAGAATTTTGTCAATACGACCTATACTTTTCATTTGGGAGCGATTTGTTTCGGCCTGACTTTTCTGTTCATTTTAAGCAGCAAAAGTGAGGTGCATGTCTGTGTGCGTGTGTATGGAGCCATTGGGTGCGGTCACTATAGCAACCAGGCTCACACCTGCCTGCTTAACGAGCTCTGCCTGCCACTGTGCCAAGATTCATCTTAAACACTTCTCTTTCAACTGCTGCTGTGTCCACAGTGTTACAGCCATCATTTTACCCTCAAATTGTCGCCATTATTATTCTCTTTCCAACACCGTATCTTTCAAAGCTCAGGCATTTAAACTTTTTAAACTGTGTGGATCAAAGTGGAGGGATCACATTTGACTCATTCAGTGATTCAAAGAATATGAACTTTTAATATTCATTCAGATGTTTTCTGACTCTAAATGTTCTTTTCTCATTTCTTAGGGTTTTCTAATTTACATTTAAAACATTTTCAGTTTTTTTCCAACTCCTTCTTCTGTGTAACCTTCAGCTTTTAGCAGTTCAGCACCTTTGTTTTCAGGTTAAATTCGGTTTTTTTTTTGGTTTTTTTTAATCTCATTCAAAATTTTTAACTTAAATTCAGTAATTATTTCATTTCAATGCATACATTCAGATTCAAGCATTCACACTGCAGTTTCTTCAGAAAATGCACTTTCTAGTTAGTGTGAATGCTTGAAAAGCATTCACAGTATTGTTCTTCTAATCTTTATTATTCCGTTTTATCTATTCCGTACGTTTTTTGTACTCCTACTCCTTCAAAACCGTTCAACTTAGAAAAACCATTCAAACACCATTAGATTCCTCTTCTTTTGGACATGACTGCTTCTACTTTTCTCATTTTTAACATTTATATTTTTAATTTTATTCAACTTTATTCAACAAAAATTTCCCATGTATTTCAATGGGGAGACCCTTCAAATTCTCATTCAACTTACTTATTTTTAAACTCCTACTACTTCCACATACGTTGACATAGAGCCACCATTCAAACTTTAAAACGAAGACAAGACATTCAACTATTCAACTTGTATTTATCTTTTCAATATCTATTATACTTTTTCTTCAGTTCCAGTTTAAGTTTCATGATGTTTTTTCACCCGTTTCAGAGTTTATAATGGGTGTGTATGGGACGGAATGTTGGGGCTAGAGTGAGACAGCTCAACTGCTAGAGTGAGAGGAGCAAAAAAATTAATCTTAAAATCTTTTTTAAAACTGCTGCTGTGTCCACAGCGTTTGCTCTACAGCCATCATTTTACCCTCAAAACGTAGCCATCGTTGTCCTCTTTCATCCAATGTGTTTACTATTGTAATATGTGTTATGGTTCTTTCGTAAATGTCACCAATGCACAGCCTCCTCCCTCCAACTCTTCCATAGACTCTAATGTTAAAACGGCTCAGAAGGTTCGTTTGAAAATCAGAAGAGCATGGTGTCTTTCCACTGTCACCACGTCCATATAATAAGCTCCACAGGCATGAAAACTGAGAATTAGGTAGACTAGACATTGCTGTCGCTCACGGTGAAAGAATTTTGTCAATACGACTTTTACTTTTCATTTGGGAGCGATTTGTTTCGGCCTGACTTTTCTGTTCATTTTAAGCAGCAAAAGTGAGGCGCATGTCTGTGTACGTGTGTATGGAGCCATTGGGTGCGGTCACTATAGCAACCAGGCTCACACCTGCCTGCTTAACGAGCTCTGCCTGCCACTGTACCAAGATCCATCTTAAGCACTTCTCTTTCAACTGCTGCTGTGTCCACAGTGTTACAGCCATCATTTTACCCTCAAATTGTCGCCATTATTGTTCTCTTTCCAACACCGTGTCTTTCAAAGCTCAGGCATTTAAACTTTTTAAACTGTGTGGATCAAAGTGGAGGGATCACATTTGAGTCATTCAGTGATTCAAAGAATATGACCTTTTAATATTCATTCAGATGTTTTCTGACTCTAAATGTTCTTTTCTCATTTCTTAGGGTTTTCTAATTTACATTTAAAACATTTTCAGTTTTTTTCCAACTCCTTCTTCTGTGTAACCTTCAGCTTTTAGCAGTTCAGCACCTTTGTTTTCAGGTTAAATTCGTTTTTTTTTTTGTTTTTTTTTATCTCATTCAAAATTTTTAACTCAAAATTCAGCAATTAATTCATTTCAGTGCATACATTCAGATTCAAGCATTCACACTGCAGTTTCTTCAGAAAATGCACTTTCTAGTTAGTGTGAATGCTTGAAAAGCATTCACAGTATTGTTATTCGAATCTTTATTATTATATTTTATTATTATTATTATCTATTCCGTACGTTTTTTGTAAGCCTACTCCTTCAAAACCGTTCAACTTAGAAAAACCATTCAAACACCGTTAGATTCCTATTCTTTTGGACAACACTGCTTCTATTTTTCATATTTTTAACATTTATATTTTTAATTTTATTCAACTTTATTCAACAAAAATTTCCCATGTATTTCAATGGGGAGACCCTTCAAATTCTCATTCAACTTACTCATTTTTAAACTCTTACTACTTCAACATACGTTCACATAGAGCCACCATTCAAACTTTAAAACGAAGACAAGACATTCAACTATTCAACTTGTATTTATCTTTTCAATATCTATTATACTTTTTCTTCAGTTCCAGTTTAAGTTTCATGATGTTTTTTCACCCGTTTCAGAGTTTATAATGGGTGTGTATGGGACGGAATGTTGGGGCTAGAGTGAGGCAGCTCAACTGCTAGAGTGAGAGGAGCAAAAAAATTAATCTTAAAATCTTTTTTAAAACTGCTGCTGTGTCCACAGCGTTTGCTCTACAGCCATCATTTTACCCTCAAAACGTAGCCATGGCTGTCCTCTTTCATCCAATGTGTTTACTATTGTCCTAGGTGTTACGGTTCTTTCATAAATGTCACCAATGCACAGCCTCCTCCTTCCAACTCTTCCATAGACTCTAATGTTAAAATGGCTCAGAAGGTTCGTTTGAAAATCAGAAGAGCATGGTGTCTTTCCACTGTCACCACGTCCATATAATAAGCTCCACAGGCATGAAAACTGAGAATTCAGTAGACTAGAAGCTGCTGTCGCTCACGGTGAAAGAATTTTGTCAATACGACTTTTACTTTTCATTTGGGAACGATTTGTTTCGGCCTGACTTTTCTGTTCATTTTAAGCAGCAAAAGTGAGGCGCATGTCTGTGTACGTGTGTATGGAGCCATTGGGTGCGGTCACTATAGCAACCAGGCTCACACCTGCCTGCTTAACGAGCTCTGCCTGCCACTGTACCAAGATTCATCTTAAACACTTCTCTTTCAACTGCTGCTGTGTCCACAGTGTTACAGCCATCATTTTACCCTCAAATTGTCGCCATTATTGTTCTCTTTCCAACACCGTATCTTTCAAAGCTCAGGCATTTAAACTTTTTAAACTGTGTGGATCAAAGTGGAGGGATCACATTTGAGTCATTCAGTGATTCAAAGAATATGACCTTTTAATATTCATTCAGATGTTTTCTGACTCTAAATGTTCTTTTCTCATTTCTTAGGGTTTTCTAATTTACATTTAAAACATTTTCAGTTTTTTTCCAACTCCTTCTTCTGTGTAACCTTCAGCTTTTAGCAGTTCAGCACCTTTGTTTTCAGGTTAAATTCGTTTTTTTTTTTTGTTTTTTTTTTAATCTCATTCAATATTTTTAACTCAAAATTCAGCAATTAATTCATTTCAGTGCATACATTCAGATTCAAGCATTCACACTGCAGTTTCTTCAGAAAATGCACTTTCTAGTTATATTTTATTAGTGTGAATGCTTGAAAAGCATTCACAGTATTGTTATTCGAATCTTTATTCTATTTTATTATTATGGATTCCGTACGTTTTTTGTACTCTATCTCCTTCAAAACCGTTCAACTTAGAAAAACCATTCAAACACCATTAGATTCCTATTCTTTTGGACATGACTGCTTCTATTTTTCTCATTTTTAACATTTATATTTTTAATTTTATTCAACTTTTTTCAACAAAAATTTCCCATGTATTTCAATGGGGAGACCCTTCAAATTCTCATTCAACTTCCTCCTCTTTAAACTGTATCTACTTCCACATACATTGACATAGAGCCACCATTCAAACTTTAAAACGAAGACAAGACATTCAACTATTCAACTTGTATTTATCTTTTCAATATCTATTATACTTTTTCTTCAGTTCCAGTTTAAGTTTCATGATGTTTTTTCACCCGTTTCAGAGTTTATAATGGGTGTGTATGGGACGGAATGTTGGGGCTAGAGTGAGGCAGCTCAACTGCTAGAGTGAGAGGAGCAAAAAAATTAATCTTAAAATCTTTTTTAAAACTGCTGCTGTGTCCGCAGCGTTTGCTCTACAGGTATGATTTTACCCTCAAAACGTAGCCATGGCTGTCCTCTTTCATCCAATGTGTTTACTATTGTCCTAGGTGTTGTGGTTCTTTCATAAATGTCACCAATGCACAGCCTCCTCCCTCCAACTCTTCCATAGACTCTAATGTTAAAATGGCTCAGAAGGTTCGTTTGAAAATCAGAAGAGCATGGTGTCTTTACACTGTCACCACGTCCATATAATAAGCTCCACAGGCATGAAAACTGAGAATTAGGTAGACTAGACATGGCTGTCGCTCACGGTGAAAGAATTTTGTCAATACGACTTTTACTTTTCATTTGGGAACGATTTGTTTCGGCCTGACTTTTCTGTTCATTTTAAGCAGCAAAAGTGAGGTGCATGTCTGTGTACGTGTGTATGGAGCCATTGGGTGCGGTCACTATAGCAACCAGGCTCACACCTGCCTGCTTAACGAGCTCTGCCTGCCACTGTGCCAAGATTCATCTTAAGCACTTCTCTTTCAACTGCTGCTGTGTCCACAGTGTTACAGCCATCATTTTACCCTCAAATTGTCGCCATTATTGTTCTCTTTCCAACACCGTATCTTTCAAAGCTCAGGCATTTAAACTTTTTAAACTGTGTGGATCAAAGTGGAGGGATCACATTTGAGTCATTCAGTGATTCAAAGAATATGACCTTTTAATATTCATTCAGATGTTTTCTGACTCTAAATGTTCTTTTCTCATTTCTTAGGGTTTTCTAATTTACATTTAAAACATTTTCAGTTTTTTTCCAACTCCTTCTTCTGTGTAACCTTCAGCTTTTAGCAGTTCAGCACCTTTGTTTTCAGGTTAAATTCGGGGGTTTTTTGTTTGTTTTTTTAAAATTTCATTTAATATTTTTAACTCAAAATTCAGCAATTAATTCATTTCAGTGCATACATTCAGATTCAAGCATTCACACTGCAGTTTCTTCAGAAAATGCACTTTCTAGTATTTTATTATTATGGATTCCGTACGTTTTTTGTACTCTATCTCCTTCAAAACCGTTCAACTTAGAAAAACCATTCAAACACCATTAGATTCCTATTCTTTTGGACATGACTGCTTCTATTTTTCTCATTTTTAACATTTATATTTTTAATTTTATTCAACTTTTTTCAACAAAAATTTCCCATGTATTTCAATGGGGAGACCCTTCAAATTCTCATTCAACTTCCTCCTCTTTAAACTGTATCTACTTCCACATACATTGACATAGAGCCACCATTCAAACTTTAAAACGAAGACAAGACATTCAACTATTCAACTTGTATTTATCTTTTCAATATCTATTATACTTTTTCTTCAGTTCCAGTTTAAGTTTCATGATGTTTTTTCACCCGTTTCAGAGTTTATAATGGGTGTGTATGGGACGGAATGTTGGGGCTAGAGTGAGGCAGCTCAACTGCTAGAGTGAGAGGAGCAAAAAAATTAATCTTAAAATCTTTTTTAAAACTGCTGCTGTGTCCGCAGCGTTTGCTCTACAGGTATGATTTTACCCTCAAAACGTAGCCATCGCTGTCCTCTTTCATCCAATGTGTTTACTATTGTCCTAGGTGTTATGGTTCTTTCATAAATGTCACCAATGCACAGCCTCCTCCCTCCAACTCTTCCATAGACTCCAATGTTAAAATGTCTCAGAAGGTTGGTTTGAAAATCAGAAGAGCATGGTGTCTTTACACTGTCACCACGTCCATATAATAAACTCCACAGGCATGAAAACTGAGAATTCAGTAGACTAGACATTGCTGCCGCTCACGGTGAAAGAATTTCGTCAATACGACCTATACTTTTCATTTGGGAACGATTTGTTTCGGCCTGACGTTTCTGTTCATTTTAAGCAGCAAAAGTGAGGTGCATGTCTGTGTACGTGTGTATGGAGCCATTGGGTGCAGTCACTATAGCAACCAGGCTCACACCTGCCTGCTTAACGAGCTCTGCCTGCCACTGGGCCAAGATTCATATTAAACACTTCTCTTTCAACTGCTGCTGTGTCCACAGTGTTACAGCCATCATTTTTACCCTCAAAACGTCGCCATCGTTGTTCTCTTTCCAACACCGTGTCTTTCAAAGCTCAGACTTTTAAATTTTTTAAACTGTGTGGATCCAAGTGGAGGGATCACATTTGAGTCATTCAGTGATTCAAAGAATATGAACTTTTAATATTCATTCAGATGTTTTCTGACTCTAAATTTTCTTTTCTCATTACTTAGGTTTTTCTAATTTACATTTAAAACATTTTCAGCTATTTTCCAACTTCTTCTGTGTGGATATCAGCTTTTAGCAGTTCAGCACTTTTGTTTTCAGGTGAAAATTTCTGTATTTTTCATCTCATTCAAAATTTATAACTTAAATTCAGCAATTAATTCATTTCAGTGCATACATTCAGATTCAAGCATTCACACTGCAGTTTCTTCAGAAAATGCACTTTCTAGTTAGTGTGAATGCTTGAAAAGCATTCACAGTATTGTTGTTGTAATCTTTATTAGTGTGAATGCTTGAAAAGCATTCACAGTATTGTTGTTGTAATCTTTATTATTATATTTTATTTTTCCGTACGTTTTTTGAAAGCCTACTCCTTCAAAACCGTTCAACTTAGAAAAACCATTCAAACATCGTTAGATTCCTATTATTTTGGACAACATTGCTTCTATTTTTCTCATTTTTAACATTTATATTTTTAATTTTATTCAACTTTATTCAACAAAAATTTCCCATGTATTTCAATGGGGAGACCCTTCAAATTCTCATTCAACTTACTCATTTTTAAACTCTTACTACTTCAACATACGTTGACATAGAGCCACCATTCAAACTTTAAAACGAAGACAAGACATTCAACTATTCAACTTGTATTTATCTTTTCAATATCTATTATACTTTTTCTTCAGTTCCAGTTTAAGTTTCATGATGTTTTTTCACCCGTTTCAGAGTTTATAATGGGTGTGTATGGGACGGAATGTTGGGGCTAGAGTGAGGCAGCTCAACTGCTAGAGTGAGAGGAGCAAAAAAATTAATCTTAAAATATTTTTTAAAACTGCTGCTGTGTCTGCAGCGTTTGCTCTACAGGTATGATTTTACCCTCAAAACGTAGCCATGGCTGTCCTCTTTCATCCAATGTGTTTACTATTGTACTAGGTGTTATGGTTCTTTCATAAATGTCACCAATGCACAGCCTCCTCCCTCCAACTCTTCCATAGACTCTAATGTTAAAATGGCTCAGAAGGTTCGTTTGAAAATCAGAAGAGCATGGTGTCTTTCCACTGTCACCACGTCCATATAATAAACTCCACAGGCATGAAAACTGAGAATTCAGTAGACTAGAAGCTGCTGTCGCTCACGGTGAAAGAATTTTGTCAATACGACTTTTACTTTTCATTTGGGAACGATTTGTTTCGGCCTGACTTTTCTGTTCATTTTAAGCAGCAAAAGTGAGGCGCATGTCTGTGTACGTGTGTATGGAGCCATTGGGTGCGGTCACTATAGCAACCAGGCTCACACCTGCCTGCTTAACGAGCTCTGCCTGCCACTGTACCAAGATTCATCTTAAGCACTTCTCTTTCAACTGCTGCTGTGTCCACAGTGTTACAGCCATCATTTTACCCTCAAAACGTCGCCATCGTTGTTCTCTTTCCAACATCTTGTCTTTCAAAGCTCAGAGATGTAAACTTTTTAAACTGTGTGGATCCAAGTGGAGGGATCACATTTTAGTCATTCAGTGATTCAAAGAATATGACCTTTTAATATTCATTCAGATGTTTTCTGACTCTAAATGTTCTTTTCTCATTTCTTAGGGTTTTCTAATTTACATTTAAAACATTTTCAGTTTTTTTCCAACTTCTTCTTCTGTGTAACCTTCAGCTTTTAGCAGTTCAGCACCTTTGTTTTCAGGTTAAATTCGTTTTTTTTTTGTTTTTTTTTAATCTCATTCAATATTTTTAACTCAAAATTCAGCAATTAATTCATTTCAGTGCATACATTCAGATTCAAGCATTCACACTGCAGTTTCTTCAGAAAATGCACTTTCTAGTTATTATATTTTATTTTTCCGTACGTTTTTTGAAAGCCTACTCCTTCAAAACCGTTCAACTTAGAAAAACCATTCAAACATCGTTAGATTCCTATTATTTTGGACAACATTGCTTCTATTTTTCTCATTTTTAACATTTATATTTTTAATTTTATTCAACTTTATTCAACAAAAATTTCCCATGTATTTCAATGGGGAGACCCTTCAAATTCTCATTCAACTTACTCATTTTTAAACTCTTACTACTTCAACATACGTTGACATAGAGCCACCATTCAAACTTTAAAACGAAGACAAGACATTCAACTATTCAACTTGTATTTATCTTTTCAATATCTATTATACTTTTTCTTCAGTTCCAGTTTAAGTTTCATGATGTTTTTTCACCCGTTTCAGAGTTTATAATGGGTGTGTATGGGACGGAATGTTGGGGCTAGAGTGAGGCAGCTCAACTGCTAGAGTGAGAGGAGCAAAAAAATTAATCTTAAAATATTTTTTAAAACTGCTGCTGTGTCCACAGCGTTTACTGTACAGGTATGATTTTACCCTCAAAACGTAGCCATGGCTGTCCTCTTTCATCCAATGTGTTTACTATTGTACTAGGTGTTATGGTTCTTTCATAAATGTCACCAATGCACAGCCTCCTCCCTCCAACTCTTCCATAGACTCTAATGTTAAAATGGCTCAGAAGGTTCGTTTGAAAATCAGAAGAGCATGGTGTCTTTCCACTGTCACCACGTCCATATAATAAACTCCACAGGCATGAAAACTGAGAATTCAGTAGACTAGAAGCTGCTGTCGCTCACGGTGAAAGAATTTTGTCAATACGACTTTTACTTTTCATTTGGGAACGATTTGTTTCGGCCTGACTTTTCTGTTCATTTTAAGCAGCAAAAGTGAGGTGCATGTCTGTGTCCGTGTGTATGGAGCCATTGGGTGCGGTCACTATAGCAACCAGGCTCACACCTGCCTGCTTAACGAGCTCTGCCTGCCACTGTACCAAGATTCATCTTAAGCACTTCTCTTTCAACTGCTGCTGTGTCCACAGTGTTACAGCCATCATTTTACCCTCAAATTGTCGCCATTATTGTTCTCTTTCCAACACCGTATCTTTCAAAGCTCAGGCATTTAAACTTTTTAAACTGTGTGGATCAAAGTGGAGGGATCACATTTGAGTCATTCAGTGATTCAAAGAATATGACCTTTTAATATTCATTCAGATGTTTTCTGACTCTAAATGTTCTTTTCTCATTTCTTAGGGTTTTCTAATTTACATTTAAAACATTTTCAGTTTTTTTCCAACTCCTTCTTCTGTGTAACCTTCAGCTTTTAGCAGTTCAGCACCTTTGTTTTCAGGTTAAATTCGTTTTTTTTTTTTGTTTTTTTTTAATCTCATTCAATATTTTGAACTCAAAATTCAGCAATTAATTCATTTCAGTGCATACATTCAGATTCAAGCATTCACACTGCAGTTTCTTCAGAAAATGCACTTTCTAGTTATTAGTGTGAATGCTTGAAAAGCATTCACAGTATTGTTGTTGTAATCTTTATTATTATATTTTATTTTTCCGTACGTTTTTTGAAAGCCTACTCCTTCAAAACCGTTCAACTTAGAAAAACCATTCAAACATCGTTAGATTCCTATTATTTTGGACAACATTGCTTCTATTTTTCTCATTTTTAACATTTATATTTTTAATTTTATTCAACTTTATTCAACAAAAATTTCCCATGTATTTCAATGGGGAGACCCTTCAAATTCTCATTCAACTTACTCATTTTTAAACTCTTACTACTTCCACATACATTGACATAGAGCCACCATTCAAACTTTAAAACGAAGACAAGACATTCAACTATTCAACTTGTATTTATCTTTTCAATATCTATTATACTTTTTCTTCAGTTCCAGTTTAAGTTTCATGATGTTTTTTCACCCGTTTCAGAGTTTATAATGGGTGTGTATGGGACGGAATGTTGGGGCTAGAGTGAGGCAGCTCAACTGCTAGAGTGAGAGGAGCAAAAAAATTAATCTTAAAATCTTTTTTAAAACTGCTGCTGTGTCTGCAGCGTTTGCTCTACAGGTATGATTTTACCCTCAAAACGTAGCCATGGCTGTCCTCTTTCATCCAATGTGTTTACTATTGTACTAGGTGTTATGGTTCTTTCATAAATGTCACCAATGCACAGCCTCCTCCCTCCAACTCTTCCATAGACTCTAATGTTAAAATGGCTCAGAAGGTTCGTTTGAAAATCAGAAGAGCATGGTGTCTTTCCACTGTCACCACGTCCATATAATAAACTCCACAGGCATGAAAACTGAGAATTCAGTAGACTAGAAGCTGCTGTCGCTCACGGTGAAAGAATTTTGTCAATACGACTTTTACTTTTCATTTGGGAACGATTTGTTTCGGCCTGACTTTTCTGTTCATTTTAAGCAGCAAAAGTGAGGCGCATGTCTGTGTACGTGTGTATGGAGCCATTGGGTGCGGTCACTATAGCAACCAGGCTCACACCTGCCTGCTTAACGAGCTCTGCCTGCCACTGTACCAAGATTCATCTTAAGCACTTCTCTTTCAACTGCTGCTGTGTCCACAGTGTTACAGCCATCATTTTACCCTCAAATTGTCGCCATTATTGTTCTCTTTCCAACACTGTATCTTTCAAAGCTCAGGCATTTAAACTTTTTAAACTGTGTGGATCAAAGTGGAGGGATCACATTTGAGTCATTCAGTGATTCAAAGAATATGACCTTTTAATATTCATTCAGATGTTTTCTGACTCTAAATGTTCTTTTCTCATTTCTTAGGGTTTTCTAATTTACATTTAAAACATTTTCAGTTTTTTTCCAACTCCTTCTTCTGTGTAACCTTCAGCTTTTAGCAGTTCAGCACCTTTGTTTTCAGGTTAAATTCGTTTTTTTTTTGTTTTTTTTTAATCTCATTCAATATTTTTAACTCAAAATTCAGCAATTAATTCATTTCAGTGCATACATTCAGATTCAAGCATTCACACTGCAGTTTCTTCAGAAAATGCACTTTCTAGTTATTATTATCTATTCCGTACGTTTTTTGAAAGCCTACTCCTTCAAAACCGTTCAACTTAGAAAAACCATTCAAACACCATTAGATTCCTATTCTTTTGGACAACATTGCTTCTATTTTTCTCATTTTTAACATTTATATTTTTAATTTTATTCAACTTTTTTCAACAAAAATTTATAATGTATTTCAATGGGGAGACCCTTCAAATTCTCATTCAACTTCCTCCTCTTTAAACTGTATCTACTTCCACATACATTGACATAGAGCCACCATTCAAACTTTAAAACGAAGACAAGACATTCAACTATTCAACTTGTATTTATCTTTTCAATATCTATTATACTTTTTCTTCAGTTCCAGTTTAAGTTTCATGATGTTTTTTCACCCGTTTCAGAGTTTATAATGGGTGTGTATGGGACGGAATGTTGGGGCTAGAGTGAGGCAGCTCAACTGCTAGAGTGAGAGGAGCAAAAAAATTAATCTTAAAATCTTTTTTAAAACTGCTGCTGTGTCCACAGCGTTTGCTCTACAGGTATGATTTTACCCTCAAAACGTAGCCATGGCTGTCCTCTTTCATCCAATGTGTTTACTATTGTCCTAGGTGTTACGGTTCTTTCATAAATGTCACCAATGCACAGCCTCCTCCCTCCAACTCTTCCATAGACTCTAATGTTAAAACGGCTCAGAAGGTTGGTTTGAAAATCAGAAGAGCATGGTGTTTTTACACTGTCACCACGTCCATATAATAAACTCCACAGGCATGAAAACTGAGAATTAGGTAGAGTGGACATTGCTGCCGCTCACGGTGAAAGAATTTCGTCAATACGACCTATACTTTTCATTTGGGAGCGATTTGTTTCGGCCTGACTTTTCTGTTCATTTTAAGCAGCAAAAGTGAGGCGCATGTCTGTGTACGTGTGTATGGAACCATTGGGTGCAGTCACTATAGCAACCAGGCTCACACCTGCCTGCTTAACGAGCTCTGCCTGCCACTGTACCAAGATTCATCTTAAGCACTTCTCTTTCAACTGCTGCTGTGTCCACAGTGTCACAGCCATCATTTTACCCTCAAATTGTCGCCATTATTGTTCTCTTTCCAACACCGTATCTTTCAAAGCTCAGGCATTTAAACTTTTTAAACTGTGTGGATCAAAGTGGAGGGATCACATTTGAGTCATTCAGTGATTCAAAGAATATGACCTTTTAATATTCTTTCAGATGTTTTCTGACTCTAAATGTTCTTTTCTCATTTCTTAGGTTTTTCTAATTTACAATTAAAACATTTTCAGCTTTTTTCCAACTTCTTCTTCTGTGTAACCTTCAGCTTTTAGCAGTTCAGCACTTTTGTTTTCAGGTTAAATTCGGGTTTTTTTTTTTTTTATCTCATTCAAAATTTTTAACTTAAATTCAGTAATTATTTCATTTCAATGCATACATTCAGATTCAAGCATTCACACTGCAGTTTCTTCAGAAAATGCACTTTCTAGTTAGTGTGAATGCTTGAAAAGCATTCACAGTATTGTTATTCGAATCTTTATTATTATTATTCTATTTTATTATTATCTATTCCGTACGTTTTTTGAAAGCCTACTCCTTCAAAACCGTTCAACTTAGAAAAACCATTCAAACACCGTTAGATTCCTATTCTTTTGGACAACATTGCTTCTATTTTTCTCATTTTTAACATTTATATTTTTAATTTTATTCAACTTTTTTCAACAAAAATTTATAATGTATTTCAATGGGGAGACCCTTCAAATTCTCATTCAACTTCCTCCTCTTTAAACTGTATCTACTTCCACATACATTGACATAGAGCCACCATTCAAACTTTAAAACGAAGACAAGACATTCAACTATTCAACTTGTATTTATCTTTTCAATATCTATTATACTTTTTCTTCAGTTCCAGTTTAAGTTTCATGATGTTTTTTCACCCGTTTCAGAGTTTATAATGGGTGTGTATGGGACGGAATGTTGGGGCTAGAGTGAGGCAGCTCAACTGCTAGAGTGAGAGGAGCAACAAAATTAATCTTAAAATCTTTTTTAAAACTGCTGCTGTGTCCGCAGCGTTTGCTCTACAGGTATGATTTTACCCTCAAAACGTAGCCATGGCTGTCCTCTTTCATCCAATGTGTTTACTATTGTACTAGGTGTTATGGTTCTTTCATAAATGTCACCAATGCACAGCCTCCTCCCTCCAACTCTTCCATAGACTCTAATGTTAAAATGGCTCAGAAGGTTCGTTTGAAAATCAGAAGAGCATGGTGTCTTTACACTGTCACCACGTCCATATAATAAGCTCCACAGGCATGAAAACTGAGAATTAGGTAGACTAGACATTGCTGTCGCTCACAGTGAAAGAATTTTGTCAATACGACTTTTACTTTTCATTTGGGAGCGATTTGTTTCGGCCTGACTTTTCTGTTCATTTTAAGCAGCAAAAGTGAGGCGCATGTCTGTGTACGTGTGTATGGAGCCATTGGGTGCGGTCACTATAGCAACCAGGCTCACACCTGCCTGCTTAACGAGCTCTGCCTGCCACTCTGCCAAGATTCATCTTAAGCACTTCTCTTTCAACTGCTGCTGTGTCCACAGTGTTACAGCCATCATTTTACCCTCAAATTGTCGCCATTATCGTTCTCTTTCCAACACAGTGTCTTTCAAAGCTCAGGCATTTAAATTTTTTAAACTGTGTGGATCAAAGTGGAGGGATCACATTTTAGTCATTCAGTGATTCAAAGAATATGACCTTTTAATATTCATTCAGATGTTTTCTGACTCTAAATGTTCTTTTCTCATTTCTTAGGGTTTTCTAATTTACATTTAAAACATTTTCAGTTTTTTTCCAACTCCTCCTTCTGTGTAACCTTCAGCTTTTAGCAGTTCAGCACCTTTGTTTTCAGGTTAAATTCGTTTTTTTTTTTTTGTTTTTTTTTTATCTCATTCAATATTTTTAACTCAAAATTCAGCAATTAATTCATTTCAGTGCATACATTCAGATTCAAGCATTCACACTGCAGTTTCTTCAGAAAATGCACTTTCTAGTTCTATTTTATTATTATCTATTCCGTACGTTTTTTGAAAGCCTACTCCTTCAAAACCGTTCAACTTAGAAAAACCATTCAAACACCATTAGATTCCTATTCTTTTGGACACTGTTGCTTGTATTTTTCTCATTTTTAACATTTATATTTTTAATTTTATTCAACTTTATTCAACAAAAATTTCCCATGTATTTCAATGGGGAGACCCTTCAAATTCTCATTCAACTTACTCATTTTTAAACTCTTACTACTTCAACATACGTTCACATAGAGCCACCATTCAAACTTTAAAACGAAGACAAGACATTCAACTATTCAACTTGTATTTATCTTTTCAATATCTATTATACTTTTTCTTCAGTTCCAGTTTAAGTTTCATGATGTTTTTTCACCCGTTTCAGAGTTTATAATGGGTGTGTATGGGACGGAATGTTGGGGCTAGAGTGAGGCAGCTCAACTGCTAGAGTGAGAGGAGCAAAAAAAATAATCTTAAAATCTTTTTTAAAACTGCTGCTGTGTCCGCAGCGTTTGCTCTACAGGTATGATTTTACCCTCAAAACGTAGCCATGGCTGTCCTCTTTCATCCAATGTGTTTACTATTGTACTAGGTGTTATGGTTCTTTCATAAATGTCACCAATGCACAGCCTCCTCCCTCCAACTCTTCCATAGACTCTAATGTTAAAATGGCTCAGAAGGTTCGTTTGAAAATCAGAAGAGCATGGTGTCTTTCCACTGTCACCACGTCCATATAATAAGCTCCACAGGCATGAAAACTGAGAATTAGGTAGACTAGACATTGCTGTCGCTCACGGTGAAAGAATTTTGTCAATACGACTTTTACTTTTCATTTGGGAGCGATTTGTTTCGGCCTGACTTTTCTGTTCATTTTAAGCAGCAAAAGTGAGGCGCATGTCTGTGTACGTGTGTATGGAGCCATTGGGTGCGGTCACTATAGCAACCAGGCTCACACCTGCCTGCTTAACGAGCTCTCTCTGCCACTCTGCCAAGATTCATCTTAAACACTTCTCTTTCAACTGCTGCTGTGTCCACAGTGTTAAAGCCATCATTTTACCCTCAAAACGTCGCCATCGTTGTTCTTTTTCCAACATCTTGTCTTTCAAAGCTCAGAGATGTAAACTTTTTAAACTGTGTGGGTCCAAGTGGAGGGATCACATTTTAGTCATTCAGTGATTCAAAGAATATGACCTTTTAATATTCTTTCAGATGTTTTCTGACTCTAAATGTTCTTTTCTCATTTCTTAGGTTTTTCTAATTTACAATTAAAACATTTTCAGCTTTTTTCCAACTTCTTCTTCTGTGTAACCTTCAGCTTTTAGCAGTTCAGCACTTTTGTTTTCAGGTTAAATTCGGTTTTTTTTTTTTTATCTCATTCAAAATTTTTAACTTAAATTCTGTAATTATTTCATTTCAATGCATACATTCAGATTCAAGCATTCACACTGCAGTTTCTTCAGAAAATGCACTTTCTAGTTAGTTTTTACCATTTGTTTGCTAGTTTAGTTAGGTTTTATTTTATTTTTTTTGAAAACCCTTAGTTTCAATTTAGTTTTGATTAGTTTCACTTGTAGTTTTAGTTGTGTTTGCAATAATTAAGTGTAACAAAATCCCAGTATTAGTCATGCTCTTCTGTTTATCCTTGGGTATGTTGCTATTCCAGCTACCATACCCTGCACCCAGGACAGGTCGCCAGTCTGTCGCAGGGCTAATACGCAGATACAGGCAACTCACATTCTCACCTATGGGGAACCAATGGGTTCTTAAAAAAATAATAATAAAAAATTAGGCAGATGAACAACCATTGATACCAGGCAACTATAAAAGATATATCTTTGCCCCAATGAGATTATTAACTCTTGCAGCACCGGGTGTTCGTAATTTTGGTTCAAGTGAATTGCTACACTTTTTGAAGGCAATTGACTCAGTTGTGTAGATATCCCAGTCTCAATAAACATATTCACCAATGCTTCCTCTCGCTGGTGATGTTCCTAAGAATTGACCAATGAGCAGCCATCGGCTCACTGTTGGAAGCACTGCATTAAAGTTTTTTGTGCAGTTGTTTTGGGATGCATCACGCTGCCTTGCCTGGGGATAGCTTCTGTTTTCTGGGGATGAGGGTTGAGTGTGCTCCCTTACCTTCTCAAGGTAAGCTAGGTTAGCCTTCATGTGCGAGCTTTTCAAGTGCACTTTAAGGTTTCTGGGACTTTTTTCCCTTTAGAAATGTCCCTCATAATTTGTCTCTTTCCACTGTGAGACACTTGCTTTATCTAAAACACAATCTGAAATTGGACTCTGGCATTTCTCCCGACTTTTGCTGCAGCACAGACGACTCGACTAATGTACTTACTATCTGCTGGCATAATGAGACACAGCAAGAAAAAAACCTGGAAACTAAACTTCATTTTCACCCTTGACTATTGTATGACACACACACATCAATGAAAATGAAACACATTTTCGCTATAAATTAAGTTAATTTTAGTTAGTTTTGTGAACACTCATTACAGTTTTAGTTAGTTTTCCTTTTTTTGCAAAGTCTTGTTTTTACTTTTATTTTCGTTAACGAAAAGTTTTTTCACTTCTAGTTTTCGTTATTTCGTTAGTTTTCGTTAACAATAATAACCTTGGTATTCAGGGCTGGACTGGGACAAAAAATGGCCCGGGCATTTTGACAAGAGACCAGCCCACCAGGTATTATACGAAAAGCCATAAAGCCTTTGAATGAAAACAAACGCTGTTGTGACAGTGATGTGCACTGTCTTGTTGGTATATGTATGATTTCTATACATTTTACATCAGATAAAAACTTTGGTTATAAAATTCAGATAATTATTTATTAAAAACTAGACATTTTAAATTAGAATAAGAAAGAAAAGCATTTCTTTGTGCCCCCCTCTCCCTGTTAATGCCCTACCTGGCTCCCTGGCAAAACTTTGCTAGACCCGCCCCTGCACAGTTACCAGCTGTGAGGCACTTAGAAAAGGATCCTGGTGTTATTTCTCTCTCAGAAACAGTTCATAACTTCCCTAGAACTTATTCATGTCACCTAAAAGGTAAACCTGTTTCTCCATCACAGCTCTGATGATTCAGTAAGGACATCTCCTGGTTTTATCTTCATGTTTCCCTCTCACTATACATCCAAACCGACCTCATAACCAGCAGCTTTTACAGCTGTGGCTCCAGCAAACATCAGCTAAATAAATTCTAACAAATGTATAAATTCTAACAACAGCTTATCAAGCTTAAATGTGCTGCTGTTGTTTAGCGTGACATCCGCAGGTTTCCTCTTTCTGGTGCAAAGTGGGAGATAAACAAGAGAGAGGGACTTGTGTCAGAAAAGCCGATCAGATGATCATTGATCAGTTTCATGATTGAAGTAGCAACAGGAGAGTGAGGGGAGAGAATGAGAGAAGAAGAGGCAGTTGACAGCATAAAGACACAGAATAACTCCAGCTTTTGTCTTTTCTTAAATTCTAGCTGAAGTCCGGGACAAACTGTGTTCCCTCTCAGCTCAATACGAAACGTGTAATATTTTCTCTGAATACGAGACGATTCAGTTTTTTACGGGAGGGTTAGCAACTCTACTAACTAACCTTATGAATAAAATAAAGTTCACTGTCAGTAACATAGCACCCACCCAGCTGTATAGAAACTCCGCCATGCTAGCTAGTATGCAGGAGTTATTGTAACTGACTGTAAAAAGTCAGCACAAACAAAATAAACTCCACCTAAACTTGGTTTATATCTGACCCAGATAGACTGCAGGTCTTAACTTCTCACCTGAAGTTCAGTTCACCTGACACTCAGAACAGCAGCCGCCTCAGGTCTCTCCTCCTCCTGCCTCCCCTTTCCCTCATCCACCTGCTGGCCTCTGTGAAAGCTCCACCATAGCCAGCACCAAACGGCCCACCGGGCAAGTGCCTAGTATGCCCGATGGCCAGTCCAGCTATGTTTGTACCTTACAAGAAAACAGCAGATACCAAAGCCCATTTTCAACCTTGAATGACATTTATTTTTACTTTGTCCACTCCAGAAAACATCTAACCTAGTGGGTTGATAGGTTGTCAAAAATGCCATATGTCAAATACACTGACTTTAATTATAAGTTGGAAGTACCCAAACAACTCAAACAACCTCAACAATTCACTGTTGTTCTTAAGCGGTTATGTCAGTACTTGCTGTTTGTTTGTCTCTCCATTATTGAGACCGCACATGATGAAATATATTTTTTCCCTGGATTTGCCAAAAAAAAAAAAAAAAAAGATTCCTGGAGTCAGTTACCATGAGAGAGAAAATTATCATGTATATTATGTAGCTACTTATCAATAAAGTATAACATACATGGGTTTGACATGCACTTCAGTATGTTTTGCTCTTCAGAATTGGAAATATATATGATGTTCTTATGCCTGAAGAATCACTTTAGCCACATTTTTAGCGTCATGGATCTGGTTCTTCAGTTTTAGTTAATGCCGTTCCCTCAAATGTATTTTTCTTGTGACATATGTGGAGAGCACATCTGCTGCTTCATTGTTGCTGCTGTGTTACATTTGCTGCACAGCTGGTATTGACAGTGGGAACTGGTTTGTGTTTGCAGACCTAAAGGTTGCTTATTCTTCCATGAACACATGTTCTTCCACTCAGCTTTCATCCTGTAGGTGTAAAGGTTAAAGGTATGACTTTTAGAAGTTTGGGAGTCTACTTTTTCTTTTGGCTATTTAGGTCAAAGCGGCCTTTTACCCACTTAAAAGCATTTCAGCCCCCCCTACCATTTGATTCCTAGCTGATTAATCCCCATTTTGACAGCAGGGACTGGAGAAAATATAGCAAAAGCTGTCGTAGAAAATCATTTGTCTTTGCATACAAACAATGGATTGTTAAAATCTGTTCTCGCCACAGCATGGAGATGGCATTCTGCAATTGCAACATAACTCAACAGGCAACTGGTAAAAACATATCCATTAATTTTTTGTTTGGTCAACAAAAGAACATCCTCTCGTAGATCCTGCTCAAAGTGATGCACATGATTTAGTGGAAGAATAACAGAGGACCTGTCAAGCCAATTCAGCTGGTTTCAGACAACATAGCATAGTGCATGAATGCAGATTAATGCAAGTAAACAGCTGGATACCTATAGACTAGAACCCACCAGTAGCAGTTTTTGATGAGACATTGGGAGACACCATTCAGAGGTGGAGCCAGACATTTGAAACACCCGGGGCTTAGCCCTAAAGGGTAGTGTGCATGTGGGATTTTTTTTTTTTTTGGGGGGGGGGTTAGAAATGACTGAAAGATTAGTAGGCTCTGTTTTGAGTTTTGTTCAAAAAAGAATGACTTCATATAGGAAAAAAATATATCACATATGCAGGACACCTTAGACTAGTTTTTTAATTAAGCAGCAAGGCAGAACAAGGTCGGGCTGTATCAAGACACGAGGACTAAACCCCACAACAGTTCAAAATCAGGACTACTGAGGACTTAACCAAGACAGAACCAGAATCAGAACTAGATGATAGTAGCACTAAAAATCATCATATACCTGCACTACACTTATTTTTTTAATTCTACTAAAGTCCACTATTTAGACTGAGAAAAGTTTATATAATTATTTAGCCTTGTTGTGCAAACAAGCATGCATAACTTAATAAATGTAGAATTTGAAAAATAGTAAACCTAAAAAGAAACACTAGGTACGAGATACATGAGTACCTATGATACGGTGATACTTTTGGTAAACAACCATGTGACTAACATGTGTGTCTCACCTGCTCTTGTTCCATCTCCGTTCTGTCCTCATTCTCCTCTCTCTCCCTCTCTGTTCCTCTCTCTCCCTCTTTGTGCTGACAATCATCAAATATACAGTTGAAACCAGATATTTACACTCTTCAGATCAAAACACAAACACTTTTTTAATTGTAACATCAAATCAGACTAAATGTTTATTTTTTTAGATTGATAAATATAAAAACATATTTGTTAACTTTAAGAGTAAAGAGAGAAACTGTCTGTATTTCTTAATTGTAAATGGCACCAAATTGTATTCATAATTGAGCCACACTCATGGAGCTCCACAGTTCTTTTTCTGGTGTTTTGGTTGATATCTCTTAATTTTCCCATGTTAAAGAAACAGGCTCTGTGTTTTGCCTTATATGCGTCCACAGCTGTGCCACCAGTTTACTCACATGGACTCTACTAACCTATCAGAAGCTTCTTCAGCTCAGAATGGAATCGTCTGGAGTTTTCTTATTAATTAACAAACTTAGTGTATATGTACTCCTAAATTTAATGAAAGTGATAATAAATAGACAGCTCTGTCTCTCTTTATTCTGACATTTAACTAATTCAAAAGATATTTCAATATTTATTTATCCAAAACAAAACAAGTTTACTCTAAATTGATGTTGTACAGTAAAAAAATGTTCTTGTGTTTTCCATAAAGTGTATGTAAATAACTGGTTTAAACTGTGAATATATTGCTATTTATTGAAGTTCCTCTTGTTTTGCATAGAAATATACTGAACAACATACAAAGCATAATATATAAAATACTGCCAGAGTTTTTTCTTTGAAAGAAGCCCCTTATGTCCATTCTTGTATATCAGTGCATTACTGAAACCGATTTATTTAGCCGTGGAGGGTAACAACTGAAAATATGAAATAAACACACGTAAGCTAAGACTCTCTAAAGAAACAGCATTGTTGTTTTTCGGCTTTTCATTTCGCCATTTGTTGATTCACTTGAAGAGCAAGTAATGTAATATGGGTCAAGTGATCAGTTTGATATCAATCTTTCGTGATGCACCGTCATATTTACATTATTTGTACGGTACGAATGATTTGCTTTGGTACCTGGTGAAACTTAAGCTCTCCTTAGTATGGCTGGCTCCGTTTCTCCAACAGCGCACTAACAGGTAGCAGCTGCCCCGCCCTCTCGCTCAGTCGCTTAGTGCCTGAGCTTGGATCATACCAATATCAGGGGGGGATTCACGCACAGTCATAAATTCCCACAGTGTGCACTATGTGCTTCGAATATTGTGTGTACTTTTTGTTTTATACAGTTGTCAGCCAGGCATCTAACTATGAAAAAAATTACACTCCAAAAGACCCCGGGCTTCTGACAAAACAACCCGGGCTTAAGCCCAGTAAGCCACCCCCACGCTCTGCCCCTGACACCATTGCTATTTTGGAAATTATCTTAGAATTTTAAGAACAACAATGAGATGCCAAAGAATTGTTTTTTTCTGTTAACCCTACATTTCATTCACGTACTGATAAATATTAGTAAATACTATAATTGTCTTAAAATGCTCAACAGCTGTTAGTTATTAAGGTTCTTGTTTCCACTCCCATGTAATCCACAGAGACATGAAAAATCAAAGCAGGTGTTGGTCAAGATGGTTGTTGTGTTCACATGGAAAAAAAAAAAAGAGTGATGAACTCCATGCTTAGTCAGGGACCGTATATGCATGGATCAGAAGTTTCCTGAATCATTTCTCCATAGAGATTGTCTCTTTTAAATCGAATCAAGCCATCAAGTTGACAGCATGTCCCAAGTCTGTCAAAGAAGACAGACGAGCAAATGCACACACTATACACTACGCATGCCTCAAAATCCTTAAAGCAAGTCAAGTCAAGTCAAGTTTATTTATAGAGCACATTTAAAAACAACCAAGGCTGACCAAAGTGCTGTACAGTAAATACAGATAAAAATACAATAGAACACAATTTCGTAATAACACCTCGCTGATAAAAATAAAATAAAAATATATAAAACAAATAAATTAAACCTTTCTAAAAGCTAATGAAAAGAGGTGAGTTTTAAGAGCAGTTTTAAAAGTTTCTAGGCTTTTGGAGAGTCTGACGTGAGGAGGTAAACTGTTCCACAGTCTGGGTGCAGCCACAGCAAACGCCCTCTCTCCCTTTGTCTTTAATTTATACCTGGGAACATCTAAAAGCATCAGGTCGGCTGACCTCAAAGATCTCCTGGGGCGATAAGTACTAAGGAGTTCTGACAGGTAAGAAGGTGCAGTGCCATTTAAAACCTTAAAAGCCAGCAATAAGATTTTAAAATCAATCCTAAAGGCAACTGGGAGCCAGTGGAGAGAGCAGAGAACCGGAGTGATGTGGTCTCATTTTTTTGAACCGGTCAACAGGCGAGCGGCAGCGTTCTGCACCAGTTGAAGGCGATGTAGACAGGAACGATCTAGGCCAGCATAGAGGGAATTGCAGTAGTCCAGCCGTGAAGTAATAAAAGCATGGACCACTCTTTCTAGATCGTTCCTGCAAAGGTAAGACTTGACTTTGGCTAAAATCCGCAAATGATAAAAAGATCCCTTAACTACAGAGCTAAGCAAGATGCATCTTTGTATTAAATACTTTAGATTAGAATCAGTTTGTAATTGTGCACACTTCCAGTTCACCTACCTTTAGCTTATTTCACAGGAGTCCACAGAGGAAGGCATCAGTAACAGGTAATAAGAAATGGCTAGCCCTTAGAATAAATGTGGAAAATGCCTCAATACTATCAGAAAAAACACTAATTAGTTTTTCCAAAAATGTAAAACTATTAAAAAAAATAATTCACCCTCCTCTCCAAATGCGTTACGTCAAGCATATCATTGACTATCAGGGTACTTTACTTCAATCAATGTAAAGTGTGTGATAATCAAGCGGAATCCTGTTTTTGAGAACAACTGTCAGAACACTTCAAACTAAATTCAAACTATGATGTGATATTAAATCAAGCAATATTTCAAGCAAATGAATAATACCATTCCTGTTTTAATGTAATTGTGTACAGAGGCTGAAACAAATATAGACAGAGACCAAAGAAGCCTCAGTGCACTAACCTTTCCAGCGCAACTACATCTGTTTATATTCGAACATAAATCACTGCTTAGGCTTTGGGCTCCATTAAGGACCAACTACTGTTATGTTGTTCAGCCTTGTTAGCTGTGGTTGCCATTTGAAGTGCCACTCAGTGTTGTGGGTTTCTACAGTCCTCTGCAGGTTGGTTTCTTGTCAAAGGGATAGCAAGATTTTAACACCTGCTGTGCTTAAGAGTGGCCATGGTGATATTTCAGACTTAGCTGACTGGAGACTAAAAGGTAATTTGTGGCCATTTGCTTAGTATTCACCAGGGGCGATTTTAGCCCAAAGCACCCCCAAAGATTTCTTACTTTTTTTGACAATATTTGCTGTTTGTGTGACACACTACTGAAAATATAAAAAAAAAATACAGTACTTGGTTGAGATGTAACATTTTAACAACAAAAGTATATATAGAGGTGTAAGTGTCTGGCTTAAAACAGGACATGTTAGCTGCATTTAACCTTCAGTTACTCTTTATATAGTTAGGTAGGAGTCAGGCCATGTTTCTTTTTAGCTGAAAAACATTACACCCAGGTAACCTGCAGTGTTGAAAACGTGTTTTGCGACAATGTTTGCTACCCTACAATCCATCCTACTGTGTAGTAAAATCAGCGACATCTGACCGTCCTGTTGCTCCCATTGACATTTATACAGCCTATTTAAAATCTAAAACTTAAACTTGTCTGTAGCCTGCTGTTGTTACCACTGTCCTGTTTGAAATGGAATGAGAGAAGCTGGTTATTTTGTCATATGTGCATGTGCCGATATTAAACCCAGGAGCAACATTCAGGTAAAAGTGTAAGAACAAATGATCCATCAATAAAGGATAATGTTGGATATATCTTTTATTAGATGTACTTGTGGTTTGGTTATTTGCCCTTTGTTTGAAAGTACACTGAGAGAGGACTTTTTATTAGTGATCTTAATAGTATTTTTTTTCATATTAATGTAATTTTTTCATCTGATTGAATACAATCTATTTGTGTATGATTATCAGTCCAAAGAAGGAGAGAGGGAAGAGGGGAACATGAGGAGAAAGTGCAAGGTCAGGAAGAACCAGGTAAGGAAACAGACAGGGAATAGTGACAGGCACAACAGAAACTGTTAAACTGCTTGAGACAGTTGACCACCAAAAGTATTTGCCAACTTCAAGGTGAGGCGACATGGGTTAAAATGAAAGGAATAAATCTGCAGAGCCATAGTAGTTTTTCCAGTAAAGATATTTTCATACATTGTACCATAGGCAAAGTTGCCTCCATTTTTATAAATTTTTTTTATCAATAATTTGTACATTTCAAGGACTCTATTTTTGGAGCCTATTTTCATATATCTGTATTGTATTATACATACACATTAAAAGTGAATCTCTGTCCAGAAAATGTACTCAGTTTACTTCTTACTCACTATGATCACCATTCATCATTTTCCCACAGTAATTAAGGTTAGGATGTGTGTTTTTTTTGTTTTTTTTAATTCCAATCCATTCTTTGTTTGCAGCATTTAAATAACCTTGATCAGATTTGATGGTTTTGTTACAGACTTAAATAAAAGTTTTTTGCTTTTCTTTCACAAATGTGGGGATTAAATTGTGTTAAAATGTACAAAACAGTGATGTCATGTTTTGTGACGAGGACACAGGCACAGAAAGACTTGAAGAATTTAAGAATCTTATTATTTAATAAAGAAATTTACAAACTTACTCAGAGATGGTAAAATTATGATGACTGATAACGGAGATGAAGACAACAGATGATGAGGCCAGGGAGGAACAGGGGTTTAAATGCACCAAGGAGACAGTCAGAGAGAACTCAGGACAACTGGAGACATTTAAGGATGCAGGGACTGACAGAGACAGGGAAGAAGTATCATCGTGACGAGTAAAGTTTGTCTTGCCTGGCTGAGCAGCTCTGGGTGCTCAGCACCCCCAAAGCTCTGATCCTAGAATTGCCCCTGGTATTCACATTCACTTATGTTGTTTACTTTGTCACTGGCAGAAATAAAATGACACGTTTTCTAATTTTTCTGATAAATTATCTGACATTTATTCATGGTGTTAAGTCAGACACCTAAAAATAGAGCATCTGAAGTGAAACAACCATCTTTCATATATTTTAATGAAGGAAGAAGGCCATGCTGCTGTTTAGCAGCAACAATACCAACGTTAACATAACAAGCAAATGCATTTTTAATACATTTTATTTCCTTGATGCTGACAAATGAATATTTGACTTTTATTCAGTCATATCTGTTATGCTCAGTGTGGTTTCTCTCTTACTTACTCACACGCACAAAGAAACACACACACATATACACAGAGAGCTGTAAGCCATAACTGCATAACTGAAACTGTTTCTTTTGAGCTATACAGCTGGATAAAAAGAGAGAAAAACCCAAGTAAAAATAAGCTCCCTAAGTTGAGATGTCTTTATTATATTTACATGTCAGATAATACATATGCAGTTTGGACCAAGCTTAGTAAAAACCAGTCAGTGCAACTGGCTTCAGGTCTCTTTCCTAATTAAGACCAGTGCTTTTTCTGTCACTTTGCTCACACAATTGGTCTACTAGCTTGGTCTGCCCATTCTGACGAGGCTTGTGTCTACTAGTTAGTTCACAACTTTGGCCACAACTTCAAAAATATATGAGCAACTGGAATCATTCTTGTTATTTAGACGCATTGAGATGTAACACTTTTGGTCAAGATTTAACAGTCTCAACAGCTCTTGCACTGATTATCCACTGTCTATCCATCATCACATTTTGCCATAATCAGAAATTTATTATGTTTAAAATAATGGAATTGCTCCAAATCTTTGCGACTAATAGCACGTTTAAAAGCCAAGAAGCTCAAAACATCACTGTACCTTAACTGAGTCAGTCTGAGAAGCACTCTTAGAATTCTCATCAGTTGTTGTGATGTGTAATTAAAAAAATAATCAGATTTTTTTTTTTTTGTGGTTGATTTGGCGGTAAATTAAAAACCGTCATCTGTCAAACAAACAATTTGGACTCATTTTATAGGAATAGTACACCTGCAGCATCTCCTACTGGCTTTAGAAAAGATCATATCTGCATCATCTCACACAAACTTGATGTTACCTACCAGAGCAGCCACTTGGACAGGCCCCTCAGGCTAACAGATATGTAAGCTTTCTCCTTGGCTGCAGTTCTCCTTACCTGCTTGTGAATCACCTCATGCCAGCTGATCTGTGGCATAAGGTGAACAAGGAGAGAAGGAATGGTATGGAAAAGGCGGTGGTAGGGGAGTATCAAATCTAGGAAGAGGCTGGCTTGGGTGAAACTGCAGCGAAAGGAGGAGGAAGAGTGAATGTGGTGGTAAACACCTGGGACTGGGCCTTCATCCAGTATGGACATCTTGCACACCTGTAGCATCGTCTGTCTGGCAAGCACGGGTGAAGAGAGTAAAAGGGTAGCCATCTGCTCTATCATGCCCTCTTTCCTGTGAGTTGCCATGGGGATTTGCTTGTCTTGCCAAATGAACAGCAAAGGCCTTGTTGATAGACAACAGCGACCGACCTTCACCCACGCATCCCGCCTGAGCTGATTAATTTGTTGATTTTTCTAATTAACATCCTCTGGCAATAGCTGACTTAGCTGTTAATCCAGGACATGGGGACCAGGGAAGGGTTAAAGACAGAATAATAATGATAAACTTTCCAAAGTAGCAAATGTCCAAAAGTGACTGAGGAAGCATCTTGAGGAAAACTCTCTGTTTTAAATGTAAAATTAAGTAATAAATAGAAAATATCAATCTATAGGTATGAATACATGTATTTAAATTTAGGAATGTGATATTCAGAGGTGACAAGCTGTGGTAGAAGGTTTGTATTGTGTTGCTACAGTGAAGAAAACTATGGTCTAGTACAGCATATCAGTGAAATCCTGAAGTCCCTGTCAACCAGTCTTAAGTATTTGTGCTTAAGTGAGTGAAGAATTCATCTAGTATTCACCACATATACTGTCGGGTACGTGACATCCTTGCTGCTACACCTTTCAGGCACATAAGAAAATGTAAGACTGAACCATTAGACGTTATCAATATTTGATTACACATAAACCCACAGAGGATGTTAAGTGAGTGTCATCCCTTTCTCGGTTTCACAGGGTGAAACTGTCTGAAAACTCCCTGCACTTCTACAGCTGGTTTGGTGGAAATCTTCCAAGACAAGTTATGTGATCCACTGAACCACACTACAAGCACTACCAGATAGCTATTTGGGTATCTTTTAAAAACAGCTAAAGACTAAAGGCGGTTAAAAAACAAAACAAAACAAACTACAATGAAAAGCAACACATTTAGCCATTTTGACTCCATGAACGAGGATCATGCAACTCAAAAAAGTCTAAACTGTCATCATTAGCATCTCATGTATGCAATACAATGTGTGCAACCCCAATTCCTGAAAAGTCGGGGTGTTTAAAATGTAAATAAAAACAGAAGGCAATAATTTAAAAATCTCAATAAAATATAGAAAACATCAAATGTTTGCAGTAATACATTTGATATATTTCATGAAAAATAACGGCTCATTTTGACGTGATTTGATCAATTTGATGCAAACAACACATCTCAAACAATTTGGCACAGGAACAACAAAAGGTTGGAATAGTAAGTGCCACTAAAAAGAAACAGCTGGAGGAACATTTTGAAACTAATTTGGTTACTTGCCGACAGTTCAGTAACACAACTGGCTATAAAAAAGAACATCTTAGTGAGGCAGAGTTTCACCAATCTGTAACCCCCCCCCCTCTCTCTGCCCCCCCCCAAAAAACAACCTGTATACGAATTGCACCATAATTTCAGAATAATATCTGTCAACACAAAATTATGAAGAATTTAAAGATCTTATCAGTCACAGTACTTAATGTCATCAAAAGATTTGAAGACATTGGAGAAATCTAGAGAGGAAAAAAAAAATCAATGATGAATCCCTGTGATCTTCAGGCCTTCAGGTAGCACTGAATTAAAAACAGACGTGACTGTGTCACAAAAATAATTTTATGGATTCAGGAATACTTCCAGAAAAAAGTACTGTTCATGAACAAAATTTGTTTTTTTTCATCCACAAAAAGTTAAAGTAGGTTAAAACTCTGTTGTGAAAGTGTAAGTCATATTTTAACATGATCTAGAAATGCCACCGTCTTCTTTGGAACAAAGCTTGTTTAGAATTGACTGAGGTAAAGTGGAAAACTGTTCTACGGTCAGATGAATACAAATTTGAAATTGCTGTTGGAAAACATGAATCCCAATCCTTTGGGTTAAGGAGGAGTGGGATTGTCCAGCTTGTAATTACCACCCAGTTAAAAAGCCTACTGTATAAAACTGATAGAGTTGTACTTCCGGAAAGGCAACATCAATGCTGAAAGGTATACATTGCATTCTGTGTTTATTCACATTTTACACATTATCCCAATTCAATTGGAACTGGGGGTTGTATAGAAAGGGAACTGTCATGGAAAAGTAAATGTACTGATTCTTATATAGCGCTTTTCTACTCAAAATACTTTAAAGCACATTTCTTTCTACACCCAAGTCCTGTCTTTGTAACAGTCAAACACATTCATACTCTGATGAATGTATTGTAGAGCAACTTGGGGTTCAGTATCTTCTAAGTAGCCACAGACAGTGTTTTCAAGGTGCCACACCTAGTCATACTCTGTCAGCCTTTGATTATTGGTATTTTTACTATGTTTATTCCAATATCGTATTCAGTTTTAACAAGTAAAATTCAACAGTCTTTGACCATGATGGATCTCATCCAGCACTTCAATCTCTTTTGAAGTTAAAGTTCCTGGATTGCAAAATATGCTGTATGTTTTTTTGTTTTTTTTTTGTATTGTAGAACTGGACTCATTCTCGTGAAATAGTATTCAGTACTTCAGATGGAGCTTCAAGTTTGAAAACAAAAGAGATGCTGATCTCTGGGACAAAGAATAGTGATGTGCTGTGCTACATAATATGAAATAAGATAACAAGCACTCTTTCTGCAATGCAAAGTTCAGCCTTGTCATTCGGCAGAACGAGCAGAACTAAGGGTAGTGCTGTCACAAGAGCTTTAAAAAAACAAACAAAATCCTCCCTAAATCTTTGGCTCCAGAACCAACAATACTGACAAACTACAGCCTTTTAATCATGCCACATTTACTACTTTACCATCTTATGGTGGTAGGTATCTATCCTTCCAGCTGCAGTGGTGTGGGCTGAGGCTAATCCTAATCAGCCTACTTAAATGGCTATAGCTAGTCCTGCCCACATGCATAGGCTACGTTTCTATTTTACTGTGTCCATTATTGCATAAGAGACACACTGCATACCTTACCTGTGCAAGACACTTGCACAACCACCTACTTTTCCTTTGTTATTTCTTTGTGCACTCTGGGCTGGCAGTGCTGTCTACATCGATACTGCATGTGTAAGGGTTGCCACACTTTAGCGAAGTAGCTATGACACTAAAGTAAAGGTACTTAAAGGTACCCTTAGTTTTATTTTTTCTCCTGTGGATTTCCCCCTGCCTTCTTTCTGCTACCTTCATCCACAGGATAAATATTATTGATTTATGTCATATAGTTAGACTTCCAGATTCAAGCAAATCAGACACACTTTTCCTCTGTCTCACAGAGAAGTTTTTCTAAGTTGTTTTTTAAATTTTGTTTGTTAGACAAATAACTAGTGCTCCGAGCTCTTTAGATGAGCCTTAGCTGTTGCTGTCTTTACCTACAGTTTAACATGACATATTCAATTAGAATGGCAAACAAATACTTTCTTTAGAGGTGTATATTGAACCTGTCTTTTTCTACTCTCACCAATCGCAGTTTAGAATTTCTTGTGGTAGTGGTATAGGCTTTTGTGAGTCATTGATAGGCTTTGGTCTTAGTTATATGGAGTGCATAACTGTTTATAGGCCACAGCTTTGTAGTTTATGCATTTGCTAATAAAAGAGTCCTAGTTACATTACTCAATTATTTGTAAAACACAAAAACAAAATAAAACAAACAAGCAAGACAAAAAATGTGTCCTATTTTTAAAAGTATTCAATCATTTCTCTGTTTATACAGACTTATGTTTGTTGAAATTAATTGTGCTTGTATGGTTAAATGCAAAGTTATTGCACTTTTATAAATCAATCCTTTTTTACAAGCCAGACACAGAACAATGCATTACAGTGAACTTGGCCATTGTACAGGAAGTCCCACTCGAATAAAAAAACAAAGCACAGTTTGCAGCACAGAAACTGTTACATCTATGAGTTCACTTATTATTACTTATGTTAGTCTGTCAAGGTTCAATATAGCAGCTACTGTAACATTTACTGGATATTATACACTTTTCTATTGAGATCAAGCTAAACAGAACATCAAAGAAGTGATTAGGCACAACATTACGCCCTCTGACAGGTAAGTTAATGACATTGTCATTGTGTCCTCATGCAATGCTATGTGTCATTTCCCATTGGCGGCAGCCTCACCCAGCAGGACTGGTCACGCTGCAAAACATGTTCAGGAATGACTTGATAAACCCTTCAAACCTTCATCACCCCAAGCCTATGTAGCATCTGTGCAGTGCACTGAAAAAAGCCCAGTCCGTGAAAACCCCATTGCACAACCCACAAGATCTCCTGCCACTGTTCTGGTGCCAAAAACCACCAACACTTGCGCTAAAGAGTCACAACTGTTCTGCAGCATAAGGGTAATTATGCAAATGGTTTTAATGCTGTTTTTAATTTTCTGTTGCTGACAGCTCAGCTTAAGGCAACACAGTGTGAATTTTTTTTTTTTTTTACTTTCTCCTCAAAACAGACAGAATCTGTAATTTGATCATAAATAAACTGGTGATAGTGAACAGGTACTGTGTCTTACTTGTACCGGGCAAATTTGAGTAAATTGTTTTTGATATCAAACAAATCTTCTTTACCAGCCAACAATATCCTGGTTGAGAGAACACCTAACCAAGCATTTATCCACAGGGAACTTAAAAGGTATGTCATTTTTATCTATTTGCAGCCTCAAGGTATTAGGGGAGTATGAGCCTGGGAGCTTTATACAATATTGAAACAGATGAGATATGGTTCTTGTTTATGGTCTGTGAAGCATGGTCTTGGTATTTTTTCCACAATACAACAAAAGTAGCCATGGATATCCAAAACTCATATATCTAATCTAACTAGTTTACCAAAAGTACACATCAAATATTCTTTTCATCTTTCACAGTTTATAAACATAATATTGCTTATGAAAATAGCATTATAGATATTATGACCTTGTTTAATGATCTTCAAACTAAACAAACTAGACATGCAATTTTCACTAAACATTCAATTGAAGTGTATAATTGGTAATTAAATTAGAAGAATGGTGCTTGTTTTTCTTTCCTTTCTGTGTGTTAGAGAAAGAAAGAACCAAATCCTCTGCTAAGGCACAGGCTTATGAGTGCAATAATTATGTTTTATTTTTAAAATGTAATTATCATTTTATACACCTATGTCGTCTACATCTTTATCTAATTTTACGTTAAAGTCAATAAATCTGACAATATGATATACATGATGACAGTTGATCTCCTTATGATTGTACAGTTACAGTATGTATATTTTGTTTTAGATCATGAAAGCATAAACACTGCAGTGCAGCTATCTAATACATTTATCAAATTTTTTAAATACTTGTTCAAAAAAAATAATGCAATTTTTCCAGAAAAGTATTGATATACATATACAAAGGGCTATTTTCAAAAGGAATGTGTGGAAGCAAGAGAACGACTCATTTGTAAACCAGCGTGCGACCAACTGACATAAAACACTTTTAATATGAATCCCTTTTAAAAGTCCCCAACTGTTACACAGTACATTTTCCTTGAAAATAACTAGTCCCACAGCTCACAGTGGAAACCAAACCCATAAAAGCACCCAACCACAGTATGTATAATACCTTCACATATCTCTCTCTGTCAAAATGTTTTATTTTCTGTGCATCACTATTATAATGGTAACCTCTGCTGTTAAGGTAAACATAATGAACACAGGCCAAACTGTCGCTCTTTCCAACTTGCTGGAAAATGATGTTAAAATTCAAAGAAATGGAAGCTCCTGTGTTAAAACTGTGTGACTACATTAGTCACTTGAATTATATTGAAAAACAAAAACCAAAAACATGTAGCTCCTTCTTGTGTGTCTAAACATCAAAGGAGGACCCACTTTAACACTTAACAGACACTTAGCAAAGAACAAAGTTTAATGAAGCAGTCTGGAATCATCTGAAGACAAAACAAAAAACAGCCAACATCCAAACAAGAGCTTTGCATGTCCTTCAAGAAACCTGGAGAACCATTTAGGCTCATACCACATATTGATTTTCATTCTTGTTTAAATTTTAAAAACTCTTTTTGCCAAATAGAGTGTACTTCCATGTATGTTTGCACATGTTTCTGTCATGGCCCTGACTTTGAATTAAAGTGTATCGTCTACTTGGCTTTCAGTTTATTGTTTAGATTTCCCTTTGTACCTCCTTGGTACTTTGACTTTTTTAGATATTGGTTTTGCTTTATTCTTAGCCAAGTTTGAATTCCTTCATTTACAGCATTTTGAGTTTTATAAATTATTTTTAGATAGAACTTATTTTAAACTCTCAGTTTAGTCTTTACATCTCTTATTTACAGTTTTGTGCGTCCATCATGTTCCTTTGTAACTCTGTGTTGGATGTTCTCTGATTAGTTTACTTCCTGTTTTATTTTGACAGTCATTTTTGTCTTGTCGTGTGTTCCCAAATAAGTCGGAAGTCAGATTTTCTGAGTTCCCAGATTTGAATCAGCAATGTCCCCTCAACTCAGATTTCACGCTCAGAAAACTGGAGCAACCCCACCAACCCAGCATTAACAATCCAAGATAGCAGCACTGAACATAAACACTTATGAAAATGTAAAACTTTTAATCTGCACTGCCACTATCGTGTATTTGTGAGTCACTAAATAAGCAATAGCACAGACAAAAGCACTGACCAGGCTTTATCCATGAAATGTACTGCAGCTGTGTTTTAAGCACAACAAAAAACAAACAAAAGCAGGTATTGTGCTGTATTGCTAGTAATACCAGAATGTCTCTACCTTGATAAGAACCAAAGCAAATCCTAGTTTTCTTGGCTCTTTTTGGAATGCACTAAATTCATTCTGAGGTATCTGGAATGTGGCAATGTGTCTTGCTTTTACTTTAACTTCTCCATGTCGTGCTGTCTGAATTAGTTGAGCCGTACGCCTCTCTTTCCCTCATTTCCTCTTGTATTTAAGACTTAGCATCCTTTGTCAGTTGGTGTTGCATGCCCATGTTCTTAGCCTGCCTTTCTGTCTGCATTCCTTGCCTGTGTTCCTGCCCCAGGTTTCCTTGTTTCGTCACAGTATTTTGGTTTTGTTTTTTAAAAAATTTCATCTGTCTGCCTGAATACAGGTTAGTTTTTGTTAATTCATGTTTGCCCTGAGAATCCAAATTTTGGCCCTTTTCTCCTGTTCACCACAACACAAAAAGTGGCAGTTTCAGTATATCGCTACAGCTGTTTCCAATTTTTCTGGCAAAATATGGAACAAAACAAAACGGATAGTAGCTCTCTGCACACTATTGTCCTTCTATCCAGCACACGCCGAAAACAGCAACATACTGGCACCCTGTTTTAATTATGCAATTTTTTTGTTATTTTTTTGTTTCTTTTCCCTCTTTGTTGTCTTTACTTATTTGGTTATTCACAGATTCTCTCTCCCCTCCCCAATTTTTTATGCCTTTTCCCCCTTTAATGCTTCCTTTAATTCAACCTCCCTCATTTTTCCTTTATCTTATTTTTCAGAGTCTGTCTTGTCTCTCCCTCCTTTCTGCTGCCTTTCTTTTTTCTTTTCCTTTTTTCTTTTTGGGCAGTTCCCCTTTCTCCATTTTCCGTTAGCCACATTATTTCCCTCCCGCTTCATGAAAAGTTTATAGAATAGACATGTCTGTGAAGGTTCTCAGTCATCCAGGTCATAGAATAGACGGGAGAGGCAGATCTCGGGTGCTACTGATGGAAGACACTGCAGGACATTAGCTCAGTGATGCCAGAGTGATTTCTTTCTCCCTACCAAAGACTGAAAGCAGTGTTAAGACTTTGCACTTGGTTGTCTCTTTTTTTCATGGATCTTGCTAGATGTTTCTCATCCCAGTCTGTGTTTCTCAACCTTTTCCATTTTTAAAAATTTCTCACTTTGATAAAACCAGCAGCTCTGCTAAAACTAGCAGCTCTCCAAAAACTGAGCAGCAACTCCTCATCTTGTCCATCAGTAGAATGAGAACTTCCTCCATGATGACTCATCTTTTCTTAATTCTTTAAATTATTAAATGTGAAACAGGTCAAAGAAATATTCCACAGTGATGATCCTCAAACTATATTGTTTCATCTTCTTCTGTAAATGGCATTATCATACACTTGTGTTTTCTGTCAACACCTAACATTACATTAACTTTAAATTGGGAAGGGTGTGTGATGAAAAGACATGCATTGTTAGCTAACAGCATACACATCCTTTTCCCACATTTCAGGACACATCTATTATACAGCAAAGCTTTCCTTCCAGCTTTCTAACTTCCTTTGTGACCTCAGCTTAAGGAACCTCTGAAACTTCCAAGAGCAGTCTCCTGAGCAGTCACAATCTCTATGAAAGTCTACGGAGTCCTCATTACAACATCCTTCACTGTAACCAGACATGAATCAAAGTAAATTGCTTTGTTTTGAACTACTTGTTTGATGTTCTGATTTTGACTCCACAGTGATCAAATTATAGAATATCTTAAATGGGAAGATTATCATCACAATCTGTCAGTGGTAACCACTCATAATATGAAAGCATAAAGAGAGAAGATGAGAACGACAAAACCTTAAAGAAAAATTAAATAGTTTAAAGTTGCTTCTTCACATTAAAAGGAGCCATTTATGGTGGTTCAGCTATCTGGTAGAATTCCTCCCTGGGGGGGGTATTTTGGGCACATCCAAATGGTAGGAAACCCTAGGGCAGAGCTGGGGGGGAATTATATGTCCCATGCGGCTTTAGAATATCTTGGAATGTCCAGGAAGAGCTGGAAGGCATACTGGGAGAATAATTCACTACATGGTTGGAAAGAAGGATGTTGCTGGGCAGGTGCAAACATTGTTTGGGGGTTGGGAGTGGAAGTTATGGTGGTGTTAGTAGTTGTAGTAGTGGTAGCAGGGGATGCTCATGGTGTTCAAGTTCAGTAATACAAAGTACAAAATAATTCCCTATTTAATCTCACTTTCTATTTTGTTTTTTAAGTTATCATGAGTACAAATAGTAATTGCATGTTTATATCTTGTTATGTGATTTATTAGGAATCAGCTTTTTTTTTTTGTTTTAGCCATTTTCAAACCACAATAAGCCTTTCAGATACCGGGATAATCTTTTTCAATCAGATAAAAAAAAAATAGAAATAATTCCAGTAACAAGAAAAACTCACAGATAAAACCTAAACTAATCCAACAGCATGGTGTTTTAACACTAGTGCATGTTGTGAGCGACTGATCAAAAAGGAGCAATCTAATCCTTTAGGCATTTTGGGCATCTGTTCAACTATGTTATCTTTCTGTTGCGCTTTGTTTTTCATCTCTCGCTCTCTCTAGCTCGCTCTGTGTGTGTGTGTGTGTGTGTGTGTGTGTGTGTGTGTGTATACGCGCGCACACACGTGCACACGCACACATGTGCACACACACACAAAAAAGTTATATACATTGATATGAACTGATAGTACATGCAGAAAGCTGTCCTCTCTAATCATGTTGACATGTAGGCTACAGGAGCCCTCTTCATCAAAGACTGCAAACTGGCAGATACAAATACAGAAGCAGCAGATTGTGTCCTCTTCCAATGTTTATCTAACTTTTTTCTTTCTGATTATTAATTCGTATAAACACAAATGAGGCCATTCACCATCTGTGTCAATAGGAACGAAAGAGGACTGACAAAACTAAAATAAATAAATAAATAAATACTGTTAAAACTATCAAAAAAACCCAAAACACACATGGCAACATTGTACACTTTATTAGGTGCAATTGTTCAGTGCAATGTTCACTGCATTTAGATATGCAAACATGGACAAGTCAACTTGGTGAACTTTAAAACAAACATTGAATGAGAAAGAAAGGTGATTTGATTTACTTTGATTGTTTCATGGTTGTCGATACCTGACAGGTTAGTCTGAGTATTTCAGGAACAGCTGATCTACTGGTATCAGGGATTTGGGGTTTATAGAGAATGGTCTTAAAAAAAAAAAGACAAAATGTCCAGTAAGGAGCAGTTGTCTGAGGGAACATACCTTATTGTTGCCCAAAGTCGACAAAGTATTACCAGACTGTTTCAAGCTGATAGGAAGGTGACACTAACTCTTCTGATCAAGGTGTGCAGAAAAGCATCTCTAAATACACAACATATCAACACCTTGAAGCAGATGGGCTACAGCAGAAGACCACACTGGGTGCCACTCCTGACAAGGGCTCACAAAAATTCAACAATAAAAGATTGGACAAACATGGCCTGTGCCCAACTCTTGATTTCTGCTGAGACATTTCGAATGGTAGGGTCAGAATTTGGTGTAAACAGCATGGAAGCATGGATCCATCCTGCTATGTATTAACAGTTCAGGCTGGTGTTGGTGGTGTAATAGTATGGGGCATACATTAATATGATAGCACTTTGGGCCTCTTAGTACCACATGGGCATTGTTTAAATGCTAAAGCCTACTTGGATAGTGTTGCTGACCTCGTCCACCCCTTTATGGCACAGTTTATCATTCTTCAGGTGGCTGCTTCAAGCAAGATAACCATGCCAACCATAACCATAGCCATGGCACACTGTTCTAGGCGACCAGATCTTGATCCCATAGAGCAGAGCTTCCCAAAGTGTGGCGCCTGCCCCCTAGGGGCGGCGCTGAGCCATTGCAGGGGGGCAATGGCAATGGCTCAGCGCCATTGCCCCCCCCCCCCCCCATGGTTATGGTTGGCATGGTTATCTTGGACACTGCTAGCACGGGGCGGCCACACAAAAGCAAAGCAGGAGATGAAGCATAGCTGAATATGTTTCCAAACCAACTTCATTCTAAGCCAAAGACTAGAAAATCTGGTGAAGCATATCTTCCCTTTGGTTTCACCTGCACAAGTGCTGAGGTAGGTCTCCTCAGCAGAATTGGTTTTCCCTGCGTCCAAATCACGGACAAACATTATCCCACATTCTTGATTTTTAGTTCACCAACACTTGTTGTAATAAATAAGTACTCCTGACATTTTGGAGACGTTAGCTCTTTATACAGTAAAGTTACAGTGGGATACAAATAATATCAGGCTGATCCTGCCAGGATTTGTTCCCCCTGTCTAAATCACGGACAAACATTGTCCCACAGCTGTTTATGTTTTTAAACCCATTTTGCACAGAAAAGCATTTTTTGAAAAATGTATTGATGGCAATGTTGAATATTATTACACAGGAAAAAAACAACTACAGTAAAATAATCACACCATGACGCCTCTGCCTTTGTAAATGGAGGGACAGTAACCACGTGCATATGTAAGCGTTTAAAAACTGAACATAGTAAGATTAACAGTAACAGTATTTTGTCTCTATCTGCCATTCTGCAATTCATCTCATGTAAACAATAACGTGCGCACAGCGTGACGTGAAAAAAGGCACATACCTTTGACGTTGCGTGACGAGCTCTGTATTCCTTGTCCACACGAAAATGCAAAAATCTCCGTTTTTCGCGATTCGAAACGCCATGTATGTGTGGACGAATCAGCTGCGTTTTCAGAAATACCCGTGTAGGTGCGGACGTAGCGTAAAAGAGTTAGTAGTTTATTTTATTACCACCTGCAATTTATTGCAGATTACTTGTATTTGCTTAATTGTTCACTAAATGTTTGAGGTGTGAAATAAACCGCAATGGAGTTTGAAAACAAAATATGGGTGTGTGTGGTTGGAGGATGTGTTTTGCGCACGGGGGGCGCAAACATTTTTCTTGTAAAACAAAGGGGGGCCTAGCAAAAAAAGTTTGGGAACCACCGCCCACTGCTTTGGGATTTGGTGGAATAGGGAAGATACATCATATATCGGCACTGTCACTATCATGTCAACATGGACCAAAATCCCTGTGGAATTTCCAGTACCTTGTTGAATCTATGCCATGAAGAATTAATGCAGTTCTAAAGGCAAAAAACCCCAAAAACTGTTCAACCAAGTAGCAACCAGGTGCACCTAGTAAAGTGCTGGTGAGTGTACACTGAAAGTAGTTAAAAATTGTTGAGAAACCACTGTGTGGCTGCATTAGGGCATGCTGTTCTGCTGAAGAAATAATAATGAAATAGGATTTAGAAATACTGTTTGTGTTAGCCTCATTAAAAGAAACAGTTACAATTAATGTCTGATTTCTCTGATTAGCTCTGTCATTTACACTTTCAACAAGGACAGTGTGAACAGGAAATGAAAAAAAAAACCAATAACTCAAAAACTTTTAGGGCAAATATGGGAAAATAAATCTAAAATAAAAGAAAGCATGAAAATCATCTGTCCTCTGTTTGTAATTTCGCTCTTATCTAATCATAAATTTTCTGCCAAATAGTGATTACTCAGTTTATGTTTAGGGTTTCTAATTCGGATCAAAGGATAAAGTTGGCGATTATCTGTATTTTTGATTATTGTCAGCAAATCCCATGAAAAGACTAAAACAATAACGAGTGTATTCCACTGTCAAGTATTGTCTGTGTATCCAAAACCCAATTTAGCTTATTTGTCTGTTCTGCAGAACTCCATAATTGTCCAAAAACCATTACAATTTGCACATAATTCCATTTCACTGTTGCACTGTGTGGCACGTTAACAAAAATATGAGCACTGTATTTTATTTAGAAAAATATCCACAAACCAGGCACTTTTCCTGATTGGTGCTGTAGTTGAAATGGTAAAGCTAGACACTTCACCAAAATAGGAAACAAAAGTGGCTTTTTATAGTGTAAATGACTCTCAGAGGATGGTTAATGCATTGAGCAGTTTATGAATAAATTATTGTGGCTTTAAGTTTTGTGGAAAAAATGTAGAGACTATAGCTAAATCTCATTGATTACTGTCTAGGATGCATTTTATGTTTACGTGGATTTTTTAAAACTAAAAACATCTTTAAATGTGCTGTCTCAACCTTTAAAATTGGCAACACTTAAACTGAAGTGACTAAACATATTTGTGCATTCAGCTAAATTTGCAGAGGTGACTTTTGTGAAAACAAACATTTATAAAGTTCATATGCCCAAAATATAATTTTGCAGAACACTGAAATTTCAAGCATTTCGAGTTGAAAAAAAAGTTTCATTTGCTATTTAATCTGTAAGATCATTTCAAAGTCTTATTTTCAAAACTTTTAAAATCTTGCAAAAGTATTTGTTTTAACTAAAGTATTAAGGAAGTATTAAGTTCTTGGTTTTTTATGCATGTCACGGCTGAGGTGTGGTTCCTGTGATACAATAATAAATAGACATTATTAGAGATGTGTCACTGCTGACATTCGTTTCGCTACCTTTAAGGATCAAAATACTAATTTCTTTCTCTCCCAAATGGGAATCTATTGCATATATAACATGAGACTTTTAACTAGAGACTCACACACATACAGTACATTTATAGTTTTACATTTTAGATTTGTATCGCTGTATTTTAATTTCTGCATTGTCAGTGCATTGGGAGTTACTGTTGAAAGTTCTTTGACGTCAACATGTGGAGAAGATAAATTTGTTGGATGCTGATTTGGGAGCAAAGGAAATGGCCAGTCAATTTAACCTTCCTAACCTCATTACCCTTTAGCTGCACTATTGGATCATTGTTGTTTTTCATACACTAGCATTAAGTGCAGCCAATAAAAGTAGCACTCGTGCATGACAAAACAGTGAGTTGCAAGTTTAAGAAAAGCAAGTGTACCGATAATGGTAATATGAAAAACAGATCCAGGATATACAGTGGGGCAAAAAAGTATTTAGTCAGCCACCGATTGTGTAAGTTCCCCCACTTAAAATGATGACAGAGGTCAGTAATTTGCACCAGAGGTACACTTCAACTGTGAGAGACAGAATGTGAAAAAAAAATCCATGAATTCACATGGTAGGATTTGTAAAGAATTTATTCGTAAATTAGGGTGGAAAATAAGTATTTGGTCACCTCAAACAAGGAAAATCTCTGGCTCTCACAGACCTGTAACGTCTTCTGTAAGAAGCTTTTCTGTCCCCCACTCGTTACCTGTATGAATGGCACCTGTTTGAACTCATCATCTGTATAAAAGACACCTGTCCACAGCCTCAAACAGTCAGACTCCAAACTCCGCCATGGCCAAGACCAAAGAGCTTTCGAAGGACACCAGGAAAAGTATTGTAGACCTGCACCAGACTGGGAAGAGTGAATCTACAATAGGCAAGCAGCTTGGTGTGAAAAAATCAACTGTGGGAGCAATCATCAGAAAATGGAAGACATACAAGACCACTGATAATCTCCCTCGATCTGGGGCTCCACGCAAGATCTCATCCCGTGGGGTCAAAATGATCATGAGAACGGTGAGCAAAGATCCCAGAACCACACGGGGGGACCTGGTGAATGACCTGCAGAGAGCTGGGACCAAAGTAACAAAGGTCACCATCAGTAACACACTACAACGGCAGGGAATCAAATCCCGCAGTGCCAGACGTGTTCTGCTGCTGAAGCCAGTGCAGGTCCAGGCCCGTCTGAAGTTTGCCAGAGAGCACATGGATGATACAGCAGAGGATTGGGAGAATGTCATGTGGTCAGATGAAACCAAAGTAGAACTTTTGGTATAAACTCAACTCGTCGTGTTTGGAGGAAGAAGAATACTGAGTTGCATCCCAAGAACACCATACCTACTGTGAAGCATGGGGGTGGAAACATCATGCTATGGGGCTGTTTTTCTGCCAAGGGGACAGGACGACTGATCCGTGTTAAGGACAGAATGAATGGGGCCATGTATCGTGAGATTTTGAGCCAAAACCTCCTTCCATCAGTGAGAACTTTGAAGATGAAACGAGGCTGGGTCTTCCAACATGACAATGATCCAAAACACACCGCCCGGGCAACAAAGGAGTGGCTCCGTAAGAAGCATTTGAAAGTCCTGGAGTGGCCTAGCCAGTCTCCAGACCTCAACCCCATAGAAAATCTGTGGCGGGAGTTGAAAGTCCGTGTTGCTCGGCGACAGCCCCAAAACATCACTGCTCTCGAGAAGATCTGCATGGAGGAATGGGCCAAAATACCAGCTACTGTGTGTGCAAACCTGGTAAAGACCTATAGTAAACGTTTGACCTCTGTTATTGCCAACAAAGGTTATGTTACAAAGTATTGAGTTGTATTTTTGTTATTGACCAAATACTTATTTTCCACCCTAATTTACGAATAAATTCTTTACAAATCCTACCATGTGGATTCATGGATTTTTTTTTTTTCACATTCTGTCTCTCACAGTTGAAGTGTACCTCTGGTGCAAATTACTGACCTCTGTCATCATTTTCGGTGGGGGAACTTGGGGGAACTTGCACAATCGGTGGCTGACTAAATACTTTTTTGCCCCACTGTATACATTGGCAGCAAGAAGAAACCACTGTCATTGTTTGTGGATTTCTCTATCTATACTTCACCTTCACTGTACATATGGGGCATTATTTACAAACAGTTTTTAAGATATATAAACCTGAGTTAAGATCATGTAGGAGAGCAACTGAAACCATGCATGTTAATGTGTTGTAAGTCAGGAACAATTATATCAGGATTGTTATTCTACCTATATTATCTTATACTGGACAGTATGACCATGTTCTGGGACCTCCCCTCCTTTTCATGAGTACATATGGAAAAGCAAGCAAGCGAGAACAACTCACAGCATAGACATGCATGATATTGGTTATTAAAAAAAATAACATGAAAAATATGAAATGGAGGATGGAGGTGGGCTTGCAAAGTGGCTTGCAGAGGAAGCAGCAAAGCTGGAGCAGCTAAATGGCATTCACAGCAGATTTGCCAATAGGATGCACAGATGAGTATCAGCTGACCTATCAGCCTTTCTGAGCTGGCAGTGATTGCAACTCTTCTGCTCTGATAGCTGGCTGAGCTTGACTCTGTGGTCTGCCAGAATTAAAGCTTTACTCTGTTTCCATTGGCTTAAAAAGCACTGACTGAATAATCATTTCAACTGATCAAATACCCCAAATAGAAAAAGATGGCAGTTTCTTTTATATGCTTTAATTTCAGATTTTTTTTGTTTTGTTTTTTGTTTTTGTTTTTTTTACAATAAATGTTGGTATAAGTTGAGGGCAAATTGTGTGCATGGATCCTGAGTATCAAAACCAGTGTATCCCAGTGTGAGTATTAGCACCAAAGGCCTAATTGGTGTTGTTGGTCGTTTAGTGTGATATATATTTACAGTCACAGAGTCTTCCTTCTGGGATATGCCACATAATATGCCAAGAGAGAGGTTTTAATTATGATCTCACCAGTATGCTGCATGTGTCTTGTGTTGGCTCTGATTAGTGCTTAGGGAATCAAGGCTGTAATTGTTTGTGCGAAGCAAAGTGTGCATGTGTGCGTGTGTGTTGCAGTGATGAGAATGGTTGGTCACCCATAGGGCTTATGTTTCTACTCTGAACAGAGGAGAAGTGATTTATTTGCTCAGGGCCACGCCGTGCATCCAATCAGCATCAAGCACCCCCGGGTCACACCATCATGGTCATCTCTTCTGCAGGAAATGATGCAAGCTCTACTGAATTACATAGGGTGTGAGACCAATAAAATGGGGCCTATTCTTGTCAAAGCATCAGATAAGAACTGGCTGCTGGATGCATTGCAGCAATTACTGCAGGCCTGCGCTCCTCGGCTGTGGAATTGGGAAATGATCATCTGTGAAGCACAGCAGAGTACTACCGCCTCCAGCACAATAACTCAACATGTCCACTTGGCTATGTCAGCTCTGCATGAAGAGAGAATTTGAGGGATACAAAGAGGGGGAAAAAGAGATTAGTTATACAAAGAAGCAGAGAGGAAAGAAAGAAAAAAGGGGTCAATGACAGAAAGGAAATGTTATATAACATACACTGTGACAAATTTCCTTGTTAGATTACAGTAAATGCCAACACCTACGTCTTCCAGATGTTAACTTTTATTTTGCAGTGTGCCTACTATAATCCAAAGCAAGAGTTAATTACTGTAAAAACACATACAGTCCTGTGGGGAAGATAGAATATAACTGTTGGATCACCACAGTGCATTAAACCACTGCTTATAAGGAGGTACAATATAATATATTGATATTATGAATATTACTCAGCAGCATTAGCATGTATTTAGTTGTGAGTTACAAGCACTGATTTAATCTATCTATCTCTGATAGATTTTATGTACAATCCAGTGAGGCTTCCCTTAGACTGTAGCTATAATTGCTGTTGAAAAGCTGCACTAACACTAGTACATTTTAAAGAATCAGTGTGATGTCAGAAATGGATGTGTGGGTGTGTGGATGGACAATTAGGGACTGATGTAAAAGAAAGTGCGCAGTAAAGTGATGTGTAAAAAGTTTTTTCCTTTGACCAGAATGGAGAAGAGGTTAAGAGATGAAATAGTCTTATACTTTTAGGAAAGAAGAAGAGTTAATATCTTCATCAGCAGCGTGGTTGAGTTGAGTTAACTTAGATTATTCAAGATAAACACATGAGAGCTAGCAGATAGAATAGGAAGATGAAAGTGGCTTTTGAACAGTAGGAAAAAAAATGAGAAGAAGAGGAAGCCACTAGAAAAGAACAGATACATAGTCAAGAGCTTGACTAATGAGGTAGATGTCTATTTGTATCACTGGAGACAAGATGGCCAGCCATCTGCAATCCGCCCTCTTTATTGCTGCATATTCGTTCATGCCAATATGAGCTCATCTCCCGGTGGAAAGGTAGGCACAGTGTTTCTGACAGGCTGACATCCTCCTTGTTCAAGAGGGTTGGTGGGAGCACAAAGGGAGGCGCAGTTGGAGAAGGTCCTAGGTCAATGACTGTATTAGACACACTGATTGATCCTGTGGAGAAAGGTGCTATCACACCTAATTAATGAGCGAGAGAGGCAGTTCTGTGGGGTGGCCCTCTTTCACTGACCTGGAAAGGGAGACATGGCTGGAGAACAGTTTGAGAGAATGTGATACAGAAGAAAACTAATGATCTGTTTATGCCTTTATTTAGTACTTTGAATAGGCGTGGAAATATATTATAGCAATTTAATTTGTAAGCATGCAACTACACAAAGATGCGACCAATGACCTGTGGAGAGAGGGCGCAAGAAGCTTTCATATAAATGTAAAAAATGTAACAACAGTGAGTCTGTATTGAAATGTGCATGGGTTTATTAGGTAGCAAAACCCCTCCACCATCGTATAATAAAGTATCTGTTTGAAGTGAAAACCATGCTGTCTAATGGCATTAATATCCATTACTCTTGCCCTGGTAAAATCACTTTCTGGTCTGGAAAACTCTTTGTAGCTTTGATGCTGTTACTCTTTGTGTGTGTGTGTGTTTAATAGTGTATACATACTAAAAAATACAACAGTTCTCAGTGAACCACAAAGTTAACTGAAATCCTGTCTTCACCAAGACTATAACACATCTCCTTTTAACATTTTATGAACCAGAGTCTCTTATGGGTTACAATATCTCTGAATTGCTTCAGTTTTCAAGTCTGCTTGGCGTCTAGTAAGCGAGACTGTCTGGGTTGGGTGTGTTTGCTTGACAGGGGCAATCTGGCTGCGTGTGGGCACTGATGGCATTTATGTGTACATTTTCAGGATATGTTAGGGAAGCCTAGCAGAAAGATGTTCTGGTACAGACAGAAATGGAGCTTTCTCAAAGCTTCGGGAGAGCAGATAAATGACTAGAGGGAGGGAAAAAATTACAGAGAGAATTTGGGGAAAAGTGGAGATACTGCAGTTTGACCTCTGCTTACTGATTAAACAAAAAACAGAAGTCACAGTTCACGCTATAGCAACAATAAATGGTCAAAACAACAAATGTTAGTGAAAAATAATGACAGTTGTTAAAATCATATTCTATTCTATTTATTATGAATGCAAAAATTTAGAATTTAGTTTGACCTCCTATAATCATTTATAGTAGGTTTATAGTGTTTCTTCATACAACCATGGCTGATCTTTTAAAAGTCAATATTTAGTATGACCACCTTTCATTCTCCAACACACCCTGAACACTGTCAGGCAAGATTTCATATCATTTCTTTCAGTAGTCGTAGTTCTCCAGGCTTCTTGAAGGACATTCAACGCTTCTTTGAATGTTGGCTACCTTTTATTCAGTTATCTGTCTAGATGATCCCACACTGCTTCAGTAATGTTGAGGTCCCAGCTCTGGGGAGACCAATGTTTCATTGTGTGTTTTTGTGAACAGGTATGCTTTTACTGCATTGAAGTGTGTTTGGGATCATTGAAATGCTGACAAAATGAAGCTTGCCAATCAGATGGTTTTGCATGGCAAATCAAACTTTGATGGTAGACTCTCCACCAGACACGCTCTGTTGTACACTGATTTTTCAGTCCAGTTCTTAGGTAATATGGCCTACCTCAGCCTTTTCTCCATATTTTCCTTCCTTGCGAGTGGTTTCTTGACAGCCACTCTTCCACAGAGACGTTTTCTGATGAGGCTTTGGTAAACAGCAGATGGATCAACTGAAGGACAATATGCATCTCTCACGTCCTGTGTAAGGTCTTTGCTGGATTTTTTTCCCCTCCATTTTTCACTTAAGAACATGGCTTTCAGATACGATTCATCTGCTGTAGATGTTTCTTAGATCTGCTACTTCTTCTTTTGCCAACATTTTCAATTTATCTATTTTCTATCTATCCATTTTCAATCTATTTTCAATCTGTGCATGTCTCGCACTGGGATATGCCAAGTTTTCAACAAATAGCTCTTTGGCTTTTTACGTTGTTGGTGCAAAAATACAATTTTATGCCTGTCAGACTCTTATCTTTGGTATTTTTTCGAATTTTTTTCTAGATTCAGCAAAAGAAATGGGAACAAGTTATATGTTTTTGCAACAGACTGCTAGTTACAAAGAGGTTTTGGTGTTTTGCAAAGTTGTGTGTAGACACAACACAGAACAACACAATGTCATGGTTTAATGAATAATAGGTCAGTATTATGTGGCTTGAAAATACATTTCCTGTGAAATGGTACAATAGTACCTGGAGAATTATTGCTCAGGAACGCTTACAGTTTGTTGTACAAAAAAACTACAAGAAAGTCCAAAATTTTTGACACAAATATAAAGAAATGATGGGTGGCTCAAGACTTTAGCACAGTACTGTATACAAAGTCACTCTAAAAAAGCCGAATGTTATCAGTCGGTTATCTCTGAACCTCAGTTAAGTGGTCTAACTCTTCATTCGAAACAGACAAGTGTTCAATGTGAACATAAATCCCATGAGTGCCCAACAGCACCAGTAATGAACAGAAAAAACAGCTGTCCATCATCCCCAGAGCAGATTCTTCTTTACAGTTTTGTTTTTCTCTTTCTCTCACTCCCCTTTTTTTAAATATCTTTTTTGTCCTCTTCTACTTATACAGGGAGTGCAGAATTATTAGGCAAGTTGTATTTTTGAGGAATAATTTTATTATTGAACAACAACCATGTTCTCAATGAACCCAGAAAACTCATTAATATCAAAGCTGAATGTTTTTGGAAGTAGTTTTTAGTTTGTTTTTAGTTTTAGCTATTTTAGGGGGATATCTGTGTGTGCAGGTGACTATTACTGTGCATAATTATTAGGCAACTTAACAAAAAACAAATATATACCCATTTCAATTATTTATTTTTACCAGTGAAACCAATATAACATCTCCACATTCACAAATATACATTTCTGACATTCAAAAACAAAACAAAAACAAATCAGCGACCAATATAGCCACCTTTCTTTGCAAGGACACTCAAAAGCCTGCCATCCATGGATTCTGTCAGTGTTTGATCTGTTCACCATCAACATTGCGTGCAGCAGCAACCACAGCCTCCCAGACACTGTTCAGAGAGGTGTACTGTTTTCCCTCCTTGTAAATCTCACATTTGATGATGGACCACAGGTTCTCAATGGGGTTCAGATCAGGTGAACAAGGAGGCCATGTCATTAGTTTTTCTTCTTTTATACCCTTTCTTGCCAGCCACGCTGTGGAGTACTTGGACGCGTGTGATGGAGCATTGTCCTGCATGAAAATCATGTTTTTCTTGAAGGATGCAGACTTCTTCCTGTACCACTGCTTGAAGAAGGTGTCTTCCAGAAACTGGCAGTAGGACTGGGAGTTGAGCTTGACTCCATCCTCAACCCGAAAAGGCCCCACAAGCTCATCTTTGATGATACCAGCCCAAACCAGTATTCCACCTCCACCTTGCTGGCGTCTGAGTCGGACTGGAGCTCTCTGCCCTTTACCAATCCAGCCACGGGCCCATCCATCTGGCCCATCAAGACTCACTCTCATTTCATCAGTCCATAAAACCTTAGAAAAACCAGTCTTGAGATATTTCTTGGCCCAGTCTTGACGTTTCAGCTTGTGTGTCTTGTTCAGTGGTGGTCGTCTTTCAGCCTTTCTTACCTTGGCCATGTCTCTGAGTATTGCACACCTTGTGCTTTTGGGCACTCCAGTGATGTTGCAGCTCTGAAATATGGCCAAACTGGTGGCAAGTGGCATCTTGGCAGCTGCACGCTTGACTTTTCTCAGTTCATGGGCAGTTATTTGGTGCCTTGGTTTTTCCACATGCTTCTTGCGACCCTGTTGACTATTTTGAATGAAACGCTTGATTGTTCGATGATCACGCTTCAGAAGCTTTGCAATTTTGAGACTGCTGCATCCCTCTGCAAGGTATCTCACTATTTTTGACTTTTCTGAGCCTGTCAAGTCCTTCTTTTGACCCATTTTGCCAAAGGAAAGGACGTTGCCTAATAATTATGCACACCTGATATAGGGTGTTGATGTCATTAGACCACACCCCTTCTCATTACAGAGATGCACATCACCTAATATGCTTAATTGGTAGTAGGCTTTCGAGCCTATACAGCTTGGAGTACGACAACATGCATGAAGAGGATGATGTGGACAAAATACTCATTTGCCTAATAATTCTGCACTCCCTGTACTTAGGTCATTTGTCTAAGCTTGATCTTTGGTTTTATTCCTCATTTCTCCTAAGGGGAATTTGGTGGAGAGTTAAGACAAACAACTTGGAATTTAGTAAAGTCAAACCAAGAATATTATTTTGCCAGGAGAAAAAAAGATTCATGAGCTGCAATTTATCCTCTGGGCACCCAAAGCATTAATGGTCTGAATTATAAATACTGTTTCATCTTAATGCTGCACTTTTTTTTTTCACTTTTTTATTATTGTTCTCACACACAGTGTTAGCATACGGTTCTGTTTTGCTCCTGTTATAGAACCTTAGTTGCACTGTCATCATCTGCTTTTGCTTACCGATGAAAAGTGATGTGTTACGTGAGTGTCACATGATATCCAGCCTATACAGCACATACCTGTGAGAGCTGTTGTTCATAATGCTGTTAGGTTGTGTGAAGGTGATGTCAAGAGTCACCTCAAGAGCAAGTAGAGTTATGTGGAATGGCAGGGACAGTGATAATGAAATATGGTCAGCATCTGTTTTGAATTTGAATCAAATTATGTCAAAACACTGAGTATTTTTTACAGTTTTAAAATCATTCGTTTTAAAATAACTACTCTGGGTTGGGTGTTCTCTTCTCCATCTACTGGGCAGGTGAAAGGTGACACGCTTGTGATATCCTGCTGGGACAGACTCTCGTTAATGCCTAGGTAGGGACCTTGAAGATAACCTCACACTGCAATTAATCACACCAGCCTTAATTATCTCATTATAAAAAGCAATTAATTCTTTAAACCCCTATTCACATTCAGGTGGCAAGAAAAAAAGACCAACAAAAAAAAGAACATGGTGGACAACAAGTGAACAGTAAGGATCTTTTCTTTTAATAATCCCAACAATTATGGCTAAAACCGACGTGTTCCTTCTAACCAACTCCAGCTGCTTGTCTCTCTCTTTTCTCTGCCTCCCCTCCTACCTGGTTGACTGTTCCACTTGCTGACAGGAACTGTTGGGTGAGAGATTTCTCCAACAGCAGACGGCAGTGATGCCTCATCAGACTTCCAGCAAGCCCTGTGGCCCCTGATGGCGCCACAGCTGGGTGGACGGACATGATCACTCACTCACCGACAGGATTAACCCCCCCCCAACTGCATCTGTCTTCGCTGTCCTGCTTCTAATCTCTGTCTCCTGGCCTCTGTCTGTCTTCCCGCTTCAGCTTGTCTCTATCCCACAGTGCTCATGTACATGTCACAGTGGTGTTAAGTCTAGACAAAGTAGGCAGTACCCCAAGTTCTTAAGACCACTATTTACTGAGCAGGCTTTCACAGTATTGAGGGATTTTGTCTGTAAGGATATAACTGTGCTGTAAGAACACACCTCGGGTGACTGCAGCAGTATAAAACTATGCCAGGTAACTGTAGCCATTTGGAACTGATAGCTCAATGTAAAGGAAGTGAAAATTATTATTACATTTTGCAGATTTACGAAAGAGAGCAAAATGAAAATTGGAAATGGTTTACAGTAATCTCAAACAATCCTCAAACTGCTTTTTCCACTTCAAGTCTCTTCCATTATTTAATGTTAAGGCCTAATAATTATTACTTTGAGATACTACATGATCAAAGGTCTGAGCTTGCTTTTGTCAGAAAAAGAGATGACTATCGTTTGACTTTTACACCATTAAAACAGTTCCCATTATGAACTCCAAGATCAGACGGATATCTAACTGTTACTGAAAATGCACTCTTCAATTTAATGTGTATTTGCAGCCACACACTCACACAGCAAAAAAGTGAATGGTCTTTCTCCACAAAACATAACACATAAAGTGAACAGCATGTGAAGGCACTTTAATGTGACTTAAACGTCCTTATTAAAACAGACTTTTCCTCCCAAACTGTCCTAATCAGATTTTAGATATAGTTCAGCTCTTAGGATTTACTTGTTACTCCGCCTTGGTGTCACATTAACAAAGGGAATATTATGCAAAGTGGAAAAAACTTGAAAAACTACACAATGCACAGCTTTATTTAGCATGAAATGCGACAGACTAGGATAATAATAGGTGGATTATGAACATCAATGCAAGGGTTATGATTTAAATGCCAAATGCAAGATCACAGCTGACTGTCATTATGTGTTAAAAAAATACTAAATAAAAATATGTGAAATCATTGATCTGCAACCAAATGTTGAGCAATGTTGAAAAGCAGTTTAGAAAAATCTAAATAGAAGGTGGAGAAAAAAACATGGAAAAGTAAGATTTTGTTTTACATATTTCCAATGCAATGTGGAACGCTGTCTTCAAAGCTTGTTCAGTTCATTGCCATGGTTATTTAACTTCCTGCCGTGTGAGGCTCACACCACCACTGTGACGTTCGTTTTATCTAACACTGTAACACACCAGCCCTGCCCACTCCGACTGCACTATTCACACCATCTAAAGCTTTTAGGGGCCCAGTGGACACACAGAACAGCGTCATGCTGGGCTGCTTTGATAGAGACAGCTTACGTTTATCACAAGCAAAAAAAAAATAAAAAATGGGGTGGGGGTGGCATCAGGAGGGGGTTGACAAAACACTACATCAAAGTGTGGCTACAGAACAGTCACTCACATATGACCCAGTGGTTTGCTTTCTCACTTGTGCATACATAGCTCTAGCCACATGCACGGTCCACATGCAGGGTTTGCACATTCTGTTATAAGTGCAATGTAATATGTTTCCTCATTACTCTCCCAGAGAGAAGATTGTTTTGCAACTGGGTCACTAAGAAAATTGTGTTGCTTCTGCTGCTCTTTTGCTCTTATTAATGACTGATACAGAACAAAGATATAAGAATATTAACTTGTTAAATCATAGTTGTTTAAGTATTCTACCAATCCACTATTGGGGAAAGTTTTGTTTCTTTATTTTCTTTCAGTTGACTCTTAGAACTGAAGAAGCTTCTCAGATGAGAGGTGAAACGTCTTCAAGCAACTTAAAGAAGTCCAGACGCTTTTCTTTCCCAGCTCCTTAGACTACGATGACCTGGATGACTGAGAACCTTCACAGACAAAGCTCATGCAGTGTTAACTGACATTATATAAATGTATTAGGTTTTAAACACATGTGGTTTTGATCTAGGTTAATGTGTCTTCATGTAAGTTCCACATAAACTAGAGAATGGGAGAATGATTACATGTATTTAGAGTTATATCAGTTTTTGTTATATGATATAGTTGTGGAATAACCCTAACCCTACATTCTTAACACTAAAAATTAATATAATGCGACATAAGGATAAATGATCTTTTATCCAGCTTAAACACTGTATATTTAGGGAGGGACCTGTCAAGCCTTCAGTAGCATTCTTCATGTATTAGATATACTATCCATGATACGGGAACTAATCAGGCATGAATCTGGGAAACTGAGGAGCATCCAACATAAGCCCCCTGATACACACATTTTCACATTGATGAGTTAAGCTCACTTTTTTCTCAGAAACTGATAAAATAAAAAATTGAAAACTGAACACATTTCAATCAACAGTTTGTTTGTTTATTTATTTATTTTTCAAATATATTAACACTGTATAACCTTTGCGAGTTCACTGGTTTCTTGCCTGACCTCTCCCTCTTAAGCCCCAACACACGCAACAGTCCTTCTCCAATAGGCTGTAAGACTCAAAACCGAGCCCACTTAATCAAACAGGCAGCATAATCATGCTACTTTCATCAACCTGCCATCCAAATCTCCCATTACTACTTACATGCTTTTCTTCTTCATTCTAGCTCAAGTTTTGCAAATAAAATGCCTGTGGTGTGAATGTTGATTGTAGATTACGTAAGATTTATGTCTTCTAAACAAAATAATACTGCAGCATCAAATATTCATAGTCTTCTGTGATCAGCAATGCATACAGCGCTATTGATCCATATGGAAAATGCAGCTGCCAGTAACACAGACCTGATCCATCAGCAGCAGGAGAAATAAGAGCGAGGGACGTGGAGTGCAGGAGCAATTTGCAATCACATGGAGAAAATACATGAATTTCCTGGAGTGGCGTCTGAAGGTGAAAGATGTTGCACCTACGTGAAATTGGAAGCAGACACAACTCTTACATAAATATGATCCTTAGACAAGTGGCTTTCTCCATCCTGACAGCTTATTTTCTGGGCCGACAGATGAGCGATGTTTCAATGGGTGAGACAGGAAGAGAGTGGCTGACTGAGGCTTTCCTTTTTTCCAGACGCTATGAGGACAAGAGAAGCCTTTTTGCAGAGAGGATTGAGAGAGGGGTAGAGGATATGTTAAGTGATGGAGAGAGGTTTTCTGATTTTTTTTAAAAGAGAAAGTGTTGTGGAAAGAGGTTGCACTCAAATGAGAATGGGACTGAAAGGATGGACATCACAGGTTGGCAAAAAAGCAACAAGGATCCTCTCCAGGTTGCAACCAATTTCGCCTGATTCGATTGTCTTGTGTGTGTAGCATTCACCTATTACAGAGTGCTGCCATTTATTAACACCATCCATGCATTTACAGCTTCAAAAAATGCTATTATGAATAGTATTTTTACAATCTGATTATGTTTCAAGGTATATCTAGGGGAATTTAAGGTTTTACAATCTTCACATGTCCTTGTATGAGACAATTTCTATTGGCCTTGCGCAATATTAGTAGTTTGTCTTACAGATAATGCATTTCATATTTTTTTCTGGCTTGCTTTCATCAGAACCAAGGTCACTACAGAGCAATAACTAAAAGCATGCCATCTGACAAACAGTTTAAAGCAAAACCGATAAATGTTAAAGACGACAGGTCATCTGCCGCAATAAATGACAGCGATCCCACATACAAACATTGCGAAGTTCACAAGACACAGAAAAATGTCATCACCCTGAATATAGGCCAGGTTAAACCCATCCGCTTCGAGGTAAACTTTAATGTTGTTAAAGCATTTTTTTTAAAAGAAGGAGTTTCATAGTTTGGATGCAGTGCTGATGAATTTAACAGTACACTGCTAAAGGTGTTGAAGACAGGTCGATGTGTGGGGTTATGTGTGCTGCTACTACCACTGTAGCACAAATTTCAGGGTAATAACGCAGTTTTAAAGAAAACCCCCTTTTTTGCTTTTTTTATGCAGTGAAACAGTGTGCCTGTGAAAATTCACGTGTAGTGAAAGATTGAATTAGTTGCAGTGTATTATGTCTGCTGTCATCTGGCTGTGTTATGTATTCACACTTCTTGGGTAAGGATATTCATAATCATTTATATATGGTATGTCTAGGAAATTTTACTGTATTTATGAAGTGTTGTTGGTGGTTGGTATGTTCTCCACCAGAGATGGGCAGTAACGCGTTACTTGTAATGCGTTACTGTAATCTGATTACATTTTTCAAGTAACGAGTAAAGTAAGGGATTACTATTGCAAAATCGGTAATTAGATTACCGTTACTTTCCCGTAGGAACGCTGCGTTACTGCGTTACTAAAACCGTGATTTTTTTTGCGAGAATGTCTCATGACAGTGACGTAAGCAAGTGCGACGTTGGTGACAGCAGCTGTGTGCAGATCAACAATGGATAATATATCGAGTGCGGGAGAGAGTATGAGCGTGCAGCGTTTAAAGTGTGGAAGTACTGACCTTACTTTGAGTTTGATTCCATAAAAAGTGACAAAAACATTAGCGTCCATCGTGCGTGGGAAGAAAACTTCTTTTTACAGCGAAAAAAACCCCTAAACTTCCGAGCAAGCACCGAGTAGCTACGACGTGATGGGAAACTCACAGAGACACTCGCGCGGATTCTTCAACTGACCGCAGCACACCTACACCAGGGTAACCCTCCGCCTACCCTGCTCCTGCTTTACAGGTGAAAATAGAGCAAAAGGACCGCTGAGTCTTTGACTTTATTTATTTTCTGCTGTGTTTTACTTGCATCTGTTTGAAAGAGTGAGTGAAAACACAAAAAATATTTTATTTTATGTGCTGGAATGTGCAGAAAATAGGTTTAAATATTAAACAAATTTATTCAAGTCAGAGAATGTTGCATATAATTAAATGTTTTGCTTGATGCATAAAGTTAAAAGATTAAAACTGATAAAACAAGTTAAAAAAAGAGACTTTTCCATTTGATTACATTTTGTATGATGGATTATGTAGAAAAAGTAGAATTGGGCTGAAAGATCTATCGCTTTATCACCTCTTCAGGTTGTAAATCGTGTTTTTAAAAAGTAACTAAGTAACTAAGTAACTAAGTAATTAATTACTTTTGAAAATAAGTAATCAGTAAAGTAACGGGATTACTTTTTGGGGGGAGTAATCAGTAATTAGTTACTGATTACTTTTTTCAAGTAACTTGACCAACACTGTTCTCCACAACCCTTGCATTTTGTCAAATGGAAATGTCTTTAAGTGTCCTTTGCTAGTAAATTATTCCTACAATTTCTGCGAATAACAGTTATGCAATGTAAGCACTGGATAATAAGCATGGTTAAGGCAAAGGTTTCTTGACTGAGGTCATTTTTATAGCTAATGAAATCTGAACACTGATATTATGAGCTGTAGACATAAGGGGGAGTTGTTGTGAATTAGCTGTTTACAGTGGGGCAAAAAAGTATTTAGTCAGCCACCGATTGTGCAAGTTCCCCCACTTAAAATGATGACAGAGGTCAATAATTTGCACCAGAGGTACACTTCAACTGTGAGAGACAGAATGTGAAAAAAAAAATCCATGAATCCACATGGTAGGATTTGTAAAAAAATTATTCGTAAATTAGGGTGGAAAATAAGTATTTGGTCACCTCAAACAAGGAAAATCTCTGGCTCTCACCGACCTGTAACATCTTCTGTAAGAAGCTTTTCTGTCCCCCACTCGTTACCTGTATGAATGGCACCTGTTTGAACTCATCATCTGTATAAAAGACACCTGTCCACAGCCTCAAACAGTCAGACTCCAAACGCCGCCATGGCCAAGACCAAAGAGCTTTCGAAGGACACCAGGAAAAGTATTGTAGACCTGCACCAGACTGGGAAGAGTGAATCTACAATAGGCAAGCAGCTTGGTGTGAAAAAATCAACTTCGGGAGCAATCATCAGAAAATGGAAGACATACAAGACCACTGATAATCTCCCTCGATCTGGGGCTCCACGCAAGATCTCATCCCGTGGGGTCAAAATGATCATGAGAACGGTGAGCAAAGATCCCAGAACCACACGGGGGGACCTGGTGAATGACCTGCAGAGAGCTGGGACCAAAGTAACAAAGGTCACCATCAGTAACACACTACAACGGCAGGGAATCAAATCCCGCAGTGCCAGACGTGTTCCGCTGCTGAAGCCAGTGCATGTCCAGGCCCGTCTGAAGTTTGCTAGAGAGCACATGGATGATACAGCAGAGGATTGGGAGAATGTCATGTGGTCAGATGAAACCAAAGTAGAACTTTTTGGTATAAACTCAACTCGTCGTGTTTGGAGGAAGAAGAATACTGTCATGGTCCTGCGACCATGACTCAGTGACTTTATGTTTATGTTCTTTATTGTTATTACTTTCATTATTATTCATGGCTGTTTTGGGATGGTTTGTGTTTGGGATTTTAGACACTGGGTTCTGGGTTTGTGCTCCCTCTGTTGGTCCCTGGTGTTAGTGTTCCCCTGTCTCGTCAGGTTAATCAGGTCCAGCTGTTTCCCCCACCTGTGTGTGATTTCCCAGTGTCTCTTTGTGTACTTATAGTGTGTGATTTCCTCTGCTCCTCGTCGCGTCGTCTGTGTTCATACCCGGTGAATCCCCTGCGTGCTCTCCCTGCTGTTCTCCCTTCATGTTCAGGTTTGCCACTCCCTTTGTGTAGTTTCTCCCACTTTAGTTCGTCCTTAGTTCTGTTTTGCCATCTCCACTTTATGTTCAGTATTGTCAATAAATCACCTTCACATCTGAGTAAGTGCTGCATCTGAGTCCTCCTTTCCACTCTTCACACGGCCGCTGCCCTGGACCGTGACAAATACTGAGTTGCATCCCAAGAACACCATACCTACTGTGAAGCATGGGGGTGGAAACATCATGCTATGGGGCTGTTTTTCTGCCAAGGGGACAGGACGACTGATCCGTGTTAAGGACAGAATGAATGGGGCCATGTATCGTGAGATTTTGAGCCAAAACCTCCTTCCATCAGTGAGAACTTTGAAGATGAAACGAGGCTGGGTCTTCCAACATGACAATGATCCAAAACACACCGCCCGGGCAACAAAGGAGTGGCTCCGTAAGAAGCATTTGAAAGTCCTGGAGTGGCCTAGCCAGTCTCCAGACCTCAACCCCATAGAAAATCTGTGGCGGGAGTTGAAAGTCCGTGTTGCTCGGCGACAGCCCCAAAACATCACTGCTCTCGAGAAGATCTGCATGGAGGAATGGGCCAAAATACCAGCTACTGTGTGTGCAAACCTGGTAAAGACCTATAGTAAACGTTTGACCTCTGTTATTGCCAACAAAGGTTATGTTACAAAGTATTGAGTTGTATTTTTGTTATTGACCAAATACTTATTTTCCACCCTGATTTACGAATAAATTCTTTACAAATCCTACCATGTGGATTCATGGATTTTTTTTTCACATTCTGTCTCTCACAGTTGAAGTGTACCTGTGGTGCAAATTACTGACCTCTGTCATCATTTTAGGTGGGGAAACTTGCACAATCGGTGGCTGACTAAATACTTTTTCGCCCCACTGTATATTTTAATGAATACTGTGGTATTAACTGTCTTTCAAAAGACAGGTTGCTTGTATAGGTCCCTTTATTTATCCACTTGATCACACAATAAGAGAAATTAGGAATTCCTCTGTGTCCTTCAGCATTCTAAAACAAATTACCTATCAGGTTATAAAATATCCTACTGGCACATTATTATATTATAAGCTTGTCTGCACATCCTCTTATTAATTCTTGATAACAACCTTTTGGAAGTGAAGGACACACAAGATATATGGGTATAAATTGCCAACTATATGACGCATGATATAACCCAGTACTGAACAAGACAAAACTGAAATCTTAGTTAGTTAAAGTTGCTGCTTCCTTAATCATTTATAACTTTAAGAATTCACATTTTAAATTGAGTAAGTTATTTTAAAATGAACTTCTTGTATGGTTTTCAGTGGATAGCTCGATAAGACAAAACTTTTTTTTTTCTACCAGTCTGAAAGTATTTTTTTTTATAAATATTTATTCCCACTCTCGTGTGCATTGTTGCTAGCCAGCCTCAAGTGGGCTTTTGAGGAACTGCACTTTCTCACCAGACCCAGGTCTTTTAATTGGCTGCATATTTCACCCATGGACTTTTCAGCCTAGTTGCATTTTACAGTATGTAAGCCAACATCCTTTATTTTTCTTCTTCTTCTTCTTCTTTTTGGCTATTTTATTCCCCTAAATCAGTTATATATAGAATAGAGCCACTGCAGGTAGGGCAGGTATGAAAGGTGAATGACTATGACACTTTACTGATGCTTCTGTGCTACTCTTTATTTCAATAAAACAAAAAAAAGTGTGGGGTATGCACTTTTTGGCTTGTGAAGTGGGGCATGCAAGAAAACCAATGCTCTAAATACAATGCCTTTGAAAACATATATAAATGTAAGCAGGAAATGACAGATGATTTAAGAAAATGTGTCACCCATTGCAAATTGCCAGATGGGAAACAAATGCAATTAAAATTACAAGTATGAATTAAATATAATATAAGAGACTGTTTTCTTAGGAACCTGCAATGTTAGACCCTGTGTTTTGTGCATATTCCCTTAGAAAAGTTGACTAGGTTCAGGCTTCTTTGAATGTCTTCTGTACATTTCAAAGAGTTGCTTGGCTGTGCAGCCTGCAGCCTGCAGCCTGTATTGAAAAACTCACCAGAACCTATATTTAATCCAGTTTTACAATCTTAAAGTCATAACTGGTTGAAAACCTGGCAGCTGTTTTAATGTGGAAAGATGTAGCCTTCACATTTTGTTCTAAGTTAATAATTTATCCGCAATCTCTGTCACTGTCATTACATTGACAATTAATTACAAAAGCAGCATATTAACTGGGATAACTCCGTGTTTGTAAAGACTTATAGTGATACAAAAACAGTAGTATGTGCTTTGATATGAACTGAATGACTGAGAAAATGAAACAGTGTTAGGAATCTATAGAAGGTAAGCAGCACAGAGAGAAACAGAGAGATCTGCCAATACTCCAGCACACTAATATGTGTTTCTTATAGCCATAATAGGACAATAGAAAATACTTATCAAAATAGTGTCACATTGTTGTAGTGATGGTTATTGTTTTTTTATGGTTTATGTGCAGAACATCTCAATATAAAACAATCAAATATAAGATAAGATTTTTTGGTCCAGTCCAGTATGTTCTACAAAGACAATAGGGAAAAATGACCTATGGTTCAAGTTTGAGGATTTGATCTTAAAATATACTATATGGGTTTTATACACCTGCCACAATGGGACTGAAAACATCTGATTTCAAAGTAGTGTTGTCCAAAATATTTGTTCATACAGTGTTTTTTTTTCTCTTTCAACATAGTAAGTCCCAAATCAATTACAATCTGCATTAAACACTACAACTGGTTGATATTTATATTACCAGTCTTGATTAAAGGGAGGAATGAAGGTATCAGTGGATTTTCTTCACAGTGCACTGAAATCAATAGGTAGTTTGAGAGATATCGGTACCTCAAAGGATAGAAAAAATTACTTTTTATAATCTGAATTTAAAAGAAAATGAGCTTCATATTTAAAAGAAAATGTTCGATCTCTCACTTGCCCAAAGGATTGTCTGCTTATTGACTTCAGAAGGAAAAAGTAACCTATAGTGTGCCTCAACTGGCTTTATTCAATATTACTGTGGGATATTCTATTTTGCTTTCATAGACAAGTGTCTATTGACGTTTATGTTTCATATTATCTTGGTGTTTATAATGTGCACGAGGAACGAGAGTAATTGCAATGCAGAACAAACCAAGCAATCATACATTTTAATAAACCATTCTGTCAAATGCATGGTTTGGGAAGAATGCCTTTGAAACTGTAGATATGCATCAGGGCAAAATATTACTAAGCCAGCAGCCTTACCCAGTGTTGCTGAAACAGGAAAAAAAATACCATGTCAGTAATTTAGAACGTGAACAGTTTGTTAGAATCTAAAAATGATGGCAGCAGAATCATTATTTTTGACAAGTCGATTGATAGTGTTTGGCTGTTGACGAATTGCAATAACAAAATCCTGTTTCTGTCAGCCACTTTTGTGCACTACTGTTTCTTTTAATATGAATGGAACATTTTAACATAAAAATTGACATCTGAATTGATACAATCCGTCATTTACAATATGTTTCATATTTCTTTGTCAAACTGTGGGATTTGCACACATGGCATTTTGATAGTAAGAAAAAATGTCAGTCTTCTATAGAAATGGTTGATAAAATGAATGTTACTGTCATGGGTTTAAGCGAGAGTAATGGACTCCACTGTGGAACTGCTACAAAAACTGTCACACAATTACTGTACTCCTTAACATTTTCACAATGTCAACATGTTTCCTGGCATGTTTTCCTATCTATCTATCTATCTATCTATCTATCTATCTATCTATCTATCTATCTATCTATCTATCTATCTATCTATCTATCTATCTATCTATCTATCTATCTATCTATCTATCTATCTACCTATCTATCTATAATGTATAAATACAAATTACATAAGCAGTTTTCTGAATTTTCTTAAGTTTGCCATATGAAGGTTTAGAGAATAGAACTTCCAGTGTGTCCTACTGTGATTTGACGCTTTGGTGTAGATCTGAACAATGTGTCCATCAGTCTCAGGGTGGTTGAGCTTCCCTCTGTTAGCAGGATGAACCAGTGAAGCACATTCAAACAGTTATTCATGAAAGATCTGCCAGTAATAGTTTAGCACAGTCTCCACTGGATTCATTAGGCAAACGAGCTTTTGTTGTTGTTGGGAGTCTTTCCTACATTTCTCCATTTATTTATTTTTCCAGTCAACAACATTGAAAAAAAAAAGGCCTTGTGTATTTCAATAAATAACCTTTAAATTATCAAATAGAATGGCTAAAATTATATTTCCCAATAAATATTTTAAAACATTTTAAAATTCATAAATGCTACTAAAATGCTTGTGCTAAATAACAACAGTGGATTACAAAGTGTTCTCATAATGAGGACCTGAGCACCCCCAAAGGGACAATTAGCCGCAATGAGAGAGTTCTGCTGACATTGCTGATCTGTAGAATAATTAACACCTCTGCCCTTTGTGTTGTCCCTGAGGAGAGTCCTTCTAAACCACAGTGGTGCGTAATTCTGATGGAAAGTTTTACACAGCTGCAATAAATATAGGCACAGGGAAGAATATTAGTTCTCCAAGAAAGAACATTAAGTGACTTGGAATATACATGGAAACAAAATTTGGAGAATCCATGTGAAAACGGTTGCTTTGTGAATACAAAATCATATGTTTGAAGCAAATCAAACCTGCTTGGTTTGGTTCAAACAAACTCTGCTCAGTGTGCCCAATTAGTGTGGTTAATTTGGGTGTGTGAGAAAACTGCCAGTCAAGCCCCAGCAGTTTTTAAAAAAATATGGTCTCTATTCAGTCTCAAACAGATTCTGGTGGTTTTATTGTTTATCTGTTTGTTTGTGGTGTAACAGCAAAAAAGATTGATCCCCAAACTGTGTGGTATTACATCTGCAAAGCTCAGCCCGGCAGATGTTGTTTAGCTATAAAGCTAAAGAGCTAATCAAGCCATCTTCTATTTTAATCTGATCAGGAAGCAGAATAAATGTGCATTTAAAGCACGGCAGTGAGTCAGCATTCAATTCTGATTGTGAAATGCTTTTTACTGATCATTTCTCTGATTTGCCTGCTTTGTTAATATATTAGTTCCATCAAAAAGGCAAAGAGCATAATATTCACAGTTTTATACAGGACAACTTCCCACCACTAACACATGACCCTATGCTGTGTCACTGCATCATTCCATGCTTGGCACTGATCACCACCTGCACTCATGTATATATCTTTCTACGTAGCACTCTTAATTCTTATTCTCATGTATATATCTCATGTATAGCTCATGCACATATCTTTCTACGTAGCACTTTTAATTCTTATCCCTACTTTTATTTTTTCATGTCTATTTAAGTGCTATTTATGACACTATGTTTGCACTGAAGCACCGCAGCAATTTCCTAATGTTGTAAACCTGCTCAACATTTGGCAATAAACCCCTTTCTGATTCTGATTCTGAACTTGTGCCCTATCTCTTCTTAGAGTATTAGATTAGATTAGATTAGATTAGATTAGATTAGATAGAACTTTATTAATCCCTCGGGTGGGTTCCTCTGGGAAATTCGATTTCCAAAAAAGCACAGCACCGACAGAAGTTACAGAGTTACAGAATATTATATATATATATATATATATAATACACACACACACATATATATATATATATATATAAATACAGAGACAATATAAATAAAATATACGAAGGGGATAAATAGAATAAATAGGAATAAAAATAAAAATACAAGTGAATTGCACATTTCAAGTATTGAGTCTATTGCACCGTTGACTATTTACAAAAGTATTGCACAAAAGGTATTGCACAGTGAGGTGAAGAGGCACTACAGCTTAGTTGTTCCCCCCTCCTTTGTCCTCCTGTTTCCCCTCCCTCTCCCCTCCAGGGAGGAGTTAAACAGTCTGATGGCGTGTGGGACAAAGGAGTTTTTAAGTCTGTTAGTTCTTGTCTTTGGGAGAAGCAACCTGTCACTGAACAGACTCTTCTGGTTGTTAATGGCCGTGTGCAGAGGATGTCTGGCATTGTCCATAATGTCCATCAGTTTCTTTAATGTCCTTTTCTCTGCCACTGTCACCAGAGTGTCCAGCTTCATGCCGACCACAGAGCTAGCCCTCCTGATCAGTTTCTCCAGCCTGGATGAGTCCTTCTTTGCTGTGCTGCTCCTCCAGCACACCACAGCATAGAAAAGTACTCCAGCAACCACCGACTGGTAAAACATCCTCAGGAGCTTCCTGCAGATGTTAAAAGACCTCAGCCTCCTGAGGAAGTACAGTCGGCTTTGGCCTTTTTTATACAGGTGCTCTGTGTTGCATGACCAGTCCAGTTTATTGTCCACCCACAGCCCGAGGTACTTGTACTTGTTGACCACCTCCACCTCCTCCCCCTCTATCTGAACCGGCAGTGGACCTGCTCTAGACCTCCCGAAGTCCACAACCAGTTCCTTAGTCTTTGAGGTGTTGAGTTGCAGGTGGTTTGTGTGACTCCATGCGACAGAGTTCCTCACCAGACTTCTGTACTCCTCTTCCTGATCATCCCAGATACACCCCATGATGGCTGTGTCGTCTGCAAACTTCTGAATGTGGCATAATTCAGAGTTGTAGCAGAAGTCAGAGGTGTACAGGGTGAAGAGAAGAGGGGACAGCACAGTTCCCTGTGGTGCTCCTGTGCTGCTGACCACTGTGTCAGACGTGATGTCCTTCAGCCTGACGTACTGTGGTCTGTCGGTGAGGTAGTCGGAGATCCAAGCGACCAGGCAGGGGTCCACCTCCATCCTGTTCAGTTTTTCCTGAAGCATACAGGGCCGGATGGTATTAAAGGCACTGGAAAAGTCAAGAAACAGGATCCTGACCGTGCCTTTCCCCCCATCCAGGTGTGAGTGGGCTCTGTGTAGGAGGTACAGGATGGCATCCTCCACTCCGACACCCGCCTTGTATGCAAACTGTAGTGGGTCCTGGGCATGTTGTACCTGTGGTCGGAGGAGGTTGAGGAAGAGCCGCTCTAGAGTCTTCATAAGATGTGACGTCAGTGCCACCGGTCGGAAGTCATTCAGCTCATTGGGCCGGTTCTTTTTGGGGACCGGGACGATGCAGGATGTCTTCCATAGGGCGGGCACTCTCCCCAGTCGCAGACTGAGGTTGAAGACTCGTTGTAGCGGCTCCCCAAGTTCAGCAGCACACGCCTTTAGCATCCTAGGACACACCTTGTCTGGGCCTGCTGCCTTTCTGGGGCGAAGCTTCCTCAGTTGTCTCCTGACCTGATCCACTGTGACACTGGGAGATGTTTGGGAGGAGGGGAGGGGGGGAGATGTCTTGCTGCTGAGAGAGGGATTGGAGGAGGGGGGTGTCATGGTGTCAGGAAGGGGGGGAAGCGAGGGAGGTAGGAGAGTGGGGATTGGACTCTGTAGTGAAGGTGAGGGTGGGGGGGGGGTTGTGGGCTGGTCAAACCTGTTGAAGAAGTTGTTGAGTTCGTTTGCCTTCTCCACAGTCCCCCCCACTGTGCTTTTCTTGGTGTTGTGGCCTGTGATGGTTTTCACACCATTCCAGACCTCCCTCATATTGTTCCTCTCCAACTTCTGCTCCACCTTCCTCCTGTAGGTGTCCTTTGCTTCCCTCAGGCAGCGTTTCACCTCCCGCTGTGCTGCCTTCATCTCCTCCTTCACTTTGCTCCTGAAAGCCTTCTTCTTCATGTTGAGGACAGCTTTGACTTCCTGTGTTACCCACGGTTTGTTATTAGGATAACACCGTACCGTCTTAGCAGGGGCGACCGTGTCCACACAAAAGTTGAGGTAGTCTGTAAGACAGTGTGTCGCCCCCTCTATGTCCTCACCATGTGGGCTCAGGAGCACATCCCAGTCTGTGTTGTCATAACAGTCCCTCAGAGCATCCTCCTTTTCTGGGGTCCATCTCCGGATGGAGCGCGTTGTGACCGGCTGCCTTTGGACGAGGGGTGTGTATTGTGGCTGTAGGTAAACCAGGTTGTGGTCTGACTTCCCTAGTGGGGGGAGGGGGGTGGCTCTGTATGCATCTCTCACATTAGCATACAGTAGGTCAATTGTCCTGTTGCTCCTTGTGGGACAATTCACAAACTGGTGAAAAGCAGCCAGAGTAGAGTCCAGTGTGGCATGGTTAAAGTCTCCAGATATAATAATGAAAGCCTCGGGGTTTTGTGTCTGAAGTCTTGCTGTGACTGTGTGTATTTTCTCACAGGCAGCTGTTGCGTCGGCCCTCGGAGTATGACCTAGTAGTAATGCTCATAACCCTTAATTTTTTCATGAGCTCTTTATGCCCCCCAGAACATAACTTTACACAAAGGAAGTATTGAAAATATAATTAGCTTATTTGTTTCCTAGTTCAGCTGTTATATGGCACATGATTGGCTCATTAGGGCCAAAATGCCATATGGAATTCTCCCGCTGACCATATTTAAAAGATGGATGTACATTCCTGGTCTGAAAAGCAAAGCCAAAAGGCCAAGACTTTCATTCTTTTCAATGACCAACAGGAGGCGACTGCTCTGGCTGCTAATGCAACTCTGATGATAGAGTCAGTTGGAAAACAGCCTTACTTATTACTTGGTTTATGTCCTCCGTAAACACTTTCCTAATTAGTTTGTGGTCTCAGTGGCTAGTATCATGTCAGCAGATTATCATTTTTTAAAATCACGATACACATTACTGTCAAGAACAATAATAAAGTGGGATATACTTTAGGGCAGGCACAAGTTACGACCCGTGCTTGGTACACCAAGTATGGATAAGGTCTTAACCTAATGTCAGTGTAGCTACATCTGTCTTTTATATACAGTATATGGATTTCAACATCTTTCCAGTATTCTTTGAGTGTCACACGTCGGATTTCTGGTATCTCTGATCATTCCCTGTTGTATGCCATTGTGTTACAGCAACAGAACATATAAAGCAATATTGTCATCAGCGACTGACCAACAGTCAAAATTAGGTTTGTGCTTTCTAATCAAAATGCCGAATGCATGACAGGAGTCCAAGTTCAGACTTCATGTCTGTCTGGAGACTCTCTGCCTCCAGTCCAGCCAGTCAGTGTTGACTCTGTTCCCCCAGGCACTGTTGGTCTTCTCTCAGTATGGCATTCAAAGACTAAGCATTGAAAAATTAAAGGAAGGCATAATACTTGATAAGTTACAAGTCCAAAACGTAGATGCATGTCAGTAAAATATGTCACTTTGCAAATGGAAATCTTTGACATGCTTAGAAATTAATTTAGTAGTGAATGTGTAGTGTATACAGTTAAGACAAGTAGTATCTGGACACATGTTTTTCTAATTTTTCCTCTACACAATCACAGTACATTTTCAATCAAAGAGTGAAGATGCAATTGAAAATCAGACTTTCAGCTTTAATTCAAGAGCTTTAATAAACCTGCTCCATTAAGTGTTTCAGAATTACAAGTACACCACTCTATCATGGTGGTATACAAAGACAAGTGTGCAACAAATGTGTCACTGTCCAAATAAATATTAACTTTCTATTCATCAGTTATTAGATTAAATCATATTATCGATTGTGATAGTTTTTCAAATGTTCTTGACAGAATGTTTTCTAAACCAAAAACATGTAGCAATTCTGATTTAAATTGCATTTCCACTAGGGCTGCACTATTAATCGTTAGAAAATCGCGATCTCGATTCATACTTATGTGCGATCTCATTTCCAAATGACAACGATTTAAAAAAAAAAAAAAAAAGACGACGACGACGATTGTACCGCATTTTGATCCGGGACGTAATCTGCATGAAAACAAGCGCTCACTCTTCCTGCTCAACAAATGACAAGGGCGGAGCCTTATACCACGTGATACAGAAGCTGGCTGCTAAAATTAGGAGGGAAAAAACAACGGAGAGCACATCAGGGATGACAAGAAAGTGACAGGAGAAAATCCGTCCCGGTCAACCACCCAAACATCAATAACGGGAACCTTATACAGCGCTTCACGTCGAACTCCCGCAGGCGCAAAGAAATTACGGAGGCTATCACTTATCACCTGACCAAAGATATGGCCCCCATCAACACTGTGCAAAACCAGGGATTTGGGAAAATGATCAACACCCTAGACAAACGCTACACAGTGCCGTCCCGCAACTATTTTTCTATTGTTGCACTACCTGCTCACGCAGTGTTGAGCAATGGTGGAGACGGAATTTCAAGCAGTACAACATTTTGCGGCAACAACAAAACGTGAGACATTTGTTGTTTTTATGTTTATTTATTGTTTTTATGTTCAGTCTCAACTGTTGCGAAGTTGATGTGCAGTTAATAAGTGCAATAAATATTTATACTGGAAAAGAAAATCGTGAGAGAATCGTGATCTCAATTCTAAGCCAAAAAAATCGTGATTCTCATTTTATGCAAAATCGTGCAGCCCTAATTTCCACTTTCTGAAGGTAATTGCTACCCATCAGTGTTGTAATATTTATCTTTTTGACTGATATTGGAAGACGCATGTGAGGAAAAAAGATGAGGTTCCCCTGGTCTAGTAAACAAAAATTATTATCACGAATAATTTAATTTTTGCTGGAAAATGTTTAAAAAACCCCAACAACAACACTTTTTTAAGGCTCCTGGTTAAAAAAGAGGGTGAACAGAGAAAAATCTTCTCATTGAGTAATAGTTGGTGTCAGCCACAAGCATAGGCCAGGATGGTATGACAGTAAGCATAACAGAAAAGGACAGCCTCTGTTCCCCCAGGTACCCAGTGACTCCTTGTCAATTTAGCAAATTATATTTCCATTATTTTCTTTTCATTCTGCTTATTAGAATGGTTGGGAAATTAATGAGGGATATATCCGCAATACAAATTGGCTCTGAAGCACAGTTTTTTCTCTAATAATCACATTCCTCTTGAAGGATAGAGTGAGAAATGACGGTGGGTGGGGGGGTTAGAAGACAGAGACATTGAGAGAAGGGTGTGTTAGAAGGGGGTTGCAATGGGGAAAGTTGTGAGGTGAGTAAAGAGGACCCTTGGCAGCAGCTTTGAGAGTCATAGATAAAAGTGAGGAGGTAATGTGACTAGGCTGAGCAGGTGAGGAGCACTGAGATCAGCCTAGAGGATAGATAATTACACAGAAGCACAGGGATTACCATGATTCTAGATGAAGTGGAAAAGCCATGCAAAGCATATTATTATGATGAGAGGAAGTAAAACTAGAGCTGTGTATAATTTATCCTCTGTGGCAGCATGTGAGGGGAGGATTGAGGAACTTACGTATTTATCCCTGAAGGAGTTCAAGGTATTTAGGCCTAAATAACAACCAGGAAGACATCAAAGGGTGTCAGCCCACAGAAAGAGCTCCATCCTTGACAAATAACATGATTGCTGCAAGATCGGTAAACAGATCTATTAAATAGAGATCGCTGATTCCATATATTCCTTTTCTACATTATGAAAAAATAGTTTAAAGGAAGTGAACAGTTATTTTACTCTTCACAGTTGCAAAGTTTAGTCTACCAATCAATTTTGTTTTATGTACAGATATTTGGTTTTACACACAGAATTGATATCCCATAGCACATTTTTGCCAGCTGTGTTCCTGTTGACATGCCAAAGTCTTAGTAGGTCTCAAGACTCAGTGTTTGGTGTTGTTAGATTTTGAATTCTGTGATTTAGTGGGTTTCCATGGTTTAGTTTTGTATTTCAAGCCCCTTCAGTCTTTCTTTAGGTTTCTTTAGTGTTTGGTGATTTCTAGTCTTTAGGTTTTGTTACTTTTCCTCCTTCGTGCTACCTCCAGTCATTCTTGTCTCTATGTTCACGTATTTCCTGTTTTACTTTGACAGTCCGTGTCCTGTGTCAGTGTATTCTGTAGCTGTGTCCCAAAACGTAGGCTGCATCCTCCTGAGGTCGCATTTGTAGGCCGATTACGTCACAGCGACGCGACGAAGGCTGTCCCAAATCAGTTTGGCTGAGATCAAAGTTATTAGATTAGATGAAATAAAACTTTATTAATCCATCGGGTGGGTTCCTCCAGGATTTTCACACAGCTGAAAAAACGTCAAACAGAAAACTGATTAAACAGAAGTGTGAGATGGTCGAGAATTTATGCCAGTGCCCTGTTATATTTTAGATAGCAAGGAGCAGACGGCTGATTTTATTAAACTCCACCGAGGCAGGGACACAGCTACTGGCTCTTCTCCCTGTTTCATCATGTCTGATCAGTCTCAGCTGTTCCTATTTCCTCATAACCCTCTGTGGGTATATATAGTAGGGATGGCACGATACCACTTTTTTATGTCCGATACCGATACCGATATCATAAATTTGGATATCTGCCGATACCGATATGAATCCGATATAGTGTTTTTTAATCAACAAAGCTGTTTTTTAAATATCTTGCTGCATTTTGTATAAGTTCATACTCAAGTTTAAAACAACAACTACACTAAAGCTATTCTGTTATACCTGTATGCAAAAAAATATATTTCATAGTTCAGCAATACTGATCAATCTAATAAACTTAAACCTACACCATCCTCCCTATTCTGGTATTTTAAAGAGTACTTAGCATAAATATTAAGCAACCTAACTAATAGGGTTCCAACTCCCAGCAACAACAAAAATAAATAAATAAAAAATAGGGAACCACCCCTCACGCTCCACCTCATGATGCTTAATCGACGTAATCAACCTTAATTTGATGCAGTGTGAAAAAAAATGCACAGAAATCAATTATTTTTCAAGAAATATTAAATAGATTCAACATCTTTCTTCAACAAAATTGCAGACTGCACAGATGGTACCTTCCCAAAGGTAAAAGTACTATAGCTTACTAGGGTATATACAGTATATATATATTAGACTTAATAGTCACTATATACAGTAATGGACTTCTATTCATTTTGCATCAAATTAAAACTTTGGGTGTCAGATAATTATTTATTAAAAGCTAGACATTTTAAATGAGAATAAGAAAGAAAAGTATGTCTTTGTGCCCCCTTTTCCCTGTTAATGCCCTATCGGCCCCCCTGGCTAAACTTTGCTAGATCCGCCCCTGCACAGTTACCAGCGTCAGCTACGTAGAAAAAGATCCTGGAGTAGAAAGTAATATTAAATAAATTCTAACAACAGCTTATCAAGCTTAAACGTGCTGCTGTTGTTTATCCGCTGGTTTCCTCTTTCTGGTGCAAAGTGGGCCAAAAGCAAACTAGAGACACGGACTCGTGACAGAAAAGCCGATCAGCTGATCGTTAAGCAGTTTCATGATTGAAGTAGCAGCAAGAAGAGGCAGTCGCTTGTTAAGCTTAATGCAGGAATGCTTTACAAACATTCAGAGATGGACTTACACACTTGCTTTACTTCTCTCGGGATAACTTTGTCGGAGATGAAATGCCGGGTTGCTAGCGAAGCTCCAAATGCTATCCAGACCACCGACCGGTCCTGCATGCCACAGCCGCTGTATCACGTGATGCATACTGCTCCGACGTGCTAACGTTCTGAGGTGAGTTACGGCGTGTCGCAAGTTTTGTGAGCTGCTTTCGTGATATTTAATGGATCGGATTACATTTTTTATTTTTCTCCGATATCCGATCCAGTAATTTAGGTCAGTATCGGACCGATACCGATACGTAATATCGGATCGGTCCATCTCTAATATATAGTGTGTGTTGCCCCCTGTTCCTCGTTGGATCAACTGCTTGTCATCCTCTGTGTTTCCTCTGCGTTATTTTCCAGGTTTTCACAAGTCTCTGGTTCTTCGTTATTGGTTTCTTCATGTCCTTAGGTTTAGTTTTTCCCAGTTTAGGTTTTGTTAGCTTTTCTCAGATCCTCTTGTCACCTCTTGTTCGTGGTGTTATTGCTGCCAGAAATAAAGGCTTGCCTTTTGCTCTCCACCCTCATCTCCATGTGCCTGCATTTAGGTCTGATTTAAAATATCATTTGATTTAAAATATGATCAGATTATCTGTAATACTGGGCTACATACCAGAGGCCCATAAGGTGGCAGTAATTAAACCATTACTTAAAAAGCCATCACCTGACCCAGCTGCCTTAGCTAATTATAGGCCAATCTGCAACCATTCTTTTCTCACAAAAAATATTGAAAAACTAGCTGTTAAAGAGATAACTGATTATCTGCAGAGGAATGGTTTATTCTCATTAATTTATTATTTATTACTTGAGTTTCTGTTGGAATTTAGAATCCATCACTCTACAGAAACATCTGAAGAGAAGGTACACGTGATCTTTTTATGTCCTCTGATAGTGCAGTGTTTAATATCGTTGACTATAATATTTTATCACAAAAATCAGAGCATGCAGTTTTTTCAAATATATTGCTCTGCAATGGTTTGAATCATATCTGTCTAACAGATTCCAATTTCTGTATGTAAATGGACACACATTAAAGTTAATAATGGAGTTCCACAGGGTTCCATGCTAGGACAAATTCTATTTACACTGTACATCAAATGTGACTTTTTTGCTTGCATTTATCTCTAAAATTAGAAATACCCTTTATCAGAGTGATGCTGAACATTTGTTACTTCTAGACTTGACTATTGTACAGAATGGTGCACGTCAGTTAATGCTGGTTTGTGCTGCAATAACTATTCTCGGTCAGAAGGAGAGGCCTACATCCAGTGAGTAGATTGTAATAGGTGAGGTTTATTTGCACTCAGACTGATGGTACAATCAGGTATGGCATAATGTAGGAGGATGTGGAGGGGTGATATGGTGTGGTTTGTTTATATGACACACACCATTCACAACAAATGGGCTATTCGTGTCACGGTTCTGGGTCCGTTGGACCCAGTATTTTGAGTTTATTGTGTTTTGATTTAAGTTTGCATCAGGGATTGTGTTCTTGTTCTCTTGTCGTGTTATGGTAATGTTTATGTCTATTATTAGAGTTCCATGTTCTGTTTATCTGGGTTTAAGATGTGGGTTTAGTTTCATATGTCATTTCGAGTCTGTCTCTGTCTAGTCTGTGTCTTAGTAAAGTGTGTTTTGTTTCCTGTTTTATTGTGAAGGTCTGCGTCTCATGTGAGTGTGTTCAGTTTTACCTTTGTCTCGTCTTGTTGATTATTCCCAGCTGTGTCCACCACCTGTGTGTAATTCCCCTGTGGTTCTCTGTGTATTTAAGTCATGTCTTCAGTCATTGTTGTTGCTGGTCCGTCTGTGTATTCCACCCTGCGTCATCTGTGTATCTACCATGTCACATCCGTGTGCTCTCCCTGCTGTCCATCGTCATTCTCCTCTGCTCGTTCTCATTCAGGTTTGTGCTTTGTAGTTTAGTTGTTTCCCAGTATAGTTTAGTTCCAGCTCCATTTTCCGTTTGTATTTACTTTCATGTTCAATAAACCACCTTTACACCTTCACGACTGCCTGCACTTGGATCCTCCTTCATTTCCTCCACACGGCTCACCTCACTCGCCGTGACAATTCGCTTTTCTTCCCAGCAGCTCTCTCCTACATCGTTAGCCTAGGAATGAAGTCAGGCTATCTCAGGAGTCCCATGAATTCCATGACTGCCCAGAGGCTGCTGGGTAATGTAGTTCACACTAACACAGACTTTTCTACAAATATTATAATTCATTATTATCAATTTGTCTTTTAAACTCCCTGAAAGGGAATTGATCCAAAATACAGCAGCAAGAATATTGACAGAGACAGATCTATTAAACTAGCTCCCAGTTTGGATTTTGGGAAACACACACCCTCTTTACTTTAAAGATTAAGCTTAAGACTTTATGATAAAGCCTATCCGGTTGTTCAGTGATGACGCGACGAATCCTACTTCCGGGTCTAAAGTAGTCTGCATTTAATATGGCTTTTGTGTTGTTAACATGTTTAATGTTATGTATTTTCTTCTATTTGATCTCAAAAAGCTCCTAAAACAGTCAGTGATCACTGTTGACCTCCCTCTGGTTTTATTACCGCTAATCATTTATTTAAGCTCAGTTTTTAAAACCTTAGGATGTAACTACAGCCCAGCCCATGCAGCAGTATATGAATGACTAACCTCGTATTGTGGATGGATTATCTCAGTTGTTCTCCTGGCTGAAGTTTGGTCCTTTTACAGCATCCTGCCATGCGATTACATTTGTTCCTGACCACCGAGAACACTCACGGTAACTTTTATCGAGTGGAAAAAAAGTTAGCTTGTTTATATTATGCTAACATAGCTGTGTCGCTAGCGGTCACGTAGCACATCATTATATACCAGCTAGCCAAACTTCAGTAACCCTACAAACGTCACTGCTGTTTAGTTTTCGGTCTTCATTTATGCTGGAAGTGATAACAGAGCTGTACGTTTTAATTTGTTTCCAAAACCCCGCAGTCAGGACATGCTATATTGTATTTAGATAGAAGCTAGCGAGCTAACTCCCTGCTAACTTCTAACTCCGTTAAATGTCATAAATTCCGTTTTCATGGATGCCTGGATGTTAAACTCAATTGTTACACCTGGTAGAGCAGAACGCTGATCATTTTATTAAAGATGAAAGACTTTAGACAGTTTTTCAACTCTCAGTAATGCCACAGTGATCGTTTGATATATGGACTTGCAGCGGAGTTTAGACCCAGACACGGCTAGTGACGTCAGACTGAACAACCGGATACTTAAGGCTGGATCAGTTGACCCTGATCTATGAGCCTAGTTCTGCCAGAAGTTTTTTCCTGTTAAAAAGGAGTCGCCATATGCTTGCTCCAGGGTGTTGTCTGATTTGTACACTCAAAAAAGTAATCTGTTGAATGAATGTAATTTTATCATGCCACCATATTTCAATTTAAAAGCTTAAGTTGGCTTAATATAGCGCTTTTCAAGGCACCCAAAGCGCTTGACAATGCCACTATTCATTCACACACTGGTGGAGGCAAGCTATGGTTGTAGCCACAGCTGCCCTGGGGCAGACTGACAGAAGCGAGGCTGCCATATCGCGCCATCGGCCCCTCTGGCCAACACCAGTAGGGTAAATGTCTTGCCCGAGGACACAACGACCAAGACAGAGAGCCCAGGGATCGAACCGGCGACCTTCCGGTTACAGATACACTTCCCAACCCCCTGAGCCACAGTCGCTTAAGGTGATCTGGTAAAGTTATATGGACATGACCTATTTGTCAGTTACATTTAATTCAATTATGTATCTTTAATTTAACCATTCAAATAAAAAGAATATAACTAAATATTTATTTAGATAACCAAGTTTACCACAGAGAAATTATGCTATTAACAGATCCAAAGAAATGTAAATTTTTTTTCTGTAACTGGAAGCAGTTAACATCATCTAACAGTGTTGTTATAACTAGTTCTTCCTCCTTTAACACATTTTGCTAACTATTTCTTTTTTTTTTATGGTAAACTTCCTTCAGTTTCTGTGTACATCCCCACCAACCACAGAACTGGTTTATTTTCTACTGTACACAATGTAGAAAGCAGTAGAAACAAAGAAAAGAACATTGAATGAGAAGGTGTGTCCAGACTTGCACTGGTAGTGTAATTTGACTGCAACTTTCCATCTGCACCTTGAATACATCACAGGACTAAGAAGGAAGGAGGATGTGTGAGCAGGTCACGTTTTGTTATAATGTTCCTATTACTCAGCAAGTCTCTCAATGCTATCAGCTGGGAGTACATGAAAAACTATAAGTAACTCATTCAGCAGTACTGTCTATAACAGCGGTCCCCAACCCCCGGCCCGCCAGAATTGAGGCTGAGGTGTGAAATGAGTTGTCAGAGTTTTTATCATTAACTTGGTTTCTCTGGGTTTTTTCCCGTGTTGTAGTTGTGTGTCTTATTTTGAAAGGAATAGTTACGCGTTCCCATAGCGAACTGAGAGCATTAAGTGGCAGAGAGGAGGATGTTACTCTCAATGTTTTGTGGCGCATTTCAGGGGGACGCTGCTAATAAAGTAACGCAATTAAATATTGTCTGACATTAAACCGGTCCGTGGCACAAAATTTTTTTTTTGTTAATGATCATTAATTGATCATTAATTGAAGGTGCTGGAACACCACTCCTGATTATTCCAGCCCACTTTAACCTCTGCGGCAGCTGATCAAATACCTTTCAATTTGATCGATCTCTCACTTAAGATCATCTGGCACTGCTGTTATTTCCATTTCTGAATTTTGTTTGCATATCTTTTTTATCTTTGCATCTCAAAATTTTAAGCTGCATTGTGTGTGCAACTTTGGTCACTGATAGTGGAGTTGCTCATGACCTCATGCACGATTTCCATTACTTGTCTCTTCTTCTTGTCTTCTTGTACTATATGTTACTAAATAAACGAATTAGTTGTGAGATTTTTCACCATTATATATTTTTACTCTGCATTATTGCACAGTTCTTTTGCAACATGTTGCTGTCAGTAGGTGAATTCTGTTTTAATTTGCATTTTACACTTCATACAACATTCCACCTTTTAGAAGAAGCAATTGTGTTTTTCAAAAGAAAAATCATCAAGGCTCAGTGGCAGTTTTTAGCATCAACAGTCCAACAACAGTCAGGCTTTTCTCTTTGGCATTAGCTTGTTACAGAACCACAGTATGAGCCTAATTATCAGCAGCAGTACCTTTGAAACTGGTTCCAGCAGTTCTCAATCCTCCCACGTCCAATCAATTTGGTCATTTCTGGGTGAGTTTCCATTACTTTAAAACGTTATTACTGAGGCCATTAGTCTGTCGCTATTGTTGTGTTAAAGTGGGAAGGGGGTTGTGTTCTGTTTTGAATATCTTTGAAAACAGGTGCACTGATTATTCTTACTAAGGCCCCAGTCACCACTTAGTGGCCCCCTGACTGTTAGTGACTAGGGAATAATATGTATTCCCCAACAAATGGCAAATGGTTGCAAAAGGTTGCTGGCAGTCGCAGGGTGACTGGTCATATAGATATACAGTATACAGTGCTGAAATGAAACCCTCCTTGTGCTTTTTTTCCAGATTGGTTGGATGGTTGCAATCAAAGGAATCACAATAGTGTTTTTGGTGCAGCACCATGTAACCTCTTGTAAAACACAATTCCAACATTTTATCCCCGCACTTCTTATCTTTTTTGTACTGACAAGATTTCACTGAATGGTAGTTTTATCCCTTTTGGGAGTTACACCACTCAGCAGGATTCTCCAAATAGTTACTTCTAATTCTATTTTTATGTGTAATGCTGCAAGAAATCAGTTTTTTTCTGTTATGTTTTTGGACTCTTACACCAAAGCATCACTCTGTCCTGCCAAAAGAAGTGTGGAAAGAGTGTTAGCACAACTGATTTCATTCACAGTGGTAGATCTGACATCAGTAGATTTTTCCTGATGAACCATAAGTCTTCTGATCAGTGTGTTAGGCTTTCTTGCTGTGCTAAAGCCAGCGGCATTAATAGTTTTGCACAGTGACTTTCTTCAGAGGTTTTTCCTTTTTTACCTTTTCGTTCCACTGCTTCACATCATCTATGGCAATAAAAATAAAACAGCACAAAGTCATCAGGTAGGAATAGATACAAGTTGCCTAAATTAGAATACGGCAGTCTACAGTTCAGTCCTGTTTCCTAAAAATGTTTCCATACAGGTAAAGAGCTTTCACATTTTTTTTCAAAGGAAGTGTATTTTCTCTCAGACAAAATACATTACAGTTTAAAAGACAGATGACATTCAGGTAAGGAGGTAGGCAGGCAGGGTGGTGGAGCTCTAATCCATAAGATATTAATACAGGAGACTGTGACTGCAGTTATAAAACAGGATTTTTAGACTTTTAGTTATTATTCTTTTGCATTTGGTTAGATCTAAAGAAGAGAATGGAAAAGATAATGATTAGGATTCAAATATCATATCATAGCATAACCTTAATCAGGTTACCAGGCATTTTCTGAGCTACCAGGAAGTCTTGGCCTGCCTGTTCTAACATGTTTGGTTTCCTGAAAAGGATAGGTGGTGAGAAAGTAAGAACATAGCAAATGTATCATATTTAAATTTTTTACAGTCAAATGCAGTGTACCTGGATGTATATGTAAATCTAAGGGGAGGGAGTGGTCATCTGGACAAAACTCCTCTCAAGCACACAAATCTCTTTCAGTTCAACTCAATTCAATTCAGTTTTATTTACATGTATATAGTGCCAAATCACATCAACAGTCACCTCCGGGTGCTTTATATTGTAATTAGACCCTACAATAATACATAAAGAGAAAAACCCAACGATCATATGAGCAAGCACTTTGGCGACAGTGGGAAGGAAATACTTATTTTTAACAGGAAGAAACCTCCGGCAGTACCAGGCTCAGGGAGGGGCGGCTATCTGCTGCGACCGGTTGGGGTGAGAGAAGGAAGAAAGAATAAAAGACATTCTGTGGAAAAGAGCCAGAGATTAATAACAAGTATGATTCAATGATTTCTTTTTAACACATGAAAAAGAAATACTCAATGCATCATGGGAATCCCCTAGCAGCCTACACCTATTGCAGCATAACTAAGGAAGGATCCAGGGTCAGCTGATCCAGCCCTAACTATATGTTTTTTAAGTTTTAAGTCCATACTTAACTGTATTGATAAAATCCATATATCCATTATACTGCTATTTTGTGCACACCATCAACATTGTTATTATTGTTATTATAAAAAACAAATTTTGGGAAGCCTATTGTTTAATTATTCTCATGGCCTATGGCCTACTATCATAAATCTGAAGGTCTCTAGAGAAGTTCTGCATCTATTAGGCAGTATAAGTAAGCTTTTAAAAAAGAGCCATAACACCAAAGTTAGTGAAATATTTTGATTCCTTAAATGTGTCACTAAAGTCCTGAGCTCTCAATCCTAAATGTGGCTTGTGAGGTGGATAAATATGCTTTCATTTTTCATCCTGCCTTGCCAAGGCAAGCAAACTGTCTTCCATTTGCTAAGGTCTTTCCCAATAAAGACAGAAATTTGATATCTTAAGATAACAGAAATGATATTACCCAGAAGCCATAACTGAGTCCTGTCAGAAAGGAGACGAAGTGAGTGATTGCCCCCAGTTATGCAAGAGCTGATTTATCCCATTAGGCTTTGGTGTAGGCACAGACCCAGAGCTTGTGCCACTGAGGCTCACTAGCAGTTATTGCCTGACATGAAAATTCTTCTTCAAGCGTAAAGTGTCAGAAAGTTAGATTGATGCTTCTACTCATTATTGCTTCTGCATTTTGGGATGAGAAAGGTAATATTAGCTTGGAAAAAAGTATGAATTGCAAAGCCTGTGATTGATATTTCTGAGAATTTTGTATCAGTTGGGACGTCAGCTAATAAGAATGAAGGTATAACAAAATAAACAGAGAATAAATGCTTTTATGTAAAAGTATATTATCTAATAAAACATTACATAGTTAAAAATATGGAAAAAATCATTGCTTTATTTCATTAATTAGCAACAGACAACATTTTGAAACCTTTGTTAGATAGCATATGCATGCATGCAATACAGTGCACAATACATATTTCACAGGGGTACCCAAATGAGAGATTACAATCAGGAAATATTTTGGGGAAAATGATTATTTATCCTAAGCAAAGTAATAAAAACAAAAACAATGCCAGTCTTATCTTATGGTAATAAATCCTGGACCCAGAGTTACCTTTTTCTGATATTCCATTTTATGATATAAAGTATACATCAGCTTGAAGTGCCTTTCTTTAAAAAGTAATCAAGCTATAGGTCTCTGCAATAACAGAAACAAGAACATATTGGAATGCTGCTGACTTTTTTAATATATGGACTCACTGGTGTGAGACATTGTATTGCAGCAATGGCAGACATCTACTCTAGACATCTTCGACCCTTGCCAAATCAGACTGAAACTATTTGGATGAAGAGATAGTATTCCTGCTATCTGAACCAGTATGACTGTTTCTGTTTGCTCCCAGACTAATATCTGGGAGCTAAAAGTATGATTCAGACTATTAATTATATTTGTCATCAACGGCTTTAAAAAAACATTAACAAACTCTAGTGTACTGAATACAAAATAGATGAAGTCTTTCTTCACACCACAACAGCACCTTCAATTACCTTCATATCAGTATGACCTATGAAGGTACATATAGGCATAATCGTTGCAACACAATAAGACTGTCCCATTTCACGCCACTGGATTTGGATGTTCCGGATGCCTAACAGCAATATAGTAAAGGTGTAATGTGCAGGGTAAATTCAAATTGTAGGTTGAGATATATCTATACGAATGTGGTACAGCTAAGATTTGAATCTTACAAAAACTTTGTGATAGTTTTCCCACAAATTATGACAACTACTGTTTTTTTTTTTTAATAAAAATGTATATTCTGTGAATATACAAATTTCATTTCAGGGTAAGACGCCCACAAGCCACAGACAGTTAATTCAAATGCCAGTAAGGCATCTATAGTTTGGTAGCAACCCTATGATAGAACAAACAACGCAATGAAGGGTTCTCACTGGCAACATTATATTAGTTTATGTAATGCACAATATATCTAACAAGGTTTGTATTGATGTTCTGAGAGAAAGAAACACATCATACTAGTGCAGGAGGAGTTCCCAATCTATACAGAAGTAAGTGTGGATAAAAATACTGATGGGTACGTAAAAGTGCCAACGGTTAAATAAAAACTATCAGCAGTGAAAACAACAACAACGATAACAAAAATAACCCAGAAATTGCTGGTTGCAAGAAAAAGAAGATTAAGGTGAGGCAATTATTTCACCAAAAACAAGCAAACAAAAGAGAAAAATACTCTCAGCAACCAGCTGGAGCAAATCTAAGGCTACGTTTGTGCATTACGCTTCAAGAATTCAAGAAGAAGAAAAATACAGAAGGAAAAGCATTTAAATCAGACACAATATTAAAGCCAGGTTAAATGAACAATAAGGACCAAAGTGTTACAATTCAATGATCTATTAGGAACCCTCAGGTCATGATTCCCAGATTTCAATTTGATTGAGAATTTGACAAGTGTTACACATGCAGGTCGAGGCCCATGTTCAGGGATGTCTTAGTGGCTTACAAGGCACCTGAAGAATATTGTATGTGGGTTTAACATTGTGGCTGATAACTTTATCAAATAATTCCATCATCACCCAGAGGTAAACCAGGGCAAGATGCCTCCCAGACAACGCGCACTTGTGTGAACAAATGTGACCCATTAATTTCCCTAAGAGCTTGTATTGGAACACAAACGTTTTCTGACCCAGTTCAAATAATATCACTCAAACAAATGTCACTGAAGGGCTAAAATGCCAGAAGACTGCATCAGTCCACCAAAGTAAAAAAAAAAAAAAAGATTTATAATTTTTGTGTTCGACATACTAAGAAATCCATTTTTTTTTATTTTGCTTTCATGGTGACGTGTTAATGAATAGAGAATATATAGTTTGCATATTAGAAAAATCGAATCTTTCCTGTAGTCTTGCTGTTGTGTGCAGATTTAAAAACAATTATTTGAACACGCTCGTGTTTTTGTTAATAGCTAACGAATAATGAAAAGTGTATCTTCCTCTTGTGAGAGTGAAGATACAAGAGTCTGAATGCGTGTGGAAAAAAGCTCATGAACAAATGTAGAACTCAACAGCTGAAGCCAGTGCACCAACAAGCTAATACAAGATTCTGGAAGAAAGAAAAGAAAGAAAGAAAAAATATCCAAATTGCACTTTTGGTTCTGATAAAACTAGATTGACAGTCACATTGGCAATTAATTTGCAACATAAATTTGAGTTGCAGTATTTTGCATTTTTACCCCCCAAGTTAGTGTAGGATCTTTAAAGCACCTTGAGGCAACTGTTGTTGTGATTTGGTGCTATGTAAATAAAACTGAATGGAAATAAAGAATCCCATCAGTCTTGAGAAATATCTACATGTCTTTGGCTTTTAAAACTAATGCTGGTAAAGTAGTATAAAGCCATTCATTAACCATCTCAAGGCAGGCGTTGCCGATTTGCAACAGTTAAAAACTAACAACCTGATTACCCCACATACATATTTTATGAGTTTGTTTTTTTTTAACTCAGAAGTACCACTGCAGGACTTGGTTGTGCATTAACAACGAAAAGTTTAATTTGAGCCTGAGAGGGTTAATGCTGGAAGTGGCAATGACTAGGGACTGTAGTGATTAATAGGGCAGGCTTGTAATGAAAAACATAGTCTGGAAAATAAATAGCATGCAGCTACAGGTAAGTTATTCCATGCTCACAGATTAAGATGAAATAAACAAAACACAACAGAATGACTTTGACCTCAGTCACACAGGCCTAAGGAACAGCTCGTGACCCCCTCTGGAAAACACTTGTGAAAAGTGTGGTACAGACCATAAATGCAAAACATATCAACTATGTGAAATGTTTGAAACTAGATAATTTATCATTTTAAGAAAAATATTAGCTTACTCTGAATTTGATGGTAGCAACTTTGCTCAAAAAATGTTGGGACTGGGGTCAACAAAAGGCTGGAAAAGTAAGTAGTATCAAAAAGAAACAACTGTTGGAAGACTTTGTAACAAATTAATTTAACTGGCAACAGGTCAATGGGTGGGTGTAAAAAGAGCATCTGAGAGTTTCTCAGAGGTGAAGACTGGCAGAGGTTCACTGATCTGCAAAAACTGCATCTATAAATTGTTGAACAATGTCAGAATAAACGTAAAAGTGCGAATGCTATAATTAATCATAATCTAGAGTTCATAATACCTTCAACAGATTCAGAGAATCTGGAGAAATCTCTGTGCACAAGGTTGAACATCGGTATTGGATGCCAAGATTTTACTGCAAACTGGTGTGTTTCTGCCATGGAAATCACTACATGGGCTCAGGAACACTTCCACAAATACTTTTCTTTGAACACAATTTCCCATCTCATTCAAAAATACAGGTTAATGCTTTATCAGGCAAAGAAGAGGGCAGCTTCTCTGGGGCACATTTCACTAGAAATGGCCCGAGGAAAAGTGGAAAACTATTTTGTGATCTGACAAATTGAAATTTGAAATTCTTTTTGGAAAATGCAGCATCCTTCAAACTAAAGAGAAGACAGAAAATCTGGTGTGTCAGTACTTACTTCAAAAGCCTGTAACTCTGATGGTATGGGGGTACATTGGTTCCTATTGGCAGTGTGTACATGAGGAAGAGCACCATGAATCTTGAAAGGTATTGATGGTGACTTTCCACTGTTTTAGAAAAACACGTGCTCCCATCCAAATGACTTCTCTCCGAAGGTCTTGTGAACACCTTGCATGTTTTAGCACAACAATGCTAAACCCTCTACTGCAGCGGTCCCCAACCCCTGGGCCTCGGACCGGTACCGGTCTGTGAGTCGTTTGGTACCGTTGAGTTGGTAGAGTTGAGGCTCAGGTGTGAAATGTATGGTTTTCAGGGTTTTTTAGCGGTTTTTAGCATTATTTTGTTATTGTTTTTATCGTTAACACGGTTTTCCTGGGTCTTTTCACGTGTTTTATGAATAAATAAATTCTAATACTAGTTTTATTTTGTTGTATTTATCCGCGACACCTTAAAGGTCGGTCCGTGAAAATATTGTCTGGAATAAACTGGTCCGTGGCGCAAAAAAGGTTGGGGACCACTGCTCTACTGCATGGCTTTGTAGTAGAGGACTCTGGGTGCTGAACTGACCAACTGAAAACATTTAGAGGATTATTAAATTGAAAATACAAGAAGACTCAGAACTGCTAAACAGGACTGTTGAGCAGACTGAAGACCAGTCCAGCAAATGCTCTTTTGTTCCCAGAAATATATGGACTGTTGTTAAAAGAAGTAGGGAAGAAGTGGTAAACATGATGCTATTCCAACGTTTTTCTTTTTTTTATGTGTTGTTACCATCAATTTCTAGAGTTTTAACTTTAGAATACACTTTTAATTCTTATCATTGTAAATTTTCTGTGTCCAAACACATGTTTTACTATGGTGTAATGTGAATAAAAAATGGATTTCTGAGATCCATCTTTTGACGGAAGTTGGTCCCCCAAACGTGTTACATTTTTGTTTTAGTGTTCTAGATGAATTTGAACACACTTTTCTCATTGAGCAGATGGTCATGTTAATTACTGAAAAGTGAGGTGAAACTGAAGTAACAATAAGCAAAGGACGATTCTGAGGGAGTATTTCAAATGCAAGCTATCAGATTTATTTCTGTATATATATGCAAGTATGTACATTTTTATTTTATATTTAATTGTATTTACATGTATTATTTAATTGTGACTTTTTTGTAATTTGAGGTTAAAAAACGTTAAAATAAAAACAAAACAAAAAAATGTTGCTCTACATTAATAGCAACATAGTGGTATTGCTCAGCAGCAGCATATTTTATACTTTTATGGTCTAGTTAAAACAGCCACATACTGTGTGCGAATAAATTCTGCTGGCTGTGGGTTTTTAAACCAAAACATTTCCAAAGGTCTTGACATTGTTTAGACACCGTTGGAACCACATGCTGTCTACCAATCAAAGGCACAAAGACAGATGGGAGGTGGAAGGAAACCCCAGGGGAAAGGCCTTATGTCTCAGTTTCACTGCAACAATGGGGCACGTGCTCTCACTATTGTTGGAATTGTTCACTCACACAGTGTGCATCAGCTGACCGGAGAACTATATCACATCCTGTCTCAGAGCTATTGATCTTGAGTTACAGGGCTTCACGGTATTTTAACGGATGAAGAGATTTTCTTGGCAATACTCTGCTGTGAGTGGGACCCCAGCAACCCTGGCATCTGGCGGCTGCATCATTCAAACAGGACCAAAAATCTGATTCCTGCATTTCAACCAATCACATCATGACGTTTCATAGTGTTTAGCTGTTTTGACCAATGAAATATCCCTGTATGAATTTACATTTTCTATATGATATACAACCACTTTCTATCACTCTCCCAAGATGATAAAGGACATTTAAAAATAAAGATATTGTGGAAAATTATTTAAAATGCTCTTATATTGGAGAAGAATGAGTACTATGCAGAAATCGCGTATATATACCATCTGATTATACAGTATTTACAAGTGATTTTAAGCACAAAAATAAATACTGCGTAATGACTTAAACAGAAGTCAGACACTTATAACAATGTGCCAAAATAAAGGAGGATGTGTTTTTCAGATCACTGTATGATCACATTATGTACTGATAAACACAAAAACATATAAAGATGTATGTGCATTAGATTAGTAGATATCTTGTAGCATTCACGAGCGTACGTTCAAAATCTCTTCTAACAAAAAATCCAGAACTCTGTGAGTATGCCGGCAAAGACTGCTTGTCTTTATTTAGTCAAAAATAATAATAATAATGTATTTTTGATACATTACTTGCTCTTTTTATTGTGTCAAAGCCGTTCAAGGCCATAATTTTTGAGTTACACAACTGAATTTGTATGGACAGTTTTGAAAGGCAGGCAGCTGGGTTAAAGAGCAATAAAAGAAGCTTGGGTATTGAGAAAGCTAATGAAGTATATCTTTCTGAATGGGAGGGGCTGGACTGCTGGCGTGTGCTTCACACAAACACAGGCACCGGCCAGAGGGTAGTGTCAATAGACTTCTTGGGGGATGGGCACTTTCTACCGTTAAATTTTCAACGGCATTTATTTCCTTAAGGGTTGTCACGTGGCCCATTTCAAGGAGGAGGTTGGGCTGTCTGGAATAAGTCAAAGTAAAACTGCAGCTGGTTGATTTAATCACAGAAAAAACTCACAAGAACCTAATGGTTTTCATGGCTTTATACTTTATACACACTTTGTTGACTGAATATATGCATGTGATAGTGAGTATATATGTGTAGATGTGTTTATGTATAAGCAGTACAACAATAACCAAGTTTGTTAGCACCTAAAAAACCTGTTCGACAAGTCCTTTGCTTTCAGTAGCTGAAAACACAACATTCAAATTAATATTTGAGAAAATAATTAACAGTTACTTGGCAACACAACCACCAGGCCCACAAAAATAACAGCAATTTTATTTCAAAAAATGCTAAATCCTTATTGGTGTTCAGCAGTGACATCAGCTTTTCTAGCTGAGGACCACCTACATCAAATGAATGACACAGCACAAAGGTCTGCCAGCAACACTCTCTGAAATGGGGCCTGTTGAACATCACACAATAGATTGCTGTTTGTATGCTTCCCAGGGATCCTGAGAAGCATGAACAGTATGGAAGTTTACTTCTCCTTGTCTATGAGTCACATATAATGTACTTAGAAGTGCATTTCATGTCTGCACTGGTAACTCAGGTACCAGGTTACACGTGTCTGTTTTCCTTCAGCATGAGTATCCAAAAAGGCATATATTTCTCAGTAGCCATGTGATGAATTGGCTCCGTGAGTTTTCTTGAGAATAAAAATAAAATAAAGTTCTTATTATATTTGAGGAAGTACTCTAATTGAGTGGTATTCACGGAGAGAACTCTCTTCTCTGTGAGGAAATCAGATCATTCAGCTTCGTTAATGCAACAACGAGTGCCTGCCACTGTCTGCCGACTGTGGTGAGAGTCAACATCACAATGTAAAACTGAAAGTTAGCTGGAGAAGATAGACTGATCTGCTAATAGTGTAATATTTTGAAGCCAAAATAAACAGTGATTTTAGCAGTTTTAGATATTATAAATGAAAAATGTTCAGTATAACCGTCTTTAGCCATAACTTGGCACGTCACTCTTTGGTTAGGCATAGTGCATGATTTGGGTCAAAATACACCCTTTAATAATGTTAACCACATGTTAGACAAACTTCTCTTCCAATTCATTTGCTATTAAGTAGACAAGTGATTGATAGCACAAGCACAGAATATTTGGCTATTTCAGACCTTTAGAAACTTCAGTTAAAACATACTGAACTACCACTAGACCTAAAACCGCATCTTAAAAATGAAGCTAATGGGATACTTGTTCAAGAGGAGAGGGGGTTTTGCGTTACTCCCACACCCCTTTAGTGAAAATGGGCTATGGGAATATCACAGAGGTAAAATAAGCCCTCTATAGTAGTTAATAAAATGACTTCAGTGTCTTATTTCACCTGCAAGGGAGCTGGATTTTGACTTGATTTGGCTTTGCTTCAACATTTACTTTTGCTCTTTTTCAGTCTGGCTTTGACAAAAGTATGATAGGGTACACTTGCAATTGGTTGAAGGTAGCCTGTGATAGACAGATGGCTCATCCAAACACCTGCCAAATATATTTTGAAAATGCCCACCCCATTCCAGTTTTCAAGGTTAAATTCTCAGATGGTTTTGTGTAATAAACCATCTGTCATGTCAGGTTAAGCTTCATCATAAATTTAATCCAACAGAACTAGCAGTAGTTGTGCTTGTGAAGGTGTTGTAGGATTGTGTCCTTGTCACTGCAATCATGACTTAGTGGTTGCTCTGGGTGCTTTCATTGAACTCAGGGAATTGGATGAACATCTGTGTGGGGTGAGGGGTCTTTCTGGCTGGGGAGAATACAGCATTTAGCACCACAGTGCATATCTGACAATTTACATCCCTGTGTAAAGCAGGTGGAGTACAGAAGAACTGTTTTGTTTTGTTTTTTTCAAAGTTGGTAAAAATGAGCAGATAACCTTAAAATGTCTGGATGTCTTAAATTATGGAAACAACCCCCACTGTTCTATTTACTCGATTCATACTTCATTACTCTTACTTATTCATACTTTATTCATTTCAGTTCAGTTTAATGTCATTTATAGAATGACAAACCAAACCAAGAGTCACCTCAAGACACTTTATATTGTAAAGTAAAGAACATGCAATAATACATAGAAATCCTACCAACCAAACAGCCCCCTACAATGAAGCACTTAGCGACAGTGAGAAAGAAAGACTCAACAGGAAGAAACCATCTGCTGCAGTATCTGTATATAATGTATAGAAATGATAGCTGTGCTGGACACTGAGTTATACAGTCAATGCTCCTTCTTGAAACATTTTTAACTATTGGTAAAGTAGAATAAAATTTAAATCAGAATATGAAGTCATCTTGGCTTTTTTAGACTTTTGTCAAAAACAGGTGGCATGAACAACAACATAAAGCTGACAAACAGAAGGAGACAGCACACTTAAAGAATTCGACATACAAATAGATCCCATGAACAATTCATTTATTTTCATTGTATTTCAATTCTGGGTGAACTACACGATGAGGTAGGCACGGCCATATTGCTGTCCTGCTCTCAGGTGATAAGAGATTGTAACTTTAGCTCACACGAGGCCAGAAAAAAACTGCAGCTGCACAGCTCTCTGTAGAGGTTTTCAAGCATATTTCACTTATAACCACACCCAAATCAGTTATGTGTGGGCGATAAAAAGCTGACTAAAAACACCTGCATGCACTATCAGCCATTATGTCGCTATGCTTGCGTACTAAATGGGTTGCATCTGAAGCTCTTTCAATACCTGTTATTATACAAATTTCTCTGGAAAATTCAGATGGCCAAGTAAACCAGGAGCAGCCCAGTAGATTTCAATGCCATTAGCCGCCCTGCTCAATAATCAGCTTCATTTGCTAAGAAAACAAACTGGGGCCAGATGGCGAGGCTGATGAGTGTTCATCGATCTGGGGTCCCTCTTGCATACTTGCTTAATTTTGGAAATAGAGGGGATGGACCTCTGAAGGTTGAGAAGGGAAACACTGGGGCAGATGTGACTTCCCTCCTCAATGCTGAGTACAACACTCAAAATGTGAATAGTATAGGAGCTTTGGAGCAGCCCTTGAAGTATAAAGCAGCCCCACTAGTGAACCTATGTTCACTTTAGTTATTTTTATACCTGCTGCCAGTGAGATGGTAAAGCCTGGGTGAAAATGAACTGCTCATTAAGCTGTGGTACGAATATTTTAAGAATAACCTTCAATTTAGTGCACTTTGATCTATTAAAACATGCAAATAATGTTTTATTAGTCTCAAAGATGTATTTGATAAGTCACATCTGCTAATTAAAGTAGTGTTTGATGAGCTTTATTGGGAAGAGGAGATTGATCCTTCATCTAATGCTATTATTCAACTAACATTTAACCTAGAGTCAGTGGAAATGTTCCCTCTGGGACTTTTATGTTTGACTGGACCTAATCATTTTCATAAAATAAACATTTTTTTGCAAACCATGAAAGCAAATATTTAAGTTCAACGCAAGTTTAACTTAAAGAACAGTGTGTTTCATAATGTAGTCATTACGTTGGCACTCTAATACCACAGAAAAGGTTTTAATATTTAATTTTTTTTCCTTTTATGTTTCATTAGATAAGATTTTGGAATTAAAAGTGAGCAGCAATTTCATCTGGATTTGACCTGAGTGACCCTGCTACTTAGGCTGAGATATTAGTCTCACTTCCTGAGAGAGAGGCAGCTTATTAAAAACAACCATTCATTACCATAAGACATAGCAAAGCAGTTGGCTTCCTAATCTTTGGAAGCTCCAGATGAATATCTTTCCATGACCTAAAAGCTATTATGTGCAGTGCAGCAGAATGCAGCATTTCCCTGACAGAAAAAAAAAAGAAGAAGCTGGCAGTTGCGGCTGATTTTTAGCTGATGTTTGGGCCAAATAACTATTGTCTCTGTGAAATCTTGTTTAGTCACGCTGTGACTGTCCTGTACTTGCAGGAAAAATAGCTGTTGCATATTGTTGGCTGTGAGGGGGGAAAAAGGCAAAGCAGAGAAAAGGCAAACAGATGGTGTCAGGATCAGAGCTGCACGCATTAAGTCAACGTTAACCCAAACGACAGAACAGAAATGATTTGGAGGTAATATTAACCTTCAAGAACGAAAACTGATTTTAAAAAAATCTGATTATGACCAGATGAACTGGTCCAAGGGAAAACTTAAATCCATGCCAGGATTTCACAAATATGGAAACGCAATGAGAGACACTCGCTCAATAACAATTGATCTACTTACAGAGTGATGGCGATTGCCACCTAGAAAAGCTGGCATACATGGCTTCAACTCCACTGTTCACAAAGGACCATGAAACAGACTGAGCTGATTATGCTGCTGATTAGTTAGCAGGAAGAGAGACAAGCATCTTCATTTCGAAGATGCCTTCTTAATGAACAACTGACTTAGTGTCTGACCTAGCAATTTGGTCAAAGTTTAATTATGAATGACACCTAAGTACCTCCCAAATTAAGGGAAAAAAACCACACTGCACTCTTAGAAAAAGACGGTGTAGAAGGTATTGTTGAAAGACATCGGCCCATTTTTGCCAAACGTGAGCATGTTGACTCCTTGCTTTTAACATTTTTGAACACAGGCAAACAGATGGTGTCATGATCAGAGCTGCACGCCTTAAGCCAGTTAGTTAGCCCACCAAAATATGAATAAACAAAGCCCTTTCTCATAGACAAGGCATGTTTGATGGAAATGTATAATAGTTGAATAAACATAGGCTTTGCGCAATGAATAGAATACAGTGGGGCAAAAAAGTATTTAGTCAGCCACCGATTGTGCAAGTTCCCCCACTTAAAATGATGACAGAGGTCAGTAATTTGCACCAGAGGTACACTTCAACTGTGAGAGACAGAATGTGAAAAAAAAATCCATGAATTCACATGGTAGGATTTGTAAAGAATTTATCCGTAAATCAGGGTGGAAAATAAGTATTTGGTCACCTCAAACATGGAAAATCTCTGGCTCTCACAGACCTGTAACGTCTTCTGTAAGACGCTTTTCTGTCCCCCACTCGTTACCTGTATGAATGGCACCTGTTTGAACCCATCATCTGTATAAAAGACACCTGTCCACAGCCTCAAACAGTCAGACTCCAAACTCCGCCATGGCCAAGACCAAAGAGCTTTCGAAGGACACCAGGAAAAGTATTGTAGACCTGCACCAGACTGGGAAGAGTGAATCTACAATAGGCAAGCAGCTTGGTGTGAAAAAATCAACTGTGGGAGCAATCATCAGAAAATGGAAGACATACAAGACCACTGATAATCTCCCTCGATCTGGGGCTCCACGCAAGATCTCATCCCGTGGGGTCAAAATGATCATGAGAACGGTGAGCAAAGATCCCAGAACCACACGGGGGGACCTGGTGAATGACCTGCAGAGAGCTGGGACCAAAGTAACAAAGGTCACCATCAGTAACACACTACAACGACAGGGAATCAAATCCCGCAGTGCCAGACGTGTTCCGCTGCTGAAGCCAGTGCATGTCCAGGCCCGTCTGAAGTTTGCCAGAGAGCACATGGATGATACAGCAGAGGATTGGGAGAATGTCATGTGGTCAGATGAAACCAAAGTAGAACTTTTTGGTATAAACTCAACTCGTCGTGTTTTGAGGAAGAAGAATACTGAGTTGCATCCCAAGAACACCATACCTACTGTGAAGCATGGGGGTGGAAACATCATGCTATGGGGCTGTTTTTCTGCCAAGGGGACAGGACGACTGATCCGTGTTAAGGACAGAATGAATGGGGCCATGTATCGTGAGATTTTGAGCCAAAACCTCCTTCCATCAGTGAGAACTTTGAAGATGAAACGAGGCTGGGTCTTCCAACATGACAATGATCCAAAACACACCGCCCGGGCAACAAAGGAGTGGCTCCGTAAGAAGCATTTGAAAGTCCTGGAGTGGCCTAGCCAGTCTCCAGACCTCAACCCCATAGAAAATCTGTAGCGGGAGTTGAAAGTCCGTGTTGCTCGGCGACAGCCCCAAAACATCACTGCTCTCGAGAAGATCTGCATGGAGGAATGGGCCAAAATACCAGCTACTGTGTGTGCAAACCTGGTAAAGACCTATAGTAAACATTTGACCTCTGTTATTGCCAACAAAGGTTATGTTACAAAGTATTGAGTTGTATTTTTGTTATTGACCAAATACTTATTTTCCACACTGATTCACGAATAAATTCTTTACAAATCCTACCATGTGAATTCATGGATTTTTTTTTCACATTCTGTCTCTCACAGTTGAAGTGTACCTCTGGTGCAAATTACTGACCTCTGTCATCATTTTAGGTGGGGGAACTTGCACAATCGGTGGCTGACTAAATACTTTTTTGCCCCACTGTAACTGTCTGCAAACACAAAAATGTCTGCAAAATAACAGCTTTGGTGCCACAGCCCCTGTCCTGCAGCTGTAACCTCTCGATCTTTGTGAGTTAAAGTATCACAGACACCAAAAGAGGCCAAAAAAACCAAAACAGCAACAAAAATCACCCTTGGTAAAGTGTTTACATATCTTGAGTGTCTTAAATAATTTTGAGAAAATTGGACAAGTTGGTCTTTTTATTTGTTTAATTGTTTGTTTTACATTGTTCTGATAGAAAATGTTTTGCTTAGATTAATAATTTGGAGGAAATAGATGGTTGTGGCTCCCTAAAAAAATCATCTCCCTAAAACAGATCAGTATCTTGACTGACATGAATCTGCAGTGAAACATGAGGTAGATGAGGTAGTTATGCTTTTTTTTCTTTGAATATGGCATTGAGGAAGCTAAGCTAAACTGAACAGATTTGGTGAGTCTGCATATTATTATATTTTCAGGCACCCTACCAGCTATACTTATCTCAACACTGACATTACAAATTTGCAGTAGATTTAGATAACTATCAAATCTGTTAAATCCTTTTTTGTTTTTAATCCCAGAATGCACAGACCCAGCCCACCCATGAGTGACTTTTTAAAATGTAAAACACTTAAATTTTCTTTGTTTTTCTTTCAAAGGAGCTACAGAGAACTGAAAATGGGGTTATCTTATCAAGGCTTCCTTGTAAATGATCTCGAAAAATATAACCTCATGAAATTGTTTTCTGGTAATTCTTTTTAGAATAAAAGATGAAAGCACACACTATAAAGAGATTGTGTATTGTGTTCCTTGAAATCTTCAACAATGTCAACCTGAAGATAACTGGAGCATAGTAAGAGCTAGTGTAAACATGCCTCTATTTGTAGTTCCAGCTTAATCTGTGAGCTTCAAGAAACTGATAGATATGCAGAAGACTGCATAAACAAGGGTTCCATGTATGGTCTTACAACTGAAACAAAGCAGGAGCAATACCTCCCATTTTTAAGGCGTATTTATATGTTTTCACTGTCTTGTTTTGCAGGACACTGTATGTAAGTTGGGCACAATGTGAGTTCTGAACTGCTTTTAATCCATTTATTTTAGGTGTGCTGGTGTGGCTTGCTGCTGAATCAGAGGTGGGCAATAGAAAGGCTAAGGCTTCAACAGAGAACACAGGGTTTTTCCTGTTCCTCTTCTCCCAGCATTAATGGCTAGAGCATTCCTATTACCTGCTCTGAGCCCTGAAGATGGGATTCCTGTGGTGCAGGCCGGGAGCTGCTCTGCTGCACTGCATTGTGATGAGTTCTCCACTGATGTTTTCCTGCTTTTGCTCCTCTCAACTCTGCCAGTTCTACTTTTCTCTCCTGCCTGTCTTCAAGCGTGGTGTAGTTTCTCAATACGTCTGCTACTTTGTGCCCCTTTATTCTAGCCTATTGCTGAATTCATGTGCATGTTATTTGCACTCATTTCATTACTATTTTGCAGTAAATAAATATATCAAGATTCAAAGATGTCACTGACTATTCTAGTGAAGTCATAATACTATTGTATGCACTTTACCTTGGTTTTTGCAACTTTTTCATGTTGAGGATAACATCTCATTTTAAGTAGGGTATGATTTTACGCTTTTTAGAGCACGCGCTTTTTATTTTTAAAACTGTATCTATCTACTCAGCAATCTTAATTCTACAGTTTAAACAGGTTTTTTTTATATTGACACATTTGATAGTGGATTCAGAATACCAAAACATTTGTTATATTTATTTCAACTATCATTAACTTCACCAAACTGTGATCCACAGATTTTTAAATAAAGATTTTTTCAGTTATTACTGTGCATATATGTATATACTCCAAAAGCTGATGCAAAACATTCTCATCACAGCTTTCATGGTTCTGCATTTAATTCAGCTTGTTAACAATCTCAACTGCTGCATTGACGTCCATCACAGCTAATGAAGTAAGGCTTTTCATTTCAGCAGGATCTATTTTGGGGTTGTTTTGTTTTCAGACTCGAAAGTTAGACTATAAACTTATACTTGTAGAATTCTTACATCCTGTCTCTAGCTTCAAACAGATAAACTGTAACGTCAAAGATAGATAAAATGAGATCGTTTCTCAAATAAAATGAGGTGTTTTGTAATCACTGACTATGCTGCATATCAGGAGAAAGTTATAATCAGTGTCATTGTGAAGCTAAAAATAGTAAAAACCAACAAAAAACAGCATTATATTAGTCACATGTGCTCAGAATGATATTTTTTAATCATCTCTGCCCAATACTGTCATTTTTTTTTCTCTTTTCTAAGTTCTGTACTCGTTCCCATTCTGCTCTTTCTACTAATTCTTCTCTATGTTGTCACTCCACGTCCTGCTCTCAGACACCATCATTCTCTCATCTGTTCACACTCTCTTGGGAACCCTGTTTGTCTCCTTATTCCCTCTACATACTCCTCTCCAATTCTCCCCTCCTACTTTCTCTTTCTTCCTCAGGAGTCTCTTGTCACTTCCCAAGTTCCCAGCGGTACATCTTGGAACAAACAATCCAGAGATGGAAATGAAATATGGACAGAGTTAAAAAGAATATAGACACTGGAGGATCAAGAATATTGCACTGACAATGAAATGTTTCAGTAACATGTACTGGGATGTAACACCATCTAATTAAAATACAGTGAAGTACCCATTGAACAATGTGAATATGTACACTTGTGTGGCTTTGGATGTGTGTGTTTCACAGGTGGACTTGATAAAGTGAAGACGAAGTCCATATCCATATTCCCCAGACAGCCCCTTAGCATTTCTCCAGGCTCCCGCCCCTCCTAGTTTCACACCCATTTTTTTTCAGGGCAGTTCAGACGTGGGGCCCCTCTTTTGCTCTGGGTTTGACAGAAACCAGTATCTTCCCCATCTGAGCCTGCATGAAGTCTGGGTCTCTCATCACAGAGCTGGTTGCCTGACAGCTCATCCATTCAGCCCAACCCCAGAAGGCTTTGCCCCAGTGCTCACTGCTTTAACTAGGTCTCCATAACAAACCTCTTTGCAGTGTTGACTGTGGAAAGCTGAAGCTGAAACTGGCCAACCTGTATGGTGGTTGGGAGGGGGATGGAATCGAAGGGGTGAACAAGGAAGGACTCTGGGAGTAAGACATGGAAAATGAAGTAAGGCAGAATGAAGAGAGATGCTAAAGTCAATAAGTAACCTAATAGAGCAGGGTGGGCATACCAGACATTCCTCTTTGCAGTCCCTTGTGGGTAGTGCAAGGAGCAATTTTTCAAGTTAAAAGAAGGATCTGGGTTAGATGTGAGGCCCATGAGAGTCAATGTGGCATTTGCACTATGCATTGGGTACCAGCTGAAAAAAAGACAAGAAATACTGTAGAGGAAATAATAATTTGTCAGTGTTACTGACAGTACAAGGGGGAAAAAGCAAACAAACAAAAAGGAGCCATCCTCAATAAAAGAAAATAGTTTTCAAAGTTTTGTTGGAGACTTTGAGAGAAGTGACGATTTAAAAACACCTTCATTGAGAAGAATATTGGCGGAAGCCTCTGTTTTAATCACTTAGACCTAGATACAGAGGAGCTAAACTAAAATAGCTCTGTGTTCCGCCCCGCTTATTCCCTCACGTCTGAGTGGGTGCACGATTGCTGAATAACCTCCTCCACACTCCGATGGTGGCCAGCTTCTACTACAGATGGAGGGAAATTGGATGGATAGAAAAAGAAATAGAAATAGGACAACCTTGGCCTGAAGCAAATAAAACAGAAGTGAGAATCAATTTTATCATCCAATTATCATTTTGGCCTGACCCCCGTGCACTCAATATTAGTAGTTTTAGTAATAGATTTAAAAGTACTTTCTCTAAATCCCAATTAGAGCTAGTACACACACATACAGTAGACATGGGGATCTTATTAAATATCTGTTGTGTGTGCTTGGTATATACGTAGACTTTTGTATAGTGAAAGTTGGACACCCCCGTATCCTTATATTCATGTTAGTTAACACTAAATTAACCCTAATATCATTTTAAACTGAACAGAAGGAACATATTTTATTTCCTCAAAATGAAGCCCACCATGGAATCGGCATGATTAATCATGCTGCGAAATTGCTCCTTGGCTGCTGCCTCTACATGCAGATCTTCACAGAGCTATCTGTATAATTTGCTAGTTTAACATCACTGAGCATCACCATCTGAATCTCTTAGTTTTATTCATTTTGATCTGGAGAACTGACGAGTGAGAGGGCATTTATCAAACTTTCCAAGAGTGACAAAAAAAAGAAAGCTGAAGAAATTATTTGTGCAGATGTTTCACTAATGAAAGTTGTCTGAAATTATTTAAAATTTTGTGTTTTACATGAAATCAGCGAACTGCCTAGCTCTCATTGTTACTGTGTATGGGTGCATACATGAAAAACTCAAAAACTATGATGGATCCTCTAGAACTTATCCTCTGAGCTACTCACAGTGGTACTATAAAGCATCACAAATATCTTCTCTTTGTAGTTAAAGCTTGGCTAGCTGACCTTGAGAAAAAAATGAAGTATTATGCACCACAGATGAAATGCTGCCTGCATTTCCCATTACAGTCAATAAGAGCTGGGTTATCTATCAGTTCGTATCTAAAATGTCAAACTTCAGTTGTGTTCATTGATGGGATTGTGTGAGAAAAGGGTGTTGTGGCTACATTTTAATGCATATTATGGGCTTATTGACATATAGCTGCAGGATTCTGAGACGTTTTCTTCAGTTTCCAGCAGCAAACTGTAAACTGGTTTCTATAAATGGCACACTAGTGAAATCTCCACAAAGCTCTAAAATTCTTTTACTTTTTTTACTTTACTTTTACACCTCTACACAAACACATGGCATCGAAGGGCCCAAGTTCTGTGAATTCTGAGGCTGTAGCTGCGCATATGTCAAAGCAGTAGGCTTTTAAAGCTGACTAGGTATGAAGAAATCTGACTGCACTCCCACGGGATCCCCTTCATTTTTATAATGTATAAAAATCTCAGTATGAAAATCTGCCCCTATAAATTTCAGCGCTAAAATTCACACATCTCCTAAACGAGCTCAACATTTTAGAAACTATGCTCCTTACTGCAAGCTCAAAGTGAATGATGTCAGTGTGACATGTAGATAAATACAGATTTTCTAAAGAATAATTAACAAGCTGACAAACCAGACAATTCCCACCACAAAGGGGAAACAGATTCAGATGCTGAAAGTGCAGAAAACATGCATATACAATATGTAATAGCATTTCTGTCCCATGCAAAAGGCTGTGCAGTCACCAGGCATGGTTGCTCAATAGCAGAGGTCATTGACCCTTAGCCCAACTATTTGTGCACCTTAAAGGCCTCTTTATGTTCCCTGTATTTGCGCCTGTCACTCCTGGACTCTGCAGCTGCTTCCAACAATAACCTCTGCCAGCATGCCACAGACCTGAGCTGTTCTTGGAATAACAGAAAATTTATTCAAAGAGCTGAACAAATAGAATGAACACTTAGAACACACTTTGTGCCCTTCAGCTGTGATAAAGGCATGATTCCAGTCCCACACAGAGACAGATTGATTTTGCATGTTGAATTCTGTAAGTCTCATACATTGTTCGAATTGGAAAATTGAACCTTGATTCAATAAATAGTGGGACCTTTTGTGCATTACAGGATGAACACAATCCTGCCAAGACATAATCCTTCTAACCTCAGACTTTGGGGACGTGCAAGCAAAGCAAAATCACAGTGCAGTTACAACGACAGTGAAACATCACAACACACATTTCCATTTGAGGCCCTGAAAACTAATTAATCTCATATGGGACCGAACAATAATGTAGTGGTTACTGTTGCCTGACAGCTAAAAGTTTTCTCTTGTTGGCTTGAGCCTTCCTGTGCACAGTCTGCATGTTCTCCACGTGTGGTTTTCCTTCAGGTTCTCTGATTTCGTCCCACAGTCCAAAGACATGTTTGTTTGAATAAAGTCTTTTAAGCAAAGCACTTGAGCAAAACCACATCCATTTGAGGGCACTTAACGTGTGTAAGGTGGGTTCTTTTTGACACTTGATATTTTCAGTCACGCAAGCTGCAAAGATTCAGTCATCACCTGGTAAAACTCTACAGCTCTGATAATGTGTCTGTTTATTCAAAGCAGTACTTTATGCCAGATGCTCACAGTGAGAACATTAACACAAAAATCTTTAGACTGTTACAGTGTTTGCCATTGTTATTACTTCATGTTAGTATGTAGAAATGTGAATGAAAAAGTTTTACCTAATTATTGGGGTATGCAAAGGCAGGGCACGAGAACATTTCCATCACTTTCATGCAAATTCATTCACTGTTTGAATTATTTGAACTGATTTGCATTATTAGAGCTACTCACATGCCAAAAAATACTATAGATTATCGTCAAGTATTAAAAGAAAAAAAAAAGTTTTTTGGCCTTAATGGCATGGGATGGGTTACATCTGCTGGGTAGGTTGGATATATAATTCTACCACTGAACTTGATGTAATTGCCGTAAGTGTGCCAGGGGGACAATGTGCAAAGATGCAGTCCAATATGAGGTGGCTGAGGTTAGTAATAAAACTTAAAGTTATTGTAACAGTTTCCGTGGAGACTGATAGTAATCCATATGGGAACCTTGCAGAGACTGAAGCTTTTAACCTGAAGGCCAGAAAAGTTTAATTTCGCTAGATAAATGGCACCAGAAAGGAAGCTAAAAGTGATGACTGAACTCTTACTCTTCTGCTTGTCTCTTCTGCATGGCACATCTGATTTTGTCTTTTTGTGCACAGAAACGTTTCATTTACATTTTGCTATGAATACAGCATTTTAAAAATTTCTTTAAATCTTTGCAAATTATTTTTTTAAATGGAAACAAATAGAGGATATTAATTTTAATTCCTGTGGTCAAACAATATTGTAAATGTGGTCAGCAAGTCCATTTCTCTGGAGCAATCACTGATTAAGTGGGCATTCTGTGTTCTTGAGCGTCTTTTTTTAGCTATTCAATTAAATTCAATTCAATTTTATTTATATAGCGCCAAATCACAACATAAGTCGCCTCAAGGCGCTTCATAGATACAGAGAAAAACCCAACAATCATATGACCCCCTATGAGCAAGCACTTTGGCGACAGTGGGAAGGAAAAACTCCCTTTTAACAGGAAGAAACCTCCGGCAGAACCAGGCTCAGGGAGGGGCGGCCATCTGCTGCGACCGGTTGGGGTGAGAGAAGGAAGACAGGATAAAAGACATGCTGTGGAAGAGAGACAGAGGTTAATAACAGATATGATTCAATGCAGAGAGGTCTATTAATACATAGTGAGTGAGAAAGGTGACTGGAAAGGAAAAACTCAATGCATCATGGGAATCCCCCGGCAGCCTACGTCTATTGCAGCATAACTAAGGGAGGATTCAGGATCACCTGGTCCAGCCCCAACTATATGCTTTAGCAAAAAGGAAAGTTTTAAGCCTAATCTTGAAAGTAGAGATAGTGTCTGTCTCCCGAATCCAAACTGGAAGCTGGTTCCACAGAAGAGGGGCCTGAAAACTGAAGGCTCTGCCTCCAGTTCTACTTTTAAATACTCTAGGAACAACAAGTAGGCCTGCAGAGCGAGAGCGAAGTGCTCTAATAGGGTGATATGGTACTACAAGGTCATTAAGATAAGATGGGGCCTGAAAGTGATTGTATGGTGGAGTGTGCTAACACTACCATGAAGCACGGACTGTTTCATAAAGGTGAAATGCAGGTTCAGACATGTCTCTCTACATTTATATAAATGTTCAAATGTACTAGTGGCTTTAAGTTTCCAAATCACAATTAATTTTTTGCTTTACTATAACATTTTTGTCATGCAGGTTATACACACAGGAGCTCATTAAAAATAAGAAAGCAATACAAGGACAAAAGGCCTGAAACTTCCAATAGAGAAGTCCTTGTTTCCACAGTGTCATTTTTAACATCACCATGTCTGCCACATGAGAACGTGCACGCCATTTGATACAAGACCTTTTCATAAGATACACAATAATATGATTGTTCTTGGAGTCTCCTCTTGCTTTAGTCCTCAGCTGATAATGATTGTGAAAGATTGACAGTATGACTTTTTAAATGTAAAATTCTAAATACATTTCCTTTAAAGTATTTGGTGTCACAATTCACATAAAGATAAACAGTTTCTAGCAGTCTGACTGAGTGGGGGGAGTCCAGTGACAGCCAAAGACCTATAAGAAGGTGTCCATGTGACTTACATTTCATTGTTTTTCTTCTACTGGTAGGGTAAAGTAGGCAGCAAAAGTGTTACAACACTGCTTCCAGTTCACACTCTGATTAAGAGGTTTTTAGTTCCCACATTTAGAAAAGCTAAAGAAAAAACAGGTTTTTATCCACTTGTTGTGCTGATGAAATGATGACTGTGTTTCCACACCCGAGCATCTCCTGCACTCCTGCACTTGCTTTGTGTTTTATTTAATAGAAACAAGCCATTAAATTAAAAAAAGAAAAGATATGTGGTCATTGATGGCCTCTCTAGCTTAGCACTGTTCATGTGCAGCACGTCTTAAAGCTAAATGTTTAATAACTCAGTGTCCCAGACACCAAATATTTAAACACTTTATTACTCTCAGGCGGACTAAGATTTCAGTTTGAACAATAAGCTCAGAATCCAAACTTTTTCATAGTGAATAATCTTATTGATAGTGAGTAATTTATTAGTTGACGTTTGGTCCATTTTCACTGTTTTCTTTCTGCCACATGATCTCTGTCCTCTGGGGACCCTCAACATGAACTTTAATTGAAAACAATTTAACCCTCATCTTACCTGTGCTAATATATACATATTATCCTAGTCATAGCTCTTTAGTTACTTAGTTGTCTATCTCCATTTCCATCCAAATGTATGATATTTTTTTTTGTTTGTTTTTAGAAATCTTTCAGTCAGAACTTGGTATATTATCTTTATTTGGTTGAAATCCTGAATGATTAAGTCCTGTAAGCTATTTTGATGACAACTCTTAAGAAGGTTTGTGTAAAACTCAACTTTGTTGCTTAATTCTTGCTCAGCAAGTTGAAATTTTGTTTTTTTACATTTTTTCAAGCCATTTTATTTAGTGCATGTCATACTGTACACACACTTGTATCTCCCAGAGAAGGTATCTTTGGCCAGTTCATAGATTTCTTCTAAACCTCTGCATGAAGGAAAAAAACACAAGAATTAAAAATAAATGTGTAAAATATGTGTATTTACAAGGATCTATCTAAAAAAGGAACAAGAATGCAATAATTGATGTTACCAGATATTTTCAAGGAGAAGCGATGAGCAGATGAATGCTCGAGCTTAGAAAGAAACATGAGCAAAGTGCCATAAACTCATGAGGCAATAAAAAAAAGAAAGTTATAGATTTGAATCTCATGTTGCAAATGAATAAAATAAAGAGCCATTGAAGTTAATCACATTTTTCTGAGACTGAATAAATTATTCAGAGTAATTTAAAGCAATTTCAATATATATATATTTTTATTATTATTTTCAGATGATTATTTTCAGTGTACCAGTGACATTACTTTTACCACGAGGCAGATGAAGTTAAACTGGTTTGCCTACTGCTGAAATCACAAGCTGGCTTGGGAGATAAACACATCCTTCTGTGCTGAAGATGACCGACAATGACACGAACGTCTTCTCCTAATTCAGCTCTGGAGGCCTTCATTTATAGTTGCCTTTCAGACACTCTGACAGTCTGGCCAGAGTAGATGGAGCAGGTTCAGCCAGGGCACAGCCACTTGATTTTGACTTGTCAAGGAAAAAGTGGTTGGCAGGAAGAAGCTGTTAGTTCTTGATTCCTTGATTGTGATTTAATCTCTGTGTTTTTACATTCCTTATCTATATGGAGCAATAGAATCTGTGGCATGGTTTTTGGCTTTAACTTATTAAAAAATAAAGAAAAACATCCACATGGAGAGCGCACATCAAAATTAATTTCTGCAAAACAAATACTGAAAAATCTTTGAAAGATAAGAAAAAATGAAATTAAAGAGACCAACATGGGGACAAGTGAAAAAAGCAAGGCAAAAACGCGAGAGCATTAAAGGTAAGAGGTCAAGAGCTACGAGGGCGAAGAAGCTACACACTAAAAAAGGAAGAGTCTAAGAGGGCTGAGGAAGCCATGAGGTGCACACTACAAAGTGAGATTAAAGAGTTAGAGAGCTACGTTGAGCTTAAAGCCAGAGTTTCAGTGTCACGACAGTGGCTTTTTTTCTACGTCACTATGGGAACAGGTTATGCTCGAGTTTTGGTTTAGAATCAGCTACAAGTGCAAATTCTTTTATTTACTGCATGGGTTCAGTGGTTCTCTGCTTGGCAAATATGATTTATATGTGCAACTTATGCTGGGCCTCACTAAAACAACCAAATGAACCCCAGCTGTAAAGTTACAGCATCACAAACTGTGCATTACCTTTTCACTGGAATTCGTATGCATTCAGTTGGTAATGCAAAAAAAATGAATAAATATTTTCGTAGTTCAATCTAATCTGCTGTTACATCTGTTTTACATTCCTGGAATTGCAGATACTATCACGCAGATTAGAAGATTGAAACCGTTTATCACCAAGAATAAATAAAATTAATTTCAAACTAATGTAATTTCCACATCCTCTTTATTAGGCTATGCGGAATTGTCAGACTCTGAAAGTGCCGCCATTACATTGGAAAAAAATATAAAATAAATATATTCAGTGCTTAACAGTCCTTTTAGTTATTTACAGTCCCAGATTCAGTTCTTTCCTCCAGGTCCTGGTGTGCCACAGAAATAGGGGAGGCATGATTAGATGATAGCTGCTGGCCTCGCCGGTCAAGATCCCTTGAACCTACTGCACCACCCTGACCTACAGCCAAGCCACAGATCACACCTCTCTATTATTCTTTTATACTTTATTATTCTTATTTTAGCAATGCTGCATTTTACTGTTACAGTTTTTTTGTTCTTTATAGGTCTTCCTAGATCATCTGACTAGAGTAGGTGGAACTCATATGGATCATTTTGTGTGGGGAAAAAGAATCATATAACACGTGACCTAAAATAGTGAGAAAACCTTTTTGTCATTCTTCATTTTCCTGTATCTGTATCTAAGTAATTAATGATTAAATTTAATGATTAAAATAGTTTAATGATTAAGCTTCTTTCTATCTTAATATCTTCACAAATCTGTGCTGGTTTAATAGGAAACTACAGGTAAGTAAGTATAAGTTATTTTGATCAGGCCAGTTTCCAGAGGTCAGTTTTATGGTCAGCGCTTTAGGTTATTCTTAGGCATTATGATAAAAATGTTGTGGCTTCTGTCATATTTTGACATGCATAGAAATCATCTTTCCAGCTTGAAACAATGACAATCTTACTCCATTAGATTTACCAATTTATTTAAAAATCAGCAAGAATACCAAATTATCTGATCACGTAAGGGAAAAACATTCACGTGTAGGTTGGGGTAAGACATGTGATGACGTTTGTCTGCCTACATGTTAACCTTGCCACAGTTGTGCATTTCTAGATGTGATTTTTGATATGTACAGCTTTCATCACAAACACCATGAAAATACCATGAAATGTGGCCGAGAGATGAAAAACATGCAAAATATGACATTAGCTTTTGTGCCCCTCAAGTTTGCCATTGGTGTCAAGCAGAGCAAGTGCAGCATGCATGCAGTAGTTATAACTAACACAGATCATATAGAATTCAGTAGGTGCAGTATTTGCAATGCCCAAATGGTTTCGACAAGTATGTGGTAACTGATATAACTGTGAAACTCAATAGCTCTGCCATCAAACCCATTTTGATTAAGCCCAAGATACTGATGTCTGGCAGAAGCCTCTGCTATCCGGTCTGATGTCTTGATGACAGAAACTTCAGTTCCCTGTTTGGGACAATTACTCCCACACAAGCTCTGGAGACTTGAGACAAGGCTTCATGACTGAAAGAGAAAGTACCATATAAACTGTGACAAATATGACATGCCTGCTGACTGGTATACGACAGAGAAACAAAAGCTCAGTTCTCTGACTATCCTAAGATGTATTTTGTCATCACACCTGGGCTTGCTCAATGCTTTTCAATTTTTAAAAAGAGACTAACAAATGGGAAACATGTTTTGACAAGTATTTCTTTTAGTAAAGTTTTGAAAGGAAGGGACCGTATATCTTGAAGAACTGTTCTACAAAGGCATGACCTTAGTCTCACAACAGCTGAAATTTCACCTGAACTCTTCCTTCAACACAAACCTTGAAAAAAATATGTTATAATGCTCATTTTCTGTGCTTCTCTACAACAGATGTCTTTTAAAAGTAGTATTTTGTGCACACAGTTTTTGGTGCAGACAGAGGAAATTAAAACATTGCCTTAGAGCATGAAGATGAGTAAGTCCTGTTTGAAGTTTATTTTTCAAGGAGGGAAGCATTTGTGTATTATACGGTGAGCTGAATAAATATTTAGAAAGCAATAGATTTAAAGTCCATAGCCAGAGTCTTTAACAAAAATAGAGAAAGCAATACCAGTGTGCTATTGTGTCTTCACAACTTCAAGGCTAGACAAATATGTTAGAGGTGATTATTACAAAGAATTTTAGAAAACCAAAAGGAATATTAACCTAAAGACAAAGTAAGCACTGGGTTACAGACAGCTGGCTGACACCTCTTCACATTGTGGATTTAGACTGAGTAATTTGAATTTCCCTAACAGTACAGCTCTGCTCACTGGGCCCCAGCAGGGAGAAGGTTGACTAGAGGGTCATTACAGACTGTTTTTCATTAATTGTTTTGCCTTTGAGATTTGTCCTGCATTTAAATCGCTTTCATAATTGAATATTAAATATTGAAGGTTCAGCTCGACTTTTACCATGACTTCTCGATGTTACTGTTTGCACTCTTATCTTGTTTTTACTTCTTTTCCATCATAAAGCAGAGGTTCCAACTTACGTCATTTTGCAGTAATGTGCCAGTGCCAACCTGTATATAACCTGATATTTCTCAGTGAAAATGCACAGCATCATTATGGATTAGGTATTTCCGCCGCTTGTGGAAAAGAACTGCCTGTCATCACTTGAAGTCGGTGAGTATCGCTCATTTTCTATGTCTCTGGTCACCACATTGTTGCTAATTGCTTCCTGTGTGAATGGAGCTTTAGGACACCAGAAGCAGAAGGCTGGCAGAAACAGAAGAAATAAAGCTTTTTGTGAAGTTGTGAATACATTATCAGCACATTGTCAGTTGAAGAAGCTCAGTATCACATCATCTCTGTTTGTTCGTGTTAAAAGTGGGGAAAAATGTAACAGGCAAGAAAAATAGTTCATAGCTGTTTCTTGTGGGAAAAAAAGATGAATGGAACACTACATTAAAACACACATCTCCAAAATTCTATTGAGGTCCTCGTTTAAGCGAACACTCTTACCATCTATGATTTGTATATAATTAAGAACTCTGAGTTCTTTGCATTTGACAAACTTTTATATTTCAGATCATCCAACAAATTTTAATATTAGACAAAGATAATCCAAAAATAAAGTCAATTTATTTGATCATTTATTAAGGGGAAAAAAATCTATCCAAATCTACCTGGCCAGATGTGAAAAACGAATTGGCCCCATAGTTAAGAATTGTGATGAACCACATTTTTGGGAAAACTGAATTAAATGTCTTTAGCCACAGCCAGGCCTGATTACTGCCAGAGCTGTTAAATCAAGAAATCAGTTAGACAGAACATGTCTGACAAAGTAAAGTGGGCTAAAAGATCTCAAAAAGTAACACATCCTGCCACAATTTGAAGAAACAGCCGAGAAACAAAGTCAGAAATGTTTGGTTCTGCTTACATCTGGCATAAGATTCATAAAAAGAGCATCATACCAACAGACAAATGTGATGGTGGTAGTGTGACATCGGGGGCTGTGTCGCTGCTTCAGGAACTGTATGAATTGATGGAAATTTGTATGAGGGCGTAACACTTTTTCACATAGGACCAGGTAGGTTTAACCATTCAAAAGCTATATTTTGTATTTATCTTTTTCTAACATTAAACTTTGTTTGATGATCTGAAAGTGTGAAAGTGTCACAAATATGCAAAAAGTAGAAACGGTTTCCTAAAAAATTAAGAAAGCATCATATACGTTTTTATTAGCACCATAATTTCTCTAGGCAAGGATTTTATACTCAGTAACAAAGGGCTGTCTCTCTTTTCCTCTTTTATACACTTACCGTAATACCAAAGTCTGAGTATTATATCACTTTCGTCTTGGTCAATTCTAGGCAATGACGGTAGATCAATAAGACATGCTGTTCTCCTCTCATGGTGTTTGGAGATGATGTCAGAGTGGAGTGATGAATGACAGAATAACAGGCTCAGCAGTCGAGAAAAATGAGCTGGACAGGGAACAGGGGGTCAACCAGGTTAATGGTGTTGGCCGTGATTATTTGCAGGTGCGAATGATCTGAGATTAATCATTTAGGGGCAAAGCTTGAATGACAGGACATGAGAAATGGCAGTGATCAAACTGGAAACGCTCATGAGCTCTGCACCACCTTCACGAACATGAAACAACAACACGAGGCAAGGGTAAATATTGCTGCACTCCACTTTGCACAGTGTTTTCCAGGATGCTCATTGATTTTCATGCACTTAGGTCTGTCATTATCACTGTGAAATAAAACTGACAATATGTCCTGAAATTTATCAGAAATAATGTCGAGTATTTTGTAGATCCTCATCAATGTTAGGTGTATTCAATCCAATTAAATTGATTTTATTTATATATGGCAACAATTCACAACAACAATTGATTCCAACTGCTAAAACTGTAAGTTAAAGACACCACAATATTAGAATGAAACCCCAATCATCAATCACATGGCCCTCTATGAGAAAGTACTAGGTGACAGTAGGAGGGAAAAACTCCCTTTTAAGCGAAAGAACACAACATTGGCTCTTTTCAAGCATCTGCGCAGAGACCATGCTAGCAGATAGCTGCCAAAGAACCCAGCCGCAAAGCTTGAAACTAGACTTTAACAGGTAACGAAGATGTCATTCTTGTAGCCTGTGCATGTTCCTACAGTAAGATCACTGCAGTGTTGTCTCTTTGGACCGGTTTTCAGTTTTGTTTTGTGTCGTCATTTTTGTTGTTACATGTAAAGACTAAAAGAAAGATCATATAAAATAGCGATTGCATCTGGAACTATTGGAGATTATGTATCGGAATTTCAGGAACGCCACGCCTCCAAACAAGCTCCTTCCGGTTGTCATCTACACTCAACAAAAATATAAACGCAACACCTTTGTTACTGCTCCCATTCCCCATGGGATGGACGTAGAGACCTAAAATTCATTCCAGATACACAATATAACCATCCCTCCCAAACAGTGGTCACAAATCAGTCCAAATGTGTGGTAGTGGGCACATCTGCTATATTGAGATAATCCATCCCACCTCACAGGTGTGCCACATCAGGATGCTGATCTGACATCATGAGTAGTGCACAGGTGTACCTCAGACTGCCCACAACAAAAGGCCACCCTGGAATGTGCAGTTTTTTGCGCTATTGGGGGTCTGGGGACCCAGAACCGGTCAGTATCTGGTGTGACCACCATTTGCCTCATGCAGTGCAACACATCGTCGCATGGAGTCTATCAGATTGTCAATTGTGGCCTGTGGAATGTTGGTCCACTCCACTTCAATGGCTGTGCGAGGTTGTTGGATATTCGTGGGAACTGGTACACGCTGTCGTATACGCCGGTCAAGCACATCCCGAACATGCTCAATGGGTGACATGTCCGGTGAGTATGCTGGCCATGCAAGAACTGGGACATTCTCAGCTGCCATCTGCCCTGAACAATGTGAACCATGATTCATCCGTGAAGCGCACACCTCTCCAACGTGCCAGACGCCATCGAATGTGAGCATTTGCCCACACAAGTCTGTTACGGCGACGAGCTGGAGTCAGGTCAAGACCCCGATGAGGACGACGGGCATGCAGTTGAGCGTCCCTGAGACGGTTTCTGACAGTTTGTGCAGAAATTGTTTGGTTGTGCAAACCAATTGTTCCAGCAGCTGTCTGGGTGGCTGGTCTCAGACGATCTTGGAGGTGAACCTGCTGGATGTGGAGGTCCTGGGCTGGTGTGGTTACACGAGGTCTGCGGTTGTGAGGCCGGTTGGATGTGCTGCCATATTCTCTGAAACGCCTGTGGAGACGGCTTATGGTTGAGAAATGAACATTCAATGCACGGGCGACAGATCTGGTTGACATTCCTGCTGTCAGCATGCCAATTGCACGCTCCCTCATTGCTTGTGGCATCTGTGGCATTTTGCTGTGAGACAAAACTGCACATTCCAGGGTGGCCTTTTGTTGTGGGCAGTCTGAGGTACACCTGTGCACTACTCATGATGTCAGATCAGCATCCTGATGTGGCACACCTGTGAGGTGGGATGGATTATCTCAATATAGCAGATGTGCCCACTACCACACATTTGGACTGATTTGTGACCACTGTTTGGGAGGGATGGTTATATTGTGTATCTGGAATGAATTTTAGGTCTCTACGTCCATCCCATGGGGAATGGGAGCAGTAACAAAGGTGTTGCGTTTATATTTTTGTTGAGTGTATATAGGTTCTGCAAGCTGTTCATTCTCGTTTACGTGCCCCACCCTCCCACCTTGTTCTCGATTCTTTAACTTCTTTACTCCTATTTAGTACATGGGGATCTGCCAGGCCTGGGAGCCGTCGCCAGGCCCCTTCGAGGCCTTCCCCAAACCGCAGCTCAGTTCATTCACCTTTACCTACTAAAATGCTGTCAAACCTAAAATGAGGACGTGGGCCCAGCTAGTGAAACAGCTTATTTCAGATCATGTGGCTGAGTAATGCAAAAGCAGTGTAACAAATGACTTTATTTCAGAAATAATTAAGCACAGTATAAGATGTACAGTATTACTTTTAACAAAAGGGACGAGTAATGTGCAATACATTACTTTTTCAGTAATCAACCCAAAAGTGTTTGGTGTCTAAGAGTAGATAGACAGATAGACACGCAATGAAATGTGTAGTCTATTCTAAATAGAGTGGTCTACTCCAGCACGATAAGGTGGCGATTCAAGTGACAATCAATACTTATGCTTTCCTTTGTTTTAATGGTCAGGGCATTCTGTCAGTGATGCGATACTTTGAATGGGGGATACTCTCCCCAGAGACACAATAGAAAAATGTCTGATTAGTTGCACAGAAAGCAACAAAAACAAATCTGTGTAACACTGTGATGTCACAGATAATCAAATCAGTGACGGTTTATATTTAAATCTTAGTTCATTGATTTTTTTTTTCATCTAGTGAATCCAGAGCTTTCACAGAATACCTTGAAGATGGTTTGCCAGAGATGTACACACGCTGGGTATATTTACACACTGTCCTCTCAGGGGCATGTCAAGCATGTTGTGCTCAGTTGCCTGACCGGACCAAAGCACATTACCCAAGGCTCTGACAAGAAGACATACATACATGTTTTTAAGACACACTTGAGAGCTCCAGAAAGCAGCTGATATAGATTTATTTGCTCTGCTTAAAATGCGTCTGCACGTACGTCTACCCCAGCTGTCTGTGTGGCGCAATCAGAGGCTTAGTTCTGGGAATACCGTTGGAAAAGGAGAAAGTGTGGGTAGAGTTCCAGAAGGAAAGACTCTGATATTGCAAGCTGTACATTAATATACATATATCTATATGTGTGAGTGTGCATACACTGTCTATGACAGAAATCAAGTTGGGGCTTAAACACTCAGAATGAGGATGCATTTGAAAAGTAGTGGCTCTTGGGCTTAAATCTGTCCTCAGAAGTCAAGTCAGCTCTGTGTTGTCTGCAGCAAGGAAAGCAAAAAAGATAAATTGCCCACTCAGGTCCAGTTTGTGTTCACATTGCTTAATTACAAATGGACCAAGGACAGTACATTTAGTCATAAGAATTGATAATGCATGCTACTGGGTTTCAGTATAGAAATACAAACAACCATCTGCATATAAACAGCAATAATAGAAGGAAAGTTGCAAATCAACTGTTTACTTAGCCTGACACATGCATACACACCCACTAATTTGTAGAAGAAGACATTATTTTAAATTTTCTGTAACACAAAAACCTTAAAAACATAAAATGCTGCTATTAAAAAAAATATTGCAAAATGTGATTACATCAAATATGAGATGTATAGGAACAACAAGTCTTGCAGATTCTGTTTTAACAATTTAATTCTTGTTTCTTAATGATTTTTCACCAGGGACATTTTCATAAGGCAATCATTTAATCACGATCAGAACATTTTTCTACCAGTGGCCTTTCACTGGACTAAAAGCACACAGCAGGAATCTAACTTAAATCAATTAAGTGACCTCCCACAGAGTGGTTTATGTCTTATACATCTGACATACAGTATAATGGATTGATAAAAGCGAGATTATAAAGTTGAACCAATAAGATGTTTTTTTTCAGAGTCACTAGCTGTTGGTACGTGACTTCTGACTGAGGAGCGTGTTGATGAATGGCAAAGTGAGTCAGGCCGCATTCAGTGTAACTGTACAGGCATGCAGCAACAGTAACTGTACATGTTGGTATTTTGGAAGTGCTGGAGATGATGATAAGTGAATATAACAGTGATACATGAATTTCCATCACGGATGATATTACACCTCATGTTTTATTCCCAACAATGACACTGAATTGAATGACTTGTTCAAATCTACTGATAATTCAATTTAAAAGCAGACCTGCACACAAGGATAACAAGATTTCATGTGAGATTCATGTATGCTGACAAAATTTGCTCTCAGAGCTCATGGATTTCAGAAAAACAGTGGCTTGTGGTTGCATGCATAAGTATGTTGAGACTACCTCTAACAAAGTCCAGACAAAGTCAGTATAAATGAAATAGTTTGGAATTAATAAAATGAATAATACTAAAGCATAAGAATGAATTCTTTGATTATATTTGACCTGCGTGTAATTGTGTGTATAATTGCTATTATTGCTATTATTATCAGTAATTGCCATTCAACGTGTTGTACCAAAGTTAGCTTAAGCTCATTTTTATCTGTAGTGCCTTGGCTGGTCATGTGCAGAAGATCATAACAGTATCACATGATAAGCACAACACAACACACATGACACAACCACACATCCACACATCCACACACACACCCACACACACACACACACACATACACACAAAACACATCAATGTCAACCAGTCTGTGAATCTTTTAGCATTTCAATTTGTTTATAAAAGTGGTGATAAAGCTGCAGTTCTTAATGATATCTTAATGAGATATACAAATATATATTTATAGGCCGTGTCTGTAGTTACAAAATTATCCTAAATGCTTTAACAAGACTAGTCGAGTCTTTATTCACAACAAGAGAGTCTTTCTAGTTTTCAAATCTGAAGGTCTGAAAGCCTGGACACCAAAAGCTGACATCTACTCCCACACATGCAAGGCTTTAGGTTGAAAAAAAAAATCAAGATAACAGGTAGTCTCATTAATTTTAGTGTAGGATGCAAGTGCTTTGGAACAGTGCATCTTTCAAAGGATCAGAAACATTTCAGAACTGCACTCAGACAAGGTCAAAAAGGGACTTTGTGAAATGAAGAACTGGCTTGTTTGAAAAGGCACCTGTACTGAAAATTCAACATCAGGGCTTTGTTACTCTGAGTGGGATGTGCAAAAATAAAAACAAGTATGTGCACTGTTCCACAACCAGTTCCACAGCCAGAGAGGGAGTTTGACACTGGCTGAGATTAGTGGGAATACATTAGAGGTGGGCATGGCAGGGATTGACACCAGCCTTGACCCGTTAATTCACCTGTTTTCATTAACAATAAAAGCAGTACGCTCAGCCGAGTGGTTCCATTACCGATATTTTCTCAATAAATATAGACATGCCTCGAGTGAATATACTGCAACTAAATAATGAGTTTGGTCATGTGAAAAGTTTGGTTCCCTATAGATTGCTTTGAAGTGATATTATCATCATCATTGGCACTAGCTCACTCATTTCTCCCATCAAACATACAGTGAATGAGAATAGGGACTGTAAGCAACAAAGGCACAGGAACGTGTACTAGTGTTATTTACTTCACTGGTCAGTGGTTTTAATGTTGTAACTAATGTGGTGCATTATGCAACATACATGCACTTAATTCTATTTCTTGTAATATGATATTAACTAAATTGAATGAAGTAGTTCATGATGATGTTATGAATGGACTATGGCCTGCAATTAACACTCCACCTCTAATTGGTCGTGATGGTTTCTGCTCCAGCATTTCCCTGTCTTTTTTAGGGCCATGTTCACCTGTTCATTTAGATTGCAGAGTAAGTATTAAATAAATAATTCATGTTGCACGACTGGCTGTTAAATATTATATGCCTCACAGGCTAAAACGTGAAAAGGATCTGATTAGTAGTCAAGAAGAAAATTAACAAATGTACATTCTTTTTTAATTTTTCATATTCACACTTAAAGATGATTACCCTTTTTAAAAACTGTCTTAATTGCTTTGTGCTCAGCTTAGTTAAGGAAAACAGTTACATCTGCAGCAGTGCTCCAGTACTGACAATCGCTCCAGTATGAGAATTCCCAATCTTCCAAGTGGCCTATCCTGAACTTCTAAATAGTAGCATCACTTTCTGAGGGAACTGCCATAACTTACATGCTTATATATAGTCTATAGTTCTTCTATGTAATAAAATGTAAAACTGATAGTTACACAACCCAATAGCTTGCAAATTTTATTACTCTTGCAGGCTATACATCTCCTTGACAGGAAGCTTCTGAGAAAGTACCCTTAAACTCTTTCATTTGGAGTGGGTCTCTTGGACTAAAACCACAGAGAGTTGGGGTTTTTTTTTTTTACAGGTTTTTTGCGCAGGTCTTTAACAAATCATGATAAAGAGAGTATTTGCCATAATATGTCCGTCTTTAAATGTTGAGTGCCTGTCCTGTGCGGTCCTACAGATAAATACAGCTAAACAATTTCCCAAAGTGTTTTTTTTAAAGGCTTATAAATGCAGAAGAAAAATGGACAGCAAGCGGCTGAACATTTGCCCAGCTGGCCTCAAAGTTGCAGTTTTAAGAAAAGACAAGTCAGAAGGACATTTTCCAAAGGACAGCAAATGAATGTTCCTCAGTAATGTTCTGTATGAATAACAATGAGGTGGACTGATGGACGTTTAAAGAGTCAGCCTAAAAACCTTCGTTAGCTGTCCATGAAAATCTAGAGGTCAAGCAAGCTCTGAAATAAAATATTACCTTAAAACACAACACAATATGAAACATACTAATTCATTCCAGTGGGAGTGCCAGGGTTACGGGCAGACACACACACACACTCCTCCCCCTCCTCCTCCCTACTCTAACTAATGAGAAGCTGTAAATGAGGAGGTTTGGATAGTGTTTATCTATGTGACTCTGAGGGGGCCAAGGTGCCCTCATACACAGCAGTGTGTAGAGAGAGCGACTGCTGGGCATAATACTTCACACATCAGCTGCCTCTCACATATGGCTGTCCTCGGCTGGCCCTGGCTCTTGCCCCATCTGCCTTCCCACCTCAGTTACCATAGTTTGTTTTTCCAACCACTGATTGGCTGCCTCTAAGTGCTTATTGTGGTGCCACATCGGCCCCAAAGCTAGTCGTTATATTTTTCAGTGCCCTCTTCTTGACTGCCATGTGCACATAACCATTTTGCCCTTCTCCACTCAGTACAGGCCCCATCACTATCCTACCTCCATAACCTTCCCTCCAACCCTCCCCTCGAATCAACGCCCTGATCCTGCCAAGCTTGGCGCAGGGTCACATCTGGAATGGAGAATTACTGCTGCCCCGTCCCAGCCCTCCCTGCTATCTATTCACAGATGGCCTGTTGATTTTAAGTTCTCGACTGTACAGTGAGTGCAGGGTGTTGGCATGTGAGAGAATGGTTAATATTGGGGGAAGCCTGTTGAGGGCAGTGATGTTGAAACTGTTTTTTGGAAAACAGATGCAAGGATTAGTGCTAAACATTTCACACTTATAATTTAAACCAAAGTAATGATCTGCTTAGATGACCATGGGAACTGGGCTGTGGCTCAGTAAGGCCAAATAGTAACACACTGAGATATTAGATAACTGAGAAAACCATGATTTCAGTAATGATTTCTATTACTTTTGCAGTATTGTTAAGATATCCTAGTGCTTTATTACAGCCCATTATGTGCACAGGAATCTATAAAGAGCAGCTGAAGGCATTCAGCTGAGGAAGGTGATGGCATTTACACTCATGTGGTATTTGATCAGACAACAAAAGCTTCAGGTACATTACTGTGGAAAACTCTTGAGCCACGTGTTTCCACATTTCCTTATTTCCCCACCCAAGGATCCAGACTTGTAATTGTCTGCACACACCCTTCAAATCCCAGTGTTATTACATGAGCGCCCTGTGTTATAAACCCCAAAAACCAAAAAACGAAACTAAATATTTCCACAAAAAACCAGTTGAAGTAATATGTGATTGTCATTATAAGTAGGCCTTTAGATGGACCAAAGATTGGCACCAACATACATTTTGACCTGCCATTATTTTTTTTGCATTTTTTTTACAATTTAAAAATTAAAACTTCAAGGCCCTGAGTCTTCATTGACATCCAAGAAAAGAAGAAAAAATAAAATCATATGATGATAATTTGGGGTTGAAAAATAGCCTTTATAATGGAAGTCAATGGGCAGAAAATGGTCCCCAGGGTGATGGGTGTGGGGATTTCTGCTGCTCAGCCATTTTAGGCTGATTTAAGGAATTCACACTGGAATATTAACATTGACAGGTAAAAACTATCCTGTGGCAAGTTTGGTTATATTCCACTGAACACAGTGGAAATGGCAGCCATTTAACACATAGCAGTGGCACAAAAAGGTCCCAAGAAGGCAGGAAGGTTAAGCCATGATGCAATACCATCTGGAAAGCATTTGATTGGCAGAGGCTTTATTTTACAGCATGCCAATGATACACACCATCAGTTATGAATTGGCCTCCCCAGAGCTTGACCTCAACATTACTGAAGCAGTGTGGGATCATCTTGACAGAGATCAGAACAAGGTGCAGCCATCATCCAGAGAAGAGCTTTGAAAGTCTTTCAAAAAGACTGGAGAACTACTCCTGAAGACTACTGAAAGAAAATGCAAGAAAGCTTGCTAAGAGAGCTCAGGATGCATTGAAAAGTAAAAGTTGTCATAAAAAATACTGACTTTCATTTTTGTTTTCAATCACATAACCTGGAATTCCAATGACTAATTACAACAATCTGAGCTCACAGAAATACTAGATATATTAAACAATTGGTTGTAAAGTAAGAGTTGGAAAAAACCAACATCTCTGTTGTTGAACATTCTGAAACCTTTTGGAAGCAAAATGTTTCAATAGTAACACCCGAAGGGCAGATAAGACAGGAAAGGGCAATCTGGGTTAGGCTGGAGGAGAACTGGAATATCCTGCCCACCAGAAAGGAAACCCTCTAATGTATATTTGATGGGTATGTTGTTGGTCTGATGCATGAGCAGAGGAAAAACTTCCCAAACCTCCCAAACCAATCAGCGCACAAAATACACGATTAGCAAACATTGTCAATTTCAAAATTTTCGTCTTTAATTCACTGAGCTGGTCGTGAAAATCGATAAAATACCAGATAAGATAATAAATTATGAAATGATTAAAATAACCAAACGACATGCTAGAAAGAAGTGGAATGTGCAGCAGTGGCAGCACTTAAATCTATGCCCAAGGCAGGCTTCAAATGCACCAATGCACAGATTAGAACATGAAGGAAAGCAGACGCAAGGCAATCAAAGAGGCAAAAACCAAACAACTGTCCGGAAGTTCAATAATAATGAATAATATATTATACAGGGAGTGCAGAATTATTAGGCAAATGAGTATTTTGTCCACATCATCCCCTTCATATATGTTGTCTTACTCCAAGCTGTATAGGCTCGAAAGCCTACTACCAATTAAGCATATTAGGTGATGTGCATCTCTGTCATGAGAAGGGGTGTGGTCTAATGACATCAACACCCTATATCAGGTGTGCATAATCATTAGGCAACGTCCTTTCCTTTGGCAAAATGGGTCAAAAGAAGGACTTGACGGGCTCAGAAAAGTCAAAAATAGTGAGATATCTTGCAGAGGGATGCAGCAGTCTCAAAATTGCAAAGCTTCTGAAGCGTGATCATCGAACAATCAAGCGTTTCATTCAAAATAGTCAACAGGGTCGCAAGAAGCGTGTGGAAAAACCAAGGTGCAAAATAACTGCCCATGAACTGAGAAAAGTCAAGCGTGCAGCTGCCAAGATGCCACTTGCCACCAGTTTGGCCATATTTCAGAGCTGCAACATCACTGGAGTGCCCAAAAGCACAAGGTGTGCAATACTCAGAGACATGGCCAAGGTAAGAAAGGCTGAAAGACGACCACCACTGAACAAGACACACAAGCTGAAACGTCAAGACTGGGCCAAGAAATATCTCAAGACTGGTTTTTCTAAGGTTTTATGGACTGATGACATGAGAGTGAGTCTTGATGGGCCAGATGGATGGGCCCGTGGCTGGATTGGTAAAGGGCAGAGAGCTCCAGTCCGACTCAGACGCCAGCAAGGTGGAGGTGGAGTACTGGTTTGGGCTGGTATCATCAAAGATGAGCTTGTGGGGCCTTTTCGGGTTGAGGATGAAGTCAAGCTCAACTCCCAGTCCTACTGCCAGTTTCTGGAAGACACCTTCTTCAAGCAGTGGTACAGGAAGAAGTCTGCATCCTTCAAGAAAAACATGATTTTCATGCAGGACAATGCTCCATCACACGCGTCCAAGTACTCCACAGCGTGGCTGGCAAGAAAGGGTATAAAAGAAGAAAAACTAATGACATGGCCTCCTTGTTCACCTGATCTGAACCCCATTGAGAACCTGTGGTCCATCATCAAATATGAGATTTACAAGGAGGGAAAACAGTACACCTCTCTGAACAGTGTCTGGGAGGCTGTGGTTGCTGCTGCACGCAATGTTGATGGTGAACAGATCAAAACACTGACAGGATCCATGGATGGCAGGCTTTTGAGTGTCCTTGCAAAGAAAGGTGGCTATATTGGTCACTGATTTGTTTTTGTTTTGTTTTTGAATGTCAGAAATGTATATTTGTGAATGTGGAGATGTTATATTTGGTTTCACTGGTAAAAATAAATAATTGAAATGGGTATATATTTGTTTTTTGTTAAGTTGCCTAATAATTATGCACAGTAATAGTCACCTGCACACACAGATATCCCCCTAAAATAGCTAAAACTAAAAACAAACTAAAAACTACTTCCAAAAACATTCAGCTTTGATATTAATGAGTTTTTTGGGTTCATTGAGAACATGGTTGTTGTTCAATAATAAAATTATTCCTCAAAAATACAACTTGCCTAATAATTCTGCACTCGCTGTACACATGATTTATTCCCAGGACTTTGTCTGCAGATGTGGTTTGGTTAATTTTACACACCAAAACTACTTGCTTAGGTTAATTGAAAGATCTTGTTTACAGGCATGTGAATAAGTGCATATGCAATCAAGGACATTAGAAACATTTAGAAATCCATCAATTTGTTTTCCTATTTGTTTTTCTGTTTATTTAACATTGCATAAAGTTAACCAATATGCACAACAGCTTCTGATGATCAGGATTAATTAAGTGCACACGTAAAGTGCATGTGAAACACAGTATTCTTCCTATCTCTTCTTATTTAATAAATCCAATCTGAAGTGATAGCACAATGAATAAAAATAAACACTTTGCTTTTGTGACAATCTGCTGTTTTGTTATCCGCTCTTTGTAAGTCAAAGCATAAATCTGCTTTGGGATTTTGACAGCCATAATTTGGCATTGTCTCGCTGTAGCATTTGTCCATAAATATGAGAGGAATTCATTTGAAAATGTACCTTCACCATATGTCCCTTTACGCTTCTAAAGCCAAAAACCTATTACTTTGAAACTGCTTACAGCTGTTCTTGCTCAGGAGTTTGGCAAATGCATCCCGTCAACATCAACACACCGTCTAAAGCCAGAGCAAAGAGCGAAGCCAAAGAATGACTTTCCAAATTTGAGCATCATAGTAAGGACACAGGCAATAAAGGGAGATCTCTTTATATGAGAGAACTCCAAGGTGATCATCATTGCATATCCAAATAACAAAATAAGACCAAAATTAATAATAGGAGACACAGGCTTTTGTGTTGGATTTCGGTCTGGATTCCTCTTTTCATTCCTGTCTTTACCAATGCTGAGCTTTGTGGTATTATTTGAGTTCTGATGGGGCTTTTTATGACATTTTGAGATCCTTTTTGGATCACTTTAATGGTTTTATATTTAATTTTTATGAATTTCCGATTTTATTGAGGGTGTTCCTGTGCAGACTTTATTTTTCCTTCTCATGTGTGTAGTTTCCTTAGCATTTCCTGTCTGTTTTCCTTCTGTTTCATCTGTGGACTTGTAACCTCTGATTTCATATTTATTGTCTATAATGTTAGTTGTCTATTCTTTTATTTCTTGTTTTTTTTTCTTTGAAGGTTAGTTTTCTTTCATGTTCTGCTTAAGTTTTACATCCACCATAGTGAATTTCTGCAGGATAGGATTTGCTTTGCTCCAAAGCAAAGAAGAGCCATGTATGTATCAGCAGTAATTTAACACAATGCCTGCTTTTTTTCTTGTTTTTTGCCAAAACTGCTGCCATTTTGAATTATGAAATCGGAACTTTCCGAGTTGGAAATCTGTTGTTGTTAGCAAAAAAAATTCCCCTGAGCTGACGTTAACTGGGCAACTGAGTTTGAAGGAGTTTTTGTTTGTAGTAACTGCTGGTCTGGAAGTTGAATCCGGATAAGATAATCTTAGTACAATGTTTTGTAACATCATACATAAATTTCTTCCTCCCAGCATGAGAGGTATATTATAGTGTCCGCATCTGTGAGATTGTTAGGCTCCACTTAGGCCCGGGTGATGCCAATTTTGTCTTCAGACAGAGCGCTTGAGCAGATGTCGCTGTCCCAATTTTCTGTGAGTGTGCAGAATTATCCGTTTAGACTTTACATTACAATGCACCAACTGCGCATGCACTCATCAGGCAGACTTCAAGCTGACGTCAAAGCAATATAACAGGAATGACTCCTCATCTGTGATGTCTCCAACTGTCTGTGTCTGCAAACTTAATGAAGTTGTCTTCTATTTCAGCACATTTTAAATATGTTTTTACTTTAATAGATGTGAGCACTGTCCTCCTCTTACTATTTGAACATAATGTCACTATCAGAGCTGTGCAGTAACTTTTTTTTCAAAGTACACTGGGAATAAGCTTCAACAACAAAGGGCAAATATTTAGAGGTGAAATTTGTCATTGCTTCACATCCATTTCTGTTAATAAAGAATTAAATTGCTGAAAAAGCTCTGATTTGCCATCATGTAGCCTCTCTAAGCTGGGTGTACATTAACTGCAATGCAGACATTTTCAAAATCTGCATCCTCTTCAGTAATTTTTCAATACAGCTGTCCACGGATGACATGGTCTGTTTGTTTCGCTTTCCTTATTTCATGCATGGAGAACAGGAGACAATCCATTCATTCTATTATTCTGTTACCATCCAAACAGAAGCAATGTAGCACACATGATTTACAGTACATTAATAATAGATTTAAAAACACAAGATGTCAAATGAAGAAAAATACTGCAAAGCGGAGGGCAGCTCGGTGCTTCCACTTAACCGTTCCAGCTTGATTCATCTGCAGCAGCCCTTTGTGCACTTTAAACCCAAATAGTTGGCTTAGTGTATTTCTGTCTGAAATCACTTTTGGCAAGCTTCCCTTAAACACCTCTTTCCCCTGATAGCTCTCTGCTGGTTGAAACTGGCAGCACAGGGTTATCTATATTTAGCATCAGTGATTATCTGAGTACTACTGGCAGATGTTTTATGATGCAACATGTGTAATATATTCAAAAGATACAAATATAGAAGATAATCTTTTTACACTGAGGTTTGCCCTCAAAATGGCCTTAGTTAACTGCAGTGCAGATGGCGAATGGTATGAAAACACACACACACAGGCTCATGGTGACTCCTATATTTACAGTGGTGTTAAATTGACTAAATACGATGTGAAGACTGGAAGTGCATTTAATCTTCATTTAATATTGACCCAGTTTTTTTGGTCACATTTCACTAACAACAGTGGAAAAGGGAAATTATTCTGCTGATGAGCCCATACAGTCTGTGACGCTGCACAAGCTTAAAGACAGTCTTTGTGTGGCCTCCAGTCACAGGGTACTGAAACCAGGCACTCCAGTTGAAGGGTGGTCTCCCTACTTAAATCAGCCTGCTGCTTATGCGATAGCATCTACTGACAGGGAAGGCAGCAGTGTGCTGAGTTTGTCATGTTTGTGTACCCATTTCTGGCCAGACTTAGCCTTGTGGTATGTGACATTATCATGCAATAAAAATGAGAGATGGCTTCATTACTGCAGTTAAAGGATGCACCTACATGGCAGTGATTGCAGTAGATTGTGTGCGGTTATTTCGGTGAGCCATGGCTCATCATTAGCTTGGAAACATAGGATCACTTGGAGATTTCCATGCTTTTCCTTTATAAAAAACATACAAATAAAAATATAGGAAATCAGATGAGGTTTTTTTTCCAGTAAAATGTATTTTGAATTAAATAAAAGTTAAGTAATTTAGCTGTCAAATTTCAAAGTATAATCAAATCAAAAAGTCTTAAAGTATAATCAAAAGCTTGGTTACAATTTTACATATTCCTTTTTTCACTGTGTATTACAAAAAATGCCAAATACTGTAAGATGTTTTGCGCGATGACTCCATTTCCTGTTATCTACTCTGGGTATGTTTGTTTTTTAGGAGAAAATTGATTTGAACATGTTTGGATGGAAGACAAGCAATAAACCCAGAGTGCACATCGACAAAATTTGAAAGTACTGTAAGAAAATCGTAAAAGATAACTCTCTGGACATTTGTCTCTCTGTTGATAAGTGTTAAAAAATGGATTTACTATTTCAACTGCCCAACAAAAATCAAAAACTACACCTTATTTAAATTGGTATGAATCCCCTCTTGGTTTTTTGATAGCAGGTCAAAAAGGTGATGAGACACTGCAGTACAGCAATAGCAATGGATTCATGATTGCTACTACTGGCTGCCTGGAAGTCTACTGCCTTTCTAGTATATGCTTAAACCTGTTGATAGGTGATTTTTGTTTAGATCAAAGTTCAGTGATTTAAACAGGATAGGATAATTGTAAAGTAAGTTGCAGTATGGTATTAAGAAGTGCAATTTACAAACCCGTGTTAGACAGGTTTTCTACACTAGTAACTCGTGACCTAATCTGCCATTATTATTCCAGCTTCCTGAATCAGCATTAAGATAGACATTTTCAAAACAGGTTTTCCATCCATCCATCCATTCTCTAAACTAATCATTAAAAGAAAAGAAAACAATAAAACAGATAGTCGTTGAAGTTTAATACATCATCATCAGTTTTCAGTTCTAAGACTTTTTAATATTTGGCAGATAGCAACCTAAAATAAAAAAAACAAAAACATGCACAGTTTGTTTCACCTTACCTTACCTTAGTTAATCGGTTATTGCTTTGGTTATTTCATAATTATTTGTTGTAAAAAAAATTGTCCTATTAAAATAATATTATTATTATTTTTTCAGCTTTCTGACTTCCTGACTAAACAAAGATAAACATCCTCCAACCAGAGTTTCTAGCACTGCACACACTTAACTTTTTTTTAGAGGTTTGAAGGTTAGAGAAACAGCAGTCTGACTGAAAAATTGCCAGATCTGAGCTGATTACAAAAGCTGAGTGAATACCACTCTTACCCTCAATAGCAGCCATCAAAATGCAGTTGAGCAAGGCACTGAAGCATCAGTTGTTCTGGGGGTATTACATAGTTGCCAACATAGAAAAACCTGTAATGGTACTGGCCAAGTGTGAGAGCAAAACCCTGAGTGGGTGTCAGGCTCGCAAGCTTTTGGCTGCCTGCTGTGACTCTTACCTTGCCTCGTTTTGTTAAGTCGACATTAGAAAATCAGGTTGTTTTTTGTTTTTTAAGAGCTGTCTTAAGATACTATACTGTAACCATCAAAGTACATTTTATAATTCATAACATCACCTTGCCTAATTTCTTTTTTTGTATCATTGTGAAAGTGGCAGAAGATGTGAGCAGACTACTGATATGCCTTCATTTTGCATTTGAAAGTTGCAGCGATTTGTGTTATTACGGCTCTGTCAAGCTGATGGAGGCAGAATTGATGGGGCCGCTGAGCTGTTGCCGAATGCTCGTATGAGAATACAGGTTACAGTCTTTTTCTCATCAGCACCTATGACACTGTGATGAGTGGAGGCTTGTAGCTTTGACTGACACCTAAATATGGAGGCCTGCCACATACTTATATTTGGATAAGAGGTAGCATGGGACTCTAATTTCAGGGAAACACTTCAATTCATGAAGCATAGCAAGACATCGTTATAGAGTTGTATGACAAGGAGAGATATAATGGAAGAGAGGAGGGTGGCAGGGTGGGTGGGGGATGAGAGTGAAAAGTTGGCAAAAAGACTTTAAAGCCAAGAGAAGCAGAAACAAAAAAAATATCATGAAATAACAGGGAGGAAAGAAACTCAAATGAGATTGCAGCATCAGCAGAGTGATGCATAACACCAGCTAACTAGTGTATAGCCTGCTTTATTTTGTGCTAGAATAAGCAGAGGTCTAGACATAGGCAAGGGCAGAAACTGCTCATGGAAGTCTATCAAACTATCCCACCAGGGTTTGGATACGCAACTGATATAAAAGAAGAGGTGAAACAAGCTAGTGTTGTGCCATACTGCAAATTTAGGTTTTAATCTGATACCAAGTAAATGCAGGGTCATTATTATACCAGTACTCATACTGATACTGATACTTTTACAATATAAAGCTTATACAGGGAAAAGCAGTGAGTTATCATTTATGAAATGAATCCTCATTAATTGACAAAATGTGAACATATTTTAATGACTACTAAATCAGTGTAATTTACTATGATTACTGTGATTACTTGCTACATTAATTAGTTAATACAACAAAACAAAACGTTTAGCTTTTAATTCATTTTGAAATCTTTTTTTTCGTGTAGACCTGAAATGTAAACCTTCCTGTCTCTAAAGCACTTGGAGTCAGCTTCTGTTTAAATGTGCTACAGCATATAAATAAAACTGATTTGTTTGAGGTATATTTCCAAAAATAAATACATAATTATTTAACACATTTCAGTGGGCTGCTGTGTACTGAACTTAGTACTTAAAGTATCAATCCTATTGTGCTATTATCGATCTGATACCAATACCAGTGTAGGTATCAATACTATCGGTATTTCTATCCGCTAAACCAAATCCAGGTGCAGGCAATGGATTCGTTTGAAAGGTATCAAAAGTGATGACTGGCAACCAAAATTTTTGGTTTAAAGGTAAACCTGAGTTAGTCAAGGTAGAAATCCAGTTGTAATGATAATAATAATCATTATTACAATATCAATAATAATAACAAAGTTAGCCTGGTCAGCCAAATGTTACTGCAAATTTTACAGCGGGGCTAAGATGGCTTGACCTTTTCAGTGTCATGGTGTTCATCTGTTCTAGCATCTGTTCTTGGAAAAAACAGCCAAGACAGAAACAAGAATCAGGACATGTGAGTGGAGACTGTTTGATGATCTGCCCTCTCTTCTCCATTTTGTTTACATGCAGCGTTTACAGTGACCTCTACGATTCTGGCACAGAACCTCACGAGCGCCTCAGTCAAAAAGTGAAGTTAGAAGATGCACCAGATGACAAACAGATATTATAGTCAACACGCTCCTTTCCACGCACATGCCGCTTCTTTAATCTTTTTGTCTATCTCTCAGTCGAGTTCAGTCTGCTAGTGTGAGTGGCTGTATCACAGAGCCCGCTGCCTTCTAAAGCAGACATCAGTGGGTAGTTTATCTAACTCCACAGCCCTCCCTCATCACAACAGACTTCCAGCTGCTGTAGTAGACATCTTTCCAGCCACCACACTGAGGAGAGAAGAGGTTGAGTCCAGCAGAGATGCTCTCCAACACATCAAGCCCTCCTAGGACGTAGGAAGCAGGAGCAAAGGGAGCTTTTCCTCTTTCCTGTGGCTCTCAGTGTGCAAAGATAGTTATTATCAGTAGGAGAAGGTGAGGGAGCACCTTATAAGGCAATGAGGCGCTGAATGATTGCACCTTTTTCTTCCTTTTCTTTCTTCCTTTCACCCCCTCTTGTGTACCTTCCCCTACAGTGCTTCTCTCTCACCTTTCCTCTCCCCATACCTCCTGTGCTGCTCCTTCTCCACACAGCTGACACCAACACAGGTAATTCTGACTAATGTGACAAATAAAGTCTTCTAATCTCAACAAAGCGGCTGTTGCTTTCTTCTGCGCATTCATCTGTGTTAAATCAAAGGTTTTATGCAAATGAATGTTTTTATGGGGTACTTTCCATCCAAATAAGCAGCTGTATCACGTTGTAAGCTGGACAGTTTTGAATTTACTGCGTAAACAAGTGTCAGGCTTCGTGCTGAAAAGCAAACCTCGCCAACATTCGCCTGTCAAAAGCAGACTTTTTTTTTTCTCCCACCTCTCTAAATTACACCTTTTCTAACGAAGAAACATCTCCTGCAGGCAGAGAGCTTTAAGTTTTTAATCAGGTGTGTCTGCTGTGTGATTCACCTTCTTTGCTATTTGAAACTGCTGTGACCTTAAAGAGCTTAGCAAAACATCTCTGCTTCCGCCACGGAGCTGTACTCTGCATGTAAAGCTTTATGCTGTCACCTGTGCAAACTAGATAAATAATGCCGGCGAAATGCTGCAATTCCACAAGTAAAGATGTCAGATTTGTGGGTCTGTGCAGTCTCATCAGTCATATTCAAACTCTCATCTCCAAGGGCTTCACACACCCTATTTTTTCCATTTCTACATCTCATGCTTGTGGGGAAGTACATTACTGTGTTTTTGTATTGGCGTGACAGTAAAAGCGTTTAAACTTTAACAACTATACAACTGAATATATGGTGGCTGTCAGGCTGTATGCTGTGTTTGGCTGGGAAGAACATTGCCAAAGCACAGCTGTCTTGTAAGTGAGGGTAGGTTTAGTGCAGCAGCAAGACAAAGCGTCACGCTGCAGTATTTATGAACAGTTTTTAGGGGGAGGTACTGAGTGCTCTCTCACTCTGTGTACTCTCCAGTCTACATATCCTGGCCTACATAACCTATATGTGACAACAAGCAGTCGTCTGTTGAGTGCTGTCTGCTATCCAAGGGAAAGTTTTGTGTTCCATACACACTGGCAGCTCATGCAATTTAATGTGCAAAATACCTATTCATTGAGCTATAGGTACACAGTGAAATGCCACTTCACAGCGATCATAATATTTAGCTTCTCTAAGGAAGATCTACGCAGACAGTTTTGGGTGTAAAATGCCAAGGTTTTGAAAGTGTGATGATAAGAGTTACTTTTAATTGAGGTCAGTGGAATGTAATTGTGCATTTAAAGTTAGAATGACCAGAAATGTGAAATTGGTAGTTATTCAATTCAGTTTTATGCACATCGCACCAAATCACAAAAGCAGTGGCTTCAAGGCGCTTTATATTGTAAGGTAAAGACCCTACAAAAATACAATAAAGATTTCAAGTACCATAGTGTGTTGTTAATGCAAGTATATCGTGTTAAAAGGCTGATTGATTTAAAAAAAAAAAAATCCAATTATGCCAGCATAACCAAAAAGGGCTGTGCTAATTAAAGAAGCAATTTGCCTTAGGACTTTTGATTTTTGGTAATGTAATTTAATATTTACCAATTTACAGGCGTGATTTATGAAAGGCTACCACAAGTATTTCCAGGTAAGAAGTTGCAGTATTATTCAGATTAAGACTTTATAATGTAAAAAAAATAAAAGAATAAAATATAAATTCAATTAAAAAAAATCACTGTAATATGTGATCATGATACCATTTTGGAATCCAAATTTTGTACAAATAAAGCATTTTAATTATTAGAAACATCCCCACAATGTTATTAACTTCTTGTAATACTATTGGTATTGATTTTACCTCGCTTTCTATTATTATCCAGATATTTCCATTGGCTATTATAACCTTTTTACCTTGCCTTAGTTAATTGTATCTGGTTATTACTTTCACTATTACAAGGTATTATGAAATTATTTGTTTTTAATCAATATGATCATCCCAGTATGAATATAGCTTAAAACAAAGCTACACACATACACTACCAAAAAGTTTGTCAAAAAAAGTCAAAAGTTTGGACACACACTTTCTTTTGATGGTTCTTCTTTATTTTCATGACTATTTACATTGTAGATTCTCACTGAAGGCATCAAAACTATGGATGAAAACACAGGAATTATGTAGTAAACAAAAACGTGTGAAATAACTCAAAACATTTTTTATATTTTAGATTCTTCAAAATAGCCTTTTTTTTTTTTTTGCTTTGATTACTGCTGTGCACACTCTTGACATTCTCTCCATGAGCTTCAGTCACCTGAAATGGTTTTCCAACAGTCTTGAAGGATTTCCCAGAGATGTGCATGATGAGCATTTGTTGGCCCTTTTGCCTTCACTCTGCGGTCCGTCTCATCCCAAACCATCTTGACTGGATTTAGGAAACTGTAGGTTATCTGGTGCACAACTCCATCACTCTCCTTCTTGGTCAAATAGCCCTTACACAGCCTGGAGGTGTGTTTGGGGTCATTGTCATATCAAAAAATAAATGATGGTCCAAATAAATGCAAACCTAATGGGATGGCATTTCACTGAAGGGTTCTGTGTCACCAGCAAAACACCCCCAAACCATCACTCCTTCACCTCCATGCTTCACGGTGTGGAACGACGCATGTAGAGACCATCCGTTCACCTTTTCTGTATCGCACAAAGATATGGCGGATGGAACCAAAGATCTCAAATTTGGAATCATTAGACCAAAGCACAGTTTTTCACTGGTCTAATGTCAATTCCTTGTTTTTTGGCCCAAACAAATCTCTTGTGTTTGCTGGTTTTCCTTAGTAGTGGTTTCGTAGCAGTTATTTGACCATAAAGGCATGATTCATGCAGTCTCCTCTGAACAGTTCATGTAGAGATGTCTCTACTACTACTGTGTCTACTACTGGAACTCTGTGTAGCATTTATTTGGGCTCTAATCTGACGTGCTGTTAACTTGCCATTTCTGAGGCTGGTGACTCGTCAGCAGCAGAGGTGACTCTCAGTCTTCCTTTCCTGGGGTGGTCATCATGTACTTAGCTGACTGGACTGGTTCTTGCCATAATATGAATTCTAACATTTGTCAAATAGGGCTGTCAGCTGCCAACCTGGCTTCTGCACAACATAACTGATGGTCCCAACCCAATTAAGAAGGCAAGAAATTCAGGCACCTGTCAACACAAAGGTGTTGACAGCAAAGAGCTGTCAACACCTTTGTTGACAGCAAAGAGCGGCTACTTTGAGTAATTTGAGGAAAATATAAGACATAGTTATTTATCAATTTTTCCTTTGCTATATAAGTCCATATATCTTGCTAAAAATAAGGAAGGTAGTCTAAACTTTGGACTGGTAGTGTTACATACATTATTCCTACAAATACATGCATACAACGCTACAAACTACCACCTCATGTAAACTTTATGTCACAGCTGCCCTAAATTAACAGTGCTGGTAATTACCAAAATTATATTTATTGTTTCTATAATCATTAATCTACCAGCATGTTCAAACTCTTTGATAAAAATGATTTTTATAATGCTAAAATCTAATTATTGTTGTTGTTATCCATTAATTTTCATATTAACTGTTTCACCCAAAGAAAAGCTGACAAAATAGTAAAACACATGATTATTCTTTTAATTAATATGCTAAATTGGTTGTTTACTTGCATTTCAGAACAAAAAAAATATTTTTAGTGGTTGAATGTTATGCTTGATTAATTTATGACTTTTTTTTTAAAGAAGTCCATTATGCCGGCGCAAATTTGGGTGTAAAGTTTTGAATTTGATTAGTTATTTTCTTTAAAAAGCAAACAAAACAAAAAACCTACAATTTATAGTTTCAAAGAAGTTTTTGATAGATTTCTAAAATATTTGTATTTTGTTTTTATGACAGATAAGCACTGGACATATATACAACCATACATACATATGTACATACATCACAGGCATGCAGGCATTGGGAAATGCTTTAAATGACCCTGTTAGTCATCACTGGGCATCAGTCTGTACCCCTGTGGTTGGTGCCATCAGGAATGGATGTGGTCTAGATACCACACAGGCCTCTCACTACCATGCCAGATGCAGCTTTGCCACTCGTGGCACCATCTCAACCTTTGAAAATTTAACGGTTCATGTACATCAGGTCTGAACCATCTGGCCCTCTAAAGAGTGTTTGCATGTCAAAATGACCTTGGAGGTGATGAATGGACAACATGATCAGCGCAAAATTCCCCTTTTTTATTTTATAATTTATGCTTCTTGATCACATAGTTCAGTTTGTCACACTAAAATTAAAAAGGGTGTTGTCGTTTAAATGTTTGCCACACTTTTATTTTTAAATATAATTATATGTCATATCTGTCCTTCTGTGCTTCACGAAATCTGAATCCCTGTCACTGGACATGTTACACAGAGCCAACTTGTCACCTTTTAAGGCTGTTTGTTTTTCCAAGTTCATCTTAACATATTTTTACAATTTTTTATTTCTTTCATCTCTAAAACATCATATTTGAGTTTCAGTTCACATATGTATAAATCAAATAAGATTTGCTGTCAGTTCAATAACCCAGTGATCCTCTATTGCACCTTTGTTTCCTCTCTCTGAAGTAGTTCTTGCTTCTCCGCTCGCCCTCTCCCTGTCTCTTTCTGCAGGTATCTCTGCCTCCAGAACTGCATGTTTCTGATATGTGGTTACTGGCTCCACCACCCTGCCAAGTGTTCATTGTTTGTTGTTTCTCAAGTTTTCATCTTTTCTCACTCTGCGTCTCTCTCACCCCAACCGGTGAAGGCAGATGGTTACCCTCCCTGTGGCTGGTTCTGCTGGGGATTGCTTCCTGTTAAAAGGATATTTTCCTCCCCACTGTTTCCAAGTGCATGCTCAAAGGGGAATAATCGTATTTCTCCTATAATATTGTCTCGTACTGTATTGTTGACCTTTGTAGGTAAACTGCACTGAAATGACTTATGATTATGATTAGTTGTCGTATGAATACAAATGAAGTGGTCATTTTGTGTGGTCTAATCTGCCACCTCTATGATTAAGATATAAAGCTACTTCGTTATGGTAATTACTGACAAGTAAGATTGATCACTCTATGGTTAGAAGAAACACATGTTATATGCATTTACATAATACAGTATATGCATATAAGACTTGCTATACAAAGTGTAGAGGCAGAAAAACAAGGTCATGATAATGTTTTCCAATGCTTCTTTGCTTCTAGTTTCTCCTTTAGAAGGATTTTATTTCCTTTTCTGTAGAAATATGTTTATGTGCAAAACACTGGTATATTGATGTGTCTCATTAGCAAATATGGGCTAGGCAGCTTGGGTATGTGAATCTAGTGTGAAAACAATCAATAGTTTTATCAATAGTGCCATCTGTTGAGCAGTCATCTGGTCAATAAATTGATACATTAATCAACTTAGAACTACACATGAGTTCTAGACTCAAAATGAGCCATTTGGCTTGATTAATTTATCCCCGTTCGCAGGCTTTGACGCACAGTGTGTCACCTTATTGTAAACGGGTGTCAGGCACATTGTGTCACACAGGCAGAGGATCTGAGACAGCACTGTCACTATCCCCCTGCCACTCAACTGACACTCGAAAACAGGGTGTTCAGATGTGCACTGGGCTGTGATCTGAGCTGTAACACTAGCCCAGATGCACAACACACGCACAGTTACACACTCACGTAACTCGTTCGCTGGGTGGTCTGGAGGAGGAGGGAGGCAAAGAGAGGCAGGAAAAGAGCAGTATATCTGAAGGGTGAAACATTAGAAGGGCATCTCTAATGTTTTCCATTAAGGTAACGGAGATGTGATGGCAAGGATGTTTGACCAGATAAGCACAGAAAGAGACATAAATGGAGATGCACCAATGTTTTTTTCACAGATAACCTAAGGGTAACATGACTTAACTGTGACTCCTAATGCACAGCTTGCAGCAGTGCTTCAGTGTTAAATTGCGCTTTCATATAAAGTTGAATTACTACCCCGCCCAAATACAGGCAAAATACTGTATGTGCAAGATATTTTAATCCAATATATGCAGTGCAGACATTTGTGCAGTGGAACCTCAAACACAGACAGGCAAATGGTAAAATGATTTTACTATTGTTGAGCCAAACTGAGAATCTTTTAAGATAATTTCCGTGCAACTGGTTAAGTAAATGTCAGATAGCAGTCAAACAAATCAAACACCCAAACCAGGGAGCCTTTGTGCTATGTGGCACACATCTCTGGGGAGTGCCTGTTATTTACACCCTCTCATCCTGTCGAGGTTGGTGCTGTGCGGATTCATCACATTCTCACTTTGTTGGAGATCAGCTTTAGACTGCTTTAACTGTCAGCCGCAGCCCTTTAAATCCCACAAGGCCCATTCTATTTGCAATAGCCATTAGCTGAGGAAAAGGCCTCTGTCTGTCGCGCTGCTTATTTAGCAACTCTTTGTTTGTTTTTCCCTTGCTGATTCTTATTTGATCGTTCAGTTTCTCACTCCTAGATGTGGACTGCGTATTCATTGTGTTTCATTGTATAAGTTTGGGGAATAGTTGACGGTGGAGTTGGGGGGGTTCAAAGCTCTAAAGGATGGTCTAATCATATGCAGGCATGCTGTCAGAGGCTTTAATCGCCTTTGTCAGCCATGCCTCTGAGTTCAGAGAGGGGCCGACATCCCTGCATGATACCCACTGCTGTGCTCATACTGGATATACATAAACTTTGAAAACAATGGTGCAAGGCAGAAGAATAGGGGTTTCATCCGACTAAAAGTTGCCCGTTGCCATTGTTGTATACGCTATAGCATACCAAAGCCAGTAGTTTCACTGAAATAGAACAATTGAAAATGTGCCAACAGACAAATGTCTCACAGATTTTCAGCGGACAGTTGGGTTTCAAGGCCAAAGCCTTAAGCCAACACAGTGAAGAATTTTCCTGGTAAAACCATTCATCATGCAGTTCATGCAGACTTTCAATGAGCTGCCATAAATTCTCCACTCTATAGATGACAGGAAATGTGTAACATTTTGTTTAAAACTGCAAAGCATATTTTCACTGGATCAGTGGATCTCTGTTTAATGGTTTGCCATGTATTTCTCTGCCACACCCTCTACCAACTACCCTGCGTAGGCCACTTCAGGATAGCGGCAGTGCCGGCGAGGAAAAAGCCCACAGACCAGACAGAACTCGTAGCACTGATTTGTATAATTGCTTGGAAATGTCATTCATGTTCTTACTTTTAACAAAGAGAGTCAATATGGCAGATAAAGAGCACAAGCTAGTTAAAATTAATTATCTGCCCCACTAATTTATTTTCCTTATCATGAGATTTATTGTGCAACGAAACATAATTGGAGTTTGTATGGAATCACTTCAGTATGCGTGTGTGTGTTTGCTTTTCTGCCTGCATACATATTTGAGTGAAATTTAACTCAGCGTCGTGCACGGTTTGTTTTTTGTGTTGCGCTGACCTCAGATTGGATGATGCTTGTTCTTTTTAAAGTTTTCTAACCTTGTCTTTAGTCCTACCCGGGAACTTATTTCACAAAGATGACTCTTGGACAAAGAAAGTTTAAATATAGAGTTCACTGAGTGGGTAGCTCAGGATATATTCCAAGGAACATTGTCAAAATGACATTGTGGTAAGGCTCAGTTAATGATGGCATGGCTAATTGATATTAGAGCATAGGATCAATGGTGCAGCTGTGCCAAAGGAGAAAAGCTTCAGTAGTAAGAAGAATATCCCGAAGGTCATATTCTGTTACTGTAATATTGACCTTCCTGTTCCCTCCTGACATTCTGTCCAAATCACATCCTGTTGTTATCGTCCAGCCATTTAGGTATCTGTCTTCTCTTTCATCCAATACATCCTTTCTGTGATGGCCTCTGTGGCAAGCTATCAACAAAGCCGCAAAGCCTAACAACCAAATCGCTTGCTTGTTCACTGTTAAAATAACGGTGCGAGCATAATGCAATAAGGAAGTGAAAGGAAATTGTCATCATGTCCACAGATTTACAGATTACAGGCAGCAGTGTACTGCAGATGTTTAGTGGAACGCACCACTTTCTATCTGCTATAAATGTGAACAAACATGAAAGACCACATGTTCAAACATCCATATGTACAGTAGTAGGTAGTGAAACTGCAAGAAATTCAGAGACTCCAACAACTTCAGAGTTCTCAAACTTGAGCTGAAACATCAAAAAGTAAAATAAATAAATAAATGAGATAAAATGAAGTAATCATAATACCCATAATGGGAAACAAAATAGGTGAACAGCATTGCTTTAAAAGTCTAGGTGGCATTTAGTGAAAGGTCCTCTTAACACTTGAGTGTCTTACACATGAGACATTGGATATTTATGAATTGATTCAGCAGTGTCAGTCAGTCCTGCACTTTGCCAGGGGCGCTAATCCATGTGATGGAATTCATATGTCTACTTCATATTAAGTTTCCCGTGTTGCTTATTGACCTTTTCATCTAGCATTTTCCCTCACTGATGTGAGCTGGCCCCTTCACGGAAGCTGTCTAGAGCCATTATTTTGCTGCTTTCGATTCTGCTCCGGGTAAGAAACACGTGGACACTTACACACTTGAAAGGAGTCTAAGGTACTGGGTGCAGTAATAAGTACAGTCAGGTCCATAAGTATTTACACAATGATGCAGTCTTTGTAATTTTGTCTCTGGACGCCACCGCGGTGGATTTTAAATCAAACAATCAAGCTCTGATTGAAGTGCAGACTGTTACCTTTAATTGCAGGGGTTTTGCAAAATGTGAACGGATTACAGTTATTTTCATGCATATTCCCATTTTCAGAGGCTCAAAAGTAATTGTTCATTTGACTGACAGCAGTCTCACAGCCAGTTGAGGCCTGTTCCCTCATTATTTCATGACAAACTAAGCAGATAAAAGATTCCAGTTGGTGAACTTGCATTTTGGGAGCTGTTCATTGGAATGAGGTCCAAAGAGATGTTGAAGAAAATTAAGGAGGCCACCACAAGGCTACACCCCCCCCCCCCCCCCCCCCCCCCCCCGCCGCAAAACGAACAAACAAACAAACAATCAAACAAACAAATAACCAAATACATCTTAAAAAGAAGGAATGCATTCACAAGTTCAGCAAGCCTGAGAGGCCTTTAAGACCAAGGAAAACAATAAAAGCAGAGAATCACAGAAATCTTTCTTTGGTTAAGGAAAGAGCATTTTCAAGGAGGTAGGTGTATCATTCTCCAATCAGAATACTTCACCATGAATGCTGATAAAGAGGGTTTACCAACTGGTTATACTCAAGATTAGGAAGGCCATATTAGACTTTGCCAGAAAGGATCAATAAGAGGCTGCTCAGTTCTGGAAAAACATTTGGAAATAATCAACTTGATATAATTTGTACCAGAATGATTGGGACTGATAAGAAGGAGAGATTCTGCTCATGATGTGAACCATACCACATTACCGTCAAACATGGTGGAGGCAGCGTTATGGTATAGGCATGTATGGTTGCCAGGGAAACCGGCTCACTAATGTTTATTGATAACAAAAGTAACAGGTTGACTCCTAAAGTGTACAAAAGTGGAATAGCACTTAAATGGATAATGAGCCAAAGCATACTGCAAAAACCAACCCAAAAATTTCTCAAGGCAAAGACATGGAATATTCTTCAGTGACCCAGGCAACCAACTAATCTCAACCCAATAGAGCATGCTTTTCAGTTACTGAAGACAAAAACGAAGGCAGCGAGACACACAAGCAGGCAGCAATTGGAGAAAAAGCAGATTTTGGTGATACCTGTGGATTCTAGACGTCAGGCAGTCATTGGATTTTTATCCAAGTGGTAAAAACAAACGTTCACATTTAAAATGATGTTAGTTTGTCCAATTATTTTTCAGCCTCTGAAAGTGGAACAAAATAAATTAAAATGTAAATGCAATACTTCTGTTAAACCCCTTGAATTAAAACTGAAAGTCTGCACTTCATTTAAAAGTTGAGTTTTAACAATTGGCAAGTTTTAATTTTTCTCATCTGCCAAACTTTTAACATTAACTGAGGGTGAAAAACGGTCACAACAGACGGCAGAGAGACGGGAATCTTTCCGGACATTTGCATGCTACGGTCAAAGAATCGTGAGCAGTTCCAAAAGTATTCAAATGAAGTCATGTTTAAATCATGTTTAGTAGTAATTTGGTGGCAATGAAGCTATTAAGGCTAATGATTTATAGGTGCATTGATGCTTCCGAATAACAGAGAAGAAATGTATAACAATCAGCGTAAATAGCTAACGATGATATACACGTACAGAATGGGGCCATTGCCACTCCTTCTTTTCTCCTGAGTTATACTTTCCTACTGCATTTCTAACGTTTCCAAATTGTTAGTAAATAAACATTTTCTTTTTCTCAGCTGTAACTGAGTTTAATGCATGCCGGGCAGAAACAGCCCGTAGCGCTGGTTTTCGCTAGGTTATATAATGGAAATAAGGAAAGTTAGAAAAAGGTCATCTGGTTTTAAAAAATAAATAAATCCACAATTACTGTTATTTAAGGCGTAAAGGTGTTGCACTTTGTAAACCTGCCATCCAACACAACCTTCTCTGGCTGACTCCAGTAAAGCTGAAGCTGGGAAAGCACAAGAAAGGAAAGCAGTTTAACTGTATAGGAACATCATTTTTAGGTGACAGGGTTGTGTTGTGAGGCATACATTTATATTACCAGGGTCCCTCACGTCTCTTTTATGAAACCACACACACACAGTTACAGCCATACACATAACGCACATATTTTCAATTTGCAGTACCTTCCTGACCACAAATGAAAGGAGGATCCTTGTCCTTTAACAATAGAATATGATGAATACTTTCTTGTCTTCATGTTGAAAAGATCTTCTCTCCATTTGCCCTTTTAGCCAGCTCAATACAGAACAGCACTTGATTAAATCCCATCAGCACAGTTATTTGGATCAAGGACCTTGATTAAAATGCTGAAATATGAGTTTGCTATCTTGTGTTAGGCTTAAATCACAAACTCATTTTAGTGACTGCGGTCAATATATATAACAAAACGAGCAAACAATCAAACAAATAGAAACACCATGTTCCTGTTCTTATTACTGAAGCTATAAATAGAATTTATGATTCTGTCCTCTCTTTGACATCAGTTTGTTTTTTTACTCATGCATTCTGTGAAATACAGTGTACACAATGTACTAACAGACACTGAGAGGTGTCTTTTACCTCAGTTACAGTCACATTGCGCACTTGTGGCTTCTACTTATCGCGTATTACATCACGTCATTACTGTTTCGCACTTTACTGCAGTTTCAATAACAACTTGTGTGAGTTCGGAGAAATTCTGATTAGAAACGATTGGCACATATAATATAGGTAGGAAGGTACAATTTAGGTTGAAAGGAAACTCTTATCACTGGGCCAAATGAGACAACCATGCGATGCGTGTACAGCCACTGCAGTCCTACAAGCTGTGTGTGAGCGCCTCGACTATCTTTTTAATTAATATCTGCCTCGAGGCAACTAGTTAGATGAAAAACATAGAAAAAGCTTTGGTGCATACCAATGGTCTGTAAATCCAGGCTGGAGTAAAACACTCTCTCTGTGGCCAAAATAAAAAGAGTTTGTTTGAGTCCAATTCAAAAAAGTTTTTTTTGTTCTTTTTGTTATTGAAATGTTGCACAGATCGATATTACTGATACAATTCATTTTAGCGTATTTAGAATAAAAAACGCAAGTATGTGGGGAAAAAAAATCGTGATATTTTATCACATCAGCATTGAGAAATGATCCACTTTCAGGTTGTAGGACATCTCCGTGTGAATGCTTAGAAGGACCGCAGTCTGGAAAATTACTGACTCGAATCCTTAGACAGCAGTACGCTGATGGATCCGTGGAGTCGCAAACACAAAGAGCCATATGTACTTCTGCAATTAAACAGTAATGATGGAATAGTTTCCTTAGATAAATGTAATGGTGTATCATTAGCTCCCATGGTCTGTCATTTTGTATTGGGAAACACTGAAATAAGACATTAAAAACCCATTTCAAAGCAATAATACTTTAAGCACCAGTCAGCAGTTCAAAAGAAAGAAAAAAGTTTGTCTACACTAAACACTAAAAAGAAGGTCAAACCTGCCACTCGGAGCATCTCTAACGTAACACACAAACAAATTAGGAATTAAGCAAACCAGATTTGGGAGCAATGTGGTATATCTAACCAGACCAGCATTGAAAAGGCATCAAATTGGCCGCTGAATGAAAATCTAGCTGAAGGGTAGAATACAAAATCTTATTTGAGAAGCAGTAGTAGACATAATTTCAACCGCCAATTTGTTTGCCTCTAAGCAATTCAAAAAAAAAAAGAAAATGAGGCATGAGCAGTAATCTTTATGTGGTGAAAATGTGAACTAATGTAATGAATCGAGGATCATTTGCCCACAGCAAGTTTCTATGTGTGTGTACTTTGGTAGGATTTGCTCTGCGCATGTGAATTTAACATTGAAGAACACAATTGGAAATATTTCTGAAGTCTTTTATCTGTTCCAAACTAATCTGGCACTCGCTGAGTAAACAATGCATTTCTATTTGACAAGAAAAAGATTGGCTCCGTGGACGCACATGCGAGGTTATCGCTCGGGAGACGAAGGGGAAATCAAAACAAAGCTGCGACTAACCAATCCTCAACCGGCTCATAAAAGGACAAGAGCAAACGTTATTAGTAATTGCTTTTTTTATTTGAACTTTTCATCTTTTTTTTTTCATTTTTTTTTTCAGATAGATCACAATGAACACAGCCTTTAGACAATAGCAGTTGAAATAATCCATACAAATGAATGTCTCTGGTCTTTTCACCAGCTGCCCATTGTAGCGTGGAGTCCTATGCTATCAGTGCGGGCCTGGAGGGTGAGGGGACAACACTGACAAACATTGGGTGCTTGCTGTAACTACCAAAAAAAAAAAAGGCATGTTGTCTGTGTGTGTGAAGCAGTGGCTGTCTGAGTCCATGTGCACCTGCGTCGGTGTGAGTCAGAGACCAGAGGTGGTTAGCCACATTCAACAAGGCCCTGTCCTAATCACTTGATAAAACCAACAGTCTCAAGTGGGCAAAAATAACCCACTCTAGAGTTCAGTAATGCACTGCTAACAGTGTATGATGCCAACAGTGTGTAATTAGACAACAATGAAAGGCCTTACATTGTGCTCCACCTCCCACTATGTGTTGACCTCAGCAGCAGCCTCTGCTTTATTAAACAGCAAAAAGCCTGAGAGAGGGGCCATGGCTTTAAAGAATACCTTCTGTCCACTGAACCCAGCTCATTTCCCCATTTGCCCTCACGTTTGGGAGCGTACAGACAGTGGCTGGGCCTGTGGAACGCCATTAGAGGGGACAGCACTTTCAGCAGCAGGGCTCAAGAATCCTGGGATGACCTCTGACCTTTGTTGTTCAGTGAATGTCAAAGTAAAAAAAAAAAAGAAAAAGAAAAAAAGAAAGAGACAGTGCAACAAAAGCGGTTTAATTTAAGGGCGAATTAAACCTCTCGAAAAGAAGGAACAGAAATCAAGGAGTGTTTAGTCAAAATATGAAGGCATGAAAGTGAATTCTGCACGCGCACACACACGCACAGAAAGCTTGTTCGAGCATGAAGACTGAGCACAAAGAGATAAAAAGAAAAATAAAGCATGAAGAAAAGTGTGGAAGTGTCACATTTGTCTGGGTAGTGTTTTGCCCTCTCTTTGAGCCTTTACCTCCAAGGGGCTAGCATTTAAATAAAAGGCAGTGTGTAGCTGAAGTGCCTTGGTGTTATTTTTGTGTATGTGTGTGTGACAAGGCTTTTTTTATGGATCACAGTTGTAGCGTGCTCGTAGAACAGCACATTTTAACTGTTTGTATGTTGTGAATGTCAGGTTTGCTTGATTTATCCAGATATTTGAAAGAGATAACAACAAGGAGAGAGGAAAAAAACTCATTTAAAAAGAGCCATAAATATTTTCTTCCTCTGTCAAAATCCTCCAAGTCCTCTCTAAAAACAGCCTCTGCCATCTCCCAGGAAAAAGAGCAAGGGTAAGACGAAACCAAATACTCTGCAGATGAAAGAGAGGAGAAAAAGGCAACGCATACTTTGCTCCACAGAGGCGAGAAAGCCAGTGGCTTAGGAGGAGAAAAGTAAGCAAATGAAGGGTAGAATGCACAAAATGTAAAAAAACATGGCAAGTAGGTACAACAAAATGGCAGACTGACAAGAGAATGTCCAAACATGCATCTCAATTAAGAAAAAGGAAGCAAAAGAACTCGGATGTGATGTGTTCACAGGACTGAGGGTGTTATATCTGCTGTTGAGATTCCCATTCAGCTCTTCCCGGTGTTAAACGTACCAGGAGTCGTATGGATCTGAAGTCACTGTTCCCTCTCATGGCTGCATCTCCACATACATTTGGTGATTGTGGTCACATTTTTCCAAAACACATCTAATCTAGTAGCCTACTGTTCTGCGTATTTTACCACCAGAGAATATTAGAAAAAGCACCTCCCGCTATTATTTCAGAGAGTGGCCGAAATGTGCCAAAATTGTTTCAAAAATAAATGTCTGTATCTTTTTTATTCCTCTTAAGAAAGCCTGAATGCGAAGTCACATGGCTCTATAAAACCATGTACCTAAACAGCAAAGACATCAAAAAAAAGGAAAAAAAAGAGAACTTCAGATAGAATTTTAGATGTCAAGTTTCTCTGCAAACTATGATAATTCTAACAGGTATTGAGTACATACATAAACAACACAGACTGCTGAAAAAAGAACCTCGTTTGGTCCTTTATAGAAAATGCACATTCTGGTGGACCAGGGCTTTATAAGCAGTCACAAGCTCCACAGATACAACAAGCTCTCTGCAGAGACAGTAAGGCAGTTTTATGATCACCAAGGAAACCACTCCACTTTCCATATGGCAGGTTTCTTTTTTTGGAGATAAAGTAAAAACATAATGAACAGAAAATACGTATACTAGTTAAAGAAAATAGCTGCCCTGTAAAAATCTGCTCAGCAAAAATATTTGAACTGTTTTTTTTCTTGTGGTTGTTGCTTTTTGTCGTTGGTTCGAACCGTATTCTAGATCAGCTGGCTCATGAAGCTTTCAACAGTTATTGTATCTGATCCAGCTGGATCTCAGGGTAAAAAGAGGCGACATCTCAAAAGCACTGAAGCCAGCCTGCAAAGATGCAGAATAGAGATGGAAAAAAACGAAACAAAAGAGAAAACACCAACATAAAACCCAAACTAAAGCAAACTCACAGAGTTCGACAGCTACTAAGGCAACTTTTGCCAAATACAATATAAGCCCAAGTATATTGCAACACAACTATATATTAATTTAATAAAATACACAATATAGCTTTTGTACACATAACAATTTGGCTCAAATGCACAGAAATTGCAGTAAAATCAATAAAAAATATGTCAATTTTTTTGATGTAAACACATCTAAATTGGATACATTTACACATATAATGATATTATGTATAGTGAGAATGTGAAGGGACATTTTCTTCTTCGCTTATATTTTTGGATATTTGTCTTCGAAACAATGGCAGTGTCCTCTGTAGTTCTTTCAGTTAATACGCCGCTCTCGACCTTAACGCCAGGACACATTTCGTTTAGTTTCCTCATTTCGTCTTCTTTTTTTTTTCGTTTTCTTACAAAATGTATAAATATTTTTGTTAATATTTGGACACTATACATGGATTCATACATACAGTCATCTATATAATCATATAGATATCATCTTTTCACAGTTGAGGAAAAATGTCCCTTTTTTTTTTTTACAACTTGCCTTAAGGCAGAGCCACACACATGATAATTCACCGTACACAAGGGACTGAAAGCTGATGACGTACATGTATAGGACAATTCCACAGATGGACAGTTGTGTTTAAGCATTTGTGTCTATGTGTGCGTGTGTGTGTTTGTTTGAGTGTGGTGAGGCATCAGTGCGTGTGTCAGCGTATGTTTGCGCAAAGTGTAGTGCACGTGTGTAAACTTGTGTGCGTGCAGCTACACCGGTCAGCAACGTGAACATTTAAATAGAGGTGTGAGACAGACACGGCTTACACATGTAGCTACAGATGACAGGTGAAGCATGGTTACACTGGTAATAATTCACCTTCAGCGGGACACTGAAGCCACTCCGACCCCCCAGTTCATAACAAACCCCTGCGAACACACCCCTGATTAACCAATCTTTTCAGACACAGGATCCAAACACTTAGATTAAATTCAAAAAGGATAAGGTCGGCTTGTGGATTTCGGTCTTTTGACTGCCCCAAAACGATTAGAATTTGTTTCTGCGTCCGCGTCGATTGTCGCATCTGACCATAAATAGTCCTTTTTCGATCGTTTTTCATGTCCATCACACATAACAGAAATCCACCTACACACTTAAATATGTAGGATTTCACAAGACCATGAACAACACACTTATGAGCTGGTGGGCACTTAGATAATAAGCTTGCGAGGTGCCTGAGGCGAGAACCTCTGCAATTTGCTTAGGAATCCAAAACATAAGAGTTTATAAATTCAGAAGAATTCAGATGTTTGTTACCAAGTTCCTTTCTGTTGGTAGGGATCTCAGCACCGAAACTGGTGCTGAATGACTGATATATTAAATGTTCAGTGTTTTCTTACGACAAATACAGTGAAAAGAGCTCCTGTCATAAGAGCCATTTAAGCTTTTTTCAGTTTGTTTTGGTGAGAGTTTTGGTATGAGAGTTTGTGGAATAGCACCCTACTCCTCTCTCTACCGTCTTGACTTCTTTTTGCTGCAGTTCTTTGTGTCACTTCCTGAGTGTGCCAGTGGCTTCACTTCCCCTGCAGTCCTGCAATAGTTTGTCGATGTCTCTCACCACCTGGTCAGCGTCCATTCCGTCACGGCTTGCATCTGGCTCCACCTGCTCCAGGACACACTCCATTTCACCTGCTGCCTCTTGGCTGATCCTAGAGCGAGCCTCTGCGAGCACCTTGGCCACTGGGTCTGAAGGAGGCAAGGAAGGGTAGACCCCCTGTTCTCTGGTTTGTTTGGTGGGTGACAGGTACTGACCATCAGGAGGACCATAGTGACCAGAGCAGGTGGCCGGAGGTGGTTTGCCTTCGGCCCCGTCGGCGGGGCTTTTGACTGAGGAGCAAGGAGACATGGTGAAGCAGCCCTTGGTAGGACTGCTGGAGGCTGAGGGTACCTCTTGGAGCAGTGGGCTGAGAGCACGTTTCGCCTTCAAGTAGGGCTTGACGTTGGCAACCAGGACGGTGTGGTCACGTCTCTCCTTGCCAAAAGTACAGAATGTTTTCTTGCCATTGGGGTTGACAGTCTCGTAGGTCTCTGTCTCTGGCACAGTCTCCATCCCTGCTGGCACAAACATATTGTTGCGGTAGTCGATACCCTCTGCCTGGTTTCCTCCAGTGGGGAACTGGGGCATCCAGCAGCGGTCAGAATGACCGAGTACCCGGCACTCCTCTGTACAGTTCAGACAATCCTCATCTGCAGAGAGAAAAAAAGGGAGAAGGAGTGAGTGGACGGAGAAGAAAGTGATCTTTATTTCAGTAGTGAGCACAGAATTGAGTACAACCACACAGGGAGAGGGTAGAAGATTCATAGAAGTATCATGGAACTGAGCTGCACAGGAAGTTGGAGCCTTAAGTCTTAGAACTAGAGCCAGTCCTAATGAAATGATGCAAAAAAGGAAGTGCCCGATCAGGCTCCCCCTATCAAAACACGCATGCACACACACTTATATTCATGAACACATGCACATATAGTACGTGCACATAGCTTTTCAAGGGGACTGGGGGACACCTGCTAGCAATTTCCAAAGCCCTGATCAAGGGGATGGCAAAGCATACAGAAAGGATGGGGAGGGAGCAAGAGGAAAAACAACAACAGTTGAGGTTTGGCAAAGGCATAGTGCCGTTATCATAAATTCATGTCAGTGGGCTTTGAAGCCCTCCCTAGACAGAGAGGCTGTGCCAAATGGCTTGTGCTTCTTCCCTGTGTGTTTGTGCCTGTTTATTTGTGTGCTCTTGTTGCTGGCGTGTGCACGCATGTGTGTATAAGTGTGTGTGTGTGTTCCCCGCTTTCATCTCTATGCAGAAGGATGCACACTCTGGCTGATTATGGGAGTGTTCATGCCTGTGTCAAACGGATCCAGAACTTGGTTTTAAAAAGAATAATAATAAAAGAAGAAGCACTTTTTTCCCCTCCTTTTGGGCATAAGTGAAAAAAAAATGTGAAAAATGAAACAAAACAAACAACCAAAAAAAAGCATCTGTTGTCCCATACTAAATGGAATTTCTACATTGGCTGGGTGGGACGAAATCAAGAGGACACACAGAAAGACAATATCTGAACAGTTCCAAGAGCACAAATAAAATGAACACAAATAGGTCCTTGTTTCCCATCATCATGAGATGTGACCGTGAAATATACTGTAAATGTGACAGAAAAACATTATCACGCCATTAGTTAAAGACGCATAAACTTAAAAAGGGACAGGTTGGGGCAATCTCACAAATGTTATAACACACAGGAAAATTTAACAGCCATCTCCGGTATAATAGAAAAGGTTATTTGCACAGACGTCTAAAGAGCTCAAGCTAATTGCATATTACTTTTGAGATACGCCATGCGCCTCTTTCTGTTTGTGGAACCATATATGGTAAACACCATATTTCCAATTTCTTGCAGAAATGCAACACTAAGGCAGCTGTCTCCAGGGAGAGAAGCAAGGCAGTTCTAGTCACAGGATTTTCATATCTGTTTATGTAGCCCAGTAAAAGTGAGAGCAGAACAGGTGGCAGACAGAAATAATTGAACATAGCCATCTCTCTTGCTCATTTTCATTACAGCTTGTCACCTCTTTCACCTCTCTGGCTGACTGTTAATGATTTAAACCTTGATTTCTTCATTGTTGCACACTAAGTTTGGAACCAAAGCACATTTTAAAAATCAGCGTAATTTATCTTCGTCTAACAAGCCTGTTGTGGTTTCAGCTCTTGAAATGCAAATCGGTAGGTGGAATTTAGATGAATTTGTTACCAAGGAGAGTGTTTGCTTTGGCTTTGTTTTAAAGGCAACATTAATTGCAGTTAAAATGAGGCTACTAAGTGCAGCATTCCACTATTGTTTCCAACTAAATGTGAAAAGACAACATTGCTGTTAAGAGCTGCGACGCTACCCCCATCAATTCCATTATGCAATGCATGAACCTCTGCAGCACGGTGAGAGTGCTGCTTTAGAGACCACAAACTTGGGACTAATACAATCTTTGGTTGATGCGAATGAGCAGGCAGAGTGGATGTGCTTGAGTGCACTTGGCTAGGCTGTCTTTGCTGTGTTGCGGGTCAGCAGTCTAGATTCCTAAGAGACTGCCCTCCTAAGCTGTAGAGATGAGCTTAACACTTCACAAATGTTTGAAGAAGCCAAACAGTGCTGGCAAAGAGAGCTTGACATTTCCCATGCTGAAGCAGTCATCTGAAGAAGAAATAAGGTGAGCTGGAAAGCAGAGGCCAGACCAGTACGAGACGGACTACATTTAAATAGTGTGGGGGTGAGTGCATGCGTCTGCACGCACTGAGAAATGGGAGAGTGTGTGCCTGTGTTTTGTGCAAAAAGTGATTTGGGTAAGAAAGTATAAACAACATGTCAAAGCGATTCGGTCCAAAGCTTGTGCATGAAAAACAAAAAAGCAAACCTGAATGCACTTTCTAATGACAACGCGCTGTTATTGTGATCCATCACCAAGCTACAGCGTACAGGGAATACATGTAACCACGCTTGGTTAACAAACCAGTGTGTGAATTCCAGACACAAACAATTCATCTGGCCTCAGCAATGTCTCGTGATTGTCCATTCAACACGTGTAAATTAAATTATAAATAATCCATTTTGACATATTTCCCTCTGTTTAGTTGGAGGAATCCTCTGATAGATTATTCATGTCTCAGCTGCACGTTCAACCTTGAGGCGTTCTCCTCATATCTATGACTACCAATATGACATATGAGAGCAGAGGTGACATTCATCTCGCACTCTCCCTCCTTCTCTCACTTTCTTCACCTAGGCTTCACCAGCTCTCTGGGATGGGCAGTAGATGTCTGGATCAAGGACACATTTGCCTGTGTTGATATGGCCACCAGGGGCATGCTCAGCAGGTTCTCTCTTGCGATTATGTGGTCCAATATAAGCTACACCGATTGACTGAAAATCTGCTCATCTGAACTGATACAGCAGTATAAATATTTCCTATTTATATTAGCCAATCATCGAGGAAGCACATTACCTGCATTATATCTCCACCGCTTTATACCTGCACTCGTTTGGCATCTTCAATTTGAAGTCGGTATTCTAGATATTTGTTGTAAAATCAAAACCTTGAGATGAAAATGAAGATATTAATATATACTTTCACCATGCACAGAGATTTTTTTTTATCTTTCTTTGTTCACTCATTTACAAAACTGGCCTAAACACCAGGCACTGACATTATAAAGAGATATATATTTTTTTTTAGACTTCATCTTACATTCAAGTCTCAAAAAGGCCAGTACAGTGTCTGTGAAATAAATGGGAATCCATGAAAGGCAGGAGGGTGATCCACTCATATTTAGCAAAAAATGTGCGATTGATGACTAGAACATCTTATCGTTAGAAAGAAGAGGTAAGATTCAGCTGCAGCTTCAAGGGAAAGTGGGACTGTAACACTTATCAAAATTCCAAGTCAAAGTCAGGCAGGGTTGATTTTTGTATCTTTGTAGCCATATCGTAGACTCTTGACCTGAATCCTTTATTGAAATCAGATATGTATTATACCTCTATTGCCAGCAAAAAGGTTTAATTCCACACACACCTTTTTTTTTAAACTTCTGAATACTTTCTTAAAGAGAAACAGAGCTGCTACGTTTAGCAGGGTTAATTGCCTTACTTACGGGCAAAATTTCAAGAATGCGCGACAGTGACTTTGATAGGACATCTCTGTAGCTGCCAGTTATCTTCAATGCTAAAAGCACATTAAAATGGATATAAAAGTCAGAAAGCTGCTCTAAGAAATATTTCAGCAATAGCAAAAGGACACAATGTTTCAAAAGAAAGCAAATAAGTACATGATTCGTGTTCACTGTTTTATTTGTCAACATCAGTTTTGTGAGATGAGCCAGAATAAGATAATACGTTTGGTGAAAAGAAAAAAAAAACGCTGAATGAAGGAACTTTATTGTCTTTAAAATGACCTAATGATCAGTAGTAACACCATGTAACCCACAACATCATTAAGGCTATGTTCACACTGCAGGCGAAAGCGCATCAAATCCGATTTTTTTGACCCTATGCGACCCATATCCGATCATGCTATGACAGTGTGAACGGCACAAATCCGATATTTTCAAATCCGATCTGGGTCACTTTCGTATGTGGTACTGAATCCGATACATATCCGATGTTTTAGAAAGCGACTGCTGTTTGAACGGTCAAGTCGCATTAAATCCGTCTTTTACGTCACTGACACAAGACAGACGGCAATTATCAGCGCCAGAGAAGCACCCGACAAGACATCGCGAACGCTTCCTGGCCATCCGGTGAAACTGCTGGGAAGACAACGTTGGAGAAACGTTAACATTTTATTTGTACTGCATAACCTGCAGATTCTGACAGAAATCTGCAACTATCCTTTGAAGCACAGCTCCTCTAAAACAGCAATAAAGATCATTATTAGGTTATCTACATTATTATGTAAATAACAAAATAACAAAGCAAAAATTGGGAAACATGAAGTCCAAAGTCTTTATATCAACGGCCATCAGTCAAACAATATTGTTTGCTCTTGGTCTAAACAGAGCGCGTTGTGTGTGATGTCTTCTTTTGCGCATGCGGGCCGCTTTGAGCGTTCACACTAGAGCGTGTTTGCTGTCGCATTTTATTTGTAGTGTGAACGAGCAGACAAAAAAAATCGGATTTGATCAAAAAATCGGAATTGAGCATTAAGGCTACGTTCATACTGCAGGTCTTATTGCTCAATTCTGATTTTTTGATCAAATCCGATTTTTTTGTCTGCTCGTTCACACTACAAATAAAATGCGACAGCAAACACACTCTAGTGTGAACGCTCAAAGCGGTCCGCATGCGCAAAAGAAGACATCACACACAACGCGCTCTGTTTAGACCAAGAGCAAACAATATTGTTTGACTGATGGCCGTTGATATAAAGACTTTGGACTTTCCGTTTCCCAATTTTTGCTTTAAGTTATTTTGTTATTTACATAATAATGTAAATTTACATAATAATGCAAATAACCTAATAATGATCCTTATTGCTGTTTTAGAGAGGAGCGGTGCTTCAAAGGATAGTTGCAGATTTCTGTCAGAATCTGCAGATTATACAGTACAAATAAAATGTTCACGTTTCTCCAACGTTGTCTTCCCAACAGTTTCACTGTCAGTTTCGATGTCTTCTCTGGCGCTGATAATTGGCGTCTGTCTTGTGTCGGTGACATAGAAGACGGATTTAATGCGACATGACCGTTCAAACAGCAGTCGCTTTCTAAAACATCGGATATGTATCGGATTCAGTACCACATACGAAAGTGACCCAGATCGGATTTGAAAATATCGGATTTGTGCCGTTCACACTGTCATAGCATGATCGGATATGGGTCGCATAGGGTCAAAAAAATCGGATTTGATGCGCTTTCGCCTGCAGTGTGAACGTAGCCTAAATCTCTCTGAGAGCTAGCTAAACTGAAAGCTAGCCATTACCCTTTTTTGTTATGCTACATTTGATCAAATTTAGAACAGAACATTTTGTATATGATTAATACTTATTAACACCAATTTGAATTCCTCTGTGATGTTGTCCTTGGCCTTGTTTTCCAAGGAAATCCATGTACTGTAAATAAGTTTTAAGAATTTAAGAATTATCGCAAAAAACACGTCTTTTGAGGAAGATTTAAAGCTGATTTATTAGTAATGGTTGAATTAGAGTCTTTACATAGTCCAAAAGTTTGGTTTACATTTTTTTCTGCTTTCAGTCAGTTCAATAGGTCGATCTTAAGGATCTACCGGGCTGAAGCTGTGTTTCACAGAAGTGTAGGATCTATAATCGGGAACCTTTCATAAACCTACTACATGAATAACAATCGAGTTTCCAGAGTGAAAAGCCAAGAAAGAATGAAGATGATGTTACCAAAAAAAAAAAGAGGCTGAAAAGTTACACAACCAGTAGATTAAAGAACTGTGTCGTGCTATCGTTTAGTAAGTGATCACATGCATTCACACTCTTTTACTGTTTCACATTTTCAGCTTAACAGAAATTTCCATTCACCTCAGCAGCACAGCAGCAGTTAAGGTGTTATTCTTTAATGAGCCGCAAACACCTATTGAGTCTTTCTAAATTGCAAAAAAACCAAAAACCTCCCTCTCATTTGCTGACAAAAAGAAAGTCTTTCTAAATTAACACTTCATTAACAAGGACCGGACCACATGACATGACACAAGCAGGCAAAGCAGTGACTAATAGAGAGGTAATGGTCACATCTCTCTAAATAATGAGTTGTTTTTTTTCTCTCCTCTTCAACTAATTTTTCAAAGTTTTAGGCTGGACGCTTTCAATATGATGTGCACAGGGTGTGCAACGAAACCTGTGAGTGTAAAAGTGTGCCTGTGTATCAGTGTGTGTCATAAAGCATGGTGTGATTTCCCTAAACAGCCTTTTCTCCCTCCAGACGCCTGCCCCCCTGGCCCTACATGCCCATCCCTCCTCGCTTTATTACCCAGCCCTGTGATTAATGTCCCACTGTCACACACTGTGGTTCCTGAGAAGGGAGGGGTGAACCAAGAGGGAGGTGTACTCAAAGGCTGCGGCTAGCAAAAACATAACACTGGGAAAATCCATAGCATGTTAGAGTGCTCCCTAAGTTCAAGAACTTGTTAAAAAGTTACAAATCATAAATTTCATCAGTCGTTTTCCTCACAGTCACACCTGGGGAGTCTTTAGACAGCTCTATAAGCTACAGAAGGCTATGAGGCTAAAAAAAAAAAAATCAGTCAGTGCATTTGTGTATATTTGCGGTTGTGTTGTGGTGAATTTCTCCCATACCACCCAAGGTGGACAGGAGGAATGGCAGCTGACGAATCGCGCAGAGCATCTGTGACAGACCATGACTGCACCTGTTCACCTGGGGGAGCTCGCAGTGTGGGTTTAGGTGTGCATGTGTGTGTGTCATTTTCCTTTTAATCTCCTCACCTAGTTCTATCTAGCCCAGCTGATCCATCCGTATACACCCACCCACCCCACACGCACACACATTCCCACATTCTCAGCCAATCAGGGTAACTAAATATTTGGACTGCACAGATGAGAGAGTCTCCACTCTGACTGAGCCTAATGTTTGCTAAATATCTGACTTCTCAGGTCGCCGGTCGACCAAAAACAGTACTTAAATAGAGTATTTCAGACTTTGGGCCTTAGTGAGCCGACTGTGCTACATTATCTTGTCAAGAATTCAGTTGTCAAGGTAGACTGGAGGGGCTACACAAGAAAATAAATTATATATAAAAGAAAGCAGTATTAATTAATGATTATTAATGAAATAGATTTTAATGTAAATGCATTTAAAATCTATGGAAGTGGTTTTATGCTGCCTCTGTCATTTAAGTTGTTGACAGACCTGTTATGCTTTAGTTTCTTCCAGATTAAAGTCAGTCTATATTTCTTTTTAGCAGCACAGTTTTGCTGTGTTGAAAATGAGGACATTACTCAAGTGAATTACTGCATCCGATACTGTTATGAATCTAAAACAAAGCTGTGCTGGGAACGTTGGCTGTTCTCTACAGTTGGCCAGTATATTTTGCCAACTTAATTTCAAGAGGCTGGAAAACAATAGTATTTCCATGAAACTGCTGCTTTGGTGTACTCATCACAGTTTGCTAGGGGACCAGCATTTTACGCCGGTCTACTGCTCCGCTTGAAACCAAAAACAACACTAAATTTTGCCTGTGATGTGATATAAATTGGTAATTTGGAGCAAGCTGAATGTTTAAATAGACTTTTTTGCTCCTCTTTAACTTATGTTCCTGCTAAATTGTGGAGTCGATGTAAAGCATACCTTAGAGATGTTGAGTGAGTAGATTTTATTTTTCATGTGCAGTGGGTGACTTTGCACAATGAGAAGGGTAGTCCTCTCCAGCGTGATAGATTTTATCTCAGTTGGAGGCATAAGAATGCCGACTTATAGGCAGAAATGCTTGGCAGCGGCGGTGGGGAGCACTGGGTGGCTGGCACAGAAGAGACAGAATCAAGGGCAGATATCTTAGGATCAAACACGTCCTCTCTTCAGGCGTTCCCTCATGAGCTACAAGTCCCTCCGTCAGCTAATGCCTGGCTAAGTTGTTCAAAGAACACCTTGGGGAAAGAGTCTTTGTGCATAGGAGAGAGAGGGATAAAAACTCAAGAGGAAGAGGAAGAGGAGCATAAGCTCATATTCAAACAAAAACAAACACACAAAGCCCAATCAATGATGAGCAAGCACTGCTGTGTGCAGTGGGTGGCAAGAAGGGTCTGTGGGTTGTGTAGATGAGGGCAGGCGGATGCTCCTTAGCTTAAATGACACGGTGTGCTCAAACAGCACTTTTCCTTTAACACAAAGCAGAAATGAGGGCAGTAAAATGTGGGATGCAGTCCTTATAAATACAAATGTGTTTGCAAATGATTTACGTGGTTTTATAACCGCTGCTGCTTGTGAGCGCACATGTGTGTGCCTGTTGACGTCCTTGCGGAGTGACCACTTACAGTTTTCCCGTGCCAGTGTGCAGGCAACTTGAGGACATATCGATTGGTTTTTAATGAACCTCGATTAATATACCCAGTTCGAACATGAATAGACTTCCCTGAATTTAGTGCATTTTGAGAACATGTTTTAGACTTGCAATTCACACACAATCCATGAGCTCCCTGACAAAAATATCAATTACAGAAGATTTCCACCCGCTTAATTGTTAGCAAAGGTCAGCCTACGCACAAGTGCGATAAAAAAGAGGTGAATGTCAGCATTTCTCTGTTTGTTGACAGGCAAATCTCAGACTAGAAGAACAGGTTCCACAGTAATAAACGGCCACGGGAACCTATTCAAAGCCAAAAAAGAGCTGAGAACAGACAAACTGTTGTTTATCTGTAACCACATCTTCGACATGTGACAAAGTTCCCACTGTTGTGTTTGAGAAACCCGCTCAGCCAAGTTCTGCGTGTTCTTCAATAAGAGATTTTCAATGCTGGAGACACAGAAACAAAGGAAAAGAAGGCTAACCGCAGAATAAACAAAGAAAAAATATATATTATCGAGCATGCAGCAGCTCTGAGTATTCTGTGTTCACGGCAGTCAGAGACGCTCACTAAATATTGTATGGTCAGTCAAGACAGATTCTTTCCACGGACAATCCTCCCAACCCCCCGAAAAAAAAGTCTTCCTTTCCAACCTGTGACTTAAGACCTTGTATAATTCACATTTCCTCTGGCAATAGATCGCTCCTCTTTCTTTCACCCTGTAAGTGTTTTAATGGTGGAGCAATTTCAGGAGAGTAGCCACAGGGAAGCTATTAGATATAGATGTCTGAGAGGAACAGCCCTCAGACATCTATCCTACTGTCATTAAGCTATTTATACCTAGCAAACAATAAATCTGAAAAATCTATAGCATTGAAGAACATTAGCCATTGTTTATACAAGCTAACTCTACAACAACTCTGCACTAATCAGCTCCAATGCAATGTGTTTATCATAAGTTAATTTAACAAAATCTTAATGTTGCCAGAGTCCAGAGGACTTTAAAGACAATTCCTCACAAACATCCTGCAATGGGTTATCAATATGCATTTGGCATAAGCCATATAAAGTCATATAAATACAGGATTACAAAAAATATTTTAAATATCTGTAAAAATAAATATAGAAATTGTACTATAAATAATCTTTAAATGTTTTTTCTTATATTGAAAGCATGTAGAACTACATAAATGTTCAAAAACAGATCCACAGGTGAGTAATATTTTCAAACACCTCTTTAAGACTCTTTATGGCGACGTGTTTGAAAGTAAAACATGCTCATGCTCTCTGAGCCTGGCATGCCGACAAGATGTAACAAAGAAAGAGAGAAAGCCGCAAGTCAATAGTATCTTGCTACCTTTACCTGGAGAGAAAGACATGGAGGGTGGCACAAAGGGTGGCAAGGAGACAAGAAAGGAACTTATTAGAAGATGAGGCGAGAAGCGTGGTGAATCAGTGGCTAATCCTCCGTTTCCTCTAAGCCTGTGTAATTAGGACATGGGGGATTGCACCGTGACAGGGGATGCTTCTGGACCGCCTTGCTTCTCTCCCCCCCTCTCTCTTTTGTTTATTTCTTCCCCCTTTAGCCTGGGTTTATGGCAGTTTGTCATCTAAATATAGCGTACTTGTGTGTGCCTTGTCTTTAGAGTGTGCGCATCACAGCATGTTCACTCATAAGCAACACAAATAGACACAGCAGGCCTGCACAATGCTTTATTTCTACTCACTACTACTTACTGTTTGCAGATGTGAAGACAGTGCACTCTATTTTTTCTCTTCTTTTGTCTTCGTCTCTGCATGACACTTTTAAATCGTTTTGGGGTATATTTGTGCGAATCAAATGGGCTTTTCAGTTAAACAGCACTTCTTCCACCGCATGCCAGTTCAAAACAAACGCAATGTGTTCAAAGGGAGCCTATAGCCCAGGATCCTCTGGAGGAGGAGAGCACAGTATGGACCGAGCATTAGAGCAGAGACCAGAAAGGCTGATCAGCATCCTTCTGCCTGTTAACAGCCTTAATCTACTTCCTTCCCCCAGTAGACGGCAAAGAAAGTTGCCTTGGCCCATTTAGAGAGACAGTGAGCACAAGAAATAAAGTGAGAGCGAGAAAGAGAAAAAAAAGAGGGAGGAGGCAGGGAATTAAAAAAAAAAATTAAGCCGAGAGAATCAGTGACTCACCAGCTCATTACAGAAATCCTGTTTCTATCCAAGGAGAAAACAGGTTTAAAACACCCTATTAAAGAAAGAATGAAAGGAAACCTTTTGTTTCTAATTCACATAGGGTCGTCTTTTGAAGTGCTTCCCTCCGACAAATTTTTACATTTTAGCCATGCTGCGTTAATGATCCACTTCCATTGCTCTAGAATTGGGGGATCTTTTCTTAAACTGACTCGATTTGTTGCCTAAAAATAAAGCGCCGCGGCCCTGTCCTGATAGCCGACCCAAAACAACACGAAGAACTGTGGAGGCTTCATTCGGGCAACCCATACAACAAGAAGATCAACTAGACATAAAATGATGTCACATTTACTGAATTAAATCACTTTCTTTTATTGTCTCCCGCTCTCTGTCTGCCCCTCTGTTTGTCGCTCTCTTTTGAACAAAAGGATTTGAACAACTCAGAGTGTCATGGCTTTGTGCAAGTAATCATTCCCATGTGTGCTGCTTTAGCAGGATTAGGGAAAGTGCTTCTGACGCTCTGTCTCCACAGAACCATCACTGTAATACAACACTTACACACACAGCATAAAGCAGAATAGTACTAACCTTACTATTGCATTAGGACATGGTTCTCCCTCATATCAAATGATAGCACTATTCTGCTTTGCAACCGAAGTCTGAGATAAAATGCATTATCATACAAAAGAAGGGCAAATGGAAAATTCTGCAAGCCTTGTGGATATTCGACAGGTTGTTGCTACTAGCAATACTGTTTCCTTAGCAAGTAAAACAGCAGAGCCTGATCAATAATATCAGCAATACATATTATATATTAGCTGAACCGCATTGTTATGTTGTCATAGCAAGAACTCATAAATAATTATACTTGATAAATATTTTGGAAATTTGTTTAATGTGTGTGAAAGAAGAAAATCTTGTGCAATCTATCAGATTTTTCAATTACCAAGTATCAGTATCGGTGTTGCAAATCACAATTTTTTTAATCGTAATTTTTGCAAGAAGCCTTAAATATTACTAGATGACGATGGAGGACAAACCCTTGTGATTTGCTATGACATTCGTTTTTCTCAGACTAAATTCTACAGAATTGAAAAACCAACCAACCAGAGCATTTCGCATTTCTTAGTGACACTTTTAAAAATGTGTATTTCTCTTACATTACTTCGGCTGAACTAAAAGCATCCCCTGGGTGAAAATCCCCCCACAAAAAAAAAAAAAAAAAAAAAATTGTGAATTTAATCACGTACCTGACATGACACCACTCAGATGTTTTCAAACAGACTAATCTGACAGACCAAGCCTGCTTGTTAGAGTGTGCATAATATTTTCATTTTTCTTCCACTTTGACTCACTGGAGCACAGAAAGTCAGTCTGTCTACATTAATCGAGTGTAATCACAATTCCTTTAATCAGAATCGGCTTTACTGGCAAAGTACGCGCACACATACAGGGAACTTGCCTCCGGATACGGACAGTATCAGCGTGACATATGCTCTACATATTGTTATTGTCTATTTATATGCGCAAAGGTCCAGAGTGCAAAAATGTTGGAGTAAATGATGAAATAAATAAGGGATGGATCAGCTGTTACATCATACGGAGTATCTGATATCGCCGTGTTGTCGTTGTTGTTCCTGCATCATCATAATAATGTTGGTTCAGGACCAACATTAGTCATGTTGTTCTGATGTCATAGAGAAAAAGGCCCTCATTTATATAAGAAATCTTTTAGAAGAAATGATGCACACTTTAAGCTTTTGCTTTATTCATTAATAAAATGCAGTAAATGCTGGGTTTGCTTTTGATAACTTCCTGGTTAACAACATCATTGGTCATTTGCGATGTTGATGCTTAACTAACATTACTATGATGGCGTAGGAAGAACAGCAACACGAGAATATGAGATCATGCACAATATATATGCACTACATATATATATATGCACTACATATATATATATATATATATATATATATATATATATATATATATATATATATGCAATTTCTTTACAGGAATGTACACCATTTACATGTATTTTTAAATATTATGGCACAAGTTAATACTAGCTACACAATAAATGGCATATATTCAAGTTAAAATGACTTCTTCTGTGTGCATGATCTGTCATATAAAAAATAGTATGATGACTTACTGTCATAAAATGGGATCACCCACACCCCGACTGCCTGCTGAACACTGGAGCGAAGCTGCCAAAGGAGGGAAGTAAGTGTGAAAGCACACCAACTGTAAAGCTACCTGCCACGCTGCATACCACCTACCTTCTCTAAATTCAGCACTTCAGGACGTGTACTCATGAGACTAATATGTATAATAGGAAAACTGTACACTTTAGCACCGAGTCATCTGATCAGTCGTGCCAATGAGCAGCACTGGAAAAACCCCCACACCCCCAACCATCCCACCCCACCCACCCCCTCCAAGGATATTGGCGGGTGTTGAACAGAGGCTAAGTGGAAAGGTGAAGTGCGGTAGGTTGAGTCGATGGTGTTGGCTTTCTCAGCCCCGGGGCCTAACACATTTAGAGAGCTAACTGACACACTTTGGATGTATTAGCAACAGCGAGCTCTGCCAGCCTCTCTATTTCTGCTGCGCCACCTCCTCCTCCTCCTATCGCTCTCTGTCTGTCACTGCAATCTCCTCTCCATGCAGAAGAACATGCCTAGTGTTTCAGCAGCATTGCTTTAGCATTGATGTTCCTCCATGCGCCAGCCAAATTGGTGTTTGCCGTCTAGACACTGGTTGCTTATGTCTCTGTATGGATGAATATACGCAAACACTAACACTCTCACTCATCTGTTTATAAGCATGATTAGATTAAAAGAAACTGACGGAAATGCAATAACAGTCTATTAGTATAGCCGTCGGGGAGGATAATCATTTCAAATAGAAATGTGTTTTCCATCTCACTATCTAATTTATACTTTCTTTGCCTCTCCATCTGTTTCACTCCTGAGACTAGAGGGTTATAAGCGCGAGGCTTTAAAATAGGCTGGGTTCAAGTCCAGGCCACTGCAATAAAACACAAATAAATAGAAATATATAACAATAAATACCTTTCAGACTCAACTCATAAGACAGAAAACCCCAAGGCTGGAGGACCCCAGCTCTCGCTGACAAATGTATGCATTGAATTTGAAGGTGAGAAAAACAACTCTTGTCAATCTGCACTGCCCCATTCTATGTGACGCTTTAAGATTAGGGTCAAAGATTAGAAGGCTTACACAAGATAAGAATGGGATTAAAGGAGCTCAGAGATGTAAAATTACAGATCACAGAACCACTAAAAACACACCTGAATTGTAAACAAACTCATAACACAGCAGCCACCTGTCCTGCCGGACAATATCAGCGTCGTGGGGGGAAAAACAAAACAATGTATTCCTGACAAGAGAGAGGGAAGTGGGTATTATGGAAGCAGCATCCAATATTCCAGAGAGGGATTCAGCACACATCAAAGGCTGCCTCTGCAGTAAGTCTGTTAGATTTGGGATTAATGGACTCCAGAGGGGCCTGGACACACACACGCAGGCACACAAACTCACAAACACACACACACACACACACACACACACACACACACACACACACACACACACACACACACACACACACACACACACACAATCCACTACCACAACTCTGCCTGATAAGATTCACAACCCAGGCTAGCAAAGCACTGCAGTGCAGACTGAGCATCTATCCTAGTAACTCTCCTCAGTAGGCTCTCAGCTGCAGTGTGATACAGTGTAACAACATGTGATAAGTCAGCGAGGGGCGGTGAATGTAATTTCTTAACATTCCAGTAAATGTTGGAAAATAAACGCTTTGTATTTCCAGGTGATTTGGGGCCAAGAACCCAGGGAATGCGGCCACGTTTATTAGATTGTTTGGACTAGTTCTTTATTTTGCTTGTCAAAGTACAAAGCACATGCCAGGAACGCACGCATGCCTGCACATGTGCACACACAACCGTAAGTTGCCTCCGAGCTCCAATGAGTTCATGCAAATTGCGAAAATGCAAATACGGGTGGGTAGTAAGGCTTAGCTGGCCTCTGATCCATTTTGAGGAAAACATAACAAAAAGAGGGAAACTCAGAATGAATCTATTACGTTTAATCTCGACAGACAGAAAGACAGTCTAATCCGAAATCTGACTTCCTTTCCACGCCAGTGCCCAGCCTCTTCCTTTTTTGCCCCCCACCCCCTTCATGCATCCCATGCCCTCTGGGCCGAAACCACAGGTGCAGGCAAATGCAAACCACTGGGTGGAAAATGCTCGTTGACAGCATTCTGGTGTGTTTGCGATTGGTCAGTGAACAATGAGGGAGTTTCCTGAACCACTTGTCGTGCTGATGGAACAGCTGGACGCCAACACCAGACACAGATCAGGGTGGGAGGAGACCATGCAGAACAACAGGGAAGTTAAGACCTAAATGAGATTCAGCAGAGCTTAAGCTTACTGTCATTTTGCAAACTGTAAGTCGCAAAGAAATGCAAAAAAACCAAACAAACTCATAAACAAAGTCCCAGTTTGTTGCTGTTTCACACTGCAAATGTTGGGGGTTTTTTCTACCAAAAGAGGTGCACTGGATGAACATAACATCTCATAAACTGTTGAATTTTTCAACAGACTTGAACAACCAAACACTGCAACTTTTTTAAAACAATGGCAAGAAATAACAGTGATGCTCCTGAGCAAATGGCACCATCTTCATTATTTAAATAAATTGTTAAAAATTAATTGATATAAATTTTGGATACCTTTAAAGCCATAAAGATTACAATTATGTGTTTCATATTAGGGCAACTAATAAATAGCTCCTTAGGATCTGACAGATACAGCCTCGGTGCTTTAAATCTCTTTTGGTTTAAAGCATGTGGTGCCATCGTGGCAGAAGAAGAAGAGCTCTCTGTTTTAGTGATTTTCCTGCCAACTTATTTCCTAAGAAAGGAAAAGAAAAAAAAATCGAATGTAAAACTGAGAAAACACTCCGAAAACTCAAAATAAAATTGAGCACAATTTAAAGCTTCACACAACAACAGATTGGTTTGCAAAGTGAGTGTTTGCTAGCACTAGCAGCTTTCCATCATTTCAAATTAAAATCTATGTTTTTTGCTAAATCGGTTTAAATACTGAACTTGCTGCAGTCGTAACTAGAATAGCCAGAGAACCTGATGACGATTCAGTCATCCAGTCTAATCCCAAACACTTCAAATAATCACTAAGATCTTCAAAAGTTTGTGATCCTTAAGATTTCAAATATCTGCCAATCTGATCCGGTATTGGTCCCCTCTCCAAATTCAACAAGACCAACAAACCAACCAACCAGCCAAAGCACAGCTAAGACTTTGTTATTCAGCTCTACTGGAGAGACGCTGAAACTCCAAGACCATGTGACGATCCAAGAAGCTCATAAGAATCCCTCAAAATTCAAACGATTGGATCTGCTGCTAACTCTTTTAGTCGATGATGTCAAGGCACACAAGTCTAAAGTCAGAACAAAATTTGGCAAATCTGATGTATTTGGGACATGTGCCACAAAAATGGCCTTTGTTGGCCAAAAAAACCCATTAGAGCTAAATTACAGATTGGAATAATGCAAACCAGGCGTTTTTACAATAATGTGTTCTGGAAAGATGAATCAAAGATAGTTGCAGGGGGCAATGAGTGCTTGGCAGGTGTTAAACTCGATATAACGTGAACCTTTTTATTTTCATTCGTGCACTTCAGTTAAGTTAAAAGTTAGGAGGAAATGAAGCACATGAAAATGCATACTTTAAAGTTTAGTAACCCCATATTGCTTGTTAGGTAAATGAATAATCATGTGAAAAAATCAAGATGAAGATACTGATCACAATAGTTTTTTGTCAAAATTGAGCCGCTTTAAACCAACTCTGAATCTTTGCACAGGCAGTGTCACAGACTTTTAAAACTTGCAGTCATTTGATTCAACTAGAAATTATGTTATGAGTGCTAAATTTAACCCGGGGTCATCCTTTGTTGAATCGTAAGCTGGCTATGAATGGCCAAGTTATCAATTCTAATTAAATGCTTTTGAAGAGGCAGCACCTGCTAACATCTCACAAGTGAAGCACAGTCAATGTCAGAGACTTGTAGAGACTTGTGAAAAATGTTTTAAAGGGGTAATTTCTTCGAAAAGGATCTATTAATTCTATCCACATAGTAACACATAATCTATTGAAACTTTGTGGAATAAATGAAAAAATGATAACCGTCCTTGTAGTCTCATGAGTACACGTCCTTCACCTTCATCTGTAGGTGCTGTATCAAAGAGCAGTACCCACGTATGTCTGCCTGTCTAAATATGTCAAACTGCAATTTGTTTGTAAACAGCTGCATTGTTGCAAACCATCAATTAATATCTGATCACAATTAATCCGCCTAAAATTAAAAAGGAAGATGGTGGCGATCACCTGTTGTTTGATATGTCTTGAATTCTGATGTGGTTGCCTAGATACAGCAACATCCTATTTTCCATCAGGCTATGTGTACTATTCCAGTGGCTCACTCTGCTATTGTCTGCCTCTTCTCTTTTAAGCACCAACACATTGGCGCACAAGTACATGCAAGCATAAAACCCACAGGCACGAGCACGCCCCAACCCGCTCTGATCCACACGATCATCCCGAGCAGCATTATCACAATCTAGGGAACTAGATTATCCCTGGGCTCAAAACTTCATCCTCTTTGATCCCCACTTGGGAGGGGATGAGAGTCAGCACAAGGGACCATTACCGAGATTTCCCACTTGTTAATCAAGGCAGATTTTGATCACCTCTAGGGGCAGATGGACAACTGTTTTCAAAACATCGCCACTGAATGGGCGCTACGCTATCAAGGAAATGTCCTCCAGCAACACTAACCCCACAACGCCGCTAAAGAGCCTACACTAATCTCAGCGGTGCTGATTTTCTAAAAACGGCATCAGATTAAAACATTTCAATTAACGTCATTCATTGTGTGTCCGCAAATTGCTGCCACTTCCCTTTAAAATGAGTAACATTGAGTGTTTATGCGTGATAGGACACTCTGGTAAATACTTTTAGCTTCCTAAAGTAAAAGCAAAACTTGAATGGATCTGGGGGATATGTGCTTTGATCAAATGCTTTCTTTAAACCTGTTACAGAAAAACCTACACATCAGCAAAACATCAATCCGTCTACCTCACTGTGGCTCTGAATTTCAATGAAGCACATGTATGCAAACACCCATAAGCACTGTAGGAAGATCCATCGCACTTAGTTGTTTACACTGCAAGCCTTCCAAATCTCCATAATAGATCTTTGTTGTGGTTTGAGGTGGGAAGGTGAGGTCAGCTTGTTAATTGGCTGCTGGTGATTACAGATGCATCTTAAGCTTGCTGACATTGTCCACCGGGCTTTGGAGACCCTTGCAGCTAATGCACTTAGGAGACGCCTGCAATGTACAGAAGAATTACACAAATCTCACTCGCGCATACTCAAGTAGCAATTAAAATCTGTCCCGTTAAGTCTAACCTAGCGTTAACCCTGTAAAGCAGGAAGCTATGGGAACAGCATTTACAGTAGCACATTAGTAATCAGATCAACCTTTCGTTGGCTCCACCCCTCTTTATTAAAATGTTCATGTCTGTCATTCGTGAGTCTTTTGCCAGTAGCCATGAGGGTGTTTCTCCCCATCTGTGGGGCTGCTTCGCGAAAAAGAGAGGCAACGCGGGGACATTTGCAGCCACCCAATTAAATCTGTGTTGGCCTGGCAATTCCTCAAGGTATTGCCATGTGACAGTTTAATTAACCAAGCCCCTTATCTTAATTTAGCAGGATCAAAAAGTAACAAACTGAGGTTATCGGAGAAAAACACTCCCAGTCGCCATCCTCACATGCTCGCAAAGAGACACATATACACATGCTCTCGATCTCCTTCGGTAAGGGAAAGCTATAGTGCGCCATCAAGCATGTGAAAAAGATGTTTGATGAAATTCTTGCGGCTACTAGGGCAAACAGCACAAAGTTACATTTATGTTACAAATGGTTCATCCCACATTTATCAGGGCTCTTTCTTTTTATGCTGCTGCAGTGACACCAAAGAACTTCCTGATTTTGTGTGCATGTGATTGGGTTTAGGCGTGTGTTAGAAGGGCATGTGTTTGCTTTGACAGGTTTTCTTTCTTTTGAATTTGAACTTGAGGCTCAGTGACTGCAGGGGAGCCAGGCACCATGCTACTTAAGCCAATCTCCCATGGAGCCTGCCTGCTGTCCCGCCCCTCTTCATCCATCTTTCCATCCAACCACCCATGAGATTTTCTCATCCTCTGATTATTTACAACTGCCTGAGATATTCTTCCTTCCTTTTCGGCAACTGTTTCTTAGATTTCCTATATTTTAATCCATTTATATTTGTCTATATATATATTTCATGCATTCAAACCCCACTGCTATTTCTCTATATTATATCACATTTGCTTCTCCTCTGACATTTTTGATTATCCCATCCACTGCCATCACATAAACCACATCTCGTCTCTTTGTTTTAGCATTTCCTCTTCTTCAAATACTCCATTATCTATAGCACTGCAGGCAGAGGATGAAAGGACATTACTAGTTATGGTTGAGCAGAGAAGAAGTCCCGATGCCTTGGACAGGCCAAGCCCATTTATCTCCCTGGTTCCTGATGCTGTGTAACATGGGGAAACAATGCCCCAGGGCACCACAGATATTCATTTACATCAGCCAAGAAAATAGCCCAGACAGAGGGGCACTCGCACTCGCATCTCAGTGATTCAGAGGAAGATGTGCAGAATTCACTGCAGGAATTTTCACATAATCAAAGCGGAGTAATTCGCCCACTTTGTAGCCGACTGCACAGAATTGATCAAACAATCTGTCGTTTGTTGTTTTTATAATTTATATTGGTACTTCACTCAATATTGTATAACTGAGCACAATACAAGTCCAACTATACAGCATTGTGGCATCCAAATCTCACAAAACATTTTAGTCAACTGATTGTGACCACCCAATTAAATCGCACACGCACAAAACCACTGGTATTATAACATCATGTTGAGATGCCCTCTTTAAGCCGGGTCTGTGTTTTTAAGTTAAATACTTTCAGAAGAAAAGATATCCGGTGTAATGTTTACGTTTCAGAGGACATGAAACATGCAAAACATACACCAACTCAGACCTGGAACCTCAAATAAACTATGCACCTGTTAGAAACGAGGGATTCAGTGTTCAGACTATTATTGTCAGTAAAAGCAGATATCACTGCAGAAGAAAAAAAATGCACCAATATCTGCAGTCTCCGAATCCAGCACCGGAGCTTCTGCCTTAAATGAGACAAGAATTCATTAAGAGATAGTAGGATGGTGAGATCAGAAACAAAGTCATGTGGAAAAAAAGAAAGATCTCTGCAACCCATAGCTTTACCTCCCACGATATTGTTAAAGCTGACAAGAGAACGGGCATCTCTAATTGTGTGAACTGTCTAGAGGTGTGAATCTGACATATGTAACACGGCCCCGCTTAAAGGTAAAAGCTGTGTCTTTCCGTCAGTCACTCTGTAACGAAGGCAGATGTTATATGTGCTTCATTTAAAGCCATAGCATAAAGTTGGGCTAAAGTAAAGCATAGAATAATCCTCAGCCCATTAAAAATACAAACTGTACCCAGAACAGGCAACTCTTGCTGTCAAAGGCACAACTTCCAATTTCTAGTATTTTACTGAAGACAAAAAAAAAGTGCAAAAACACAGCATGTAAATACAATTATATGATCGTAAAAACTAAAACATGAACTGTCACATGTCACTTCCTGTGACCTTCATTTTATAGCCTTTATCCTCTCGGCTCTTTAGCTTCTCGTGATTTGAAAGCGATCACGCTCGCTGGAGGTGGGAGTTTAATCAAATCAGTATTCTTTTTAAGCAGTCTGATAGGTGTTAACTTAAAGTAAAAACATAACCTTCACTTTGTCACTCACTATCATATTCTACTCACATATACAGTGGAACCCCGACTTACAAATACCCCATTTAACAAAAAATTAAAGTTACGAAGGCACTTAACGGCAATATTTCTGCCCGTGTTACTAGGGCTGTTTGATAAAACAATATATATCGGATGACGATATAAAAACAACTATCGTTTTATTTTACGTTTAGCGTTTGTTTCGTGGTGTCGCAAAATAAACTGTTTACGGCAATATTTTTTCATCGTTCTGATGGTCACTGTAGTGGCTATATTCATTTCTTAAAGTTCTCTCTTTCTCTTATATGTAATATAACCACACTACGGACGGACAAGCGCCTGTTTTTATGCGTTGTCGTTAGCAACAGCAACGGTAACACCTTTGCGTGTCCGCTTGTTTATATTCCACATAAACCTTTCACAATAAAGCTCAAAATCCTGTTGAGACTTTTCAAAATAAACTGAATCACGTGAAAGAGCAGATTGTTTACGGATGAGAAGTAAAAAAGCCGTCAGGTGCTAAAAAAATAAACCTTAGACTCAAACGTTAGAACAGGCTTTTCCCCGCAGCACGCCGTGTAATAAATACAAAGAAAACGGCGGCCGTTACAACTTATGTCTAAAAATGTATAGTTTCATGCATCTGTTAAAAAACTCGACTCCAGGTACACAACGCACAGCTGGAAACACTTCACTCAAGTCGAGCTGCCCGAGATTCACAGAATTTACAGAAAATGTTCAATTTTTGTGATTTATATCGTTATCGGGACGATAGAATTCTTATATCGGGATATGAGATTTTGGTCATATCGCACAGCCCTACGTGTTACGGCAAAATGCCCGCGTAACGAAATCCGCTGGCTCTGATTGGCTGAGCCCAGAATGCCCACAATACCTTTCGAATCATGTGACTTGCGCTTCGCTGTTGTTGCAGTCAGCAATTAGCTTATAGCCTATCGTTCACTCAAAAGGCGCGATGGGTGCTTTGACTTGCGAAAATTTTCGACTTACGAAAGACCCTCGGGAACAAATTACTTTTTTAAGTCGGGGTTCCACTGTACTCCGCTGAGGCCTTCAACTGTATTTTTTTATAACAGCTCTGGACATTATCATTATCTCCGTGCAAACAACTGCTTTTCATTTGGTGTTTGCGACTCACTGCCTGGCCATGCCGCAGCTGCAGAGAGCGAGTTTTTACTTTCACCTCGTGTTGTCCATAGCAAAGGAACAGCACAGTAGAAATTATATTAAGCCCTATCATTAAGTTCGTGTGCAGTGCATTTAAGAGCATAACGGCTGGCAGGTAACAGCATGTAGGGTTAATACTAGTTATAGAGGATGTTCCTGAAGTCTAGGAGCTTTCTTTAATGACAGGTAAGGTCAGATTTACTTTCATAAATAACTGTTTGTTTGTTTTTTTCTTCTTTGCAGGTGCTTGCTGACTTGGAAAGAGTTAAAGGAAGCTATTGTAAGATGGCATATAAAAGATTTAACTTTGGCCTCAAAAAATAAAAAATAAATCAAATCAAATCTGGATATTTCACCGGTGTAAAAATGTTTCCAAAGTGGAAGTAGGTCATAAATTACCACAAAAACAAAAAGGCAAAAACTCCCGAGGCCAGCACTGCTCTGAGTGCCAAGATAGCAACAGATATCTGCAACAGCAGTAAACCTTCAAGGACTGTTTTTCCCCCACTAACAAACTCATCTTTTGCCTGTAAGCACTGCAAAGAATGACAACCGTCAATTAGTCAGTTAATTAATTTCCATTTGAATCTAATGTATAATGATTTGAAGAGCAGCAAAACAAGCAGCGCCTTGCTCATTAACAGTACAAGTTAGATATTTTTACTTTGTAAAACCCTAGCGTGCCTCAAAACTGGAAACCCAGAGGTGTACGCGAGAGAGCGCCGAGAGAGAGAGAGAGATGAGAATGGTCATGTATACGGCTGAAAAATGATAGGGGGGAAGCAGAGGCTATCAAAGCATATGTAAAAGAGCTTGGTTAATGTCTAGAATTACATCGGAAACTCTCTAACACACACACACGCACACACACACAAAAGCACAAATGCCCGGCTGTCCATGAAAAGAGGACAGATGGCCGCGGAGTGGCTCTGGTCCAGGGAGTGACGATGTTCTGTATCATTATAATCTGCTCCGTAGTATCCTCCCTACTGCTGTGCTGGACAACATGTTTCACCCACTGAGAGCAGATACTGGAACAATTCTGCTGCTGCTCTGCAGCACATACTCCAAGAGTGGCGCTGTGACAACAAACTTGCCTCGTAACTGTTCTTTTGTTTAACTTTTGGATAGTTGGGGGTGTGGAGGGAAAAAATGATCATTTTGCAGCCCACAATTCAGTGTCACACAATGATCGATGATTTTGTTTTTAATGCAGAAAAAGAAAGCCACAAGGACGGTCTGACTGTAATACACTGCCCGCTCTAAAACCCACTAAATCAGCCTTTTGCAAACCAGGGTGACAGGAGTTATTGCTGCCCTTCAGTCTGTGCATCTAACAGACACACACCACTTCCGAATAACCGTTTAAGCCTGTCGGATGTTTTTCGCTAAACGAATACTCCACGTGCCACCCAGGAGCTGAAAAAACCCCAGAACCCCGGGAATTTAGCGTGCGAGATCTTCTATCTTAAAATATCTTTGAATCAAAAGTTAGAAAAGATAATACCCTAATTGTGTTTGTTGTAATCGCAAATTTAATTTCCAGGGAGAGGTTATCGCCTGGAAAAAAAAAAGAAAAAAGAAAAGAGCTGCACAGCCATGGGGCTCAGGCACACAATGTTAATTTAATTTACAGTACAGACACTACATCTACAAGGTTGTTGTTCATGTGATTACAACGAGAACAACTAGGAGAGGAGACACGTCTGTCACGATGATGGAACTGATAAATAACTGGATTGTGTCTCTCTCTCTCGTGCACGCACGCAGGGTGAGTGATGGTGTGTAGAGCGCAAACACGTGTGGCAGTTATTTTTTTGTTACGTTTGCAGAATGAAAGCCTACGCTCCCTGGATGATGAACACGACGATGATGATATGAGCTACTAGTGTGTTTACAGCAAGCAAGACTGTGTGCGTGTATAAACTGTAAATATGAAACATGCAAACTATTCAAACCGCCCAGCCCAGCTTTCTGAGCTCTATTACGCTCAAATGAGGCAGTAAAACAAACGCATACAAATTCATCTGCCAGGTGTGGCGTCTGATACAAAACAAAGAAGATAGAAGCAGTTCTGGGTTAACAGTTGAATGTTACAGAGTGTTTTAATACTCGGTATCGTCCCTGAGGTTTTGCAGTTGGCCTGACAGTGGATGAAGCCCTAACAATATGGTTGAAGTGTGATTATGTTTAAATCTCCATGACTCTAATCCCTATACTTAGGGCACCTACATTTTTTTCATCAAGCTTCCAGTAACATTCTCACAGTGTTTAACGGCTTTGTGTGTCCTCTCGATGTATTATGAGCGGGCACACACTTGGATTAATGCCCTGTCATGTTCTCATTACACAGCGGTGCGAGGAGAGAGGGGCCGGGGCACCTGTAAGCATTCAGGTTCAGCGGGAGAAACGCATTCCCTGTGTTGTTTTTCTTTTCTTTTCTTTTTTTCCTGCAGAGTTTTTAAGATCAGAAGTCCAATCATGCTATGTCGAGAGGTTATAATGGTGCTTAGAATGAAATAAGACATATTTTTACTCACTGCTTCCATAAACATGCCGTAATTATTCATTGCGGCTACCAGGGGAAAGGGATAATGTCAGAGATTTACGGCCCGAGTGGTAAGAGTCTGAGATATTCATCAATCCTCTCCAACACTGTGGTGCCACAGTGCTTGAGAGAGGCTTCACTAGCTGAATGAGGATCAGGGGGTGATGCGCCATGCAGTCGGGCCCAGGTTTAGAGGTGGAACTCGCACTCCTGCAGCCAAGCTCATCAGCTGCAGCTCGAGAGGAAGGACACAAGAACGGACATTACCCTTCGTGAACTGCAATCATAACAGTGGAATTTAATAAAACTTTGTGTATTGAGGAAAATAGAATAATCCCTTTCAATCTCCCGTAATGAGAGAGAAGAAATCCTAAGACTGTGATATTTCCCCTCCCTTCACCCCACAAGATTTTAGGCTTTCAACAGGATTCCACTAGCTTAGCTGCAAATCGCCTCACTGTGTGCGATACCGCCACATCCTCTAAGAACGGGGTGAACACAGGATCTGGCACATGTGTATGAGCACACAAACACTCACAAATCTTATTTGACTTTGAGTGAGAAGTCCAGATTGCTGATGGTTCTCATTTTCCCCACAAGGGAAGTGGTTGGTGATGCTGCCATGAATCAGACTATCAGCCCAGTCAGGGACAGGACACAGAAAGCTGAGAAGACGAGGAGCACGAGAAGATGAAAGACAAATCCTCGCTTCTCAATGGCTTGCACAAACAGTAAGAAGAAACACGAGCATCTGCTGTTTTCAGATGACGGTCGATTTTCTAATCTACTACCCAAGGCCATGCTACACACTTATAAATGGATTCTCTAGTGGTCTGATACTAAGACAGGACAGATACTTAATAAGGAGAAACTAAAACTCTGCTTGTTTTTTTGTTGTTGTTATTTTTTAAATTACTGATTACTCACGAAAAGAGCCAACAGGCATAAAAAAGACGCTCACGCTGCAAGAGTTCATCAGAACCATGCACATGCATGTCTCTGCTGGTGTAGACACAAAGCACTGGGTGTAAACATACCTCGATGGCCTCAATTAATCATGTTTAAAAAGACAGATGTGACGGCATCACACGAAACTATGACTCCTCCATATGCTACCTGTTTGGAGTAATGTTTGCAAACTGACTAATTACAACAGTCTCTGACGAAGCCTCTCTCTCAGCAGATGTTTGTCCATTAACCTGCAGGAAAAAAAGACTTTAACATCGTGTGAAGAATAACATATTAACAATGCCCCTTCTCTCAGGGTGCACACTAAAGTTTAGCTTTATCTATCTATCTATCTATCTATCTATCTATCTATCTATCTATCTATCTATCTATCTATCTATCTATCTATCTATCTATCTATCTATCTATCTATCTATCTATCTATCTATCTATCTATATATATATATATATATATATCTATATATATATATATATATATATATATATATGCGTTTCCATTTTCATTTACTGAAACACATATATGTGCAAACATACATTGAAATACAGAATATGATGCAAAATCAGTCTTCAGGAGTATTCTTCATGCTTCTTAAAGCCTACAAAAGCCAAACTGTTTCTATAATGTTGGTTGTGGGGAGGCCAGTCCATCACTGATGGTGTTCAATTGTGTATTTTTCTAGTCACATATGTTTTTTACTGCACTTGCAGTGTGTTTGGGATCACTGCCATGCTTAAAAATGAAGCCGTTGCTGATCAGATGCTTTCCAGATGGTATTGCATGGTGGATCAAAATCTGATGGTACTTTTCTGCATCTGCAATTTCATCAATTTTGACAAGATCTCCAGCACCACTGGCTATAATGCAGCTCCCAACAGTCACTGCTGTATCTCTCCTGACCTCCATCGTACAAACATATGATGATTTGAATCAAAGGCTTCTAATTTAGATTCATCACTTTAGTCCAGTTCTTGTGTAACTTGTCACACCTCAGCCTTTTCTCTCTGTTTTCCTAAGAATGGTTTGTTGACTACCAAACTTGTACTGAGACAATCTGATGAGGCTTCACTAAACAGTACTAAATGGATCGAGTGAAAGGCCATTTGCATCTCTGAGGTCCTATGTCAGGTCCTTGGTGACTTTTTTCCCTGTTTCTTCTGGTTTTTAGGTACTGATCGAATGTGGAAGATATTTTTTAGGCCTTCCACTACTTTTTTTTTCATCCTCCACTGGTCCAGTTTTCTCAATTTCTTATGACACACTGGACACCACGCTGAGATATGCCAAGTTTCCAGCTAATAGCTCTTTGGGAATCACCTTGTTGGTTCACAAATGCTATTTTGTGCCTGTCAAACTGGCATTTTTCATTCAGCTAAAGACATGGGAGGAAAATATGTGCTTTTGTGACATGCTGATGGTAACAATGTGCCTAAAGATACAATTTAAAATTGGTTCCATCTAAGTTGTCTATTTTATATAGACACAACACTAGTTCATTCATTGAATTAGGTGCTTTTTTTTTTCAAAATGATTTATAGCTCGGTGGTAATTGCTTTAAAGAAAGGTCAGATACAAGAACTGGACGGAAAATGAGTTAAAAGGCAGAAAAAATGAAACATACATGAAAGGCTCAGTAGTAGCAGTACTGTGCAGAAAGTTCAGTGCTTCTGCACAGTACTGAAACTATTATGCTGCATTTGTCGTAGCTGATTATGTACAAATGTTCTAACTGCACGTTAAGATTTATAAGAGGTATGAAGATGAATCTGCAGAAAAATTTGATGCACATTAAGCTGTGATATTAAGAGCAGATTTGAAAACCAGCGAGTTCTAAAGCTCAAACCCTTCACACCTAAGCAGCCCACTATTTGACAGGCCAGAAGGATTGCAGCTGCCCTTTGTGAGTATATCCAATTGTAATATTCATTTTTGCCTTTGCCTGTTAAACCTTTTAATGAGCAGCTCATGCAGGACAAACAGAGTACTGGGCAGGGGTTAAGTTAGGTGCAGGCTACACTGTGTAGAACTATCACAGGTATGGAGGATCTAGTAATAGGAATGTGAACCATTAACCACGTTTTCTGATACTGAGTCATCATTTTTCAGCTCCTTCGTCGCTGTTGCTTTTTAGTTTCATCCGATAAATCGGAGTCACGTTCTGGCTGTGCCGTAATTTCATCAAGACTCCAATTTGGATTCAATGCCCGGCAGAAATGTTTCAAGGAGAAGGATGCATCTTCAAGCAGCTTGTCTTTCAGCAGTTTGACTTTTTTTTTATGACTTTTTTTTTTCTTTCTGATTGCTCCGTCTTTCACTCACTTTGACTGAAAACTTTACTTTTATTCTAAGCAACAATTCATCCCTAAAAGGAAACCCACAAAAGAATTATTATTTAAAAAAAGAGTGGCATGAACTCATCCATCAGACTGTGACAAACTGTAATTCACCATAACTATTTATAATAAAACTTTGCGCTAACAAATACAACCAAGAAAACAATGATATCTCAGTAATATGTGTGTGCAGTGTTTTTGTTCCTTGTAGAATTAGTTGGCCACAAAAAAGGCTAAATATGAATATCTTCAAATGACATAAACACTGTGATCATGATTAAGCACAATAGGCACCGTTTACTGGCCAAAATTCACTATTTGTATCAATAATGTACGTGCACATAGCGAACAGACAGTGTACTTACTGAGCTGCATTCTGAATACAATTTCAGAAGGATTCAAATTAGAGATGTAATACACATCTACCCACCCTATGAAAAACGTGTCTGCATTTATCTGTCCATGAAATATGAATGATGCTGAATGGAACGGCCTTTTCCACAAGTCAGATAAAGGTTTATTGAAGGCCAGAGTGAGAAGGATAGAGGTTGCCATGGCTACAAGTGTGAAAAGGGCATCTGATCAGACTTCTGACCAGTCAATTAATCTTGGAATTGCATTTTCTTTTATCAAAAGGTTCACTCGCGATTCAAAATTAATTGCTCCGAATAAAAAGGAAAAAAAAAGAAGGAAATTGTGGGGAATCAAGACCCTTTGAAAAAATACAGTAACGCAGGAGTCTTAAGATTAAGGCTGCCACGGGGGGAAGATGGGTGAATATTTAAGATGGATTGAAGTCTGAATAGCTAGTTTGTTTCCAGTGTGCAATGGAAGAGAAAGCTTATTATTCAACAACATAACTTTTAAAAGACTTAATTTCCTCCTGATTGTTTCGGATGTAAAAATGTAAAGTCATGCCCTCTTTTATTTTTTATCTCCAAAGTGTTGCAAGGCCATAGTGAGGACTCTATGATATCCTATACGTATAAAAGTAAGGAATTCATTATATACTTTTATACTGAAATTGCAGATATTCCCCACATTATGTTCACATAACATAACAGAGTATGTTTTTAGCTATTCAACTGTCTATTTGAATAGATGTATTCCCTTGTGTTGTCTTGTTGTTGTGTGTGTAAGTCGGGGGGGGGGGGGTGTCCTATTCCTCTGTGGGGCAACCTGCATATGGCCAATAAAGCATTCATTCATTCATTCATTCATTTAGCCACCTACTAAGCCACTGTAGCAGCAAATACCTTGACCAAGGCATAGTATGAGTACTGACAATAAAGATGAAGTCAATCTGAAGCCAATGCTGACCAACTTCAAATTTCTTGGGTTCTAATTGTAACGTTCTTGATCCCTTACCAACTTTTTAGGCAAGGAAAATGTTTAAAATCCACCAGGGAGGCAATCCAATTTCATAAAATGTACCCATTATATATATATTTATACATATAAACTGTTCGCCTCCCAGCTCCCAGGACTCACTCTCTTCTCATCACCATAAATTGCTGAACACCTACAGAGAAGACAACCATCTTGGAAACAAAGAGCTAAATACGGCATCATCATTTATTTATGTAGCAGATCTGTGCGTGCACTTACATCACTGTTTAGTCATATTTGTGCCAGGAGTTTGTGTGCGTGCGAAAAATTGACAAAAGTCTGACATTTCCCCTTATTCTGAGACATTCACGAGCTGTGGGATGCTGTGGGGGTGGGGATTTTTTATCACCCCTCAACAAATAACAGAGGAAAGTACATTTCATCACTTTCTACCATGCCGTCACAGAAACACGTCTCTCGCTGTCTTCCCTCACTGTACCCACACTGTCCTTGTAGTATCATATCCTCCCCCTGCCCCCCACCCCCTCCTCTTCTGTCACACTCGAGTATCTCTCTTTAAAACAAGGCAAGAGGCGTTTTGATTATCATAATCCAGTCGCAGCTAATTAGGATAGGTCAGCTGGTACAGTTAAACAGCATCCGGCCCCTTCTATTCTTTCTGCTCTTCCTCAATCATCAGCTCTCTCTCTCTCTCTTTCTCCATTTGCTCGGACAGCTATATCAGTGGGTAACATCTCCCAACACCACTGCCGCCTGTCTGTTCGTGATAGCGACTGTGGCAGTCATCTCCACAGAGGCGAGCGATGTGCTGCCAGCCACTCCGCTAGAGCCAGACAAGCCCGCATTAATGTCTGCTGCAGCAGGCACGCTGGAGCATCAATTAATCGGCGTTTAAAACTGGCAAAAAAATGCATTTGATATACGCTTAATTATAAGCTCAATATAAGCTTAATTAATACATTGCTACCACTTTTGCGGAGCTAATTAATCAATTTGAGAGTGATCTGTGGTGCGAAGATGTCCAGATGATGTTGTCTAGCAGGATACTGCTGAACACTGGGCATCAGAGGAGGCGATGGATTGCACGGACGGTACGAGGTTAATGTATGTTACTCGTGGCAGTTACTGAAAAAGAGGAGAAAGGAGGAAAAAAGCCAACGAGAATGTTAAAAATAGAAATTAAAATAAAAAACAAAGACACAGTTGTAGATACGCTGTAGGCTACAACCTAGCAAGTATAGGGGCTATGACTAAAACAGGGTTGGGAATTGATTGGGACTTGAACTACATGCTTTGTGCACTTGTAGTTCTGTTTATACGGAGCCAGTGAATGAGGCCGCAGTGTTCTGGCAGGAAAGCAGAGAGAGCTACAGAGAGTAATTGGGAGGGCTACGCTTAGAGGGAAACAGAGGACTTAAGATGGGATGAACGAGGGAAGGAGAGGAGGGGGGCAGAGAGGGAGAGAGAGAGACCTATGAAGGAGATGCTAAGTGCTGAGATCTGAAGAAAATAAGCCTGCAGGAATACGACCCCAGAGACAGTGACCAATGACAATCTCCCTTTTCTTTCTCCTTTTTTTCTCCCATCTGATAATAGACAGACCTGCGTCCTTCCATGTGGAGCACGAGAGTGCGCGCGCGCACACACACACACACACACACACACACACACACACACACACACACACACACACACACACACACACACACACACACACACACAGAGTTTTATTTAAATATTAGGCAGAACCTGACTGTGGCCACATCATATTCCCTTTTAATAGTTCACGTTTGAGTTTCCTCTATTGCATTTATTCTTTGATTTTTGGTTATTTTTTTAAAAGAAAGTCTCATCAATTAGGCATAAAATGATTCAGTACCAATAAAGACAACAGTAGCACTAAGAGTGACTGACCATGACTGCATCGTGTAATATTTAGGTGTGGTTTAACTCACAGCGAGGCCTTTCAGCATTCAACTGGTATTTTTGCAAGTTAATAAAGACAAGCTGGAACACCGCCAGAGCGATGTGTACCACACCTCACTTCTCACTACCACTCCAGCACCAGGGTTTGGCCTCCTGCTCCAGCCCTCCCCCACAGGCCTAGCTAAGCCTGCATGTTATTGGCAAAACACAGCCAGCTGCAGCCAGTTAACTGTCTAATCTCACATCAATCGATTTCCCCAAACAAGGAGCGGTAGAGAAGTGTAACGAAAGTCATGGAGCGGGGCTGAAAACAGAGCAGAGGGTGAGAATAAAGTGAGCGAGAACAGGCAGTTTATAGCCCTTCACTGAGCTTCCAGCACCGCTGGCCTTCGCGCGTATATGTGCGTATTGATGCGATCTTTTGTACGAGAACAAGACATTCCTGATCGAAGCAACACGCAGGAAGGGCGGAAGGACGGGTCGCAGCTGGCGCAAAGGCCGACGGGGTCAGCACGCATTCGTCCGACACCACCAGCAACAGCTTTTGCACGCCGACTAATGCCCCAAACTCTCTCGTCTCCCTTTGTCATGTGTCTTGTGTGTAGAAATGCGATCCATTTACTCCCTCTTGGACAATTAAATGAGAACATTTTCAAAATGAGAAACATATGGAGCTTTTTAATTGTCCAATTTCTCTTGCCAACATGTGTGGGCTTTTTTTCCCATTCTAAAAACCAGTGAAAAGGAAAAAAAAAAAAACGCTATCCAGTGAGACATGCATATTGCAGCACAGAGTGTTGCACAAATTGTCATTGTCCTTCCGCAAGAAGTAAAAACAGCCCGTCTGTTCCCTGGATTAATAGCGTCATTATTGAGAATCCATGTTCAGGATACAGGACTGTACTGCCGCATCCTGTCAGCCAGACTTGGGAAATCTGTATCTCTGTGGGAATCTGTGTTTTTCCTAGCAGGTAATGATGCACGCCGATGTACACGACTGGCTGAAACCGCAGGGAGAATTTCACCTTCCCGCCCTATCACCTTACACCACACCCGTGTGTGATCTTGACTTCCTGCTTCCTTCCCCTGACCCTGCACGAATCATGTGAGGTCGCTGGGGTGCGAGGGACCCCAACAACTCATATCTGGGAAGTTATTGTTCTACACATGTCATGTGTAATCTGCCCGACCCGCAGCGCTTAGAATAATTATTCATATTTAATCACCGCAGTACAAAGCTACATCGCCTGCCGCTCACTAAGTCATTTTCCATGTTACATTATCAAAGTTTCAGAGATGGGTGCTCGAGGAAGGGGACTAAATGGAGAAGCTGAAGTAGTTGGGCTTATAAAAACATAATGGGCTTGTCTGCTTTGATAAACTGAGGACGTGTATAGAATGCACACTCGCTCACACCCTCCGATACAACCGCACACCCCCATGCACTTTAAATGTGAAAAGTGCAGAGAACAAAGTAGGGGAAATAAAGTAGCCAAGTATAAGTTCAGATTGGGAGCGCTCAGGCAAGTCAAAAGCTCAACCATTAATACAAATAACTTGAGCTGAGCACAGAAAACGAATTGAGTCCTTTTTTTCTTTTTCCCTTATTCAAGTGTGTTGGCCTGCACGACGCTCCTTTATTTCTCGTGTAATCACATTTTTTTCCGGTAAGGGCTCACCTTGCTCCAGGGGTGGTGGTTTCACGCCTGCAGCCTTCAGCTTGAGGGCTTCTTTTGCAGACATATCACAGCAGGAGCCTTTGTTGGTGTCCTGGTCACTGTCAGCCTGGTCGCTGTCACCATGACCGCTGTCTCTGAGGCTTGCTCGCTCAGGGTCTTTGAATGTTGAACTACTACACAAACAAACAAATAAAAAAAAAGGACTGTGAGTGCTGAGTGTGGTGGAGGATTTCTTAGTGGGTGTTTTTTAACGCTCCAAGGAAGTTTAGAGACACCATTCTTGAATGCCAAGCAAGGAACATTATTATAATGATTTAAGGATTTAGGATGTAATAAAATGCTTCTAAAAATACTGCACAAGCTTTGCTGTCTGCTTTGAGTCCAATCCTGTGTGTGATAATGTTCTAGTAACACAGAATATTTTTACCGACTTTCAAGCTAATTTAATGTACACGACCGTCTTCTTCCTTTTATTACTCACTACAGTTCATTGTCAGCGCAGTTAATGTTAAAGTAGTTTGTGGGGAATAAAATAAAGCTGAAAAAAACGAACAAACAAGGGTCTGATGTCTAGTCAAGGCCACAGATCTCAACCCTTACCTTTGAACAAACTGTTGTCTGCTACCCATATAATTAGGCTCCGTGGGGAAATTGTCCGTCTGTTGAGAAGAGAGAGAGACAAAAGTATGTTGTAAGCACGAAAGAAATGAGTCCTGCTGCGAAACAAGAATTCCTAGTGACATATGATTAATTATGCATAAAAAAATAAGGCAGAGGACAGATTAGGGGTGATAAAAGCTATAAAATTAAAAAAAGGGAGCCCTACATGGCCAAGATTTGAGCATTTCATTAACCACATAAGGCAGGCTAATTAGCCATTTGAGAGTAAACCACAGAGCTGAACATCAAATCTGGCAGACATCATATAATCAATGAGCGCTAGGACAACAGTCTCGATGAAAATAGAGAACATTGCCGATACGGTTCTGGAGTCCTAGTCGGACTGTTTGTGCAGAATTTAAAATGCTATTTGCTCCTTGTTCCTTTAACAACATCTCCACGGGAATCTGCTGACACTCTAAGAATATCCTGCACTTTTTTTTGTCCTTTCTATTTTTGTGCACAAAAATAAATTGTTTGTGAGGAAGCGCATCTTGCATGTGCTGGACCCTGTGGTGCTTTATTTCATATGGGTAACCCGATCGCACACAGGGGCCTTCTACTAACGTGAATCGATAGGAAACTAAAACACATGCACATGGATGCAAAGAAACAGAATGACGTCTGTGATAAAGCATAGCAGTATAATGAAATACTGGTAGAAGCCCTACTGCATAAACAGGATAAAGCACTGTATGACTTGAAGTTTTACAGGGTAGATCAGTGTCGTGGTTTTGATCATGTTAAAGGAAAATCTTCAGAATTTCCAGAAATAGCTAAAGTTACAAAAAATGAAAAAAACTTGCAAGATATATAGACTTCTCAGCAAAAACACAGGGAGAGGGAAAGTTATATGCTTATATTTAGGCGAAATTATTGCGAGGATATAAACCAAGTCATGCTCAGGTAGGGAGGAATGGCGGAAACAAATGTCTTTGAGAGATATAGCTTTCATAGTGTTGTAGCAGTATTCATCACAGCAACACAAATAATTACCCTGTGTTGTGCACAACTCTCTGTGTCTTGAATTCGTGGCGGTTAAATGTCATGTTTAGTGAGTAATGTCTACTTGTGCCAGAGTTTTTCACATGCACAGCTTGACTCACAGTCGATAGAGTATTTCAATGTCATCCGTGCGCAGCGGTGGCTCGGTATGAAAAAGGGTGTGTGAAGGTCAGGCGGGCCACCTCAGTTCTTTGACCTTCCATGCTTTCACCAGCACCTTTATCTCTACCTAAACACTTTATTCTGCCTCAGCCTTCAACCAATACTAAAAGAAAACACCCACAGATTATGTCAAAGACTGGAATCTGACCACGAAGTAAGGAGAAGAATGAATGAAATCGTTTGGCATTGAAATGATAACAGCCTGCGTTTTTTTTTTTTCTTCTTTTTGGAAAAGAGAGTTGGGAGTTTTTATATTGATGTGCCCCTTCTGTACTTTTATGACCAGGGTATCAACCTTGGGCATATTTTTCAATCAACTCAGCTCTGTTAGCACTGAGCAGGAGGAAAGGACATTAACAGAAAATAGTTTTCCTGCCGGTTATATGGTTTAATTTATTTTCCACACCTGTGCACACAAAACAAATAATATCCTTGTGAACAGAACTTTTACTTTTTCATTATTACAACAGACTCAAAAAGTTATTTTTTGTCATCCACATGGACCAAAAAACCTTGAAATGTCAACGGTCTGTTGTACATTAGCATTAAATTTGCTTTGATTGGCACGATGAATGGAAATGCACATCCCCATTGCACGGTAAATACGATGGTATTTTGTTTGGTTTGTTATCAAAAAGGGAAAAGAGACATTTCACACCTAAATTACATGCTCCACCTCGCACGAGCCAATAAAAAGCACATTAAGCCACTTCATAGGACCCTGTTTCCTGCCAACTATTCCAGGCTGATCTTAAGGCTCCATCTCTTCCTGCCTGTCTGTACTGCCCAACCCTTTCACTACAATGGGCCCCTTTCCAATTAATGGGTCGATAATAGCCGGCACGAGATGCTTTGTACTGAGCCGGTCAGCGCCCGCAATGAATACAGGATAATCTGAGGGAAGGTGATAAAAAGTGGATCATGTCTGTTATCTTACTGTTATGATTTCTAGTAGTATTATTAAACGCTGTATCAAAGAGTTAATTAATTAGTTTAACATTACAAGTGCAGCTGACTGTTTCATACTGCGTGTTTCCCAAATGTGAAACCTCATGAAAGTGATCTGAATAAAAAGAAAAAAAAAATCTAAGTAAATTGAGTGGAACTAAACTGACCAAAACTGCAGTATCTGTATATTTGGCCTATGATGGTTAAAAATCTGACTCATTTACTGGCCTAAAATATGAGTTTTAGACCTTAAAGGCTCAGAGAAGCACTGAACCCATTTAACGCGAGATGAATTCCGTAGTTCTGGGTCGATCTACTTTGTGCAGATATGATCAGAGGTTAGGTTGTTTGGTAGCGTGGATGAAAATTGCAAAAGCATGTTGTCGATTTGAAGTGAATGATGCGTTGTATCTGCTCCATGTAGCAAGGCCACAGAGGTCAGAAAGATACTGAGTACAGCGAGGCTGAGTAAGTGTAAAAAGCTGCACTCTATTCTGTATTCCCATTCAGGTCCCAAGACTGACCGCTCAGACAGCCGGCCGATTGAGACAAATGGGACGAGCATATTGGAGTGCTATTCTATTCTCAGGGCATGCTGGTGCATTTTGGGGCACTCTTCATTTCTATGGGGCTATATTTGTGCATATCAGCCTGTGTGTGTTTGCGTGTGTATTTGATATCTTAGGTAGGAATGGTGAACGAGGACAAATTGCAGATTCTCTTTCACACATCAATGGATTGCTCTCTTTTATTCACAGGAACAAGAGTACACCCCCTCCCTCCACCTACCCTGTTAGGTATGATACATGCATTTGTCCTTTACTGTCTGCCAGGAAAACACACACGCACACACAAACACACATTATTCTCATTCAGTGTATGCTTGTGAGCACATGCGTTTCTTCACATCAGGCAGTGCGAGTGGCTCCTACTCAACCCCTTCTCTGTAAGCTAAAAGATAAACCCTCTGTTATTATGCGTTGCTATGTATCTGAGTGACATCATTCCTACTGGAAAACTTAGAGCGGATTAGCTAAAGCTATACAGAAAAAAAAAAACATGTAAAACAGAGAAAATTAAAGGAACCGATCATTTTTGTGCAGTGGAAGCTGGAAATACATGAAAACAAAACACACACAAAAAAAAAAAAAACAGAACGTCAGTAACATAGTAGCTCTTTCTGTTCATGCCTCATCACAATTTAGAGGTTATTGTAATGTGCAAAGTGCAAACACAGAGTTACAGGTTTTGTTGTCTTTTGGCTCTATTGCGCCCACCAATAAGAACTAAAATCCAGCGAGAAGTCAAGGAGGCTGGCAAACAGCAATGTCCACAACAAACTTATCTCGTTTCACTAAAATCTGACCAATCCTGTAGGGGAGCAGTGATTCCTGTGAAGCAACAAATGCAACCTTGATTAATAAAGGCTAATTAGTTGATCATTGTGTGCAAGTTTCACCAACATCTTAACTTTACCCAGGAGGTAAAGTGACAGGAACAGGCAGACGGTGGACGCCTCGCCCATAAAAACTGAAAACGAAAGGCATAAAAGCAAAGGGAAAAACATCTTAAGAAAGGGGTGGAGACAATAATTACACTGCAATGATAATCAACTGGCTCAGATGCACAAGGGATCAGATCAACTTAACATCCAAATATCTTCCTAGAGACAATCAACCAATCAATCAATCAATCAATCAATCAGTCGTCAGTTAAGTAAGGCTCTTACTTAACTTCTAAATAACCTAAAAGGGGTCCAGTCCAAACAAGTAAACCAATGACAACTCAACAACCACAGTTAGCCCGTGTGAGTCTAGATACTACTTTAACATTGTTTCAGCAACAAACTGGTGATTTGTGCAAATGGATGTTTAGTGTAAAGAAAGGCCTCTTTTTGCTATGTGATACAAAAAAAAACCCCCACTGGACTGTTACTTTCTGTGACTAATCTCAAAGAGAAGGTCGTCCGATATAACACTGCAAATTTAAAGGTTTTTTGATACATTTTTTTTATTTGTTTTTTAACTACCAAGCACACAGGTAATGGTGAGTGACCTGCAGGCTCTGTGTGTACATAGTCTAATGAACAAGGAACAAGAGAGAATAAAAACAATCATAATACACCAACGATGGCAGAGCCTTTCACCATATCAGACTCAGGTTATTTTACACTAGAGTTCAGGTTTCAGGTTTCTCCACCACAGACAGAAGAAGCAGCGCTCGCAGCATCAGAGAGGGGTGCGTATCTGCAGCATCCCCCTTCCACGAGCACGTTGTGCGAGTGCTACGCATTACAACTCTGCCACAAAGCTTCCACCTTTTTCGACAGCATTCCACGTGCCGCTCTTCCCTCGACACCACAGAGACTGGCAGTGGAGGAGGAAATAGCTTCACTCCTGAATAAGGAAGCAATAATGACAGTCCCTCAGCCAGAGGCACAGAGGGGCTTTGTCTCCAGAGTTTGGTGCTTTAAAGTCATTTACAGCATTATGTCTGAAGAAATGAGGCACTGCATTCAAAAAAAATTTCAGTAAAAAATTACAATTTCAGATGAAACGAGATGCATTTTGTATGCAGATACAGTCATCTACAAAACCGCCCTCATTAATATAGTCAGAACGATTAAATCTTTACTAATAGCACTCCTTCAGTTATACAGAGAAGCTTCTTATAGTTTTACACATTACTACGCAAAATGCCATACCCTCCCTCCCCCTTGGTAATGGGCTGCTCTAATGTATAAACATCATCATAAAATAGTCTTTGAAAGAAGAATTTTTCACATTAAGACAATTTTGGATTTCAAGGTGACATGGCATTCTTTAGGCATATGTGGCGCAGGCACGATACGCAGGCTGAAAATATGCCTTTCGATAGGACTATGAAGGCTTTCTCTAAGGGAAAACATCTTTTTGCAACGTTTTATGGTATGTTGCACACGGACCTATCTGACTCCACTCTTCAACTCTATATCTTTTTTTAAATGTAAGTGCTTTTAGTTTGGCTTTGATTTAGCCCTGTAAAGCCTCAACCATGAAATAATTGCTAGAAAGTTCACATTTTGGGGGGAAACCTGAGATTTTATTGAACCTTCTGACCTAAAAAACGTAACTGTAATAATGTAATTATTAATTAAATTGTATCAAATTAAAAATATGTGCCATTGATTTAGTTCTTTTGTGGGGGGGAAATCACACTTATATGGAGGTCTCAAATCATCTCATGTATGCAGGGACAAAAGAAAAATCCTTTGCAATTATTTTGAAGTCGCTCTACTCAGAATGACAAGCAAAAAGGAAAAAACTCTGTAAATTTCTCCGCTGGTTGCATTTCTACCACACGTCAGCGGCACTCAAACACTTAAATACAACCTCTAGCATAATTCTAAGGTGCCCGGGTGAGCCGTGCTGTTGACAGAAGTTCAAAGCAGTAGTTAAACTGGTGTCTCCCATGTGTGAGCGAGTGCAGCTGTATAAATGACACGAGGCACAGCTAAAATCAAGCATGCGTGCTCAGCAGCCCTCTGTATAAAGCAGAGAAAAGGCTAAAAAAAGGTTTCTTTATGCAGTGCTGTGAATCATCAGGAAGGGGCATTCACACCTGGCCTGTTGTTGTTTATTTTGCCACACCTCTAGTACAGCAACCTTTGAATTCAGCTACTTTAATTTTACAGATATGCTGATTATGTGTACACATGAAAAGAAACCCTGTGGTTGTCTTTTCTTATGAAAACAAAAACACATCGATTATAAGAACATATTGGGAAGCAGGTTTGATATTTTGCTTCCAATGAGCCAAAATTTTAAAGACTTTCTGAAGGTCTTTTCAAAGTTATTTCTTTTGACACTGGCTGCTTTTTCACTAACTTCAGCTCAGTCCTTGTAACTGACCGTTTTGTTTGAGCCACAACACTGACCTATGAATCATTCAAGTACAAAAAAGGGCACCTAAGTGGAGAAAAGAATCAGTGTTTTGTCTACATAAAGCAGACACATTAGCAAAAAAACAGTTTTAAATGTATCTTTAGCCACTTTGTTACCAGTAGAAATGTTGCGAAAAGGCAATTTGTTTAGTTGACTTGATAAAAATCTATTTTAAAAAAAGCCAAAGATAACACAGTGTCACAGACATAAAAGACTATTTCTGCTCCAACAAGGTAATTCTCAAAAAGCTATTAGCTAAAAACCATATGCACATCATAATGTCTCATTATGGTGTGCATTTGAGAAAAGTGGAGCAGTGAAAGACAAAAGAAGAAGTGGTGACCCTGAAAACTACGCACAGCAGATGAATAGTATCTGAAAATCGGAGCCTGACTAGACCTGACTAGGGCTGTGCGATATGACGAAATATATCGGATGACAAAATGAAAATATCTATCGTTTCGTATTATACACTATTGTTTGTTTCATGGTAGGGCTGGGCGATATATCGAGTTTTTTAAAAATATCGATATATTTTCATACGAGATATAAGATGTGACAATATCGTTTATATCGATATAGTCTATGTTACGTTATAATTATACTTGTGGAGCCGCAGGTTTGCCTCTCTTTCGTCCACTTTTGTCTCTACGCAACGTTACTCGGCCTCACCTCTCCTTCACTGAACACAACTCCCCCTCCCCCATAGCTTCACCTGCAGGCAATGACAAGATGAAAGCGGAAAATCTCCGTTAGCGAGTTACCATGTGTGGGGCTGGACGGCGTCAACGTGTTAGCGAGCTAACCGCGCTAACGACATGCAGCCCGGAAGGGCTGCACGGCCTAAAATCCTTTCATTTTCTCAAAAATCGACAGTGCGCAATATGTATGAATTCTGGTTGTGCTTACTGACCGCGAACCGATTTTATGTGGTACACAGCGCTCAGCAATCTGTCAAAAAATGTTTTAATATGACTTTGCTAAGCTACGGAGCTGCACCGCTTGATGTCGGAGGATTACGGCTACCGGGGAGGAGCCTCGCGGAGTGATACGTACTGTGCTTCAACGTAATATTACCGTACTGTGTGTGTATAAGGACCACAAATGGCACCTGTTCAGAGACGTGGTGCAGCTGTGAAATCTGTCTTTGTTATTATGCTCAGCGTCTTCTAGTTTACATTTTGACTGCACAATTGTGAGCTTTTTGTTATGCACAAAAACAACATTGTTTTCTTTTATTTATGGACCATGATTATTTAATAAATGCTGATAATTTATTTTTGAGTAATTTCTTCATGTACATCTACGCTGTATGTAAATAAAAGTGCCCGTGTGACATCTGGGACACAGTGTGACTAAGAACTCTCTTTTTGTTCTTAACTTATGGCTTTAAAAAAAAAAATCGAGATATATATCTTATATCGCCATGCAGCTAAAAAATATCGAGATATGAATTTTGGGTCATATCGCACAGCCCTATTTCATGGTATCGCAATATTTTTTCATCGTTTAGATGGTCACCACGTGGATGCAGGCACAGAGAAAACCAGCATGGACAGTGAAGATGAGGCAGAACCAGGTAGCTCCAAACAGAAGGACCAGTCACAAAAAATCGAGGACCTTATTCCTACATGAGCGGCTACCTCTGCAGCATGGACATGGTTTGGTTTTGAAAAGTCTGACATGGACAGAAAACTGTACTATGCAAATTATGCCACAAACTGATCCCCACCACAAGTTCAAACACGACAAACCTCTTCAACCACCTAAACAAGAATCACGTGAAAGCGTATGGAGAGAGTTTACAGATGAGAAGGAACAAAAATGCACTATTTTGAGATGTATCGTTATCGGGATGAGAAACGTCTTATATTGGGATATGAGATTTTAGTCATATCGCACAGCCCTAGACCTGACTCGGGACCTGAGAAATGCATCTGGCCCTTCAGTTTATCCACCTACTCTTTCAAAAAAGTCTCATCAGAAATTGTCTCATTGGGAGGGGAGTGTCAAGAAGCAACTGATAGAAGGCTGAGGTACACAAATTACACAAGAACTGGTCTGAGAATCAGTGGCAACAAGTCTTATGGAGGCCGAATCCAAATTTAAAGTTTTCAGTTTAAACAATATGCACAGAAGAGATCAACAGTAAGCATCTACGGGTATCTGTAAAACATGGTGGAGACTGGTTTGGGGCTGCATTTCAACCAGTGGTGTTGGACCACTGGATGGCTGGATTGACAAATATGAATGCAAAAAAGTACTACTACTACTAACTATTCCTGAAGACTACTTATAGAAATTACAAGAAAGCATACCTAAGAGAGTTCAGGCTGTGTTGAAGAATAAATGTGGTCACACCAAATATTGACTGTCAAGCTCGTTACAATTGTACAAGCTCTGTTTTTGTCTTATATGCTGTATTAACATCTATGTTTGCGTGTATTTCAATAAATCACAGCAGCTATTTCCCATTTTTCTATCAAATCATAAGGAAATGAAGGTTGACTGAAGAATTTTGAACATTACTATATGTATTTCCTGCATTCACAATGCTGCATCCTTTTGTCCATGCATTATGAAAGAGGGTTCACTTTATTTGATTTGTTTTTTCAGAAATTCTAAAGGAAGAGAAGAAAGCAGAGTACATCTTGTGAAATCAGTGGCAGCACAACAAAAACATATCAGTGGGGCTTATCTCAGAATATATTGATTATTTGTCCCACTTGTAGTGATTTGTCATTTAAAGCATCTTTACCGACAGCCTTCCAATCTCTTGTACTGAACTCCACTTCGGTACCATGAATCTAATAAACTCGGGCTGAATAAACTTGGCCACTGTGTTAAAGGTGCCACTGCCTTGAAATACTGTGTTTTATTAAAACTACTACAGGGCTTTTTGTAAAATTGCTGGTTTATTATGTAGCTGGTGACTCAGACAGCTCTAATCCAACTCAATAGTCTCATCTTGTTAATCATGGTTTGCCGCAATTCATTATTCATAACAAATGCATTTCTTTTTATTCTTATCATTTATAAATTTTTATATTTATTGTTCATATTCATTTAGTGGGAGTGGGGGCTTTTCTTCATTAGATAGGGCTAAGTAGCACTTTAGAGGCTTTTATGTATAGTCGCATAAACAGCGTGACCTCTCCATTGCATATTCATTCCTCGCCAGCAAACACACAATATTCATAATTTGTATGCAACCACTCTGATTGATTGTCTATTATTTTTGGTTGACCATACAGCAGCATTAGAGAAACTATTAGGGGCCCAGCAGAGTGCACGGAGTCGCCCAACTGGCACAAGGGCTTTTTTAAAATTATTATTCTTAGTCTTTATTTAAGAAACGCTGCACTGAAAAGAAATCAGAAAACAGAAAAGAAAGAGATGAATTGTTATTCAAACCACACCATAGTATAAAAGACTAAAATCAACGATAGGTGAGAAGAAAAATAGAAAGACAGCCTGTGTGATTACTGATGATATATCATTCCATTTGAAGAAGAGCCTCAGCAAGTGCATAATATATATAATTTTCTCTTCTGTCTACAAATGACTACTTTGGTAGCATTTCTAAGGTAGGATCTTTATGTGCAACTGGGATTGCTGCATCTGCCTTTAAGAGTAACAGCTATGAAAGAGTCTATCAGTTCTAAGAGCTGCTTTTGTAAAGCACATTCATCTATTTGTAATAATGTTTGTCGTTTAATTTTCCAGACTAAATTACTTGGAGAGCATGAAAAGAACACTCTGGGGGATAAACGCAGCCTGAGTCTAAGAGATGGTCAACAAAGCATTGTTAAAATCTTATTCTTAAGCCTGTCATTATCATCTTGAGAATCAACTCACGCACAATAAGAAAATGCAAACCTCTGGAGAGAGTGCATATCCTTGAACTTGTTTCCCTGGCTTGCACTTACACACAAACTTCACACACACACTCTCACAGGTACAGGAGATCTGACAACCTAGCCTGTTTTATAATGCATGAAAAATCAAACGATGGGGTAAACTACATCCTGCATAAACAAAACGCCACAGACGGCTTGTGTCTTAATACGCAGTGATAGAGAACAATCTGTTTACCGCAAAATTATAATACATATATATAAATATAATTACCAGTTTTTAACTCCTTTGCAAGTAATTGTTTTATTAATTGGCTGATTAAGCCCGTACTGAGCGAATCATCCTTATCTAACTAAAACGAACAACATTTCATAAACAACAATAATGCTGACCAACATCCCCTTGGGGAAAGATTACAATTATCTGCCACACTGGCAACACACAACACATGCTATGGCAAACTGTCAGTGTCTCTTTTTTTTTTCATTCCTTTTCCTAAATGAAAGTAAACAAAATGAATGTGACCCACTTTATGATGCATCTGTGGTATGAAAATGCTCCATTCATAAAGAAGATTGATCTGATCAGACCATCAATGAGGGAAATGCAAATGACTCTTAATAAATATTTAATGTTAATAAAAGCATCCTCTTCCTATACATGTTAGAAATCTTGAAATCCAGACACTGGAGGTTTTGTGTATACAGGTGCATACCTTAAAAGCCAGTAGTGCGATACTAGTAGTACTATAATACCATGTGGGGTAGTTACTCCATTAGGCATTAGCGAATACTGCCAATCAGAGGTATGACAGTTTTGTCATTTTTTTAATCTTTTTTTTTTTTCGTTTACCTATAACATCCCCCAAAAATAGAATCATTCTAGACATATTTTTCAAACATAAGAAACAAAAAAGAAACCCTAAGAATGCAATATTGTAAAATTGCACTGCCTGCTCACCAGCTGCTGTACATTTGTCTTTAGGCAAACCAAATGTGGGATTGCTGAAATGCCATGCAAGTGGGATATTCAAGCAGTAAAATTAATTCCAGTTTCATAAGGGTGGCATTGGCACAATTCACATCCTAACAAGCTGCAAACTAAATTCAAATTGAGTGAATTCCTATGACTGACCGTGGGGTTTTGGAATTGAGTGAGAAGTCTGCCATAATCCTCTTCTACCAGACCGGGGAATTGGTCTCTACATGTGTCAGGGTATCAGTGTATGTGTTCATCTGTGCATGTGTGTGTCATTGTATTATCCATGTTGTGAGGAAATAACACTGTTTACACAGCCACATTATGAGTACCTACAGATCTTTTGGGGACAAAAGCAGGTTAGCATAAACTTAACTTAAATGAATTCATGTTTAAAGGGCAAAACTCAGTTTAAGGCTGTACTTTACAAGTTCTAGGGCACCTAAGTAACAAATTCAATAGCATAGTCCATGAAAACTGCATATATTTAACTCAAGTTGAGAAACTCAGACCTATATAGGTAGATCATTGTATTATAAACTATATAATAAATCCAAGCTGTTACTAGCCAATAGACTGTGTTTGCTTGATATGCCCACATGGACTGAAACTTGGATTTTCCTGCCAGTGTTTTGATATAAACACAAACTCATGACTGAAGGATTTCATATCAGCCTTTACTCCATTTTTGCTATTGTTTTAAATGGCCCTGAAGTATTGGACACCATGAACAGAGGTCAAAGTTCAAGCAATGTGAGCTTTGACCATTGTGAGTCCACAAACTCATGACAGCGCTTACTGCAGGTGTGCTTTGGTCAACACAGCAACAAACTGTTGAGGTGTCGCTTAAGCCATTTAAAATTATTGGTTTCAGAGCTCAGTGGTGTTGCTGGCACACTGTGTCTCAAAGGGCCACAGAAGTTGTGATTAGGCGAGTAGGGTAGGTCTGCCAAAAAAGAATCTAAGTCAGTATAAATGTCCCACCGTGGGAAAATGTGTGTAAATGGAGTAAATGTGTGTGTGTGTGTGTGTGTGTGGATCCAGTGAAGGAATATATTTATTAGCCAGTAAGTGTGCCTTTAGTGATGTCATTCCAAAACCAAACTCACCAATTTTCAACATGTTTATTTAATTGCTTTATCATATCATATCATAAACAGTTAGGAATTAGGCACATCTTGCTCATACTGGGATAAACCCAATTTTTTCTTCTGAACTGCCACGATTCCTCCTGATTTAGTTGCCGTCATTGCCTGATGTGAGCCCATAAGAAGATGGGTGCACAGAGTGATTAAGCTGACACCAAATTCTAAAACGTGCCATCCAAATGAAGAAAACTGCAGAAACTGAGACTCAGCACCGACAATAGTTCATTCATCTGATCAGATAAATAATGTGTCATTTCAAAAGCTCTTTCAAAAGATCAGATACACCATTAGAGGATCTGTTGGGAAATTCTATGCTATGCTACCTAGCAACCCTTCATATCTTTTGTTAAAAGTATGGCAGCTTATTAACACATAACCCCAAAGTTATTAGTGTACTCGATGTGTTAGATAAAATGACTGCTTATTTTTATATATTACTGAGAAAACATATCAGTCATTTCTAAGTATGTTTATATCCTTGTTCTGGTGTTCTAAGGGTAGGCGGGAGGAGGTTTGAGATTAAATTGTTTTCTCATCTCAGTTTTTATAGTCTTTACTGTATTTTGCCGTGGAAAAGATAAAATAATAGGACGTTTTTGGCGAGCCACTATGACCTGTAGCCTCAGTTTTCCCGGCCTTAGCTGACATGAGTGGCACTAAGTGCGGTCTTCTGTATCGAGATGCTCTTCTGCACACCGTGGTTGTATTGAGTGGTTATTTGAGTTAATGCTGCATTTGTATCAGCTCTGTAATATTTTATCGTTTTTTAGACCATCCTCTGTAAAACCTAGAGATGGCTGTGCAGGAAAATCCCAGTAGATCAGCAGTTTGTGAAATACTCAGACCAGCACACCTGTTAATACCAGGCAGGTTCAGAGTCTCTTAAATCACCTTTCTTCCCCATTCTGATGCTCAGTGGCTATAATGTGATTGGCTGATTAGATATTTGCATTAACGAGGAGCTCAACAGGTTCCCCTAATAAAGTGTGCAGTGAACGTATGTGAATGAAGTGGTGACTGAGACGAGTATATATTCATATACTGTTCTGGAGCCAGAATAATGAAGTGCAGTAGCAGTTATGTGCAGAGCAGTATAATGAGGCAGCCTGTTCGGTAGTTGGCACTCAAATACCAAGCCAAAAATAATTATATAGGACCTGCAAATTAAATAAAATTGCCCTAAATTACAGCCTCCTAAAAAAAAAAGAGGCAGACTGGAACATGTTGTGACCATATCTCTATTTTCCAAAAAGTACGCCTTGTTCTAATCTTACTCAAAAATTAAAGGCCTTGTTAAATTTGCAGTCATCTTCTGCAGTATTACTGTATGGATGGAGTTCCTACCAGCACTGCCGTTTAGAGCAGGGCGATATGACAAAAATATTCATCACGATATAGATTTGAAAATTTGCAATAACGATATAACTGACGATAATTGACACTAGACAAAATACTCCACAACTCCACAATTTTATTAGTGCAAAAAAACCCATCAATGTATTTTCACTTAAACAAGCAGCTGTTTTTTTGCATTAAATTTATATAAAAATGTAACACTACAAATGCAAATTCCTTCTTGCTGACAGTTTAACCAAAAGGCATTTCCAGTGGAAATTGGCCGACATATCCTCAGCATACCCAAGTATAATATCCACAAAACTTAAAAAGAGTTTATACACACAATACGGTAATATTATGTTGAAGCACAGTACGTATCACTCCGCGAGGCTCCTGCCTACGATAGCCGTAATGCTCCGTCAATCCATCAAGCGGCGCGGGTTCGTAGCTAAGCAAAGTCGTACTAAAACATTTGACAGATTTTTGAGCGCCGTGTACGACATAAAATCATTTTGAGGTCAGTAAACACAACCAGAATTCATGCATAAGGCACACGGGACTATAAGGGGCACTGTCGATTTTCAGAAAAATCAAATGATTGATTTTAAGTGTGCCGTATTTTCCAAAAAAACACGGTAATAACGACGGCCCGCTGGCATGCTCTACCAAAAATAGTGCTCTGTTGTGTATCTGATGGACGAAAGCTAAACCAGTTTCACACCACTGAAGTTGCAGCATTTTTACAAACCAATTCTGGTTCATCCGTTTCATTCAACGATCCGCTTTCGCCCTTGTCATTCTCCGTCGCCACCGTGCCTTTTTCGCCATGTGCGTATGAAAACAAAGACACTGCGCATGTGTGTTTTACCCATATTCTATCGCGATATTTCATGTTCTTATCGTTGCCCAACATTATACCAGTATTACCGTGAACGGTATGATACGGCCCAGTCTTAGCTGCCATCTCTGCAGCCAGCTCGCAGAAAACTTTTCTGAAGAGGAGGGGCATCACAACACGGCATGTTTGTTCTTCTATCAACACAATCCACATCTGTGGCAGTTTAGCCTCAGGAGTAAATGATAAATGTGGCTTTTGGCATACATATTTATTCCAACACACAAAAACCCTTAACGCAGCAGTTTGCCAGCTTTCTAAAATAGCAGTGTTGTTTTCCCTCAATGCTTGAGACATTTTATGTAGACTAACCAGCTGGTCTGGGAAGCTTACAGCTGGGACCAGTCTTAGTATTATTGATAAAAGAAAATATGTGAACTTGGGGTAAAAGAAAAGTGAATGAGGATTGGGAGATAGAGGACTTTAGCTAAAGCTACATTATTTATACACCTTTGAAACTGAGGGGAAAGCATGAAAAAAAGAAAAGGTGTGTAGTGTATGATGATCTTGATGCACTAGATACTAATCATTCAGTACTTGCTCATCAATAGTTACAAAAGCTCTGCAGTTAACTGAAGTCATGAGTCAGCTTTGACCTTCCTTAACTCATTATTCCAATGCCAAGTCAGCCCGAAAATCTAAAGCAGAGCTAACACACTGTTCATATCTAAGTGTAGGAAGGAGCAGGAATATAGTATTTGAGCACTAAGCACTTTTCAATTTGAAGTAAAAAGTCTGACAGCTTGATAAATATGCTTGTTTGTTTTGGTTCAGAAGACTGACAGCCCCCTAATGTCTGTTCACTAAATATGAACTTTATGGTGACAACAAGACTTGAATGTTCAGCTATCGAATCAACCAATCACGGCAATTCAGTGCATTTAGGCCTGCACTCTGGTCTTGAGCATCAGAATGGGGAAGAAAGGTGATTTAAGCAATTCTGGATATGGCTGGTCTGAGTATCTGAGAAACTGCTGATCTACTGAGACTTTCTCCACACCACCATCTCTTGGCTTTGAAGAAAAAGGTAGTGAAAAGAGAAAATATCCTGTGAGCAACTGTTCTCTGGGTGAAAACGCCTTGTTGATGCCAGAGATCAGAGGAGAATAGCCAGGCTGCTTGGAGGTGATAGGAAGGCAACATTAACTCCAAAATCCACTTGATATAACCAAGATGTGCAGAAAAGCATCTCTGAAAACACAACATGTTAAAACTTGAAGCAAATGAGTCTCGGCAGCAAAAGACCACACCAGCTCACCAGAATTAGACAACAGACGTGTGGATTTGGTGTAAAGAGCATGAAAGCATGGATCTAACCTGCAGCCGTTCAGATTGGTGTTGGTTGTGCAATGTTTGCAGGGATTGTTTTGGTTTTGGTTTTTTTGCTACACTTTGGGTCCCTTAGTACCAAATGAGCATTGTTGGTGGTTTAGTCCATCCCACTATAACCACAGTGGACCAGTCTTCAGATGGATGCTTCAAACAGCATAACACAAAATATCACAAAGCTCAAATCATCTCAAACTGGTTTCCTGAACATGACAATGAGTTCACTGCACTCAAATTGCCTCCATAGTCATCAGATCCCAATCCAATAGAGCGCCTTTGGGATGTGGTGGAACAGGAGATTGATATCATGGATGTGCAGCTGACAAATCTGCAGCACGTCAATATGAACAGAAATCTCTCTGAGGTGTGCTTCTAGCACTTTTTTGAATCTGTGCCATAACGAATTTAAGGCAGGCCTGAAGGCAAAATTGTCCCCAACCCGGTACTACCAAAGTGTGCCTAAAAAGTTTGCTGGTGAGTGTATGATTACTGATAATAACTATTAAAGGGGTGATAACATTGAAAGGGATGCACAGAGCCAGTCCAGCCAAGCACAGTTGTTAAGCTAAGTTAAGCAAACAGTCTGTTTGCTATAGCAAGAAATAGTTAGCAAATAGCAACAGCCAGAGACAAAGGCTATGTAAGTTACCATCTCCATGTGTTTATGTTTAAAGTGACTACATTGAAACTGTAAACTGCCCCAGGATAGCCCCACCCTCACCTGCATGTTTCATACGACAATGACAAAAGCAGTTTCTTTTAGGCATATCACCTACACCTAGTTAAAATACTTGTATATGGCACACAGTCAAAATGAGGCTCAAGCTAATATTTTGGTAATATTGTCAGGAACTGCTGCAATTATTATGCAAAGTTCATTCTAAATGGGGAAGAAAATAATTCTTCTTTAATATCTAATTAAATAATGGGGATTTACACAAGTAACTAGAAATATCTGCAGAGTAGGGCAAACACTCAAGAATACATAAAAGACATTCATAAAATAAACTCACCAAGTCTGTATCCTTCAGCTTTTGGAGTCATTTGTAATAAGCTAGTATTTGACTTCAGCTTATGTTCACATTTTCCAACTAATTATTAAACCCTCTCATCGTGTACTTATCCAACATGTATTCTATTTTTATTTAGGAAAAAAAAGAAAGAAAGAAAAAGCTTTTTTTGTAATTTAGTGCTAAAACAAGCCATCACAAATTGTGGTCTTGTTTGTGGGTTAACAAGACAGAAGCTGAGCGCTTGTGAACAAAATCATTAAAGAGCAAATTATTCCGTTTGAATTGATGGAGGAAGAGCCATTCTGTGGATGAAAGGATTTTAGATATTTCCCCAAAGCACCAAACCAAGGCCAGACGCAGATACATAAATACACACACACAGAAAAAAAGGCACAGAATGCGTGCATATGTCTAATATCAATACATGCACAAGTGCACATACACACACCTGGGTTCTCCCCGTCTGCTGCAGATGGACTATGTTTCACTTCAAGGTGACCTATCTACTGTACATGTATCGGGTCAGCGGGGGTGAGGCAGCTTAGCCAAGGAAGGAATGGAAGACAGAAAGGATACTGTCCGTGCACCTGGGTAAAGGCTGACAGGAAAGGCTTTAGGATAATGCTCCGTTGTCAAAGTTCCGGACGCTGGTTTCTCTCGCTCTCTTTTAAGTGTGTCTATGGTGCATTAAGAATCTGTCAGAGCAGCTTTAGTATTAATCAACGAGCCCACAGAAGAAACAATCGCACATAATCTCGCGCTCTAAACCCCGGTGACCTTCTCTTCAAATGCATAGATGAACTCCCCTTCAAACCACAGTCATTTAAAGACACACGCAGAGGCAAGCGCACACACACACGCACACACACTCTCACAGGCCCTGGCACCAGCGCTGGTAATTTGTTTCCTCCCCACTCTCACCCTCCCTTGCAGACTACCTGATTGGTTTCTCCCACGGCTGCACCCATGTCTCTCCACCTGGGAGTACATCGACTCAGCATGTCAACGTGACCTCAGAAGAGGACGCATTTTTAGACAGTGTGTATGTGCATGTGTGTGTGTGTGTGTGTGTGTGTGTGTGAAGAGAGACATTTTACCCCATCAATCCAGGGAGTAGAGACGAGGGGAGAGGGAGAAGAGAGGAAACAGGAGAAAAGGAGACAAAGTTCCATTCATCATCTCAGCAGCGTTGAGAGTGTATAAAAAGCAAGACGCATTCAGAGTCATCACTGAGCCAACGCTTCCATCGTGGTACTTCATTTATTAGGACAGTGCGCAGATCAATACGCCAGACATATACACCCTGTACTGTTGACAAGATAATCTCATCATTATGAATTTGGCTTGGGTCGTCAGTAACATGAGCAATCGCGACGCTTATCAGAGATGACAAGAGCAGAAAGAAAGGGAACCCTAAAATGGGGAGAGAAAGAAAGCACGGGAAAGCCAGGGAAGAGCGAGCGAGCGCGAGTTCTTCTTTTACTAAACAATGCTCAGAGCGATAGATAATGAAAAACAGTATTTCAGTACCAAACAGAGCAAAAATCAATAAGAAATGGAGCAAACCAGCAATTGATCTGTATGCTAAAGGCCCCAAAAAGATTTCTTTCTAAGACATAAACCCAGAGAGGGGGGCCAATTGAGTACATCTGTGTAGTACAATAGAAAAAGATGAGACCGGCCAAATATCCCATTTTCAATACACCATTAGCACTCTGCATCGCCGTCGCTACCCCGAAGAGCAGGCAGAGGCGACGTCTGACAACAAATCTTGTGTGCCCACCACTTAAAGGGCCTTTTGTTTAGACAATAACATCTGAGAGCGCCGACTCATTCGCCTCTGTTGCCACAAACACATAACAGCCACTGCAAAACACAGCGGCTGTCAATTCCCTTCAGACGCGCGCAGGGCTTTAGACATGGGAGTCAGATTTCAAACTGCGCTACAGATAAGCTGGAACAGAAGAGACAGTGGGATCTCTGGATCGCTCTTATTAGAGCGTCAGACGTTCGCAGAGACATTCACAGCACGTGCACGCAAAAAACAGAGACTGGCAGAGTGAGGAAACAAAAAAACAAAAAAAAAGATGCTCCTCATATTGCAGCAAATTGTAATTTCCTGATTGGGAAGAGTGTAAGGAGAGAGTGTACTCTCCCAATCGGTAGTGATTGCGTAAAGGGAAAGAAGTTGTTTGGAAACAGACTGTTTTTGACACGCAGTTAGGTGAATTTAGAGGACATAAAACGGTACTCATTGTGTATCCCTCCAATCAATTAATCTCATTACTAATGTAGCTGTGGAAGTGCTGAACTGTAAAAGGCAAGGACATGGGGAGAGAGTGAGAGAGAAGGAGAGAGGCGAGCGGGATAAATCACTCCTCTAATACTAATGAGATAGAAGGTGAGAACAGATTCGCATAACTCATTCTTTCGGCTGCGTGTTGTTTCTGCAGCACATGCCTAGGGGGCACGGTGAAGGAAGATGTGGCAGAAATAAAAGCTCTCTCCGGTTGGACCGGCGCCAAGACACAGCGGAGCGAGCGAGTTCTACTTTGTTTGACTTTGAAAGTGTTTGATTTACAGCAAGGAGACCCAGCTGCTGGCAGCTCAAAGAATGCATTGCCACGCCGTGTGCAGCACGCAGCCGTCGGTGTGCTTGTGTATGTTAGCGCGCATTACTGTGTGGTCACTTTTATCTATACCCATCTATTGCTGCGGCTGCGACTCCCCGCTGCCTAAAACGTTAAGTCTAAAGACCCCAGGAGGGATCTAAGAGTCTTCAGGGGGCAGGCGGCCACTACAGGGAAGCCCATTCCAATCTGAGGGAACCAGCAAGACCGGTGCTTCAGAGCACAGCTGGTGGTAGCTCTGAGGGTATGTGTGTGCACGCACACAAACCCCCCACAAACACAGGTAGACACATGGTAGCTGAATGCTAGATTCCTCCACTGTGAAGGTTATGCTTTATGTTGTGTTCTCGTTTGTTTGGGAGCTCTGTTAATGCCTGGTTGGCTCCTTGTGCCTGACTTGTTTGAGCACAATGCCAGCAGCAACAACGTAACTAGGGACATGCACAAATGTTTATTTATCGCAATCATCCGTCTTCCTTTTTTTTCTCCTCCTCCTTTTATGAAATATGACACGTCGGAGGGTATTCTCTATAAAAAAGAACACCTTACAGTAGAATGGTTGTAAAGTGACAGCATCGACGGTGTAGGCGTGCACCTGCCAGTGTCAGCGTGGTCAGGAAAATAAGACACAACGGCAGCCAACATCAGCTCATGGTCTCAGCAGCCTTGTAATTACAGAACAGCAGAGTAATTAATAAGTCGCAAAGGACTCGCCAGCCCGCATATGAAAAGTAAACCAAGCTAATCAACGGCACTTGCTGCTCAATGGAATGACATGATAAGATGAAGCTCTGGTGTCAGGGAATTAGGCAGAAGAGTGCTGCTCATCCACTCCACCTCTATTACACACAAACACGCATAGAGGCACACACAAACACACAATAACTAAGGAGTGGATGTCTACTGACAGGCCACAGTCTTATTATCATGCCCATGTCATCTCCAATAGGCTGCTTCCTACTGAACCAAGCAAATTGGTTTAATGTGTCCGGCCAATTTGGCTATCACAGAGCTCAACTTGTGTTTTCATATCCTGTTTCTTTCTCTACCCTCGCAAAAAAAAAAAAGAGAATACAATTCTTCCATTGCCTTGCACTGTCACCCCGGTGGGTCTGTTAAAAATAATGAAATTACGCAGCGCACAGGCACGGCAGCTCGCTAAAAGGACATCTAAATAACACCAAAACGTGGCACTCTATACATACAGCACGTTGTTTTTGTCTCTTCTATATCCGTTTCAGTTTGATCCACAGTTTGATTTGACTTGAGTTTAAGTTACAGAGAAGGAGTGCGAGTGTGTAGCGGTGAGCATATAGTCAGGGGCCAACATTTCAATTATTCTGCAGGGTTACTTGGATTTTTGAAAACTTGCAATAAATAAAACATTGACTTCTACAGCTGCAGTGAAATCTCAAGCAAATTCACCGGATACTCGTAGCATCTGTATTTGCAATGAACTGTTAATTGCACGAATGGAAGTTTTATGCCTGTGAGCCTGTGTGATGTTTTCTGTGTCTAAAGAAAACATTAACAGTGAGCGAGGAAGACAAAGACAACAGATGTGTGCGTTACTACCACACCGGACTTTTCTAAAGTCTTTCAGGTAACTTTTCTAAAAATCTAAAAGCGTCACAGCCCCACAAGCAGAGGGGAAAACGAAACGCACCCTAAGGACAGGAACGAAGCGAACGAACGCTCAAATTCTGCTTCTGTCAGAGAGTCTGCGTCTTCTGTTTCCATCTTGGCCAGCGTTCTTGCCCACCGTCTTCCGCCCATTTCCACAAATACGTAGCCAGAGACCATCGATGCTTATCGTGACATCTTCCGCTTTCCTCTGATTTGTTAAATGATTTATTAATGAAAGAGGATGCAAACATAGCTGCTGTTCTGTGCATTACAAGAGCTGCTACAGCAACGCTGTTGAAGTGCGCACCTTTGCGAGCACCACAGATGAAAATGCCAATAATGGCAACTAATAAACAACAGCGTTTCTGTGTTTTGGCTTAAGAGAGATGTCCTAATTTACAGCACTTCCCTCAGGCAACGCTCTACTGGTATCTATCATATGAGCTTTGGGGAGATAAAGAAAAAAATAAAAGCGCTTATTAATAATTCAGATTTTTAGTGTGTAGCGTCACATTCAAGCTCAAATAAAATTAATCTTGCCCAGTGACTCAGAGCCTCAACTGGGGGACAAATGCACACAAATTCCAAAAATTGTTGTTTTTTTTTTAACTGTCTCCCATTCCTGAAATGACTGCCTGCGCATCCAGTTGCTATGCTGTCGATCAAGGTTTCAGTGTGTACAGGTTTACCAAACTTGTTCCAACAGAAAGCTCTGGAGGAAAGTAGTTATCTAAAGATGAAGGGAGAGAAATGAAATAAAGAGTGCTTTTCTATTCACTGCCTCAGTGGCCACTGAGGTGTGGGAGCAATTTCAATACAATGCACAGCGGAGGCTTTGATAAGACTTTTCAGCGGAATCCTCAAAAACAGTCTTCACACGTGCATCTGTGTGTTTGGGTGCACGAGCGCGCGCGTTTCTTGGAGGAAGGGCGTTTCAACGTTCGGACAAATACAAGATTGTCACGCTCATAAAAGAGTAGGGGCTCTGTCACGGAGCCTGCCAGCTAAAGGCTTAAATCACACGCCTGGAATACACAATGACGTTAAACCTACACACATCCACACACACTCACACAATCTCCCTAAATTATGCAGAGTAAGACCATTCCTCGAAGCATCAATTTTCAACATCTGCTCCGGCTACATTGCTGGCAGGTATGTGCTCAGTCTAAACAGTGATTTTTTATTTTGTTTGTTTCTTCTTCTTAGTAAGTACGCTTTTCAAATGATCACAGTCACCACACTTGACGTTTGTTTTTATTCCAGGAATATTTAATTCACCGAATAGGATTTTGGATCTTTTTATTGTGTGTGAACTCAATCCCAAAATTCCATAAATTCAGATATTGTCACTCAAAGAAGTGCGGCTGCTCGCCTGGCAAATCCACAAGAAAAAGAAAATGCTATATTTCATGTGTATGAATGTCTGGCATTTCTCATTAGAGCAGCAGGGAGTCTTCTTTGCAAATGACAAGTGACAGTGTCAAGTCAGCAGAGACTGGAGCCCCGTTCCTCCCCGTCACCCCACACAAGGCAGAATGCCGCCACCTAAAGGCAGCTCTTATAGCCTTCCTCACACCCCCTTTTCATTTCTTTTTTTTTGCCTTTGTATTACTTGCACCTTATTAACGCGAACGGTCTCCCACTAAGACGAGAATCTGCTTAATTAGAGTTTTGTGGTGAATCTAATTAGAAACAAAACGAATCAATATGATAAAATATGGGCCGTTTGAACGCCATGACACAAGGTGTCTCTAACTGTTTGGTTACAGTGATGATGTCAGCTGTTCACAAAAGTAAAAGAAATGGAAAAAAAGAGGAAGGTGCATACTAGGTGCACATGGCTGCCTAAAGCATGCTCGTGACAGATTGGACTTAAGTGTGAAGTGATGAAAAGTAATTCCTTCTTCCCGAACACTGAGACAATTTGCTGCAGACTGGTCTTAACCTTGATTCTACGCTAAGTAATTCCCTTCAACGCCTTAAGCAAAATTAGGCATCATTACTTATCATCCATCTTCTTATTCCAGGAATTCTCTCTACAAATGAATCTGGCACTGTGGTGACAATGATAAGGGCAGCAGAGCTCTGCTGATGTATTCGTATTATTCCCTTCTCCCAGCTAGAAACCAACCCTAGCCTTTCTGCCAGCTCACTGCTATAAAACATCATTAGAGGCCGGAGTATGGAGAAAGACTGGAAGTTGAAGACAACTACAGCGGCTCTACTTGGAACAAGTTTGGTAAACCTGTATGTACAGATGAAGACAGCGGCACTGAGGTGCCCTTGTGAAAGTGATTGACCATGCGATATGCTCACCAAGTTTATCCATCTCCTTATTTATTTTTTTCCCATATAGCCTCTCCTTTGTGACAACTGTAGTGACAGATGGGCTGAGAGGCCTTGGGATCGATAGAAGGGGAATTCTGTCTTTGTTTCCTGACATTTTTCCCATAGCCACGCTAGCCGACTCAGGTTACTTACTGTCCACGCGCAGGGAGAAGCGAGGATGGAGTAGGGAGGAGGGAGGAATGAGATACGCTTCTGTAAAGCCTCTGAAGAAACTTAATGCCTCAGGCCATCTCCCTCTACACAGGTTTCTGTTGAATAATACAACAGAGCACCCTGAACGCCTGATGCGTCGAAGGGGACCGTCTGTAAACAAGACACCAAGGAATGTGTTGTTGCCTTTCCTGCTAGTTTCCCCTTTGACAGTCTGAATAAAGAGCGAAAAGGAAGCTCTCAAACTGTATGTGTGTGTGTGTGTCTGTGTGTGAGACAGCCTTGTGTTGTCCAATTCATCATCACTACATTAACAGAGAAACAGCCTGCAGAAAGGCCCAGCAATTATTCTCTCTCTCTGATTAGGAAGCCTTAACGATCTTTTTGCTGACCCTTGCCCTGTGCAGCTGGTTCATAATAGAAGCAGGGATGAGGCTGAGAGTGAGAACAACAGACAGTGGTCTTCCTCCCTGGTGGGAATATGTCACATCTGATCACCGTCACGATCAAGTCCTCATCCACTGAAAGCAGTGGGGAAGCAAAAAATGTAAAAAAGAAAAAAAGAAAAAAGCTAAAAATTAATAAAGTGCAACTGGCAAAAATGTCATGCCCTAACAGTGTCAAGCAGTATAAGACTATGATATAAAATTCAGTGCCAAATCATAGCATATGTTCTCTCAAGGTATATGTTCTCTCATAGCATTGTCAGATGAAAAACCAACAAGCACTTGGAGAGAGTGGGGAAGAAGATGGAGGTTCTTTTAGCAGGAAGAAACTTACAGAACCAGAATCAGGGTGGGCGGCCGCTTTGGCCAGAATAACGGGTAAATATCGTAATAAGGGTAAACTGTGCCACGACTGCCCATTATCCCCAGCATTACATACCAATGTCTTAAGCAGGCTCTAATCCTTGTCTGACACGACAGACTTTTAATGGGCTTAAGGCCAAAGACACAGAGAAGTTATCACATTAGAGGCTTATACACCCAGTACTCCGCTCAAAGACTTATGAAGTAGCTGTGAAAATAGGTACAATCTCCTAATCTCTAGGAATTAAAACCCACTAGAATAAACCTCATATAGCTATAGAATTTCATGTCTCACCAAAAGAAAAGGGAGAAAAGAAAAAAAGAAAAAGCATCAGTCATTACTTGGAGGAGCTTCACTATCACTAAGACATCTGTTGCTGTCACTCTGTATATGTTTAAATTTAGAAAATATTCAGGTAAAAATCATTTAAACAAAACTGATCTAGATGTAATTTTTTGGATTAAAGCAAGAACATTTCTTTGGAATTATGACAATGGTCCAAAATAGGATATATACCTGCTTATAACACACGCTAAGCTCTTGACTCCACAGCAATGAGATGACAGCGACCGAAAACTGATTTCAAAAGCCTGCCGTGACATATTCCAAGCACAACCGATTTGTGTTGATGTCACTGGCTCTGTTCTATGAGAGCACCAGAATGACTGTTTAATCCTTCTAATGCTCACCCCCCCCACCCACCCCCTCCTTTCTTGTCTTTGTCTCAGTGCTTCTGGGCCTCTCTGCCTGTCCTTGTCCTTTTTTTTTTTCTTTCATTTTATAAAACAAGGGGTGGGGGGCCGATACAGGAAGTGGGACCTTTGTGAGTCCTGTGACGTAAAAATGGTGGCACAACAGTGAAGGAGTGCAATTTCTCTTACCTGTATGATGGACATGCGGTTAGTAGGTGTGTCTGTGGTGCTGGTGACTGGGCCTGTGAAGCTGGTGTGGCATCCCACGTGGCCTTGGGGCACGCTGAGGTTATTGGCAGTGGGTTTGAGGTACATGACCTCTGACCTTGGTGAGCTGAGTGGCAGACGTGTCTGGTAGTCAAAGTACATGGGAGAGGTGGCCAAGGAAGGGCTGCTTACCACATTCATCACATTCATGGCATCCCGCTCCTCCACCTCGCTCTGCACCAGCATGATGTCGTTCTTGTTAATCTTCTTCTTCTTCCCTTTCCCCAGCTGCGGGTGCGAGTACTCTGCAATGCGACAATTGTAAGTGCGAATCTCCTTGTTTTCCCGCTTGCACTTGATAGCTATGGTCACCATGGCAGCCAAAAGCATGATAGATATGATGCTAAGAGTTACAATAAGAGGCAAAGACATGTCCCAGTTCTGATTGTCCTTCATGTGCGGCAGTCCATCAGGAGGTCGTCCATTGGAGGCCTTGATGATGAGCCTGGCGGCAGCGGTCAGAGTCGGCTTGCCGTGGTCCGATACTCGAATGATCAGCTCAACAATGGGGCTCACGTCGTCCCAGAATGGGTGAGCCGTTCGTACCTCGCCGGTCACTGGATCAATCTCAAAGAGATGTTCCTCATTGCCATCTGATATCTCATAGGTAAGCCGCCCACTTTCACCGTAGTCATTGTCTACCGCCCTCACTGTGGTGACAATGTAGCCAACGCCAACATTACGTGGCACGTGGATTTCAGCGGTATCATTCTGAAGAAGCGGCAAAACTATGACAGGGATGTTGTCATTGACATCCAGAACACTGATGCGCACTGTAGCATTGCTCTCCAAGTGCGGAGATCCTGCATCCTTAGCCAGAACCTTGAAGTCAAAATATTTTATTTGCTCATAGTTAAAAGATCGAACAGCATAGATGGCTCCATTAGCAGCATTTACATTAACATAGGTGTTGACATCACCCCCACTAACATTGGAGTTAATTATGCTGTAGTACACGGTGCCATTTTGCCCAAGGTCTGGGTCATGTGCCAGAACTGACCCCAGGTATTCCCCAGGTATATTGTTCTCAGGAATCTGAAGAAGGTAGACTGACTTGGTAAAGCGAGGGGTATTGTCATTCTCATCCAGGATCTTTACTGTGAAGGATTTTGTGGAGTTCAGAGGAGGTATGCCGTTGTCTTTGGCCACAATGGTGACATTGTACTCGTCCTGCATCTCCCTATCCAAGGGCCTGTCTGTCACCACTGTGTAAAAGTTGTCATAGTTCTCTTCGAGTTTAAAAGGTACATTACCTAGGACTCTGCATTGAAGCTGCCCATTCCTGCCTGAGTCCTTGTCTGTGACACGGACAAGAGCAATGACAGTGCCTGGAGGAGCTGCCTCACTGATGGCCCCCTGTCTCACAGACACAAAGCCTATAGATGGCCAGTTATCATTCCTGTCAAGCACTTTAACGGTCACTTTACAATGGCCTGGGATTGGATTGGGACCTAGATCCTTTGCCTGGACGTCAATCTCAATAACTGGGCTTTCTTCATAGTCAATTTCACCCTGAATCTTTATGACTCCTGTTCTTGAATCTATGGAGAAAAGCTCTCGGATTCTCTCTGGAGCATAGCCACTAAAGGAATAGACTACTTGTCCATTGTTCCCCTCATCAGGATCGGTGGCATTTAGATCAATCAAGACTTTTCCAGGAGGTGAATTTTCAGGAATTTCCACAACATACGAGGGCTGATCAAACACAGGGCTGTTATCATTGGAATCAATAACTTTAACATTTATCTGCATGGTGCCTGACCTAGGATATTCGCCCCCATCAGTGGCTGACAATATAAGGGTGTGATGGCTTCTTTCTTCCCGGTCCAGTGGTCGTTGAATAACTAATTCTGGGAATTTAGTCCCGTCACCACGGGATTTTACCTCCAAAGAAAAGAGATTGTAGTCATCGCGTGTTATTTGATAGGTTTTCAGGCCGTTTTCCCCTGCATCTGGGTCATGTGCGCTGGTCAGGGGAAAGCGTGTCCCTGGGACTGCATTTTCAGAAATGTCAATATCAATCTGATCCGAAGGAAACATAGGTGAGTTGTCATTGATGTCCTGAATATCTATCTTGATCATGCATATCTCCTTGTCGTTGGCAAACACTTCCATTGAGAGCTGGCACTTGGGGTTTCTCTTACACAATGTTTCCCTGTCGATGCGCTGTTTCGTATACAGCAATCCGCTTTGTGGGTCCACGTCGATGAGATGCGGGGCTGAGTTCTCCAGCACTCTGAAGTTGGCTTTCTTACCCTGTCCTCCCTGCCCAGTCTGTTCAATTCCAAGTCTGGCATCTTTGGCAATGTTCCCAATCACTGTACCCGGACCCTGCTCCTCTGGGACAGAGTAATTCAAGTTTTTCAATGTCAGGGCTTGAGCCCACAAGAGCAGGAAAAAGAAAATAGAAAGATACATCTCCACTCAGTTAAAAGCTGCTATGATCTGTGTTGAGATTAGCCCCTCCTTTTAACTGTTGATATTTTGCTCAAATGTGGTATTTCTGTTATCCAGGACAAAATAAAGAGTTCTGTTCATCATGCGAGGCCTTGACATTTGTCTTTGTGGATTGTTTTTGCTCTGTCGCTCTCTTCCTCTGCGAGCAATCGGTGGCGCTGAGCACCTAATTTATATTCAGCTGAGCATCCAGACTCATCTGAGCAATAATCGGGATCCAGTCTCCAAACAGAATAGTCACTGCAAAGTGTTCAAAACCACCTAAGAAGGAAAACAGAAACAAGATATAGATGTTATAATATACATGAATCAATTAGCCACTCAAATGAAAAGACACTGAGCCGCACTGGCCATTCTGCCAGTAAGAAATCAGATCCACCTCTGAGCCAAAAATGAAACAAAGCTCATGTGTAATTCATCTCCACATTTACGGAGGAAGCTTGTCAATTAGTTAACCTTGGGAAGACACTCCACGCAGCATAAAATATATGGGCAAATAATGATTCTCCTTGTAGCTTATTTACTCCATAAATACCACATCCTCAGTGCATGTTTTTTCAATCTATCTCTAATGTACAATGGACTACCTGACCCGAGCGCGATAATGGCCCATTCACACATTAGGAGAACTCAAACTGGAATAGGACAACTTCAATAATGTGGTATCACTGCAGGCGTACAACTGAACACGGCCTATTGTGGTGGCTATTTGAATAAGTGTGTATAAAATGAGCCTCTTACACGCATTAACAAATCCGCATAATCCGGATATTTAAAATGAGCCTTATAAAAATTCAGAAATGAGCTGCCAACATCTCAGCACAGCCGTGTAATTCTCTCCACTCGTGCTCTCTGCCTCTCTTTCTCCCTCTTTCTGTGAGAGAGATTCATCGCTCCTTGGAAGAAGACGAAGAAGCTGTTGCATCCGCATGCATGGGGATGGTTGCGAGATAAGGTTTGGAAACGAGCAACAGACAGTGGAAAAATAAGAGAAGAGATGTCAAATGATTACAAATATATAACTTACCAAAAGAAACTGCGCAAATAGTCCAAGGATAGAACTGTACAAAAAAAGAAAAAAAGATAATAACAACAAAAGGAGAAAGACAAAAATTAAAAACAGTCAGTTCCAGCAGGGTTTAGGGAGAGTTTCGTCTCCTTAGCCCACTTCGGTAGGTGCCACCCGTATCCTCCTTCTCCTCTTTGTGAAGAGGGAGAGAGGGGGGAAAGCCACAAGCCTCCAATGCACACGCAGGCTACAGTGCAGCGCAGTGGAAATAAAAAAAAAGTGCTCCAGAAAAGTATGACTGTAATGTCAATGAGCTGAAGTCCTCTCCGCTGTCTGATTAGGATGCAGCGGCTCGCCTTCTGCCTGCAGTGAGTCACCGTTCTTCAGGAAGGAAAACTGAGAAATACTCTACGAAGAAAGGAGGGGAAAAATCCAGATGTGTGGTAAGGTAGATCCAAAGTGAATATTTGAAAGGCAGTCAGTGTTTTTTCCGCCGTTCGAGACAGCACAGAGTTACTGATTCCCGTAGTGGCATTTTTGTCCTTGCCCGTCGTCCCCGTCAAAGTCCACGCACACACACATGCACACACACACACATATATTTATATATATACACACAGATACACAGAGAGACAGCTGCTGAGGTGGTCAACAACAACGCCGCATTCCGGCACAAGTCTCCCCTATATCTGTCAGGAAATGTGTGATTTCCTTCAGCACGCACGCACAGTCGTTATTTACTATTTCGCACACGCAGCACAGCCCTAAGCCCACGGAGCGCTTCCTCTCACTGACTGAACTCCGGACACCGCATGGTGCATTAAACATTGTCGCTACTCCTCTGGCAGCCAATGAATTTGAAGAGGTGGGAAGAGAAGGAGGGGATTCAAAAGCCGCTGTGGGTACTGACTACAAATGATTGGTGGCTTGCAGTTCACCGGTGGCGGATGAGTTTTTTTTCAAACCGCACTTCATTGTTGTTTACAATAAAGGAAACGGTGCGTTGGGGAGGGGGGGCAGGCTCGCCGACATATGCACTGGGGCCAGGATGAAGTGGTTGGAAGTGTCCGTTAGAGCATCAAAAAATAACAAGACGACAGATTTGAATCCAGTGGAAGTAAATTTCTCTGGTACAGAGAGCAGAGACCTCCCTGATCCCGACGTAAAAGCGCCAGTTTAGTTCTTTGGTGCACAACTGTCTTAGTTTTCTTAAGAGGGATTGTGAGTGTTTGGGAAGTGCACGTTTTAGGAGCTACTTATTACACTTCGCAATTACCGGTCTCCTTTCGCGGTTTTTATTTAAAGTTCTAGCTAGAGGCTTTATTTGCCGTGCCACCTGAGAAGCAGCAGAGATTGCGTTAATCATTTCCTATGTAATTAAAGCTGCTAAATGTCTAGGCAACTGTATGATGGGAATTTATGATACATTTTGAATTAAGGACTGCAGCAGGCAGCCTATTCGATAGTGACAGTGAACTGTCATGGCTGTTTCAAACGAGAACAATTAGCAGTAAATGTCCCCTAAGCAGTGGAACAAGGGCTAAGCTGTTCAGTCATAAGTAAGAGTATGTTGACTATCTGTGCTTTTAAATGTGTGCTAGACAAAATAAGGAATTTAAATAAAGCATTTCAGACTTTAGGAAAATGTGATGTGCATTATTATTATTTTTTAAAGCCTTTCTCCCTAGCAGCATCGCAGACAACTAACTCAGGCAATATTCAGATTCAACAATATTAATAATACAATTAGCTTTTAACTGCAAGCTAACTCAGAGACACTTCCACCTTAGCTGGGTCAGGACATGCATTCAGAAAAACTGATTAGAAAAAAGTAATAAAAAGTTTTCCAATCAACCCACTGTGTCACACTGTTGCTCGTCATCATCCGTCCCACGGTTAGTAACTGGTGTGTATCTGCAAAAACGGCAGATTACAGGTCAAGAATTTTCAGTGGTACTTTTGGCTCAACTATCGCTTCATCATCACTTCAGCGCCAGCAGAGCTTCTGCTTCGCCAGGGCTTTACTAAACCTTTCATTTGGTGTTGCTATTTCAACACGTCAGCTTTGCTCAATATAATCATGTATATACATGGGTCTCAACCTCTTTGACTTTCCCGCTGACCTTTCTCCCTGACAGGGGGAATGACAAAAGTGTCAGATACGTTCAGTCAGATGGCGACCAAAGCTCATTATTAAACAGCAGGTTTGATGTACTAATGTCAAGATGTTGATAACTGATGAAGGTAAATGTCACATCATTGTCTCTATCTGTGCGCTGTGTGTGTTTGTGTGGATCTGTGGTGCATATTTCCACTCCCTCACTGTGGCCTTCTTTAAACTTTCTCATGTGGGTGTTCACAGAATTAAGAGTTGACGTGGTGGACTTGTACCAAGCCAGTTTTTTTCTTCTTCTTCTTTAAAGTCGATTGATTAGCAGCATTCTCTGAAATAATTTCTACATAATTCAGCCTGCTCTTGAACTGAAGTCGAATTAGTTGTTTTCCTCAAGACCGCATTGTCTTCACCGTTGGGTTTTTCATAATTTTCCTAAATAAAATGATTGCTTTATTTTGCTTTTCAGCTATGAAATGCTACGTAGTGAGCTCGAACAATGTCTGGAAAATCACCTGCCTTGATGAAATGTCGCCAGTGCTGCCAGAGATAAACCCAGCCATTAGCAGCTTTCTTCATTAGCCCAATTAAATGGCCCTCAGGAAATGCACTGACAGAAACCGTATTTGGAATGGGCTGCTGGTGAACAGCTGCATTAAAACCCTATTTTGTAAATTAAATTTCAATCTAATGGCAATAGCCTTTCTTCAGGTGATAATAAGAGGAAGAAGGCCTCTTCCTGCCACACTGTTTAACACATTTTTTTTAATTCCCTTTTCCTCCTTTTCCTATAGTCTGATTCCCCCCCCCCCCCCCCCCCCCCCCAATAATGAAAAGTTTAACATTCCTGCCAGTACAAAGAAATTTAAACCATACGAAGCCAGAGTTTGTTCTTTTTCTCTGCTACCTCTGTCAGAAGAAGAATGGAGAAAAAAAATCAGAGCTGACTTTTACACATGGAGAGTTTTTTCCAGCAGCAAACTGTCACCTCTGTCACCACTACTTTTTACTCGGCTGTTGTTTGTCTCCCACATAAATTCTTGCCATGTTGCCATCTGTATCTATGTCTCTCTTCTTCTTTTTCTTCTTTACGCTGTTCATCTGGTTTGCCACATATAAGGAGAGGGGGTGTTTACATGACTTTGCTGGGGTTCAGCAGGAGAGAAAAGCTGGTTTCCTGTGTATCTATCAGCCCACTGTATGGCCATATTGGGTGAACGATGTATCAGTAAGGCTTTGTTTTTACTCACATGACGGTATGAAAGCTTAGAGCTTCACACTGATGATGTTTTTTAAGGAAATGTGTCTCCTTTGTTTTTCAAAGAGATAAGCCTTCGGCACTGTACATTAGCTACAGCACCCACCCAGTCTTGCTGCTCTATAAATATTAATCTCTTTCCAACAGGTCGCTTGCATGAGATCCGCTTTACTGAAAGTTAGTTCAACCTGCATTTGACCCCAAATACTGTATATTTTACAAGTTAATCCCTGAGTGTCTAAAAGAGGCTGTTGAAGCGGTAGCTCTCTGCACTTTAACGGCACAACATATCCTCAAATTGAACAGCAAAAAAACTATAAAAAAAATGCGCAACATAAAATAATACCCTTTCAGCTTCATTTGTTTTTGTCTTTTTATTCTCTGTTTACTTGCAGTTCTTTCTCAATACCTTAGTATCTAAAGGTAAAGTGTGTGTATGCTTCAAATGAAACACGTTGTTATTTTTAAGGTAAATTGTGGCCGTATTGAAAAGCAGGGTGAAAAAGTCAAAGAAAAGGACACCATGAATTTTGAAAAGGAGATAACATTTTTAAATTCATAGTGAGACACTGAGTCTTAATAAATGTAATTTAAAGCACAGCCCTGATGTAAGAAGTTCATTTTAGATATCAAAGCTGTAGAACCCAAGTTCTACAACCGTGTCATGAGCAGAGCGGGACGGCAGTGTCAGATACCATTGATCCATTCAGCAAGATGGACAATGTGGGCTTAACTCACTTCTGTAATGCTTGGGCCACAGGAAGCACTGTTTCTGTGTGTTCACCTTGCAAGAGCAGCTCCCCGACCCGGAGTATCATCAAACCTGAAGCAAAGCAGTGATTTATGCAAACGAGATCATAGACAAAAATAGTGAATTTCTAATTACTGATTTCTAATTCATCAGTAAATGGGCCGTGTGTAACAAACGCTTCTTTTACTGTGGTTGAGCACAATCTGAATCTGTTTGTGTGCCTGTTTTCTCTTTGGTTTAATGTGTTTGTCGACCAAATGTTCAGTGTTTGTACGGGTCGAGAAATATTTCCTGATCAATGCTCTTAAATGATTCTGCCTTATCAGTGAAGAAGCTTTTTTGTTTGTTTTGAGATTCTCACTTGTGAAGCAGCTTGAAAAACAACGAGTTCTCAGGTGGTTTTTTGTTAGTTTTTCTCTGATAGGAAAATAACACGGATGCTCTGTAATTTTACAGCTATAACCATTGTTTTATTGGAATAATGTTTGTCAGAACATGTGATTTTTTAAAAATATAGATTCCTAAAATCAACGCTCATTGTTTGGACAGGACTTAATGAAAATAATGGCCACAGTTTTAGACCTTGGTGTGCTTATTATGAATTTGAACAGGGTTACTCTAATGAGTAATCTTCATTGCAACTATTTCAATGAATTCATCAAATAACTGGGTACATTTGATTCATTTTCCTAATTTTGTCTAACAAGTATTTGGATGTGGGTAAGAAAGTCAAAATGTCCTCCTCCTGTTGACGTTTCCTCAAGTTCAATTTTGAGCATTTCTGTTTTGCCAGGCGGGCTTTAATCGGGCAGAAATGTAGGAGTCCTGTACAGAAGAAAAAAGATTTGACTATCCGAGAAAAGTCGAGTCAAGTTTAACAAAAGATGCAATCTCCGGCAGTGAATGGGGCCTGTCTAGACGCAGAGAAAGCTTCTGGTTAGCAGCAAGATGTGTGGAAGAAATGATTCTCGTAACATGTTTTCCTTGCCGAGCTCCTTTCTTGCTCAAATATCATGCCTGTAGAGGCAAACATACAAAAAAGCTAAAGATCACAAAGGCAAAATTTGCACAACACAGACATTCAAACGGACTCTCTCCATGTATACTGTTACAGTGGTGGATGCTCATGTAACCGGTGTGATTCTGCGTTGTGTCTGTTAAAAAAGGTAAAAGAAAGAAAGGCCTCCAAGTAAATCATTTGCCCACTCCAGCTCCTCTCCCACAGGGGAATTGTAGAAAAGGGCTGGCATTTATTTTTACATTAAACATAAAGTATGAATTTACACGTAAGATATTTGACATAAGATAAAACAAAAACAACATGAAATCCGACATACCTGATAAAAAAGGTAACAGAAAGAAAGGCCTCCAAGTAAATAATTTGCCCACTCCAGCTCCTACAACCAAATACAAGCAGTGGGGAAGAGGGTTAGCTCAACCCACCACAACTTCCAAGCTAGCAAGGGGTATATATTCATGCTAGCATTTATGGCGCCTAAAACACATTTATGATACACACATACTACACACTTATAACATCTAACAAAAAAACAGGCTTAATAATGACAATAATTGAACTAAAATCGCAATCAGAAACATCAGGGTGGCTAAATATGAATTATATGTGTGTTTTAAAGTGTTGGGAAGAAATGACACCCACCTCTCTCACAGGGGAATTGTAGAAAAGGGGAGAAGCCAAATGGGTACACTGTATTTATAGGGTTGCACCAAAGAAGAAGAAGAAAATAATGAGGAGGGGCTCTAACTGATAATGAACATAACTACAGGCTTAGAGGTCCTAAAAGTCGGGAATAAAAGGAATGGTTTGTGTAATTATAACAAGATGTGATTTATGACCCTGTTACACTCATATTAAACAGTTTCAAACAGAGTATTTGGACTACTAACCCAAATTAATATGTTTTCAACCAATTACAGTTTATTTTGCTTGTATATGCTACATGTAGCTAGTTACTCCCAGCATATACCTTTGATCCTATATACACACGCCTGCACAATGACTTTTATTCACTTCAAAGTGAAAAGAAAATCTGTTGAATACATAACAAAACAACCGATACAACCACTTACAGCTTCCAACCTTGGGAAGCTGTGGTTTTGCTTATTAATATTAGCAGAGATTAATTAAAGCAACAATCGTGTGTTTATTAGATGGCATAAAGGGCTTACTGATGTGATAGAGTAGCCCCATGAGAAACAAGTCACAGGCAAAAGCGTTTCATCAACACTTATTAGCAGGACTGAGGTTTTTTTTTTTTCCTTTTCTTTTCTGGAATGCTGACAATTTCAAACTGCTCACTCTAATAAACCATCATTCGCACATGTTTGTTTCACAACAGCAAGGACATCACAATAAAGATGGTGATATTCAAATGATAGCAATTCGAATGTTCGCACTAATGATGCTTCTGGCAAATAATGCATAAAATGGCCTTAAGAAAGTGATACTGTGTAGTCTATAATTAAAGCTGTTTAAAGGCACAAATTGATGTTGGATACAGATCTGAAATTCCTGACTATTTTTTCAACCTATTATCTTTCTTGCTCTTAAATGCAACACATTAAAAAAGTCAAAAATATGCATGTTTTAGTTTTGTATTTTAGTCCATAGAGCCATTAAAAGGACTCTATCAGTCAAAAAAAGTTTAAAAACTTCAAGCTTAGTATCACATATCATGTCAAGCACTGTTGAAAAATGACTGTTACTATACTTTCTCAGTCTGACTTTGAGTGCATTCAAGAACCATAAGTATTTCAGGAATATATATACACACACAGCACAAATGGACTGTTTTTTATCACTTGACTCATACACTGTGCTGAAACAATAAACTAGATCATTTGATATACTGATGCTGATACTTCTGCCAGTGTTAAAAAAAAACTTGCCAGCACAGCTTTATATGTTTAATGCTCAATCTTACCATCTTATCTCAGTCTAAGATAATACTAATTTCAGATGGTGTTGTTTCCTTAGATTCTTGCTTGCAGGGAGACGTGTTTCTCAGTGACACTGAATAATGTCTATACTGTTCAAGAATATACCCAGACTTGTTCCTCCGTTTCATCCGCTTAATCTAATTTATATTGTAAAGGACAGAAATAAGAACATGGACTACTTTACATCAAAATAGGTCAAAGTGATTTTCTACTGCCGAGATAGAATCATGTGGGTCACTGCATTATTTCTGGAAATTCAGACAGAACAAGTGTTGTAGGATTGTTGAAAATTACCAACCAATTTTATATAGGTGACCCAGTAGAGTGTCTATATTTGTCGTGAATAGGGTTTACTGTATTGGCGTGAGGGAGAGGATTTGTCTCTCCCTCTATTTCACGTTTCATCTCACCATATCTGGACTTGATCATCTTTGTTCTCTCTCGCTGTTACATGCCTGCCAGTATGTGTAGCTGCCCATGCCTGTCAAAGCAGAGCTGCGGCATTACTGCCGTAACTTTTCATTTAAGAAAAAGAAGCACATTTTAATGGCTCACGGTTTTGGTGTCAACCAAGCAGTTTCAGGTGCAGTGACTATTAATCATGCTGGATATCAAATGACTGATCTCAGAATTAAGCCCAGATATCTTAATTGTGCTATTTTACTCAACACCACTTCTGGGTAGCGCTGTCATTTTGATTTTAACACATTGGGGATTTGCAGGCAGGATTTGAGATTTCCTCTTTGGTGTTTGGCTTGACTTGGACTCAACTGGGCCAGCTCAATTTGTCTTGTCTAAGGCGATTTTGACTCTAGGGATGTTCACAGTATCACCCTCTGTAGCTAAGAATGTCTGTCTCTTCCTTTTTATCGCTGTCTCAACTGCTACTTCTTGCTTCTTCCTTTTTTTCCCCCTGTCTGCGCACTACAGCGACCACTCCTACTTCTGCTTCCCTCTCTGCGACCTCTGTCTCAGTCACCCTGTAGTGAACAGGTGTATCTGTCTCTCTCCTGATGAGTTTATTACTCTGAAGTGTCTCCATAGTCCCCGTGGACCCCCTGCCTCCTAATACGCTTATCCCTCACAGCTTATGTCAGCCGGAGTGGGTGGTCTGATAATGCTCCACTTGATCAAGCCATCCACATCAGGGTCCATCTGGTCCGCAGTCACTTCGGTCAGCTTGCATGTCAGTGGCTCGACACACAGACAAACACCCATATAGAGTAACCTCCCCCTCAACTATTAAAGGTGATGGGGTGACACTGCAGTGTGGAGTCAGTGATAAGCTCTGCAGACCTTTGAAATGTTTCTGGAACCTCTTTTTTTTTATTGTCAGTGAACTTGTATGGAGATTAATGCAGAGTGACTCAGCTTGGTTCCTTCAACACATCAAGCTGCCTTGCTCTCAAGAGGAATCAGGAGGGAGTTCATTGCATATACAGCAGCTGAAAGAATGAATTCTCAAGTCACTCTGAAAAGGTATTCACCATTTTTACAATTTAAATAGGTAAAGCTTTATGTTTATCAAATAGAAGCTACAAAATAAGTTTTTTTGGTATTTTTTTTTCTTTGTGGTTTGATTTGATTTTTTAATACATCATTGAGGCAGTTTTACTGATTTCAAATATAACCTGGAGCATTGTAGGTGATGTGGGACAGCAGTAGAAAGAGGAAGACTTATGTTTTCTCCCATTTCAAATACAAAAGGCCAGCTGGTTTAGCAAACATCTGCTTAATAGGATACCCCACAAATCCAAAGCAGTGTTATCATTCATTTCAATTTTTAAATATTTTTTGATTTTGTCTTAAGGGTCATAGTTGTTAAAAATTATCCTGAAAAAGTAAATAAAGTGAGAGATAAGACAGTTCCTGAAATGGCCACTTGGGGTAGGCTTCAGTGGAGAGTTAGTCTCCATAGAGTCCCATGTTAAAAGGTCCAATGTTACAGCAGAACAACAGCTGACAGCCTGGTACAACTGCACAGGTAGTGATTAAAGGTGTAGCTGCCGTCTGTCTTCTAAAGCAAGTCACTGATTGTGACTTCTCGACCGTGTTGGTGACAGCGGTGGCTTTCATGCCATTTTTAATGCAAATATCTGACAATATCGAATGCCCAAGGAGTCTGTTTTCCAGTTTCTGTGAGTCAAAGTGTGCTTCAACCGTAAAGGTTATGGATGCTCCTTGCTGATTGCTAACTTAGTCATCCATGCACCGGGCCAAAACATGTCATAATCCTAGAATGATGGCTTCAGTATGGAACCACATAAACCCATGGGTGGTGTTACATGTGTTTTCGATGCAGTTTAGGATTGAAATATGTTGAAATGTTCCATAAACAGAGGAAAAGCAAAGTTGCATTAAGGCTCATAACGTGGCTTCACTGGTATCAGAGTCAAATGTTTTATACGTACAGTACCCGAGTTTACAAGACTGCATCTTTTTTACATTCATCATCTCACTCTCCACAGTATATAAATAACAGCAAGCTAACACTTGTACTGAGTATTCCACTGTGGCTCTGTGCTATGATCCTGGACAGCAAAGGCAAAACAGGAGGCTTTTTTTTGCTTTGTGTTAAGCAAGATGTGATACCAGCCCCCACCGCCTTGTCTCCCTTCCCATCTCTCACTTGTGTGTGCGTGTGTTTTTCCCCCCTCTGTCTTCTACTTGCAAACGCCTGCCCCTCCACCTTCCCACCAGGAGATATCAAAGGGCCTGAAAGCAAAACAAAGATTGCTGCCCATCCCTGATGGAGCAGCGCGGCGCTCGCGCTTAGATGTGCATCACGCTCAAGTTAAAGTGCACCACCTGATTCCCTCTGAACTGCTGCAAGTCTTTGTACACTCTCAAGGCCTTGAAGTATGCATATGGGTTGTGTTCATCATCAGTAACTGTAAACAACAGCAGGAGACAACCTTTTGACTTCATAAAGAGCCTACAGGTGCTACTTAAATGTGATGTTTCACACACAAACTAGCATCAACTGCGGTGCTTACATTCAGTGCATTCCCCACAAGCATCTTAGTGATTTACTGAACCAGAGCTGCTCGCACTCGCCTAAGATGAATGGACTGAGTAATAATAGCTTATTTACAATGATTCAATTTATGTTGTTTTCATTATCCATTCCCCGTGTTTTCAGCATCCACACAGTCCTCATCAGCTGAAAAAAACAAAACAAAGCACTCTATACTTTGCACCTTTACTTTAATATCTGGTTGTCTATGGCAACCGCACATTACCTCCTTTTGTGGATGCAGAAGATGCACACAGCTCACACAGCCCCGTCAAGTCTTTTCTCTCCGTCCTTCATCACATTCACTACAGACATTTTAAACAATTCTGTTTCATTTGCATCTTTAACATTAACGGCCCAAGTATTAGAGATGGAACATCCATCTGCTGAGAGGAGCGGAAAGGCAAACACATTAACACCATCTAGTGGTAAGCCTCGAAGAGCCTTTCTGAGCCTCTTGTGTCCCGCTGCATGAATACACATGAGTGCTGCGCTGCTTCACTGACAGCCACTTTATTTAGAAGACCTTTAATAACACAACCACATTCTCTATTTTGCCTTTGGTCAAAATATTAGGAACAATTTCACCCCACACTGCAGAGAATTTGACCTCAATAAAACATAAGCACTCCCGGCTTAATATCACCCATCAAGCAAAACTGCCACGAAAAGACTGTTGCTGTACTTTGCTTTACATTTCACTTGTTACGAACAAGGTCACCAGTGAGTGTATGTTATTATGAGCTGCGCTACCATAATGTATATCAGCAGATAAAATAGGATCTCAGAAAATGAATTAAATTGTCTATTCTGGTACACTATCGTCATGCCTTGCAGATAAGTGCTGTGATTAAGAAAAAACTAGAGCTAATTAGCCAGATAATAAAGAATTCTGAATGTCAAGTAAATTATGAATTCACTTCCAGTGTGTTCAGGCATTTATCTTCAAATGTGTCCTTTTTAAATCCCCCTTTACCTGTTAGAAATTGCCAGTACTCCATGTTTATATAATAGATGAACCCATTTGCCGGGGTATTTAGAGACTGCTAATAAGCCTTTCTTCTAAAAGTCACGAACCCATCTCCAGACCATCAAAGACATCAATGCACATAACCAGCTTTTCTGCGCACATGCCACGGCACTCTCCTTCCATGATTAGCAGACATTTTCTGGTTTGTGTTGCTCATGAAGATGGGGATGTTTGTTTAAAACTAATTCCATTTTTGGAAGGTCCGACTTATAATTTGGTTGTGTTTCTTTGAGCGCAGGATTGGTAGCAGCAGACTGAACTTCAGCAGATTAAATATTGAATCTTTCTGGGATCTTGTAAAACCAGCGCCTCACTGCCGTTTCTCTTTGGTATAGCTGTCACGTTTAAGTCCATTTTCACTGCCAAATGTTAAAAACTCAACACTGTAAAAATAATTTGACATTTGAGTAACAGCAATTACTTCTTATTCAAATACTTTTCAGATTTTTGCATTACAGTTCCTTGATATAAGAATCTGACTGCTCTATGTTGGTGCAGTCAGTTTTTAAAGTATGTATATTGTTGAGTTAAATGAATAAGAAATATAATATAATATTAGAAATTATTCCTACTAAAAATTATTAACAAGCAAACATGGCTACAAAAACTGGAAAAAAGATCCTATATGAAAGACTGTGTTGTAAAACATAGAAGATGAATAAGAAAGCAACACGTATAAGTGGTTCAAACTCACAACATGTATTTGGATGAACTGACTACTTTTTCTGTGCCCCTTTCATTTCTCTCTTCCAGTCTACCATTTTTTTTTCCATCTCTAGTCCTCTAAGACCTCTGATGAGGGCCACGCTAGAAGCATGAGTAAACATGGCAATTTAAGGACACTGCATGTAATTGTAGTCTTCTGCTAGTACAAAAGGAAGAAGGAGGCATGAAATCACAGCGTGATATTTTTTGGGGTCTTATTATGGACACACACATGGAGAGGGTAGGAGATAAAAGGCAAAGAGAGAAAGCAGGGAAACATGTAGACTGAAAAAAAACTGAATTTGCAAATTTTTGGAGGCCTAGGTAGCTTATTTGTCGAAAACACAGCCGTAACTCCGAGAAATTAATTTAGGAAAGTATGGCAAACCTAATGGGGATGCTGGGTTCTGTTCACAGACAAGGTTTTGAATACTGCAGAGTAGTTTATTTTTCCTATATGTATATTATGAATCAGGACAGATGCTTTTGATAAGGAGACTTCCCATAAAATTGAATGACACCAAAACATGAAACACCAAACTGTATAGGTCTTTATCAGTTTTTATTTTTGAAACTTTAAGAGCTACTGTGATATGCTGCTGTGTGTCTTCGCTTTGAAGTTTCATAGCCAGTTTAGACAGAGACCTCATGTCAACACGCTGCACTCTAGCTCTCTCCATGGTGCTGATCTTGCTCACAGGTGGCTCTTGCTGTGCGCTCTCTCTCTCTTTCTCCTTTGCCCAAGCCAGCGTGAAGGCTGCAGTCAGCTGGAGGTTCCAGCCAATAACTTATCATGTCTAATCACTGAATTCACTTGTTGCCAGGCTGTTAGTGTTTCCTGTTTGCTGAGTCTTTAGTTCACTTTTCACGCCTCCCTCTGCCAGAAATTACCCCTCTCAGTTCTGCTGTTTTCAGCACAGCCTCGTTAGTTGTTGTGGTTTCCGTTTGCCAGGATTCAGGTATTCCGCCTCCTGTCTTGTCCTTGTGTCTATGTCAGGATGACGCTATTAACTTTCTCTCTCTTTTTTAAAAACTAAGGAATCAAACATTTTAAACTACCTGCTTTTACATTTTAGTGACAAACCACATCTCTTGTTTAAAAAAAAAAAAAAACTAAACTAAAGACACCAGTGACCTCCTTATTTGAGCCTCCCACATGCTCATAAAAAGGTGGTCAGAATAATTCAATGGGCAGAATTACTGTAAAAATATGAGACCATGTGATTTTGTTTTTGATCATGGCCACTTTTTTTTTTTAGCACATTCACTCTAACCTTATATATTTTATTTGCTTAACTGAGCCAGTTATACCCTTGTTATTTAGCTAAAAAGATGGTGGAAATGATCAGTAATGTTGAATGGCACAGAAACTCATTAACAGAACCACTGAGACAATTCAGATCTCCTATAGGACATTTTGGCAGTGTTTTGTTATATTTCTGATGTGTTGTTAAAAAATAATTTACATGTGATTACCGAACACTGGGTGTCAAACTCCCTTTCTCTTATTGAGATGCACTGGATTTGTCATTCTGTCAGGAAATGATCTTTTTTTTTACCCTTAAAGGTGCATGATATGCATTTTGATACACAACAGTGAAAGTAAAAGGACTTCACCACCTAAATATTGATGGTTTAGTGTGCTGATTTTGGCAACTCACAGCTTCACCTGCACACCCTTGCCAGTGCAACTGCAAAGATTGGCTTGATTTCAGTTTTTTTTTTTTTTTGTATATTAGACTAATAAGTGGGCAGATTTTGTTATTTATTCATCACATGGAAATAATGCTGAACTTTGAGCTATCTCAAACCTTGGAGCTCTGTCTACTGGGTGAATGCCCCCCACAGTTTTCTGTTGTTTTACTCAAGGTTTCTGTCACTTTCTCTTTTTGCCCTCTTTCCCTCTTTTGACACTGGGACTTTTTCTTGTCACTGTCTAAGCTACATGTGGAGAACAAACACATCTTCCTGTTTTGGTTGTGTTTGCGTTGTATTCTTGTAGGTAAACCATCTAAGCGATAATTCTATAGGCACCTACATTGTGCAGTTAAGTGCTGTTTAATAAGGATTAGAATAATAAAAACTTACCCAATGCAAATTTAACGAAGTGTTATTTTTTAATTGCACCTTCTTCTCCCGCCGCCTTTCTTTTCTTTCTTTTGATGTGCCACTTTACATCATCCAAATCATATACAGTGATGCTGTTTTTCTCCTCTGTTGTTGATGCTTGTTAAGTTTGCTGCTTAAGTCTCTTCTTTCTTTTAGATTTGCTGCCAAGTTTAAGTTTATTTTTACCTCTAATTACTTACCTATTTTTAATTATTCTCTTTATTTATTCATTTTATTTATTTACTATTTTTTATCCTGGGAGAAGCCAAACCAAGTTTCATTGTACTATGTATAATCTATGTATAATAATAATAACAAAGCTCATTCATTCATTTATTCATTCAGTTGTCACAATCTGTAGGAGCAATGTTTATGTGCTTTTGTCTGTTACATTACAGACAGCTTTTTTAAAATGTCATCAAAACACTTAAAGTAGAAGAGCCCTTTCTTCATATAGCTCTTTCTTACTTTAATAATATATCCTATTGTAGTGTACATACATTATGTCCAGTGTTTTAAATGGACACTGGAGCACTAAGCCTCAACATCAAAACAACAAAAAACTTAAGAAAACAAATAAGTGTAAAGAAAGAAACTGAGAATACAGGACGTCTGTAACAGGTAGAATTTGTAATCACTAATGTATGATGTGTACAGTTCTCCAGCTCTACTCAAACTAGAAATAATAGCATTGTTTTTACGAGAACACTGATGAAAAGGGATTTAAACCAGAAAATTCAAAAGCAGAGAGCGCAGTCTCACTTCCGTCTTTCATTTGAGATTCTTTTGTGAGGAGTCTAATGAGTCATCATCATCGATTTTACTGAATTTTTTCTTTCTCTTTTTAAATCCTAAAAATGTTTTGTTTTTAAAAATATTGATCTTTCTCTCTTATTCTGACGGTCTGCCAGACAGTTCCTTAGCAACCGAAAACACACATTATCCCTCGACAGCATCATCCTTTACACTCCCAACTCGGTCCTCAAAAATACATGCGCATGATGCAGCCCTTCAGCATCTGTTTCCCCAGGTCTTGCGTAAAAGAGGCAGAAAATGAGTCTCTTCTCTGATGCAGGAGCATAATGCAAATAGCTCCCAGAGCACAGCACACCACTGTATTAATAAAAAATAGAAGCCAAAGAGGTGAGCACGTGTGACCCTTGACTCTTCAATCCTCCTTTGTCTTTCCTTATATTACCACCTACAATCACTAGTACTTCTCATTAAAGGCCGCCTTCCATTAGAGTGAGTCAGTCTTTCAGAATCCCTGTCTGCAAAGCTTGTGTAATTTTATTGAATAGAAGGATGATTCAAAGTCTCTTTGAATCATCCTTCTATTCAAAATGAACATTTCTAATTTCTAACATACAAGTCCAAACAAAATAGAAAATTAAAAAAGCAGCTTCTACTGTCTAAACAGTAAGGTAAAGCATAAAATATTTATGTGGAAGAATTTATCTGCTTTATAAAAATCCAGCAATAATTTATTCAAAAATGACTTTAAAAAGCAAATAAGATGCAATTATTTGTTTAAAGGTTTCCTGCTGGTTACAAGAGAGACACCAAAGATGCTTTTGAACACATATTCAGGTGCACTCTGCACAGATGGCTATTATTGTTATCATAGTGTGTACATTTGCAAAGTGACTGAGATAAACAAAAATAGCTCACCTTTGTAAACTAAATTACGACTTGTATCAAATTTTAATAGATTCAACCCACAGAAAAAGGAAGAAACAAACAAACAAACATTTAAGCAAACACACTCACCAACCACTTAATTAGATACACCTGATCAATTTCTCCTTAATGCAAATATCTCAGACGTCATCAAGCAGCTGTTTAAGTTCAAACCAAGAATTCGAAAGATGATTTAAGAGACTTTGAACGTGGTGTGCTGGTCAGTGCCAGATGCACTAGTCTCAATATTTCAGAAACTGCTGATCTGCTGTGGTTTTCCCCACACAACCACCACTAGGGTTTACAGAGAATGGTTCAAAAAAAGAGAAAATATCCTGTGAGCAGCAGTTCTCTGGGTGAAAATGCTTTGTTGATACAAAGAGAATAGAATGGACAGACTGCTTGATAGGAAGATAGCAATAACTCAAAAACACATTTGTTACAACAAACTTAAGAGCATCTATGGATGCATAATATTTCAAACCCTGAAGCTGATGCGTTACAGCAGCAGAAGGCTGATAGATAGATAGATAGATAGATAGATAGATAGATAGATAGATAGATAGATAGATAGATAGATAGATAGATAGATAGATAGATAGATAGATAGATAGATAGATAGATAGATAGATAGATAGATAGATCACAAAAGCATACCCTCCTTAGTCCCAGTACGTACTTAACAGGTTCAGTACAAGTGCAAACTCAGTACACCAATCTAAAGTGAATGGGTATATATGACAGGGATGAAAACAAGAGAGCAGAGTAAATGGTGACCTCACTTGATTTATAGCTTCTCTTCCAGGACTGAAAGGCCAGGTGTTTGGACTGCTGTAATCCTTGTCTCTCTGTCAAAGCAAAGGCACACTCCTGCAAAGATGCCTTTTAGCCCACCTGGGCCCTTATTGGATTACCTGTGCTTTTAAACAGAATTACTGCCATTGTCAGGTATTTTGTACATGTTGGGTTGTGATTCATTGTTTGTACTTGTGGTAACTTTGGTTTTATCCTTCGTCTCTGCAATAACTGAACAGAAATTGTCTCGCTGTCTTTTCAGTGTGCAGGCTGACACATGATACTCTGAGATCTTCAGAGAACAGAATAAAAATCAATAGAGGACTTATTGAGAACTTCAATATAGGTTATCCATGACTGTGACAATATTGGCTTTGCTGCTCTTAGATCAGCTCGTTTGGCTATTGTTATCTAGGAAAAAGAATCTCTAGGAAATAAGTTGTTATATATTTTTTTCCTGTTATGGAATTGAAGCCCTAAAAGAGTTTGATCTTGGTTAAGACTTGATTCATGTGTATTTTGTGAGTTTTTTCCCCACTGTTTTGATATTTTGACTTTTGTGGATCCACTGCACTATAATGGGCCACTAAATCCATCCTGCAGTGTTGCAGAGATATTTTTATATGCACATTAGAGGAATGCGCTTCAGCTTAGACTATTTTTGCTTTCAAAGTGCTGTGTTACACACAGCGATGCATAATGCACAGTGCATCATCATCATTCTTGTGTAATGCACATATAGATGTGAAGTGGTTCCTCCGTTAAATGTTTAAAGGTCAGAGATTAAGCCTCAAGTTTCTTTCACTTGCTTTGATGCAACATGGTTAATGTTCTAAACAGATTCCCCCAAACAGCTCAAACTTGCATTAAAAAACCCCAAAAGTTTTCTCAGTTTATTCTTTATGTTGTTCCATTTGGGCAAATGACTAAGAACAACCGTCTACAGCTTGATCAAATGTTAGTTTCTATGCCTTCAGTTTATTAATTTATATTTATCATGTGCAAATCAGTTATCATATGCCAATATCAACATATCAATAGCCCATGTAATCATTAAACTCATGAAGTGAAGTAAAAAGTATAAGCCATAGTACTTGAGTGCAACAGAGTTCTAACAAATTGGAACATAGAGCAGCCTGCTGAGATGAACATTTTATGTGGCCAAACGTTTGCCCACGAAGAGGAAGAGGAGTAAGGATGTGTGGCAGTGCAGCAAGAGAAAGACAAAAGAAATGAGCAAGAATCAAAGTAGAATTTAAAACCTTCTACCCTTCAAAGTAATCACTTTGATACGCAAAATCAGTAATTATAGTTTTGCTGAAGAAAAAAGTGTCAGAGAGAATATGCAGGAAAAGATATTTGGAAAATTTTAATAAGATGAGGACACTTCTAGAGTCGACTCTTTCTGTCAGAATGCATAAACATTTTGACCACTATAGTTTACACAGCGTTCAAGGAATTTGTTATTTTGTTAGTAAAAGCATTCGCTGATGCAAAAATGTATTTTTTATGTCTAGTGTTTCGCTGCATGAATGAGCTGTTTTGGGAAATGTATCTTCAGAACTTCAAAAATGTTCAAATAAATATGCCAAAGCAACTGAGATAAACACTATTCACTGTGATACGTGATAATATTTAGTTATTCTCGGTAAATAAATGTGCCAAAACTGTTTAGGGAAAAAAAACAATACTTTACCCAAAAGGCTACAACTTACCCAAAACCTTTTTGATCATAAAAACATTTTAAAAATGTATCATGTACATCAGAATTGGTTCTTTGGTCATATCAGTCCTTCTGCTGTCAGACCAACAGACCAACTGGAAATACTTATAATAGTAGCTTTTTGCTTTTTATGAAGACATTTCTGTTTCAAATCCATGAGAGTCTAGTTGGACTTAAATTCATGTGAATTTCTGTTAAATGTGAAGCAGCAGTTTCACAGTTTTTACAGTTTTATTACAGTTAAACACAGTTAATGAATGTAGCAGATTGATGGCAGACAGACCCCATCTTATTGCTATTCCATCCCTGTCACGATGCACGATGCAAGTTGCTATAAACACAGCTCCTGATCATGAGTGAATGCAGACCTGGTTCCCAACCACTGCTCTCACTTTGGTGACTGTAGCACAAAAGAACACACCTTGATCCCAGACTTTAAATCATAAATATTGTTTTTATTAGTAAAAACAGAATTTCTAACATTGTAAAAGCAGATGCATCCCTGATTTAATTATTAATTTATATTCTGAGTTTTTAAATATATCTTAAAAATATAGCAGTGTGAAAATTACACTCAGCAAAACCTTTATTGGTTACAATTTAATAAACCAAAGATGTAAAGAATTCTGCATCAGTAAGGTTACAGAAACAGTTTTTAACTATTTTAGTAGAGCAGTGAAACAGTGGCTCTAGTTCTGGCGTGGCTACACAGATGTGCATGTTTCTGTGTCTGTGTGTACCTGAGGTAGAATGAAAGTCCGTTTTAGCATTCCGAACAATGATGGAGAGATATTTAAGCTTGCATCTATTTTTCCCATTCTTGCAAAAAATCATAAAATTTCCACAAGTAGTGTTTTTTTTTTTGTTTTAAGTTTTCAGATCCTAGAATTGTTGCTGTGAATGTGAATGCAACAACAAAATGCAAAACGTGAAATAATTTCAGTCACTTTCCTTATGGCATCGTAACAAAAAAACATAGACAAAGACAAAGCATAGACAAAAAAAAGAAGAAGAAAATGTGCTGCAGTGCCTCAGTAGCTACTTCCAGTACAGTCCCACAGTCCATGTAATGTGAGTGTGCGACTGTGAGTGGAGGAGTGATTCACAAACTATGACTTCAACATTTCGAGACATTTCATTAGAAAGAGAGGATACTGAAAATCCCTGGAGTATCTAATAGAAACACATTCTGTCAAAGCACCAAGGCTACATTAACTATGGCTGCAGAACTACCTGTCATGAACTTTACATTGCCACTATTGCATTATATATAAAGAAGACTCTAGTCTGTTTAACAAGAGAATCACATTGGTAATTCTTCTCGAGTCTCATATCTATCTATCTATCTATCTATCTATCTATCTATCTATCTATCTATCTATCTATCTATCTATCTATCTATCTATCTATCTATCTATCTATCTATCTATCTATCTATCTATCTATCTATCTATCTATCTATCTATCTATATATATATATATATATATATGTATATACTTTCAAATTGATGCCAGTGTAAGAGGGTTTAAGAATTTATTGCTCACGGCTCTAATGAACAAAAACTGCTCTTCTGCAAATATAATAAATACAAAGAAGCTGAATTTAAAGTGACAAGTTAGAAAATTGCAGTTTTTTCTAAAGCTGCCATAGGAAGCACCTGACTCTGCAAGGGCAAAGTCTGCAATCCCGTCACATGCTGATTGGTTCAGATTCATCTGAATAACAGCTTTACCCTCTTCAGGTATAAGTTCATGTTTGCGTGCACGTCAATTGAGTCTGACTTGCATTCTAAAGAAAGCTTGATGCTCACATTAGCATCCCTCATGGAGCCCAGGCAGAGGCACCCTGGTCATTTGCATGCAGCACTTACACTTGCATCTGCAGCCTCAAACTTACTGACATATATAAACAGGAAGTAATTTTCCATTGGCGCAACACTATACAGATTTACTTCAATCTCTTCAGTGGCTCTGTCTTTAAGTAGCACACTACACTGAGCACCATTAGCAAGTGCAGTTTAATGCACTACTTTATGTAGTGCATTAAATATTTAAAGCATTGTACTTTTATTGGTGTAAATGCCCAGCAAGGTAATGCCTCATACAGTATCCTCAATCCCACATCATAAAAACACATTTATGAAGTATAATTAAGGGTTAACTACTCAAGTAAAGTGGGATAATTTTACAATATCATTTTATCAAACATGCTCCCTTTTTTGCACTCCATATACACCATTTTTCTTCAGTCAGATGACTCCTTCTCATTGGTCAATTGTAACAACTATGCAAAAAAGAAACCAGGACATTTCTGGTACCAGAAATTTGGATCCTTGCTTATTCAGACATGTGCTTTTAGGGATGATTCATATAAAATAGTGACATCATAATCCTTGGTATTGGTAATAAATTCTACCCTCCTGTATGAATGAACATGACAAAAGTTCTTACACATCACAGTGGTGATTCCCTTTCATTTGAGTTTAGAGACAGGATGTGCCCAGACATACAGAGGGAGCTAGGAGTAGAGCCACGAGGTGGTTTGGATCTCAGAAAGCCTCCAGGCCCACTTGGAGGTTTTCCGGACACGCCCAACAAGGGGGAGACCTTGGGAGAGATTTTATATCTTATTTGGAACTGGAACACATCAGAAAGCAGCATTACAAAGTTCCAAGAGGACTTTGTAATGCTGCTTGGTAGAAGGACATCTGGAATTCCCTGTTTAACCTGCTGCCACTATTAATAAACTTCAAAGAACCACAAGACAAAGAATGAATGAATGGCTGGATGGACGTATGGATGGTGATTCTCTCAACAGCCTCAGTTCTGTATTTTCTCACGAGTAAGGTTATCCTGTACACCCATTTAATTCTTAATAGGGTCTCTGAAATATAAAGACTTACTGTAGGGCAAATGTCCTTAATTTTGTCTGTGTGAGTCTATAATGGTATATCATTTAGATTTGTTGAACTTATTAATTGTTGTGCATTTTGTGTAGATGTAATCAACTGTTTGCAGATTTCGATCCTGTTGCTCTGGATTACACTGCTGCTCGCTGCTGCTCAAAATGCCAGTGCTATGTTCAGTAGCTTTATGCTGAAATTTCAGTGTGACTTATTCATTAGGTTACTGTTAAGTCGCACATTTGTTTATTGTTTTTGTTTTCACAAACAATGTTACAGGGTTAGAAGGGTTAAGTTATTACTTATTATTGAGGGAGCATCCTGCTCAACCCAATGTTGTGACATAGCATGTGCTTATATAAACATGTCACATTTCAGTGTTGCCATGTAAACTTGTTTTAATTTTCATGTGACAAATTAATTAGGCTTTTTATAAAATGATGACATATTATAAGTGCAGTGACAACGGTTAATGCCTCTGCTCTTGTCACTTCACACTGTTAATTGCCAGTGGGTGAATCAACTACACTTATTTTATAATTTAATCATATGGTGTTCTAAATACAAGGTTACATTATTTATTAAAGACATAAATATGCACATTGTTTATGGTGCTCTTCTAAAAAAAAGTTTAAACTTTTTCTCTAAGAAGACAGTGATTAAAAATTACACCAAAGACTATTATTTCCATTAGCAATTGGAAAGAGTAAAAATAATGAATGATTCAGTAAAATGTGTCAGCATCTGTGCTTTATTTATTTATTTTGACAAAAATTGAAGAAAAAAGGAACATTTTTATAGATGCTTTTATCCTGCTGCCACAATAATTTGGTAAAATTGAGAAACTTAACAATTAGCCTGTGTAACCCTTTGTGTGAAAACGTTTAATGTTTTATAAATACACCTGGATGCACATTGTCTTGTGCTAGCTGGCTCTTCATCAACAAAATAAGAAAGGCTAGTAGTGGCTTTCCTCATGCCCTTTGATTTCATATGATACATAAGTTGTATTTGCATGTTTAGACCACTGAGACCCAATTCACCACAAAAAGGAAAGCAATTGTAATTAATCATAAGAATTTTTATTACTGCATAGAAACAATAGAAACACATGATCTTCTAGGACAACAGCAACAGCAGGTTTTAATTATAAACAAGAATAGAGTTTCTCATCTTTGCATTTTTAAATATATGTCATAATGATGACCATGTACTAGAACATGATCTGGACCCAGTGACGTTATGGTGGTCTCTCTGGGGAACTTCAACTGGCAGCCAAGGTCTGCTATCATCTGCTAATGACATCTTAATAATAGAAGGGACCTGTCCTTCATAGGACAGCTCACCACTTTCCTCCCTGGGCTATAAGTGGGCTGGCCTTATTTACTTCCAACCTGTGGTACTTTAATATTTAGGCTAGTTTATCTAGTTTAGGGCCTGGTAATACTGTCATCTGAAAAAAGGGGTCTAACCTGGTACTAGCAAGGTATAACTTATGAAGTCCAATGTCTAAAAATGTAGAAATTTTGTAGTAAACCTATGTAAACTATCAACATATGGACTAAACATATAGATTTTTGTTTCCTAGAAATGTAATGTTGTTTTTAATTGGAAAATGCTTTAAGGACCAGATAGCTGCTCCTCCCTGAGTCTGATTCCCTGGAGGTTTCTTCCTGTTAAAAGGGAATTTTTCCTCCCCACTGTCGCCGAGTGCTTCCTCCCAGTTGGTCGTTTGATTGTTGTTTCTCTGTATCATTAGAGTCTTTACCTTACAACATAAAGTGCCTCGAGGTGACTGTTTTTGCATAAGATAGGATAAGATGAGATAAGACAATGCTTGAGACAATGTCTTTACAAAGGACGAGTCAAAAAGTGGAACAGATGAGAGAGTGCATGTGTGCACATTAGGAGTGTTCTGCACTCATGTTGGGTTTGAGATGACTAACATAACAGACGTGCCTTTTTATTAACAGCCACAGCAGTGAGACTGGCATTATTTTCACCTTGTGAGTGAAAAAACAGTGTGTCTGCTGTGGGAAGAACCACAAAGGAGATATCCCAGAAATATTACTTTAGCAGGTGGCCATAGGTCTGTCTGTCTGTCCATGGACACACACAGAAAATAGCAACACAGCAGCAAAAAGAAAATACTGCTTCAAACACGATCTTGGGACAATGTCAGGAGAATCAAGTCAGGACATTGTCAGCATTTGCCCTTTCCCACACGTAGCACACAGCAGAGGATTCTCCACCTTAGATATATTCTCACTACTGAGGATAGTGTGCTTTCTTTAGACAAGAGAGCTGCGTGTGTGTGAAGAGTTTACATGAGACAGCCCACATGATGCCCACTGCTCACTGTAAATTCATGGGACAGTTACCTGTGCTACTTTCACCTGGGAATGATCTGACATTGTGCCGACTTTGTTTAAGGGAACTCGTAGGGTAAAATCTATAAGATGTCCCCCCTGATTTGGACATTTGCATTCTCATGTAGCATTGTGAAAAGTTCAAGGTTGCAGTGTGTACGTGTGTGTGTGTGGAAAGGGTTACACAGTCACACAACTTTACAAGTGTGTGCCTGATGATGAGCGTGGTCCGACAGCTCATTGGCATTGCTGCTGCTGTAAGCCTATCGTAAGATGGTCTCTTGCGTATAGCTGTTCTGACTTAGAGGAACATATAGAGACTCCACCAACTAGCACCTACACTCCTTCCTCAAATTAATCCACTGAGCTTGTGCATGACGTGAATCACAACATTGTACAAGGTGCCTTTATTAAACAGCTTGTTATTCAGTCAAAACAATTAGGACTGTGCATTACACAGTGGTATCCTGGCAACTGGGTATGGCGAAGCAGAAATAGAAAGAGACAGGGAGAAACAGGCCCATACAAGCTGCCATAACTGATTTGTTAAATTTGACTTCAGGACTGTTGATCTACTTATTTGTTTTGCCTGCAATGGATGCGGTAAGTTTATGGGTGAGATTGTCCAAGTTTCAAGCAGAGGCACAACTGTGAGTCCAACCCACAGGCCCTTGATAGAGCCAAGCAGCGCTACAGGGACTTGCTACAGAAGATAATTTTGACAGTGGCTCGAGGGCTTTTCGCTACAGTTATTTAGTATTCCCACCACACAGATGCACAGGCGTATATGAATGTGCATGTGCTGCCCATATATCTTCGCATCTTACCAACACATGGCGCACGTATGCACACAGACATAAAGAGATGCTGTACTCGTCTATCGATTGCTTTCTTTTTGATGTTGAGTGTGTCCCTGACAATAGCATTATTAATAATAGTAATAATACTGCTACTACTAGTACTACTGCTAATGATAATGATGCAATTAGGCTTCACACGATACCCTTTGTTTTTGTTCTTAAAACACATATGCTTCCACATTACTATACAAGAGATGCACGCAAAAAAATGAATGAATACATACTATATAGAAAGAGTGTTACACTTTATAAGAAAAAACAGTACCTGTAATTCAAAACACACAGGATGGAGATCACCTATTTCTTTTTCTTACTACTTTTGTCAGTTCGTAATCAGACGATCGAGTTTTTATGGGTAACTAAACACTCACTCCTTGAGGCTAAAAAACATATTTGTTCAGCATGACCATGTACTCTACTATAATATATATTATAAATGGATGGCATCCTCATGAAATGGAAGAAGAATTGCAGGCAAAACAACATTATGTGGTCATTATTTAGATTATTCTTGTGGTTTGACCTTTACCAAAGGGTTAAAATAGATTAAATTTATATTAGGAGGTTAATGGACAATGTCTTTATTGCTAAACTAAATGAAAACACATTAAAAGTGATACCCGTAGATGTAATGGTGCACAAGCACTTAACATGTGCAGACACACACACACAGACTCACGCACACGTATCACTTGTAGATACACATCATTAGCCACAGCAGGTTTTAAAGTGGCAGTTTAGGATGACTTGTCACTCACTCTGCTGCTTCCACCGCGCTACATTCAAGGCTGCCAGGCCAGTAACGACAGCAACGGCGGCTCCCACCACACTACGCTAACAGCTAAGCAGAACATAAGGTGACATTGACACAGCCATTGCACCAGCTCTGACTCTGCCCATGACGTCAGTGTCCTTCGAAAGGGAGCACATGGGATGTGGGCTGGCCGAATCATGTGATCGGCCATCCCTATCTCTATTTGTCAGAGCCTCGGCTGTAACGCGCCTACCTGTGTGCTGAGAAGTGGGGTTGATGCATGATGCACTGCGTACCACAAGTACCATTCAGAGAGAGAATGAAAGACACAGTCGCACAGACAGACAGACAGACAGACAGAAAGGACGACAGAGAAGGAGAGATATAAAGAGCTGTAGCTCTGGCAGTAGAGTACTGTGGCTTTATGCCGTCAGTCATGAAGCGTCCATAAAGCATTCAGAGATAAGACTTAGCAGCATTTAAAGCACATGGTTATAAATGGTTGACCGTGACCTTAATGTCTCGGGGGGGGGGGGAAGGGAGGGGAAAAACAAAAGGAGGAAGTGGAGAGGGGGGGTCAGGAAGCTGGAGGAATGGATATAAAAAGATTTAAGGGACAAGAAAAGGACGGAAATGAAGACGTGTGATATAAAAGGATGTTAAAGGCGTACTGTCCAGAGTGAAGTGCAGTGATAAAGAGAGTGTCAGACTGATCATAGTGTCTATAAAGATGTTAATAGGAAGCATAAGGAAGGAGAGGGAAAACGGTGACTGAAAAGACAGTTGAGAGCACATCTTTCATTTCTTTTTTGGTTTACTTACATTGTTTTGAAACGAACACGACCAGAATATGACCATTTGACCTTAAAGGCCCTTTCTACTGAATATTTTAAACAAGTGAATAAATCAAAAGGCAAAATAACGGACACCGTTTGAAAACCAGCTTTTAAAAAAATAAATGGGTGAATTCTGTTCTAAGGAGCTTTGATCCTTCATCTTCTTTCTTTCGCGTCTGCCAGGGTCATAAAAAAAGTGTTTTTCTAATGTATGCGTGTGATATTTGATTTGTTTATCGTATTACTGCGCCTTTTTAACATCTCCATTACAGTTTATTTGATACAGCTGAATTGCATTTCGGCATACCTCTGCACTTTTTTTACACCTGTGTCTGTTTGCAACTCAATTAGATATGACATTGTATTTGACTCAAAGCTGTTTTCACAAGCAGCTGCAATTGGGGGCGAAGGCAGCGCTGCTACCATGCTTGTCAATAAAACCACATTAAAATGAACACATCATAATTACTGCCTCTATTATCCTTCAAGATCTAGGACAGAGGCGCCCGCTCGTAATTGGCTGACTAACTACCCCATATGTGCATGGCCAATAGAAATAATTGTCCTTGTGTGTAGCGCTGACATGTTAACAGAGTCATATCACAGTTTGTGACTAAAACAATCACTTTCAAGGTGATCCCAACCAACATATTCCAATTGGCAATTATTGGTTCGGCTACACAGACTGTTGCAAACATTATTAACAAACTGCTGCATGAAACAGCGCAGCTACATTTATGGACTTATTCCAGCTAAGACTGGTTCAACAATTGCTATAAAAACAGCCTCACAGGAATCAGGAAGGCAGCAGCACTTGTTTGTCTTGTGTATAGGAAGCTTTACCATCACTCTAACAACCTGGTGATCAGTAGGTGTTTTGGCTATTCACAACATTATGCAAAATATCCATAAAACCGGATCCTTTCATACATTTGATAAACAAGATGAAGTGGACTCTTTCGCATATGGCGCCCGCTGCAATCTTGCAGTGGCTCTAAGCTGCTTGAGTGGATATGATTTATTCACGATTTTAACTTTGCGAGTAGTCGTGGCTTAGTTTCAACACTCCTGTTGCCACACACACAAAAAGAAGGGAGAGATTAAGAGACTAATGCTTTTAGAACCAAGTGAGGCTGTTGGTCGGTTGCAAGCTTTGACACTATGCTGTTTTAAATCTGCAGAATTGAAGAGCTTACAGAGGTAAAGATGTAGTAATTCTCTCATCTCCTAAAGGATTTAACAGTCCTCATGATGAAGGAGGAAAATGAATCTTTGATTAATAGTTTGGATAGGGCTATGCACAGATATAGATAACATCATTCTAATCTCTTCCTCTAATGTGTCACCCCCTCCACCCCCTCCATCCCCACCCCTGCATTTCTCTTCGCTCGTGTGTACAGAACAGCATGAAAAGGCGAGGCAGATTGTCCAGTGTTTGAAGATAGATTGTTTTGTAAGCCAGCTGTGAAACAGGGATGACGCCGTGAATAAGTTACATACTCAGATCAGACCCCAGTGCTTGTCTGAAAGATGTGATCCAAGCCTTCGTCTTCTTTTGCTTCCAAGTAGATTAGATTAGAGGAGGGTTTTTTGGGGGGTGGGGGGCATTGAGTGCTCTTTACTTTCTTTTGCTCGGAATAAAATCTTACTTTAAAGTTTTATCTGCAAGCGCTAACCTTTCAACTGCAGATCTTTTTTTCTTTTCCTTGTTACATTTCTGTTATTCATTATCCCCGGTGTTGACCTACACTGTGTCTTCAGAGTGTTTTCAGATATTAATGTGGCACAAATGTGAAGTCTTTGCTGAATATTCCTTTTGCTTATGGAAGCTTTAGATAATCTTCTGATACAATCAAATAAAAGGGAAACTGACATTTGCGAACACGATTTCCCTTCCAAACAGGCTTTTGAATTCACAGAAGTAGGATTTTCTTTTTTTTTTCATGGTGCTGAAGAATTGCAATAGTTATAATGAGCTGCCTAAACTTTAATTTTACCCAATTATTCCGCGTTCCTGAAAATATGACACAGCGGGACTTAAACGGTCTCTTACTCTTTGCTGCTGTTTTGATTATCAATTAAGCTTAGTGTGATTAAAATCGGTCTGAAGGATGGCCGGACTGGTTGGAAACAGAGTGACTCATCAATAGCCACATTCATCAATAACTTCTCTAACTATGCCACCTCCTCTTCATTTCTGTCATTTACTTTTCTCTCGCCCTTGCAATCTGCTTTTCTCTTTTCCCTCTCGACCGCTGGGCACAGTTCAATTCATGCATATTATACTGTGCATGTCGCACATTGTGCACAGCTCAGGGCTTTCCTGAGTTAGGTTTTGGGTAATGATCAAATTAATTAAAGAACATAAGCTACAAATCAACATCTCAATTGTTTCTTTTTGGAGACAAAACTTGGGCACATACATGTATATGATTCACTATTCATCATCTAAACACGGGCCTGAGTGGGATTTTTGTTTGTGTTTATAACTGTGTGTGTGTGTGTGTGTGTGTGTGTGTGTGTGTGTGTGTGTGTGTGTGTGTGTGTGTGTGTGTGTGTGTGTACTGTAGTTGACTAAATGGGTGGCCGTGTGATAGAAGCTCATCAACTGAGTGATAATCTAATTACTGCTGCGGACTAAGATAGATGGAGCCACGCAGCAAACACACATCTTTGTAAGATTTAATTTGCGTGGTAAAAGCTACACAAATAATTTAGGCCCTTAGAAGAGATATGAATTTTGATGCAAGTCTATTAGTTATCGCAGCTCTGAAATGGGGTCACATAACTCACAGCGTGCCAGCCTGTCGACAAACTGAGAGTCTGTGGCAACAAACTAAGAAACAAATTGAGTAGCGTTACTCCAGGATGTGATTAAAACCAAAGGAGAGTGACATTTTGAGAGCTATTAGTAATTGGTGACAAATGTAATGGCTGCCAGTGATGGATACAGCTCCCTCACCTCTGCCTTTATGTTCAGCCTGAATCAATTTTTTATCCGGTCTCTTTTTTGTTTGATAGGAATAGAATATTAAAGAGAGGCTTTGGAGAAGGACGGCGATACCTTATTTGGCAGGTATCATGAGTGAATATGAGGAAGTCAAAGCTGGTTTCAGACATGCATGGAGATGAGACAGTTTGCTACAAGGGAGACAGTATTTCTGTAGCATTTGACCCCTGCAAAGAGATGGCTGTATGCGTGTCCCTTCTCCCAGATATGCAATGCAGATTTGCAATCTGTCAACTGAAGGCCTCAGCGGTCTAAATAATTGGATTTAAAAAAAAAAAAATTGTAACCCAGTGAGGTCATTTTAATCAATTCTTGTAATTACAAATTACAAATCACCGTGTGCCAAGGGAGCTTTGTGACATGGCTGCTGTAAAATGGTTTAAGGCACAGGATCAGCTCGCCAACTCCTTTTTCTTGCTTTGGTGGAAAAGAAATGCTTTTAAATGGTTTTAAGTTTTGAGTCTAATTTATGGACTTCACTTCTCAGGTTCTTTGCTCTGATGTAATTAAATTGGACACGGCTTAAATGAGAATGTTAATATGTTGTAATATTCTGGCACTATAGTTAGCAGGCCTGATCTGAAAGAAGGGCTTTTAATAAAGCAACACCTTTTCACTTGTACTATATTGTGTAATAATTTTATCTGAGCTGCCTTAAATGAACATCTTTTCACATGTTTACTACCAAGCAGTTCATCTGAGGTAAGTGGCTGCGCATAAAATCTTCATCCAACTCTCCAAATATTTCTTTAGATTTGCCAGGAAAAGCAACGAGCGGCAGTTTATTGAAACAGTATGAATAGAAATACATTATATAAGGCTAAAAAGAAACACAGCTCTAAGGAGCTGTATTTGGTCTGACCACCTTTGTTTTTCAACGCACCCTAAACTCTGTTTTTAAAGCTTTCTTCTAATTCTGTTAAGTAGGCATCAGCAATAGTTCTCCTTCTTGGAGGAAATTCAAAGCTCTTCTTTGGATGTTGGCTCGGTTCTCTGTGAGGAATTTCAGATTTGGATTCATCACCTGTTGCCACTCTTCTTTTTTTGTTGGCATAGCTCAGCCTTTTCTTCCTGTTTCCCTTCCTTAAGAATGACAGCCACGCTTCCACTGAGCTCATTTCTGATGAGGCTTTAGTGAATAGTAGATGGATCAAGTGAAGGGCCAATTGGATCTCTCAGGTCCCGTGTCAGGTTTTTGCTGGATGTTTTCCTATTTTTTAAGGACTTTTCATTTCTTTCAGATGCTGTTCATCTCCTGAAAAATGCCAGGTTTTCTGCTAATAGATCTTTTCGGATCACCTTTTTGGTGCAAAAATACTATTTTATTTCAAACTGTTTTATTGTTGGCTTTTTTGTTGTAGATTCAACTGAATAAAGGGGAAGAAATTATTGGAACAGTGTGCTAGTAAGTTAGCAGAAGACATAGCAACTTCAACACACACCAAACTTAAGTGATTTTCTTCTGGAGTTTCCATTGTTTATGCATTACATCATAACCTCAAACAGTAGCATGAACGTTTATGCACTGTGCATTCAGTTGTAATGTCCAAATGGGTCTTGAGGATCTCAGATATTTTCCATCATGTCAGAGCGCCAGCCAGTGGCGGTCCTAGCCTGTTTGGTGCCCTGGGCAAACACTCCCTCTGGCGCCCCCCCAATGACACATCTGCTTACCTGTATCTTTTGCTCGTTTCTCCTCCTCTTCTTTTCTATTTTTTTCTAAACTGAGCACCTGATGGCTTTGAACTTTTCTTGTCCATCTTCCATTGGTTTTGATTTTGCACTTCAGTATGAACACCCATCCCCCACCCCGAGGATCACCACAACATAACCTAATGTGACTTCTGGCGCCCCCCGTGTGCGGCAGCCTGTTACAGCAGCTCTGCTCATTCTGAGTTTCTTTCTTTCTTATCTTTTCTTCTCGTAATTTTTTATAACTAACGTATCAGTAATTAGACTCTGCAACCATGTTCTACCGTTTTGTGCTAGTTCTGGTCGTTTTTCTTAGTTTATTTCTACTTTTTTCACGCGTGTCTGGGGACCCAGAGCAGGGATCCTTTGTTTACAGTAAGGATCAGCTGTTAGCGCTGCGTCCCGCAGCGGTACTGCCGGCGGACAGACCCGACATTCCCAGTGAGCTGAGGAGGAAAAGACGGGGGTGTCGTGCTGGGAAGGAGCGCCGTCGCCCGAGAAGGAGACGTTATCGACCATCTCTTCCTTCTGTAATCATTGGAAACGTAAGATCTTTGCCCAATAAGATGGATGAGCTCACGTCGCTAACCTGGTCACAGAGGGAGTACCGGCAATGTAGCATCATGATGCTAACGGAGTCGTGGCTAACACCGCTAACTCCGGACACAAGCGTGACACTACCGGGATTTCAGATGCTGCGAGCGGACAGGACGAGAGAGAGCGGTAAGAGGAAAGGAGGGGGACTGGCAGTTTTTGTGAATGACAGATGGTGTAACCCTGGGCACATCACTGTGAAAGAACAACTCTGCAGCAGAGACATTGAGCTGTTAGCCGTTAGCATGCGTCCGTACTATCTGCCCCGGGAATTCTCGCATGTTATCGCAATAACAGCGTATGTCCCCCCCTCGGCCAACGCGGATGCAGCCTGTGACACTCTCCACTCAGTGGTCAGCAGACTGCAAACACAATCTCCGAGAGCCCTTCTCATAATATCAGGGGACTTCAATCATGCCTCTTTGGACTCCACACTGCCCACCTTCACCCAGTATGTGACCTGCTCAACCAGAGACAATAAAACACTGGACTTACTGTATGCCAATGCTGAAGAGGCATACAGTTCATCACCTCTCCCTCCACTGGGCAAATCTGACCACAACCTGGTGCACCTTGTCCCTGTGTATGAGCCCTTAGTGCGCAGGGTGCCACCAGCCACCCGCACAGTGCAGAGATGGTCAGAGGAGAGCGGGGAGGCTCTTAAGGACTGTTTTGAGTCGACTGTGTGGGAGGTGATCTGTGACGACCATGGAGAGGACATCGACAGCCTTACTACATGCATTACTGACTATATTAATTTCTGTGTGGATAACACCGTACCTACCAGGACTGTACGGTGTTTCTCCAACAACAAACCTTGGATTACCCCAGAAATTAAAGCTGTCCTCAAGCAGAAGAGGAGGGCCTTCAAATCCAAAGACAAAGAGGAGTTGAAAAGGGTGCAGAGAGAGTTGAGGGGACTGATAAGGAATGGGAAGGACAGCTACAGGCAGAAGATGGAGAACCAGCTTCAGCAAAACAACGTTGGTGAAGTCTGGAGAGGCCTCAGAACCATCTCAGGCCACAAACAGCAGAACTCTCTGCCTGGGAGGGATGTGAGATGGGCAAATGAACTGAATCATTTCTTCAACAGATTTGATTCAACCATGAGACAGTCTACAACATCGGCTGCAGACTCACCCACCCCCACTGCTGCTGTTCCACCTCAGACACTTCACACCTCCTCTATTCACCCTGCTCACTCCCCCCCACCCCCAACAACAGCATCCAATACACACTCAACACAAGGCTCCAGCCTGTCTCTCTCAACCACCCAGGTTAGGAGGGAACTGAGGAGGATTAATGGCAAGAAGGCAGCGGGCCCAGATGGCATCAGCTCGAGGGTCGTCAGGTCCTGCGCGGACCAACTGTGTGGGGTGATGGAGCACCTCTTCAACCTGAGCCTGAGGTTGGGAAGAGTCCCACAGCTCTGGAAAACCTCCTGTGTTGTACCAGTGCCAAAGACTTCACGCCCCAAGGACCTCAACAGCTACAGGCCGGTGGCTCTGACATCCCACCTGATGAAGACCCTGGAGCGGTTGGTCCTGGCTCAGCTTCGGCGCCTAACAAGCTCATCACTGGACCCACGTCAGTTTGCCTACCAGCCTGGCATTGGAGCGGATGATGCCGTCATTCACCTCCTACATCGTTCCCTCGCTCACCTGGAGACCGCTGGAAGCACTGTGAGAATCATGTTCTTTGATTTCTCCAGTGCCTTCAACACTATTCTTCCCTCGGTTCTGAAGGACAAGCTGGAGAACTCTGGAGTGGACCATCACCTCACTACCTGGATTTTGGACTACCTCACCGACCGACCACAGTATGTGAGGACTCAGGGCTGCGTGTCGGACAGGGTCGTCTGCAGTACGGGGGCCCCACAGGGAACGGTTCTGGCTCCGTTCCTCTTCACCATCTACACTGCAGACTTCTCCCACAATTCCACCCAGTGCTTCCTGCAGAAGTTCTCTGATGACTCTGTAATAGTCGGCCTCATCACTGATGGGGACGACAAGGAGTACAGAGGACTGACTCAAGACTTTGTGGACTGGTGCCAGCTGAACTACCTCCAGATCAACGCCAGTAAAACCAAGGAGCTGGTGGTAGACTTCCGCAGGCACAAGCATTCTCCACTGCAACCACTGAACATCCAGGGTATGGACATTGAGGCTGTGGACAGCTACAGGTACCTTGGTGTTCATCTGAACAACAGACTGGACTGGACTCATAACTCAGACGCCCTCTACAGGAAAGGGCAGAGCAGGCTGTACCTGCTGCGGAGACTCAGGTCGTTTGGGGTGGAGGGCCCACTCCTGAAGACCTTCTATGACTCTGTGGTGGCTTCTGCTATCTTTTATGGTGTGGTCTGCTGGGACGGCAGCATCTCTGCTGGGGACAGGAAGAGACTGAACAGGGTGATCCGAAGGGCCAGCTCTGTTCTAGGATGCCCTCTGGACCCAGTGGAGGTGGTGAGTGACAGGAGAATGGCGGCTAAGCTGTCATCCCTGTTGGACAACGTCTCCCACCCCATGCAGCAGACTGTGACAGCACTGAGCAGCTCCTTCAGTGGGAGACTGCGGCACCCACGGTGTGGGACGGAGAGATTTCGCAGGTCTTTCCTCCCCACTGCTGTCAGACTCCACAACAAAGACTTTAACTGAACAAACACACACATCCACACATGTGCAATAACACTAAGTACAATAATCTTTTCTGGCATCGTTGTATTTTTACTCAGATGTATATAGCATTCGTATTCTATTTTTATCTTATTGTATATTTTTATTCTATTTTATTCTACTGTATATAGTATATTATTTTATTCTATTCTGTACAGCTGTGTACTGTATTTATTCTTATTGTATTCTAATTTTTGCGTCATAACTTTTGCACTGTCCACTTCCTGCTGTGACAAAACAAATTTCCCACGTGTGGGACTAATAAAGGTTATCTTATCTTATCTTATCTTATCTTATTTCTGGGATTTCGAACAACCCAGGATTCTGATCATGAATACATAATGGGCTTGGATTTACAACATTATAAATGAAATGTGCTCTACTTGGAAGCAGCCGGCCATCCTCCCCTGTCGACGGGTTGTGTGTGAGACTTTAAATCATCAAACTGTAAATTATAAATTTTAAATTGTTATTGATCCCTTTACCCCTAGTCCTAAAGTGTATATTTTCTTACTCTTCTTATATTTATTGTTTGTTTACTTGCACTGCTGTAACTTGAGCTTCGTTGTCTCGTCTCTCTATATACTGGACTGTATGTAGCGGAGATGACAATAAAGTTTACTTTGACTTAAGCAGCGAGCAGGCGCTCACTTTTTGCGTATAGAATTTCGAAAAAACATTGGTGCAGATTATAAGTTTGTATCATAATGTCTGGTGTTTTCGTGTTTGTTGGTTTGTTTTTATTTGTTTTTATTTTTTTTTTATTTTGCGAGTTGGTTATTAGATGCCGCTCCAGCCTGCCAGAGAATCCCCCGCTGCCCCGCCCTCTCCTCCCTGTGCTGCAAGCAGCAGGCGCACCTCGCAAACGGAGGGCACCCTTACTCCCAGCAAATGGGCGATAGAAAACCGATCGGTGCCTATGCCATTCCCAATATGCGCTGGCTGACGTCGGGGCAGCATGAGTACGAGCAGTGTTTTTTATTGCTTGTACTCATGCCCTGGGCAACCGCTCGTGTCGCCCGTATCAAAAACTGCTACTGGCGCCAGCAGTGTGTCCCTACTCTCAACGCTTTGATAAAGACGAGTTCCTGGAATACTATTCATCCATCCTCTTCTGCTGACCCAATTCAAGAGTTGTGGGAGGGCTGGAGCCAATCCAGGATGCCATAGGGCGAGACACCCTGGACAGATGGTTCACACCTGTGGGCAATTTAGAATCATTAATTGGCCTAACCCCACTAATTGCATGTCTTTGGACTGTGGGAGGAAGGTGGAGTACCCATAGAACCCACGTAGACACGGGGAGAACCTGCAGACTCTACAAGGTGCTGTCCAATATAATCATAATAATATAATTTAAGAAAACTAAACAAAATGTTGGATAGTTAAGAACCAGACCAAATAATGTGAAATTGTTGGTTTTATATGTTCGTATGTTTGTATTGTTGAAAAACCCAAGAGCAGACAGCACCCAAAGTTATGTTTATAAATTCCACAAACTGAATGATCCATTATTTGCTTTTCAGTTTAAAAGTGTAAATGTTTGAAAAGAGACCTTGTACACCAACAATTTCTGGTGACACGTGCATACATCCGAAACTCTTTAGACTGAAAAGAAGGAACACATTCTCTACACTTTTATAAACCTGTAATCCTGTTCCTTTCAGTCAGCCATGCACTGGATAAAAAGGCTTGAAGTCATTTGCAATTCCAGGCTTGGACAGTTCCAGGTCCATGTAGCACCTGAATAAAATTAAATAGTGTCACCACATTAGACCAAAACTTGTGAAAATATGCTTCATTCCCAGCAAGCATACAGCAGTCAACACATTTAAACAGCACAACAGCTAAAAGCATCTTTTTTTCTTCCTTCGTCCAGAAATTGCAGGGTGCACAATATTACCTCTACTTTTAATCATTTTTTTTGATATATTCATTTAAGGAAGCTAAATCAAATCTGTCTGTCGGACGTGCTAAAATAATGGTGTTTGACTCTTCAGTTTACATTGGAGACAGTTTAACTGCTTTGAAGCAGAGAAACAGAAAATGGGCCACAACAGAAAATGCATAAATTGTTACCACAAATAAAACAGGTAAGTAAAATGGTAAGACACGCAGAGGTCGGCTCAGGGTTGGATTGCCTGCGGAACTCAAGGCCAACAGAAATTCATCTTCCAGCTGATTTTCAGTGCTCTCCTTCTCCCTCCGTCTGCAATGGAAGCTGTTATTTTCCTCTTCAACATTTCTCCTTTTTACACCTCGGTCTATTTCTCAGTTGTTCAACCCCCTTCTTTTTTTAATCCCCAGACTGGACTCGACTGTATTCTCCAAGTGTCTTGTTGATAGGCTCGGAGAATGTGATTCAGCTGCGGAGACAACCGCTCATCTGTTGTCCTTCTCATATCCACTGCTAATCTCCCTCTCTCCTTTCTACTGTCGCTCCAACTCCTTCATTTCTGTGCTGACAGAAGCCCATTTTAGATGGAGTGTCCTTTTGCGTCACATACCTTTCTCATCAGCGAGAATGAGGTTTTTTTTCCCACATATCCTACAAGGCCCTCTCACCCTCAGATTTATTGTCAGTGTGGAGGCTGAAGTTGACTGCTTCCTCTCTGTGATGTATTTTCATTGATGCCCTGACACTCTAGAGTGTAGAGATGAGCTTTTGCCATCAATAAAACACACTTTTGTTGGTGTAGACGTACTAGTAGATCAGTGTGTGAGACAAGACGTGTACAGAATTGAATAAAGCGGTGCAGAGACGAAACATTACTTAAATCTGCAAACTGAATCCAGTTTAAGTACATCACACTGTCTGTTTTACGCTAAATTCCTTGCTGCACATCCATTGTTAGTCAGCCCCCTGCAGATCCTTTCTCTCTCTCTCTCCTCCACCTCCACAGCTCTTCCCCATTCTGCTTGCTTCTCTTTCTCCTGCAGCACTTTACCTCTATCTGTCATCGTCCTCTTCCTCTTTCTGCCTTCTTCCTTGTATCCAATTGAGGGCTGTGTCCTTCACCTTGCCCTCATCTAGGGAACAGATCAATAGAGGCTGAGAGAGGCCAAGCATTGCTCTTTCAGTGAGATTTTCACTTTCACGTGGATTTGGTTGCATGAGCATGCAGGAATTGAGGCACACTGATACGTTTGTCTAGCGATGTCTCAGACCTCTTAGATGAACAAATTAAAGTGTTCACATCTTTTTTTCCCTTTTTTTAAAAAAAGCACTTAAAAACATGCTCATTTTACAACATACAGTCATTTTGTTAGTGAAGTAAACTAAACTTGCCAGAATTTTCAGTCCAGAATAAAACAGAATCTATATCTAAAATATGGCTGTTTTTGCCATTGTGGTGTTTTGAAACTGGACATGTGAGTAGAGTTGTCACGATACTAAATTTCAAACATGATACTGATACCAAGGAAGTCAATTAATCTTTTAGGGTACTGATGTCATTAGTTTGGTAGAACAGGGTTGTTAATCAGTTTTGGGTGCTTTGGTGTTAATGAAGTTAAGGATGGCTCGGCATCCTTTTGTGCGCTCTGCCCGGCACCTTGGAACCTGATCACCTGCAGGAACACCTCGACCACTGACATTACTTTATATTTTTGGAGAAGTGTTTCTATTGGAACCTAAACAAAGGGTAAAAAAGACAACACAATACATCTAAATACCCAATCTAATATCTAATACATCTAAATAATTGAATTAGTGAAGAAGAACAGCATTATGAACAAGTTAAACATTAATTTTGGATTAAGTGTGGTATAAAAAAATACTGTAAGACTAAACTGAACACCGCCTGCATTTTAAACTGACCACACAGCTGGCTACAACAAAATAAGAAACACATTTGAATAAATTATTGTAAGAGCAGAATAGTTAAAGTTGATCATCTTGTCCGCGTCTGTCTGCAGCCTCTCTCTCATCCATCATTCCCACTGCTCAGCCTCAGTCTGCAGCTCTTTATCTCCTCAACTCTGCCCCTCAGGCATGAAATCCACCCTTTTCAGCTGCTCTGCTCCGCGTTTCACTCTTTATTTGCTCAGATTAGTTCTCCACACTCTGGATACTCTGCTCAGTTCAACTTTGATTCCCCTGCTGCTTAGTACAGCAACCCAACCAGTCCTCGGTGTATCTGTAATTCGCTCTGTCACAGCTCAGTATTTCGTAATTATTCATTTGTTATCTAGCTACAGTCTTCTAGCCACTGTGTTAATGCTAACAGATTACCAATGTGGCTACTAGGTAATTGCTAACAGCTAATGTTAAGATTAGCTAGATTAACGTTTATGAAAAGTGTTCAAGACTTAAGTGTTGTTGAAACGGTAGCTTTACTGACCTCTGAATTTCCTGCTAAAGTGTTGTCTGCAGGCGCTGTGTGAAGCTGTGTGTCGACTAGAGGAAGCAAGGACATCAATACTATATTGATACTATATAATAATGTGTATCCTATTCAATATTCATGTGTAGTTTTGATTAATATCTAAATTTCTTTTTTTTTAAATTTAGTGTTTTAAAAGTACTGCTCATTAAGTGAGGTCATTTGTTACACTACTAGTTACATTACTTTTGCTTTACTCTGCAGCATGACCTCAGAAGAATTGTTCCATACTGTATTTATCAGCATATAATATGAGCCTTAGGTTACATGCCTACACCCTAGGAAAAGGGCATGTTGGTGATTTTTTTTTATCTGTCTGCCCAATGAACAGATGATTGACTACATTAGGGTTGAGCAATTTGTTCTATAGGCCAACTATCCTATCATCCCCCTGATGAACAATAGCATCGCCATCTGGCGGCAGAGGAGGTTATCCACCCTCCATAATTTAATTTATTTTATTCCATAAATTTTGTTGTACACATAAATTCCATTGTCAATGTAAAATGACAATAAAGGGCTATTCTATTCTATAATGTGTGGCCCAAACACAGAAAAATAGTGCATGAGGGAGAGAGAGACACATGCACATCAGGAATTTATTTTTCGCTTCCAGCATGAACAAACATTTACACGCTGACATGCAACGACTGTCTGTAATTAGCTAACATAAGTGGATAGTAGAGATGTGCAAAGCAGCTGGTATTTGTATCTGTGTTTGTATTTCTTGAGGGGGGAAAAGTATTTGTATTTGTATTTGTATTCGAGTAAAATTCAAAATAGGCTTAAAAATCCTTTTTTTTTTACTTTACACTTCTAATTAACGTTATAGTGTAAGTATTCTTTAATTATATCCATTATAATAATTATGGATATGCAGTATTAGTTGATGTTTTTCCATAAATCCAGCAATTAACATGTAACAAGGAAGGTCATTGAAAAGAAAATAACATAACAGCCATTGCCTCATCCATGGTTGAAACCAACCATTGTGAACATTATGAACCCCACCACCACTCGTCCTTGTTGGAGAACGCTGAACAGACAGCGAAACTGACTTGCAGGGGCAGAACATGGTTGTGATTATGAATTGGTGCTGGTGGGGAGGTTGGTGTTTGTGGGGGGAGTTGGCAGACAGTACCAGGAGAGGATGCTTTAAGTGCATGTGATTATGCATAGCAGATGTTGACAGATGTTTGATATCTCTGCCTCTGCTGATTTGACTTTTGAAGACATTACATATCACTTTGGTTTCATCTGCAGCACTGACTGTGAAATGCTTCCACACAGAACTTGAGAAGTTTTTTGGCTGGTGGAGGACCAAGAGGTGGCTCAGCAGCAGCAACGCTCTTTTCTGTTTGGTTGCCCAAATCCATGTGGGGAGTGTCAGCTAAGTTAATGAGTGATGGGAAGCTCTGCTAAGGTTAACTAGGAAATAGTCTACATCTTCCTATCTGCAAAAGACAGAGTAACTTAAACGTACCATATAACTCCCACAAGTTATAACTCACCACAACTACAAAAGCATTGTTTTAACCTTTTAAACTGAACATTAACGTTACTCTGTCAACAGCCTATTGTCTAAATGACCGAGCTAACAGACCTATGTAAACAGAACGAACATTAGAGCACCCAACGGCAGACGTCAATAATGCAGCGTAATGGAATAATATCCTGATCTTCGCTAAAGTTATAAACTGCTTCATCATTGTTAACGTACAAAAAAAACCTATTCAACAAAAATAGTGATGGAGTTCAGTCTTTTGTGCTCAGCTGAGCCGTCTCTGTTGCTGTGTGGAGCAGCCTGTGTCACTCACCTCTTTCACACGTCACTCACTCATCCGGTCATGTATTGCAGTCTCATAAGGAAACTCAACTTTTTGATATTAAGTTTTTCTTGTTCACGAATACAAATATTTTTTAAAGTATTTGTTCAAAATAAGTATTTTTTAAAAAATAAACACGTTATTTGTGCCTTCCCGAATACCGTATTCGGGTTCTGCTCCACCCCTAGTGGATAGATATCAAATGAATAGCTAAAGTGGGAATAAGGCATAACACTTGCTAGTTCTTATTTACGTCAGACCTATATAGACTTACACTATACACTTGAACTATATGAAGCTTATGGACAAGTTCAATAAGGACGATCTGTAATCACTCATCTGCCTGCTTTCCTGGGTGTTAGGCTGCTTTTCTCTTCTTTACATCACTACCACTTTCCCACGCTGTCAATCTCAATACTGTCATCATTATTGTAGTTCAATCATCTTCTTACCCAACTTCTTTAGGCCAATCAGCTTCCTCACTGCGTGGTTTCAGTCTTGGTCATAGGAGTCTAATCGCCAAATACATTAATTTCTCTAGTTTTCTTTTGATTTTTTTGGTTATTTTCCATCTGCCTATGAACTATTTTCATCCTTTGCTTCAACACAACACAAACTTTTAATTGAAACTGAACTGAAACTACTTCATTGCTCTGCTGCCAAAGGGTATCTGAAACACCCTCCAGTGGTTCACATTAATTCAGTCCGCTATAATAGTTTGTTTCAATAATTACGTCAATTGAAATGATTTAAGCTCGCTCTCAAAAAACAAGGAGAGGAAATGTGTATCATACCTTCCTGACCAGTTGGGCATGTTGCTAACATGAAGTCAGTCAAGGTATTTCAGAATATGTAATGAATACTACCAGAAGCTGTTCACTAATCAGCTCTAAGTAGTCCTACCTAGCTCCCCTGATACAATTCTTCCTGAGTAAACACAATTATTGCAGTCATGTTGGATATTTCTGATGCGAGTCATTTAGCGATGAGAACTGAATGAGCTATACAAAACTAAACTGCAGCAAATGGCCACTAAGCTTTTCTTACATGCCTAGAGGCCATTTTTTGTTTGCTGCAGTAACCTCCTGTGGTCTAGCTTTTCCGACAGAAATGGAGATCCTTCACTGGCAACTGATCAAGCCCAGTCAGTGACATACATACAGTTACATACAACAATCTTGATTTTACTAGGATACCAAACAGACCATAGATAGAACATTTCAGCAACCGCATAGCTAGAGTTCTTCAGTTTAGCTCATATTGCTAATATATTGCCAAATGTATTCAGTCAACCATCCAAATCATTGAAGTCAGGTGTTACAGTCACATCCACAGCCACAGATATATAAAATCAAGTACCTAGGCACGCAGTCTGTTTCTTACAAACATCTGTGAAAGGTTTGGTTGCTCTCAGGAATCAGTGAATTCCATCGTGGTACTGTGATAAAATCCTACCTGTTCAAGTCTAGTTGTGAATTTTCCACACTATTAGATATTCCACAGTCAACTGTTTATGGTATTTTTAACAAAGTGGAAGTGACTGGGATGGACAGCAACTCAGACACAAAGTGGTGAATCATGGAGTGGTGAATCATGCTTCCCCATCTGGCAATCCAATAGATGAGTCTGGGTTTGGTGGTTGCCAAGAGCACTTCTCTGGCTCTAATGTGCCAGGTGCAGTGTTGGTCAAGTTACTTGAAAAAAGTAATCAGTAACTAATTACTGATTACTTCCCCCCAAAAGTTATCCCGTTACTTTACTGATTACTTATTTTCAAAAGTAATTAATTACTTAGTTACTTAGTTACTTTTAAAAAAACACGATTTACAACCTGAAGAGGTGATAAAGCGATAGATCTTTCAGCCCAATTCTACTTTTTCTACATAATCCATCATACAAAATGTAATCAAATGGAAAAGTCTCTTTTTTTTAACTTGTTTTATCAGTTTTAATCTTTTAACTTTATGCATCAAGCAAAAATTTAATTATATGCAACATTTTCTGACTTGAATAAATTAGTTTAACATTTAAACCTATTTTCTGCACATTCCAGCACATAAAATAAAATATTTTTTGTGTTTACACTCACTCTTTCAAATAGATGCAAGTAAAACACAGCAGAAAATAAATAAAGTCAAAGACTCAGCAGTCCTGTTGCTCTATTTTCACCTGTAAAGCAGGAGTAGGGCAGGCAGAGGTTTACCCTGGTGCAGGTGTGCCGCGGTCAGTGGAAGAATCCGCGAGTTTCTCTGTGAGTTTCCCATTACGTCGTTGCGCACTCGGTGCTTGCTTGGAAGTTTAGGGATTTTTTTCGCTGTAAAAAAGAAGTTTTCTTCCCACGCACGATGGACGCTAATGTTTTTGTCACTTTTTATGGAATCAAACTCAAAGTAAGGTCAGTACTTCCACGCTTTAAACGCTGCACGCTCATACTCTCTCCCACAATCGATATGTGATCCATTGTTGATCTGCACACAGCTGTTGTCACTAACAGCGCACTCGCTTCCGTCACTGTCGTGAGACATTCTCGCAAAAAATCACGGTTTTAGTAACGCAGTAACGCAGCGTTCCTACGGGAAAGTAACGGTAATCTAATTACCGTTTTTGCAATAGTAATCCCTTACTTTACTCGTTACTTGAAAAAAGTAATCAGATTACAGTAACGCGTTACAAGTAACGCATTACTGCCCATCTCTAGCCAGGTGTGAAGTTTGGTGGAGGAATGGATTATGGTATGGGGCTATTCTTCAAGAGTTAGGCTTGAACCCTTAGGCTATGTTCACACTGCAGGCGAAAGTGCATCAAATCCGATTTTTTTGGTATGACAGTGTGAACGGCACAAATCCAATATTTTCAAATCCAATCTGGGTCACTTTTGTATGTAGTACTGAATCCGATACATATCTGATGTTTCAGAAAGCGACTGCTGTTTGAATGGTCATGTCACATTAAATCTGTCTTCTACGTCACTGACACAAAACAGACACCAATTATCAGCGCCGGAGAAGACATCGCGAACCTTCTTGGCCATCCAGGGAAACTGTTGGGAAGACAACGTTGGAGAAACGTGAACATTTTATTTTTACTGTATAATCTGCAGATTCTTACAGAAATCTGCAACTATCCTTTGAAGCACCACTCCTCTAAAACAGCAATAACGATAATTATTAGGCCATCTGTAAATAACAAAAGAACTTTACGTTTCCCAATTTTGCTTTAAGTTATAAAGTCCGAAACAAGTCTTTATATTAAGGGCCATCAGTCAAACGATACTGTTTGGTCTTGGTCTAAACAGAACGCGTTGTGTGTGACGTCTTCTTTTGCGCATGCGGGCCGCTTTGAGGGTTCACACTAGAGCGCGTTTGCTGTCACATTTTATTTGTAGTGTGAACAAGCAGATAAAAAATCGGATTTGATCAAAAAATCTGAATTGAGCATTAAGACCTGCAGTGTGAACGTAGCCTTAGCTCCAATGAAAGCAACTCTTAATGCTTCAACATAGGAAACAGTTTGGGGATGGTCCCTTCCTGTTCCAACATGACTACACACCTGAGCACAAAGCAAGGCCCATAAAGACATGGATGAGTGAGTTTGGTGCAGAAGAAATTGACTGCCCTGCACAGAGTCCTGACCTCAACCTGACAGAACACCTTTGGGATGAGTTAGAGCGGACACTGTGAGGCAGACCTTTTTGTCCAACATCAGTGTCTGACCTCACAAATGTGCCTATGGAAGAATGCTCAAAAATTCCCATAAACACTCCTAAACTTTGTGGAAAACCTTCTCAGAAGAGTTGAAGCTGTTGCATGGATGAAGAATGGGATGTCACTGAAATTCACATACGTGTGAAGGCAGATGAGCAAATATTTTTTGGTAGTATAGTGTATTTCAAGTTCTAAATTATATCGAGTCAGTCAAGTAATTCAACTGATCATGCCCACAGCAAGAGGAGCAACACTGTGAAATGATAAACGATTTTCTTTTTTTTTCTTGTTCAGACACCACAGACGTCACATCAGTTTATCTTTGTGTGACGTGGCAAACATTGCCAAGTTGATAATACTCATTTATCCGACTCTGGTGAAGTACTTTACTTTGCTGCTAATGTTTCGGTTCAGACAGCAAATGTTAAGACATTTAACTTGATTGCAGGCATCCTTGTTCTTTGGCAGATTCAGAGTTTTTTTTATTTAGTGTTTAGAGTGTTAAATATTCATTCACTCACCTTTAACCTCTCATCCACATCAGCTATACCACCTCAAGCTTAGCTGAAGTATATGCTGTTTATTTCTGTATGTAGACTGTACATATCTCACTGCTGTCTTTCATAAAATTAAATGCAAATCCAGAATATGTAGTTGGTGTGTGTGCTTGTATTCGGGAAGTGGGAGTTCCTACAGAGGATGAGTGTGAACATGAGCAGCAGGCCATGGCAGACTTTCAGAGAGGTGTTGTTCCACCCCCACACTCTGCCAGAACATTTTTCATTTTCAAAACCTAATTGAAAATAAACAGGTCGCATGGGACTGGAGTGTAAATTTGATAGTCTGGAAAAGTCCACTTCTGATGGTAATGTTTAATCTTATTATGCCCTGGATCTGCAGTGAGATTATTTCACCCAATTAGACTTGAGCAACAAGCATACAAAAGTAAAGTTAAGCATCACTTGCACATCGTTTTTAAACAGTGATTAGCATACGATACTGAACATGTTCGTCCTATTCTACAGAACAGCACAAAACATACTAACATAACATACTGTAGCAGATTATGGCTATATATCCATGCGGCATGTACTCTTCTCTATCAGTTACATTTTTATATTTACATTTACATTATTCCTGTACAAATGTTGAAATAGTTAATATGTCAAGTATTAATTAAAACTATTAGAATGAGCTATTGGTGCCCTTGGTGTTCTGTGTTATAACGCTCTAAGACATTATAAGCAGATCATTTTAGTTGGTTTCTTTTTTGTCCCTGCTTCATGCAGGAGCTCAGTCTGAATTCTGAGAAATTTGAAGGACATCAACACTTTGATTTCTTTGTTCCTCAAACTGTTTTGCAGTGTAGTACAGCGCATTACCGTGGCCACAGTCATCAGGGAATACTGTTCCCATAAAGGGCTGTGTATAATCTGTGTTTATGTAGTATCAAGATCAATGGACAGGTTTTCTAGCAGAACATTGCAGATCTCATACTTTCTCTATGTGGAATCTGCTTCTTTGTCTTTCTGAGGTAAATGATGCACATGAAGAAAACATGATTTATTACACAGACACCTTCTTGCATTGCTCCATGCTTCAGTTCTGACATTCATGTGTAGGTATTTTCAGCAGTGGCTATGTAGCCCTCTGTGCAACATCCTGCACTCGTATGTTTGTTCGGCCATCTTTATACCATTGCCAACATTAAGGATTTCAGGAAATCGACCACAGCAGCCAGGTTTTGCTCTTCAGCTGCATAACACAGGACTTTGGTGCCCATTATTATTTCACCAGTTCATGCTTTGTGGTTCTTTGGACCACTTTTGTAAGGTACTGTAATAGTCGGTATTGTGTACTGTCTCTTTAAGACAACCTAAGTTAATGTTTAGTGATGTCACAAGTAGGCCCCACTGCCCTCTGTAGAGTGTGGGAGAAATGTGATTGCACAATGACGCATGGACTGAGATATCTTTACCTCCCTAACTCAAAGTAACGTTACAGGTTGTATGAACACTACTCGCATGCTAAGGCAGCAGCTGTTCAACCGTTCTTTGTAAGGTTGGCGAAGAGTGTGTCCCAGTACCAGTGTGGTTTTGAGTGTTTCTGCCACCTCCTCTCAACTACTGAATACAACCCACATCACAGTATCAATCAGTTTTGAATTTGCTCTGACAGAGTTCTCTAGCCATGATTACACTTAACACATTTGCCCATTTTTCTACCTTCTAAAAAATTAACTTCAACTGTTCACTTGTTGCCTAATGCAACCCCAAAATTGGTAGCTTCCACTCTAGTAAGCTAATCAATGTTATTCCCACATACTAGACCTCTCAGTGGTTTTTAAAATGTGGCTGGTTGGTGTATGTTTTGAATGAGGCACATCACAGCGTCATATTTCCTCAGGCTATTTGTGATATATAGCACATCTGATAGCACGGGGTTGTTCATAAAACTTTTGCAATACCTGTGGGAATGGAGACCTGATTAAATTTTAATGACCCTAACTATTTTTTCATGACCTCTCCAGAATATTTTTAAAAAGGACTGACCTTGCCCCGAGCAAGTAAATTTTAATGACGCAATAAATGCTGAAATTGTGTCCTAAGCCATGCTAGGCTTTTGCCATCATGCCTGCTACATTAAGCACTTTAGGCAGCACAAGTCCTAATGAATACATTTTGCAAACAACACATTTCTTATTCAGCAGACTTGATAAGATTTATATTGATATTGCTTGTGTTTATTACACATGAATCACTTAATATTCAAAGCGCTTTTTGTGCATCTTGGGAAACTTGGCTTTTCAAAGACAAAATGAGGGAATTTTAACATGCAACCTGTTTTACTCTGGTTACCATTACAAATCAGGTTTCTGCTCATTCATAAGAAATGAGAAATGCTGTGCACGGAGCATTTTTACATTTTTACTTTTCACCATGCTCATATGCTTTTTTATAGCATTTGTTTCGGCTTAGTGACATCTACCAGATGATGGATTTGGCATGACAGCTACAGCCTGGAGGTTTGTATAATATTGATCTACACGTAAAGCATTTGTATAATTAAAGTGATTGAATGTTTCCTGTTTTTTTGAAAATCCATCAACTGCACTTTGGATTTTAATCTAAAATGTAACTTTTATTGAGTCGTCTCTCTAATATAAGACCTGTGTAGATTTTTTTTTTCATACCACACATTTTGGCTTGTCACATCAATAAAATCAGAGACTGCATCACTAATAACACAACTGCTCCTGTTTTGACATGTTTCTAAGAAAACTTGAAATGTGTGTGACATGTTAACATGCACATAAACACACTGAAGCAGATAAATTAAATTCACCCACGAGTATTTTAATTTTTCATCCATGTGCTTTTATCCATGTACTACTTTGAATATAAGATCTACTTTTGTGTTCATAGTGTAACTTGGAATTTGTTATAGTTTTTTGAGCTTCCCTTAATAATTGCCCTTGAAATATATTCAGTATTCCTTTTGGTTTTTTTTTTTTTTTTTGAATGTTTGTTAGCAGGATTACTCAAAAAATCAGATGTACATGAACATTTTCCCACACATTAGGGCTTACCTTGAATGATTCTGTATGACTGCAAGTCATAATTGGACAGTCAACATCATACCTAAACAAAAAAATATGTCACAAACTAATCTACAAGAACCTACAGGATGCAGGAAACCTGGTTCATGCATGGCATGGTGGGAATTTGTAGCCTTGATCAAGGTGTGAAGTCTCAGGCCGATTTTGTTCCTCTAGTCTCTTTTGTGAATGAATAAACAGAGTGCATGTTCCACATTGTTCATCACAGCTACGGCGGGCCACGAGCCAGTGTACTCCTAGTATAAATGGAGAGGAACAGCATAAAATATTAGCCAAAACAAACATGTTGATTATAAAGAATGGGATTTCCATACTGCAAACCTGTTGTTACCTGGGTTAATAACAATGCCCTTTGGTTCTGTTGGCCAACAGGGGGCTGGTAGAGATTGTTCTGTGTTTGGCTGGAAAGGAAGAAGAAAGGGAAAAGGTGTGTTAGGAATCAGTGAAAAGGAGGAATTTGGATGGAGCTGCCATGCAGAAGGAAAAGAGGAAGACTGCAGAGTGGATTCATGGATGAAGTGAAGGAGGACATGCAGAGTGTTGGTGTGACAGAAACTCTATCCTATCCTGACTCTATCCCCAGCATCCTCAATAGGGATAGAGTGAGATGGAGACAGTGGGTGCATAATCAGATGTGGGGGGAGCAGCTAAAAGAAGAAGAACATTGCACGTTGTTCATTATCATGACGTAGTCATGAGTTGAAACAGGTTTACATGTTTTTCTGAAAAATAATGTCATCATATTGTGTATTATGATTTTGTTGTTTTTCAATAATAAATTAATTTTAAAAAGCACTGGTGCTTTTGTCAGTGTTATTAGCCTTTATTAGCTTACTAACATTGCTCTTCTTCAAGGAGGGTTTGAACTTGCCTCTTCAGCAGTCACACTCTGTACCTACTTTATTTTAAGGACCAATTCCAGCATCTAGTCTTCACCAGAATGCCCTCATTCTCCAGTTTTCTAGTCACATCTGAATTGATTAAAAGAGTTCACCACTGTACCTGCAAGACATCAAGCTGACCATCAAGCTGACAATAAAACATACAGACCAACATTCAAACAGATACAGAGGTACAGAATCAACCTCTGTGAGGTGCATCCTAACACAATGTGTAGCAGTGCTCAAGCATGATCTTCAAATTAAGATTTACAAAGGTTATCTTGGCTGTGGTGCAAGTAATTGATGCGAAGCAGAACGTCTAACAAGCAAAAGCAAGTTTGTTTTCTTTGCTACATTTTAGATGAGAAAACCAGCAATTTGTTGTCGTTTTTTTTTTGGGTGAAGTTGTTGATATTTCATTAAAAATGCTGGATTAAGGATTCACCTTGGCAAGTTTGACAGGGCCATGTTCCAGAGATTAAAAAAACAAAAACAAAAACAAAAACAAGTGAAAATAGCACACATCTTTTTGTGTAAGATTTTACATTTTGTGTAAAAAACAGAATACTGATGCAAAGTGGACGATGACAAAATAAAAAGATTTGAAGACATTAAATTAGAGACAATTCTTATTTGGAATGACTTCAAACAACACTTCAGCTTCTCTTAGAAGGATAGCCTCAGGCGCCGCTTTAACTCTTTCGGGTAAGTGCTGATCTCATTCCAGTTGCCTTGCAAGTATATTTCAGCATGCGAGTTGAAAAGACTGAGATGCTCAGCAAGGCTGTTTTTTCCTTTGCAGTGTTTTCAGACTAACCCTCTCGCATCTCTATCATCAAGGCAAATAACGTGACAATTTATATTTTTTATAATAACCTCCATGAACTCTCTTTTTTTCCCTCTTTTGTTCTCGCACACATTATTTCGTGATAATGGAATAACCTGGTAATACACACCTACAAAGCTGCAGCTTTTCTCTTGTGAACCTGGTTATTTAATAGGCTACACTGCGCATCTCTTTTTACACCTCCTCACATTTATGCAGCCCACATACTGTAGTGGACTGATACTAGTAGCAGTCATGATAACAATGATTAATGTGTTCATTCTCTCACATCTACTCTGAGTAGACTGATAAATGCTTGTTGCTGATACCACCCTTCTAAAATCTGAAAATGTTAAGATGGCCAATCTAAATGACAAAAGGACTTTGGTGTATTAAAAAAAAAGAAGAAAAGGAAAGAAACGTGTTAAATGTGCTCAAGATTTTAAAATGTGTCTTCTATTTGGAATAAAAAGGCTCCTGTGTTTTTGCCTTTGCCCTATTTTACCTTTGTATAAAACCCTTTAAATTTATAACAAAAAGGAAGCGATAATCATCAACTGAGATTTGTCTGCAGAATGCAACTCAAAATGAAAAAATAGTAAAATTAATGGAACATATTTTTTTCTTAATGTTGATGCAGTTCATTTGATACAACAAAGAGGACAGCAGGTGAGGACCTCTTTGTTTGCAATGCTAATAGAAAAATAAGTGCTTACACGGACAAAAAATGTAAATATTTATAACCTGGAGCCATACCCTTGTGAAATCATCAATTCACACAAAAAAAACTCAAAATATTCAAACAATAGCTGAAATAACACAAATAAATTTCACAGTGCCTTCATCTTCTGCTAAGGTTTCAGCAATAGAAAAATAGAGATTTATTGCTTACAGTTCATTATGTCAGTGCAGCCAACTCGTTATATTCACATTATACAAGTGGATGGAAACATGCATCCATTGGAGGTCAAGCGTGAAACAGCTTAAGCGGCCATATTTCCATTTTTTCTTCCTAATTTCTTTCTTTATCTTCTTCGTTGGCAGCCCTGAGACAACCATATGCTATGAAAGTCTAATTCTTTCTCAACTAAGTTTCGTTTACGTGTATAAGGGCCACCAGTGGGTGAAGGTTATATATAGGTGCTTTTATGTGCATAACTTTTGAACCACACGCCTGAGTTCAGTGCAACTCATCATTATTTTCCACTGGGATGTTTTAAACACAACACAGAACATTTTTCAGTGGACGTGATTTTTTTTTCCAGTCTTTACCAGAATTAACAGATGACTAAGATTCACTTTCTAGCCGGTTTTTGATTTCTGAAAGTGTTCAGCAGGGAGGTTGCCAAGTAGTGAGTCATAAGTAAGTCATATCTTCGCACCTGAGTTCAGGTGCCCATTTTGAAGAAGTTCAAAAAGTTTTTGACAACTAGGGGATGGTTGAGCTCTCAAAAATGTGTTAGCCAAGTTATGAGCTCCAGGGTTCCAGCTGATATTTGGAAAAATGCTGTTAAAACATGAATATTTTTCAATCATCTCCAAATCTGGCGCCACAGAATTTCAAAAGTATCATCAGACAAGCAAGACGTGTAGTCACAGAATATATTAGCAACCTTTTTGTGTATAGACTTAGCACGTACTCCTTCCTGAGATCGTCCCAGAAGTCACATCATCAAGGAAGGTATTATTTGGCCACTGTGGGGCACTGCAGGAAGTAACACCTTTTTTTTTTTATCAGTTGCTGCAACCATTCTCTTGACTCAGCGGACCAAGTTACCATGGTGACTGCTTAACCCTTCGGTCTCTTGACCTCGCCAGTTAATCTTGCGGCTAGATTTTCTGGAAAATCTGTTGAATTTTGCACGAGTGGGAACTGCGGCTATTATTACAGATAAACTTTTAAGTAGTAATTCACACAAAAACACTTCAGTGCGATTTTATATTTCATGTCACATTAATAATTTTATTGATCTATTTTTGACGTACCTTTTTCCTGTTCAGAGGTAAGATCAGAGCTGTAGCTGTAACATTACTCGGGGTATTATTTGTGTCCGCCCATATTTTTCAGTTACTACTTTGTGAATAACAAAGATTGCTAAAGATACAATGGAATAAAAAAAAGCCTTTCAGCATTTGCCAGTGTTCAACATTATGTCATTATTAGCCAGGAATCTTCTTGTTCTTTTTTTGTTCTGTCCTCTGCTACTTTGTCTTCATTATCTTCTACTGTATTTCCATATGATTAAGTCCCCAGTGGTCGTGCGCTTTGTGTAATACCTTCTAATCACAAACTCCATTATGGAAAATGTATCTTGAACTGACAACTTAATTTCTCTCAGTCCCCTGACTTTCATATGACATTCATTGCGCCACCACTCCTCTGGCATTTCCATGGCATGAGTGTGCAGTGACAAACTGAATGGTTGGGGTAAGACGAGGTTAAATGACTTGCCTCCAAGACAAAGAGTTCATCATTGCATCGGCTCTATAATGAAGGTAAAGGATTGCTGGCCTCTACACCTCTGGGGAAAGAAAATTAGCACCTTCAGAGCGTTCTGCCATTTCAGAGAAAGCAACTCACATTGCAGTGCGATCTCCCTGAAGCCTTTTACATAATATTCATATGATCTTATGAGGGAGAATATTAGTGTTTGGTTATGAAATTCAAATAAGCTGATGCAGTATAACTTAGATAGCGGATATTGATAAAAGCAAATAATTGACCAGGGCCTGATGAGTAATTCCTTTAAATTAGATAGATTTTGAAGGTGGCATTACACTCTATCTTATGAAAAGTTTAACTCTGATTAAATCTGACCACGGAGGCAAAAGCTGACCTATTTTAGATTCCATTTAATCCAAACTATTTGGCCTCTGGTGTGCCAGAGCTCTCTCTCATTATGGTACAGTACAAATCATTTATATTGTATTGAAGAAGGCACATTGTTTCTATGCTGCCTATCCATCATTCTGAAGTTCCTCTGCTGTCATAATTGTTTGTTGCCTAAAGTTTATCAGCAAGTCTTGCACAGAGTGCAGTGTTTCTGAAACGCGTGTAGAAATAGCCCCTGGGGATACGGCAGTGGTTACTTCAGGTTTTAATCTTAATTTAAAAAATTTTTAATCATGCATAATTCCTAAAATAATTAAATTATAATTGGTTTAATAAAAAAGACTTACATTTAGCTGACTCCATTTTATTTTTAATGTTCCTGTTTTCAATGCAATCTTTCAATCACCAGAAGGAGAAAGCAACAAAAGCTTCAGAAAAACACACGTGAATTATAAAAGTTACTAGTTTTTCAAGAATTATGTTAAATGTACTGTTTTTCAATAACAAATTTGATGTTTAATAAATCAAACTCTAATATAGTCATACAGACCCAAGTAGACATCCATGAAAGAGCTCTACTTTTTGGAAGTTTAAAATCTTTATGTGAAAAATAAAGGACAAAAATGACAGATAAGGCTTATTGCATACCCTGCCGTCTGTCTGGTTTAACTTTTTGACATGACAATATTATTTACCTCTTTATTTCTGTTTTCTAGAAACCTGTCACCTGCTGCCACCCAAGCTCCATAAAGCCTTTTTTCAAGCACTTGTATGAATGACATTGTCAATAAATGTGACGTTTATTGAATTCAAATACTCAGTCTCTGTCTAAATATAGGGAGTACTGTATTAGTGCATTTCCAGTGTCACAGTCATAGTGCTTCCAGCCAAGAGACAGGAGTGTTACAGAGACACACAGAGTAATTTTAGAGTTTAATTTTTTTTTTATTACTTTCCTTGTTCTGCTGCTGTTTGGTTTTAACCAAAACCACTCAGTTAGATTTACAAATAGATTGTGAAGGTTTGTATTTTCATCCAAACCTCAAAGTTAAGCGCCTAATCCAAGGCAACTACACTTTCTACATGACCGTGATAGTGCTAGCGTACCACATTTGCCTCTACTATCGTTGTAATGATTTTAAATGCTGATTGCACTGTATTTAAGTCTCTCTGACCTATGCATTGTAAAATGGTGCTAAAGGGGTACACAGTGTTTGCAATGTGATGCATGCAGGTCCTGACTAAGCAGCAGTATGTGACCAGTTATAACTGAGTCCAGGTTTGAAAATTGGCACTGATGCCTATAATGTTATTCTGTAATGTCAGACCAAGAACAGTTAACGTGTACTGCAGCTCTATCTGTGTAGTACCAATGTGATTATTCCGGCAATTTACCACAACCATAAGCAAGTAAACACTAGATTAGATGTGACTCTTCTTTATCATAAGCTAAGCACAGCTGTAAGTGTCGTAGGAACACAGAGAACAAAAGTGAAACTAGTGTTATGTGTGTTTCATTAGGAGACAACACAGTATTTGACAACCTAATTTAACAATGTAGCTAGGATAGCTACTGTCAGAAAGAAAAAAACACATTTGCAAAATGTAACCAGACACCACAGAGAGTAGAAAGCATGAAGCTTATTACATGTACGCATATTTTCAGAAGAGTTTACTCAAAAGCTTTTGGACAGGTGTGGGCTGGCTGGTGGTATTCAGAGGTGGTATTCATAAATGCAGGAAAACTGCATTTATGAAATAAAATGCCTATACAGTTAAATTTGGGAATATTTGGACAATGTAATCCGGGTTGATTTTCATAGTCTTTTTTGACTGTTCAAGTAATCAGAACTTATGTTCCTCCTATTTTCATTATCTTCAAGAAACCTATCAGTAGTAAAGATCTTCAATCATTCTGTGACTACTCTGTCACCTGAATGACTTACAGTTGTTCTCTTGTTTCTTCTCACTCCTTTCTATAAAAATCATAAAAGATTCTAAAATTACCTGGGGTCAAATTCATGCTGCATGTGATCGTGTCCTTTGGCTCTCATGATGCAGTCAGTGTTTGAACATCTGAAGGCTTTGAAGCAAAGTATCTCTGAGCAGTACACAAAAGCAAATGGCATAAATACAATCAACCACTGCAGAGGTTAAATACCTATTGATTTACCACAGTAACAAAACTGAGCTGATGAGAACATGCCAGTTCAGACACATCCCCTACACTAATCTAAATGCAACATCAGGTTGAGATTTTGACCATTTTGCCATACTCACTTTGCCATACTTGAAAAAAGTAATCAGATTACAGTAACGCATTACAAGTAACGCATTACTGCCCATCTCTGGTGATAAATAGTCTTATAGTTTTTTAATGACCCCAATTCAGTGTTTTATAATGCTCATTTTTATCTCCTATTCAGTTCGTGATAACAGTAAAATCCCACTAAAAACTAGATTAGCTTATAAACAGGCCTGAAATAGATTTGATCACAGTGATCACAGCCTTAGCCCTATTTTAGCTCCGCGTTTCCTTCTAATGTTATTCTTAAACTGCAAAGGATTATTTGTGCTAGATTAGAGGAGATGGTTAGGAGAAAGATACGATTTTAGTGATGTTTAGATGGACGCTTCAGATGGGAAAAAGAATAGTGTTTATACTAACAAAAGTATAGCTCACCTTTATCACCTAAGTTTATGAGTTTACTCATTTTAGGTTATATTTAATGAAAGATAAAATCATAGCATGTATGCTGACTGGATAATAACTTGTGCTTGAAAAGTTGTTGGTTGTTAGATGATAAATGCTAATCTCGAGGCTTCACATCAGAGTTCAAAACCCAATCTATGATCTCATGGTAGCTATGTACATCGTTTATCCCTCAAAAATACTTTAGCTAATTACTGTATACTTTATGAAAACTTTTACTGCATTATGGATTAACAGTAAAATGTATGTGTTTTACAACAGGTGAAAAGCTGTAAAACAAAAACTTTCAAATAAGGAATAGGCTAATACAATCTAGCATGAGCTAAATTGAGCAACAATCTTAACAACTGACCTACTAAGTCATTTTCATGTTTTTTTTTTGTTGGTACATTTATTGAATATTTTACCATACATTAAAATAGATTCACAAAAAAGTGTTTAGAATTTTTGCAGAATGTGTCAATTTTAGTCTTTGGAGTAATTTTAGGATATGGTGATGGGTAAATTCCCTATTAGCTAGTTGCGGCACTGACATTAGCTAGTTAAAACATCTATCTCAATCATGAAACCATGATTACAGCTGTACATTACAAAATGTAGCATGTAAAGTACCCTGTCATCGCTTAAATGTTGAATCGCCTGTTTATAAAACACCTCTGATCTGCAGATTCGGCAGATGCCATGTGTTCCTATTTGTACCATTGTGACTGAAATATATAAGAACAGATCTGATTAAGCTTGGTGCATGATTGCACCAAGGCGAGCTGTGTCAGTTTTATTTCCACTGCAGCTTTCTTCACAAATAGTAATATCAGGCAGTAAAATGTGACAGAACACCAGTGAGATTCTGGATAGGTGATCCTTTGTAATCCATCATTTTCCTACATCAGAAAGTACTGAGTCATAACGTACAAGTTCAATGGGGTTACTTTGTTGCAGCTTAAAGTTATTTCCATGTGATTTACAAAAATGTAAACACGATGGATACCCATGCATAATGGCACGGCACTTAGGCATGGCACTCAGGGGCTGCAGGAATCTAATAATCTGAAGGAACAGTACAGCAGATGTGGACAACCGATACTCCAAGAATCACTTCTACTAATTTACAGCAATTAAATGAAATTCAATCAAGTAAGATCGATGCACGCTGGCTTACTGATGCTCCTGATTTGGAAAGAATAGATGTTGATTGTTTATGCTGCTTTAAATGCATCTGCTGGCTAGGCAGTAAGTAAAAATGTATTCTCTTTCCAATCATTATTTTATGCTTGTAGCATATTTGTTATATCTTTTTTGGGGGGTTTTTTTGGCAATTGGCATTGCACAAGATACTTATATATATATATAAATACTTATTTTCCACCCTGATTTACGAATAAATTCTTTACAAATCCTACCATGTGATTTCATGGATTTTTTTTTTCACATTCTGTCTCTCACAGTTGAAGTGTACCTCTGGTGCAAATTACTGACCTCTATCATCATTTTAGGTGGGGGAACTTGCACAATCGGTGGCTGACTAAATACTTTAGGTAGGTAGGTAGGTAGGTAGGTAGATAGATAGATAGATAGATAGATAGATAGATAGATAGATAGATAGATAGATAGATAGATAGATAGATAGATAGATTGATTCTGCATTTGGAACTGAAATACAAAAAATAAAATAAAATAACTATTTTACACTTTCTGTTTTTTTGTGCCACTTTAAAATTGTGGCGAGAGATTAAATTTTAGTGTTTTCAAATTATGCATGTTAGCATGCTGCATTTAAGCAGTGAAAAATTGCTGGGAAAAAAACACTGTGTCTGACTGTAAAAAACAAACAAACAAAAAAACCAGAAAGTGATTCATAACTCTGTAAACAAGGCTGATGTTATTAGTGTGTGTGAGCATTTCCAGCCTGCAAATTAAGTTCATGAATTATTTAACCTGCATGCTAGCCTTGAGCTATAAAATCAGTCACATTGAAGTTCTGCGTACACCTGAATACACTTGAATCGTGATTACTTCTCATTGTATTACATTACAAAAAAGGCAAAATGACCACATATGAACTAGCATCAGAATAACCTCAGACTAAAAAGTAAAAATGAAAAAGAGCCACTGAATGCAGTTCAATTAAATCAGGGATCTCTCCAGAGGCGAGCCCAGATCCCTATTCAACAAGTCTGTATAACAATAAGCGTTCCAGAATAATTACTTGGGGAGGAATTCGCCAAAGCCAATTTATCAAGTCAGATGCTTCATTCATTATTCTTTAGTATTTTTTTATGATACACATATGCATATATCTCTTTTTTTCAATTGTGCACAGCGTCATTTTCACTAGAGGCCTTTTTGAAGTATTGAAGGTGACTTCCAGGATTGATGTGTGAATAGGCAATAATAAACTGCGGTAGAATGGTACGTTCTTTCTTGTTTGAACCTGTGTCTTCTGAAGCTTTTGTTCAGCAACATCTAGAGAAAATGAGAGAATGGACTCTGATTAGACTCACGGGAAATGATATGGTTTAGCTGTGTCCTAATGATGAGACTAAAAAGTAACAATCAGTACACCAGGCTTCTTATTTGTGGTAGTAGTAAGTTAAGTTGGTTATTTTATAGTTAATCACAGAGGCTGGCAAAGCTCCTTAATCAAACTGGTCATGTTTTTATGACATGTGTCTATAGATGCATTTGATGCAAAATTGTTATATGTTGTGTTGGTGTGTTTATCGGCCCTTCTGAAAGAAGATAAAAGACTGACGTGTTGATAAATTCTGAATGAAAAATAATACGTCAGAGTAGCTGTACAAAGCAACATGCCAAGCTGCCATGCAAGGAATTATAAGTGGCTCTTCTTTCATAGTGGATCATTGTTTAAATATGGTTAAATATGCGGATCTGGAATAGATCTGACTAGATTTATCTTGACTGAAACAATAATTTCACTTCCAATAACAGATTTAGCTCTGTGGCATTTTTAAAACTCACTTTATCTTAAAACTTAACCTGATTTTAGAATGTCAGTCAGATATTCATTGTAATTTGTACTCGTGCACTGTCTGAAGACTAACAGCCACCATTAAAAACAATATACATATCCAATCATATATCAAATTATATACTGAAACGATGTACTTGGAACACTGCAACGTTTGAATCACACATAATTCTGTTTTGTTTTCATAGTCAGTGGTTGCGAAATAATATTTTCTTTAGACTTCATCAAAAGAGAAACTTCCAACTAGGTGGCTTTTGTCCTTAGTCGCTGCAGTATTTGTGCTACAGGCGCAGCTATTCTCTCATAAATCTTTTAAAAAGTGTGCCACAAGCAGTCAGTGGACGCCCACAAAGTGAATGCACTAGCAGAGGTTACTTACTGTGAAATCAAGCACCGATGACAGTCACAGTTGTTTTAAAGTGTTGTTCTTTTCTAGCTCGTACTTGTGCGTCAACATTTGTAAATGTTTGGAAAAAAAAGTTTTTGCTCTATTAATCTTTTGCAAATCTTCAGCAATCTTTAGCTTGAGCAAAATTTGAATTTTTAGATGTCTCTCCTAAGTACCGTTCACAGACGTGCACGTGTATGTCACATAAATAATAAGAATGCATCCAATATTGATTCTAGATTCAGCAGATTAGCTCACAGCAGCTTCAAGGCGAAGTAATGGAACACAACCCAAAGTTAACCAAGATGACGGCTATGACTTTACTAGAATAAATCATCTGTTTACGCAGTGTTACTTTGTGGTTTGGTGTTGGGAAAAGTTGATGAAGCATGATTGATTATCATTTCACAAAGGTTATATGCTTCATTTGGAATGCTAGTCAGTCTCAGTGACAAATGTCACTCGAGGCCCTTCGCACTGTGCCGTGACAGCACTGCATCCCATGGCAGTGGGATGCTCACTGTAGTCATTCTTAGTCACCTCACACGAAAAACTTCAATAACAGGTTGTCTCCCAGTATTTACATTATTTATCCATGGGCTGTCACCTCTGAGGTCCAGATTGTTTTTCAGGCCTTCAGGCCACAACTGAGGGATTTCATTCATTTCAGCTTAAGGTGCACTGGTGATAAACTTCCAGCATACCACCTACATCCTAGGCTGTCAGTATTTCACAGACACATAATTGCAACAAAAGATTTATTGCACATCCTCATTTTGAACTTAAACATAAAGAAACCCCCATATATTAATCTGTATTTACTTTTTACTACTCATATTGGATAGTAATTTATGTTAATCTTTTTGCATATTTTTTAACATGTAATAAAGCCCCTGTGAGAGCCAAAGCAATACACTCTGTTGGCAGATTATATATTTGTTAATAATGACATTATAAACTTAATAAATTGATACATTTTAAGAGACTCTTAAACACTGAAAAAGAGTTTAGTATAAGTTTATCATATCATCATTGCACTTCAATTATATGTAATGACTTCTTTTGCTCCTTATTAGGATCAATACATACTCTATGTATCGATTTTCTGGTTATTAACACTGCAATTTATCCTTTAATACAGTTGACCATACTGTCGTTTTATAGAATATTCCTCTTTTGCAGCAAGAATCCCAATAAATTAATAAAAATGTACAAATATAGTATTTTTTCAATACATTTCTGACATGTTAAAGCATGAGTACCCACATAAAGTAGAACTTAATCATAGATAATAGTAATTAAAAAAAACAAAAAAAAACAAATATACTGCTATTTTGTAAATGCGAACACCAAGAAAACAGTGGCTATACGTGCTCAGCTTAGATTTTGTGTATATTTTCCAAGAGGACTGTCCCTTCATATGCAAATATATCTAAGACAGTATTATTATTCAATTTTAAGAACCATTTTCACACAAGAAATGATCTTTCTTCATATTTTAAGAATTTAAAAGCTATGTCCAAGTGTGGCACAGTGAATCACTGTCACCTCACAGGATTTGAGTCCGCTGACTTCCTGCTACTTTTCTGTGTGGAATCACTGTGCTCTCCCCATGTCTGTGTGGGTTCTCTCTTGCTACTGTGGGTTCCTCCCGGAGATATGCATGCTGGGTAATTCTAAATTGACCATAGATATGAATGTGAGTGGAATGATTGGATTTCTCTTGTGCCCTGTGACAGACTGTCATAGGCTGCACTGCAACCCAGTATTGGATAAGCAGTAAACTGGATGGATGGATGGACATTGTCCTAATGGAAAAAGATTTATTTCAGATATACTGTCTGTTTAGTTGAGCATAAATGTAAATTAAATAATGAAAGCTAAAGAGTGCAAAAAAGTGTGCTATAGAAATATACAGCACTCATGTCTACCTTTAAGGTTATTTATGCATTCTCGAAAAAAAACATTGTCTTTCATCCAGCTTTTACCGATAGAGGCCTGTCACTTTCTATCTATAAGGCATACCTATCAGCGTTTTCTTTCAGCCATTGCGGTTTTGGTCAGAGGCCATTGTTCAGTCATCCCCTTCTATAAATGATTTCTGCATGTGAAAGAACTGTTCAACCTTCTGGCCTCCAGTGGGAGTTCCATGAGGTGCTCAGGTCTCACTGTTGTGAGCCATATGATCTCATTAAAGTTTTCCCTTAAGTTGTTCTCCTCAAAGACAGCCTATTGCCAACTTTGACTTTGACAAAGCAAGAAAGTGAGTAAGTGATCTGTGCACTCTACTAGTCCACATAAGCGGTTTAGGCATTACAAAAGGTGCCTTTAACCTGCCTGAACCTCTTATTCATAGCTTGGAACATCAGCTGATTTTTTTTAAGATCAGGTCAACACCCTGGCTTTTTTCAGGCGACGATGCTCAGGTCAGCTACTGCATGATGTCTTTTTGCTCTAGTCTGCTGTTATTCCCATTGATTCCATTAAAGATTTAAGTATAAGTATAGTATCACAGACATAGGACTGAACCCTTACCTGATTAGGTCTATTTCAGCTTTGAAGTTTTCCTTTGCTTTTCTTGAATGGTTCTCTGGTGTCATGCACATCTCTATTGTGTGTTTGTTAGAGCTCTGTTAGTTTCTACATATGCTCCTGGTAGATACAATTGGGTATATAGTGGCACATCTATTGCACAAAATGGTTATCTTACCTCTTCCTCACTTCACCTTGAAAGTTAAAGGCTTGGTGGTCATGTTAATCCACGCGTTGCTCCCTTGTGCTGTGTGTTGAATGCAACCTCTGCTCCATCCTCACACGGAGACAACAAAGTGTGACTAAATGGTATTGGCGCAACTGTTGGGCAGTAAGACATTTAATAATACTGTGTTGTAATAGTATTACTGTGGTGGGGCGTGGCCTGCGGTGGCATGCAGAGAAGGCGGACGCACCTGCACAGCCCGCCGACTTAAGTATTGCACCGGGTCCTGTGATAGTGGTTGTTGTTATGTTGAGCTGACAGCGGGAGAGCTGCAGCTCTGTGTGTAGATGTACAGCAACCGTCAAAGTATTAATGTATGCTGCGAAGCATGAACGTGCACCCAGGTCTGCTGTGGCTTTGTTACAATTACAATTACATCCCACTAACTCTCTGTTTGACATTTGGGGGTTGCCTTGATCTCTGTCCTGTTGGGAATTTGATGTAGTGCTGACATCAGTTTGGTCATTCTTTGTTGAGTGGATAGAGCAGTCTACTGTATAGATGATCTGGCAAATATTAATTAAATAAATGAATGCATTCATATTCATGTGAGTTGTGGAGTGTGTGTCTGATGAACTCAGTGCTTGCATGTTATCACAGAATAATCTAGTTTAGGAATATTAGTAATTTATATGAAATTGCAGGATTTTCTGTCCGTTAAAATGTAATGTGCAGTATCTATTCCTAAATAAAGATGTGTTGTGTGGGTGTTGTTTCAAGTTCCTTGAGTAATTGATTACAGTGTTCAAGTAACTTGTCTAACACTAATAATCTGCCAGGCTGTGTTGAGTGCATCTATTTTTTCATCGTCATCCCCAGTTTGGTGTGAACCCATACAGAGTCTTTGCAGGAGCTCTTTCTTTTCCTAGCAGTGATTCTGTGTATAATGTAGATAAAAAAGATATTTTTCTGATTTGCGGCTCATTTAAACCCTACATTTAAATGAAAACAACACAAAGAAAATGTAGATGTTTTCCCAGAGAAAATGTTTTTCAAACAATACAAGCTCACTGAAAATTACAGCATACTTTGTTTTACTGAGATCCAACCAGAAAAAATTATCTCTCTACAGCAACAAAACATGTTCACTGACAGTGGTGTTTAAAAGTGTTTCCTTACAGTAGATTCTTGTCAGTTTTTAAGGTTGTGCTGCCTGAGGGCCTTGAGATCAGTTAAAGCCAGTGTTGCTTTTGAGCCTTGTCCCTTGCTTACAGAGATTTCCTTGATTCTTCTTATGATGCCATGTATGTACATGATGAAATCCTGTGTTTTCATTGCATTTTTTTAAAAATATTGTTGAATTATTAAGCTGTGTGCCTGTGTGAACTGTCACAAAGTTGTGAAAGCCTCCACGCTGATCTCTGAAACACTCTTCTTCTTACATCCAATCATGTTGCCTGCATGTTGCTAGAATTAACATTCACACTAAACAATATACATACACCCTTTAGAATTTAGGTTCATAAACGAAACTGAAAAAAACCCTCTTCCTTTAAAGGTCATCTTCGTATTTTTACAAAGGCAGTAGAAGAGAAACTGTAATGTACCTCTGGGGCTGTGAAACTCCAAGACACACACAGAGCACAGAGGCCATCACTTATTACTTGCCAAAAGATAGGGTTCCCATCATTGCCACGCACAACAGGGGTTTAAAGAAAATGATTAATACCCTTAACAAATGTTATATAATCCCCTCTTGGAATTGTTTCTGAAAAGCTGTGCTGTCTGTTCGGTATACCAATTTAGGAGGTAGAATTCCAATGGATTTGAAGAAAGCTGAACATTTTGCTATAAGAGACCTTTTTACCGGTCTTACAGTTCATTCTATCAGTAGTGATTTAACAATGACAGCTCTGCAAACCACATTTCCCCCCCAAGAGTACAGTATTGAGACTATTGGACAGGGACTAAGGGAGGTTTTGGCATAGTTTAACAGGGGGATGTTCTGCATTAAAGTAGGCTTTGCTATGTCTGATATCAGCGATGGCTTGTCTTATTATTCCAGCAAGGGATGTGATATGGACATATATGTAATGTAAACTATAAAATTCAATTACATTAAGCAGGATAATAAGACAAGGTAAAAGAAAGTTAAAGTGTATAACAGAAAAAGGTTACAGTATCTGAAGGCAATTTACTTAACATGGATATTTTTTAACTTGTTTATTTGTTGTGCAGAAAAAAAAAGTTTAAAAAGAGATAAAAGCGGCAGTGATTATCGTGAAGATTTCTTTGCTTCTGACAATAGCACATTGCTGGTTCTTAGAGTGTCTGCCAGCTGGTTTTTCTATCAAACACAAGAAAAGTGGAAAAGAGGAAAAGAAGAAACATTTCAAGTACATGCCTATAGATATTAAAATGTCACAGGTTATAACACTTACTCACAGTCACTTCATTAGGTATACCCTTTTTAATTAAGTTAATGCAAACATCTAATCAGCCAATCATATGGCTGACTACACATGTAGTCATGGTCAAGAGGAATTACTAAAGGTTAAGTTGAGTATCAGAATGGAAACAGAAAGGCGATTTAAATGCCTTTGAACACTGCAAGGTTGTTTGTGCCAGATGGGCTGGTTTGAGTATCTCAGAAACTGCTGATCTACTGGGGTTTTCCCACACAACCATCTCTAGGGTTTAGAGAGGGAAAAGAGGGAGGGGGGAGAGAGAAAATATCCAGTGAGCGGCAGTCGTCAGGGTATGCAGCAGAGTATTGCTAAATGCACAACTTATTGATCCTGTCAGTAAAAAACAAAAAAGTTTGGATCCCCAGTTATACCAACCCCTGGAAAAAAAAATCCATGAAATCATAGAAAATTACAGAAGATTACTGTCTATGAATTTGCAACACAATGAATTATATATTAACACAATTATTCAACACTGACAAATGTGCTGCTGATTGTACTCATGAGCCTCCCTCTTAGCCATCTGGAGCTGCCTGTCTGTTGGTGCAATTACACAGCAAGGGTGTGTATTTATCTTCCAATGCAATAGGGCTGTCGAGTGTCAGTGTTAAGATGTTTTCAGCAATCTGTGTGAATCTTCCTAACTGGAGGGGAAAAAAGCATCTTTCACAGTGAGCATTGTTGTATGGAAACTACAACACCAGTTTTGTGTTTGCTATCATGTTGGTCAGTCCCCTATTATTAGACTTCACATGTACAGCATGGGAATCTACATTTGGTCAGATGATTGTTTTCCCATCTCCATTCAGGGGGCAACTTCCTCAGTTTCCAGGATCTGATATTCTCTAACAGGTTCTCTTGGTTTACCAAGGACTGAACTTGCTGACAAGGCATAAAACTGCAACAATATTAAACATGAAATAAAAAAAAACAAAAGAGCTATATTAATACTCAAAATCAAATCAGTTTAATACATGATTTTCACTATTTCCAGTGAAACTAAAGTGTGCTAGTGTTATAAGAATCTGGTATTACAGGGAACGGCTGTAATACTAGGTGGTGTTTATTGAGTTAATTCACCTGCCTGAGGTCAAACAGGACCCTGATGTCATAAGTTTTGACGAGCTTAAACATCAGGGTTTTTGTTTTTTTTTTGAAGAAGAAGAAGAACAATCACCCATTCAGCCACAGTGCTAATCTTAGTTTCATCAGCATGCATTAACCCTCTCAGGCTCAAATTAAGTTTTATTTGCTAATGCACAACCAAGTCCTGCAGTGGTACTAAAAAAAAAAAAGTAAAATATGTATGTGGGGTAATCAGGTTGTTAGTTTTTAACTGTTGCAAATCGGAAACGCCTGCCTTGAGAGGGTTAAGAAGGGTCACCAGAGTGGATGGCTCCACATACAGTGGGGCAAAAAAGTATTTAGTCAGCCACCGATTGTGCAAGTTCCCCCACCTAAAATGATGACAGAGGTCAGTAATTTGCACCAGAGGTACACTTCAACTGTGAGAGACAGAATGTGAAAAAAAAATCCATGAATCCACATGGTAGGATTTGTAAAGAATTTATTCGTAAATCAGGGTGGAAAATAAGTATTTGGTCAATAACAAAAATACAACTCAATACTTTGTAACATAACCTTTGTTGGCAATAACAGAGGTCAAACGTTTACTATAGGTCTTTACCAGGTTTGCACACACAGTAGCTGGTATTTTGGCCCATTCCTCCATGCAGATCTTCTCGAGAGCAGTGATGTTTTGGGGCTGTCGCCGAGTGTAACATATGTGTTAAATACTTGTGAATTTCACCCAAAACACTTTCTTTTTTTGGATTAAATATGTCATTTTTGCATCTCACTCTCCTACCTGTGTGATCTGAGTCTGTGTGCGTTCATGTGCATGTGTGCGCTGCGTGGTGACGTAGGCGCGTGCATGTGTGCCCCGGTCACAGCTCCTTTCAGCATGGCCGGAGGTAAGTCACTGCCACGTTGCTCTCAGCTAATTAAAGTTTGTTCGGATCCCAAGCTGCAGTGTGAATACAGCCGAACCGCCGCGTTTTTGTTTGTCATTAAGAGACTCATTCGGGATAAGTTTTGTGGAGGGCGGAGTTCACTAATATACACTTATAATGAGTTTTAGTCGAGAACGCAGCTAAAATGCTAGCATGCTAAGTTAGCCTGATCGCTAGCGGCTTGAGAGCGTACTCGCGGCAGTCTCTCTTTTTTTAACAGCATGCACTCTTTTTTCCTTCGTCAGGAGAGGTGTACTGGCAGTCGCATGACACACACAGATCGAACGCATATTTCTGTGTTGCAGGTATGGAGATGTTCTTATGTTTTGGAGATGCAGTCTTTCATTTATTGTTCTTATAAGTTGTTTTGATGTTTTTTCAGTGACATATTATTTATTTTGTGCTTTTTGTTTTTGAGAGCTTAAGTTAATGTTTTAAAACAATTTGTTGTATTTGATTCATTACATTAATGTACATTAATGAAGCTGCAGACACAGCTCCTTTCAGCATGGCCGGAGGAGAGGTGTACTGGCAGTCGCATGACACACACAGATCGAACGCATATTTCTGTGTTGCAGATGTGCAGTAAAGAGCCAAAGACCCAGCACTGTCTCCTGCCTCTTACTTTCACGCCAGAACACAACGCAGAACAACAGGCGTAACACATGAACGGGTTACACGAGCAACACGGACTTTCAACTCCCGCCACAGATTTTCTATGGGGTTGAGGTCTGGAGACTGGCTAGGCCACTCCAGGACTTTCAAATGCTTCTTACGGAGCCACTCCTTTGTTGCCCGGGCGGTGTGTTTTGGATCATTGTCATGTTGGAAGACCCAGCCTCGTTTCATCTTCAAAGTTCTCACTGATGGAAGGAGGTTTTGGCTCAAAATCTCACGATACATGGCCCCATTCATTCTGTCCTTAACACGGATCAGTCGTCCTGTCCCCTTGGCAGAAAAACAGCCCCATAGCATGATGTTTCCACCCCCATGCTTCACAGTAGGTATGGTGTTCTTGGGATGCAACTCAGTATTCTTCTTCCTCCAAACACGACGAGTTGAGTTTATACCAAAAAGTTCTACTTTGGTTTCATCTGACCACATGACATTCTCCCAATCCTCTGCTGTATCATCCATGTGCTCTCTGGCAAACTTCAGACGGGCCTGGACGTGCACTGGCTTCAGCAGCGGAACACGTCTGGCACTGCGGGATTTGATTCCCTGCCATTGTAGTGTGTTACTGATGGTGACCTTTGTTACTTTGGTCCCAGCTCTCTGCAGGTCATTCACCAGGTCCCCCCGTGTGGTTCTGGGATCTTTGCTCACCGTTCTCATGATCATTTTGACCCCACGGGATGAGATCTTGCGTGGAGCCCCAGATCGAGGGAGATTATCAGTGGTCTTGTATGTCTTCCATTTTCTGATGATTGCTCCCACAGTTGATTTTTTCACACCAAGCTGCTTGCCTGTTGTAGATTCACTCTTCCCAGTCTGGTGCAGGTCTACAATACTTTTCCTGGTGTCCTTCGAAAGCTCTTTGGTCTTGGCCATGGCGGAGTTTGAAGTCTGACTGTTTGAGGCTGTGGACAGGTGTCTTTTATACAGATGATGAGTTCAAACAGGTGCCATTCATACAGGTAACGAGTGGGGGACAGAAAAGCTTCTTACAGAAGACGTTACAGGTCTGTGAGAGCCAGAGATTTTCCTTGTTTGAGGTGACCAAATACTTATTTTCCACCCTAATTTACGAATAAATTCTTTACAAATCCTACCATGTGAATTCATGGATTTTTTTTTCACATTCTGTCTCTCACAGTTGAAGTGTACCTCTGGTGCAAATTACTGACCTCTGTCATCATTTTAAGTGGGGGAACTTGCACAATCGGTGGCTGACTAAATACTTTTTTGCCCCACTGTATTTGATTGCCATATTTGATTACGCCACATGTCAAAAAAAATCTTTACAACTGAAAAATTAAGGTTTATTCGAATTGTTACATCCAATCTAAGGAGCCGATACACTTCCCCAAGTCCCAAGCAGTCAAGGAAATAACCTTCCAAGTATAAAATTTATATTGTATTAACTGTTCAGCCCATTCACAAAAAAAGTATAAAATAAAAATTACATCAGGGTGAGCTAAGGCCAGAATAAGAAACAAACAGAACTATCTAACAATACAAGAGCTCAGATATTCTGCCTGGAAGTAACGAACCAAAACACAAGATACTCTTCCTCACTAGACAAAAATGACACGAGAAAAAGGTTAGAAAAAGAAATGGCAGCTCATACCTCACTCGTGCTAAACACACATCACATCACACTTCAGGTTACAGAAACACTGGTATGACTGGTTGAGTGAAAAGGAAGCATGGCAGCCATCTTGGCTCCAGCAATAATTTGTAGCTGTAGCCTTGACACACCAATCCCAGCACAGTCTGATTAGCAAACTCTCACCCCACGTAATACAGGAAAACCCTGGAAACACAAAACTAGACAAATAAGACAGTTATAACACAAATGTAAAAGTACAGTAATTAGCGCAGAACCTCATTCAGAACCGTAAAATGGCCTCATTCATACAGGCGTCCCACACAGGTGTGTCAGTTATTGCTCTGCTTGTTGTTAATATCTTGGATGGCACTATCCATGCAAATGTTCTGTCAGATGTGCCATTACAACACAGGCTGTATTGTGTCATGAAGTTGCAAAGCAGCTTCAGCCCTTAGCACATTTATTGTGGCATTGCATTTGGGATAGATAAACACTGCCATCCATGGTTAATACCTGTGATATACACCATCCTAGTATAGTTGTCAAAAATGCCACTTTAAATAACCACCTGATTGGTATTTAGATGGTAAGTGAAGGCATACTCAACTAAAGACTCAAAAGCACAACTCCAAGGACAAAGAGCAATTCAAAGGCTATAACTGAGAAAGATTTAGCTCGGTAATCAGTGAAAAACGCTAACTTGAGGAAAAACGAAGGAACTCAAAACCACTTGGAAAGTAAGACGAGAATGCTACAACAACTACTGACAATATAGTAATATAGCTGAGAACTAAGGCTAAACACTTAACTACAAAGCACAGACAATTAGATGCACATGAGCTTGTGAAGGAACAGGAAGGTAGAGATAGATGGACCTGAAACAAGAGAAAAGTGAATAAAGAATCACACACATGAAACAACACAATGTATAAAAGGAAAAAAAATGAACATAACTGTGATCGTCAATTTGAAACTCACAGGAATACAGTGCTTAGAGAAACTATTGGCTGAGAGAAGCCAATAGCAATATTTAATTCTGTCAACGACGTAGTAGCTCATTCAGCTCACAGTCCATCACAGTTCTTATGGATATTGTCCATAAAACAACAAAGGTGATCTTGACCTTAAGCACAATTTGGGTGAAAACCCATTAGGTGATCATTTTTGTGTAAGTTTGATTAAAGTCTGAGTCGTGGAGCAGCAAATCTTATGAATCAGTCTTCTGCCTGGATGAAATGGCAGAAGACAAGTTTAAGAGTATATCACGACTTGGCCTGAAATAGCCAAAATGAAAAGTAGCACTCCACTCAGTTGCAAATCTTAAACAATATGCTCTGTATTAAGCAATATGAAAACAAACAGAATACCAGCGCGCTCTCATGAGTACTCATTAAGTTATTGATTGTTGGACAACAGAATCTTATCAGTGAACGCAGTTATTCTCTTTGGTTTGGGTTAAAAACAAATCCTTTTACAATGTTAAACACAAGCTAGTTCATGCATTTATTACTTCTAGGCTGGACTAATGTAATTCATAATTAGCAGTAGGGCTGGGCGATATATCGAGTTTTTAAAAAATATCGATATATTTTCATACGAGATATAAGATGTGACAATATCGTTTATATCGATATAGTCTATGTTACGTTATAATTATACTTGTGGAGCCGCAGGTTTGCCTCTCTTTCGTCCACTTTTGTCTCTACGCAACGTTACTCGGCCTCGCCTCTCCTGCACTGAACACAACTCCCCCATAGCTTCACCTGCAGGCAATGACAAGATGAAAGCGGAAAATCTCCGTTAGCGAGTTACCGTGCGTGGGGCTGGATGGCGTCAACGTGTTAGCGAGCTAACCGCGCTAACGACATGCAGCCCAGAGGGGCTGCACGGCCTAAAATCCTTTCCTTTTCTCAAAAATCGACAGTGCGCCTTATGTATGAATTCTGGTTGTGCTTACTGACCGCGAACCGATTTTATGTGGTACACAGCGCTCAGCAATCTGTCAAAAAATGTTTTAATATGACTTTGCTAAGCTACGGAGCTGCACCGCTTGATGGATTGTCGGAGAATTACGGCTACAGAGGAGGAGCCTCGCGGAGTGATACGTACTGTGTGTGTGTATAAGGACCACAAATGGCACCTGTTCAGAGACGTGGTGCAGCTGTGAAATCTGTCTCTTTGTTATTATGCTCAGCGTCTATTAGTTTACATTTTGACTGCACAATTGTGAGCTTTTTGTTATGCACAAAAACAACATTGTTTTCTTTTATTTATGGACCATGATTATTTAATATATGCTGATAATTTATTTTTGAGTAATATCTACGCTGTATGTAAATAAAAGTGCCCGTGTGACATCTGGGACACAGTGTGACTAAGAACTCTCTTTTTGTTCTTAACTTATGGCTTAAAAAAAAAAAAAATCGAGATATATATCTTATATCGCCATCCAGCTAAAAAATATCGAGATATGAATTTTGGGTCATATCGCCCAGCCCTAATTAGCAGATTGCTCTAAAAGCTCCCTGAAAGGCCTCTAGTTGATCCAGAGCACTACAGCGAGAGTAATAACTGCGACTAAAACCTGGAAACCATATTTCTCCCATATTAGCTTCTCTTCATTGTTTCCTTGTTAAATTCTGAATTGAATTTAAAGTCCTTCTCCTCACAAGGTCTTGAATAATCAGGTCGCATTATTGTCTTCGCTTCCATACTGCTGGCTTTCTTCTGCTAGTATTTAAAAGCAGGATGGGAGGCAGAGCCTTCAGCTTCCAGGCCCCTCCTCTGTGGAACCAACTCCCAGTTTGAATTTGGGAGACAGAGACCCTCTCTACTTTCACGATTAGGCTTAAAACTTTAGGCTTAGCCTGCTGAGTGTGTGTGATCAATCAATGACATAAAATGCCATGAAGTGACTGTTGTTGTGTGCTACGGAAATAAAACTGAACTGACTGAATGTTAGATAACACCATTTGCTAGGTTTCTAGCATTGAGCACTGTTTCTAAAATAAACTTTTCTCTTGAATAGAAAGGTGAAGAGAGGATAGGGGAGACATGCAGAGATATGTCTGGGGAGGAAACACTGAAGCAAAGACCCAGTACATTGGTCACCTGCTCAATCAAATGAGCAATGGCAACATCTGACACCAGAACAATTTTTGCAGGCCCTCATCTAAGATTGTTTCATTTTTAAGTAATAGTATCACAGGCTTGCACAAATGATTTGGATGCTCATTTTCTGGACGAAAACTCAGCCACAGCATACATTACAACCTTCACCGGACAAAAGCATCCAAATTTCATGACACCCAATTGCCATCCATATTATTCAGCTTCATATTCAGATATTTAGGAACATTGCATGAGGATTGCAAACTGTAACCCTGGCTCTATATGCAGGGCAGGACCGGGAATAACACAAGTACAGATGTTACACAGACGGTGACAGGTTTGTCCTTGCACTGAAAGATCTTGCAATAAATTTGGCACTACCTTCGATATCAGGACAGTGCTGTATTTATTTCCCTTTACTCCAAAAAGTTGGGAAAAAAGTTGCTAAAACTGAAACTGTCTGCACACACGCCAATGTTAGTTTTACCAGACAGCTACTTTGTTGTTATTTTGTTATTTTGTCTAAGAATCATATGGACAGACAGATAGATTTGTGTGCACACTAACACTGGAAACTGTTCGTTTTGGAAAGGCACCAGTTGAGAAAGCAGCCAACACACCACGGAGAAGATGGAAAGAACAGGGTGTATACACTGGAGAGGAGCATGATGCCAGCACAGCATTAGGGCATGCAATCACTTACTCAAATACACACATGTACATAAACACAAATATGTACATACAGCCCGCTTCCAAGCAAACCCATGTTTCCATTTCCAGTGCATTTTTCCTAGCCTTCTTGCTTTTCTGTTGTTTCCCTTACATGTAGAAAGATTCATTATCGCTGGACTGCAGTTTCAAACAGCAGTTTTTGATCATGCTACTTCATCTTCTGAAGTACACAGCTCTGCTCTCAGTCAGAAACACATAGCAATTTAAGGGAAAAAGATGAGACTGATCTAATAGTGTAGGTGATTGTGACAAAGCAGCAAGCCACATGGACTTGCCAGCAACCAATATAATTTCTACATTTGTAAATAACAACAAACAAACAGGCTTGATTGCAATTACAATGCACCTGTCAACTCTTAAATGGATATGTAATGTTTCTAAAGCACCCCAGCAATGATGGTTAGTCGAGAAGGTAGAAAGGTAAGTTATCGGCTGCGAGATAGACACCAAACTGGTAAAACTTCTGATTGGTTGGATCCAGATGGACAGTGAGCCACATTATTTCTCAAATCCATCCATCCATCCATCTTCTTCTGCTTTACTACAGCACCACTGAACGACACAGGAAATCATTCCTGCCTGTGGCCATCTCCCTGTACAACGCATCCACTTAACACACTGTTTGCTGCTACAACTACACATGTTTCTTTTCCAAATATTTATTTATAAGTGACTTATGTATGTATGTATGTATATATATGTATATATTGTACTATTCTTAGTTAGTGTATTGTCTGTCTTGTCTTAATGTTGGTTTAAAATGGAGCACTGTAACAAAAAATAATTTCCCCCAGGGATCAATAAAGTATTCTGATTCTGATTCTGATTCTGATTTATCCGGGGCCGGGTCACGGGGGCAGCAGCCTAAGCAGAGAAGCCCAGACCTCCTCTAGCTTATCCGGGGGAACACCAAGGCGTTCCCAGACCAGCCGAGAGATATAATCTCTCCAGTGTGTCCTGGGTCTGCCCCAGGGCCTCCTCCCGGTAGGACATGCCCGGAACCTCTCACCCAGGAGGCGCCCAGGAGGCATCCTTGTCAGATGCCCGAACCACCTCAGCTGGCTCCTTTCGATGTGGAGGAGCAGCGGCTCTACTCTGAGCCCCTCCCGGATGGCTGAACTTCTCACCCTATCTTTAAGGGAGAGGCAAGCACCCATCCGCCTGTCGATCTTCGGCTCCCTTCTCCCATCACTCGCGAACAACATCCCAAGATACTTGAACTCCTCCACTTGGGGCAGGAACTCATCCCCGACCCGAAGTGGGCACTCCACCCTTTTTCCGGCTGAGAACCATGGCCTCAGATTTGGAGGTGTTGATCCTCATTCCCACTCGGCTCCGAACCATTCCAGTGCGAGCCGGAGGCCATCACCCGATGAAGCCAACAAAACCACATCATCCGCGAAAAGCAGAGATAAGATTCTGAGGCCACCGAAGTGAAAGCCCTTCACCACTTGGCTGCGCCTAGAAATCCTGTCCATAAAAATTATGAACAGAATCGGTGACAAAGGGCAGCCCTGGCGGAGCCCATCACCCACCGGGAACGAGTCCGACTTATTGCCGGCAATGCAAACCAAGCTCTTGCAACGGTTGTACAGGGAGTGCAGAATTATTAGGCAAGTTGTATTTTTGAGGAATAATTTTATTATTGAACAACAACCATGTTCTCAATGAACCCAAAAAACTCATTAATATCAAAGCTGAATGTTTTTGGAAGTAGTTTTTAGTTTGTTTTTAGTTTTAGCTATTTTAGGGGGATATCTGTGTGTGCAGGTGACTATTACTGTGCATAATTATTAGGCAACTTAACAAAAAACAAATATATACCCATTTCAATCATTTATTTTTACCAGTGAAACCAATATAACATCTCCACATTCACAAATATACATTTCTAACATTCAAAAACAAAACAAAAACAAATCAGTGACCAATATAGCCACCTTTCTTTGCAAGGACACTCAAAAGCCTGCCATCCATGGATCCTGTCAGTGTTTTGATCTGTTCACCATCAACATTGCGTGCAGCAGCAACCACAGCCTCCCAGACACTGTTCAGAGAGGTGTACTGTTTTCCCTCCTTGTAAATCTCATATTTGATGATGGACCACAGGTTCTCAATGGGGTCCAGATCAGGTGAACAAGGAGGCCATGTCATTAGTTTTTCTTCTTTTATACCCTTTCTTGCCAGCCACGCTGTGGAGTATTTGGACGCGTGTGATGGAGCATTGTCCTGCATGAAAATCATGTTTTTCTTGAAGGATGCAGACTTCTTCCTGTACCACTGCTTGAAGAAGGTGTCTTCCAGAAACTGGCAGTAGGACTGGGAGTTGAGCTTGACTCCATCCTCAACCCGAAAAGGCCCCACAAGCTCATCTTTGATGATACCAGCCCAAACCAGTACTCCATCTCCACCTTGCTGGCGTCTGAGTCGGACTGGAGCTCTCTGCCCTTTACCAATCCAGCCACGGGCCCATCCATCTGGCCCATCAAGACTCACTCTCATTTCATCAGTCCATAAAACCTTAGAAAAACTAGTCTTGAGCTATTTCTTGGCCCGGTCTTGACGTTTCAGCTTGTGTGTCTTGTTCAGTGGTGGTCGTCTTTCAGCCTTTCTTACCTTGGCCATGTCTCTGAGTATTGCACACCTTGTGCTTTTGGGCACTCCAGTAACGTTGCAGCTCTGAAATATGGCCAAACTGGTGGCAAGTGGCATTTTGGCAGCTGCACGCTTGACTTTTCTCAGTTCATGGGCAGTTATTTGGCGCCTTGGTTTTTCCACACGCTTCTTGCGACCCTGTTGACTATTTTGAATGAAACGCTTGATTGTTCGATGATCACGCTTCAGAAGCTTTGCAATTTTGAGACTGCTGCATCCCTCTGCAAGATATCTCACTATTTTTGACTTTTCTGAGCCTGTCAAGTCCTTCTTTTGACCCATTTTGCCAAAGGAAAGGAAGTTGCCTAATAATTCTATGTAGCTTGCCATCACCAGTGTGTGAATGTGTGCGTGAATGGGTGGATGACTGGATGTGTAAAGCGCTTTGGGGTCCTTAGGGACTAGTAAAGCGCTATATAAATACAGGCCATTTACCATTTTACCATTATGCACACCTGATATAGGGTGTTGATGTCATTAGACCACACCCCTTCTCATTACAGAGATGAACATCATCTAATATGTTTAATTGGTAGTAGGCTTTCGAGCCTATACAGCTTAGAGTAAGACAACATGCATGAAGAGGATGATGTGGACAAAATACTCATTTGCCTAATAATTCTGCACTCCCTGTATAGGGATCGAATGGCCCATAGCAATGGGCCAGACACCCCATACTCCCGCAGCACCCCCCACAGGACAGCCCGAGGGACCCGGTCAAATGCCTTCTCCAAGTCCACAAAACACATGTAGACTGGTTAGGCAAACTCCCATGCGCCCTCAAGTATCCTTGAGAGGATAAAGAGCTGGTCCAGTGTTCCGTAACCAGGACGAAAACCGCATTGTTCCTTCTGTATCTGAGGTTTGACTAGCCTTGTTCCATGGCCTCTCCGAACTCCTCCCACACCCGAGTTTTTGCTTCAGCCACTGCCCGAGCCACATTCCGCTTGGCCTGTCGGTACCTGTCAGCTGCCTCCGAAGTCCCACAGGTTAACCAAGCCCGATAGGACTCCTTCTTCAGCCTGGTGGCTCCCTTCACCTCTGGTGTCCACCATTTGGTTCGGAGATTACCACCACGACAGGCACCAACCACCTTGCGGTCGCAGCTCAGTGCAGCAGCTTTGACAATGGAGATGCTGAACATCGTCCATTCGGACTCAATGTCCCCAGTCTCCCTCGGAATGCTGTTGAAGCTCTGCCGGAGGTGTGCGTTGAAGATCTCACAGATTGGGGCCTCTGCCAGGCATTCCCAGCACACCCTCACTACGTGTTTAGGTGCACCAGGTCTGTCCAGCGTCCTCCCCTGCCACCTGATCCAACTCACCACCAGGTGGTGATCAGTTGACAGCTCAGCCCCTCTCTTTACCCGAGTGTCCAGAACATATGGTGGCAGGTCTGGTGATACAATTACAAGATCGATCATCGACCTGCGGCCTAGAGTGTCCTGGTGCCACGTGCACTTATGGACACTCTTATATCTCATACAGTTAAATGACTTGAATTAGTGGAAGTGAGACCTACTGCAGGTAGACAGCTATAGAGGACTGCGTTGCCAAAGTTGTCAATCAATGTGGTCATGCCCCTAATTTTAAACTTTTAAGCCCATTTAAGCCCAATTCTTCGTTCATGGTCTTTGGCCTGGGACATTGAATGTCTGTTGATCTACGAGAACCAAGCCAGAACATTACCCATTGCCAGAATATTATGAACAGTCGTGAACTGCCTAGGCTTGCACTGGATTACACTGGTTGTGTTTTTCACCACAGAAACTGACAAATTAGTTGTTGGCAGCTTTAAATAGATTTTACTGAAACTGTACATTTCTATTGACTAGTGGTATGTTGCGGTGACATATTTCATGTAAATATTATATTAAACTTTTGGGAATCAAGAGATGAGCAGTCAGTTTTGGGGAAAATATTGCAGGGGTGTAGGTTATATTTCTTTTCAGTCTTCTTCCATTTTCAGACTCAGCATTGATTGTATCCCTCCTTAGCAACACATCCTGCTCTTCTAATTGGTGCTTGAACATCCCCTTTTCTCTCTCCGCAGCACCTGATAATATCGCTGTGACAGTTTGCTGTTTGATTTCTATGAATTGCTTCATAGTGATTGACAGTTTGACGGGCCCTGTAATTGGCTGCCTGGTCTTTTCAGTTACCAAGTAAATAATAGGGATGGTGACGGGAGACTGAGGCTTTTCATGTCTATTCATTATGAGAACACACATTTTTATTACTTTCTCTTTATTAACCTTCATTCAGCTGGATTTTGTAGATTTTTCAAACAATTTTTGAGAACAATTGTTGGTTACCTAATGGTAGTGTAGACTGTATACTGTACACAAATCAATTTTTATTTCTGGACATGGAGAATGATCTGTGATTTTCAAGCTCAATTAAAAACCAACAACTGTGTATAAAAAGAGCTCCATGGTTGTTGCTGTCAGCACTGGTTTAAAGCAGCAGTTATAGCTGTGAAAACATTTAAATTAGCAGGTTTTATACTTACAGTGAGAACAACAAGAAGCCGAGAGGTGATTAAAAATGGGTTCCATATAAAGACTCAAAGATAATGCTAAATCTTTAGAGTATGTGAGTCCCATGGAAATTAGTAGCTCTTCAGCTATACTGTATTTGGCCAAATAAATATTTCATCCTGTTTGATACAGTTCCAAGAGAGAAAGGTAATGTTTTTAAATAACACAAATTTGGTCAACAGAACAACACATTTGTTCAATAAATTATTATTATCATCATCTCATGTCCTTTAGCAGCAGTAACTAATGAGCAAGTTGCTATAATGTGAAAGTGACGGCAAGTTGCCCAACCAATGAAGAAGCAAAGTGCGATGAGATTTTTCTTTGTCTTAAAAACAGAAGATTTCCTGAAAAGTCTATTAGTTCCTTGGCTTTGATATGTCTATTCAGAGGACAATATTTCAAAAGATCTGATTTACAGTACTTTGTAAATCAGTTTGAAGTACTTACTTTTGGGTTTTTTTTGTTTTTTTTCCCTTTTTTTCCCCTGTCCCGTTTGGCTCTTTTGCCATCAGAATTATTGTCTAAACGCGAATAAAGATGCCCAACGGATTTACTTTACCAAATTGACCATCCTAGCCTTGCCGTAATGGTCCATTTGATTCACCTTTTATTGTTTATTTTATTTTCACTTGCTGAATACGGGAAAGACTTGACTGGGGGAAAGAAGGGGAGAAAGAAAGAGGGAAAGAGAAACAGCTGAGAAGAGGGACGGGGGAGAAGGGCAAAAAACAAAAACCAACAGAATAAGCAGAGAAAAAAAATACATATATTGATCACCTGGGTCACCTGCTGAGAAAGAAAAAAGAAAACAAGCAGAAGAGAACAAGAGTAATAGAATAAACAACATCACAATGATATATGGGAATATGACAGTAAATACTAAATATTAAACATTATTGTGCAGCACATAAGATCAACAGAACACAGTGTGCTTTGAGGTAGGAGCCAAAAAGGGTGTAGTTTGTGGGTGTGATCACCCGTGTGTACACCTGTGAGCATGGACGCGCTTGTTTTTTTAAAAGGTTCCTTCATGTAAGGATCTGCTAGAGGGTGTGGGGGGGCAACAGCCCCGTCCTCCAGGGCATGAAGCAGGTATGGAGGAGATCAAAACTCCAGACATCCAGAGGCCCCCAGAACACAAGAGACCAAGGAAGACCAACAGAGGGGCAGCCGAGCCACTGTCCCAGAAAGAGCTGAGGAGAGTCCCAGATGAGGGCTCACTCAGCAGCCGTGGAGTAGAAGCCAGGGGGGGTTGCAGTGACGCGCCCGTGAGCTCCGCCGGCAGCCAGCTGTGCCTGAGTGACCGAGTCCCAGGCCGAGAGGCCGGGGGCACCCCACCTCCGAAGTGGCCCGAGCGAGCCCCAGGCTCCAGGCCCCGATAAGCAGCCACCAAGGAGTGAGCCGGTGTGTACCTGGACGCCCATCCCCGGACACAAAGAACCACCAACGCACCGATGTCTGAGGGAGTCCGCCACCGGCAGGGGAAGTGGTGGTGGGGGGAGATAGGCCTCCAAACCTTGGAGGGCCTGAGATGTCCCCAGAGAGGTGGCGTCTGATACCCAACCTGACATATAGACACAGACATACAGGCACACACAGATACAAACATCCATTCCCACCCTCATGCTCTCATATGCACTTACTCCACACTCAACCAACCTGGAGACAGACATAAAGAGACGCTGTACACACGATCACACTCCCCAAGCGTACTCTACGAACCGGGTCTGGGTACCGTTCCCCCCTGGAGGGGGGAACTGCACCCAGACCCAGGTGGTGTTACCCTTTTCCCTGCGGTGGGGAGAAGCAGACCGCCCCGACTCCGCAGCAGCAGGGAGGCCCCACATTCCAGACCCCAGTCAGACGGCCAACTCCTCCTCCTAGCCCCCCTGCTCCAGCAGGCCGCAGAGAACGCGGGTGAGAGAAGACTCCAAACCTCCCTCCACCCGCTCATTGTAGTGTTGATGCATGTGTGTTCTAAGGTGCATTTAAAACCCAGGAGGGCTTGGAGCTACCTGCAAGAGAGCAGCAGGTAAGCGCATAGCCCCTCCTGCTAGCCCTCAATGTCTACGTGTATTTAAAATTGAGAGGTGGGCAACGACGCCAGGGGTGAGGTGTACACCCTGATGGTAATTTGGATTCCGTGTAGCGTGCCCACCCCCATGAAGTACTTACTTTTGGACAGCAAAAGACTTTTATAGTACATCAAATTTCTGCAATCTCTGTGGTTCATAAAGTGTTACCTGCAGATCGTGTGATGAGACTTTGGGGTTCTTGAATACTTTTTGTATCAAATGATCTGCTCTGCTCAGGCAGCCAATCCCAGACAAATTGGCCGATATTTGGAAACCATGCCTCTTGTAGATTATTTTTTCTGACGGTTAAGCGATTTACCTCAAATAATTTGGAGTTCTTTTTAAATCCTTTGCCAGATCTATGCATTATTTTTTGTGAATGCCACAGAACACTCTTTATAATTTGGCATGATGACAACACATCCCTCAGTAGGAAAAGGAGCACCAGACCCTAAATATCAGCATTTTAGATAAGAGAGAGAGCAACTCTAACTCCCTAAGAAACTTCTAATCATTATTATCCAGTCTGGAAACCATCAGTCTGATTCCATGCAACAATTTCAAAGAATTGTGAGAATGAACAACTTCTGTGCGACACACTTTTCATGACTATACAATAAATATGCTCCACATATAAAGATTGCAATTTAAATAAATCTTCATGCTCTCAAAGGGAGAATTCCTGCCTTTAAGAGCTGTCTCGGTAACGGCTATTTTTTAGTACATTTTTATTATTGTAGGATAAAATGCGCTTTAATTGCATGGTTAATCAAAAGCCAAATGTTTCCTTCAAGGCCACTAAACAGTATGGGATGTAGCACAGGAGGTGTGTGGATGACAGAGAATATTAATAATGGTTTGGGATGAAAGTGTGAGAAGCGGATCCAATTTCATGGATGTATCACTCTAAAAATGCTGGGGCATGTCTGGCTGATCACTCTCTATTATTGGACTGCTTTTGAGCTTAAGGAAAACGACTGTATTTCGAATAAACTCAAATGTGGATTAGACACACCAGAATGGACCACATTGTGTTGGTTTCGTATTAAATAATGAAACAGTAATCACCCATATAGACGACATGTAAACAGAGAAACTGACTTTGAGAAGTATTTTATGAGATAAGTGGAATAATGAGATCATATTGCACATTTAGGATGTAATCCTTTTGCACTGTATATTTTGCCCCTATAGTTCTGCAGTGAGAGCTCCTTGAGAAATGTCACGGTTATCAGTTTTAAAAGTAAATGAGACAACATTAACTATCATGTCAGGTAATCAAATCATGTAATGGCTTCATATAATCATCTTAATGAATCAAACTGCTGTGAAAATGGAGCTACTTCATATAATAGGGCGATCGTGGCTCAAGAGTTGGGTGTTCGTCTTGTAATCGGAAGGTTGCCGATTCGAGCCCCGGCTCGGACAGTCTTGGTCGTTGTGTCCTTGGGCAAGACACTTCACCTACCGCCTACTGGTGATGGCCAGAGGGGCCGATGGCGCGATGTGGCAGCCTCGCCTCTGTCAGTCTGCGCCAGGGCAGCTGTGGCTACAACTGTAGCTGCCTCCACCAGTGTATGAATGTGAGAGTGAATGAATAGTGGAATTGTAAAGCGCTTTGAGGGGTCCTGAAAAGCGCTATATAAATGCAATCCATTGTTGTTATTATTAATAGCTTGAAACCTTTTCCCATCAAGATCAGGACTTAATACAAAACCAGCATGGACTACGATGGCCACAGATGATGTGTCACCTGTAGTGAGAGTGGGGAGCAGGTGGAAGAGAGCCCAGAGATGTGGAGGTATGCATCAGAGACAAGTGGAATAAAAGTCATTAGAAGTGAGAGAGGATGCATGTGTGTGAATGACATAGAGACAGATGGAAAGGTGAAGATGCAAGAAGTAGAGGTACTCAAGATAGATGCATCCAAATACATGGTGTTAACCTTTCAAAGCAGCATGGGACAAGAGAGCTAAAGAAGAGAGTGCAGGCAGGGTGAAGTGGGTGGAGACGAGTGTCAGGGGTGATTTGTAACAGCGAGAGTGAAAGGGAAGGTTTACAAGATGAGACCTGCTATGATGTATGGTTTGCAGATGGTGACACTGACAAAAAAGACAGGAGCCGTAGGTGGAGGTGGCAGAGTTAAAGATGCTAAGATTTTCATTGGAAGTAACCAGGATGGGCAGGATTAGAAATGAGTGCATCAGAGGGACAGCTCTGGTACAGCAGATATAGTGGATGGATGCTGACTTTGGAGCCGCCAGGCAAGAGGAAAAGAGGAAGACCACAAAGATCCATGGATTTAGTGAATGAGGACGGTGTTGGTGTGACTGAGGAGGATGGTAAAGAGAGGGTGAGATGGAGGCAGATGATCCACTGCCTCCACTCCAAAGGGAGCAATCCGAAAGAAGACGATTTTGCCAAATAAATATCCTGTAAACATTTCTTTAAAACTAGACGATCACAGCAGATAATCAGAAACTTAACAAATGTTATTTTTTCCCATAATGTATCAAACATCTCATTATTTTAAAACAGGAATGTATTTGTACAGACTGAGGTCGGGCCCAGCTGCTTTTCTGCTGCGATTTTAAGGGCAGCCACATTGACAATACAGACTACAGTATCGATGTGTTGTATTGTTTTTCATCATCAGCCCTCCTCTGTTTGTTCAATATTGACTCTCTTTTTAGCCGCGCTTTGGTCTTTGCCAGCTCCTGTGGGAAATAGCTGCTACTTTAGAGGCTAGTCTTCATCGGCTAATTGCTAACTGTGTGTCTGCACACTGTTTGTCTGTCTGTCAAATATTGGTGGACGGGTAGCACAACACTGTTTCATTACATCTTGTTTGCCAATAAGACTTGCCTGCTGTGCCTGAAAACTCGTTGATGAGATGGTTAAACACACTCCTTAAAACAAGTGGGCTTCTAAAGTCAAAATACAATAGATGATGCATGTACTTGCTTTAATCAGAGTAATAATATACACGATAAATGAAAACAGCTTACTTAACCTTCATATCGTTCCAAAGCTTGGATTTTATTCGCTTTGTCTTAATAATTTGCATTTTGAAGAGACTGTATTTACAATTTCTACAGCATAGTTCAGCTGTTGGCCTGGAAAACAGCGGCCCACATATTACATTTATAAACTGGTTTGAACCGTGCAGTAGGCCCATATAATCACTGTAATTAAAATGTTGCCTCATTCCTTGAACTGATTCATCAAAGCAACGGCTGCATTGATGTTCATGTTAATTTATTTTGTAAATGACTAATAAGTGACAAGAAATCCACTGCAATGCTGTGATACAAAGTACACACAATGCAACACGTAACAGTGCCATCTGGGGATCTAATATGGCCAGCCCTATGAAAATGAAACACTATGTAACTGCCAACGCCATCCATCACATCAGACAGCTGGTTTCTCCTGCAGATTCACAAAGGCAACAGTCGCCTTTTGAAAATATCTCTTAAATCGCTATACGCAGCATCACATAAAACAATGGTGGGGATGTGGTCAATAAACACAATGGTCCTTACATTACATTTCTCCTTCCTTGACTTTGGCTTTGTAAAATGATTTATCAAGTCTTGGAAAAAGAAAGCAGCTCGCTCAGAAGCTCTTACTTAGTGGGCATCAGATAAAGTGCCAAGAGCAGTGTCTTAGTCATGGATCCTTGGTTAATATTTTATTTGTGTGATCTAAAATTGACCTCACATTTTGATGCTAGTAAACAGACTATTGCTTCATGTGTTTTTATGCGTCTCTTCTCCTTCCTGCATGCACGCGCAGGTCGCGAAGTCACACGTGTGTTTGGACCATAGTGTATATTTAGAAATGCCGTTTCGACACGTTAGGCCGTGAGACAAAACAGAAACTGCAGCATTATAACGGCTCCTCATCTGACTGTGTCATTTTGTTTGTCAGCAGATTGCAAAATGCAAGAAAAGACCAAGAGACTAGTTGTTCTTTAATTCCAAGGATCTGATTCAGAAATTCTTTGTGGTAAAAGTGGATGTGCAGCTGCAAAATTAACTGCTCCTCATTAATTAAATTCAAGTGTATATTCAATGTTTAGGGGTCGGGAATAATTAAAGCAGCAAAATCTACTTAAAGTCTTGCAAATTAAATAAGTGTAATTTAGCCAAAGAAATTAATGTATTGATCCGAATTCTCATTTGTTTCAGCGTATGAGTGTAACTCCCAGCACTGCAGTTCAAAGTCCGAACACCTTTTGCAAAGTTTTTTAAACTAATGAGAATTCTTGTCATGGCCATGAAGTGATATGGTTTGTTTTCCCGGTGATCCGCAGCATCAGCAGCTGGTTGTCTGTTGCCATTTCCGGCTTCTGATGATTAAGAGGCTTATGGAGACCGTGAAAAGCCTTCAAGCTTCACTGGACAGTTAGAAACTACTGTGAACGCTTACTGTGCTTATGTTTTTGGATACATGAACAACAACCATGCCTTTTAGTCTATTTCTGTTGCTCCTTCTATGCAGAGTTAGGATTCTTCTTACACCTTCAACCCATGTGCTTGAATCGTCACGGCTGACTCATTCAATTATCTGACTCACCAAGCCACTCAGTCTCCAACTGTGGGCTGCATGTGGGCCAATTTCCACACACACTCACTCACTCACTCTCTCACACACACACACACACACACACACACACACACACACACACACACACACACACACACACACACACACACACAGAGGCACTGAAGCATATCTACTGTATATACACACATAATGGAAAAAAGTCCCGCCTCTTTCTGTGTCATGTTGTTTTGCGTAAACAAGGCATCTGTCTCTGTTGCCAAATATAGAGATGATGCCTCAAATAGGGTCTCTTTGTACATGGAAATTTTCATGTACAGAGACACAAGGATGCACAACCTGTGATGCCATCTTTAGAACATCAAGCTGTCGTGCCTGTTGGCAACTCTCAGTGTCAAACTGGAGGTGAAGGAGGTGAGCCATTTTGTTGAAATCATTTGCATGGCTATTAGATTCGCTGTGGTCATGACCACGGGGCTCTACGGATGTTTTAAAATGTCTTGATATTGCACCAAAATCAAGTTTTAACATGAGCATCAAGCTGTTTTATTTAAATATTCTATTCTTCAACCAAGATTACCATAAAGATCAAAGTAAGGGAATAAAAAATATTGAATGTTATATTGTTTTCTTTCTTTCTCTCGGCACAGTGGACCACAAGTGAGTTACAACAGAGCTCTGTAGCCTGAAGGAGTATATCACTCCAAAATCAAATTGACATATTCTTCCCCTGGCCTGTAGTGCTATTTATTCATTTTGATTATTTTGGTGTGATGTTTCCCAGTTTGGGAGGTATCAGCTATCGAAATGTCGTCCTTTTCTTAATGCAAGAGCTATTTGTCTTTTTATCTAATGACAAACAGCAGCTATAATATTACAGAAGAAAGTGCTCATCTCGTCTATGCATCAAAAAGGAGGCTCATGCTTATGACAGCATCGGAAAATCTACAGCACTGTGCAAATGTTTTGATCCAACCCTCGTTTCTTTATACATTTTGCTTCCAAGGAGCTGGGCTTTCATGTAATTTTTAAACTGGTGTCAAGCAATAGTTCTCCAGACTTTCTAAAGGTCTTTTAAAGTTTTCCTTTTGTGATTGGCCGGTTTTTCACTGATTTTCAGTCCAATCTTTGTACCTGATCATTTTGTTTAACCCTTTAAAGCCGGTCGGAGCGGACACGCTCCGTTTTGCGTAACTAATTTTAAATCCTGGTAGCACTGCAACCACATAAGCTAGCGCAATAATTTTTTTTGCATATGAAACCAGAGGAGTTGTACTTACATCTTATGCCATCAGCTTGTCCTGGTCACAGTTTCCTTCCACATATAGCTTTGCAAAAACTGCATAAAAAGCACTTGCAGCAACAAAAACATAATACTTCAAGATGGCGCCGCGGGTGGCAGCCTCGGTACTGCGCTCTCTCGCACTTTTCTTGTTTCTGTTTATTTTCTGCGCTTTTGGTCACTCAGACCACATCACTTTCTCCAGAGATCAACTGCTAAACATCAGGCAGTCGTCTCACTATAGTTCTTATCCATTTTTCACAAACCCGGAAAGTTTTTTGGAGATTTTAGTTGGAGGCGCAGCAGCTCTCTGTGGCTCCTGGAGGAGACGTAGACGGGGGAGTCACGCTGGTGCGCTAGTGAAACTACGTCGGCGAGGATTCCGCACGGCACTCCCCTCCATTCACCTCGCGAATCTCCGCTCTCTTCCAAACAAAGTCGACAAATTACTGCTCTTAAACCGGACTAACAAGGACTTTGCACGCTCTGCTGCCTTCTGCTTCACTGAAACCTGGCTCAATGAGCGAGTCCCAAACGCTGTCTTAAATCTGCCGGGCTTCCAACTTCACCGGGCGGACCGCAAAACAGAGCTCTCAGGGAAAACAAAGGGTGGTGGAGTCTGCTTCTACATTAATGAAGGTTGGTGTACTAATGTCACAGTGTTACAGAAACACTGCAGCCCACACTTGGAAAGTTTTTTCATCAATTGTAAACCGTTTTATTCACCGCGGGAGTTTTCTTCCTTCGTGTTGGTTGGAGTTTACATCCCTCCACAGGCCAACGCGAACAACGCACTGTGCGAGCTGGCCGACCAGATTACTACCCTGGAGAGGAAATTCCCGGATTCCTTTAGAATTAGCAGGAACTGCAGGACTGTTTTGACTCCACTGATTGGACTGTTTTTGAAGCTGCATCTGAGAACCTAGATGAGCTCACGGACACTGTGACATCATACATCAGTTTTTGTGAAGACGTGTGTGTACCACAAAGACCTTTTGCACATACAACAACAATAAACCATGGTTCAATTCTAAACTCCAACATCTTCGTAAGGCCAAGGAGGACGCCTACAGAAGTGGTGACAGGGCCCTGTACAAACAAGCTAGGAACACACTGACCAAGGAGATCAAAGCAGCTAAAAGGATCTACTCCCAGAAGCTGGAAGAACGGCTTTCAGCCAACGACCCTGCGTCAGTGTGGAGGGGCCTGCAGGAAATCACCAGCTACAGACGCCCCCCACCCGCTATTGAAGCAAACAAAGACCTGGTCAATGAGTTAAACACTTTCTACTGCAGGTTTGAGACGGACAGACTCCCACGCCTCACCCTCCCCTCCCCAGAGACATTGCTTCAGACATCGACCCCCAACACACCTTCCATCTTTCCCCCCTTCACCCTCCCCCTCCCCAATCCAGTCTCAACGACCACCCCCACCCTCCCCAATCCAGACCCAACGACCACCACCACCCTCTCCAATCCAGACTCAACGACCTCCACCACACCTCTGACCCCCCTTTCCTCCTCCCTGAAACTCAGAATACACACTGAGGATGTGAGCCGACTATTTCAGAAACAGAAGCCCAGGAAAGCCCCCGGACCAGACGGTGTCTCACCCTCCTGCCTCAAAACCTGTGCTGAACAGCTGGCTCCCATCTTTACTCACATCTTCAACAGATCCCTGGAGCTGTGTGAAGTTCCCTCCTGCTTCAAACGCTCCACCATCATCCCTGTTCCCAAGAAACCCACCATCACAGGACTGAATGACTACAGACCTGTCGCCTTGACGTCTGTGGTCATGAAATCCTTCGAACGACTGGTGTTAGCCCATCTGAAAGACATTACAGGCCACCAGCTGGACCCTCTGCAGTTTGCCTACCGGGCAAACAGGTTGGTGGTTGATTGTATCATATATATACCCTTGGTACAATAGTACCAGTGCTCTGATTGGTGCGTCTGATTGGTGCCACAAATAACAAATAACACTGTGACGGTCACCGTATTTGTGTGACGGTCACACCCCGCACTGGTACAATGTTGTTGTTGGTGTTATTTGTGGCACCAATCAGAGGCACCAATCAGAGCACTGGTACTATTGTACCAAGGGTATATATATGATACAATCTCACTGCACTTAGCCTAATCCTTCATTGCCCTGAAGAATTCTGTGGTGTACGGACCTCCTCTCCAAGGAAAGAAAATGCAGAGAAGACTCACCACTCAGCAGGCCTTGGAAATGATCCTGACGGAAGTCGACCCTTGTGACTCGGATGGAGAAGACCTAGAAGTTCAGCCGGATTCGGACTCAGAGCTGTCTGATCAGTCTTCCGGTTAGTTTCATTTCATGTTATTTCCTTTTTCATTTCAAACAAGTAAGTGGATGTAGTTAGTAAGTAAGATATTTCAGACATTATTCTGATACAGAGGAGGAGATACTGGAATTATAATTAGTATCTATGCATGCATTTGTGATTTTGTTTGACCTTCCCATTGCTCACAATTTGAATTTGTTCACACTGCAGATGAGGAGACTGCTTCTCCACCGAAAAAGAGAGCTTGTTTGGGGACTGAGACAGCGAAAGATGGCACAGTGTGGCGTGAAGAACATGTGGGGACCTGTCTCCCTTTCACCCCAATAGAAGCGTACGCTGCAGATGGAGAGCCAACGGCTAAGGCCAGGAGAAGTATCTCGAGTCGCCTTCAGAGCTTCCTGTGTTTCATCACTCTTGACATGCTTCGTAGCATTCAAGAATGGACTATTCAACATGCACAGCAAACGGAGCATGTTCATTGGTTCATGGACCTCCCTGAACTAATGGCATTTATTGCAATTGTGATCTTGCGGGGGGTTTACAGGGTTCCATCTGTAAATGACTGCTGGTCAGCAAACCTGGGAAACCCACAGATAATTGGAACTATGGCACGAAACCGCTTCCAAGACATCATGCAACACCTACGCTTTGATGACAAGTCCACCCGCTGTGATCGAGCAAAGACTGACAAGTTCGCTGCAATTTCCAGTGTGTGGGGATCATTTGTCACCAACTGCATCACGTGCTACAACCCTGGTCTACATATCACCGTTGATGGACAGCTTTTCCCATCAAAGACTCGGTGCTGTTTCCTGCAGTATATTGCAAGTAAACCTGACAAGTTTGGGATCAAGTTTTGGGTGGCTTGCGACCTAAAATCCAAGTACATTTGCAATGTCTTCCCATATCTTGGCAAGGACCCCAATCGTCCCACTGGGGAGAGACTTTCTGAAAATGTAGTAATGAGGCTGATGGAACCATTCCTAGACAAGGGCAGAAATGTTACCACGGACAATTTTTTCACATCGCTTTCACTTGCGCAAAAACTTCTTAGACGGAAAACCACCATCCTCGGCACAGTCAACAGGATTCGCAGGGAAATTCCTCAATCCACTAGACAGACAGATCGCAATGAATTCACCACTCAGGTATGTTACAGGTCTTTTGTGGTTCTATGTTTATGTGTTTCATTGTGTGTAAAAGGGCTATGGAAATAACAATTTATCTTATTTCTTAGGTGTTTTCAACCTCTGCTGCCACGCTGACGGCGTATGCGGCCAAACGGAAGAAGACAGTCTATATTCTTAGCAGCATGCACAGCGTGGTTCAGACTGATAACACTACCAAAAGGAAGCCAAACACTGTCTCCCTTTACAACAAAACAAAGTGTGGCGTGGATGTGATGGACCAGATGGTTCGGGAGTACACTGTCCGCAAAGGAACATGGTGCTGGCCAGTTGCCGTGTTTTATAACATGATTGACATGGCAGCACTGAATGCACATGTGCTGTATCAAGCATGCACCGGGACGAAGGAAAGACGGGTGGACTTCCTGGTGGCGCTTGCAACAGAGTTGGCTCACTCTCATGTAGCTGCGAAGAAGGCAAGAAAAGAACAGTTGCTTCGGACACAACCCTCCACACCTAGCCCTGGAAAAAGAGCCACGTGTCAGGTCAAACACAAATGCAAGAACAATCATGCCACTGTGCGATGTGTTCACTGCAACAGATACACATGTGGTAAATGCAGACTACAGATACCATGGCAGTGCCAGGATTGTGAGTGATTGCTGAAAATGTTGAATTGTACTCACTCACTTTTTATTATTATTTGTAAATATGTGTACAAATGGTTGGTTTTTTGTACTGTTTTTATCAATAAATCTCAGCAACAAAGGACATACACCCATGTGTGTTGATTTCTCCCTAAGATGGCAAACTGAAACACTCCAAGTTGGTGACTTTTGGAGATTTATTTCCCTGGATGATTGAGAATGCATCAAGATGAAACACAAAAGGAAGTGCACAGCTTTTAGCAGCTCCCCCATGCCCTCAATCACACACCCCCACTCCCCTCCCTCCAGAATTCCCAGGTAACAACCTAATATACATATGAATGACTAGCCAATTTAGCTTCCACTTGGCTGAAGCTAAAGCTTAGCTAAAAGCCTACCAGCCATTTGGCTGCTCTCGGGTTTTATAGGTAGAAAGGTAGAAGCCTGGGGATGCTAGTGGTAAACATGGGGCTGCATTACATCCTGCAACACCTCGACCACCCGGGAACTTATGCCAGGGTCCTGTTTGTGGACTTTAGTTCGGCTTTTAACACCATTGTGCCTGAACTTCTCTCCTCCAAACTCTCCCAGCTCAGCGTGTCACCAGCTACCTGTCAATGGATCACCAGCTTCCTGACAGATAGAAAGCAACAAGTGAGGCTGGGGGAGATCACCTCTGAAACTCGGTCCCTCAGTATTGGTGCCCCTCAAGGATGTGTCCTCTCACCACTACTGTTCTCCCTCTACACTAACGACTGCACCTCCAAGAACTCCTAAAGTTTGCAGATGACACCACTGTCATTGGCCTCATTCAGGATGGTGATGAGTCTGCATACCGGCAGGAAGTTCAGCGGCTGGTACTCTGGTGCAGTCAGCACAATCTGGATCAATCGTTGTGTATGTATGTGTATGCATGTGTAATGTGTATATATAGACACGTATGTGTGTGTGTGTGTGTGTGTGTGTGTGTGTGTGTGTGTGTGTGTGTGTGTGTGTGTGTGAGAGAGAGAGAGATTTACATTGCTGTGCTTGAGAGCCACCATCTACCGGAACCAAATTCCTTGTATGTGTCTGCACATATACTTGGCCAATAAACACGATTCTGATTCTGATAATATTCCAGAAACACGCTTTGCTGATCCGATCAGCTGTTTGTAACACTTCCTACGTCCATCAGCGCGAACTATCGCATGTCCGCCATGTCCTGCCCGAAACCGGAAGTGACGTCATTTTGCGGAAATGTAGTTTTTTACCATCAGGGCCTCATGAGCCTATACTGGTGTTTTTAAAAGTTATGTTTGACTTTATGACTTTCTGTGTCGTTTCTGGGATGCTTAGGACTCATATTGCACTGCTGGAAACAGTTTATTTTGATCCATATGCTGTTTTTTTTTTGCAAATTTGCATTATAATATTTATTTGCATTTTTGCTGCAGTATATAAAAATTGGTGTATTTAAAAATTAAAACTATGAAGACACTCAAAATAAATTTCCTGTGGTGGGAAACTATTTTGTGCAACTTTTTTGTATTTACAGTTTTGAGGGAAAAGCCTCTTAAATGTCTCTAACTAGAAATATATGTTAAAAAAACAAAAACAATTTTAATTTTTTTTTGCAATTTATGTAATTACTATGCACTTAATGCAGAGATATTATTAAAATTTGGGCTATAATGGTTGTATCGATGTATATCAACTTGAAATGCTCCCAAAAATGGCACTACAACATGTAAAAATATGATATAAGCTCTGGCGGACTTGGTTCTATGGTAGGTCTTAAAGGGTTAAGCCACTTAACACTGAGCTATAAATCATTTTGGACAAAAAAGGCTCCTAATTCAAGAGCTGTACCAGTGTTGTGTCTACATAACAGCAAACTTGGACTTATCAAAGCACCAACTACCTTCAGGCACATATAATTATTTCCCCTTTCTTTAGTTTAGCCAATGAAAGATTCCAAAGATAATGCAGTTTGACAGCCATAAAACTTTCTTTTTGTATTTAGTTTTGTATGTATTCCATTGCACGACTCAATAAATCGCTTTATCTATTTTCCATTTTCATAGTAAAATATAACAAATAGGGGGTGTGTCAGAAAATCTGTACAGTAATGAAAATAATGGTGACCTACCTGACCCAGCTTTAACATTAGCTAGGTGCAGTAGACAATACCCTAACCTGCTCATATGGTGGGTTGTGGATTTTGATTTTTTTAATTTAATAATTACATCATGGTTTCTCAAAAGTGGAATTTCAGTTAATTTTGTAAAACGTATTTATTTATTGAATTTATCTATTTATGGCATTTTTGCACCTAAACCCAAGTGCCATCTGCTTTTATTATAGATAAATGTGATAGGATGAAAATATGGAAAATATGTCAACTTGATTTTTGGGGTGAACTGTCCCTTTAAGCCAGCCACTCTGTTAAAAGGACAGATTTCTTTGTATTGTGGAAATCATGTAAGACCACGTTCACTCATGTGGAAAAATATTCAGAAGACTCGGCTGTCTTACGCAGAAACACTTACAGCAGTAAGCTCAGGTAAAAAGAAACATGAATGGCAATAAAGGCTGACACGTGTAAAGCCACCATCCATTCTGAAAGCCATCCTGAAAACAGAGTGAATTTCTATAAAAATAGGCAATTTACGTGTATTGCACATTCCTCTCGCTCTGTCCCTCTTTGAATACAAGACATCATGCATGTGGCAAAGATACAATGATTGCTAACTATGCAGAGTTTTTCTTTTTTGTTTGATTTTTTTCTTCTAAATTTAGAAAACAGGAGCTCTGATGGTCCTTGGTGTCTGCAGACAGATGGTGAATCATTAGATTCTTGCACGTTGCTCTAATAATAGATGATAGATGATGTCACTCATAAAGGTTCCATATAGCTGTTTTTATCTTGAAGGACACTCTGTTTGGTGGCTCATAAACTCCAGTAGTTCTGTTAAATGCAATGGAGATTTACTCGAATGTAATGACTGAGAATAAAAATTCTAAGTGTCTGAAGTAGGAGACTAAGGTGGTGTTATGTGGATATTAATTTCAGTTGTTATGTTTCCTTATCATTCTTTTATATTCCCAAAAGAGCTATAACTCCAACCTGTGACACCCCTTCCGCTTCCCATTTTGTTTCTCCATAGCTGCCTTCGCTTTCTCTGAGCCTTAATTGCAGGAGTGGAGTCAGGTGTGTTGGAGTCGGCGTAGAGCTCCACCAGCTGCAACGAGCCATCATCAACACCTCTTCATATAGTCAGCCCTGCTGTCAGCTCATAGACTCAACTATAGCCCGCTTGCTCCCTTTCAGAGAATCAGTCATCTCTAGAAATGGATGTCTTTCTGTGCAAAAGTCAGAATATGTGGGCAAGATTTTTGCTGTCATAAGCTGTCTTAATAGAACCAACCAATCCCATTTGAGCAGGCTTTGATTGTATGCAGGTAAACCGAAGTACAGAAAGAGAAAACATTTTCTAAAATGCAATCTTGAAACCATCGACTGTTGCCTGCTGGCAGTGTTGCTTTTTATTGGCTTTCAAAATGTATCTGCATTCACGAGCAATGACAAGTAGTCTTGGCCTTGATACCTGATGGATACACCTGAAGCCTTGAAGTGTGGGCAGCTGTCCACAGAGGCTGTGTTTAAACAGTCGCCACAGGGCTCTCAGAGTGCACAATTCCTGCCTGTCTGTCCTGAATCCTTCATACTTAAGCCTCACTGGATCCCTCTCCAACTTGGCTTGTCTGTCAATCTTGGAACCCCAGCTACCCCCTCCACCTTACAACCGGGAAGGGGGGGCAGTTTAGGTTTAGGCTGAGCTGTTTCCCTAACGCACTTCAGCCTGATTTGCCTCTGCACTTCTCTGCTCACTAAGCCCAACCTGCAGCTCAGCCCCAGAGCTCCAGTTACCAGCCTGAGCAACTCCTACCTTCTTTGCAACGTTCTTGCTATAATAAGTCGCTATTTGCATTTAATCGCTCTCATTCGTTCATCTGATTTTTGAGTTCACATTTTCTGATCCCCCCCCCCCCCCCCCCCCCACTTTAATGATAGGCTTAAAAGAGCAAACTCATCATTCTTTTCACAAGTTTTACCAAGCATATTCATGCTCTGTTACTAGGACTCGATGAATAAATAAGCCCATAGACAATGGCCATATCTGTCTATGGAATTTTCTCTTATTTTATTAATTCCCACCCTTTACTACTACACTCGTAAGGATGATATATGACCAAGGCACTGGCCCTTTGAAACACAGGATTGTCTGCCACTGTCTGTAATTAACATGAGCAGGTACACACAGAAAGCACAGAGATCTGACAGTATTTCCCTTGAATGGGCTGAGTGGGCCCAGGGACACCATTACCCTAACTGATGAGGGCTATTTCTCATTCCTGTCCAGTCTCTTCACAGCCATTAGTGTGTGCATTATCGACCTGTGGAGAGGTCTTTGTGCTCACGGGGAAACACCTGCAGGTCAAATCATCCCACCTCCTCTACCCCTTCTCAGTCCTCCTCTAACCCTCATCAGCAGGAATAAGATCAGGGAGAGAGAATAAGAACAGTGTTCCCCATGTGGGAGATGAAAACGAGAGAAGAGAGAGCAAGATGGCGGCCGCTACAATCTAATATATTGGAGAGTGGGTGTGAATAGATACTGTACAGTATGCGTTCAAGTGCATTGCCCAAGTCAAAGAAGACAAGGCAGGTATATTTTCACTATTAACCTCCTAGAACCTGGGGTCCACATTTTTGGACATCACATTTTGGGTTATTTAGACCAAATACTCAATTTTGCTCTACAAGGGCCTGATATCCACCTACGAGGACATTATACTGCTACTGTTCTATCAGAATTTTAAACAAATATCCTCATATGTGGCTCTTATTTTTCATGAAAACAAAAATAAGGGGAAAAAAATCTGTAGTTCCTATAGTTAAAACATTATAACAATAGCTAATTTGGACTCATAGTTGAATTTCCTGTGGGGAAATCTGTGTTTAAGGGTTGCAATGGGAGCACATTCACTGGGATAAACCTTTTTTTTTGTTTGTTTGTTTTTTTGTTTTTGTTTTTTGATCCCCTGGTGATTTTGCCCACTTACAAAGATCTGTAGTTTGGTTTCATTTTAACTGAGCGAGACAGAATGTCAACCAAAAAGCACATTACGCAAGTTGTTATGAATAAATTTGCATTTCATTGAGTGAAATTTGATTTTGTTTGTAAGCACAACAGTGAGAAGTCTTTTGCAGTTGTCACTAGACGTCTCTTTACAGAAACCTTTTTTAGGTTTCATGGCAACTTCAGCTCCCTCCACCAATTTTCTATTGGATTGAAGTCTGGACTGACTAGATCGCTCCAAGATCTTAATGTGCTTCTTCTTTAGCCATTTCTTTATTACCTTGGTGATAGGTTTTGGTTATTGTCATTCTGGAAAACCTATCCACTGCCCATCTTCAGTGTTCAGGCTGGCGGAAGCCTGAGATCCTTTACAACACATTTTCATCCCAACCTGTAACATACTGACGATTTGTCACATTGCTACACGTTGGGAATGAGAACGAGTTGGAATGAATCTATAAATTTGTTTTATGTGTGAAATGAAAATAAACGGAACAAAACATTATGTACCTTAAATCTGTTCACTTTCACATACTGAATCACTTTGGAAAACCTTATGTGATGGCCACAACATGTAGCCATTTTATTCTTGAATTATCAGTGATTACTTTCATGTGTTTGTGTTGGAATAGACGGCTGAAGCCTCTGCTCTAAGCATCTCTTATCGCTGCATATATAGGAGTCAATTGAGAACCCAGAGCCTTTAATAAGGACGTGGGAGGGTACCTTTTGCTTCACTATGAGACGTCTAAGGGCGTGACAAATCGTCCGTATGTTATGCATTGGGAATGAAATTGCTCTGTCCTTTAATGAGGTGAAGTCATTCTGTATCCTTAGCAGAAAAACAGCCCCAAATCATAGTGTTTCCACCTCCATGCTAAACTGTGGGGATGTGTTCTTTGGGTTATATTCAGCACTTCTCTTCATCCAAACACAACAGGTAGAATGCTTACTGGAAAACTTAAGACAGGCTGCACATGTGTTTTCTTGAACTAGCAGACCTCTTGGGGACTGTGGTTCTAACTGCAATCAGCATACACCACCTTTCTCATGACCATCCTCATCCCATGAGGTAGGATCTTGCATGGAACTCCAGACCAAGGATGATTGGTCATTTTGTATTTCTTTTATTTCTCAATAATTGCACCAACAGCTGTCATCTTTTCACCAAGCGTCTTGCTGGTGGTCTTTCTTGTGCAGGTTTGAAGTCTTTTACCTGATGCCCTGATGGCGTAAAGATTAAAATTAAAGAACTAATTCTGCGGACAGATGTGGGGAATATAGGGGATAAAACATTTATTTCAGTCGATAGCATCCAAATCAATTTATAACTTTTAAGTAATTTGGGGTTTTTTGTTGGGTTTTTTTTTTTTTTTTGTTAATATTCTATTTCTCTCCATTAAATTGAAATTACCATAAAAATTAGAGACTGTTCATTTCTTTGTAAGTGAGCAGCTTTACAAATTCAGCAGGGGATCAAATAATTATTTCCCTCACTGCATACGTGTGCTCCTTGGCAATTGAGCCAGAGAATTTAAGCACACAAACGCTTGTTTTTGAGTCAAACAGTTAAAAGGTAAATTTATAATGGATATTTGACAGACTCTTCATAACAAGGTCTCAACTGCGGTCATTTGCAAAACACCACTTAGTGGACAACAAGACTACTCTCCACATTATTCAACCCCATGTCATTTGTGCTTGTACTGCTACCTATAATTATGCTTCAAAAGGTACAGTAAGGGACCTCTAGTGGCAAGCAAAGTAACTCAGAACAACAGCGCCTGCTTGCTGGTGGGAAGAGAGCAAAGGTTGGAACGCCAAGCCCTTTTAAATAATCAATCAGCTAAGCTCTTACAGGTATGTCAGCTATCTGGTCGTTCTGGTCATTCCTCTCAGACACTACCTGCCTCCTACACAAAACCGGCCCCTTTGCTTATTTCACAGATTGCACATCCTCTGTTCTTCTCTTTCCATCCTAATGCATCCCACCAGAGATGTAAGCAGAGGAGGGGTGGAGGAAGCAACAGAAGAGATGCAACAGGCATTTAACAAAATGAGAAATCAGTGATATCAGTTAAATATGATGTTTGACAAAGCTAAATTATTATTTTTTTTAATTGCTACAGCAGCATTTTTCAATCAGGTGTAACAATTTGTTTATTGTAAGGTTTAGTATGACTTTTTTTTCTCATTCCAATTGCAGCAGTATTTGATGGTTCAGATGTAACATTGTTAATAATGATCATGTTTTTTTTTCAAACTCACAGAAACACAGAAAGTTTGGTTCTTAAATAAGTTAAGCAACAAGAATAATTAAGGCCTTGCTGTTTCAAGCTCTCCTCTCAACATGGTGTGTTTATTCCAGGTGTTTGCCACGCCTCTTTCATAAAGCACTTCTTCAACAGGGAGATGTGCATTCTTAATTGTAGCACCTCTGGCAAGCCTCCTCTTTCCTCCAGAGATGCATTTTAGGAATTGAGACATACATCAACATAGATTATTGAGATTGATTTGCAGGTCACAGGAAGGAGAACAGAGGAGACGAAGAGGCGCAAATTAGAGAAATGAGAAATGTCTCAGGAAGACGGTACAAGGAAGGAACAAGCAGAATGGGAGGGGTCAGCACAATGAGTGAGGGATGGATTTAACTGAGAAATGCTTTGTAACGTTCCCAGAACACTCCCAAAAGACCGTGATGTCTGGGTCTTTGTGGGTAAGGGGGACATTATATTTTACTGACTTTCAGAGTATATTCAGGAGGAGACTATTATGATAAGATATTCCTTGCAGATATTATACACTAGGCTGCTTTAATGTTTGCAGAATCTACAGTGAGGTTATATTGTATGTTCACAGAACATCCCTTCTGCTGGAAATGAGACTGCCTTAATGCTTTCCAATGGTAATCCTGAGCAGTCATGGTGTGGACCTCTTTATAGCTAGACATTATTTGACAAACATTAAGGTGAATTTTGGGACTTTGTAAATCCTTATTATATAATTATATATACTCTTAGGCACAAGAATACATTGCAGTGGAGTTCTAACTAAGTAAAACATATATAAAGTTAATGAGCCAGATTACAGGGGGTGGGGGCATAGCCAGCAAAATGAAATTCAGTACATGCACGTCAGTACTGTCCCATGAACAAAAAGGGGTTTGTGTGGAACATAAACAGATCAGAAGATTACTTCAGGCTTAATATGATGTAATTTGCCAGGTGCATTATGGGATCTTGAAACTCAAATTTTGTGGCACCCTGCATGTAGAAAACACGCAGGGTTCAGTAAGTGCACGTATAGCCTGTTAGGCATATTAAGTCATAGTTAGTTAACTTGAGACTTGATAGACATGAATACATCTTTGAAGAGCTAACATGCACTGGATCCACAACCGCAACATTCAACACGGTGCTTTGTGAAACAATTAACATGCTAAAATGTCCTGTATTTTGTGTGTTTTCCCTGCTTTCGTGTCTTACTTTGAAAAAACAAAAAAGAAAAAGCTCACCTTTCCCATCACTGCAGTCCCAGGCCTTCTACAGCTTACTTGCTCCTGCTCCCACCTTTTATAAGCCCAGTGCCTTCTGCTGCCCTTTTCTGTCTTTGAGTACCCTATACACACGTATATCTCAGTTCTCCATTGAACCTTTTTAAGGTTTTTTTTTGTTTGTTTGTTTTTTCACTGTAGAGTTCTTGAATTGTTACTTTGATTCCTGGGAACTGTCTTGGAAGGTGAAGGAGGAAAATGTGTTTGATCCCTAAAAGTTCTGCAGAAGCATGGTACTGGTTCTTTAGTACTCTATATGGAAACATAGTGTAGAAAGATTGTACTTTGATGGTCTTAAACACATTCCCAGAATGTTCTGGATGTCACCTGAATTTCCATTAGATCACATCTCTCCGCCTTTTTTTAAAGAACTCGACATCACGACTGTCCAAGAACTTTCTTTGTAAGGAAATGGAACGATTCTCTGCACCCGCAGAGATATTTTAGGAATGAGCAATGAAATGTCACTAAAGGTTCTGCAGATATTCTGGGAACAGTATAATGTACAGAACCAGAGGGGAGGTAATATAATAGCATTCATATATTCAGCATATGTTCCTACAATGTTCTCTCAAAGTAAACAAATAATACCCCTGTAAACATTAAACTCCAAAGTCCTTACAATAATAGGTGCAGTCCTTCATGCAAAGACTTTCTGAGGACATCCTGATCTAATGGGCTTGTTAACATTTCTAGGATATCTAGCCTGTGAAATAACACCTCGCCCACCATCACCCTTTAAAGATCTCTAAACCTTAACTGTCCAGGAACATTCAGGGAACACTGGGCACTGTCCCGACTGTTAGCCGGGATGTTTTTTAAGGACATTTTTCTCTACAATTCAACCACTGTGTAAAATTAACTGTACATGCTTTTTTCCCCCCACCCATGTAATTTATTAACTTTTATCTTTTTCTGACACAATCAATATTAACAACTGAAGGGATAGGCATGATAATGTTTAATGAGAACAGTATTGAAACTCTGTAGCATCAATTATTTTTTCTTAATTGTATTATTAGAAATATGAAAAGAAATAGCTCTTGCTGGATTTTACTCAGTGGAGACCCACTGGACTAGATTAATATGAATACATTCCTTAGATGGCATTAACATGAGGAATTCTGGGACCATTACATTTTTCAATTCTGTCTTGTCTGTCATGTACCAAAGGAAATGTATTTTTTTTTCTAAGTCTTCTTTCCCTTTCACTCATTAGATGAGGCTGATGGGGGGGCTGGTCGTCATTTACAGTAATGTAATTTGCCCTCGGTGCACACAGGCACCTCTTTTGCGGGGGGCCTCATCCCCTTTACACTCAAACGGACAAGTGACCTAAAAATTCACCTTGGAACTGCTCACATTGCCCTGTTTAGACAAGCGCCAGCTCGCAAAAAGCCTGACAAGGGACCTTGTGCACACATTTCAACAGCCTCAAGCTGTTTGTCTTAACAACCCCTGGGAACCACTTAGATTTAGACAGATAGATTTCAAGTTCTCTTCAGCTAAGTAGATTGGTGGAGGGGTGTAGTTAATCTCATGACTAATGTATTTTCCCAGTTGCTGGTCAAAGCAGCATCAATGGTCCACAGGCAGGAGAAAGCATTAATCCTTTACTCAAAATAAGGAGCTTCAGACCTGTTTCATTACCAGTACCATAGATTTATTACAACCTGAAATTAATATTAAGCCTTTAAGTGGCTAGCGTCGTCTGTGTGAGTGTACTTGCCACCAAAACCATGAAAATACTTAAAAAGCCAGCTTCTCATCGCCATGTTAAGCTGCTAACTGCTTTAAAGACAAAGGAGTAATGTAGCTGTGTGTATGTGTGTGTGCATGTGCCTGTGTGTGGTTTTCTTTGTACGAACAGAAAATTGTCCTTCAGCTAACCACCAGTGAACTCTTATCCAGCTTTTATTCACACATCACAATTATGGTCTGATACACATGAACTAATCCGAACTGTACACATTTCCACCTGCCGCCTTTTCTTGTTCTACTTAGCACCAATAGGAGCAAAGACATGTGTTAGCTCTTGTTAAAGGCCTACTCTCTATTCTCTGTGTGAGCAGATCAAAGCATTAATGCTAGACAGGTAGCAGACCTGAAGGAAATGCTAATGCTAATCCTATTAACATTCCAGGCATGCCGGGTGGCTTGCTAATGGCTGGCACTACGGGCTGGATGGTAGTCATCTTATTTAGGGAGATCGAACTAAAGGCATTCATCAGAGCATTGATATCATCACACATTATATGAACAGCTGCATATATTTTTCATAGGGTTGACATTGTAGGGAGATTCAAGTGTGGCGCCACATAAATCAAACTGACAATACAATAGACCTGAAATGGATCAGGTTAAGACAAAGAGGGTGCGAGAAGTATTGCGCACATTCCCTCACAGTCCTATGGACAGACACGCGCACGTACGCACAGTCTCTTTTCATAACTAAATGCAAATGTTCCGCTTCTTCCACGGTTCATTTATCCAGTATGTAATTAGTCTATTCCATTTCATAAATCAGTGACTGAGGGATCGCAACCAGTCTTTGATAATCACAAGTCCGCATTTCACAAAAATGAAAGTTTTATGACCTTGCAGTGAGAAAGACAGATACATTTTAAATGTTACCAGAGTTAATATCAGAATAGATTTTCTGTTCTGGCTGCGCCGTATGATACTTTTAAATTAATGGGAGTAACAGAAAGCCTGGTAAACAGACAAAAGCCTTGTAGCATTAAAATCTTCCTTTTTCCAAGGAAGAAATTTTGTAGATGTAGAAACGTGTGATACAGCTTCATTACATTCAGCCTTTTGATGTCCCCGTGTTTCGATGTTTGTTGTAATTAACAATGGATGTGAAACATTAAATGCTGATAGGAAACCTTAACATAAAACAAAATTCAAAGAGTCAGAAAGGTACTGTATATCTGTACAAGCACTATCCACTATGTGTTGAGGCCAGACAAACAACTCGGGCTACAAAATTAGTGGAACTATTGGTAAGGTGTTGCCTTAAATCTGCAATTCCATGGCTACAATTCCATTCTTAAGCGGGTTTGGATATCAACATAAAGTAGACCAGTGGTTCCCAAAGTAAGGGGCCATTACGGGGGGGTATGAATAAAAAAAAGAATGCTTGGACACTGCTGGCATAATGGACAGGTTTTTCTTGACGAGGCTCCCACACAAACGCAAAGCACAGGATGAAGCGTCAACAAATATGCTTTCCAAACCAAATTCCTTCCAAGCCAAAGAACAGAAATTATTATGATATCTTGCCTTTGGCTTCACCTGTACAATGGCACCCTGGCAGAATTTCTTTCCCCTGCATTGGGAGGATGCACTGGGCTGCCCAAATCACGGACAAACAGGATCCCACATTCTTGAGCTTTAGTTCACAAACACTTCTTATAATGACTAAATACTCCTGAAATTTTGGAGATGTTAGCTCTATATACAGTAAAGTTACTGTGGGAAATAAATAATATCAGGCTGATGCTGCCACAATTCGTTCCATCTGTCCAAATCACAGACAAACAGGATCCCACAGTTGTTTGTGTTATTAAACCCATTTTGCACAGAGAGGCATTTTTTTGAAAAAATGTATTGATAGCAATACTGAATATTCTTACACAGTAAAAAAAAACAACCTCCAACTATATATAAAAGAATTACACCATAAAGATGCTTTGTCTTTCCGTTATTTAAAAGAGATATGAGTTTATTTTATTGCAACTTAATTTATGCAGTTTACCTTTATTGGTTTAATTGTTTACAAAAGGTTTGAGGTGTGAAATAAACTGCAATGGTGTTTGAAAAAAAATGTGTGTGTGTGTGTGTGTGTGTGTGTGTGTGTGTGTGTGTGTGTGTGTGTGTGTGTGTGTGTGTGTGTGTGTGTGTGTGTGTGTGTGTGTGTGTGTGTGTGTGTGTGTGTGTGTGGTTGAAGGATGTGTTTCGGGGGACCTAGCAAAAAAAAGTTTGGTAACCACTGAACTAGACTATGCAATATCTGCAGAACTTGCAGTGGGGTTATTGCTACTGGCGGGGTAGGTTTGGAGCTTGCCTCTGATGCAGCTAAAACACTGGAGGTAAAGAGGTTGGCTAACAAAGTTTAAGGGAGATAGCTCATAAACACACAGGCAGCTACTTTAATCAGTCACAAGTGTCCTGTACCTGAGACAGCAGCTACTCTGAATACATTTGAATACAACCACCAGGAGCAATTTCATTAGGTACAAAGTGTAGTCACCGTCACTATTCAGGAATATTTACCTTGTTGTAGGAAAGCTGTCTCTCTGCAGTATGGAATAACTTTGTGCATGGGAACGTGTTTACAGTTTTCTGTCTGAGATTATAAGGGGAAAAAATCATTTCTGAAAAATCTGTTGATCTGTAATACACGATGTAGACTTGAACTCAGAACCTCCAACATAAAAGGAAGAGATGAGCATGTGGTAACTCTGCCACTAAACCACTAAAGGAAAGATGGAGAGTGCTGGCTCTCAATTCAAAGTCAATAGGACTTCATCACCAGACAAACTGGAACGTTTCAGAAACGGTACAAAATTTTGAAAATATGAACAGAAACATGCAGTGCACAGTTGAGCCGGTCACTTTGAGGTATGAACGATGCGCGACCAGTTAGTCGACAAAGAACAAGAAAAATGGCTGATGTCAATAACATATGCTGGGACTGCTGCTTTGCTACAATCCTGCCAATAAAATATAAAGGCAAGGATAGAGTTATGGCAAAAATTTGCGAGGGTGCAATCTCTGTATTTCATGTGAAGAGGTAAAAGACTGCCTTTCAGTGTTCATCAATAACATCTTAAGTGTTATAAAAACACAAGCTGTAAAACTGGCTTCATCTGTAAGCCAAGATCTGTAAGCAAGGCAGGTGGTTAAGTTTATCAGTTAACTAAAAATGCAATGCAGTTACACCATCATTCTGCATAGGGTTGGTAATGCTCTGTCACTTAACCATAGTTGTATATCAGCATACATGCAAATCAATGCATTCATCAGCTGGAATGCTTGCAGTATCTCAGAGGATGTATCAAAGCATTCCTTTCATAGGAACTTTGACAAACCCTAAAATAATTTAAAAATAATCCACTCTCAATAGATTTCAAGTCAAGGACTCTACTTATTGTGGAAATTCTCTTGTGCTCCTGTACATTTCCAGGAACAATTTATATCATTCACTGTCTTCGGCCAAAGAGCGGGGATTTATATAAAGAACCGGCAGACAGGCAGACAGAAAATAGATGGCATTTTATTTTCTGTAAGGGGAGAAAGAGAGAGAGAGAGGGGGGGGTGAGGGGTTTGCATGTGCAAGATGGAGACAGTGAGAAGTACAGTACATCTTCCGTCTCCCATTCGCTGAAAAACACTCTTAGTGCAGAGGTCATTATTTAGTCTTGTGATCTGGTTAGCTTGTGCTGCAAAAGCCTAATGAAAACCGCCTTAAACCCCTTCCCAATGTGTCACTTTTTGTTAGACAATATGATGGATGGTCCATTTTACAGCCTATTTCATCTGCTGTGCTGTTCTAAACTGTATTTTCAGGGTGCTTTTACTTGAAACATCCATTTTTGCGTGACATGGTTATTCATCAGGGAGGAGGCTCAAAGGCACCAAGGCTTTCAGGAAGGTGGGGAGAGAGATATGGACCTCACCATACAACAAGGCCATCTTCCTCACTCTGTCACTTTTATCTCATCTTTTCTAAAAACACTTAAAATCTGCAGGCACTCTGTATTTACAGAGGCAGACTTCTCTCTGCTTGTGAAGAAGTAACCTTACATCCTCTGTTTTTGATCTTACTGATGGCACACCGGGGAAGCATTGTGAGACTGACAAACAAGAGAGGAAAAATGACCAGACATGCCATCTCTCTGCTGGATCAATCACAGCAGCCCAGGCAGCCTTTATTCCTGTTCATAAACTAGTCCCTCTCACATTGTGACACTCTGAAGGGAGGGCTAGGAAATAAGCAGACCAGGGGGAGGTTCTGGCAAACTAGCCAGCCAGTCAGTCCTCCAGGTCACACTACCACATAGAAGGAACATTAAAAACGAGCAGAGGGACCTCGAGGGGGTTTATGTAGTTATAAGGTCTCATCTGTGTCCGGTTGTGAAAATTATGGCTGTAATTTCCATTCTGCCTGATAAATGGCATCTACAGTTTTTACTTGGGTGATTGCCTTCCATAAATCTCCTCAGATTAAACAGTGTACTCTGTACTGATAGCACTTAAAAAGCAATCTCCTTCTCTAATGGCATCCTGCCTTCTGCAGTTCATAAGGTACAGTAGGCCCAAAAATAGGATAATGACTCACCTCACAGTACGTTATGGTGGCGAAGTAACTTTTGTCTTGAAACAACACCATTTAGATTCATCCAGACACAAGCTGTGCCATTTAAGCTCAAATCCGATGAGGCGCGCTAGCTATTCACCAGTTGTTATCAGGTTTCAGCGTGTGACTTGTCTCACATGTGAATGCCCACATGTAAAGCCACCAGTGCAGAAGTACACTGTACCAAACTATTGTCCTGCCCCAAGGGTAGGTCATGTCACGCCAGGCCACAGTTGAATCATCGCTTAGGGGCACTCACACATCTGGAGCCCTTTTGCCCTGCCCCCTGCTGGTTCCCACAGGCTGAATAGCCCTTGAATAGGCCAGTGGACATCACTGTCATAGCAGCTGGGGACTACACTTTTTTTTCTTGCTCCTACCCTGTAAGCAAAAGGTCAGTGTCCAACAACAAAAACTGCACTCACGCACAAGGGAGACTCCCTACTGCATGTGAAATTCGTGGACATGTATAATTAATAGCTGTGCATTGTGTATACCTCTGTGCTTTATCTACAAAATGTAAAAGAACCTCATCAACATGGCTTCCTTACAATTGCACAGACATGCATGTGCACACTATGCTACTCTTTTTGTCTCTCTCCCTCTCAGCTGGACAGTAAAGCACCACAGGGGAGATGTTGACCCTGTTTGAGCAGAGTAACCCCTGCATCTGTCTGCAATACTACCACATCAGCAGTAAGCTTGCCACAAGGTATAACCCCAGCAAGGGAACTGTGTATGCAAAAGCGCCTTTTAAAAGACAGACACAGCATCACCACAGTTAGGGGAGGGCAGGAACGACGGTCCAGCATGTTTGCTGTGAAAATATGGGAAAGGTCAAAAGCAATAAACCAAAATCAAGATTCCAGCATACACCGGGGTACCGGTGTTGACAACTTTATTATTAGATTGCGTTAAAAAATGAAGACGGTGTCAGCTATGTTGCTTCTTTGGAGCCACTTTATCGTTAATTGCCTTCAGGTGTGTCTTTACATAGTCGGATAGTAATTGGGGTGAGGTTCAAGAGGTTTATGTTGCACAATTTGAAAGCACTTAAAAGAGGAAATGATTCTTAGCAGTAGCAATTATTCTACCAAACTGATTTAGATATAAACAACTGTAATTGTACTCCACCAAGTACAATTTAAAGGATTCAATTTCCATTCGAAGCAATATGATAGTAACGAGGCAAACTCTTTCATGGAGACAGTGAGGCTTTAAATATTTAAATAAATTGAAAGTTACATACTTATTAATTTAATTTGCTGTAACTGAGATGAAGATTTGTGAATGCTCTGCATGCCTGCTGTGTCTACAAAGACATCTGGAGAGACGTCTTAAATAGGTACCGAGAGCACTTATTGTAACAGCAGCTGGCAGATTTACTATGATGGATCATTTTAGATAGTTGAGCTCATCTGGCCTGATACTCCAGAGGTATGAAGTGCATCAGTGGTTTGAATGAAGGAAAGAACAAAAGACAGATGGAAAGAAAAACGTGAAGAGAAAAATCCTTCAGCAGTCTTTAGATACACCCACCTGGCAGTTTTCTGATGGAGAAGGTCACTCAGCACTTTCTTTATTAAAAGGCAGATGGGTAAGAGTGAAAGGAGAACCTCGAGGAATTTTGAAAAGTTTTAACAAATCTTTGGCACGTACTAAACAGACTGATTTTCTTGCTACCTTTAACTTTCGGCTCAGAAAATGCAGATTAGCATTTATATCCAGTGTGACCAAATGACTTCAGTATAAGTATAGAGACATCAAACTCTGTTCTACAGCAAGTCTGTTGTTATTTGACGTGAAGTAATAAGATGATAAAATCTCAATCTTAGCGCTCTGTGTAAAGATACACTCACTGGCAACTTCATTAGTTAAGTTACTTGTCTAAGCAAATATCCAGTCAGCCAATCCCATGGCAGAAGTTCAATATTTCTAATCATGTATGGCTGATGTGGTTGTTATAGCACTGTTAATTGTAAAAATAACCTGACTAGAAGTGGTTTTCTAGGTGAATACCTCTGTTTGATGGCAGAGTTAAGGGAGGAATGGCCAACCAAAGTATGCAGAAAGGCAAATCCTAAAGCGATGGGCCTCGGCTTCAGGAGAAGACCACACTGGACGGCACCACTGGGACAGAGGCTATAGTGGGGACTGACTCACCAAAACTGAACAAAAATGTTGGCTGTTCAGAGTCTCAAATTTTGCTGCAACCTCCAAATGGTAAAATGTTAGGGTCAGAATTTGGTGTACACAGCATGAAAGCATGGATTCATACTGCCTTGTATCAGTAATTTCGGCTGCCACTGGTGAAATGGAGTTGAGGATTTATTTATTTATTTTAGTTTTTCTGGGGCACACTGTGTGGCCATTAATATGAACTGAGTACTGTGTAAAAAAGCCACAACCTACCTGACTGCGGTCACTGAGCATGGCTGTCCCACAGTCGCTCCATCTTTTCAACAAAATCATACCATCATCAAAATTTCTAGAACGTTCCAATAAATTGCACTCAAATTGCCTCTGCAGTCACCAGATCTGAATTAACAGAGCGCTTTTAGGATTTGATGGAAGAGGAGAATAGCATAATGACAAGATTTAGTAGCAACTGTCATATTCACATGCTCTAAACTCAGGAGAATATTCACAGCACACGGGCAGTCCTGAAGCCCAAAGTGTGATGAACCCACTGAAAGTGCAAAACAAGAACAGCTTTCATGTGGGGAAAATGTGGAATCTGCAGTTTGTTTGAAGGCCACTAGATGGTAATAGCCGTGGCTGTGGTGAAAGGTGGGAGGAGTTAAGAAGCGAGCCAATCAGAAGTAACCTCTGTGTGAAGAACACAGATTACAATCCTAACTCGTCAAAAGACTACGACTAAACGAAATCAAAATGTGCTGTCAAATTGAGCGCTGCTCCTTTGTTACATTAGTGTTTTGTTTTGTTTTTTGTTTATTTACAACACAGATGGCGACTTTGCAAAAGCCCATCTCGAGACTTGAAACCAGTTGGTGACGTCAATGTAGCTAATCTGTTAGACTGTCTATTGCTAAACCTGGAAAGCTGTAATTAAAAGTAGCTGTTATTTGCTATTATTTGCATATTATTGACTTAGATGACTGTCCATTGCACAAATATTACAGTAAATGTTGGCACAGAAAACCCAGTAAAGTTAACTTTTTTAAAAAATTGTTTGCAGAATCCTTTTTTGTTTCAGTATAGCTCAATACTTCCTCCGCTGCAATTAATCATTCAGTCATACTATTGCCTGTGTTTCAAAGGGTGCTACAGAAATGCACATGGAGACATCAGGTTATAATGCGATTTGCGCAGAGCCTGACCGTGAGCATAATGGAATCTTGTCACTCAGAGGGAGCAAAATTGGAATTAATTCAATTTGTCTCACTGACAATTCAGACTTTGATTATAAAGGGACTCGCAGACAAAGGCACCGGTGCCATTGTTTGAGTGTTAGTTAAAAACAGACGAGCCCGCTTGGTTGTCAGTGGCGGCATTCTGGTTTATTTACTAACATTTAGACTATAACATCCCTGCGTGACATTTCAGTAAATAAATACTAATGCTTGTGTCGCACTGAGAGTTGAATGTTGGCGGAATACAAACTATTCAAAATGAACTCTGTTTGCTTTTAGTGCTTCTAAGAAACAAAAGCTGTTTAAAAAAAGGAACAATTACACATAATGAACCCTTGTCGTAGATCGAAGCTGTTACCCAGCAGCTTGACTTGATTACACCGAATGCAAAAGTTTGACAGTAGGCAGCGCTCATATAGTGCTGGTGAATACCTTTAAGGCCAGTATGGTGTAAGGCTGTTGCACTCGCTCCTCCCTCCCTTCTCCAACTCATCTAGCTCCACTCCCTCCCCTCACAGTCCTGTGAATAACCTCCAATCATTTACAATAAGCCCTCCTCTGAGAGCTTAGTAATATGATGATGCTGTATTTCTAAAACTAGGTGGTATAAAACAATAGCACCATGTAAAAAATGGAGAACGAGGGGCTAAACAGAAGCTCTCTTTAACCATACATCACAGTATAGATGCAGGACAGGGAAATATGCTGACATCAGGCCTCTATCTACCTTTCTTACCCTCCACGGGCTCTTCATAAAACAAACGGTGGGTGTAAATTTAGAGGATGCAGCCGTAAACAATAGGCCACTGGGAAAAGTTTAGAGAGTTCAGCTCGGATAACAGTTTAGCCAGGAGAACCTGCTGATGATGAATAGGTTTGTTTGTCACCTTTCTTCTCTCTCCGGGGAACAATGATATGGATCACAGAGGGAGAGCGGGGAAGGGGATACGAGGGGGAAAGAAAAACAGCATCCTAAATAGAACCATAATATAGCCAGCCAGAGAAAATAGCCGGTCTGTGAACCTTTAACAATCCCCCTAATGTGACATGTCAGATTTTTGTTTTTAAACATTCTCAGTGGGAGCTTTTTTTTCTTTTCTTTTTTTTTCTTTTTTTTGTTCAGGCGCGGTCATGTTGAGAATGGAGTTCATATTTTAACCATAACTCCACACAGTAAATCATTATTGAATACTCTGCTCACCTTACCCGTGGTGAAATGGCTGAGAAAGACTGGGTGAAAAATATCCTGTACGGGAGGCGTGTGTATCTGGATATTCTTGAGCATGCAGAAATACACACTTACGCACGCGCACGCACGCACGCACGCACGCACGCACGCACACACACACACGCGCACACACACACACACGCACACACACACACACACACACACACACACACACACACACAGCCTGTAAGTTTTATGAACATATACCACTAACAACGTACACAAATAACAAACAGGGTCCCCAGAGATGCGAAATGCGCTTCTCATTTAGTTCACAACCTGGCATAGCTTAACAAATAATGCATCACTGTTTTTCAAATTGAATTATTGTGTGTAATGTAGGAGCGTCTGAGTAAGGGAGGGAGACAGTGAGAGAGATAGAGGAACCCTGCAAGTGCGCCATATCTTTCAGAGCACCTCAGGGGAAATGTGGTGTTTTAGATAATGACAGGTCCCTTGTATTTGCAGATACCTGGCACTGCATTATGCCATGAACAAAACCTCATCACAGTCCTCATCCTGGCTGTTGTCATCTTTCAGCAACACACGTGCCGAACAGGTTAAAGCAGCCGCTGCAAGGCTATAAAGCATTCAAAAATTGGCTGTGATGGTGATGATAATGGTGTGCGTGCATGTGTGTGTGCGTGTGTGTGTGCACCTATGGATGCCTGCAATTCCAGTGATTCAGCCTCGAGAGCAGGTCTCTTGTAAAATAACATCATTCTGCATTTTACCGCAATCATGACCGGAGCAGAGGAGAATATAGACATTTTCAACCAGAATTAGATACTTTCAACCAGCTTGTCTGTAGCTGAATTAAAGGGGGGGAACTGAATTATCTTTATGATGAAAGGCTGTGCACCACATTTTATGTCAATACTTATACTTACCACAATATTATTTCTTTTATCAATTAAAGGTGAGAAAAAAAGCCTCAGAACTAGTAAATAGCCCAAAATGACTGCAGACCTTCTGTTTTGTTATCAACTTTGAGGTGTTTTTTTGTAGTAGTGTTTTATATAGCTTCTAACTCAGTAACCTGATCTGCATTCCCCTCTTATAGTTAACAGTACTGTGCAAAAGTCTTGAGCCACCCCACATTTCTTTACATGATGGTAAATATGTTGAAATATGAAAATATAAATGGGAACACAGCACGTAAGTACAACTGTTCAATTCTAACAAGCTTGAATGTCAATATTTGAAATGACCACCTTTATTCTTCAACACAGGGAAACTTTTGTGTCATTTCTTTCAGTAGTCTTCAGGAATAGTTGATTCCTGAAAGGCATTCAAAGCTTTTCTTGAATGTTAGCTGTGTTTAGTTGTATTCTCTATCAACATCATCCCACACTGCTTCGGTAATGTTGTCTGTGCTCTGAGGAGGCCAATCCATGATTGGCAGTATTGTTTTGTGTGCTTTTTAAAAATTTAAGTATGCATCTACTGCATTGGCAGAGTGTTTGGGATCATTATTAAGCTGTAAAATTAAGCAACTGCCAATCAGATGTTTTCCAGATGGTACTGAACAGCGGTTAAAAATCCAAAGGTACTTTTCGCTGTTCATTGTAATATTAATTCAACAATTTCAACAAGATCCCCAGCATCTGTGACTAAAATGCAGTTCCAAACCCTGTTTTACAGATGGCTGTGGACTCTCATTGTTGTACCGCTCTCCTGACCTCCCAGATACATACTGATTTCAATTTGAACCAAAAATTCATCATTCCATCTGATGTCTTGTCACTGATTTTGAGTCCAGTTCTGGTGTAATTTGGCACACCTCAGCCTTCTCTACCTGTTTCATTTCTTGACAGCCATCCTTCCACTGAGACCATTTCTGATGAGGCTTCAGTGAACAGTAGATGGATCATCTCTGAGGTCTTTGCTGCACTTTTTCCTATTTCTTAAAAACATGCCTTTTAGATACTGTTCATCTGCTGTAGATGTTTTGTTTTCGTAAGCCTGCCAATTGTTCAGTTTGTGCAGACACATTGCACACCATGCCGAGTAATGCCAAGTTTTCATCTGCTAGCTCTTTGGGAATCACCTTGTACGTGCAAAAATATTATTTTGTGCCTGTTAAAATGTGATATATTTGTCAGTTTTTCATATATTCAACTAATTGCGTTTTTATTTTTGACAGGCTGCTAGTAACAAAGTGCCCAAGGATACAATTTCAAATTAGTTGTTTGCTAAGTTGTCTGTTATGATTGATCCTTTGACTTAGGTGTGTTGTTTGTCATGCTTGAATCATTCATTCAACAACAAACAACAACAAAAAAAACCCCAGTCATCTAAAAATTGTCAGGTACAAGGACTAAACTGAGAACGAGTGATGAAGCTGTTGCTAAAAACCACACGGCTAGTAAAAAATAAAAAAATGTTTTTAAAAAAAGTCTGGCTACGTGGAAGCAAAATATAGAGGAATGAGGGATGGCTCGGGGCTCTGTTAAAGTTTAATAGTTTGGTTTAATTTGTTTAGTTTAATTTGTATAGTTTGTTGTTTTTTTTTTTTTTTAAAGCAGCCAGGCCAGATGTCTGTCAAAATATGAAAATAATTAATCAATGTTATGGATGCTTCTTTAAATAAAACTGCACAGTTTAAAATGGATCTCCAGTTGATAGGTAGTGGTACCACATTTGAAAGAATAAAAACACCATGCTAGATGTTTTTAAAGGTTTATAAGGGAGGTATAGTCTCACTTCAAGGTGCAAGCTTCTCACGTAAATCTAAGAACTGGAGTGGAAATAAACTTGGCTTGCTTGTCCTCATGATGGATGAGGGTTCTGTCATGGAAAGGGCATACTTCACTGTTGTTCCACTGCTGTTTTGAGAAGCATATCTATCGCACAACAGCAAATGTGCCTTGTCCTTCTAGACTTGAGAGAGTGGATTTAGAATGTGTTATGGAGGCTATACTCTGAGTGCCCTCCTACAAAGCATAAAGTCCCCTGCTTTGTAACTGCGTAGGAAGGGCAGGCCTGCTTGCACACCCTGGCTCGAATCTGAGGAAAGATGTTTGCACTGTCTTTCTGTGTTAAGATCAAGTGCATGCTTGGAGGAAGTATGGTCAGTGGGATACAGGAGTCACAACCTTGCCCTTTGCGGTTTGTGGACTGATCATGAAAAAGGCTTCTTCAGTAACTCAGAAGAAGGACATTGTCAGACAACAGGGAGACGTGAACCTTAAAAACACAATGCCCTGAAGACTGGGGGGGGGGACTGTAAAAATCAGTTTCACTCCCTCTTTCACACTCTCTTTGACACACAGACACACGCACAGAGTTTTTGGAAAGGCTCAGAGCCTTCATTTATTTCAGTTACTGTAAGGATGAGAAACATACACGGTTGAAAATAGAGGCCAAAATGTGCATTTGATCTAAATGTTCCACTGCACAGCTCTTAGCCACACCACATACATTTATTAAAATGATTAAAATATATGAGCTAGATTTCAAAGAAAACTTACTTGTACAGTAAATGACTCAGAACCACAGCAGGCTTAGGAGGCAAGGTTTTTGCAACTGCAGCAAACCCTGCAGAAAACAAATAAAATGCAGTCTCATAGTTCCACTAAAGGAAGCACACACACACACACACACACACAAATACAAAATTTTAATGCATCATTGGTTCACTATGAGTGCAACTCTAAGTAGGTTAAAAAAGAAAAAAAAATTTTTTTCTTTAGGCAAGAAAAAAAATACTCAGGTAGGGTCAGGAAACTTTGTCGACTTTGATGAATCAGTGATGATGTTAAGGTTTTTCTGTTGTTCTTGTTTTTATTGGACTTCCTCGTCCAGCTTTAGAACAAAATGTCAGGTGAAGATAAATTGGCCTGTTCAGTAATTGATGGTCATTAGTTTTTCCCAACAGCGTTGTTTCCAACACAAATTATTTTCACATAAATATAATTCACATAGGCATTTGAAAGTTGCTGACAAAGACAAATGACAAATTGCAAACACAATCTTGCACCTGTCTTGTAACCGTATTTAGAACAGTAGTATTTGACCGAACCCCTAACATACCCATTGCTACCTTTGGCATTTTCATTATGAGGAATCCATTCAGTGGTCACTCTACTCCTGCACGTCAACAAACCGTTTCTGACGCACCAGATTTGTCAAACTAATGGAAATAACGTCCAGTGAAGGTCAGTGATGTCACACAGCAATGAACACTGGAGACGAAGGAGGCCGGAGACTATGGGAGGATGTCAGGTGACGGCATCACAGAGAGAGATTGGCTGAGAGATGAGCACATGGCAGAATGAGAAAAAGCAAGAGGCAACAATGTGAATGTTGTGTGGATTATGAAAATCTGATAAACTGAAAAAACCCAGGGGGAAGTGGATAGGGACAGGGTGGGGGGATACTTCTTGGCAAATCCTGAGTTTAGAATTATTTTGTAAATTCCCACCTGACTTTTTATGTTAAGATATATTAATACCATGAAAGTCATGTTGGTCTTATTCCACATACTTCATATAGCAGGAATAACAGCTTTGCCAGATGGCATGTAAAACCTTTAATGTTCCGTTTTCAGCACTGAACTACACTGCTAAACACAAAATGGTGCGACTGTGTGTGTCTGTGTGTGTCTGCATGCATGCAAAACCAAGTGAATGTTCGTCTTTGCCTGCTTAAATAAAGCGTATGGATTTTGATTCTCGAGGCAAAGTAGCCGAGCTGTGTTTGCCAAGAAAAGCCAAATGTCTGGAAATTCAGATGAATGGCTCGTTTTAGGCCACGTTTGCAAAGATGGACTGACAGAAGGGGAGAGTAGCCGTCGGTCAGGGTCCTGGCTTGGATTCATAATGACCCCGGGGCAGATTACCAGCCATCTGTATAGTGCCATAGATATCTGCAGACTGCTCCTGTAGCAGAGAGAGGAAACACTGGAGATGGAAGAAATGGAAGAGTGACCTTTGGATGAATGAGTAAAGAGACAAGGCTCATAGGACAGACAGAGTGGATGAGATGGACAGCGGCAAAGAGAGAGAGAGGTGACTGACAATGATAGATGGAGACTCTCACAATCTGGAGGAAACGGAAGGAGCATGACTTACACCCAGCCATGTCCTACAGTATATCACTTATGCCTGCTTGGCACAGCCCAAGGCTTAGAGGAAGAGGAAAGGTGAAGGAGTCTGTCAGTTCCATCTTCTCGCAGGTGCTTGGAGACAAGCCATTTGTCAAAGTTTGTCATTGGCTCTGAGGTTATCTTGCCTCTCTGATAGGAGATGATAGGAAGAACATCAGAGTTGCGGGGGTGTTTGAAGGGAGGTGTGTGACAGTGCGGGAGTGTGCGGTGGGGGATTGGGGGGGATGTTCATTTGGTCTCTATATCTAAAACATCCATCACCCATCAGACGTGTAGGTGTCACCTAACCAGGCAAATCTAATGATGTGATCCTGTGGAAGTGAGGAGGAGGAAATCGATCTCCACAAGTTTTGAGTGAAGTTTAACAGTATTGAGCTTTGCAAGACCAACGAGCCTGCATCAGTCATTCAGAAACTGCATTTTTTTTTAAATAAATAAAAAAGTGTGCTCCACAGGCCCAGTGGAGAATGTTATGGGTTTAAAATAAAGGGAGAAAATGCTTTACTAGCAGTGAAAAGGACTGCTAAACACGATCCCCCCCCCCACACACACACACGAAATACATATGATCTCACTGCAAATATAATGTATGTTTATAGCAGGAAAGGAAGGAATGTTTATAGCAGTGGTGTTCCATCAGGGGAGGCAGGGAAAACAATGCTTGTCCAGTGAAATCTCAAAATACACATTTATCTAAACTAACCAAAGTTGAAGGAATCCCTCTTCTTACACATGATTTTAAAGAATATGATGCAATACTGGAGGTTAAAAAGAACATAAAGTATTTAAAATGATCTGCAGCAGAAATACTGATCTATATAACATTAGGAAACATAGTTTTCTTTTAGAATAAGCATGTTTTACTCTTTTAGTAAGGTATTGCTACTTTTACTAAAGGAGTGGTTCATAAAAAATCCTCCACTACTCAATATTTTCAGGTAGTGGTAACTATATATAATGCCTAACAATTTTATCAAACCACCATCTAATGTAAATGAACAGTATTGGTAATTACTAAATCTTTTTGTTTGTTTTTGTATGTCCAGCTCCTTAACTGAAATTATATTTTTAATGCTAAAAGTGTAATTAATGTTATCCAAGCAATTTTCAAATTTGATGTTTTACAAAAAACTGAAAAAAACAACAGCAAACACCTTATTATTATTTTTTTGATTAAGATGCTAAATTACAGTTATTTACTTGCATTCCTGAATAGAAAAAAAATGTAGTGGTTGAATGTTATGCTTGATTACTTTCTGACTTCTTGGAAAAGTCCAATCTGCCATCTCAAATTTGGCTCCAAAAATATTAATTCCGTTTGCTTTTTGCCTAATAAAATCAAATAAAAATAACTCTATGAGATATTTATATAATTTAAAGCTTTCATTGCAGTATAGCAACTATTTCATTTATAAAGTGCTTGTTAGTTTGTTCATTGGACTAAGACCATGAGCTTCATGATGGCCAGCGGCAAGTGTTAGTGTAAAAAAGGGACCTGTCCCTCTAAACCACTAATGTGGTTCTCTGTAGATGTCAGTGCTTACAAAAGAGCCCTTTGACCACACTGTCTGCGGAAAGATGATGTCCCCTGGAATGGTTAGCAACACCAAAGCTGTCTGAATAGATTTCATGGTCACTCTTCATTTTTTCTAACACAGCATGACAATGAGAGGCATCTGACATCGCTTCAGCATTTACTGTAATCGCCAAACGTGACTGCTTACGAGAATATGACTAATAACTGGCACGACTTTTGGAAGCCCAACACGTGACAGCAGTCAGACTTGTTTTTATTTTATCTCATCGTGTCCAACTGCTGCACTTATTGTGCGTCACGCATTCCTGTCTCAGCTTTTTTCTCAGACAGCTTTTGCCTCAATTTGATTTACACATATTCTTATTACAGAAGGATACTTTGGCATCATTAAGTCAGTGGAAAAACATGCGTACCTTGTAAAATTAACACTTGAATATTCTATTAAATGAGAACAAAGAAACTGACATTTGGATAACAGATTCCTACAAACACTGGCAAACTGATTACAGGAACAGATTAATGCAATGTCTGTCTCTAACATGGCACAGTGCCTGAGAACAGGTTGGCTTCTATTCTCCAAAATAAAATAATAAAAACCAGGATGACCTTGAATTAGCTGGGGCTGGCTCCCTGGCACTGCCGACATGAAATCTAAAATTACTGCTGGGGGGTCAGCGGGGGCCCCTGTCGGGGGATCGGAGAACCATGGGCTGTGTTTTGCCTTGCCAGTGAGGTGGAGGAGAAACAGTCAGTGACAGATGAGTGAAAGATAAAGAGTATGACTCCGTTGCGGCGAATTTGTTCTCACCATATATTTTCTGTTTTATTCTTTGTATTTCCTCTGTTGAGGTTGGCCATAAAAAGCCAAGGAAAAGCCAAGGTCAAACTGAGTGAACACTGCAAACATTAAACCTTGAAAGCTGGAATAGTGAAATCTGGCCGCTCTCTCATTTCTTTTATGGAAGTGGAAAGCAATCCGCCAGACCCATTACTATTAATTGAAAATGTACAGTAAGAGGTCAAGGCTCTACACTCTGATGTAAAGAACATCACAGGTTTTGTGGTGACTTTATCATCGGGGTAGATTGAAATATAAAGTGGTGACATAAAAGGGAAACTACAACATGCTTTAAACTAGCTTGATGAAGCAGTCACAGGAAAATGTCGAGTTTCAGCACAAAAACCTGATTTTTTTTCTGCAAAGTATGAGTGCTAATAGAGAACAGCACATTCCTCTAACTGATCAACCCAGTGTCTTAAGTTACACACTGAATTATATTCATTATATAAATACTAGCATATCTCTTCTCCAAAATCCAGTGTTTTGCACCCCTTGTTGTTCTTTGCTTTTTGCAGAGCAGGGTTGAGACGCAGTTCAGGGTGTGAAATATTCATAGACAGGAAAAGAAAATGAATTCTTGTATAACACATCTTACCCCTAAGAGGCATTAAGTTTTACTGATGCTTTGTTTAAAAATTCCATGTAGCCTACAGAAATAAAGCATGATATCTTGACAAGTGCCTTCAGCACAACATCTTTGTGGCTTTTAAATCCAACATGCCAAAGTTCATTGTTACTCCAGACAGCAAAAATGATTTTGACATTTTCTTCATCTGCAAAATGGCCCATTATGTTTTTATACTCTGTATCTAGTTCTAGTTTTGTTGGCATTTCTTTACTATTCACTAAACTCAAATATTGCTAAGAAATCTTTTTTTTCTAACTCATCATTTCTTTAGAAACTCGGGCTGCTTTGCGGTTGTCGCCCTTGATGGGCTTGAGTTCAAAAATCAGAGAGAATCACTTCTTGAGAATATAAATGCTAAAATTACACATTTACCACTGTGTTTCAGAGCATACCGAGAATAAACCCGGTCACGAGGAACAAACGTGACAGCACGATAACAACCATTCTTTCAAAGGTGTTGACAAGGACAGGGCAGGCTACACCACTTGGCCTTGAGATGCTTCCCACACTGTCATATGGTCTGATTCAACATTCACTTCACAGTATCTTTTCTGCCTGTCCTATCTGAACATGCCTCAGTGAAGGATGGCCAGCTTAACCTATCATCGAGTCTATAACCTTTGGCCTCACTGATTGTGTAGAGCGGCTGAGGTATGGTTGAATTTCAGCACCTAAATGAATAGAGGGGAGAAGGGCATTTGGCTGTAAATGTTGTCTGTTTCTAAGATCACAGAGCAAAAGTCCATGACTGGCCCCATGCCAGCCATCTAATCAATTAATGATTGGAGAAAACACCCAAAGACAGTGGCACATATTCCCACAACTTGGGGTAGAAAAACAAGAAAAATATATAAACTTTCTAAGATAACATGTAGACATAAACAACTGTTTATGGTTGCTGAAGCTGTCATCTAGATTTTAAATGTTTCTAATCCAGTTTCTCTCAAAGGTGTGATAATTCATTTCTAAGAAGAGGTGATATTGGAGTGTCACAATGGCTTCAATAAAATCACAGCCCCCTGAAGCTATCTGCAGTCTATCTCCATTATAGTCAAGCACTCCCATGAACCCTGCCTCTGTTGATATCACCTTTCATGAAAGAGCTTTTCCTCATTGTCTCTTTTCATTTTGTTTATTCATTGTTAATAGAAAGCTAGACACCCCAGTGGTCACAGATATTCAGAAAGGTAAATAAGAGCAAAAGGAAAAAATAAAATAAAAACGGCAGTAAGTTTCAACAGCCGCCTCATATTACCCGTGATGTGTTAACTGTTATTGCAGGTTATGTAAGGCAAATTTAACAAAGTTTTAAGAAATGTGAGGACATAGAGAATCTAAAAATTCACGTTGATTACTGAAGAGTCTGACTGACATAAACATAAGAATCAGGAGATCATTAAAAGATACTGATATCATGTAAGACTCTGAATACATGAACTACAATGGATAACTTTTGGCCCTGTTTCCTTTACTGTTTCCTGTGCCCTGAGCCATTTTTAGAAATGCAATGTTTTGATAAGAGGATGGTGGAAGTACGTATTTATTAGCGTGTTTTTAGTTCATATTAACAGTTCCACAATGGATCCTGTTTGTTCTAGATGTTAACCTTCTTCTAACCTAATCATGTCACCGCCTGATGCTAATAGGCAAATGCCTTGTTTTTATTTTTGTGGGGTTTTTTTTTTTTTGGGGGGGGGGGCATAAACACAAGTACACACTGCCTTAGTAACACAGCCTTAATATCACATCCTCTACAGAAAAAATAACAAAGTCAATATAAGAGGGGCATCTCAGTTTCTAACTATATATATTTAATTTTGTATAATATACTGGGATATTTATAATTAGCCTTAATTTGTCTCTCATTAGGGACAAATGTTGTTATATTTTATAACTTTATGATATTGTAGCATCCCTCCGACAGAAGACAGAGACGATCGGTGTTCCGGTTACCAGTGTTTATTAAGAATAGTAACACAGGCTACTGTGGGCCATAGCCAACGCCAAAACAACAGGGAAAAACGCACTCTCCAGAATCAAAACAAACCCCCCAACTCTCTCTCCTCTTTTCCGCACACACCCAAAACAACATTCTCTAACACCCGCCCCCCAAACACTCTCAGCCAACCACACACATGCTCTCTTCCAGACTCTCACATCACAATGGTTGTAGAAGAGTCTGTAGGGGTGGAGTCCAGGTCTGTCTGTGGCCCACCCTGTTGTCCCAGTGAAGTGGCCGCGCCCTGATAGGGGGACAGTCTGTCCCGGTGCAGGGCGACCCTACGTCCCCTTGGGGGCAGTTGTACCCTATACACCACTTCCCCCAGGTGTTCCAGAACCTTACAGGGTGCAACCCAGTCACTGTCCAGCTTAAGGCATCTGCCCTTTTTTCTCTGGGGGTTGTACACCCAGACCAGTTCCCCGACGTCAGAATGTCGGCCTCGAAAATGGATGTCATAGTTCCTCTCCTGTCGCACCCCCACACTTATCAGTTTCCTCCTAGAAAAGTCATGAGCAGACTCCATGCGATCCTGGAGCTTCCTCGCATAGTCAGGACCTGGTTGATCCCCATCAGCATCGGGGGGGGGGCGGCCCATCATCATCTCAGCTGGAGTCCAGATCTCCCTGGCCAACATCAAGAGGGCACAGCACAAAGTGGAGATTTGGACCGCCGAGCGATATGCCATGAGGACCAGGGGAACATGAGTGTCCCAGTCACGTTGATGTTTAGCCGTCACTAGTGCCAGTTGCTCTGCCAGTGTACGGTTAAATCTCTCAACGAGTCCATCACTCTGTGGGTGGAGGGGTGTTGTACGGGTCTTATGGGAGCCTAGTTTCTCGCACATGGCTGCAAACACACGGGACTCAAAGTTCCTGCCCTGGTCCGTGTAGATTACTTCAGGTACCCCAAATCTGCTGAACATCCCCTCCACCAACCCATCCACAATCGTCTCAGCCTCTTGGTCAGGTAAACTGTATGCCTCTGGCCACTTTGTGAAATAGTCCATAGCTGTGAGGATATAGCAGTTTCCCCTTTCTGTGCAGGGAAAAGGACCCAGGATGTCCATCCCCACCCTCTCCATTGGCTACCCTGCCTGAAACTGTTGCAGTTGGGCATGGGATTTGGCTGTGGGCCCCTTTCATGCTGTACAGCTGCTGCACCATCTCCTGCAGGGCCCGAGGGACCACCAACTGCCACCTCATCTTGCCCGTAGCTGGTTCCTTCCAGCCCCTTTCCAGCACTACATCATACCGCCGCAAGGCATTAAACATGGACCAGAGTCCCTTTGTGGCCCGTGACAACATGGCGATTTCCTCCCATTGGGGTTGTCGCTGTTCCTCAATCCACCCAAGCACTGGCTTGATGTCAGCATCCTCCTCCTCTTGATGTCTCCACTCTGTTGCATCCACAACAACCAGCCTCTGACTGGATGGTCATTCCTCTACCCCCGTCACAGCACACTTTACATTGGGCACCAATTGGTCCTCCTCCTGAGCGTCCTTCCTCTCACAGTAGTGCCATCTGTCTTGGGCACAGGGTCTGCGGGAAAGCGCATCTGCATTTATGTGCTCCGACACTGCTGGCATCTGTGTCAAGGACAAAGGGCAGAGTGGGGTCAGGCGGAGAGAGCACTGGGGCCCCACTAGGGCTTCTTGCAGTGAGGTGAAAGCTCCCTGGCAGCCTGCTGTGGAACAGTGTGTAGGTCTAGAGAGGAGAACCACGAGGATCCTGTCACAGTGTCAAGGGTCTCAACTATACGTGGTACAGGATATGGATCCTTGGATTTAGGATGAGCTAACAGTGTCTGGATCCGCAGCTCATCCGGAAGCAAGGCCTGGAGGAAGTGGTCACAATCTAATTCGCACTGGATGAGTGGGGGGAATGTGGCCATAGGTGCGGTTGACCAGCCACTCATTGTCATTAGCTAGGTCCCTAATGTACTCCCGGCGGCGGCGGCGGCTGCACAGTTCGGAGCGCAGCAGGCTCGGAGCGGAGCAAGAACTGAACTGCCTCTTCAGAGCCTCGACCAAAGCATCATAATCCCCCCTGCCCTCTGGGCTCAAAAGCAGCAAGCTAGACAGGGCATCACCAGTAAGGCACATAGCTAGCTGCAGGGATTTCTCTTCAGCAGACCACCCACCAACCCTGGCCAACAGTTCAAATTGTGCATGAAAAGCTTCCCAGTCAGCCTTGCCATCATACCTGGGGGTCTTCATGGAAGCGTGGAAAGTGCCTCTATATGTAAATAAATACGTTTTTGTACAGTATCGGTATCGGATCAGTATCATCGATACCACCCTGAATTTTACTTAGTATTGGATCGGAAAGGAAATCAGTGGTATCGCACATCACTACCAACTATGCCATAAGTGAGTGGCAATTCTGAACACAAAACACTGATAACACAATAGTCAACTAACTTGTAACCCAGTGCGTTAGAATATATTTTATTATTTAATTGAGTTTAGCTAACTACTACTGTTCTTGCTGTTTCAGAGCAAACATGACCAGATAATTTCCTCTGGGATTATTAAAATATTCTGATTCTCATTGAAACAGAATTCAAAGGTCAGTTGTTGATTTTGTTTGCAAGGATATTCCTGGCAACTAATTTGCAAGCCATTCCAAAAAATACACTGGGCAACTAAGAGACAAGAAACCCTCTTAAAATATTTAAAACTTACTTTAAGTCCACTAATGAATATTGCCTGTGTATTTTAGGAGCTAACATTTATGATGTTAGATGAGCTGCAGAGTTTTGGCTAACCTTAGCATTGCTAATAGTAGCAGTAGACGTCTTTTGTTTTGCTAGCATTCACGGCTCGGTGCACAATATAGTTATGTTTCGCTTCAGGTGGTTGGTACAACAGCCAAGGACAGTTTATAACAGCTGTCTACATTAATTTACATTTCCCTTTCCTTGTTTAAAGCTTCCGTTCACAGAGAGAGCAAGTGAGACACAGAGGCTTGCCAGGACTGCTGCACTAGCTAGTGTTAGTAGCATTATAGCATCTTTGAACCAATAACTGCCTTTGTACACACACTGTAGGAAGGTTTTGTTAACTGCCTATCGAGTAGAATAATATCAGTTGGCTGTCTGTTTTGAGGTATTGTAAAAACTCCAGTGCTTTCACCATCGTGTTAATGTTTGTCCAAGGTTAGCTCCTGCTTAGTCTGTTCAGTCTCCCTCTTCTCCTTCTTTGCATCCTCTGATAAAGCATTTCTTTTTCTTTTAATGTTTAACTCAACAGATCCACCAGTGTCTATAAAAAATAAGTCTAGTACTAACCACTAGCCACTAATTGCTTCCAGGTTATATATATATATAAAGTTCATCAAAAAAAGTTATCTAATGCCTTTTTAGGTCATCGTACTTATCCAATGAAGATAATTTTTTCTTACCTGACCTCCATGCTTTCTTCTTCTTTCTACTTTATCCAATAAAGAAAGAAAACAAAGTTAAATAATTTAATTCTAAGAGACATTTATAGTAAACCAATTTGAACACCTTGTGTGCTACTACGGAAGTTAATCTGAGAACCGAGCCAATATTCTCGTTAAATGATAGATCTGAATGTAATTGCTAATAATAAAAAAAAGACACACTATAATGGCTGTGTGTATTGGATCTTGACTTACGTACAGGCTGATAATCAGTACACATACTCCTTAATCTGACATTTTAATCTTAAATTTTCTGTAACAGCTGATTCCAGTGTGAGTGTGACATGCACAAAACAAAAACAAAACAACAAAATTATAAAGCATTTGATTTCCCTTTTTTCTTATGTGAATCATAATAATATTAATAAAGATGTAGCTGTTACTACCTGCTATGCATATTTGTGCATCACAACCAATTTATAGAGCAGTTTGTTCAGCTTTTAGTTAATAATCTTGACAGTGTTAATAAACAATACTTATTAAATTACACTTTTATCAATAACAATAAGAAAACAGATGTTTCCTAGGTTAGCACAATGAATATATTAGTTTGTAATATTCCTCATTTATTAGGATGAGTTGGAAAACCAAGCACTGAAAAATAGCATGCATGTATCCTTATAATAATATTGCGAATCACGCTCATGTATGAACCATGCATCAGTAATGACCTAGTCTTACACTTAATCAGCGATTGTGAAGATACAGAAACAAATGCACAGCATGCAGCCATTATTTTACACAACCTTCTCCATTAAATAAATAAAAAAAATCATGATTTCAGTGGAAGCTCATTGTTTAAAAGTAGCTGAGCTCTCCCTGGCTTCCTGATAGTTTGCATGCTGCTGGCATGCTGACTGCTGATCTCTGATAAACAAAGAGGAAACAAATGAAGAACTAAATAATTTACACTTTATTAGGTGAAAACAAATCTTTGTTATTCCAAGAGACCAACAAAAAGAGAGATGAAGGGATAGATTATCTTGTTATCAGGAGAGAAAAAAAACATAGAACCTTACAATCACAGCTACTGTTGGCTTCTGTATTTGATGAATAAAGTATTGGCAGCTGAGTTTCACTCACAAAAAGGTATCATGTTCACAACACACCCATTTATTGTAGAAAGAATATACACATACAGTATAATTGATGTATTCCCAAATAAAACATTTCATTGAGAGTTGATTGTGATGTGTAAATCTGTCGAGCAGGAGCATATTCAATATATTTGTTCAGGGAGCGCTTTAGTCCAAAAAAAAAAAAAAGTTTCGTGGTGCTTACCTTTTACTTCTTCCATGCATGGATGTCAGGGACTAGCTTTAGAAACTACTGTTGTCATCAACCTAAATTGTCTCTGCAGTGTTCTCGTTAGCTTTCCGCCTGATATCATTTAACTTCTGTCTCACACTGAACAGTAGGTCTCACATTGAACTGCAAATTGCTGACCTAATCTGTAATTCCCTCCCACACTAGTTTCATCATCTGTCCTCTGTGGTTTGTGTATGTGGGTTGTATATTTCAGCTTGTGGCTAACTGTGTGGGGCTAGCAGGATGTAGGATTAAACTCAGTCAATTGCATGTGTGTGTTTATGAGCTGTGGTTTTATTGCAAATCAAGCCCGATAGTATCATGCTTACCTGTTGCAAGCATAGCTTTCTAATGAGTATCGGTCTACCTCAATTTACCCATACATGCATGCATCCTTTTTATTTAACTTAAACGGGTCCGGTTTGCAGGGGTAGCTACATAAGCAAGGATGCCCAGATGTCCCTTTCCCCAGTCACCTCCTCCACCTTGTCCAGAGAAATACAGAGATGTATGCCAGCCAAGAGATGTGCGTTTCCTGGGTCTGGCCCGGGGCCTCCTCCCACCAACCTCAATAGCCAGGGACGGCAGAGTCTGCACCCTTGACCGCACCTCAACACACAATGCACTTGAAGTGGGCGGACCTGTGTAGCTACTTTGGGCCAGGCCATATGGCCTAAGGCCCAGCTATCAAGCACCAAGGTTATTATCGTTAACAAAAACTAATGAAATAACGAAAACTAGAAGTGAAAAAACATTTTCGTTAACGGAAATAAAAATAAAAAACAACAAAAAAAGGAAAACTAACTAAAACTGTAATGAGTGTTCACAAAACTAACTAAAATTAACTGAATTTATAGCAAAAATGTGTTTAGTTTTCATTGATGTGTGCGTGTCATACAATAGTCAAGGGTGAAAAGGAAGTTTAGTTTCCAGATTTTTTTCTTGCTGTCTAATTATGCCAGCAGGTGGCAAGTACGTTAGTCGAGTCGTCTGTGTTGCTGCTCCGTCCACGCGCAGAATTATGTCAGGAAAAGTCGGGAGAAAGCGCCAGAGTCCAATTTGGGATTACTTTGAATATGACTGTGTTTTGGATAAAGCAAGTGTCTTGTAGTGGAAAGAGACAAATTATGAGGGACATTTCTAAAGGGAAAAAAATCCCACAAACCTTAAAGTGCACTTGAAAAGCTCACACAAGAAGGCTAACCAAGCTTACCTTGAGTAGGTAAGGGAGCACACTCAACCCTCATCCCCAGAAACAGACGCTAACCCCAGGCAAGGTAGCGTGATGCATCCCGAGACAACAGGACAGGGATACCTACATAACTGTGTGAGTCAATTGCCTTCAAAAAGTTTATCAATTCACTTGAACCAAAATCATGAACACCCGGTGCTGCAAGAGTTAATAGTCTCATTGGGGCCAAGATATACATTTTATAGTTGCCTGGTATCAATGGTTGTTCATCTTCCTTTATTTATTTATTTATTTATTTATTTATTTAACCCTCATAATGTCCTCCCGATTTGCATACAATGTGAGCCATCAGGGGTCAAAAGTGTCCCCACTTCATTTGACTGTTTTTTAAAGTATAAAGTATAAATTGTCAATCAATTCAGTGTTACACCTTAGTTTTACTTAAGACCAACACATTAACACAAAATTTACTCAACATTTTACATTTTAGGGCCACCAGACCTTCTTTACAAAAAATAAACCCTGTTTTTTTAGCGAAAACAAATTGAGAAAATTAAATATTTAATTGTTTAGATAATTTTGACTATCTGAATAACTAGAGAGTGCTGTATGTTGAACTTTAGCGAGAATTTTTTTTTTCAAGCGTTTATAAATTTTTAATGGCAGCAAATAATCACACTGGTGGTCCTCAGGGGTCAAAAATGTCCCCACTTCATTTGACTGTTTTTTAAAGTAAAAAGTATAAATTGTCAATCAATTCAGTGTTACACCTTAGTTTTACTTAAGACCAACACATTAACACATAATTTACTCAACATTTTACATTTTAGGGCCACCAGACCTTCTTTACAAAAAAATAAACCCTGTTTTTTAGCGAAAATAAAACAAGAAAATTAAATATTTAATTGTTTAGATAATTTTGACTATCTGAATAACTAGAGAGTGCTGTATGTTGAACTTTAGTGAGAATTTTTTTTTTGAACCATTTAAATTTTTTTAATGGCAGCAAATAATCACACTGGTGGTCCTCAGGGGTCAAAAATGTCCCCACTTCATTTGACTGTTTTTTAAAGTAAAAAGTATAAATTGTCAATCAATTCAGTGTTACACCTTAGTTTTACTTAAGACCAACACATTAAAACAAAATTTACTCAACATTTTACATTTTAGGGCCACCAGACCTTCTTTACAAAAAATAAACCCTGTTTTTTAGCGAAAACAAATTGAGAAAATTAAATATTTAATTGTTTAGATAATTTTGACTATCTGAATAACTAGAGAGTGCTGTATGTTGAACTTTAGTGAGAAAGTTTTTTTTCAAGCGTTTGAAAATTTTTAATGGCAGCAAATAATCACACTGGTGGTCCTCAGGGGTCAAAAATGTCCCCACTTCATTTGACTGTTTTTTAAAGTAAAAAGTATAAATTGTCAATCAATTCAGTGTTACACCTTAGTTTTACTTAAGACCAACACATTAACACAAAATTTACTCAACATTTTACATTTTAGGGCCACCAGACCTTCTTTACAAAAAATAAACCCTGTTTTTTAGCGAAAACAAATTGAGAAAATTAAATATTTAATTGTTTAGATAATTTTGACTATCTGAATAACTAGAGAGTGCTGTATGTTGAACTTTAGTGAGAAAGTTTTTTTTCAAGCGTTTGAAAATTTTTAATGGCAGCAAATAATCACACTGGTGGTCCTCAGGGGTCAAAAATGTCCCCACTTCATTTGACTGTTTTTTTTAAAGTAAAAAGTATAAATTGTCAATCAATTCAGTGTTACACCTTAGTTTTACTTAAGACCAACACATTAAAACAAAATTTACCCAACATTTTACATTTTAGGGCCACCAGACCTTGTTTACAAAAAATACACCCTGTTTTTTAGCGAAAATAAAACAAGAAAATTAAATATTTAATTAAATTAAATATTTAAAAAAAATTTTTTTTTTTTTAAAAATTCTCACTAAAGTTCAACATACAGAGTGCTGTATGTTGAACTTTATTGAGAATTCTTTTTTTGAACCATTTATAAATTTTAAATGGCAGCACATAATCACACCTGTGGTCCTCAGGGCTCAAAAATGACCCCGTTTGCTTTGAAGCAACAAGTATAAAATATCATCCATCTCTGTGTTTCAAGGTTTTATTCAACTTTATTCCAACTCATTGCCTGACAGTTTTCTATATTTTGGCATGGTAGGAGGGCATGAGTCTGAGTGAAGGCAAACTTTCATGAGGACAAAGGCGTGTCCATATTTGACCCAAGTGCAGGAGGAAGCTCAGGTTTATTCCTCTGCACTGGTCCCATCATGGACAGCATTCTTTCTGCAGTTGCAGGCCAAGGGGCATATACAGTAAACAAGCTGTTACAGGTGATTGTTTTCTTTTGGAAACCTGCAATGTTAGGGACAACTCGTGTCCTGACTGCAGGACAGACGGTTTGCCATCGCACACGAGCATGTTCCATGTACAGCTGGACCTGCATCACATGCTGCCCATGTTTTTGTCTCAAAGTTCCCTGGTTTACTTGGATGTTCTGTTGGAGGGGACAGAGTCCTCTGAAGGGGACTTGGTGCTCATACAGTCACATCAGTACCAGGATCTTACATCACAGCAGGAGGAACACCCACTTGTGTTTCAAGTCAAGTCAACACCAACACACATCATACACCTCAAATGGGAGCACGTTTGTGTCATGAACGACGATCATCTATTGTGTCTTTATCAAGAAATTATGTCCTTTTTGTGCTTCTATGATTAATCTTGTGTCAGCATGAAAACTTCTCTACCAGACTCAGGATGTCATAAACTGGCCGTAGCGACTCTACTGGATGCACGGCAGTAAGAATCAACACACCCACATATGCCTACAGCTGCATTCGGTCCATTTTTCTTCCTCTCTTGTTGTCCCTCCTTGTTCATCATTGAGTTGGCTGTAGAGCAGGTCATCTGCTAATTGGATGGTTGTTGGTTCAATCTCTGTGTGCTCTAGTCTGGAGTTCTTACCAAGGTGTCCTTGGGCAAGTTACTGAACCCCAACTTGGTCTCTGATGCATCCATTGGCATGTGAACGTTAAAAAGCAGAATACAAGCAGAATACACTGTGTATAATGCTTTCAGTACTCGAGTAGAAAAGCCACTGAAGGAGTATGGGACCTGGCACATGTGCTTGGACTGTGGTAGATCATCTTTCTCTGAGGCACATGAGAGAGTCAGGCATCGTCTGTCACTGGGAAGGTTAGAAGACCAGATCAGTGTTTCCTCACGTTACTGCAAATATTCCTCTGTCTCAGCTGATTCCTCTTTCCTGCTTGATTCTTTGTCTTCATCATAATTGAAATGGATGATGTGTAGTCCTCTGACACATCTTCTATTTCAGTTTCACATTCTGAAAATTCAAGAAACTTCAAGAAGCCCAGTCACTTTCTCTCCAAGCTCCTCAGACTACCATGTCCTGGATGCCTGAGAACCTACTTGAACATAGTTCAGATTCTTCATCACTTTTCTTCACTTCATAGCCTTCTTCCACTTCTGCAGGTGGCTGATGTGCTTTTTCAGAGAAAGGGTAGCATGTGCTCTAAATATTGACAATATTTTCTATATCTTCTAACCCTGGATCTTCCTGAACATTGATTCTCCCTCCTCATTATACTAGAGGACAATATGTGCTTTGTCCTACTGGTCATTGCTTTGCACAACATGGTAAAAAAAAGTATGCTCATCAAAGTATGCAAATCTCCAGTGCAATGGAGGCTTTTGAGGATACTTTCTGTGTATGTATTATTGTAGAGTCTACCTTACAATACGAAACACTTTGATGCGGCTGTTGTTGTGATTTGGCGCTGTATAAATAAAATTTCATTGAATATAGAGCACCTGCCTCCTCATTGTGCTGCCTGTTGTGGTTGTTATGACCAGTGCTTGACCCCACACATCAGTGATCCAAGATCAAAGATGTTTGAAAACAGTATGGTGTGAAAATACGGCTCTTTGCAACACTTTGTACTTTGGGGTCATTTTTGTCCACGAGGGCCATCAACGTTATAAAATTCAATAAAAACCACATAAATAAATCAAATTACTTGAAACTTATTACAATCATTCATAGTATAGTAATGAATAACTTCTGTTATTTTCAGCCCATTTGATGAATAACAAATACATTTTTGATAGCAAAAGATTTCTTTAGAGGACAAAAATGACCCGTGGACCATTAAAGAACCCATAGGTGGGAATGTGAGTTGTCTGTCTCTGCGTGTTAGCCCTGCGACAGACAGGCGACCTGTCCAGGGTGCAGGGTATGGTAGCTGGAATAGCAACATACCCAAGGATAAGCAGAAGAGAATGACTGATATGATGAAACTGGGATTTTGTTACACTTAATTATTGCAAACAAAACTAAAACTATAACTGAAAGTAATCAAAACTAAACTGAAACTAAGGATTTTCAAAAAAATAAAAACTAAACTAAACTAGCAAACAATTGGTAAAAACTAATTAAAACTGATATAAAATTGAAAATCTGAAGTCAAAACTAAATAAAAATAAAAACTAATGAAAATTGCAAAACTATTAAAACCCTGTCAAGCACTTTTCATCAAGCTCCCTCACCAGGCCTGGCTATAGGGTGGAGCACCGAGCAGGGTACACAGGTCCCACATACACAAACCAGCTTAAAGGATGCTGTTAATTGTGATAGAGCTTTCTCTTTTGTAATGTAGACCTACAATATACAATATACATATATATGTATATATAACCACCTTTTTAATATATTATGTTGTAACAAAATTAACTGTAGTCAGACTGCATTCTTTTTGAAAGTCTAATCACATCTCTGTTTTTAGTTGAACCTGATTAATATTAAGCTTTCGGTTTGATTAAGTACCCCTAGGTTTACTTAATCTAAGTACAAATTAAAGGATTTTTGAGTGAGATGATAATCAAATAATTAAACCCCAACATAATGTGGGACTGTGGGTGGCCTTTGAAGGTTTGAATCAAGTTCACTCTGGTGACACTCACTAAACAAGCTAATACCTTATACTGTATCTTGGAAAGTAAAACACAATTTAGCTGATCAGCTGTGGCAGAATGACTACAGACCCAAGTCCGATCACCTCATTTGGTTCTTCCTCTTAGGTAAGACGTTACAGTCTCAGTACTCCATCGTTTGGTGCCCAGCAGGAATTGTTGTGTTCGGTCAGTGGCTTGATACGCACAAAATGCTGCAGACTCCAGTCCAAATTGAATTAGTCAAAGACCCAACTTACAACTTAATCAGATACAATTTGAGACCACTAATTAAGAGGAATAATTACATATGCCCGTCCCCTGTGGGGCAGAGTACTCTTAAGCGTGTGTTTTAGAGGAACTGTTATTAATTATGGTGGATAAGGACTGAAATTATTATGGCTTTCTGCGTAGTTATGTCAAGTGTGGCGTGACTGAGGAAATAATTGTTTTGATCTGCTCTGCTGCGTTCAAAATCTAAAGTTAGTCTGATGAACAATTTAGAAACATTATGCTCCAATTGTGTTCTTTAAGTTCTACTTCAAAGCTATCTCTTGGATGGAACAGAAAAGTTTCCTTCCCACCCCCATCTGCTTTTTCTGCTCGTTATTTTAACTCCCTAATCCAGGGCTATATCATTCCATGACAAGGCCGGATCTACACTGAATCCCTAATGTGTTTGAGTGAACCTCATCTGGATTGGAGGAACTAAAACGTAGCACTTGGTCAGTATCTTCTATTGCTACATTATTTATGTTAGCCCTTGTGATTATCCTTCATTCAAATTTATTATTTAAAAAAATATATCATTATTACATTTGAGGCAAGTAAAATCAGTTCAAATCACAGAGACTGACTGAGCATACACCTTTGACTAATACTTATGAAGTCAGTTTTTTAGAAACAAATAAACCATACTGATTTCAGCAGTTAGTGTGGCTAATCAAGTATGTAGAGTCATGTGGCGAAGAAAGTTTTCACAGCATTACACTGGGTCCTGTGTGTGGTGGCTTTGTAGGGGAGACCAGGTATGGTTGTAACACCATCAATCTTGCCAATCAGGAATGAGATAAAAGCCATATGGTCATTTCAGTGTTTGCCCACTTCCATTCCCGATTTCACATGGTGCTTGCCATGGCTGGAAACAACTGCGTGTAGATTTTATTGAGAAAAAAAATTTTTTTTTTTGATCAGCACAAAACTTTGTTTAATTCTTAAGCAATTGGAGATAAAATCATATGACTTACAGTATAAAAAATTAAAGTTTCTTAGGTAAACTCTGATACATTTCCCCCCTGTTAATTTTAAGTCTCTATGTTAATACAGTTAGTTAAACTATGACTGACATATATGACTCATATGTTTTTTAAAGTGCTACAACCATCCCCTTCCCCAAAGTATAAATGTTTTATTTATTAATTTTAATACTTTTACAGCATGCCTAGGCAGTGGAAAGGAAAGACTGCTAGAGGTGTGTCTGCTGATATTGTTTTTAAAGCATCTGATGAGGTCTCAGACAGGGGCGATTCTAGGATCAGAGCTTTGGGGGTGCTGAGCACCCAGAGAGCTGCCCAGTCAGGCAAGACAAACTTTACTCATCACGATGAGACTTCTTCCCTGTCTCTGTCAGTCCCTGCATCCTTAAATGTCTCCAGTTGTCCCGAGTTCCCTGTGACTGTCTCCTTAGTGCATTTAAACCCCTGTTCCTCCCTGTCCTCATCGTCTGCTGTCTTCGTCTCCGTTATTAGTCATCATAATTTTACCATCTCTGTGCAATTCTGCAAATTTCTTTATTAAATCATTAGATTCTTAAATTCATCAAGTCTCTCTCTGCCTGGGTCCTCGTCACAAAACATGACATCACTGTTTTGTACATTTTAACACAATTTAATCCCCACATTTGTGAAAGAAAAGCAAACCACCTTTTTAAAAGTCTGTAACAAAACCATCAAATCTGATAAAGGTTATTTAAATGCTGCAAACGAAGAATGGATTGGAATTTTAAAAAAACAACATATCCTAACCTTAATTACTGGGGAAGAATAATGAATGATGATCATAGTGAGTAAGAAGTAAACTGAGTGTATTTTTTGGACAGAGATTCACTTTTAATGTGTATGTATAATACAATAGAGATATATAAAAAATACACTCCAAAAATAGAGTCCTTGAAATGTACAAATGTACAAAATATTGATTAAAAGAATTATAAAAATAGAGGCAACTTTGCCTATGGTACAATGTATGAAAAGATCTTTATTGCAGATTACCATAGAACCAAGTCCGCCAGAGCTTATATTATATTTTTACATGCTGTAGTGCCATTTTTGGGAGCATTTCAAGTTGATATACATCAATACAACCATTATAGCCCAAACTCTAATAATATTTATGCATTAAGTGCATAGTAATTACATACATTGCAAAAAAAGTGCAATAAACTACAAAAAAATTGAAAAACGTTTTTGTTTTTTTAACACATATTTCTAGTTAGAGAAATTTAAGAGGCTTATCCTTAAAAACTGTAAATACAAAAAAGTTGCACATAATAGTTTCCCACCACAGGAAATTTATTTTGAGTGTCTTCATAGTTGTATTTTTGAAATACACTAATTTTTATATACTGCAGGAAAAACGCAAATAAATATTATAATGCAAATTTGCAGAAAAACCAGCATATGCATCAAAATAAACTATTTCCAGCAGTGCAATATGAGTCCTAAGCATCCCAGAAACGACACAGAAAGTCATAAAATCAAACATAACTTTTAAAAACACCACTATAGGCTCATAAGGCCCTGATGGTAAAAAACTAATTTCCGCAAAATGATTTCACTGATCGGATCGGCAAAGCGTGTTTCTGGAATTTTATGTTTTTGTTGCTGCAAGTGCTTTTTATGCAGTTTTTGCAAAGCTATATGTGGAAGGAAACTGTGACCTAGGACAAGCTGATGGCATAAGATGTAAGTAAAACTCCTCCGGTTTCATATGCAAAAAAAATTATTGTGCTAGCTTACGTGGTTGCAGTGCTACCGAAATTTAAAAATAGTTACGCAAAACGGAGCGTGCCTGCTCCGACCGGCTTTAACGTTGTCTTCCCAACAGTTTCACTAACATCTACACTGGATGGCCAGGAAGCGTTCACGATGTCTTCTCGGGCGCTTCTCCGGTGCTGATAATTGGCGTCTGTCTTCTGTCAGTGACGTAAAAGATGGTTCTCTAGCATATCAAGGACTATCTCTCCACTCCGTTACATATTCCATATGTATGGGGTACGACCCCCCTTGGTCGTGGCATGTGGATATTTCTTTAAGACACTCCGGCACGCCCGGCTATGCCCCACAGCTCACATATAAAACAGCTGCAGACATGACACCGGTGATCTCCACTTGTGTTGTGTGTGTGTGTGTGTGTGTGAGTGACTTGAGAGTGCTGTTTGTATGTGCGTCCGTCAGGAGCATGCTTCGGCATCCTCCGTGGGTGCTGCCTCTCCCCTGGTATTCCCCTGGTAGTCCCTGTACTCCCCTGGTAGCCCCGGTATTCCCTGGTGTTCCCCGATATTCTCCTGGTATGCCATTGTATCCCTGAGCTTGGTTCCCCCTAGCTGGCCCTTTGCTTCCCCTTGGTTGATCTCCCTTCCCCGGCTTATCGCCTTGAAAAAAAAAGGCTTATGCGCCCGTCGGACCACGCTGTGTGGCTGCTGGCTAGCGAATAGCTCGGCTACAGTGAGGAAACACAGCAGGGACACGGCTTCAGCATTCAAGCATACACTGAAAAAAATGCAATAGGGTGGTTGTTGAATTTGCATAGAATTACTTCATATATCCAGCATGACTAATTTAAATTTCACATCTAAACATATTTTTGTCTTTTAATTTTCACATATTCTTTAAGAATATTCATTCTTTTAGAACAAATCATGTTGAAAAGAAACAAGTTAGTCGTGTTTTATCCTCAAGCTCCGCCCCCTGGAAAGGAAAAATCGGCTGCACTGTCCGCCATTTTTGTCTCTCGCTTTGGAAAATCTACTACCATCTGGAGTTTTACACTTTTTTTTTTTTTTTTTTTCTTGGCCTGTCCCGTTTGGCTCTTTTGCCATCAGAATTGTTGTCTAAAGGCAAAGAAAGATGCCCAACGGATTTACTTTACCAAACTGACCATCCCAGCCTTGCCGTAATAGTCCATTTGATTCACCTTTTATTGTTTATTTTATTTTCACTTACTGAATACGGGACAGACTTGACTGGGGGAAAGAAGGGGAGAAAGAAAGAGGGAAAGAGAAACAGCTGAGAAGAGGGACGGGGGAGAAGGGCAAAAGACAAAAACCAACAGAACGGGCAGAGAAAAAAAAATGCATATATCAATCACCTGGATCACCTGCTGAGAAAGAAAAAAGAAAGCAAGCAGAAGAGAACAAGAGTAATAGAATAAACAACATCACAATGATATATGGGAATATGACAGTAAATACTAAATGTTAAACATTATTGTGCAGCACATAAGATCAACAGAACACAGTGTGCTTTGAGGTAGGAGCCAAAAAGGGTGTAGTTTGTGGGTGTGATCACCCGTGTGTACACCTGTGAGCATGGACGCGCTTGTTTTTTGTTTTTTTAAAAGGTTCCTTCATGTAATAATCTGCTAGAGGGTGTGGGGGGCCCACAGCCCCGTCCTCCAGGGCATGAAGCAGGTGTGGAGGAGATCAAAACTCCAGACATCCAGAGGCCCCCAGAACACAAGAGACCAAGGAAGACCAACAGAGGGGCAGCTGCGCCACTGTCCCGGAAAGAGCTGAGGAGAGTCCCAGATGAGGGCTCACTCAGCAGCCGCGGAGCAGAAGCCAGGGGGAGTTGCAGTGATGCGCCCGTGAGCTCCGCCGGTAGCCAGCTGCGCCTGAGTGACCGAGCCCCAGGCCGAGAGGCCGGGGGCACCCCACCTCCGAAGTGGCCCGAGCGAGCCCCAGGCTCCAGGCCCCGATAAGCGGCCGCCAAGGAGTGAGCCGGTGTGTACCTGGACGCCCATCCCCGGACACAAAGAACCACCAACGCACCGATGTCTGAGGGGGTCCGCCACTGGCAGGGGAAGTGGTGGTAGGGGGAGATAGGCCTCCAAACCTTGGAGGGCCTGAGATGTCCCCAGAGAGGTGGCGCCTGACACCCAACCTGACATATAGACACAGACATACAGGCACACACAGATACAAACATCCATTCCCACCCTCATGCTCTCATATGCACTTACTCCACACTCAACCAACGTGGAGACAGACATAAAGAGACGTTGTACACACGATCACACTCCCCAAGCATACTCTACAAACCGGGTCTAGGTGCCCCCGCCCCTGGAGGGGGGGACTGCACCCAGACCCAGGTGGTGTTTCCCTTTTCCCTGCGGTGGGGGGAGGCAGACCGCCCCGACTCCGCAGCAGCAGGAAGGCTCCACACTCCAGACCGCAGTCAGACAGCCAACTCCTCCTCCTAGTCCTAGCCCCCCTGCTCCAGCAGGTCGCAGAGAACGGGGGTGAGAGAAGACTCCAAACCTCCCTCCACCCGCTCATTGTAATGTTGATGCATGTGTGTTCTAAGGTGCATTTAAAACCCAGGAGGGCTTGGAGCTACCTGCCAGAGAGCAGCAGGTAAGCGCATGGTCCCTCCTGCTAGCCCTCAATGTCTACGTGTATTTAAAATTGAGAGGTGGGCAACAATGCCAGGGGTGGGGTGTACACCCTGATGGTACTTTGGACTCCGTGTATCGTGCCCACCCCCAAGATCCTATATGTATGTGTAATGAGAGTGTGAGTAATGTGAATGTCTAAGTTGTGGGATAAAATTGAGGCAGAGGCAGCCAGAAGGGGACAGAGGGGGGGGTAGCCTCCTCTGCACCCTGGTGACATACCCCTACTCCAAGGCCCTGCATGTGTGGGTGGTTATGGTGGAGCGGGAAGAGGGAGGCAGCTGGAGATGGGGAGGGAAGGAAGGGAGGGGCAAGTGACCCCTCCCTGGGGCCAGCTCCCCCGCTGACCCCAGTAGGCACCCCCATACTCCGCGACCCGCCAGGGAAAGGGGGCCCAGGCCCATCCAGAGCGGGCCCAGTGCAGCAGCGCCGCCCGGCCCCACAGAGCCCGGGACAGTCCACCCAACCCCACCACAGAGAAAACTGCACCCACCCCACCATCCACTCATCTTCCAGACTACATAAGACAATAAACACCCAGGCTGAGATCTTCCTCCACCTCTCCTGTATCTCCCCCTCCTGCAGAGGGAGCTCCTGAGGAGAGGAAAGCTCCTGCAAGATGTGACAATCTCCCCCACCAGTCGAAGAGCCCCCCAGGTGGCTCGACGCACCGGCGGCACCCTGCTCCAGGGCTGGGCCCCCATGCACCCACCCGCCCACAACCCCGGCAACACACCAACCAGGACCCAAGCCCCCGAGGCCCGGTCCGGGTCCCAGCCCAGAGACGGAGCGCCCCCAGAACCTCACGCCCATCCCGGACCCACCCAGGGGCAGCCAGGCTACCAAGTCAGTAACCCACGTCCGTCAGCACAGACCCTCCCCTAGCCCCGCTGCACGCAGCCGCGAGGAAACAGTCACCGGAGAGCCAACAGAGCCCCTAACCGGACATGACCGCTACCCCGGGTTGAGCCCCCCAAGGAAGATGCCTCCGGGGAACCCCCCGACGCCCTAACCCTGTCCCTACCCCCACACCAATCACAACAGTGAAGGCGGGACCAAACTATGACCCCCCACCCCCACTAGGTGATGGAGCTGATCAAAGGAGCCCAGAGCAATTGATCTGATGTGGTGGCAGAGGCTGTATCAAGACTAATGTAATCTAATAGATAATTTCTATATTGGTTAGAATTAAGATTATTTTTATTTTTCCAGTTCATGAGGACTGTTTTCTTGGCTATGCATAGGGCAGTGAAAACCATATGGGCGATATTCTTTTCTGAAGTGACATTATCTAAGCTGCCCAACAAACACACTAAGGGGGAAGTTGGAATGTTACATTTCAGACACTTCAATAAGTCTTCACATATCTCGCGCCAAAACTTCTGAACTGGTGGACAGAACCAAAGAGCGTGGATATAATTGTCCGGTGAATTGGTTTGGCAGTGTGAGCAGTTGTTGGTAGACGTAAAGCCCATCTTGAACATCCGATGACCTGTATAGTGCACTCTATGTAATATTTTGTATTGAATTAATTGAAGACTGGGATTTCTAATTAGATGAAAGGTTTTTAAGCAAATCTGAGACCAGAAGTTTAGGTCTAAGTTAACTGATAAATCCGCTTCCCATTTTGCAATAGGAAGTGATATTGATTCATCTGTTTTAGAAAGCATTCTGTATATTTTGGATAGTAATTTGGGGGGTTTAAGAGTAAGAAATTGAACCACACTTGGTGGTGTTTGTAGTTCAACTTGACCCGGTTTAAATTTCTTTTTTACTATGGATTTAATTTGTTGATATTCTAAAAATCTTTTCTTGTTGATCCCATATTGTGTAACTAGTCCGTCAAATGAAATAAATTCTTTTCCTTCTAGTATATGTTCTAAATATTTGATTCCTTTATCACTCCAATCTGAAAAGTTTATCATATTATTGTTTTGTAATATGTCAGGGTTGTTCCAGATAGGTGTACGTTTGCATGGGATTAATGAAGACGCCGTCAATTTTAGAAACTCCCACCATGCTGTCAGAGAAGAGCTGATGTTGATGCTTTTAAAGCATTCATGTCGTTGGATGTTTGAGCTGATAAATGGTAGGTCTGAGATCTCTAGATTATTGCAGAGTGCTTGTTCTACATCTAGCCAAGGTTCATCTAAGAGGGTGTGTTTTAGCCATCCTGAGATAAACTGAAGCCTGTTGGCTAAGAAGTAGTGCTGAAAGTTAGGCAGTTCTAGTCCTCCTTTATCCTTGGTCTTTTGTAGTGTTTTTAAGCTTATACGTGGGGGTTTATTTTTCCAAAGGAATTTGGACATACATGAATCTAGAGATCTGAACCAATCTTGTGGCGGTTTAGTTGGGATCATTGAGAATAAATAATTTATTTTTGGTAAGACCATCATTTTTATAGCGGCAACCCTTCCCATGAGTGATATGGGTAGACATTTCCATCTAGCCAGATCATCTTCTACCTTCTTTAAAAGTGGGATATGGTTTAATTTAGTTAGATCTGCAAGCTTGGGAGAAACATTAATACCTAAATATTTTATATTTCCCGATTGCAGTGGTGTAGAAGAGGAATTATGGAAGGAGCAATTAATCGGTAGGACTGTAGATTTTGACCAGTTAATTGAGTAATCTGATATTCTTGCAAAAGAGTTTATCAATTCAATCACCCCAGAGATATTGGTTTGTGAATTTTGGAGAAAGAGTAACACATCATCCGCATAAAGGCTGATTTTATGTTCCACGTTCTTGCATTTTATGACCTTAATTACTGAATTCTGTCTAATTGCTGCTGCTAGTGGTTCAATAAAAATTGCAAATAGTGAAGGGGAGAGTGGGCATCCCTGCCTGGTGCCCCTCAAGAGACAGAAGCTGGAGGATGTCTGGTCATTTGTTCTAACACAAGCTGTTGGGGAATTATATAATATTTTTAACCAGTTTATGAAAGAGGATCCAAAACCAAATTTGTGTAAAGTTGCAAATAGAAATTTCCAGTTAACTCTGTCAAATGCTTTTTCTGCGTCTAAAGAGAATATTGTAGTTTCTAGGTTTTTACTGTATGAGTAGTCTATCAAATTAAGTAATCTACGTGTATTTGTTGATGAGTGCCTACCTTTTATGAAACCAGTTTCACCAGTTTTACACTTGAAGGTAAATAAGATTTTAAAGCTAACACACCAGTGAGAAAGAGTGTAGACCCTTTATATATGTGGACTTTTACTGGGGTGTTGTTATTTTACAGGTATGTGGGCTGTTTATCGAAAACCATGAAAGGCTAATGTTAGGCTCCAGTTAGCTAATGGTAACCGAAATTATGCGATAAGCAAATTAGTAATTAACATATATAATGTGAGTTAATATTGTTTGTATATTCTTTCAGTCTAAATTACCAGACTATTACAAACTTGCATCGGTGTCTGTAGTAAGTGGTGGTACCTGCAGTGTCTTAACCATTAAACCAGCTAATGTAGGGCCGGGATATGACTAGTTTGTTGAAACATGTCTGCTGCCAATGTGACTGCTCACACACGGTAACATTACCAGCACATAGCCACAGCCGCTATAAACATGCTGAAAGGTCAATCTAGCTTCTGTAGTCAGCAGCTGGAAGACTCAACACAGACCCAAGATTCAGTGTAACGGTTATCTAAATGTTGTGTGTCCTGTTTGTAAGCCCAGAAAAAGAAATTAAATAAAATGACGACCTTGAGCTTCAAGCTAATGTAAGCGCAATGCTATAGCATAAAGCGACTAATGCAATGATGAGGTTGTTAAATTAGTAAAAATACAGTAAATATATCCAACTTGAATCATTTATATTTTTGGTCTAAACATAATTAAGTCTCACGCCTTTCACTTGTTTTAGAAGGATGTTCAGTCTTTTAAAACCAGTCATATCAAAATAACAGAAAATAGTTATGTTTTCTGTTGAAACTCCACCCCCCCCCCCCCCCCCCCCCCCCCCCAGGGTGTGTTCTGCGAGGGAAAATTCACTATGACGGTCCGCCATTTTTTGTCTTCGCTTCGTTTACGTTTGGTGCTGAGCTTTACTTTGTCGAGGTAAACTGAAAACTACATGTTTGAGAGGAAACGAAGAGAACATCCATTAGATGGGGAAGTTTTTCTCATGAATTGCTGTTGAGCAACATAATGGAAAAAACAAGTAATTCCTTAAGTTAACTAACGATAATGCTAGCTTAAGCTGCGGGACAATATTATGTGCATTAGCTTTTTTTCAGTGTGTGTCCAGTCACATTCGCTTGTTTTTTCTCAGTGAATACAGACTAACAAACTCGTGTCCATTTAGTTAACTGGTTGTACCTAAAATGTTTTAGTTAAACAGTTAAATAAGCTAGTTTGCCATGGGGTGGGCTGTGTTGGGGGGGGTCTTCACTAAAGTCGGTTTATTTAGGGCATGACACCTATGCAGTACTCATTAGGAGAGGAAGTGCATGACGTGGGGCTTTATTTCATGTTCTGTGGCAGTGAATGTAATGTACTGATAACATGTTAAAGACACACAAAAACCCAACAAATTGTTTTAACTGATTTATAGAGAGACTGAGAGGAGGGCTTAAAGAGATAAAAATAATGACGATAGAAATATGTTAAATTTATTTTTTCTGTATCGATATATGGTGCTTATCCCTGCTGAAGGGCAGATTGGTGTTGCTTCAGAACAATTCTCTAGCGCTGTTATGTAGAGGTGTTACTGTTAAGGTTTTAATAACATTATTTTATTTACTAGTGAAGATTTGCATATGTTATCTCACATTCTGTAAGGTAAATTTTCTGGAAAAGTCAAATTAACTAATTTAACTAAGTATTAATGAAAGACCTTGATGTGTATATGACAATAATAGATGTAGTTTCTGGGTCATTTGGCAGAACTGCAAAATGGCCAGAAGGAGGCAACTGCTGTGGTTGCAAACAGGCTTTGGGTGGTATGGAAGTAAGGGCAACTATGGAACTGCTCAGCAACATGGGACCCATAGCTAATAAATAGTAATATGACAAAAAATAACAACTTTGTGTGGATGTAACCTTGTGAGATTTGAGATTTTGACAGCATTTTTATGTGACAACTTCTCTTTTTAGATAAATGCAGCGTTTAAGCGCATTACCACCATGCCACTGCAGTCCAGATTACTCTCGCAGATAGATGTGCTATCTGACAAACTAATAAAGGTGTTCAAAAGGCGAGGAGGACAAATAGGAAGAAGACTTCAGAACATTCTGGAGCCCACGGCCCAGGTAAGAAAAAAATTAATTTGTGTATACACTTTAGGGAAAATAATAATTTTAACAAAATGCTGCTTGTCACTCTATGCCAGGAGTATGTTGAAAATCACCTGGGATTTTCACAATTTACCATGGGTGCGTTTTTTTTTTTCTTCTTTTACCTGCATTAGAACTATGTGTGGAGTTCATAGTTGAACACCTCTCTATGCTCTGACAGTATTCTGCTTCTTTGCATGGAGATTTCACTTCAGAAATGCATTACCTTTTTAAGCATTCTGAGGACTCAAATCACATGCTGTAATGAATCCATTTTTGTTCACCTAATGTGTTAATGTTAACATTTTTTGGAATAGTGACACAGATTAAAATAAGATTTGGTATAATGTTCTTTAACCAGTGTTCTGTTTAATTAAATTTTGGAATTCTGCATTTTCTAGGCCACAGATGAAGCCATTATTCAACGATCTAATAAGGAAACAACCATGGGAATTTACATCATAAAGTCAAGAGATGCCAATGGCAGCCCTGAGGACATCCGGATAGTCCTTGAAGGCCAGAGAGTCTGGCAGGATTTGGATAACTATACCCTAGCAGCTGCAATGCTGTTTGGACTAATGTACACTTTGAACCTCACCTACCCACTGGAAAAGTATACCTTCGAGGTATTATAGAAACTGGTTATGGAGCTCAAAAGGAACAGCCTTTCAAAGAAGGCCCAGGTTTTCAGGACCAGACTGTACGATTGAACAGTTTTCCAGTTATGATGTGGGAACAACATGTTTACCTCTTCGAATATGTACCATCCTTTCTTTTAAGCCAGCACTGGTAAAGTTGCAGTACATAGTGAAACTTATTTTTCTGGCACTTTTCAACTTGGGGCCTTTATTACTGCAGTTTTCACTTTTCAAGCCATGGCTCTTTTAAAAAAAAATTAAAACTTTGAATTTCCATTTTTCTCAATGGAAATGGTGCCTTGCACCAATTTCACCAGTTTGCAATTTTTTTCCCAAGGTGCACCACTACAAACAGATTGCATCGTCTAGTGATTGTGATGTTTAGTGATAGAAGCAAGCCAATACTAATCAGTTTAGGTCTCTTGGTTGTGTGCCTGTGGGTTATAATGTTATTTTAAGTCTCTTCTTTGTGTCATTTTAATAATTACACCCCTGTTGCCATATTACCTTATGGCTCTTACATTTAAAAAAAACTATTTTTTACATAAGCGCGATGTCATAAGGCCCCACAATGTTGAATTCAACTTACAGAAGATAACTTTGAGGAATGTTGTGGAATGTTTTTCAAGAGATGCATTGTACAAATATGACTCATGTATATTTTGGAAGCCTGAATTGAAAGTCCGTTGTTACAACTGTGTAGTATTTTCAAAAATACAGGTCATTGTTCAAAAATGTTTTGCTTATTTCTTTGATTGAAGACAAAGTGTACAGTACATACAGTAAGATCAGCCTTAATTTAGTTTTATTTATTGAACACTCAATTACATATTAGATTATATATTATATATTAGAAATTTGTTATAAAATAAAATAAGCTTACCATAAAATAATCTTGTCAATATAACATATAGTAGTCCAGTACAATTAACACAAAAAGTTCATGTCTGATAAACAAGTGGTTTCTATAAATATTTGACCGGAATGAAAAACATAACAACAACATAAAAAAGTCATGTTCATGTTACCAGAAAAATGTGTGCAGGTATAACATAAAAAACTAAGGTTAACCAAACATAACTTAATTTCGTGCAACCGATTACAATAATTTTTTTACGTTTATCCCACTGATTATTTTTTTCAGTGTACACTGTCACCTGGGCATTCTGCAGTTCGGCTGCTATGTGTGTTAACACAGAGGGGATACAGCTTCAGCGTTCCAAGCGTTCGCTGTTGGCCTGCTTAACACTGTGGGGAATAAACAGTGGGGAATTATGCTACGGTTCGTGCCAGCTAATCGAAAGATTAGCCGGCCTGCAAGTAGCATTCCAGCCGGTTAGTCTGTCTGGCGTGTCGCTCACAGCTCGCGGGTTAACACAGCCAGCAGGGCTCCACTCGTAGCTCGGCTACATTGGGGAAATGAGTTCCAAGCATATGCTTTTGCCTGTCAGCACTGTGACGCAGGAGCTAATAAACAGTGAAAGGGGAATTCAGGTTGCGGTTAGTGCCGGCTACCTGTTAGTAATTCCTGGTTAGCGTGTGGCCCCGCCCCCTTGCTTGGTAGCAGAAGTATGGCTGCCCACACGTTGGGCTGTGCTAGCTAAAGTAGCTGACGCTTGCATGCACTGCTTTGTTGCCAGCACAAACTAGGCAGACCGTACTTGGTTTCTGAAAACATTACATGGCCTGCCCCTCTCCCTTCTCCTGCCTCCAAAATGAGAGAGCAGTCTACTATTGGGAACATGGCTGCCACTACTGTGACACCATGGGCTGGGTCCCCTCCCACACCTGTTGCTGATTTACTGCTGGCCCCTCCCACAGCATCCCTCCCATGGCTCCGCCTCTGTGAGGCCTGGGCTGGTGGAGGTTGACTGCCAGGTGGTGGATGTTGAAGAAGCTTCCATCCTCTCCTCCGGTGTTGCCCAACTGTCCCTGGGCAGGGGAGGACTCGGAGCCTAGGCTCAGCTGTCATCCTTTGAGTTGGGCCTAGTGGCCAGCAATGCTGCAGGCTGTGTTCCCCTGGCCTATTGCCCGCGCTTCGCTGGTTTTATACGCCAGTCGGACATAGCTGCGTCTGACGGCTCGGCCGTAACCGTACGATTTAATGAGACATGACCATTCAAACAGCAGTCGCTTTCTAAAACATCAGATGTGTATCGGATTCAGTACCACATACGAAAGTGACCCATATCGGATTTGTGCTGTTCACACTGTCATACCATGATTGGATATGGGTCGCATAGGGTCAAAAAAGTTGGATTTGATGCGCTTTCGCCTGCAGTGTGAACGTAGCCAAAAGGAACGTGGAACAAAACTTGAATTAACAAAAAGCGAGCCATTTAATGATGCTGGTAAGAGGTACAAACAAAGGGCAAGACAAACTGAAGTAAAACTAACATTAACCTAAACTGGGAGAACTAAACAAACAACATGAAAAACCTAGACATGAAACCTAGAAACATGACATGGAGAACATGACGTGAATAACAGACGACCTGACAAAGATTGAACAGAAACACACAGACTAAATACACACAGGGGTGATTAGGGGAAGTGGAAACACATGGGGAGCATGTTACACTAATCTGACATAACGAGACAAAGGAAGCAAAGCTGACTAGACTGACATAGGACAGAGACCGTCAAAATAAAACAGGAAACAGAATGGAAAGCTTCACAAGAAACATAACAGACCCATGTCAGAGACCAGAATCGTGACAGTATCTGTAGTGTTATGAAAGTTTGTTCTATTAAAATAAATTACACACCTACACACACCAGAGTGTGTTTGAGTTATGGTCAGTCACTGAGAGACAGAGACAGACACAGTTTTTTTATTCCAATATTCCACCTTTTTAAAGTCTGATGTGGACTCTTCTTTTGTCTAATTGCTACAATTCTCCTCAGCGTGTGTTATAACTCACCCCAGTAGTGGGGTAGGTGACCCCACAGGTTGTTGTATTTAACTCTAACATAAAAGGAATGTGGTGTTCTTACAGGGCTTTGAATAGATACAATTTATAGGAAACAAATGTGGATATTTTGTGTAAAAGTTGGAAAACTCTGGCACAAAAATTAATTAATTTACAGGTGTTGAAGCAAAAAGTGTTACAACCATACCCAGTGTACAATGTAACAACCCTTATTATCAGAATCAGAATCAGAATACTTTATTGATCCCTGGGGGAAATTATTTTTTGTTACAGTGCTCCATTTTAAACCAACATTAAGACAAGACAGACAATACACTAACTAAGAATAGTACAATATATACATATATATACATACATACATACATAAGTCATTCATAGATAAATAGTTGGAAAAGAAACATGTGTAGTTGTAGCAGCAAACAGTGTGTTAAGTGGATGCGTTGTACAGGGAGATGGCCACAGGCAGGAATGATTTCCTGTGTCGTTCAGTGGTGCTTTTCGGTAATCTCAGTCTCTCACTGAACGTGCTCCTGTGACTGACCAGCATGTCATGGAGTGGGTGGGAGGTGTTATCCAACATTGTCTTTATCTTGGACAGCATCCGCCTCTCCGACACCACCTTGAGGGAGTCCAGCTCCATCCCCACAACATTGCTGGCCTTACGGATTAGTTTATTAAGTCTGTTGGCATCTGTGACCCTCAGCCTGCTCCCCCAGCATGCAACAGCATAGAGGATCGCACTGGCCACAACAGACTCATAGAAAATCCTCAGCATTTTCTGGCAGATGTTGAAGGACCTCAGTCGCCTCAAAAAATAGAGACGACTCTGGCCCTTCCTGTAAAGTGCTGTGGTGTTTTTAGCCCAGTCCAGTTTATTGTCAATGTGTACTCCAAGGTATTTATAGTCCTCCACAATGTCAACACTGACCCCCTGAATTGAAACAGGGGTCAAGTGTTTCCTGGTCTTCCTGAAGTCCACGATCAGTTCCTTGGTCTTTGCCACGTTGAGCTGCAGATGATTCTACTCACACCACGTGACAAAGGAGTCGACCACAGCCCGGTACTCTGTCTCTTATTGTGGTATAGCACTGATAGGGGGTGTTGCCCTACTATTGTAGTAGTTGGGTGGAGCCTCCTAATGTACGGACAGAGTAGAGCCGTGGAGACCTGGCTTGTGTGGTCTTATTGCTAACAATGAATAAAGGTCTGTTGTTCAATTTAACTGATTGGCTTCGCCGCTGATGACCGCTGGACCTGCTAGCCGCTCCTTCTTCGTCAGACTGCTGTTACAACCCTACTCATTATTTTCATAGGAATTAAAGGGGTAAGATGTTGCTAATCAAATGTACGACAAGGGTCGACTTCCGTCAGGATCATTTCCAAGGCCTGCTGAGTGGTGAGTCTTCTCTGCATTTTCTTTCCTTGGAGAGGAGGTCCGTACACCAGAGGATTCTTCAGGGCGATGAATTTTCTTTCCTTGGAGAGGATTCTTCAATGAAGATTCTTCAATGAAGGAGTAGGCTAAGTGCAGTGTATATATACCCTTCGGACACAACCCTCCACACCGAGCCCTGGAAAAAGGGCCACGTGTCAGGTCAAACACAGATGCAAAAAAAATCAGGCCACTGTGCGATGTGTTCACTGCTACAGGTACACATGTGGTAAATGCAGACGACAGATACCGTGGCAGTGCCAGGATTGTGAGTGATTGCTGAAAATGTTGAAATGTACTCACTCACTTTTTATCATTATTTGTAAATATGTGTACAAATGGTTGGTTTTTTGTACTGTTTTCATCAATAAATGTCAGCAACAAAGGACATACAAAGGACATGTGTTGATTTCTCCCTAAGATGGCAAACTGAAACACTCCACTCCCCCACCCCCTCAATCACTCACCCCCACTCCCCTCCCTCCAGAATTCCTAGGTAACAACCTAATATACATATGGATGACTCCAGCATTTGACTGACTGCTCTCCGGCTTTTAAAGGTAGAAACGCAAAATGATGACTCCGCGGGGGTCTAAGGTAGAAAACCAAAATGACTGCTCTCCGGGGGTCTAAGTGTTAACTGATCAATAGCAAGTCTGAGTACCTCTATAAAAGCAGATGTTTTGGCAGTTTGTTGGTCTAGAGCATTCAGGTGTGTGTTAAAAAAATGCCACAAAACATCCCAGCAAATTCTGTCAGATTGTGCAAAGCTCAGAGAAACTGCAAACAACCCAAGATCTACATCTTGGACTCTACAGGCCTCATTTAGCATGTTGTATGGGCAGTTATTTCTGCTAAAGGTGGCTCTACAAATTACTGAAATATGGGATGTACTTAGCTGAAAGCTTTGTTCACATGACTGTAAATAAAAAAATAAACCCTGTTCTGTAAGAGAATGTGGAACATACAATGTGTAATTACAGTCCCCAACATTTCTATTATATTTGGCTTTTTATGCATGTTGAATAATATTTTTTTTCACACAAAAGCATGTCACCTGTGTCATTTACCAGTGAACATCTCCAAACTTATGTCTGTAAAGTGGAAAATGTGATTAGTTTAGTTACATACCACAGCCTGACATGACAGTAAATCGTGGATACCAACACCACCGGCACAACAAGACGCACAGGTTGCAGTATACATGATCTGTGTGAAGAATTAAATTAGTAATGTAACAAGACATAACATAGACATGCTTTTCTCATCACACATAATTGGTTCAGGCATATACTCTGTTATGTGCTCATAACATTAAGACTTGCAGAATGAATGTGTCATTTGTAATTCACAGTGAGATGGACGTTTTCTTTATTAAGCATGGCAAGATAAGGTGCAAGTCTTGTCATTTCACACAGCAGTCTCAAATGCCTAAACTTATAATGCTGACAGTTGTACTCTTCTTTGCTTATTTATATTATTTAATTTTAATATATTTTTCAGTCTATCATGTCTTTACCTGTAAGCAGTGCAAAGAGGGGAAAGAGAACAAATGAAAGGATGAGATAAAGAACCGATAACCATCAGTACTTCATAGATGACACATTGGTATGGGTACTGTAGATACAAGCATCTCCTTCCTGCTCTTGAGTGCCATTTCACATACACCTCTGTTCGAGCACAGAGCAATCAATAGAATCAAACAGATAAGAGCTCTCTTCATCTGATAAGGCTCTCTAAAATCAGAGGGATTTACCTAAAGGCTAATCATTGAACTGAGCCACTCAGGGAATTTTTAGATATACCAGTGATGATATGCAGTTGCCATGCTTTTTTTTTGTTTATACCTTTTGTGTATACTTTTAATTTTCATGACAGGAATGCTATATTAATTAAAAAGAACTGCTTGATATTGTCATTGTCCTTTTTGTTGCAGAGGTTCTAATTTGTTAGTATCCCATATGGAAAAGATATATATAAATCTTATAAAGTTTTTATCTGTCTTGCTGTATGAAAAGCATATAAGAGTGAAAACAGAAATAAGATCCCTTGAAAAATTATATAATGAAACTTGTATGTTTTGGATACTTACTAAAACAATGTATGAAAGTAATGAGAAAGTGGCCACTTTCATGAGTAAATCATGTAAGCCTTATATGATTTACTCATGAAAGTGGCCACTTTCATGACTAATCACAATGTAAAGCACCTTGAGGCAACTGTTGTTGTTATTGTTGTTGTGATTTGGCGCTATGTACTGTGAATAAAATTTAATTGAAATTGACCAAATGCTGTCCAAATATTATCCATTTCAAAAGCTTCAAATTATAATTAGTATCTACCAAAGCAGATGGATCAGAAATAGTTTATGTATTTCTCTTCTACAGTGTATCTTTTATCCTGTCTTCCATCCCTCATCCCTAACCGCTCGAGGCAGATGGCTACCACCACCAACCCCCCCCCACCCCAAACCTGATTCTGCTGGAGATTTGTTCCTGTTAAAAGGAGTTTTTCTTTTTCACTGTCGCCATGTGCTTGGAGAGGGGGTGAAGGGGTCATTTGTTGGAGTTTTCTGTCAATATAAAGCTCCTTGGGGTGACTATTGTGATTTGGTGACATGTAAATAAAATACAATCTATTTTATTTTTATCTGGGCTTATATTAGGAGTCCTATGTCATGACTCAGTTAGGTTAGCATGGCCAGTTTGTGAACCAGACCTTACAAGGTCACTGCTCCATCACTGTGAAACACACACATACGCACAGAAAAAACAGATAGCACCAATAAAATCTCTTGCACTTCTGGATAACTGCATATTTCACTGCCACCCAGCCAACCATTTTCTTTTGCTTATCCAATTCAGGGGGGCTGGAGCCTATCCCAGCTCCATAGGGCGAGAGATGGGGTACACCCTGGACAGGTCAGCCGTCTGTCACAGGACTAACACAATTTGTTAAATCCACTTATTGTCCGATCAATACACAAACACTGATTTACCAGGTGCTCAACAGTTTTGTGTTAAAAAAAAAAAAGATGAGGGTGATCTCTAGTTCATATAAAGACACAGAAGAGCATGAGAGTATGAGAACCAGAATAACTTGAACATTGCCACATCTGTTTTAATAAGCACTTTCAACAAACATAGAGACACACTGTGCATGTTCGCCTCATTAAATGCCTGAGATTCCTAACTAGTAGAATGGATAAAGAGTAAGATGTCAAGAGGTCTGTCAGTCTATATCTATCAGCGACTTTATTCCTAGCCTTTTCCCCAGAGATGATGATGATGGAGCGCCACTTTATTTTCCTCCATTCGGTTCTCTATTGTTACCAACAAATGTGTAATTTAAATAGCTGCACAACTCCAAGCCACTTTAGATCAATAAACATAAGAGACAAAAGATGCCACCGTGACTTACAGGTTGCTTTCATTTCTTTTTCAAAATCAATAGACTCCATTAGAAGAATGCTGAGGAATGAACTCATTACTACGAATTCTTCTAATCGATGCATAGTAAATTCGTTCGCGCAGGGGTTACAACTACCCTCAACCATAAATGTGTGGCAACTGTTCATCAAGGCTAGAGGGATGATCAGTGCACTGAACATGTCTCATGTCAGTCTGTGTGTCCAATTATTTGAGTGTGTCTGGGAATGACAGAAAGGAAGCCTTTTGGAAATGTGTGTGTTGTACTTTTGGAAGTTTATAGTGTTTAAAAGTAGATTTATAACTGGAGGTCACCAAACTGTGTCCACCCAGAGAAGAAACTCATGTCAGCCCTAATAAATCCAGAGGGTGAATTTCATTATGTTCAACCTTGTCACTGAATCTCAGCTGCTATACACTATAGTTATTATGAAACAGGGACAGACTGTGTGTAATCTTTAAAGTCAACTTAGTACATCGGCAAAAGATGAAAGCTCATGGTCAAGTGCATTTTGTCTCCCCACTTACATAAGCCTAAATGTTCCATTTATAACATCTGTCATGTATGCATGCATTTCAAATACAATATTTTCTCCCGACAGCATGAAAATGGCATTTGCTTGGCTGTGCAAAGCCTTGATTATGGTTTGTGTCCGCTTGGGTCCAAGTGATTTCGTCATCACAAGGTGAGTGTGAGGGTTCCTGTCTGGTTTTTGTGACCTTGTGGAGAATTTACATCACAATGCACCAACTATGCATGGGCCCAGGCAGCGGATTCAAGCAGACTTCAGCGAAGTATAACAGAAATGACTATTACCAGGCTGTCATGTCTGCAGCTCTCTGTGTCAGCAACCGATTATAATCAAGGCTAAAAAGTGCAATTTCAATGGGTTTGAGGAATGCTTCAAACATAGTGATAACCTTAACCTCAGAGACTCGCAGTCCATACAGAAAGTTTTCAGACCCTTTTTGCACATTTTTTCATCTTTAGAAATGAAGGCATAAAATGTTCTGTTTATGTTAGATTTCACCCTTCTCTTTGACTGATAAAGCATTTTTGGCACTATAGATAGCCTCGAGTTCTCCACAAATTTATCCTACAAGCTTAGTTTGAAACCGTTCTTTAAGGTTTTTTTTTTTTTTTTACAGAATCATTGCAGCTCAGCTAGTTTGGATGGGAAGTGTCTCTCCTGTGTTTTGTTCAAATATACTGTGGATCATTATCTTGTCATGGATGGGAAACGAGCACAAATCATTCTCTATGACAGCTGACAGGATTTTAAGGACTAGATTGTTAACATCAAAATACACTTTTCAAAAAAAGAAATTTAAAGGAACCCCTTTAAAACAGAGTATATCGTCAGGTCAGTTAACCTTTAGAAATATTGATCTGGCCAATCAGGATCTGGAAGGTAGGAGGGGGACGTTAATCAGTTTCAGCTGCTTTAGTGTTAATGAAATTAAGGGGCAACAATAAAACACCCCCAAAACAGGAATGTGTTTAAAGATGGAGACTACTGACATTTTTCCCTCCTAATCTTTTCTGACTGTTCTTTTTACTACTTTTATCACTACTGGTAGCATGATGAGATACCTGGACCCTACAAAGATTGCACGGGTAGTCACTCCTCCAGGATGGCACAGCAATACATGTCATTGTCAGAAGGTTTACTGTGTTTCCCAGTACAGTCCCAAATGCATGGAAGACATTTCAGGAGACAGACAGTTACTAAATACGCTCTAACAGTTAACTATCACTGCTTTCCGCAACCAACACAAAACCCAAAAAGCCAGGAGAGAGTGAACAATGGGCTACAGGTGCTCCTTATAATCACTTTTTAATTGGAGGAGTTGAGGAAGAGCTGGGGTTAATGCTGCATTCACAAGCACTACTCAGGAGAGGAATATTTTTCACTAAGACATAGCACAACATAATATTTACTGATAAATCCCAGCCCATGCTTGTGTGTGAATGTACATTTTTTTCCTGCATCCCATTTAATTGTGCAAGCATTACATTAATTACACAAGGTATAAGATGTATCCCCTGTCTATAGCTGAGCTAATGCAGAGGTATTAATAATACATTTAAACATGCACATCCATGGTAATTCTGGACTCACGAGTTAACCTAAAATGCTTGTGTTTGGATTATGAAAGACGTACACAGTGAGAACCAACCCAAGCACAGAGAGAACATGCAAACTCGACTCTGAAAGGCCCCTGTCAGCATATGGATTCAAACTCGGGACTCTCTTGCTGTGAGGTAACAGTGCTAACCACTACATCACTGTGCCATCCCAGAAGTAAAGAGAAGCATAGAAGTAAAAGGCAAAAAAGGTAAGCTACATAAAGAAAACACTGCCTGTAATGATCCACATTTTGTAGACAAGTTCTACTCCATTTCATCAAAATACCAGTATAATTAAGGACCAAAAATATGCAGGGCTCGGCTTTAAGTGTCCTTGCACAGCATTTTGATTATTTGTTTTAATATAATGTGAATTTCATACATCGCTATTAAAATATTACACATTAAGAATGAACTATGCATTGTTTAATAGGCTTAGCCTTAGCAGATGCTAATGTTACAGTGTTTGTGTTGTTTATCCAATAATAAAACAACCCTGCGCTAAACATGATCCATAAAACAAACCAGACACAGGAACATTTATTTTAATCTTGATCATCGCTCTGCCAAATGGCAGTAATGAAATGTTCATATTTTCCCATTTTTATGTTTTCCTTCTCAGCCTAAAGCTGCCAAGTTGTCTGGTGTGACCATCTGTGTGTATCTTTTCTGAGGGTCACCACAGTGAGCAGAGGGATGTATAACAGAGACATGTTAGTGGCAGGCATAATGTGGTGTTACCACACTGCAATAATGTTGAGCAGCGTTGCTACTCCAAAACAACATGATAGTACCTTACAGTAGACAGGGCATTTTATTTGGCATGAATATATATATATATATATATATATATATATATATATATATATATATATATATATATATGTATATATATACACACACATCATATCCCCTTGCAGACTTCCCCTGGCTTTCCCTTGCTGTAGCAGCATTTGTGTTGTACAATCTCCAATCAATCTCCAGTTGTGATAGCAGATGTTTCTTCTCTTCTTCATATATTTATAATCACCTGTCTATCCTTGATATTTAATATTGAGTGATTTGTATATATTGTGCTATTTCTAAAATTTCTTAAATCTGTAATATATTGCATTGTTAAATAGTCTACTCTGGTTTTATACTGGAGCAACTGTAACCCACATAATTTCCTTAGGGACTAATAAAGTATCATGATTCTGATTCAATGTTGGAACACAGGCTACTAGTTGTTTCACCATCAGTCTGGATGTTGGGAATCAAAGATTCCATAGGTCCCACATCTTCATGTAGCCTCTTCCGCTGTAGTTACATGTGTCGTAACATGCCAATAGTGCCTTGTTCTCATCCTTTACCCATTTATCCTTCTTGCTCTGATAGCCCACTTCTCATCAGTCCTGGTTCTGTCCTGATTTGTTAACAACTGGCGCGGACCTTGTTAATCCGTGTGACATTAAAGCCGGTGTGTGTGTGTGTGTGTGTGCGTGTTTGTGTACATCCATGTACAGGAAGTGGCTGGTGGTCATTCCACTCTTAAATCTATATCCATATCTGCTCTTTGTGATGAGCTGGCTGAGGGGTTGGGGTCTATGCAGAGCAGCACTGGGGACAATGCACCACTTTGGTATATTACACACTTGTGTAATAGTTCCTAATGAATATTATTCCCACACTATTAGCAGTGTACAGTGCCAAATACTACAGTATTGATGAGTGGAGCACTGAGGCTTAGGTTTTCTTTTAGTCAATCCAAGGGGTGCTCAGGTTGGTCTGCTGGGTTGTTCTACTGTTCTGTCAGTCAAGAGTTGGTGTTTTCAGGCTCTGGTGTTATTTCCAACATCAGAAAGGCATGGCTAGTCTTAAGGCAGAGGTTCCCAAAGTGGGGAGCAATAAAAAAAAAAAGAATGCTTGGACACTGCTAGCATAATTGACAGGTTTTTTGACGGGGCTCCCACACAAACAAAGCAGAAGATGAAGCATCGCCAAATATGCATCTAAACCAAATTCAGTCCAAGCCAAAGACTAGAAAATATGATGACGCATATCTTGCCTTTTGCTTCCTCTGCACAAGTGCCAAGGTAGGTCTCCCCGACAGAATATGTTTCCCCTGCATCGGGAGCATGCACTGGGCTCTCCAAATCATGGACAAAAAGTATCCCACATTCTTCATTTTTAGTTCACAAACACTTCGCATAATGACTAACTACTCCTGACATTTTGGAGATATTAGCTCTTTGTACAGTAAAGTTACAGTGGGATACAAATAATATCAGGCTGATGCTGCCTCAATTTGTTCCCCCTGTCTAAATCACAGACAAACAGGATCCCACAGTTGTTTATGTTTTGAACCCATTTTTCACAGAGAGGCATTTTTTGGTAAATGTATTGTTAGCAATGTTGAATATTATTACACAGGTAAAAAAACAACTACATGCCTCTGCCTTTGTAAATGGAGGGACAGTAACTGCGTGTGTATATGTAAGGGTGTAAAAATTGCAGATAGCAAGATTAACAGCAACAGTATTTTGTCTCTAGCCGCCATTGTTGAAATTCATCTCATGTAAACAATAATGTGGCGCACAGCGTGACGTAAAAAAAGGCACATACCTTTGACGTTGCATGATGAACTCCATATTCCTCGTCCACACATAAACGCGAAATCTCCAACATGACAGGAATTTTAAAAACTCTCAGTTTTCGGCGATTCGGTGATACATGTGGACGAAAAGTCCAAATGAACATTTTCTTGTAAAACAAAGGGGGGCCTTTGTGGGGATCCTTCATGTTCTGTCCTGTGTTAGCCATTCTGAATGCGTATCTGCTGTTAGCATCACCTTTATTAGTGTTGCTAGATATTCATAAAGTACTGCTAGCTTCTTAAGCCTATAAATGTGAATCATCTCAGGTTCTGCTGCTGTCCAGCCTTTCATTCCTGAAACTCATTGTTGGATTTCTGTCTTTGTAATGTTGAATAGTTTTTGTTCCGGGAGATTGCTGTAGTCTGCTCTTGGGTCCATCAGTCACATGGCATTGGTGTGGTGTGATGCTTCTTTATCCAAAAAAACAGAAGATTAACAAAAATGGGAAACGTGTCTAAGACTTACTTAGGATATAAAGAAAAAACAAATAGATTTTTATATGTTTTATAGGCAAAGAAGGGTTAGAATTTAATCACAATATTCCAAATCAGTATGTGTTATGACAGCTGAGAGACCTGGTATATGCTGTACACAATCAGTAAGTCTATGGCGTTATTTTTGTGCCACTATTCTGAGCGCACGTAAAAAAAAATTGCAGTTGCAAGTGTTGCATTTTGAGGAGAAATTTATTTCGAGCGAAGAAAAGCTAAATTTGAGTGAACAAAATTCATTGCTGCGTGCAAAAAATGTATTTCAGTGTTTGCTATTATACATACACACACACACAATAGAAGCCCCTGTCGCTCACTTCTTGCACTTGCGCTTGCTCGCAATGTGTTGCAGCGCTCAACTCTTTCTGTACACCGTTATATTTGTGCCACAAAACCAGCCAATCACAGACTTGGATGCAAAAAAAAATCTGATTGGCTGTTTTGGTCTCCAATCAGCTCGAAATGACGAAATGCAATATCCCAGAATCCATTTTGTCCAAAACTCAAATGAGGCAGTGGCTAGTGATGGGATTTCCGGCTCTTTTTAGAGATCCGGCTCTTTCGGCTCGGCTCACTAAAAAGAGCCGGCTCTTTCGGCTCCGATCCGGCTCTTCAGGTTGTTTTGTTGCTTTAATTAATTTATTATTCACAATAATATAAAATTATGCACAAAAGAATTACTAACGTAAAAAAAGTGGTTTTATTTATATATGTTTATATATAAATATATGCGGTGGCCCCTAGAGACAAAACACGTACAAACTTCAAAACACATTTCTAGCATGAACTGAACTTCCAAAACAGAGCTACTAGATCACATAAATTACACAATTGAAAGCATGTGTGTATTGTTTGTGTATTTATACACAGGCACTCATATATATTCAAATAATTTAAAAAAAAGTTCATCTACCTGTTACTATCACACACCAAATCCGGTCGTTGGTACTTGCTGGCTTGTGTAGCCACAAGATAACAAAAGCTCAACACTGCCCCCAGCATCCTGGAGCACTTCTGTTGTCTTTTGTATGTGTTTTGAGTTTTTATGTGCTTCTGAGTTTTTACGTGCTTCGGAGTTTTTACGTGTTTTGGAGTTTGTACATGCTTCAGAGTTCGTACGTGATTTGAAGTTTGTATGTGCTTTGTCTGTAGGGGCCACTGTAAATATACTATTTTTTCACTCCACATAAAATGTAATAAATAAATCATATAATACAAAAATCAACTATTCACATTTCAACTTTTAACTATTTAAATTTTCAGCTTTTTCCTTTTACAAATTTAAAGTGAAAACAACACAAAACACTGCAAACCACAACACAATTAAATATAAATTATAATATAAAAACAAAAAGAAGATGCATATTCTCTGTCATATGGGCCTGCATGAATAAACTTTCTGAATCCTTTATCATCTGCAACCGAAAATAGTTGTGGATGATTACTATACCTTTCTAATGTGACGTTGTTGTCCCTGGCTCTCTTTCTCTCTCTCTCTCCCTCTGGCTCTGTTCCTGTGCTACTGAGTGTAACTACCGCCCCTCCCCCCTCTGCCCAGCGTAAAGTACAAGGCTCAGGTGCGAAGTGAAGTGGAAAAAAAGTGCGAGAGAGAGAGAGAGAGGGTGAGAAAAAGAAAAAAAAAACCACGTGACGGCTCGCGATAAGGAGCCGGCTTGCGTCGTTCACGTCAAAGTGCCGGCTCTAAGAGCCATTTCGTTCGCGAACGACCCATCACTAGCAGTGGCAGATAGTGATGGGATTCCCAGCTCTTTTTAGAGGACCGGCTCTCGGCTCGCCTCACTAAAAAGAGCCGGCTCTATCGGCTCCGAACCGGCTCTTTAGATTGTTTTGTTGCTTTAGTTAATTTATTATTAACAACAATATAAAATTATGCACAAAAGGAATTACTAATGCAAAAAAAGTGGTTTTATTTATATATGTATATATATAAATATATGCGGCGACCCCTAGAGACAAAACACGTACAAACTCCAAAACACATTTCTAGCATTAACTGAACTTCCAAAACAGAGCTACCTAGATCACTTAAATTACACAATTGAAAGCATATGTGTATTGTTTGTATATTTATACACAAGCACTCAAACAATTCAAAAAAATTTTCATTTACCTGTTACTACCACATACCAAGCCGGTACTTGCTGGCTTGTGTAGCCACTATGTAACAAAAGCTCAACACTGCGCCTAGCATTCTAGAGCACTTCTGTTGTCTTTTGTACATGCTTCGGAGTTTTTATGTGTTTTGGAGTTTGTACGTGCTTCAGGGTTCGTACGTGATTTGAAGTTTGTATGTGCTTTGTCTCTAGGGGCCACCGTAAATATACTTTTATTTATTCACTCCACATAAAATGTAATAAATAAATCATATAATACAAAAACCAACTATTTACATTTCAACTTTTGACTATTTCAATTTTCAGCTTCTTCCAAATTCTTACAAACATTTAAAGTGAAACAACACAAAACACTGCAACCACAACACAATTAAATATAAATTAAAATATGAAAACATAAAGAAGATGCACATTCTCTGTCATATGGGCCTGCATGAATAAACTTCCTTATCCTTTATCATCCGCAACTGAAAATAGTTGTGGATGATTACTATACATTTCTAATGAAACATTGTTGTCCCTGGCTCTCTTTCTCTCTCTCTCCCTCTGGCTCTGTTCCTGTGCTAGTGCGAGTGTAACTACCGCCCCTCCCCCCTCTTCCCAGCACAAGGCTCGCATGCGGAGTGAAGCGGAAAAAAAGTGCGAGCGAGGGTGAGAGAAAGAAAAAAAAAATCCAAGGCTCGCGATAAGGAGCCGGCTTGCGTCGTTCACGTCAAAGATCCGCTCTAAGAGCCATTTCGTTCGCGACCGACACATTACTAGTGGCGGAGGAACACAGAGTGGCGGAGTTTGAAATATTACTCTGTCTGGGTCACAAAATAAACTTTTAAGATATTTTCATGCGAGAATGGTGCTGTGTAAACTTCAAATATCTGCTTGATTTATCAAGACATCACATATTTGCATAAGTGCTCTAACATTTTCGGAGATGCCCGTTTCCCACCAGCTGACCGCATTGCTGGACTACTGGCCGTTGGGCATACCGGACATTTGCCCGGTGGGCCGATGGTGATTTTTCATTTTTAAGTTTGTTTGTTTGCCTTTGTGACGGTATAAACAATTAAAGGTGGTGAATTAGCCAGTTGGTCATGATCAACTCTGGGCTGGACCAATTACAATACATCTGTATTGAGGGGAAATTCGTCCCGGACTTCAGCTACAATGAAAAAGACACAAAGCTGGTGTTATTCTGTCTTTGGTGCACAGCTGCCTCTTCTTCTCTCATTCTCTGCCCCTCCCTCTCCTGTTGCTACTTCAATCATGAAACTGATCAATGATCAGCTGATCGTCTCTCTTGTTTGCCCACTTTGCGCCAGAAAGAGGAAATCAGTGGATGTTGCGCTAAACAACAGCAGCACGTTCAAGCTTGATCAGTGAAGAAAATATTGTTCAGCTTTAAACATTATTCAGCTTTAAATATTGTTCAGCTTTAAACATTATTCAGCTTTAAATATTGTTCAGCTTTAAAGTTACTGTGCAACTGTGTAATAAAAATGTGCTCACGACTTTGGCCTTGAGAGCGATAAGAAGCGATCGCCTCATCCTGCAGGTGAAAGATATCTGCAAGCGAAGAGACTAGAACACCCAAGGCCGATTTCCTTTTATGGAGTTGTTTTTCTGCTAATGCAGCACTTTCCTCACAACCCCCTCCTGTAAGTTTTAGAGAATATATACCCATCCTCACAGCAAATATTTGGAATCTCTTGATGTGAGCTGCGTTGAGAGTTTGTCTCTGTCTCAATAAAAGTTCACTGATTCCCCATCTGCAGCAGGTGTCCGGTTGTCTTCATTCTCCGCCAGCCTGGTTAAGTCAATTCCTCCTTAACATCTAAAAGAACCTATTTAATGAAGGAAGACGGGTTCACTTTGTGTTTAATATTATTCTATTGCTGTTGTTGTTTTTTTTATATCCTTCAATTGGCGTCACGGAACAGGATCCGCTCCAGGGCAACTGGAACGGAGGGAGGACATCGGCCGTGGTCTGAGTGAACGGAGTTTGGACAAAAGCTGTGTACACACAAAAAACAAGGTAAGCAGACCTTTTATTTCTGCTATATTGAACATTATAAAAATACTTAGTGTCCAAACTCCTAGTAATTCATAACCAAAATTGTCTGGCTTACTTAAGGCTTGTTGAGAATCAGACAAGTGAATAAGAGATAAGTGAATAAGAAATAAGTGAATAAGTGAATAAAGATAAGAGTGAACTGAGGTCTGACCACGGTTGCAGCCGACGGGTTTGCTCTCCGGTGTCGGATACATACCTCAGCAGGTCTGGGACCTTGAAAGGGTTTATTAGTAACGCCTTTCTAAACAAATTAAAAGGTTAAAGGCCTTGAGAATATTTTTTAGTAATATTCTCTAAACTACAGAAGGGTTAGGAAGGCCCAGAGGACTTTATTAGAAAAGATCCTCTAAAACTTAAAAAAGAGAAGTACTGGTTGGAGTCCATAGGAGGGGTCCCTTTGATCAATAGGAGAAAACGGATCTCTTCTTAAAACCCCGATGATTTTAGTGTTTTAAATGTTTTGATGTTCTGTTTGATATTGGACACACATAAATACACGCTGAATGCTTGCTGTGGAACACTGGGCAGGACAGTTTGGTTCTCCGTGTTCACAGATTACACAATTAAAGGAACTAGGTTCCTCTTTTGGTTAAAATAATACACCACACATAGAATTTTTTTTTTACACATTTATTACATACATAAGGAGGGTAATGAGTGACTGCAGGTAATGTATGAAGTGTGAATGAGACGTGTGAACAAGGTGACAACCAACTAGCACCCCTATCAGGAAGCTCTAGGCAAGGTTACCCGCCAGACTCCGGTTTGGTAGAAGCTTGGTAACACCTGAAGGGATATTTCAGTGCTGACTCACCTTTAAAGCAGCGCCCCAGCTGATTAGTGCCTAACAGAGGCAGAAACCCAGCTGGCCCAAATTCTCCTTTAAAATCAATAAAAGAACACTCCTCCATTGACAGTAAAATGGATGGAGAATTAGATCGAGAAACTAATGATGATGGTTGGGGTCCCGGTGTTATTCTTAGCACATTGGGAGAACAATTAACATGTGTTGAGACAGTCATCAACTCCACACACCAGCCTAAAGAAGCAAAAAAGCAGAAAGAGTCATTGAGGAAAACAGCTGAAAGATGCTTTTAAATTAGTCAAAAAGTTAGGGGTAACCTCTTCTGGCATATGTCTATGCGGGCCCGTGTGTAAATAGAACATAAATTACCGGTGTGTGTAAATAAAGTGTAAAATAGTGGTATAAACTGTCTGTTGAATTTCTCCTGAGTGTTGAAAAAAGGAAAAACTCTTTTCTGCTCTCTCTGAGAGAGGGGCTGTGTGTGTGAGACAGGAAGTGTGCATGCCCATAGAAGGAAAGAGATGAGGTAAACTCTGTGCAGATAGACCGAAGTAAAAAAAAAAAAAAAAAAAAAAAAAAGGGAAAAGGGTCTCTCTCTGTCTCTGTGAGAGAAAAAAGGTGGGGGCCGAGTGAGCCCGCGGGGCCGAGCGGGTCCGCGGGAGCGAGCGTGTATGCTGTATGAGGAAGAAGGGAGTGAGAGGGAGCGAGTGAAAAGAGTAATCGAGTATTTGGTGATTTTTTTTTATTATTTCAGAGGCACTGGGTAAGAGTTTTGACTTTAGCTGTGAGAGTTGTGAAAAGAGCAGGTTTTTCTTTTGTTGTAGACTGTGAGTAATCGGTGTTTTTCTGCCTATTGTGCTGCGTGGAAGACACAGAAGTGTAGAAATGTTTGTGGTTTATCTTTGTTTGACGTTTTATATAGAGTTGGTTGATTCAGGGTGATTTCTCCCGTTTAAGGGAGGAGTTGCATTGTGGTTATGTTAAAGCTTTGCTGTAGGGGTATGTGTGTGATTTTGTGCTGGCTTCGCATGTTTAAATGGATGCATAGAAGTTTGTCAGTGAGAAATTGTTATGGTGGGGTTTTAAAGTTAGTAAAGAGTCAAACAACGCCCACTGTTTTAAAAAGGCCCAAAACATCATAAAAGACACCTCACATCCTGGCCACTCCCTGTTCGAACTGTTGCCCTAAGGCAGACGGTACAGGGCAATCAGAGCAAGGACTAATAGACTCAAACACAGCTGTTATCCAACTGCAATAACACATCTGAATACTACAAAAATGTCCACCATGCCACTCTTGTGTTAATCTATGCACGGTCTGAAGCATGACGGTGGGAATACTTAGTATTTTAAGTATTCTATCTATTTTATTGATTGAATTTTATTGTTTTTTTATATTTGATATTACTAGGGATGATGCAATGATCAGGGACCATTCTTAATGTCGTCGGTCTCATGACAATGACAATAAAGTTTTTGATTTTGATTCTGATTCTGAAATACACCCTCCTCAAGAGTTCAATGATTTAGGCAGTTATGTTTATACAAATACTAAATGTATGTTTAGTGTCTTCATACAGGTGTTTTTTCTCAACCTGGAAGCCTGAGTACGGCAGCAGAAGACAGGCCAAGCTTTGGCTAAAATTCACGGCTGGACACCAGAGTTGTCCTCACCCCTCCCGGTAAAACAAAAAAGAGAGAATGTAGTTTGAGGCAGGTTTTTCTTGCTGAACCGCTCTGGGTGCTGTGTCCCTGAATCTCACCGGTGTTAACCTCTGGCGGAAGACATGGAGAAAAGGAAAAGATGTTCCTGGTAAATCACTGAAACAAATAAAACCACACACAACCAGAGAAAGATATGAGAAGGGTGAGGAACAGACACATGTGCGTGTTAGAGAAATGCCTCGTTTGAGAAAAAGTTAAAGTAACCCATATACAGACGCACCCATACATGCAATGAAGAAACAGCTTACATACATGTGCACGTACATGCAAGGTTAAAGTAGCGACACTTAACATACACCTGTTTTTAAATGATATAGTTCATACATTACTGACAATTAAACGCTTTGGGTTGCAGGACAACAACGTAACGTCAAAAGACAAAGACACTGGTCTGAGGATTAAGTGAGGACACGACAAATTTAGTGGTTAAAAGGGTCGACTTGGGACATGTTTTTGTTGATTGTTTAAGACAAATGACTACTGAATGATAGGAAATTCCTTTTTAGGTTTCTAAACAGGATCTTAAGAATTTTAACACGTACCTGTGTTGTCCTGTCAACTTGAGGGGTTATGAGTTGATTATATGGAGAAAAAAAAAAAAAAAAAAAAACAAAAACAAAAAAGGGGGGAGACGAGATCTCGTTGTTTCTCCCCTCTCGGGATAACACAGCCAACACAGCACAGCCAACACAACATCATTTTCCTGTTCGCCTGTTTTGTTTTGTTTTTGTTTTTTCTGAGAGCCGAAGCTGACCTGGACTCCTACCCTCCCCTCTACCATCGTTGCCCTCTCCGCGACCATCTTTGACCCTTTGACCCCTGAAGGCCACAGCAGCTGGACTCACAACAACAACTTGAGGATGTCAACAGTGCTGCAAAAGAGTGATCTCATGCAGCAGAGACGGAGAGCACTAAACCTAAAGCCCGTTTCACTACACGGGGGAAATTCCCAGGCTGCGTCAGCTGACAGAGCTGTGACGAGACGCGCATTAAGCCCGGAGGAAAAGGGACGGTGAGCAGAAGGATGCTGACCTCTGAGAAGAGCCGAACAGCAGAGCTGCAGAAGGCCGTGGAGCAAAGTAAGGAAGATGCAGGCAGCTGCAACAACGGATGAAAACAGACCCAAAGAGGAGGGGAGGACCCTAGGCCATGCGTCAGGCCGCTGGTTTACCTAAACTACAGAACAGAAAGGTGATGAACACAAACATATACCAACACACGAACACACACTTCTGCATGCGCCTACTTAGAATGAAGGGAAACACACACATGAACACTTATGCACTTGTTGAGGGAGTAAAAACTGATACATACCCATGCACTAAAATCAAAATGTTGATTTAATTTACTAAGAAGTGACACACAATGCTCCAGCTGCTGCAATGAAGAATGCTTTACTGACAAAGGCTCAATGCTGCACACAACAAAGTCAAATACAGAATTTGCTATAATAATAAGCCCAGAGGGCATTTGTGTGGTCTGGGGAGCAGAGTCCGGAGCGGTTTGGTTATGAAAATGATGCCCGTGCGAGATATCTGGGGCTTAAGGCCTCGACTTAATTGTTTACTCTACACTAAAAAGAAAAGAAAACACTCTGAGCAGTGGTGCAGAGTGAAAACGAGGAATTAACAGTGTGAGTTTTATTTCAGAGCGCCACGTCATTGTGATGGAGATTTAATAAAGGAGGAACACACGGACAAAGAAGAAGAGAAGGGGGGGCAGCCCTTGAACGCGATTGCCTGAGGCATTAAAGTTCTGTACTAAATTCTGGTTTCCAGTGTGAGAAAAGTCACGCAGTGCCAGTAGTAGAGCTAGGTTGAGTGATGATTCTAAATTATTGTAAGTAAATCATCGTACACCGTTCAAGTTTCATGATAACGGGGATCTAGACTTTGTTGAACCCTAGGCAATTTGAACAGGTAAAAGTCGAGTGACCAAGTAGCAGTTGAATAAAAGTCATTGAATAAGTGTTGAAATAAACTGGCAGAATTAAGAGAATTAAAACATTTCAAGAGCTCAACTTACTTAATGGTTCAATTTTGTTTCACGAACGCAAAACATATAGGTTTATGAATATGAAAAGGTTGAGGTGGTGTTGATTTGACTCTGTGTAGGTTTAGGTTGGTATTTTTATTGATGGGAAGAATATTCAGTGACAAGTCCTAAGACCCGGGCGTCTGCATTTTGTTTTTGTTATTTTTCATTTTATTTTGTTTTATATTTACTGATTTTTGTTGGTGAATCTTTTCTTTAAGCAGATCTGCACATCGGAAATTACAAGCATTACACGTCGGCGAGAAAATTGTTGTAAGTGAGTTTCTCCGCATTGAAATGGGTTCTGGAGGAAACACTTGTGGGGACAATTAGAAACGAGAGTCCCTGTTTAAAAAAGGATTCGGCGAGGTAATCCAAACTCAAGTTCTTGTTTCTTTTTGAGATGACGTCATTTTGCTGAGTGTGGAAACTAGATGCGACGACAGGTTTCACTATCAGCAAAGAACGGATGAATGGATGAAAGACTGGGAATAAAAACAAACGGACTGACTGGTAAGAGATGACAAGACTTGACCATGACTCAAGGTTAACCACCTCCACCTAGATAGGATAAAAGGGTGGATGAATTTATGTGGGTTTCTTTTACAGGAGTAGAAGGATGACAAAATATTCGAGGATGAGTGAACCTGTAAATGCCATTTTTGTGTCTTGTGTTGCTTACAGAGGTAACTGCGCAGCGTTACCATTTACATTTTCTTCCCTACAGGGTTACAGTTTTAATGTTTTTCTATTACAGGATTTCTGGGCGGATGTGTGAAGAAACGGTGTTTATGGGTTAGGAGTTGGGGATGCTATTACACTGTATTCTGGTGAGAGTGTTGGGGGAGACACACCCTGTCTTGAAAACTGTGATTCTTTTACAGGAAATGTTTTATAGCACCTATGGAATGAGGATGTCTGACTACGGTCAATGTGCTGCTAATGTTTGCTTTGCTTTGGTGAGAGGGGTGCAGTAGAAAACAGACAAGTGACATGACAACAAGTAATAATAACAGATAACAAATTTGGGGACAGTTTGACCTAGAGCCCACTAACTGGCCATTAGGGGCTCTCTCTCTCATTGCCCAAAGGGTGAATAAAGCAAATTGTGGCAATAATAGTGATTTAATGATTGGAGAAACCTGAACATGATACTTGTCTGTTGAGCTGAATCGTTTATTACTCTTATGATTTTCCGGTGGGACTATGAAGATTTTTTGGTACAGATTGCAGGTTGTTGCTCTTTAACTCCTAGAACACGCGCTTGGCGAGGTGGGGGGAACTGGACCACCTTTCTGTGCCCCATCATCCTCTATTAGACGACATCCAAGCTAAGTAAACATGTCTTGGCCCTTTCCCCCTGAAATGACAGGCAGGCAAAGATGTTGCGTATTTGTTTGCTTCCTGGCCCTGGGTCTCATTCCCATTGGCATAATCCTGATCTGTGAAGGGCCCCCGACACTTATGACACCTTCAAGTTCAAAAGCTTCGCCCCCTTCTGACAGTCCCAATCTGACAAATGTAGCCCCTAGGGTCTTGCCCACCACTTCCTCTCCAGTTTTACCATATTCACTTTTGAATGTCCTTAGCAGTTACCGTTCTGAGTTTATTTTACGGTTGATTTATTCTTTCACATTTTCACGTTTATATCTCTCATTATTATAGTATACTCTGTACTCTCCACATTTTTATCATTACTTATGCTTTTTGGTTGCTGAGTTACAGGAACTGTTAATTTTGTGTCACTACCCTGGTTGCACTAACTCGTTGTACCCTTGTGTGCAGGACAGCTGTTACTGCTTTCATCGGGAACCGAGACTGCTTGCAGCCGACCCCTGGGCAGGGTGGTGCCTGGACTCTTTTCTCCTCATCTGCAATGACAGATAAAGACAAATGAAAAGACCCGAGGAGTTTTTCGAGCCAGGCTTCGACACGTCTCTGTGTTCCTTTGATTGTTACTTATTTTTGTGTGTTGACCCATTTAAGATGGGTCAAAAGGGGGATTTGAAGAAAATATTGTTCAGCTTTAAACATTATTCAGCTTTAAATATTGTTCAGCTTTAAACATTATTCAGCTTTAAATATTGTTCAGCTTTAAAGTTACTGTGCAACTGTGTAATAAAAATGTGCTCACGACTTTGGCCTTGAGAGCGATAAGAAGCGATCGCCTCATCCTGCAGGTGAAAGATATCTGCAAGCGAAGAGACTAGAACACCCAAGGCCGATTTCCTTTTATGGAGTTGTTTTTCTGCTAATGCAGCACTTTCCTCACAACCCCCTCCTGTAAGTTTTAGAGAATATATACCCATCCTCACAGCAAATATTTGGAATCTCTTGATGTGAGCTGCGTTGAGAGTTTGTCTCTGTCTCAATAAAAGTTCACTGATTCCCCATCTGCAGCAGGTGTCCGGTTGTCTTCATTCTCCGCCAGCCTGGTTAAGTCAATTCCTCCTTAACATCTAAAAGAACCTATTTAATGAAGGAAGACGGGTTCACTTTGTGTTTAATATTATTCTATTGCTGTTGTTGTTTTTTTTATATCCTTCATCAGCTGTTGTTAGAATTTATTTAATATTACTTTCTAGTATCAGCTGATGTTTGCTGGAGCCACAGCTGTAAAAACTGCTGCTCATGATATCAGTTTGGATATGTGGTGAGAGGGAAACATGAAGGTGATACAAATCATACATATATACCAACAGTGTACGTCACTGTCACAACAGCTTTTGTTTTAGTTCAAAGGCTTCATGGTTTTTCCTATAATACCTGGTGGTGTAGTCTGTGATTTTTTGTCAGTTCAGCCTTATATATTATGTTTAACCCGAGTGACCACCCGGTCAGCTGGTGGGTAACAGACATCTCCGAAAACGTTAGAGCACTTATGCAAATATGTGATGTCTTGATAAATCGAGCAAATATTTGAAGTTTACACAGCACCATTCTCACATTAAAATATCTTAAAAGTTTATTTTGTGACCCAGAAAGAGTAATATTACAAACTCTGCCACTGTGTTCCTCCGCCACTGCCTCATTTGAGTTTCGGACGAAATGGATTCTGGGATATTGCATTTCGTCATTTCGAGCTGATTGGAGACCAAAACAGCCAATCAGATTTTACAAATATAACGGTGTACAGAAAGAGTTGAGCGTGCACAGGCAGAAATGTTGAGAGCGCAAGCAACACATTGCGAGCAAGCGCAAGTGCAAAAACTGAGTGAGAGGGGCTGCTATTGTGTGTGTGGATAATAGCAAACACTGAAATAAATTTTTTGCACGCAGCAAGGAATTTTGTTCACTCAAATTTAGCTTTTCTTCACTCAAAATAAATTTCTCCTTAAAATGCAACACTTGTACCTGCAATCTTTTTTTTTATGGGCGCTCAATTTTTTACGTGCACTCAGAATATTGGCACAAAAATAACGCCATATAAGTCTAGTAAGGTGTAGTGGCCAGTGGTACATATATCAAAAAAGAGCATCTTAAATGTGTATTTGATATATGTGCAACAGAGCAGCAAAATCACTGCACTGTAAAACTGGCTGTAAGAAGGCTGCAGATGACATGAACTGGAAGTGTCTGACAAAATAGCTTTAGCAGCACTGAGCCCGTGATAGAGTTGGAAATGCGGTGAATATCAAAGGTTTGGTGATTCTGCAAAGCTATATCTACCCACCACTGGGACTTTAATACACAATCCTCACGGTAGTCACTCACACAAAAAGTGAAAGAGGGGTATAACAGTGGGAGACATAGAGTGTAAAATCCTCGGCTATCATATGCACTCCTCTACACCTGCCTGTGACACTTTTGCAGTAAAATTCACCTGTTGCAGTAAGCTTACCATCATTATCAAAATAATCCATCAGCTCCATCCTTTATCCCCTAAATGTTCCATGAAAAACATTCCTCACTCCCCTGTATTCACTGATTAGTCGCAAAATGTTATTAACTTAATGTGAAATGACTAACGTTGTCTAGAGTATACAGGTTTGTTTCACTCAGTTGCTTTGGAAATGAAATCCCAATGCAGTGCCAGTACACTGGCAGGACTCTTATGTTCTTTGCTGCAGAGAAATGGGAAGAGAAAAGATTTTTTTTCTTCTTTTTTTTCACATTGAGTGACTCAATTTCACGCTCCATTGGCATATCTGGGGTGACGCGCCATGAAATCAGTCCAATTCTGGGATTTCAGAGGAACAGTATTTTGAAACCTCCTGAGATATGTGGCCATATTACTTCCTCCACCCCTGGACAGATTACACTATTATATGACAGTGGCAAAGGTGAAACTGTAGTGATAATACAGTATGTTCCCATCTCGGGTAACTGGTTTCTAACAGCACTCTGAACAGAAACTTTACAATAGATCGCAAATGATTCAACTAAAGGCAATAACTCATTTATCACTTATCTTTTCATTTATTACATTTTTTTAACTAAAGGCTGCAAATGGATAAATGTGAAAAATAGCTGAGGTTTGGTTATGTTAATGGCAATTCCCATCACGTTTAGATCTAAATAAAATGTGTCAAAAGTATTTAAAAACATTTCTACATCCTCAGGAAATCTTATAATGTGACAAAAATGGATCTTTTATATTTTAAAAAATGTAAATTTATCATTATTCACAAGAAACCCACTCCGTGTTTGAACATAATTTTCTTAGGGATTAATAAAGTATTCTGATTCTAAATCTGATTCTGAACTATGCATTTTAAGGAAGATTTCAGATCATCCAAGCCAATTAACATTTATTAAAGAGGTCAAACAGCTGGCCTTTATTTCTTTCACAAAAATCCATTAAGACTGCAATTATGATAAATACACTCAATTAGTTTTTTTCCCCCCCCAATATAAAGATAGTACTAAAAAAACGTCTTGTACAGCAGCTCCTTATCCTACCAACAGAAAAGTTCGGTTTTTACTGTCACAGTTGTAGGCAATGACTGAACTTATATATAATATGTCCAACTTATTATATATTATATATCATTTTTTTTGTCCAGTTGTTGATTGGTTAAGATTAGGGACCAAAACGACTTGATTTAAGAAGCATCAGTGCCCATAAAGAACATGCAAACTAGACACAGAAAAGCCCCAGGCAGGCAGTAGAGCTGAACCCACATTTCATGGCTTTAATTCCCATGAGATGCTGGGATGGACTTTGGGGAGCTGAAGAGGGAAAACTTAAATTTTTCCAAAATCTCCATGATGTTGTTGAACTAAAAATGTAACTCACGGAGGACAAGAAATTAAATTATCTTTTGTTTAAATACATTTTTCTGGTGATTCTATACATCATAGATATCAAGTTTACCAGATCCATTAGCATGAAAACACCCTACGCTTCACTTTTGTATTAGTATTGATCTCTCAGCCCAGACACAATATGCATAAAAAGCATAAATAGTATCCTGGGTGTGAATTGTTTACTTACTAAAGTTTTCTATTATTTGCCCAATTCTCTCTTAGTTAAGCTTTTTTTAACCAATGAATTTTCTTTTCAGTGGAACAGGATAATTTTCTTTTACCTTAGCTTTTGAGATAGTTACTTTACAATTGCTTTTACATGGTTGTAATGAGCACTGGCTAACAGGTGCACAAGCCATAGTAATGTGACAACCCCTGTGTGCCACACCCCCTGAAAGGAGTTCAAATAAACTCCCCTTCATGCACAGAGTGAGAGAAAGCGACTGAAAGAAAGAGTGAGAGAGAAGAAAGAGAAGGTCAGCACTGGAAGACAGGGAAACCATTCCACTGCTGTGTTCCTTACTCAGCTTCGACACCTGTATGAGCAACGCTTTTACCTATGTGATAGTTCAAGATACTTAACTATTGTTAGATCATGCTGCCTAATAAGTGATAAGGGATTTCAAAATATATCTATTACTGGTTTATTGTTACATGGATGTATGGGGGGGGCGGGGAATGCAACTCAGATAATTCCATCTGCCGCAGATACATTGTCTGCTTATATATACACAGGTATTAGTTCTATTGTTTGAAACATGATATCTATCTTTAATTACTAACCAAGTACAGTGTCATGTAGTTATGATTCTTGTAATTTTTAAAGTGTGTCTTTTCAATAAATTATGCCACTATTTACTTTGCAGCAAAAGGGTGAATAATTTGTAGTTTACATGTTGTGTCAAATATTGCTGATCACTGTGGCTTCATTCATTCATTATTATTCAGTTATTCACCGAGAGGTACAAGTGCCCAGCTAGAAGGGCTTGTTTCAAATACAAGAGCGGTATGAATATGTACTTTGCCATCTTATTTGAATTAGGTCAATAGTGTTGGAATTTGTTACACAGACTTATAGTTATTACCTCAAGCAAAAGTCAAAGAAGCTGGTTCACAAATGCGTAGATGCTTTGCTATACAAACATGTACAAATAGATGCTGTAACAACAAACAAACAAAACAAAAACAAAACAAAAATGAGCTAGAAGCAGATGACCAAAATTCTGAAATTCATTACAGAGGCTTGTTTTGTCTTTTTCAAACGGGGCAGGCTAAGTTTAAACTCTCACAGACTGCACTGACAATCAACAAAAGACAAAATGGGAGAAACTAGATTTAATTTAAGTCTTTTCCTAAAGGCAGAAAGATGAGGGCTGTTTTATCATCCTTGCAGAGACCATTCTTGGGGCTCTGACATTGATTTGAACCTGTAATAAAAACGTTACACTACTGCTTTTCCCATCATTGCTAAAACAAAATTATGTAGACAGTTATTAATGCAACAATCTTGATTTTATTTTAGACGCCTGCGCTGCAAGACAAAAGTGGGCTTTCTTAAACTTTTTCCAGTTACGCTACTGTAGTGGGTGCCTTGGTAACCACAATTATTGGAGGCATGTGAAAAAAGCTGGCACATGCCTCCAATAACTGCAGATTTATCAAGATTGGATTTCATTATGGGGTAGATACAACTGGTAATATGCGGTCGAGTTTGAAGAACTGAATAGAAATTTGTTAAAATACCATAACTCAAAAGATGGCGGTTTAATGACAGAAATTCTACATCTGTGCCTGAAAAAGCCGATCATATAATATTTTATGTGCATAGTATGATCTCTGATGGGGATGATATATATATATATATATATATATATATATATATATATATTTATATATATATAAATAAAATCCCGTTAATAACCAACAAAGAGTTTGCAAAAAATAAAAAAACCTGATTTGCACATTCTTTTGATGTTTAAACCCACAGTTTACAACCCCTAAAATAACCTAACCTCAAACTTACATTAACTTTTAAATCTATTGGATTCACCAAACTCAGCATTCATAATTATATTCAAAGGATAAGGGTATGACTAATATTCAGTCAATGAAGCCAATTAAAAAAATATTACAAAATATAAATATACAAACAATACTATAGTTTTTGCATCAAGATGACCTGTTCAAGTTTAAACCAAGCATCAGAATTGGGATGAAAGTGCCTTTAAACGTGTTGTGGTTGTTGGTACCAGACAGGCTGGTCTACATATGTCACAAACTGTTGATCTAATGTGATTTTCCCACACAACCATCGATGTGGTTTATGGAGGATTATCAGTAAATATTCAGGGAGCGCAAGTTTTCTGGGAAAAAATGCATTGCTGATACCAGAGGTCGGAACGAGACAGCAATAAATAGGAAACTGAGGAAACTCCGTTGAGTTTGGTTATATTTCGTAGCATACTTTTGGTACACTTTGAGTGCCATTCAAAAACCACAGCTCAAGTATTGCTGCTGATTATGCCCATCCTTTCTTGACCACAGTGTATCTAACTTCTGATGGTTGCTTGCAACAGGATAAAGCACCATGAGACAAAGCTCAGACCATCCAGAACTGGTTTCCTGAACATGACATTGAGATTACTGTACTCAATCACCACGTTTTTGTCCAACAGAGCACCCTAGGAACAGGTGATTCACATCATGAATGTGCCGCCAGCAACTGTTGCTGGTCAATATTGATCTAAATCTCTGAGGAATGTTTTCCAGTATCTTTTTAAAACCATGCAGTGGGAATTACGGCAGTTCTGAAGAAAAAACAGTCTAACCCAGTACTAGCCCGGTGTAACCAGGTGTCCAGCGATACAGTGGAAAAAAATAATTATTTAATCTCCTGCTAAATTTAATTAACTCACTCAAAAGACTCACCAACTCTCAGTAAAATCTTTTTGTTTCACTACTTGAAAGCAACCTAAACTATGTGTGTTCAGTATTAGAGAAACTTAGTTTTCATTGCAAAAAGCTACATATTTAGTTGGAAAGAATCTTTTTCACTCCTGATCTTTATTTTAATCTGGCCTGTTTTGCATTATTCATAAAAACATTCCCCCAAGGCAAGCCTGTAAGCACCACTGTGCTTAGTTTCACTGAATATCACACCATCACTCACTGTACCGTTTGTTTTGCTAAGAAATACTTTTTTTCATCCCACATTTAGGAAATTCTTTGTCGATTGCAAATAAGTGGCTAAAGTTTTATTAATGAGGTCATGTTATAGTAACTGCTTATTAAAATATCGTTAGAACTCTTAATTAGAGCAAGATTAATTAACCAAAAAGCAAGTGAGCTCAATAAAGGGTTGAAAAGTCAAAATGTTTTCTCTGAGAAATATCGAGCAAAATGGTCAAATGCATTAGGTTGTTTACACACATATAAGCTTCTACCGTGATGTTAAAAGCATGTGTGTGTATTCATGTGTTTCTTGGAAGGCAGGCAGTCATTAAATAATCATCTGGTGTCTGACTTTGTTTAAATCAGATATAGAAAGCTTTTTTGTCCTTCATGACATTTTGATCTCTGCTTTGTCATTAAGTGAGGGGATGTGATGAAATTTACATAGCCCTAATTCTTCAGCCTGCTGACAACATATTTTTCCAGTGACAGCCATCTTTAATATTTAGAAGAGTACTTTCCAATGCCCTTCAACTGTGCCTGCAGTATTAATGTATCCTTAATGGGAGAGGTTCCATAAATGAGCCTCAAATGGAGCTAGACATTTTAATGCTTGCTAGAATGGCTGTTATTTCCACACTCAGCCATAATAATCTGTATTGCATATTTAATAAAGTGTAGGCTTGTATTAATTGTTTAGCAGGCAAGGACTTTATTAAGTGGTTGTGAAGTCCTGGATGGGTTTTCCCAGTCTCCAACAATCCCTTTGCCCCATCCCATCTGTTCTAGTTATATACAGCACACCACTGATTACATTAATGCATTTTTTTCATTTAAAATGTTTTTAAAAGAATTTGTTTTTGGTTGTTTACATAATTCACAATTAATACTTATGTTGCATGCAAATTATGTGAATAGGGCTGCTTTCATCAGTAAATCACAGTAGATAAGTCTAAGACATTATACATGAAAAATTTACTATAACAAAGTAACAGATGTGAATTATGATCTGGTGTTTTTTGCAAATGTATAACTGTTTGCAAAGTAACTCAGTGATTCTTCTATTTCTTGATTTCATAAACATGCAAGCGCAAAGTAGTTGCACAGTAGGATTGTAAAAAATCTTGAGCCATCCATCAAAAATGGGATTGTAAGTGCAGCTGTTTATTGTTAAAAACATACAGAGAAATGAAGCACATGGGGCAAAACAGAGTGTGTGCAATTCTAACAAACTTAAAAGTCAATATTTAGTATGACCTCATTTATTCTTCAGCACAACATGAGCTCTGTAGTTTGCCCTCTGTTTCTCTAGGTACCTGCAGAAATCTCCAAATCAGAGAGAACTGAAATAGCATTGTGAGTTTCCACCCACATGATCTACCTGTTCCAGCATCGGCCTAAAACAGAAAGCGTTTCCATTAGTGAGAACCCGTCTTACACCTCCAGGTGTGTGATAAATGTCAGAAAGGATACTTCATGCAATGCCCAGACCTAATATTTGTGTTCACGGGTGAAACTGCTCCAGTTATCTTGCTGCTCCTTTTAAGGGTCACCAAAGCAGATCATCTGCCTCCATCTTCAACTGCTTTAATAATCCCTAAAAAACTGCTCATTTGTGCTGTTTGTTATCACAACGTGTCTACCTCCTGTTGGTTTTTAAAAGATCATTTGGTAGCTATGTCATGACCTTCCTTTACCACAGCCTGCCTTGTTTTTATAAAATGTGCAGGTATAATTCCTGCATGCTGCATGTACAGTGCTGTGCAAAAGTCTTAGGTCATCCATCATTTCTTTATATCTTGTGAGGAAAATTGGAAACATCACCAATTTACTGAAACGTGCACAGATACATGGAAATACTGTATATAAGGCAAAACATAACTTCTACAGTTATAACAAGCATGATAATCAATGACCACATTTATTCTTTACCACACCCTGAACTCTGCTAAGCAAGCTTTCTTCTCATTTCTTGAAGTAGTTTTCAGGAATAGTTCTCCAGGCTTATTGAAGGACAGTCCAAAGATCTAAGATGTTTCTTTGGATCTTGGCTGCCTTTTTATCTGTTTTCAAGGATCTGCTTCTATTAAGTTCAATCCTGGGCTCATGGTTGGCCAGCTTATCAATGTTTAAATGCTCCCCTCTGTTCAAAAACAAATTGGCATTTTCTCTTATGTTTCCTTCTAATGAATCTAATGACTGTCTGAAGTTCAGTGCGACTAGTGTTACGTTCTTTGTCTATACGTGTATTGAACGCAACAAAAAATTGGCCCACTCACACCCCACCCAAGCAAGAACACCAACAACAATATCTTTTTAAAGTGCTAAGCAGCCATTTATTTTCTTCAGCAGTGAGCAGTGCCAAAAATAACAAACAAAACTCCCTAATGGTCCCTACGCTTTCCTACACAAAATGAAAACCAAACAAAAGACAATTCACTTACCTAACTTTCTAAATGAAAAACAGGAGAAAACTTAATCAACAAAAATGGCTTCTCACGCCTACTAAGCTGCTGCAGTGAAGGATATATACAAGGTGAACAAAATACACGATTGCTACTTGACAAATCTATTTACAGCTATTTACAAAATTGAAGTACTAACGCCAGACACACACACACACACACACACACACACACACACACACACACACACACACACACACACACACACACACACACACACACACGAGGTTATACTTGCAAATCACTTTGTCAAAGAAACACTACACAGCAACGAATCAAAACACAGGTTCTTTGTTGGATGGTGGCGGTTAGGAGAGAGGGGCCAGGTGGCTGTCATCTGGTAGTTAAAACCTGGAGGTGATTATCCAATTATCCAATCCAAGGACAGGAAGAGACTCCACCCAACTACTCAGAAGGCACGTCCAGGTGTCCAACTCCTAAAAGAGAAAGGGGAAAAAACCCACAGCCATCCTCTGGTGGGAGGAGTTACGCATAAAACAAAACACTGACAACATTGGATCGTAACATTAGAATGAGCGAAATGACCAACATCGGTGCCTCAGAGAGCCAGTGAAGCAGATTAAAGGTAGTTAACCTTGTAATGTCAAGTGTAGTGTTTGTGAGTTTTTGAGACATGTACATAAATCTCCAAGTGAATTGCACAAAAACGTCAGATGTAGCAACAATAAAATAAAAATTAAAACTCATTTATGCAAATGTGTAATAATAAAAATGAACACTTCACTTTCAAAAAAACCTGGCAATCATTTCATGGTTCAGGCTTTACAAGGTTAAGCTTTGTACAGGGAAGGAAAATTCTTCTTTCATCTACTTGCACATGAAAAAATGAATAAAACTTCTCCAAAAATATGTGTTGCTGTATTAGTTTAAACCTTTGGCAGTCTAAAGATGATGGAGCATGTCCACAATCAAAAATGGAAGGTTTGTCCAAGACAGGAAAAAGAAGCTTTTAACTGTTTGTCATTACTGTGGTGACTACAGTGTGTAATTTATAATCCTACCTTTCAAATATCTCCAGTTAATTCTAGTCTGTCAACATTGTTTGCAAAACTGTCCATTACTGTTTTCTTGTGTATTTGTTCTAATACTTTCAGGACATTCACATAAATACAAGTTTTATACTTGTTTGAATTTAAATTGAATTGTTTCCATAAATTGATGCAACTATATATTAGCTATACATTCAAAAGAAGAAAAAAAAAGCTTAGAAATAAAGACGTATTTAATGAGAAGGGAAAAACAGAGTTTTCATTAAATACATTTTCAATTAAATATTGACTGTGTTAAACTATGAAATTCTACCTTTTTTAAACTGCTTTTTAAACTCGTAAAAGTGATTTCAGACTTGAAAATCCTTGAGAAACATTAGAGTAAAAGAAAACAGCAAGTTGCCCTGAATAGTGCCATTATTGGACCTACAAAATGAAAAGGCATTTTTGCCTCCAAAGGTCAAACTCAGATTAGACAGAGGTGCCATAATTTTAGGGCTCATTAGGAGTTGACGAAAAGAGTTTTGAATCACAGTCCTTGCCTTTTGAACTCACTTCAAAGACATCAGGGTGCTTAACGCTGTGGCTTGACAGCTTCACACTCATAAGGTTAGGCTGATCTTTGTTCCCTTTCCCCATTTAATTCCCTGAACGGACTTGGGCTAATTGGAGATTATTATCATGATGGTATGATGTATTAGAATGATGTCGTCCCTTTTAAAGACCTACAGCGGTATTAGGAGAAATGAGAAGAGGTGTTTTAACAAGTGCTAATATCATAAAAATGCAAAAAAATAATCATTTTTCCACAGTTCAAATAATAGACTTTTGAACTTAGTGAATTCAGTGATTTAGTAAACCAAAGTGGGGCTGCTTTGTATGTTGGTTTAAAATGCTTTTCACAGCAATAGAATCTTACTAACTAAATAAAAGTTGTCCCGGTACTCTTAACAAGAATAGGTGGTTTCAATGAGGACAAAGCCAAACTATGTCTTCCTGTGGGTGCACTAAATCCAAAGTTGATGCACACTTAAGTTAGCACCCCTGTGATTCAGCACATAGTCTAATGTACTAAGTTTGATAAGTGAAGGGCAAAACCACACTCATGCATTTTCATCAGCAGCCCCAAGACAAGGCTCAGACACACATTTCAATACCGCAGAGAGCCCTTACACAACACATAGGCAGACTGTAGCTGTAATGTACATCCCAGAACAGCCATTATTGAAAAGAGGCTGTGAGGCTGTCGTATTGAGGAGACAGTTAAAACAGTTTAATGAGAACTTGGATACTTGCTTAAAAAATTTACGACAGAGGATAAACTGAGTATCCATCGATAGAGAAGCCTCAGCAAAGACATAATAAAAGACCTAAATTTGGAACGAGAAGTAAAAATACTATAGGCTGCTTTCTAGCAGGGTAAATATCTTTACTCTTTGTACTTGTCTGAGCCCCCCTGACACCCCAACACATTGTCTATCTCAGCAACCTTTCCCTGACAACACAGAATGCCAGCTATAAATACCACCAGTCAGAAACATGACAATAGATCCTGGATCAAATATACAAATGTGTTCTGGGGAAGCAGGCAACCAGCCATCCATGACTGAAGTTTAAGTGAGCATAATGTTTGCATGAAGGTTGTTTCAAAGAAACTTGTAGACTTCTGAAAATGGCTGCTGACTGTTTGCCTGCAGTTTCATTTCTATCATTTCTATAACTCTCCCAAAATTGCTTCATTCACATTTAAGCAAAAAATAATCTTGCATCAAATAACAAACAAACAAAAAAATCATCCTGTGAATTCAACCATAAAAAATGAGGATTTTTTTTTATGCCATGGTGCCTCATGCCATGAATTATGATTTTTATCTGTCCATGCTGATTTGTTGTGTGCACCAGAGGAAGCAAACATTCCTTGAATAAAAGTTGATATATATTTACTAGGAAGTGTGAGAGTTAGCTTCACGTGTCATTTTAAGTGTGTTTACCTATTTCACATGCACTAATGCAGACCCACACCTGTGTTTTTTAAAGGTACGCTGAAAACACACTGAATGATCCCTCTCTGAGGATGAATGTTTCATGATTTCATAAAACAATTTCAAAACTGAATTTGCCACACCACAGTTTTTCACTTCGCCTCAGTCCATTTTAAATGAGCTCAAGTCCCTGGTAGACGATCGAATTTTCTAATTTGGCCATACAGCAATGAAGTGTGTTCACCGTTATTGGTTTTCAGAAATGCTCCTGAGTCGATCAAGTGACTTCCTCTACAGGACCTGTGTTTTTAGTGTAGTGTCATCTTGAGGCATGAAGATCATGGAAACTGAATATCGCCTTTTAAACTTTGTGCAGAGAAATTTCTACAGAATCTTTGAATACTATACATTCTGAATAGTCAACACTCCCAATTCTTTGATATATATTTTTAACTTTGCTTAATGGATATCTTGGATTTTAAATGTTTTTTCCAGATAATCCTTCTGTAGTGAAACTCTCATCAATTATGTTGGTTACCTGTTGCTGTTTAACCTCATTTGTACTTTGGAATGTGCTTTATCACAAGAATGTTTTCCAAACTAAAGCTCATACTTATATAATTACAAATTATATTGGATGTTTATTAACCATGACATGAAACTGCATTGTAACATGTAAATACAGTGATGTGCAAATGTTTTAGACAGGTGAGAAAAAATGCTGTAAACAAAGAATGCTTTCAAAAATGGAAGCGTTAGTCATTTATTTCCATGCATCAACAAAATGCAGTGAATGAACAAAAGGGAAATCTAACTCAAATCAATATTTGGTGTGCATTAATTCTTCTAGGTACACTTGCACTCAGTTTTTGAAGGAAGGTTGTTCCAAAAAGCTTGGCGAACTAACCACAGATCTTCTGCAGATGCAGCCTTCCTCACATCCTTCTGTCTCTTCATGTACTCCCAGACACACTCCATGATGTTGCGATTAGGGTTCTGTGGGGACCATACCATCACTTCCAGTACTTCTTTTTCTTATTGACGCTGAAGACAGTTCTTAATGACTTTGGCTGTATGTTTGGGGTCGCCGTCCTGCTCCAGAATACATTTAAATTTCATTTAAATTTCAGACATTAATCAAAAACCCAAATCAGGTATTTCAAAATGTTACAAGGTCCATACTAATTCTTAAACCTCAGGATGTATTAACAGGGAAAGATGTTATTTCCAAATCAAGTCCAGACAGGGCACTAATAGTACACATATTTGGAGCAATTACTTTATGTTATGTATTTATTTCCAAATTGAGCAAGCTATCAGCTGGTGTGGAAGATTTTGCAGAAAATTACATTATGATGCAGGGAACGTGCCTGCGTGCTGGACACACATACAGACACAGCAACACAAAGAGTATGTCACACTCTGCAGAGCAACACTGATGGAAAGTCTGTTTGCTTCCCATCTGTTTCTGCCTTTCAGTCTACTGGGTTGTTCTCTGTCTTTCCTGCTGATGGAATATAACTCATTCTTAATTGATTTATAACTATGGCTTTGCCATATTGATCACCTTGGCACAAAAACACAAATATGTGTTGATGCAATGCAAATTAATTCCTTTAATTATTGGACAAGTCTTTATTAAAGCAGATGGAAGCTCTTACCACACAAAATCTTTCAGCTTTTTGAATTTAACTACGACATGTTTACCATGTTGTTGGTGTCAAGGGTGGATCTTTTTCTGTATGTGAATAAATCTGATATGAAATGTACTACTGATGTTGATTCAAATGAGATTTGTCTATTTGAACCTTGTAGTGAGACTAGGCTTACATCATCAGTGTTGGAAGTTGGGCCGCCATAGACAGTTATGGATTATGCTGGTATTTTTGCTACAAAAGGTAAAAGTTTGAAAACAGCCAGGAAGCTGTGTAACATGCAAATCAAAGCAGATTGTAATGACTTGCAAATTGCATAAATCCGTATTCTCTTGACAAAAGAACTTAAAAAGAACATGTTTAAACTGATTCTTTTTAATGTTTCATGGAAAATATTGGCTAATTTTGAATTAGAAAACATCAACACATGTCAAAAAGTTGGAAAGTGCTTTACAGTGCTTTAAAAGAAAAACAACAACGCTGGAAGAACATCGTGCGATTAAATTAGATTCCTGTCAGGATTCAAGGTGGCACAGTGATTCCTCAGGTGGTGCTGTGATCAAGTCCTCGCTGGCTAAGGTCCTCGAGAGGTTTAGGGTGATGGCAAACCATTCTCCAGAAATGGTCAGACCTGATTTGATAGTATTTGTTAAAGTTTGCAGCACATTGCAAGCACCTGACCAGAGGAGAAATGTCATCCTGTCAGTCTGTAAAGATGGGAAGATGTTGGTGGACCTCAGGAAGAAGCTAGTCTTCCCAAGAAAGGTTATAACATTCACTCTGGTCAGATATTGTCCTGTGGTTTATAGCAGGGAAAAGGGTCTTTATCATTAAAATTTCCATCCCTTGAAAGTAAGGTTTACGGAGCCCCGCAGGGGACATGGGAGAAAAAAAAAATTAGGGAGAAAAAAAAAAATTAGGGAGAAAAAAAAAAATTAAGACGGACTTTTGCGAGATCTCGCAAAAGTATTGCGAGATCTCGCAAAAGTTTTAGCCGCATTCTTCGGAGGCCTCCAGCTCGAAGCCAACCGGGAGGTCAAGGCACGATGTGCCGGGAAAGCGGTGTTCCTCCCGGCTGTAGTAGGTCTCGACCTCCAGTTAGCTTCGAGCTAGTGGCCGCCAGCTCGAAGCCGACCGGGAGGTCGAGGCACGATGTGCCGGGAAAGCGGTGTTCCTCCCAGCTGTAGTAGGTCTCGACCTCCCGTTAGCTTCGAGCTAGTGGGTGTCAGATCTCCAAAAACGTCGGAGCACTTTTGCAAATATGTGATGTCTTGTAAACCGAGCAGGTATCTGACGTTTACACAACTACATTCACGCCTCAAAATATCTTAAAAGTGTATTTTGTGACCCAGAAAGAGTAATATTACAACTAAGTAGCTGCCGCCATTGTTGGAGTTTTGCGAGATCCCGAGTTAGTTTTGCGAGATCTCGCAATACTTTTGCGAGATCCCGAGTTTGTTTTGCGAGATCTCGCAAAAGTCCGTCTTAATTTTTTTTTTCTCCCTAATTTTTTTTTTCTCCCTAATTTTTTTTTTCTCCCATGTCCCCTGCGGGGCTCCGTAAAGGTTTGACGTTAGCGTATAAGAAAAAACATCTCAAATATGCTGAGTTGGCAGCGTATTGTCAGCAGGCTAGATGAGAAGCCAAGGTTTATCCCACGGAGGTTAGGTGTCAGGGATTAGTGGGACAAACAGTTGTCCCGATATTCCCTGGTGCTGGCTCGACATGCCGAAACCTGCAGAATTCGGTGAAGGAATTAGGACACAACACACACCCAGAACACAAACAACTGCACACTAGATATAATGACTGTTGTTGATTCTGAGGACATACATATTAAACAAAGTTCTCAAATAGACCACAAAGTATGTGTACATTTTAGGTAACATCACACCAAAGTGTAGTCACGTGACTATAAGAGGACAGATTCTTTTCTAGAGTTACAAAAACTGTATATAAGAATAACATTTATATTTTAAATGCCAAGCTTCCTCTTTTTGATGCTCCACTTCTGTTGCACAGTTTGATTGTTATTGATCATGACTGAGGTTCATTTTTCAGCTCAAAAATGTAATTTTCATCTTCTGTTTAACATTTGCAAGAGATGTGACAAAAATGTTAAACAGCATCCCTCTAGCTTGTTTGTTTCCTTGTTTTTGATGTACACTGCGGAGTAGTGATGTGCGGATCGATCCTGAAATATCGATTCCTCCGATACCAATCATTTATGTTCTAGAATCGATTCTCACATTAAAATATCGATATTTTAGTAATTTAGAGTAAATTTGTAGTTTATCATTAACAGGAACACAGTGGAAAGAAACTATAACATTCGGATTGTCTACATTCAAAGGAACTACTTCCTCTTCCGCCTTTCATAGTCATGTGCGAAATATGGCTGTATAAATGTCTCGCAGCGCCTTGGCGTGCGCACTCACAACAATGGCTGAGCGTAATTGTGCGGACGTATTTTACCTCCACAAACAGCTGAGACGTGGTTTGCGATACATGTGGTAAAAAAGTGCTCCAAGAGTGAGGTGTTGTGGCCGTAGCCTACTAGGGAGACATTCAAAAGGTCTGTTGGGGGGGGGGGGGGGGGGGGGGTGATAAATACATTTTACAGGGTTTATTTATCGGATAAAATACGTTAAATCACCTTTATTATTGGCCGGCCCGGAAACAGCGGGGGTGTCCAAATTCAGAGGCTGCTTCCACTTGAGCACCTGGCCTTCGCGGTCTAAAGAAAGCCGGGTTGTACGTCACGAGCTCCCTCGGTGGAGGGTGAATACAACCGGGCGCTGACGTAAACTCTCGACCGTCTCACACTTCTCTTTAATCATTTTCTGTTTGACGTTTATTCAGCTGTGTGAAAACCCCGGAGGAACCCTCCTGAGGGATTAATAAAGTTAAATTTAATCTAATCTAATAACTTTAATCTCAGCCAAACCGATTTACTCACGAACAAATAAAACACTGAAAAAGCCAAACAATAACATTTTTAAGTTATCAAAGTGACTTGTATATCATGTTTCTATATGATGAACCCTGCATTATTAAGTGATAAGAACAAGTAATCTGATGCCCTGTAATCATTATAACGCTATAATTTGAGATACAATAAATAAAATACGTTTTTGTACAAAGTATCGGTATCGGATCAGTATCGTCGATACCACCCTGAATATTACTTGGTATCGGATCGGAAAGGAAATCAGTGGTATCGCACATCACTACTGCGGAGCTTTCAGGAGTTCTGCGGTGGTCTTTAAACCACTGCTGCTGCGTGTCCCAGAGATTGCCTGTTATTCACGAAGCTTCTGATTCTGAAACATATTGACGATTAGGGATGGGTATCGTTTAGGTTTTATCCGATACCGGTGCCAAATCGGTACTTTTGAAACGGTGCCGGTGCTCAAACGGTGCTCAAACCGGTGCTTAAAGAATGGAGAACACAAAATTGGTCCTAAAACCTCTCATGTTCAGCTGGTTTTTTGTAAAAAGATAACAATGTTAGCCTTTTCTGCAGCTATGGGGCATATATGGTATCACTCTTAGCTGGAAGCAGTGCTTAAACAATGGAAAAAACACAAACTTTGTCCTAAAACCTCTCATGTTTAGCTGTTTCCCTCTTTTTCTTTAGTCATTTTAGCCTTTTTGGCCAGGGTGAAGGGAGTATCTGCCATCAAACAAGAAGACAGCCGCATGTAGCTACGACTGTGTTTGCTAGTTCACCTCACATGCATTAATGTAATAACATGGTTAGCCTACGCAACGTAAATTACACATGAACAACATTAAGCTACTCACGCAGAGAAGAACGGCTGCTGCTGCCATCATCATTTCTGCTACACTGGCAGGGCTAGGGGCCAGGACTCTCCTCTTCGGGGTTTTTGGGGCATATTGCTAACTCCGGGTCCGATAACAGGCAACTCACGCACAGTAGATGTGCTCGGTGTGAGGTCTCGCAGCAAGCTATCATACGGCGCATTTCTGGGCTTTTAAAAAAAACTCTATGCGTCGCCAGGTGTTTCATCGGATTTCAGGTGTTACCTCCTTTGACAGTATCACCGTATCAGCTTAAAGCACTTGTTGCAGGCTGCTGAGTTTGCATATTTTGCTGTGAAGTACAGCCAGACTTTGACCGCTTCGCCTTGGGCATTTTTAATCTGTAGCTCTGCTCTAAAAGAACGTACGTACCTGGGCCCGCCTACTATCCTCGGAAACGTAAAATGATTGGCTAGAATCTAAAGTGTATCACAGCTCAGGAAAAAAAAGCACCGAAATAAAGCACCGAAATGTGCGCTGCTTTTCGGTCTGGTTACTACCCATCCCTATTGACGATGGAATGACCATGGTCAGTATGTTAATCTAATGGTGAGTAATTTATAGTACTAATAGTCTGTGTCATCACATATTCATCATGGGTTGATAGAAGGAAAATAACTCTAACATTACTTATAATGTTACACCAGCTACAATATTAAATGGATTGGTTGTGAAGAATATTAAACACATTATTTGTTTTTCAGTTGTTATGCGTATATTTATGGTGCCTTTAGGCTATGCTACATTTCTTGATATTTTGCTTTAAAGGAGCCAGACTGTCTCATAACTTTTCTAAAGTGGTCTTGAGCAATAGTTTATCAATCAATAGTTCAATCAGTCCAAGGAATGTTTTTTGTTTGTTTGTTTATTTGTTTTTACTGTTACTTCTACTACTGATTAAATATGTAATAATAATTTAGATATGTTATTATTATTAAATAAATATTATTATTAAATTCATGCACTTAGTTCTGTACATTATATGCTGGGCCTAGGCCAGAGGGACATTAAATGCTTATGATTATCTGTGATCAGTTAATGGTGTTAGTCATAATGGCTATTTAATAATAAGATGAAACAGAACTACAATGAGAACCATTAGACAGTTAAAGGGAAAACAAGATACAGTGGGGCAAAAAAGTATTTAGTCAGCCACCGATTGTGCAAGTTCCCCCACTTAAAATGATGACAGAGGTCAGTAATTTGCACCAGAGGTACACTTCAACTGTGAGAGACAGAATGTGAAAAAAAAATCCATGAATCCACATGGTAGGATTTGTAAAGAATTTATTCGTAAATTAGGGTGGAAAATAAGTATTTGGTCACCTCAAACAAGGAAAATCTCTGGCTCTCACAGACCTGTAACGTCTTCTGTAAGAAGCTTTTCTGTCCCCCACTCGTTACCTGTATGAATGGCACCTGTTTGAACTCATCATCTGTATAAAAGACACCTGTCCACAGCCTCAAACAGTCAGACTCCAAACTCCGCCATGGCCAAGACCAAAGAGCTTTCGAAGGACACCAGGAAAAGTATTGTAGACCTGCACCAGACTGGGAAGAGTGAATCTACAATAGGCAAGCAGCTTGGTGTGAAAAAATCAACTGTGGGAGCAATCATCAGAAAATGGAAGACATACAAGACCACTGATAATCTCCCTCGATCTGGGGCTCCACGCAAGATCTCATCCCGTGGGGTCAAAATGATCATGAGAATGGTGAGCAAAGATCCCAGAACCACACGGGGGGACCTGGTGAATGACCTGCAGAGAGCTGGGACCAAAGTAACAAAGGTCACCATCAGTAACACACTACAACGGCAGGGAATCAAATCCCGCAGTGCCAGACGTGTTCCGCTGCTGAAGCCAGTGCATGTCCAGGCCCGTCTGAAGTTTGCCAGAGAGCACATGGATGATACAGCAGAGGATTGGGAGAATGTCATGTGGTCAGATGAAACCAAAGTAGAACTTTTTGGTATAAACTCAACTCGTCGTGTTTGGAGGAAGAAGAATACTGAGTTGCATCCCAAGAACACCATACCTACTGTGAAGCATGGGGGTGGAAACATCATGCTATGGGGCTGTTTTTCTGCCAAGGGGACAGGACGACTGATCCGTGTTAAGGACAGAATGAATGGGGCCATGTATCGTGAGATTTTGAGCTAAAACCTCCTTCCATCAGTGAGAACTTTGAAGATGAAACGAGGCTGGGTCTTCCAACATGACAATGATCCAAAACACACCGCCCGGGCAACAAAGGAGTGGCTCCGTAAGAAGCATTTGAAAGTCCTGGAGTGGCCTAGCCAGTCTCCAGACCTCAACCCCATAGAAAATCTGTGGCGGGAGTTGAAAGTCCGTGTTGCTCGGCGACAGCCCCAAAACATCACTGCTCTCGAGAAGATCTGCATGGAGGAATGGGCCAAAATACCAGCTACTGTGTGTGCAAACCTGGTATAGACCTATAGTAAACGTTTGACCTCTGTTATTGCCAACAAACTTTATGTTACAAAGTATTGAGTTGTATTTTTGTTATTGACCAAATACTTATTTTCCACCCTGATTTACGAATAAATTCTTTACAAATCCTACCATGTGGATTCATGGATTTTTTTTTCACATTCTGTCTCTCACAGTTGAAGTGTACCTGTGGTGCAAATTACTGACCTCTGTCATCATTTTAGGTGGGGAAACTTGCACAATCGGTGGCTGACTAAATACTTTTTTGCCCCACTGTATACTAAACATCATTTTTTAGAAATAATAGAAATGATTAGAAAAGAATTTAACTTTATTGTCATTGCACACGTCACAAGTGCAAGGCAATGAAATGCAGTGGTGCCCCCTCAACTGTCCTGTGGTTTGCATCTGTTGTGGTGCCTGACATCATGAAATGTTCACACAGACCTGTTTTAAGAAGCTATTAATTAGATCTACCATCAATTTATCCTGGGTTAAAAAAATAACATGAACCGAAATGTCTTATCTTGGGGGAAAAAAAAGTGTAATGTTTTGTCCCTTTGGCTCATAAGCAAAACAATCACGCTGTCTGCCATTTCACACAAAAGCTGAGTAGCTATAGTCCTTGCTCATTTTAAATTGTGCTTGGGCTGACATTTAGTTGAATATGGACTGGCTTGAGTGTGACTTTTGAGAGGCTTTCATCTCCCAAGAGAATCAATGTTTTTGATAAAGGTTCTGATAGAAATTGCTGGGGTCTGGAGTACTGAGACTCAGGTGGAGTGCAGGATTTATCCAGAGGAGAGGCGTGATATTTCAAATCATTCCGCCGTATTAGTCGGAAGTCTGAGTGTTGTGTAGAAGTAGGAGTTGGAGCTGAGTGGGCTGGAACAATTCAGAATGGCGTTCTAGCATCTTCAGTTAATGAGTAATTAAATCTGATGAACAGGTTAATGCATGTTGGTGTTGAATGAGATGGCTTCTTAGTGTGCTGCAGCCCTGTGTTGCTTCAAGTGACAGCATAAAGATATTTGCTCAGTAATAAGAAAATAATGAGATTCCGTGCTCCACTTTCAATGCATCCCTTTTTTGTTTGCGTCCCGTGATGTGTTCATGTATGCAGACATAAAGTTGAGGTTGTGGAACTTCATCATTTAGCTAGTTACAGAAGAGGAGCAAGTATAAAGCAAGTAACATTTTTTTTTTAAGTGCAGGTAATTTCAAGTGCAACAAATATCACCAAACATAGAAAATGCTGCAAATTCAGTTTTATAAACTGAAAATTTAAAAAAAGGTCCAAGTAATCCCATAGTTCATTTTAGAGTTTTTAAATCAGATATTGTTAGGGATGGGTATCGAAACCCGGTTCTTGTTGAGAACCGGTTCCCACTGTTTCAATTCCTTGGAATTGTTTGCCATTTTTGCAAACGATTCCCTTATCGATTTCAGTCGCCCCGAATGACGTCACCACGTTGCAGAGCGTTGCTTACCTGGCAGGAAACACGGCGCCAGCGGCTCAAATGCTCAAAAGTTTGGTCATACTTTACGAGAACGGATGACAACAGGGCAACTTGCAATACTTGCAAAGTAGAGATTTCATTTAAGGGAGGAAACACTGCGAATTTGCAAAAGCATTTGCTCACAAAACACGCGATAACCTTAAATGAATGTCGTGTTTTTAATTCTGCTCCGGACTCGTGAATCTCAACCCAGCAGCAGCGGTAACGTTTGCACGTCCTCTCCCGTTAATGCGGCAGGTAAACTAACAGTGCATATTATGTTAGCTGCCTTATTACAAAACCTGCTATTACTGTGCATTTAGGTGACCATGATGAGACAGAGTCTGGCTGGCTCAGATGCTGGCAGTTCTCGCTGCAGTCTACCGGTAGCGTCTCCTTTCAGGCCAGGATAGACGAATGTCACCGAGCAGTGACTAAGTTTGTGGTCAAAGGCTTGAACCCATTTGCCACAGCAGATGCCCCCGATTTCACTTTGGTAAGTGAATGTGTTTAATTGTAGGCAGGGACATTACTGGATATTCTTGTGTAATTGCTACAGAATAATTTATGTTACACTTTGTTATTGCTACAGAAGAATATTTATTTTATTATTTTACATTTACAATTTTTTTTCCTGTCAAGTCAAGTCAAGTCAAGTTTATTTATAGAGCACATTTAAAAACAACCAAGGCTGACCAAAGTGCTGTACAGTAAATACAGATAAAAATACAATAGAACACAATTTCGTAAAACACCTCGCTGATCAAATAAAAAATAAATAAACAAATAAATTAAACCTTTCTAAAAGCCAATGAAAAGAGGTGAGTTTTAAGAGCAGTTTTAAAAGTTTCTAGGCTTTTGGAGAATCTGACGTGAGGAGGTAAACTGTTCCACAGTCTGGGTGCAGCCACAGCAAACGCCCTCTCTCCCTTTGTCTTTAATTTATACCTGGGAACATCTAAAAGCATCAGATCGGCTGACCTCAAAGATCTCCTGGGGCGATAAGTACTAAGGAGTTCTGACAGGTAAGAAGGTGCAGTGCCATTTAAAACCTTAAAAGCCAGCAGTAAGATTTTAAAATCAATCCTAAAAGCAACTGGGAGCCAGTGGAGAGATCAGAGAACCGGAGTGATGTGGTCTCTTTTTTTTGAACCGGTCAACAGGCGAGCGGCAGCGTTCTGCACCAGTTGAAGGCGATGTAGACAGGAACGATCTAGGCCAGCATAGAGGGAATTACAGTACTCCAGCCGTGAAGTAATAAAAGCATGGACCACTCTTTCTAGATCGTTCCTGCAAAGGTAAGACTTGACTTTGGCTAAAATCCGTAAATGATAAAAAGATCCCTTAACTACAGAGCTGATTTGTTTATCAAGTTTAAAAGCATTGTCAAAAATAACTCCAAGACTCTTAATGGAAGAAGTACAATCGGAGGTTAGGGGTCCCAAAAAGTCAAGAGAGAAGTTGGGATCTTTAGGAAGCCCAAACACAATGACTTCAGTTTTTCTTTCATTAAGGTGTAAGAAGTTAAGAGTCATCCAAGTCTTAATGTCAGACAAGCAGGAGAGTAGCGGCTGCAAAGAAACATTGCAGTTTAACCTCAGAGGGAGGTAGATCTGAATATCATCGGCAAAGATGTGGAAGGACACATTATGTTTACGGAGCACATCGCCCAGAGGGAGCAAGTACAGAATAAACAACAGGGGGCCTAGTATGGACCCCTGAGGTACGCCACAGGTTCCTGGGGACCCTGTGACACCCCATTGAAGAGCCGTAGGCTGTGGATCTCTTAAGATCTCACTGTTGGGTTTGTAAGGCCATGTTACTCCTAAATTTCTATCTTGTTCAAAGAGAAGATATAAAACAAAGTTCTAAATTAATCGACCTTAGTGTTCTCCTTTTTTAAAAATAAGAATCGATAAGAGAATCGATAAAGAATCGAATCGTTAAACAGAATCGAAAATGGAATCGGAATCGTTAAAATCTCATCAATACCCATCCCTAGATATTGTGTCTGAATGTGATGTTTTTCTCAATTGCATTTTTGTGACACGTCTTGCAAAAAAACTGAAGTGTACTTTAAATACCAAGCAGTTTATTGCAGGCTAAACTGCTTAATTGGCAGTTTTGTGATAAAGTTCACAGTGACGCACTATGCTGAATTGGTTATATCTAGAGTACTGTTACTAGGTTACGTCATGGGTGGCAGAGATCAATTTATATTTAAGATAATGACACTGATTAGATTCCTTCATTGAATGCTAGTTTTTATACTTATATACTTAATATCTGGTGGTTTGAAATCAGCCATATGACCCGCACTACATCTGTTTACATTTTACTAAACTCTGCTGGCTAAATCCACAAAGAGCAGTCAGTATCAGAGCAGGAGGACAGGTCAGCTGGTGTACACTCAGTGGCCAAACTCCACTTTAACCCCTTTGAGGAATAAAAAACATTATGTACTGTAAGTTCCCAAGCTGACCGTGTCTTAATGAAGATGTGGCTCGTGCATGAATCGGCTGTTTTTTTCTGAAGGCTGCAGATACTTATTTCAGTCAGTATTACATGTTTCAAAATTCAGACATAAATCTAATATACTAACGCAGTCCCATTAATAGCTGCGTTTTGACTGACATTTCAATGGTATGTATTAGCTCTAGAAAATAAAAGCGAAGGAAAAAAGAAAACCACATGAAAGCATTGCGTGCTGCTGAGCACTGCTGAGAAAAGACACACAGACGTTTCCTTGTGTACTGATCTCGGTGTAGAAATCTAAAAAAAAAGCCTGAATCTGTTCACTGTACAAATGAACTTGGCTGCCTGTAAGACAGCATGCATCCTTGTATGCTTCTTGTATGCCTCTCCTCCCTCCCTCCAGCACTCCACATTCACTTCTATTAAGTTCTACTCAGTGTTACTGAGGACCCCAAATATGTGAAGCACAGTTTTAAACAGAGGGTGAGGAGGTATTAAAAACCTACAAGACTGAATTAGAGTGCTGACATTGCACAGCTTTGAGCAATCCACCTGTGCAAAATATGCGCTTGTTCTGATAGTCTTCCCTTCTTATTCAAAATAAATGAATGTCCCTTTACCAACTATCACAGCCCAACATTAGACACAAAAAACATCTCAATTAAGTTTTAATACAATTAGCAGTAAACTCTGTGACAATTTTTTAGAGATCATATTTGTGTCATTATTAAGGTTGTGCAATAAAAAGGAAATTCCTAGAAATAGATGTTCAATTATTTTGGCCACAAAAATACCCCTCTGTGCCTTTCAGTCACAAAATTGACACTGGATCTTTTAGATTTCTCATCAATGCAAGAAGATGGTTTTGTGCTGGTAGAGACCCTGAGTAAATCTAACCCATAATTTCTCCAGTGTGTCCTGGGTCTGCCCCACGGCCTCTTCCCTGTTAAAGATGTCCAAAACGCCTCACTTATGAGGTGTCCAGAAGACATCCTGGCCAGATGTGAACCACCTCAAGAACTCACTTATCCATCCCACTATGCCATCCAGATGCTGCAGCTATCCATTTGTCAGTCTCCCACACCCTTAATTCCCTCACTTATGAACAAGACCTTAACATACCTGAATTCCACCACTTGAGGCAGCAACTTGATCCAACCTAGAGTAGGCACTCCTGTCTTTTCCAGCTGAGAACGACTTAGAGGTAATTCTCATCCCAGCCACTTCACACGGCAGTACAAGCTGGAGGTCATCACTCAATGGACCCAACAGAAGCACATCATAGGTGAACAGCCTGAGACTGCCAAACCCGCGACCATCCACCCTCCACCAGTTCAGCATAAATATTATGAAGAGAGTCGGTGACAAAGGGCAGCTCTGGCAGAGTCCAACATAAAGCAGGAATCAATCTGATTTATTGCCAGCAATGCAAACCAAGCTCTCGTTGCCATTGTACAGAGACCAAACAGCCCCCAACAATGGGTCCCATTCTACCAAAAGCCCCCCTCACACATCCCTGAGGGGATGTGGTCCAATGTCTTCTCCATGTCCACAAAACACATACAGACTGATTGGGCAAACTCAAGCGCACCGTCCTCTCTAGCACTCTCGCAGGAAGGTTGAGGAATGTGAGCCTTCTGAAAGAAAAGGAAAACTTTTGAAGTTAATATTCTATTAAACTTTTAATTTAACAACCACGTCACTACAGTTGAAATAAATTACTAAATAAAAATAACATTAACTTTCTATCATAGGGGGAAAAAATCCTCACTTAATCAATTACTTGTGTTTGTGTCAGGGAGGATAAGACTACGATCGTGCTTCCTGCCGTCCTGCACTAAGCAAATATTTTAGCTGTCTTGTGTGTATTTTATCACACTGTTGCAAAAGACGTAGCTGCAGTGTCATCTGCCTAGTTGTCTACCACTAATGAGATATTCATTTACTTTGTTTTATAAAGTAAATAAAGTATTTGTGACGCACACTGCTTATGCCATTACACGGGAAAATGCAGTGGATCACATGAATATTAAAATACATTTTTTTATTGCTTTAGAATCAATAAGTAATCAATAAGTAATTTAGTAATACCAATAGGAGAGGAGCGTTGTCTGAAGGAACTTTGGTAAGATGTGATGAGATTTCTTTTTCCTGTTTGTGCTGTTTTCCTTTTCCCCTGGCACAGAGACCAGAGCTTTTTTCCTTACTCAGATTTGAGCTCCTTTTTAATCGTACTATGATTGGAAAACAGTCATTATTCGCATTTTAACAGTTTTTCTGCTATGACTTATTGATCTGGGAAGTTTAAATCTGTAAATATTGTTCCAGCTTCAACAAGTAGGGGGCGATCGTGGCTCAAGAGTTGGGAGTTCGCCTTGTAATCGGAAGGGTGCCGGTTCGAGCCCCGGCTTGGACAGTCTCGGTTGTTGTGTCCTTGGGCAAGACACTTCACCCGTTGCCTACTGGTGGTGGTCAGAGGGCCTGGTGGCGCCAGTGTCCGGCAGCCTCGCCTCTGTCAGTGCGCCCCAGGGTGGCTGTGGCTACAATGTAGCTTGCCATCACCAGTGTGTGAATGTGTGTATGAATGGGTGGATGACTGGATGTATAAAGCGCTTTGGGGTCCTTAGGGACTAGTAAAGCGCTATATAAATACAGGCCATTTTACCAAGTTAGAAAACCCCTCTACTGTACCTGCTACACACATCCTACCAGCAGTGCATATGGCTGATTTTTGCTTTTGTGTGTATTTAAGTCTCAGTCTTTACTGCTGGTTTGAAGTTAAACAAAAAAGTCAAGAGCAAAGAGCAACAACAACAAAGAAGGTGAGATAATTCATTCAACATCTAACTGGTCTTCCTTTTTGCACAGAGAGCAGCTGCACACTATTCCTCTAATGAGGTTATTCGCTGCCAGGCTATGGTGACGGACAGGTTGAAATTGTATGTAGTCTGTGGATTGTGTTTTTAATTTGTGTTTCACTGACGACCTCATACCTTGTATAATATCAGGCACACTGTTATTTCTAAGAAGGTTTGATGGCCCGGGAGAAAAAGCAAAATATGAAAGCCCCAGAAGTCTTGAAATGTGAGAGAAAGTTAAGGAAAGCAGGAGTGTATGGATGCATATATGGATAGCCTTACTCTTATCGTCTCTAGGAGCCTCCACTCTCTGTGTCTTCTTAGTCGTTTTGGCAGAGGGTGAACAATTTCCAGGTCATAGCGAGGACACAAAGAAGCACAAGCATAATGTAAAGCACGTGGTGTCAAACTGACTCAAACTTCATGTCAAGGATCATTAAGGGTGAGGAGAAATGTGTCACCTCCTACAACCACTGAACAGACAACAGTCTTTAGTGGAAGAGCCCACAGTTTATAGTCCTAATGCAGATCAGGTCAAGAGTGCAACCAGGAGCATCCTTGTCATTTTTCTATATTCACGGGGTTGTGCACTATGAATGCATCCCCCCAGGGTGAGACTGTCAGTGCAGAGGTCCACGCTAAGGTCTTGAGGCATCAGAGGGAGAACAATTGGCACAAATGACCTGAACTGTCAGACAGTCAGCATGCATTTAATAATGTCACGTTTTACAAGTCAGTGGAAGCTGAAGTGGATTAAATGGACTATTCAGTGTGCTCGCATTTGAACAACACAGTCAAGGGTTACAATTCACACCTGCCAAACATACACAAAAACAACGTGTTGGTCTTTAATGACTAGAAACCCAAAACAACACAACTGTATCACGATAACCTTTAACAACAACACTCGTTCTAACAAGTCAGCGACAAATATTTTACTTGAATCTAGCAATACTCTAAATTCTGAGGTGGAACTGCAAAAAATGCTTGCGTGACTGATACCATTTCTCAGGAACATAATGACATACAACACAGGGTGAGACAGGTTTGTTATGTCTAACTAACTTTGAGTTCATGGCCCGGCCCAATTATCCACACCATTAATTCTTATCATGTTTTCTAACAACATCTACTGCTGAAGAACGTAAGAGAGGGAAAAAGCAACAGAAAAAAGAAAACATTTTAGTTTACGGCTAATTGGGGTGGTTCTTAGTATTTTCTAGCTGAATATTTTTTAGTTCAAGGAATGTCAGAACTTTGGGGTATTTTAACTTTGATTTGATCAACAATTGAAGGAATATAATTATCTCACGACTCAAATCTAGCCAACCTCTAATGGAGAGTACACGGCATTGTGAAACCTGGTATGTAACAAGTGCACGGATCTTCATATGAGTGATGATTATGTATATTATTATATTATGATAATAATACTGTGGTGAAAACCAAAACCCTCACAAAAAACAGTTTTTAACAAAAACTCCTTAAAATAGAAAAAAGAATTTCTATTTTAATTTAATCCTCTGGAGTCAATGCACACACCAGTCCAAATCACATGACCGATTTGAGATGACCTAGCACAGCCTCACTAAAGTGCAGACTCCAGACTGTATACTAGTTTTTAATACTTGTAGTTATGTGGATTTTTTTTGACAGTTTGATGCACATAAATCCTACACTGCAAAAATAAATAGCCAACAAGCTTATGTCCTCTGTTGTGACAGTAACTGTAAATAACACAGAAGCTTTTTAGATCCCATGCAAAATAATACAAAATTAAAAATGTTCGGAGTCACGCTTAGTGTTATATTTTCGGTCATCTCAGTAGATATTTGGGATTTGAGTTTGTTTTAGTTTGATATTGCGATGCACAATTCTCTACTTAACTTAGAGGGTTAGTATGATGACTTGGACTTTAGTGGGTTAAAAAATATTAAATAAGAAAATTGAGAAATTTCAGATGCATTTTTTTTTAGATAAATGATTAAAGGTAGGTGTAATAGTGGGGCAATCGTGGCTCAAGAGTTGGCAGTTCGTTTTGTAATCGGAAGGTTGCTGCTTTGAGTCCCAGCTCCGACAGTCTCGGTCGTTGTGTCCTTGAGCAAGACACTTCACCCGTTGCCTACTGGTGGTGGTCAGAGGGCCCGGTGGCGCCAGCGTCCGGCAGCCTCGCCTCTGTCAGTGCGCCCCAGGGCAGCTGTGGCCACAATGTAGCTTTCCATCACCAGTGTGTGAATGGATGAATGACTGAATGTAGTGTAAAGCACTTTGGGGTCCTTAGGGACTAAGTAAAGCGCTATACAAATACAGGCCATTTACCAGTTTACCATTTAATAAATTGAAGTGTCTGCCAAAAATTATGCCTCTTTGGTCCCATTTCAGTTATGCAGCTCCTGATTTTTGTAACATGGTATGCAAAGGCACAAGTGCATGAGTAAGTCCATTTCTAGATTTGGAGCACATATAAATACAGGATCATAGAGTTCCCAAATGGTACAAAACGTGATTGCAGTGACATCAGAAGAGCGGTGTTCTGCAGAATTTTTACTAACATATACAGGGCTTAATTTATCTACAAAACCACAAATACTTTAGAAATTTGTCAAAAATGTTTTTAAAACTAAAAATTATGTTGTTATTCATTAGGCAAAAAAAAATGTTCACTTTTTTTCAATAAAATTTCAGCCAGCACATTAGACTTCTCTGAAAAGTGAGAAATTAGTCAAGCGCAACCCTCAAACACTAAAATGAATTTAATCTGTTCAGAAATGCAAATAAATAACTGTAGTTTGGCATTGGAATCAGAAAATAATAAAGTGGTTATGTACCAATACATCTGAATATATGTATATATATATATTGAAAAAATGAGATTCTAGGTTCTCTTGTTGGCAGAGTTTGGACCAAATCCCTCAGATGTGGGAAAAGGAAGAATTTCAGAGACCAGATTGATGCAGAGCAGCATCGAGCTGTGTGTCTGAGGTATGTGTTCAGTGTACCTGTACATAAGCGACAAATGCACTTGTTGCCAAATGCAGTGGTCTGATTGGACAAATGTGTTCTGAAAACTTGATCCAACTTGATAAAAAAAAAAAATTGCTGCAAATTTGTCCTTGTTAGGTACTGGGTGTGAACTGCTGCATTAAGAACAAGTAAATCTGTCATGGTCCGCGGCCCGGCGTCTGAGGTGCTGATGGGATGCCCACTCCCGTGGGCGTGGCCGCTGACTCCACACCTGCATCCCATCCCAGGCGATCACCAGGTGGACCATTTAATCCTGCCCAGCCTGCTGCTCCACGCCAGTCCGTAATCGTCCTTCAGCGGTAACGCACACCTACGGGAAAGTCCTTAGGCAATCCTATCCGTGTGAACTAGTACTAACTCTGCCTTGTATACCCAGATCACTGCTCGGCGTGTTTTGAGTCACCAGCCTGTCCACCTGCCTGTCCAGAATTTGGATCACGATCAACCCCAGCCGCCTCGCCCTTTCTGGAGCTTCTCCCCACGGACCCTCACCCCTCCCTCCGGTTCCCTTGGCCCCGCTATCATCGTAAGACGCGTACACTACCTCCCCTCGTATGCTGCCGGTTTACCCGCACCCCAATAATCCTTTTTTCTTTTTCTGTTTCAGCCTCCCACGGTCCCGCTCTCGGCGTTTCCTGTGCGATTCTTCTCCCGGTCCCTCGGTTTCTCTGGTTCCGTGCGTTTTCTCCCTTCTACTCTCCCGGGACACTCTCAGTTATAATAAAGTTTATTTTTTCTCTCGTACCGCTGTGTGTGTGTTCTGCTCCTGGGTCCAGCTTGTGTGTTGAACTTCGGTTCTTGACAGTACGGACTGGCCAGTATGGACCCAGCAGATCCACTCCGCTCCGCCATTAATAAGCAGGGCGCTATTCTCGGTCGCCACGACCAGCAGCTTCAATCGCTCCAGGACCGCTACCAAGAGCTCAGTGACACTCGGGAACAGCTGCGAACCAAGCCGCCCGATCCCGTGCCCCACGGCGTTTCGCCTCCGCCTTTGGAGCCCTTCCACGGGGAGTTAGACCTGTGTGGGGGGTTCCTTTTTCAATGCTCCCTGTTCTTCAGCCGCACGCCACACGCCTTCCCCACGGATGCAGCTAAAATCTCCTATTTTGTAGGTTTATTACGGGGACGTGCTTTAACGTGGGCTGAGGCCTATTTAACATCTCACTCCATTCGTGATTGCGATTACGATGATTTCCTGGAGGAGTTCCGGGCTACGTTCTCCCCTCCGGTCTCGGAAGATGACGCCACACAGAAGTTGCTGGGGCTCCGTCAGGGGCGGCACAGTATCGCGGAGTACCTAGTCGAGTTTCGTACCAGAGCGGTCGCCGTGGGTTGGCCCGATTCAGCTCTCCGTGGGGTTTTTTTACGGTCACTAACCGACCAGATGAAGGACCAACTAGCTTTTCACGAAGAGACTAAATCCTTCGAAGAATTGGCTTCCCTCGCCCGTAGGATCGATAGATGCCTGCGGGAGAGGGATGCCGAGCGGCGGCTTAAACCTATGGGCTCCGTATTGCGCCCCGGGATCAGTGTTTCTCCGCCCACGCCCACGGCTGCGTGTGCGCGCTCTCCGTCGCCTCCCCCGCCCGAACCCATGCAGATCGGACGCTCTCGGCTTTCTCCGGAGGAGAGGGAACGCCGATTTCGGGCTGGAGAATGCCTGTACTGTGGGAGGCCCGGTCACCGCATCGCTGTCTGCCCGGTCCGCCCAAACGACCCGGCCCACCGGTAAGTCCGGGGATACGGGTGGGCAGCACGTTAAGCACTACTAGACCCCGATTATTACTGTCCGTTACCCTCGTAACTAATAACCAGACCTTTACATGCTCCGCGCTGGTAGACTCCGGGGCGGAACGGAATCTTATGGATGAGAGACTGGCTAAGAAATTAGCTGTGTCCCTCACGCCACTCGAGCCGCCCATCCCTGCGTCCACGTTGAATAATCAAGTGTTTGCTTATATGGTAAATGGCCTGCATTTGTATAGCGCTTTTCTAGTCCCTAAGGACCCCAAAGCGCTTCACACTACATTCAGTCATTCACCCATTCACACACACATTCACACACTGGCGATGGCAAGCTACATTGTAGCCACAGCTGCCCTGGGGCGCACTGACAGAGGCGAGGCTGCCGGACACTGGCGCCACCGGGCCCTCTGACCACCACCAGTAGGCAAACACGGGGTTAGTATCTTGCCCAAGGATATTTGGCATGCAGCCAGGAGGCAGCCTGGGATCGAACCACCGACCTTCTGATTAGTGGCTGACCTGCTCTGCCACCTAAGCTACAGCCACCCCACATATCACCCACCAAACTGCACCCGTACAGTTAGTCACATCAGGGAATCACCAGGAGCAGCTTTCCTTTTTCACTTTTCCCGCTCCTGACACCCCGCTTATCTTAGGTTACCCCTGGCTACAGAAACATAACCCTCGCATCGATTGGGCCGGAAAGAGGATCGCGAGCTGGAGTGTGTTCTGTCTGGCGAACTGTTTGGGGTCGGCCGTTCCCTCCGCCTCAACGAAACGAAATTCAACGCCGCCACCCGCACCGGACCTCTCTTCCGTGTCCCCCGAATATCACGATCTTCGGCAGGTGTTCAGTAAGGACGAGGCGCTCTCACTACCTCCTCACCGTCCTTATGACTGTGCCATTGATTTACTCCCGGGAGCTTCGCTGCCCTCTAGCAGACTGTATAACCTGTCTCGCCCCGAAAGAGAAACCATGGAGAATTACATCCAGGAGTCGCTAGCGGCAGGACGAATCAGGCCGTCGTCCTCCCCTGTCGCTGCGGGTTTTTTCTTTGTGGGAAAGAAGGACGGGACGCTTCGCCCCTGCATCGATTACCGGGGTCTTAACGACATCACCATCAAGAATAAATATCCCCTCCCACTAATTAATTCTATTTTTGACTCACTCCAGGAAGCCACAGTCTTCACCAAGCTGGATCTGCGGAACGCCTATCACCTGGTTCGAATACGTGAGGGTGATGAGTGGAAGACCGCCTTCAACACCCCACTGGGGCATTTCGAATATCTGGTGATGTCGTTTGGACTAACCAATGCCCCGGCGGTTTTTCAAGCTCTAGTCAACGACGTGTTACGGGACTTCCTAAATGTGTTTGTTTTCGTATACCTAGATGACATTCTGATCTTTTCCAAAACACCCGAAGAACATCACATCCATGTGAGAAGCGTACTACAACGGCTGCTCGAAAACAGGTTGTACGTCAAGGCGGAAAAATGTGAGTTCCACGTTTCATCCATCTCCTTCTTGGGCTACATTCTAGCAGGTGGGCAGGTGAAGACCAACCCGGTGAAAGTCAAGGCAGTGTTGGAATGGCCGGTTCCGGAGTCACGGAAGAAGCTTCAGAGCTTCCTGGGGTTTGCGAACTTTTACCGCCGCTTCATCCGGAACTACAGCCAGGTGGCAGCGCCGCTCACCCAGCTCACCTCACCCAAAGTGCCCTTCACCTGGTCCCCTGAAGCCCACACAGCCTTCGCTAAGTTAAAACGGTTATTCACTTCCACACCCATCCTAACCCACCCAGAAGCTGCTAAGCAGTTTGTTGTAGAAGTTGACGTGTCTGATGCGGGAGTGGGAGCGGTTCTCTCCCAGCGGTCTGGGCCTCTGAATAAGCTCCGGCCATGTGCCTTCTTCTCACGCCGACTCACCCCCGCAGAGAAGAATTATGACATCGGCGACAGGGAACTGCTAGCCGTTAAACTCGCTTTAGAGGAATGGCGCCACTGGCTGGAGGGGGCTGCTCAGCCCTTCCTCATCTGGACAGACCATAAGAACCTCCTGTACCTGAGAACCGCCAAGAGGTTGAATCCACGCCAAGCTTGCTGGTCCCTATTCTTCGCCCGCTTCAACTTCACGCTCTCCTATCGTCCAGGATCGCGGAACACCAAGCCCGATGCGCTCTCCCGTCAGTACTCCTCCGACAGCGAAGCGACTCCCCCCGCCACCATCCTACCCGCCACCTGCGTGGTGGGCGCCCTCACCTGGGAAGTAGAGGAGACCATTCGCCGAGCTCTCCCGGGAGACCCCGATCCAGGGACCGGACCACCCGGACGGCGCTTCGTTCCTGCTGCCGCCCGTGGAGCTGTCATCCACTGGATCCACACAGCACGATTCACGTGCCACCCAGGCGTGAACAGAACGACGCACCTCCTCAAGAAACATTTTTGGTGGAAAACGCTAATAAGGGACGTGAGGGACTATGTGTCTGCCTGTGCCGTCTGCGCCCGTAATAAGTCATCCACCCAACGCTCCGCAGGCCAGCTCCACCCGCTCACTACACCCCACCGGCCCTGGTCTCACATCTCCCTCGACTTTGTTACCGGTCTCCCTGCCTCGTCCGGAAAGCGTGTCATTCTCACCGTTGTAGATCGGTTTTCCAAGGCCGCTCACTTCATCCCGCTAGCCAAGCTGCCCTCAGCCGCTGAGACTGCCCAGTCGTTGGTTGCTAATGTGTTCAGGCTCCACGGAATCCCCTTGGAAATTGTCTCCGATCGAGGTCCCCAGTTCACCTCACAGGTGTGGAAGACCTTCTGTTCCGCTCTCGGCGCCAAGGTTAACCTAAGCTCCGGCTTCCACCCGCAATCCAACGGACAGACTGAACGTCTCAATCAAGAACTGGAGACTATGCTACGGTGCGTGGCCAGTCAAAACCCCTCCTCTTGGGTTACCTACCTGCCCTGGGTGGAGTACGCCCACAACACTCTAACCTCGTCCTCCACCGGTCTATCACCTTTCGAGGCGTCTCTCGGATATCAGCCTCCGCTCTTCCCTGAAGAGGACTTGACTCTCTCCGTCCCGTCGGCTCCACACCACCTTCGGCGCTGCCAACGTGTATGGCGCAGCGTTCGCAGCGCCCTCCTGCGTGCGAAGGAACGACATGCGCACTACGCCGATCGTCGCCGCGCCCCAGCCCCTGACTACCAGCCGGGACAGAAGGTTTGGTTGGCTGCTGGGAACATCCCACTCCGGGGCACGTCCCGCAAACTGGCTCCCCGTTTCATCGGGCCATACGAGGTGGGCCGAGTCATCAACCCGGTGGCGGTCAGGCTTCGGCTTCCAGCCTCCCGGCGTGTGCACCCCACGTTCCATGTGTCTCAGCTTAAACCAGTCCGCCTCAGCCCCCTGTGCCCTCCTTCCGCGCCCCCTCCTCCCGCCCGGCTCGTCGGCGGCCATCCGGCCTATGCGGTCCGGCGTATCCTGGATGCGCGCCGGCGCGGGCGCGGCTGGCAGTATCTCGTGGATTGGGAGGGGTACGGCCCCGAGGACCGCCTCTGGATCCCGCGCTCCTTCGTTCTGGACCCTCGCCTCATCTCTGCTTTCCATGCTTCTCTCCGCAGGCGGGGTCCCGGCCTGTCGCCTGGGGGCGACTCTTGAGGGGGGGGTACTGTCATGGTCCGCGGCCCGGCGTCTGAGGTGCTGATGGGATGCCCACTCCCGTGGGCGTGGCCGCTGACTCCACACCTGCATCCCATCCCAGGCGATCACCAGGTGGACCATTTAATCCTGCCCAGCCTGCTGCTCCACGCCAGTCCGTAATCGTCCTTCAGCGGTAACGCACACCTACGGGAAAGTCCTTAGGCAATCCTATCCGTGTGAACTAGTACTAACTCTGCCTTGTATACCCAGATCACTGCTCGGCGTGTTTTGAGTCACCAGCCTGTCCACCTGCCTGTCCAGAATTTGGATCACGATCAACCCCAGCCCCCTCGCCCTTTCTGGAGCTTCTCCCCACGGACCCTCACCCCTCCCTCCGGTTCCCTTGGCCCCGCTATCATCGTAAGACGCGTACACTACCTCCCCTCGTATGCTGCCGGTTTACCCGCACCCCAATAATCCTTTTTTCTTTTTCTGTTTCAGCCTCCCACGGTCCCGCTCTCGGCGTTTCCTGCGCGATTCTTCTCCCGGTCCCTTGGTTTCTCTGGTTCCGTGCGTTTTCTCCCTTCTACTCTCCCGGGACACTCTCAGTTATAATAAAGTTTATTTTTTCTCTCGTACCGCTGTGTGTGTGTTCTGCTCCTGGGTCCAGCTTGTGTGTTGAACTTCGGTTCTAGACAAAATCTGAAAATAATTTTAATGCAGAAAATATTTGCATGAATTTTACACATCCAGTGTGTAGAGGTCTTTACCTTCCTCTCTCTCCTTCTGACCAAAAAAATGAAGGAAACATGTTTCATGTTTTTGTGTGATTTTGAATTCCAATTTTGTTCCCACTGACCATTGTTACATTACTTTGTTCTCGTGGTGTATTTCAGTAAAGACTTTCAACTTTAATATTTGATTCAAGATCTAATGTGAGATTTAAATGTTCCCTTAATTGTTTTTGGCGAGTAAACTGCCAGGATCACAAATCCAAATTTCACTTCTATTCACAGCAGTTCCTGGAAGTTCACTGTGCTGCTTTCAAATTACCATCAAGAGTTGCTAACCTGCATTTCCAGAACAATTTACACTGCTTCTCACTGAGCCTACTTTTCATGGAGTGTAAGGATTAGGACCTGGATCAGGTTTGGTCCAGAGTATGCTATCAGACTAATGGCATATTCTCCCAAAAAGGTTACTTGGAGCTTTGTTAGAGCTTATGATGAGCAAATGTGCTCTAAAGAAATAACTTTTCCAGCTCGTTTGTGTTCACAGATGGGTAATGTAGTAAGTTATAAAAGGAAGCAAGGTTGTTTTAAGTTTTAGACTGTTGTAATTCCTTCTTATCAGTCTGCTGTAAATGCCCTTAAAAGCCTTCAGTTGAACCAAATTGCCACAGCAAGAGTCCTATCAGAGACTAGAAAGAGACATCATGTTCTTCCTCTTTTTAAAATCCTTCTTCTCGCATTCAAAGCCTTGAATAATCAAACACCATCTTTTAAAGACATTTAGTATTACATTATCCCAGTAAAGCACTTTGCTGTCAGACTGTGAGCTTACTTGTGGTTCTTAGAGTTTCTGAAAGTAGAACTAGAAGCAGACCTATCAGGTCCAGCTTCCAGTTTGGATTCGGGAGACAGATACCCTCTCTGCTTATGAGATTCTGTTTAAAACTTTCCTTTTTTGATAAAGCTTATCATTATTAGAGGGTATAGGGTAGGATCAGGTGATTTTGAACGATCCCTTAGTTATGGTGCTGTAGGCTCAGGCTGCAGGGGGACCTTCCCATGATACACTGAGCATTTCTTTTCCACTCACCTCTTTTCACTTCCCATGTATTTACTTGCTATTTTTCAGTTTCATTAACTTGGACCTTAAGGTTTTGTCCATGACTTGTGTTGGTATTGTCCTGGTCTCTCTATAATTTTTACTGTTTTTACTCTTCCCTCACTCCCCAACTGATTCTGTTGGAGGTTTGTTTCTGTTAAAGTCGAATTCTCCCCAAAGCCACATGTTTGTTCACAGAGGAGCATCTGATAGTTGATTTTCTCTCTAATTTTGAGTGTCTTTATTTTGCATTATGAAGCAAACTAAAAAGGTGTTTTTAATAAATGGTGGTAGATAAAGTGGGGTCTTTCCACGCTTGTGTTCGGGTTTGCACTGCCTAGCCCTGCAAACCCGAACACAAGCGTGGAAAGACCGGCTCTCCGAAAACGGCATGCGCCTAAACATCAAGAAGACTGAGTACCTTGAATGCGGCCCCCGGACCAACAGTGCCATCACTATCGATGGCGAGCCGCTGACTAAAGTTGCCCAATTCAAGTACCTCGGGTCCCTTGTCACCTCGGACTGCGAAACTCTACCAGACGCCAGACTCCGTGTCAACACAGCGTGGATGAAGTGGCATCAGGTCAGTGGAGTCTTATGCGACAGGAGAATGCCAATCTATCTTAAGGCGAAAGTCTATAAGGTGATTGTGCGTCTTTACAGAAACTCTCTAAATCCTTTAGGTTTCTTTGCTGCTGCTTGGCAACTCTGAATTGAAAATAAAATTAAACTGAGGTGAAGAACAGTCACAGTAGTGTTTAGCTGAGTTGTTTAAACCCACCATAAGGAGGTTTGACCTTTGGAGAGCACTTGCTAATATAAAATTATATGCATATCTAACCTCTATAACCTCTAACTAGGGTAGTAAATAGGATTGTTATTAAAATAAGCGCTAATCACAAAAACCAAGCATGCAGTAACTGGTTATAATTACGCAGCCATTGCTCCAATGGCTCCGTAATTATAACCAGTTATTAAGTTATTATTACATTATTAAGTGCTTTTGTCAATAATATTACATACAAACAAAACTCAAAGCTGTCTCTAAAACTTATTATTCTTTCCACTATTTAAAATACTGTAATAATGGAATTACCGAAAGCTGTACTAAAATTGACATAAATATGATTAATATAAAATTACAAAAATAATAACGTAAATGCATACTCTAATTCTAAAAAGGAAATAAGAGAAAATAATATGTGTGCAAATGCATGCACTGGTTGACCAACGAGTCAGATTTTAAAACGTTTTGTTTAGACTGAGTGGATCCATTATGCATAACATATCCATTTTTTCTTTCTCTTTGTGAGAGGCCATATTCTAACAAAATTACATTTTATTCCTTCCATAAGTTTCCCTCATTTTAAATAGTCTTAGGGATGGGATTTTAAGACCTAACAGTTAAAACTGTCACTGAAAATCTCTTCTCATATATCCCCCTGAAGCTTAAAATACAGATCATTGTTCTCCTTGAACAGTGCTAAGGTTTAAAAGCAGCAATAGCATATAGGTGACCCCTTCTATATGCTCATTGTAATCACATTCACTGACCACTTCATTGTGTTGTACTGGAACTTTTCCACTGCTCATTAACACAAACATCTAATCAGCTAATCACATGGCAGTAACACAATGCATTTAAATGACCTGCTAAAGTTCAAACCAAACAAGAAGTTGGGGAAGAAAGGTGATTGAGGTGACTTTGATTGTTGCTGGTGCCAGATGGGCTAGTCCAAATATTTCAGAAACTGCTGATCCACCAGGATCTTCCCAAACATCTGTAGGATTTACAGAGAGTGGTCACGCACAGAGAAAATATCCAGTGAACCACAGTTCTTTGGCTGAAAATCCCTTGTTCATACCAGAGGTGAAATGAGAATGCCTGGACTGCTTCAAGCTGATAGGAAGGCAACAGTGACTCCAATAACCTCACATTACAAGGAGCCTTTGCAGAAGAGCATCTCTTGCACAATGTGGTAATTTGAAGTGGCAGAAGACCACACCAGCTGCCACTCCTGTCAGCTAATAACAATACAAAACGGTGGTTACAGGTCACACAGGCTCCACAAAAAGATTAGAAAAATGTTATGTGGGCTGATGAGTCTTGATTGATCCTGCAATATTCTGATGGTTGGGAGAGAATTTACCATAAACACTATAGAAGCATGTTTCCATTCTGCCTTGCAGGCTGGTGGTGCTATAGTGGTGTGAGGGATATTTTCTTGGCACTTTCAGCACCTTAGAGCCAACTAAGCATTGCTAAAACACTGCAGCCTGCCCAAGTATTGTTGCTGACCATGTCCATCCATTTAGGATCACAGTGTATCCATCCCTTGGATGCTTTAAGCAGGATAACGTCACGTGTCCAAACTTCAAATCAGCTCAAACTGGTTTCTTAAACATGACAATGAGTTTACTGGACTCAAATGGACTGCACAGTTACCATATCTCAATATAGCTAAGCACCTTTGGGAAGTTTTAGTACAGGACTTTTGCATTATGGATGTGCAGAAAGCAAATTTGCAGAAACTGTGTGATGGTATCATGTCAATATATATAACAAAATCTCTAAGGAATGTTTCCAGCATGTTGTTGATATTAAGAATTAAGCCAGTAACCAGTGGTATCCAACCATGTTAACCCAGCAGGGCATAAAAACTGCACAAGTAGATTGAACAGCTGAATGTTGTCTTATGGGTGGATCTTTAAATGGTATATGTATAACTGCTGATTTCCTTCATACTTGCCTTAGGTATCGTGCCTACATTTGTTGTAGATATTTGTATCACCCCATTGTTCCTTTTGACTTCCCCAGATTCTTCCATTCACACAGCATAATTGCTTATATATTTAAAATGACTAAGGACAAAACCTGATGGGATTAGCACTCCCAAAAACCAAGATCCAGTGCTTGGTTCCATTTTAGGCCAGCATCATGGTTCATCACTGTTACTCCACAGCAAGAAAATTTCTGTTTTGAAACTCCTCATCATCCATGACCTTTCTGTCTTTACATGTTTTCCCTGTTTCCTCTGAGTAATCTTCCTCACGAAATCCAAAGACTTGCCACCAAGGGTAGCTGGTACTAGTAAATTATGAAACAGGTTTGGATGTCAGAATGTTAATATGTCTGTGAAGGTTCTCAGTCATCCAGGTCATCGTAGTCAAAGGAGCTTGCAAAGAAAAGCGTCTGGACTTCTTTAAGTTGCTTGAAGACGTTTCACCTCTCATCCGAGAAGCTTCTTCAGTTCTAAGGTCAAATGGTGGAGAGTCCCAGATATAAACCTAGTGGGAGTAACCCCCCACAGAGGGACAAAAGGACCCCCTGATGATCCTCTAATCGCCTGAGCCAAGGTGTGAAACTGGGCGTGGGTCCCAATCAGCCAGAGTTTCGGGTATGTTCATTGTGAAACCTGGCCCCACCTTATCATGCGAATTCCTGAGGTCAGATGGCCCAGGATGTGAGTGGGCGTTAAGGTGTCTGGGAAGGGATCTCAAAACTGTATTATGTTATGTCAGAATGTTAACTTGTTTTTCTTCATTAACCCTGTGATGAACATGATGTGCTAACACTAACAACACTAAGAGGTGCTGGTGTTGTGTTTTTTTCTTATAAAATGGTTTATAAAACTCTTTGTTTTTTATGAGTTTATGCAGAACACCACAAATATTGCTGAAGCATCACAGGAAAGTGGTAGTGTTAAGAACTACTTGTTAAGGAAGGGAAACTAAATTTCCTACAGCTCTGCATTAATTCTCCCAGACATATCCATATGCCTTACAAATATACAGTGAATGACTCAAATGTTAGTTATATACTGTCACATCCCACATTTCTTCAGCTGCCCAATTTTTTCCCATATGGCATCCCACCTTGTTAGTTCAGATTTTACAAGAGAATTCTGTTATTTTAAATGGTCCCTATCACCAGTGCATTTTGATATTGAGTCTGCCTTGATCTTCTGCATTGTGGTCTTTTTATTGTGCCTTTAAAGACACAACATTGTGCAGAGATCTGCTGTTGACCTTCAAGAGCACTGTTGTTTTGCTGGACAGAGAGGTGGATGTGTGCATGTCAAGTAAAAGAACAAGGAACAGGTCGCAAAACGCTTCATGGAGGGCATTTCAGGTTGAATCGTTTTCTTTTGCCAACTGGACTTTCAGTTAAGTTTGAACTTGGGTTCAAGTTCTGCACGTGAGTCAAGTCTTATTCAATCCAGAAGCATGCAGCAGTGCTGGACAATAGTCTCCTCACCCCACTAATAGATCTTAGACAATCTCCAGTGATTGGTCCTGCACTAGTAAGAGTGTTGATAGGATATGTGTAAAGGAAATATGAACAAATTCTTCTTTAATTTGGTTTAATTTGGGGATCAAATTATTTAAATTAGAAGTCCAGAGGCTTTCTATCCAAACTCTTCAGACTACAATGATCTAGATTACTAAGAACCTACAAAGACACTTTGAAAGGAGTCACATCCTGATCCAATCAGCCAGATGTCACCAAGATACCACAGAGTGAATGTTAAATGATTACAGTGAGAGGGAAATTTGTTTTTTCTTGTTATTGAACTCCAGGATACGAGGGGAACTATGAGGATAACCAGGAAACGTTGGTGGGATATGGAAGGCTGTGTACAGGCTGGGGTTTGGATAGAGCCCAAATGTTTACTGTTGTGAGGGAACATCTTATTGGTGTCATGCTTGATTTGTGACTTGACAGACTTGCTCTGCCTTGTGCTTTTCTCTTTCTTTAATTCTTAGTTGCCGCCTACGTTTCATCACATAAAGTCGTTGTGTGAGGTTAAATTAATTTCAGTGTCACAGAAAATGACAACCTAATCTCCCTCTGGAAAGTGATGAGCGTTTGTTTCCGCAACAGAGATCCAGGGTTCAGCTGATTCAGTTCACCAAGCTCTCATACTTGGCTTAAAGATATTTTCAGGACTGAGAGTTCAGGGTTTAGGGTTGCACATTTATAAAACTATACGTCCATGCGGTCTGTGTAAGGTTTAAGAGTATCTGACTAACCTCTTGAGGTGCTGTGCTTCTCTCCTGTAGGTCTTTTATAAAGACAGTTAAACCAGCAACTCCAGAGGTGTTTTCTCCACAGACGGTGTGAGTCACAAGGAACTAAGTGTTCCTGTACACATCACCACTGCTCGACTTTCTTTTTGTTCATACTACTGCACCTTCATCTTGTTCTCATGCTACTCTCCGACTGAGGGTTGGAACATGATTTTCCTTCATTCCTCAATAAAATCTCTAAGCTATTTCATTTACCTGAAGGTCATTTATCTGACCTTTCTCATTGTAGAAGCAGCTGTGCGTTACTTCTTACAATGTAGTCGGTCTGCTATACCTATTGTGTAGATGTGTGGATGTCAACGGGCACAGAATGGTGGCGTCAGATTGAAACATTTTAGACGACCATTGTTCTTCCATTATCCCGTCCTACTGTGTGCTGTACTCAACAGTTTTCATAAGCAAGTGCAGGGCAAGGTCATATTAGTTATGGACACAACTGAGATGAGGAGCACTGAATAAATGAAGGCTTCAGTGTGTGTGTGTGTGTGTGTGTGTGTGTGTGTGTGTGTGTGTGTGTGTGTGTGTGTGTGTGTGTGTGTGTGTGTGTGTGCAGACAGAAGCAAAAGGGTCAGGGTCACACTTCAATTCACTGAGAACCCGAGAGCCCAGAGGAAACAAGCTGAGCCTGTTACGGCTAGTGCAGAGACAAGCTTAACCTATTTTTAATAGTCCATTCCTCTTCGTCATTCGCTTTCCAGATATGTCCTCTCCAACAAAAGGTTAACATACTATCAATAACCTGACATTGAGTAGTCGGTATAGTATTTTAAGACACGACACTGCAGCATTTTAAGTCTGTAATGCGTATGTCCTTTTGCACTTGTTTGCAAGATTTTATTTAGGATTTATGGCACATCCTAGACAACCTCTATATAAATCCATACTGAAAGGTAATTTAGCAGCAGAAAGTTAGTGGCTGATACTGCATTCAGGCAACTTCTCTGTGAAGTAATGAATAGTTTATAGTGGCAAAACAGTGCAATACTTTCCATTTAAGTGCTCCTAAACAACAGTAAATTTTAGAAATTAATATGCAGTGGATCTGACAGCTTCAAATTATGGCTGCTTCTTGATGGCAGAATAATAATTTTACACTACATTACAGCAGGTATTTACAATTCAGAGACTTTGGGTGCATACTTAACTACATCAATTAAGGAAATAGTTGTGGAGATGTCAGATACTCCATTGAAGCAAATCTTTAGCAGGTGGGGATGTGCCATGTGTTGTATTATGACACTAGCTGCACTGACTTCCCAGTGGAAATGGTTTTGATGTTTTCCATAACTGCCACTCTTCCGCTTCATCAACATTCCTTAAAAATATTTTGACAGGTAAACATGTGGTGATTTACACCTCAAGTGAGGGACATTACAGAAGTTGAGAGAAGACTGACGGAGTTGCATGTGTTATGGAGGGGGTGGGGGTGGGGGGGGGGGGGGGGATAGCAAAATTTTACATTCGTTTTTCAGCTGTCGCTCAAATGTCTTGCACTGGCAGGTATTTGATTAAATTCCCTTGGAAAGTCTGTTTAGTCTGAATTCAATTTTTGTCAGGCTACAGGCTTGTTTCTTAGAAATCAAATTTACATATGTTTGGCTATACAAAGGTATTTGTTGTCTTTTGCTGCTAAGACAGAATCAGCACAATGCGAATTACAAAATGATGACCATGGCTATATTTGCAGAGCACTGTTTCACGTTTGACTCACTGCATGCTGGACAAGCTCTGATGGTACTTTTCTGTGTTCATAATGGTTGAAATGCATCCCCCAACAATGACAGAGGCTTCACAGTGTTTTACGCATGGTTGTCCTAGGTTGTCCTTACGCATAGGCTCCTCTATAGCCTACATAAACGTGAAGACATCAGGGCAGCACATAGAGAGAGAAGGACGGCAAACAGCAAACAACAGTGGAGGAGACAGTGAATTGAACCAAAACATGAACTCAACATTGAATTTGATTTTTAGTGCAGTTCAGTCCTTTTCTCCCTCTTTCCCTTCTTTAAGAATGGCTTCCTGCCTTTCATTCATCCACTGAGACTATTCCTAATGAAGGTTCAGCAAACTGTAGCTAGAACAACTTAAGGTCCTGTCTCAGGTCTTTGCTGGACTTTTTCCCTTATTTCTTAAGGTCATGACTTTCAGATACTATTCATCTGCTATAGGTAGTTTTTAGCCGTTCCTTTGTCCTGACTAGGGATGGGTATCGTTTAGGTTTTATCCAATACCGGTACTTTTGAAACGGTGCCGGTGCTTAAACGGTGCTCAAACCGGTGCTTAAAGAATGGAGAACACAAAATTGGTCCAAAAACCTCTCATGTTCAGCTGTTTTTTTTGTAAAAAGATAACAATGTTAGCCTTTTCTGCAGCTATGGGGCATATATGGTATCACTCTTGGCTGGAAGCAGTGCTTAAACAATGGAAAAAACACAAACTTTGTCCAAAAACCTCTCATGTTTAGCTGTTTTCCACTTTTTCTTTGGTCATTTTAGCCTTTTTGGCCAGGGTGAAGGGAGTATCTGTCATCAAACAAGAAGACAGCCGCATGTAGCTACGACTGTGTTTGCTAGTTCACCTTACATGTATTAATGTAATAACGTGGTTAGCCTACGCAACGTAAATTACACACGAACAACATTAAGCTACTCACGCAGAGAAGAACGGCTGCTGCTGCCGTCATCATCCGTCATCATTTCTGCTACACTGGCAGGGCTACGGGCCAGGACTCTCCTCTTCGGGTTTTTGGGGGATGTTGCTAACTCCGGGTCCGATAACAGGCAACCCACACGCAGTGGATGTGCCCGATGTGAGGTCTCGCAGCAAGCTATCAAATACGGCGCATTTCTCAGCTTTAAAAAAAAAAACGCTATGCGTCGCCAGGTGTTTCATCATATTTGAGGTGTTACCTCCTTTGCACAGTGTCACAGTATCAGCTTAAAGCACTTGTTGCAGGCTGCTGAGTTTTTATTTTGCTGTGAAGTACAGCCAGACTTTTGACCACTTCGCTTTGGGCATTTTTAATCTGTAGCTCTGCTCTAAAAGAACGTACGTACCTGGGTCCGCCTACTATCCTCAGAAACGTAAAATGATTGGCTAGAATCTAAAGTGTATCACAGCTCAGGAAAAAAAAGCACCAAAATAAAGCACCGAAATGTGCGCTGCTTTTCGGTCTGGTTACTACCGTTTATGTCAGAACCGGTGCCATCACGGCACCGGATACCGGTACCCATCCCTAGTCCTGACACTTGCACAGATTCCTCACTGTACACCATGCCAAGATATGCAAAGACTTTGGCTAATAGCCTTTTGGGAATCACCTCGTTGTTGCAGTAATTTTATTTTATGCTTGTCAAACTGTGTTATATTTGGCATGTTTAATAGAATCAACTAAAGAATGGAAACAAACTGTCGTTTTGTGACAGGCTGCTAATAACTAAAGCTACAGAATCACAAAAATTATAAATTGGTTCTTTGCTAAGTTGTCTATTACGCATAGACACAACAGTGGTTCATCCTTTGGGCTATAGTTCCCTTTGTGGTGCTTGAATAACTCATAGGTCAGTGTTAAGGGCTTAAAAAAAACACATCTCTGAAAACGGTCAGTACAAGGACAGGGCTTACAATGACGGAAAAGGCAGCCATGGTCCAAAGAAAAACATTAAAGACCTTCAGAAAACCTGATAACCTATTGTTGAGGACCACTTTTACAAACAATACAGGAAAGTCTGGCTCCTTGTGAAATATATAGAGTGAGTGGCTCAAGTCTTGTGCACATTTCTGTAAATTGATCGGGAACATGTAGTATTGTTGTTATACACATGTAGTTTTATATGTCTCAAAAAAAGGGTTTGGAAAGGCTAATCATTAATAACTGTCAGGCATGTGGAAGACATAATGGATATATGCATTTAGAATTTGATACATACAGTATCCTTGATAAAGAAATGCCACAGAAAGCGACTGCAAAAATATAACTCTGCTGGTAATGATTTCACTGATGGTACATTGAAACGCTGGCTTCTTTTACCTTTCATATTATGAGCCTTGCCCACAGACAACAGAAACTTGTAGGCAGGTCTAGACAGTCGCCTGTTTGTGATGGAGGCAGCTCAGCTTTGGCACTCGGGATACAGTATGTAAAGGAGGTGACAGAGAAGAGAAGACATGGAAGGCAAGGAGTGTAAAGGGGCATCATAATATGTGAGAGGTGGAAGCGAGAAAAGTGTCAGAAGGTTGGTGAGCACTGTGAATGGAAACACTGGCCCTGCTTGTGCTGTCATTTCTGCAGACTCCCTGAGGACAACATTGTTTCTGGAAGCCTTAGCGTCCCCCTGCCGCCAGTACAAGACATCCTCTCTGTGGCCGTGGCTGCTAACAGACGCTATCAGTCACACTGGCTCAAAATCCACTCGCTTCCAATCTCACCTCTGCTGTGATGGCAACTGCTCGAGCTTGTCTCACAAATCTGCTCCTCCGTTTGCTCTGCAAGCAAAGATATATTTATACAGTCACAAACACACACACACAAACACACAAACAAATTCTCGTGTCACTTTGCCAGAATCAAAGAGCACTCCTAGTAAATTTGTTTCCATCTTGCTTTTTATATCCTTCTCTCTATGCAGTCGAATGCTAGAATTACACTAACACAATCCACCTCGTGTCCTTCATGTTCCGGGGCTTAGTGTCTTTAGCTCAGCATTAAGGGCTCATTCAGCCACAAATCCTTATGGACAGAAATTTGGCCATTTACCTTTTGGGAGATTTTGGTCTAATAATAATTTTTCATTGTTTGTTCATTATTGTTTTTCATTATTGTTTTTTCTTTGTGATTTGATTTAACACACAAAATAGGCTTATTCCCAATCTCAACCATTTACACACACACAGAAATCAATCAAATAATCAATCAATTGTAATGCACCAGTCAAACAGGAAAGCACTGATGACTGAGTTAAATGTTGATGGTTTGATGTATCCCATATTTTTATGTTAGTGATGTTTCTTTCTCATGCATGTTACATTTTATTTTACCTAGGTTTTAGCATATGTGTGTTTTATTAAGTTTTATGTGCGCTATGTCTGTGTGCGTCATTGGTTTCACCTGGCTGCATAAACGAATGCCCCCTGGGGAGCAGTAAACTAACAGTTTTCCTTTATGCACTTCAAACCTATTTAATCTGCATCTTTTTCTAGGTTCACCTCCAGCCTCAGTCCTCAGTCTGCATTTGCACATTCCTTTCTCTGCACAGCCCCCCCATACAGAAGACGATGTTAACCTCATGTAACCTCAAATGAAAACAAATGCATAACTCAGCCCTCCTCTACTTCTTCCATGTACCCTAAACTAATATACATAAGCAGTCGTGTTGTTACTGGACTCAACCTTTGATCTCAGAGCCAGCTATATATAGCGTAGACCAGCAAATGGTCAACACTCAACATTAATCAATGACTTTACATGAACTGACCTGATTTTGAAACAGGGTTTATCTTAATTGTAGTCAATCTGAAGGTTTGAATGCCTTGTCCAGAAGGGTTTTTGAAAAATAATTATTAACAAATATGCAATTTCTTTTTTGGTTCAGAGCCACTTCATTAATAAAAAAAACATGGCAAACTTTTATATTAACAACATTTTCTCTGAACTATGAACCTTGGCTCCTCTTACTGTTTTATTTGTTTCTTTCCCTGCTTGCTGTATGGACTACAAATTAAGCTTTACACGCATAATATAAATCCCAGTGTAGTTTCACATGAATATATCTATAGAAGACTTTATCACAAGTTTGCCTGTTGAACTTATCTCCCCTTCTCTTTCTCTCTTTCTTTCTAAACACTCAGCTGCTATTATTTATTCAGTTTGTTTGGCGGGACTCAGTTGCCGCGGCAGCCTCGGCCTGGCAGACCTATCGAACTGTGGCATAATAGATGTAATACATCAATGCGTTTGAGCTGAGAGCCTTTAATTAGGCCTTCCTGCGCGTTTCATCAATCCCCCCCTCCGTCCTCCTGGGATTTGGGGGAGGGGTGGTGGTGATACAGAGAGACCTCCTGCACTGCATGTGAATCACTGCACCTCTACCTCCCCAGACCGTTCCTCTGCCTCCTCAGTAGGCTTTTTGTCCCTGAAAATATCCAACCCCTAGCCTTCTGTCCTCCACCCTACCCAGCTCATTGCCACACACGTCTACAGGGTCAGACAGCATAAAATGCAAATCCTCACTCAAGTGTCAATAATTAAAACATGTCGCCCTTCAGGATTTGAAAAGAAGTGGCTTTCTTTCAGAAAGCTGCATTCAGTATTGCCTGAATGATTGAAAAAAATGAATGTGGCTTTATATCGGCAGCAAGGTGGCCAAGTGGTTGGCACTGTTGCATCGCAGCAAGAAGGCCCTGAGTTCGACTCCACCATCTGTGTGGATGTTCTCCCCGTGTTTGCATGGGCTCTCTCCGAGTATGCAGGCTTTTCTTTTCTCACAGTCCAAAAACATGAAGATAGTGGGGTTAGGCTAATACTAAATTGCTCAATGGTGTGAATGTGGTTGTGCGTCTCCCCCACCCCCACCCTGGTGCTGTAGGATAAGCAGATGAGAATGTGGCTTTATGTATGTGCATGTATTTGTATTAATGTGCAGCCATGACCTTGCTCCCCAGGTGCTGTTGAATAGTGTCATGTTAGATAATCACCCAGTAGGACCCAGTGGTGACCAGCAGCTGAACTGCAAACACAGACCATTCTCCTGCTGATTTTGCCATTTGCTGTTTACCATTTCTAGTCATTCGCTTTTCACACGAATCATCATCATCAACAATATCTGACATTTAGCACCAGCTGAAATATAACCACACAAAACTGAGAAGCACAAGCACTTGAGACAGAGGAACAACATGAGGGTCACGGTTCTTCACCTTTCACTGCTGTATGTTACACTATATCACTGACTAGACATATTATTGATTCTTAAATTTAATTTATGGATTAACAATATGTGTAATAACACATATTGTTATGTACATGTCGTACATGTACATGTTTCTTCAGAGGGTAGTGAGTTAGTCTTAGGTTAAAAACCATCCAACGGATGTTCTTTGAAAGTACCTCTTCTATAAGTACCTATTCTGTCTGTGTGTGCTGTGGCTGTGCCCGTCCAGGTGAGTCATTCCACTTCCTATTAATCCCACTTTGCAGGCCGCGTCTCAGTTGAGAGCACAACAGGGGGGCCATTCATAAGATAGTCCTCAGGGAATAGGGGTGAATATGACTAAAATAAATATGTGCAATTCTAGACACACACACACTCTCACAAAAAAGCATGTTTTATTGTGGTGCGTTGTAAACACACAAAGAGGCGGTGCAATTCAAAGAATGAAAGAACGTGTCTCCATCTATCCATTCTCCTATTCTCTTATAAAAAAAATATTGTACAGTACTGTGCAAAAGTTTATAGAAATATAAACAATTGTTTCTTGGCCCTAAATGAATTCAGCAGCAGGACATTAAGAACTATGTTCAGTGTAAAGAAGAACAAGAAGTACTGGAAGTGATGGTCCGGCCCCCACCCTGATCTCAACATTGTCGAGTGTGTCTGGGATTACATGAAGAGACAGAAGGATGTCAGGACGCCTACATCCACAGAAGATCTGTGATTAGTTCTTCATGATGTTTGGAACAATGTACCAGTCGAGTTCCTTCAATAACTGGGTGCAGGGTGTACACTTTTTGAAAGCATTCTTTGTTTACAGCATTTTTTCTCACCTGCCTAAAACGCTTGCACAGTACTGTATGTGACACTAGGTATTTATATTTAACGGATGAACATAAAAGCCAAATGTTTTCAGAATTTTCATATTTCTAAGTCCTATATGGACTGCAGAAAGCAGTAAAATGAATATTTTAAAATAAAGTAATTTTCTGTATTATTTTTTGAGGGATGTTTTTCTGCAGTTGTTTAAACATGCATTTAGAGTTCATCGTTTAGCTATCCTATAAACTTCCAGAAAAACTGGCAGAAAATGATCACATTTTGTATTTTTACCTTGAGTTAAATAAAATCTTTTTTAGTTCTACTTTAACTAGTTTTCTAAATTACACAAAAAGTAATTTATTACTTTAAACGCATTCTCACCTTTAGTTAGTGATTTTGTTTTTCATATTTGGGGCAGAGTGTTTACAATATCTTCAGGAGCATCAGGAAAACAGCTGAAATTCAGAGATCTTCCTCATGTGAACGAAGCATCAGTCTGCACACAGTGAGAACAGCTTTATACCCCCGACTAACTAAACCGTAAACACAGTGGAACAAGAGCATAATTCTTTATGATAGAGCACGCATAACAGATTAGCTAACATACATAATTTTGCTACTGTAACTACAACTGCTTCTCAACTTCTGACACACCCGCCCTGAATGTTAAAGCGACATTCAGTGAATATGAAAGTGAAGTGACGAATACACAAGGACGTGTGCAACAGAAATTATACTTTTAAGTAGGTTTTACTCTATAGTCTATAGGGGAGAGTGAGGTAAGATGAGCCAGTGGGTAAGTTGAACCACCCCTTGTATCTAGGTAACTGTGTTCATGTTTTGTCATGTGACCATAAATCCAGGAAGCACTCATCATTTCCATCCTGCTATGTTAAAGAGGAGCACATTGGAGAAGGGGTAAGTCTGTATTACACAAAAAAATGTTTTCTGCTTGTCAAAGTAAAATTTCTGCATATCAGGTAAATTGACTGTAATATTAAAACAAATGTATCTGTGTCTAAAATGATATATTATACATGTTGGTGGGTTTCTAAAATATAATATCATCTGAAGAAGTTTTCTAAAGATTAGCCTAAATTGCTAAGCTAGCCCGTTTTTTTCAAAATGGTGGCTATGGGGCAAAGTGAGCCAAAGGCTATGGGGTAAATTGATCCAATGGTTCAACCTACCCCACCATAAGGCACTGAAATTTATTTAAGGCTCTGACTTATTAAATAGTATTTTAGTTCAGTATACTGAACCCTTTTGTTGTATTTGTCATATGTTAACTATTATAGAAAAGATATCATGCCAAGGACCTACAGACGGAAGACCAGCTGGGGCTCAACACCCCTGGAGGAGATTGAAAGGGCAGCAAGTGAAGTCAAGGGAGGAAAGTCCATAAGATCAGTGGCTAAAGAAAGACAAATTGACAGGTCAACACTCAGGAGATATATTAAAAAGAGGGACACACAGGAGGTCAAATCGGTTGGCTATAGTGGAACAGCTTCAGCAAAGAGAGTCTTCTCTGAGGAGGTGGAGAAGGAGCTAGCAGAGCATATCAAGAAGCTTGCAGAGCAGTTCCATGGCATTTCCCCAAAGAAATGCCGTGAACTGGCATTAGAATTGGCAGGCAGAAACAACATTCCTACTCCCAGCAACTGGACAGAGAAAGGTTTAGCCGGTAGGAAGTGCAAGAAACAACATTTCAGTAGGTTGGCACAGACTAATGTATTTTGTGTAGTTTACTACTTTACCATTACATTTTTTAGGTAAAGAATGGTTCAAGAATTTTTTGGCACGCCACCATCTCTCTTGCCGTATGCCTGAGGCAACATCTTTGGGAAGAGCTACAGCCTTCAATAAGACTACAGTTGGGGAGTTCTTTGACAATCTGGCTAAAGTGATCGACAGGTAACAGAAGTTATCTAATTGAAAACATTAATAACTATTTATGACAACTACAAACAACAGTTAAGTGAATAAATATGCGTACTCTCAGCTAACATTTTTTGCATTACTTAAAAATTTAACTAATCATCATTGCTCTTTTTTTGTTTGACAGGTATAAATTCCCCCCAAACATGATTTTTAATGTTGACGAAACAGGTGTAACAACAGTACAGACACCAAAGCAGGTAGTGGCAGAAAAAGGAAAAAAACAAGTGGGCTCCATCACATCTGCTGAAAGAGGCGAACTGGTGACTGTAGTCTGTGCTGTCAATGCGACTGGTAACGCAGTCCCTCCGATGTTTATCTTCCCAAGGGTTAGATACAAAGACCACTTCATTGCAGGAGCACCTCCAGGATCAATTGGTACCACTACAAGATCAGGCTGGATCAGTGAAGATGTCTTTGTTGTGTTCCTTGAACATCTGGTTCAGCAGACCAAGTGCTCCCCTGACCTGCCACTGCTGCTAATCATGGATAACCATGAAGCCCACATTTCACTGAAGGCTTTGGACATAGCAAAAACAAGTGGTATTGTAATGCTCACAATTCCACCCCACACTTCCCATCGCCTTCAGCCTCTGGATAAGTGTGTGTATGGTCCATTTAAAACCTATTACAACAGAGCTCTTGATGGCTGGATGAGGTCCAACCCAGGCAAAACTGCCAGCATATACCAAATTGCTGGTTGTGTGAATGATGCTTTCATGTCAGCAATGACACCACGAAATATCTCCTCGGGATTTAGAGCCACTGGGATTTTCCCTTACAACAGAGATATCTTCTCTGATGCAGAGTTTGAGCCATCCATGGTGTCAGACAGGCCCAACCTGGAGCAGCAGCCTGCCGCTGAAGGTGTTGCACCTGTGGTTTCAGCCTCTCTTTCTGCTGAGCTACCTTCACCAGACCCTGTACATGCATGTGGTTCACGAAGTGACCCCAACCATGCTCGATATGTGTCTCCCACTGATATTCTACCCTTACCCAAAAGTCAGCAGCCCAGGAAACAAACAAATCGAAAGCGTGTGAAGACACGAATCCTGACTGATACACCTGAAAAGCAGGCAATTGAGAGAGCCCATGAAGAAAAGACAAATAAACTGAAAGGCAAAAAAGAAATAATCCACAAAAAGCAAGGAATGTGGAAGAGGAAACAAACCCAGACAAAAATTGCAGTGGAAAGCAGCTCTGAGGAGAGTGATGTTCCCATCCCATTTGAAGACACTTCTGAGTATGAGAGTTCCAGCGATGAAAGAAGTGAACCAGATGTCTCAGACCTGGTAGTTGGTGACTTTGTCATCGTAAGATTTGCATCCAAATCCAGGAGCCACCATTACATTGGCCTGGTTGACAGCTTTGCAGACAACGAAGTGAGTGCCAGATTTCTCAGAAGAATCCGAGGGATCACTAGCAGTAAGAAACCCACGTTTGTGTTCAAGGAAAATGATGAGGCATCTTTCCCACGCAAGGATGTGCTGAAGAAGCTACCTCAACCTCAACAGGCTGGAGGAACTGCAAGGAGGGAGCAACAGTTCATATTCCCCTGCAACCTTGATCATTGGAATATTGAATAGTTCTTTTGAATAAATGGTTTTGAACTGGTGGTTTGTTTAGAAACCACCAGTTTCCAGGTTTGTTCTCACAGGTTTACAACTGTTAAAATGGTTTGTTTTCACAATATGATCAGTTTTACATTTTAAAAACTACATGGTCAGTTTGCCCCAAGATGGCTCAGTTTACCCACTGACTAGGTTCAATTTACCCCTAATCTGGGGCAAGTTGAGCCAAAGGAGCATTTTTTTTAAATAGGTCATTATTTTGGGCAGCGTCATCAGACATAGATTCTGATCATTACATTTGAAAGGAGACATCCTGAAATAAAGGAATATGTTATCATTCTATTTCTGTGTCATTTTTTCTCACACCCAGGGCAACAAGAGTAAAAAGTGGCTCATCTTACCTCACTCTCCCCTACTCTTTACTCTTTACTCTAAAGGTTAAATATGTTGAGTTTCACCTATTCAGAAAAGTGGTAAAATTAACTAAAATAAACAAAATATAAACTAACATCCTTTAACTTCTTAACAGCAAAGCTGAGAATCATTAAAACGTTTTAAAAAATGCAAGCATTTTGCAACCGATTGAAGATTGACACAAAACAGACTAAAATGTAAATTAGTAGCACGGTTAAATCACAATAAAAACTTGTGGTGTGCAGGTGGTTAGGTGGGGCTCATTTTAAAGAGTGAAATTCCACTTGCGCTTGTTGAAAAGTGGTAAGTTTTTTACTCCAGTCAGAACCCACAAACATCTAAATACTGAAGTATATGTACTGTGTCCAGAAACAACATTAGAGAAAAACTTTTCATTACTCCTCTCTATGGAGAAGAAATTTTTGAATCTTTTTTTTTGAGTAGCTTGGACTAGAACTGCTAAAGCTTGACAATTTATCCATTTTTGGTAAATATTACATAAGATAATATAAATATCCCTTAGGTATTTTGATGCCTTATCTTGAGGGAATGGGCTTTTCACCAGTTCATTAAAATGTTTTTCACTGTCACTGAGCATTTGGAGGGTCTGTAAATGTAAATGCGCTGCCTGCTCTGTGAACCGCTGTAATCAATAACTTTCCCTCAGTACATAATGTAACTTTCACAGTCAAGATTATTTAAGGCTGTTTTAGGCCGCCATGGAAGCAGATCCCATTTGAGAAATAATGCTCAAAACAAAAGCTGAGTTTGTCATACGCTTACTTCGTGTTCCCATGCTGAGTAGTGTACATACAATATAATACGAGCCTTACTGTAAATAGCATAAAAGTTCCCATGCTGTGAAATGAGGCACACTTAGAAAAATGGAAACCCTGGAAATGGTCCAGATTGAACGATAGCACTAAAACTCTCTATATAGCTTAAGGGAAAAGCTTCCGCTGTCTTTCATATTCCCCCTCCATGATCATAAAGATTTTGGTGTGACACCAATACAAAGGCACAGAAATTGAGAGAAACTTGAAAAGCACATGTGACAGCAGTGTGGTCCAGTTGGATGGGAAACGAAGATCATTGTATAGAAAGCTGATTTAGGATTTCGGGAAGGAAAGAGAAAAATGGTTGGCATGTGGTTCACAGCGAACAACAGATGGCATCATTCTGTTATCCTTCTTGTCAAGGATGCAAAGTATATTTTTCTTTTTGCTGAAAAAAACATAAATGGCACACGGACAGCCAGCATGTATACACAACACACTGTACATATGCACACACTAAATTCTATATGGTATTGTTTTATATAAATATTATATAGTAACTTCACTTCACGTGATGGACTGCCCACAGTCTGTTAATTCCACAGAAGCTAATCCCTTCAGTCTCTGCTAATATATCCATTACATGAGTGATGCTCCCACAAGCCAGCCCTAGTCAGTAAATAATTCTGGTTAATTAAAGCCAAGACATCCATCTTTGCCTTGGCTTTGTGTGCACTGTGCGAAAGGCATGTTCTATTAATAAAACAGTGGTTATCACCACTGTTGATGTAGTTTCAAACCTGTTAATTAGACTGTAGATTTCAAATGGAAATTAGCGGCCAATAATTCATCAGAAAGGGGGAAATGACACTTTTTTTTTCTCCTGTGAGGGTAGACGCATCTGAAAGCACACCAGCAGAGGATAGCTTAGTAAAATCGACACAATCAAGTCAACAGCATCATCAAATAAGCAACTGCATGGTTAAATCCAAATGTATTATTGATTTTAAAAATGGTTTTTAGATCTGTTCAAATGTTTTTCCTTTGTGGTTCAGTGTTTGTAAGTAATTCGTATTTATAGAAGGCTTAACATCATTTATCTCTGCCAGTGCTTAGCCTTTGGTCTTTCAGTTTTACAAAACAATGTTTTTAATGCTAAACAATATTAAAATTATGTTTGCCCAGTTTTCTGTAATCATGTTCTTTTGGTTTCAGACTGAATAAAAGTAACTTTGGATGGAGGGACATTTCTTTTATACAATCCAGTCACCCTAATATGAAGGGCCTTGAGGCTACATAAATAAAACTAAATTGAACATGTCACTATTTTTTATTTAAACTGTTTCTAATCTACACTACTAAACACTCTCAAACACTATCTGTACATTATGTTTATCTTCCCAATATACAATTATGTGAAAAAGAAAGTTGTCATTGGAGTCTATGCAGACCTATGAAAAACTGAGTATACCTTTACTGCTCATATAGGAATTCCAGCAGGACTTTTCCTAGAGTATTCAGGTGTGCGCTAACACAATGCCACACGATTTTTGGAGTTGTGCACTTCCTAGCAATGTCACTATGGTCACCATACAATCTGCAAAAAACCCACGAGCAGCATCTAAGACTCTGTAGTTTTGAGCTAGCATGTTAGATGACAAGACCTGGGCCCCTTGCAGTCACTGAGTAAATTGTTCATATATAACACTTGTCTTCTCTACCTGAGCTCTTCAAGTGATTTATGGAACTTGCCTCATTCACCCATTCATACAACTGCTTTTTTCTACACGTTGTCTACATAAGTGCTTTCTATCTAACATCCATACTCCAGTGGACACATCGAAGAGAAACTTGGGGTTAGTATTTTTCCCAAGGACATTTGGCATGCCGACTGGAGCAGCCAGGGAGCAAATCACCAACCTTCCGATTAGTAGATAACCTGCTCTACCTCTTAAGCTACAGCCAACACTCAACCATAAAAAAGTCAAATGTGAGGTTATTAGTGCAACAGCTAAAGCTTGGCAGAAACAGGGTCATGCAAAAGGACAATGACCCAAACACAGCAGCAAATCTACAACTTCAACCTGTTTGAAATGCCGTGATAGGACATTAGGAGACCTGTGCATGAATGAAAACCTGCAAATCTCAATAACCCGAAGCAACATTTAAGCAAAGAGCTGGCCAAAATTGCTCCACAGTGATGTGAGCAGCTGTTAAAGTCATACAGAAAATGATTGCTTCAATCATCGTCAGTCATCAATACACTTCAGGTTACCAGATTGTTACTAACTTAGCAAAAGGACAGCTTTCCTCCACATCTTGGTCTCCCAGTGCATGCACAGCGTTGCCTATTTATCTCTCTCTCTGCATCGCTCGAGTTACACAGTGCAGGAAGTTGCAGATTGTGGGTGCACACCGTGTGAGATACAGAAGAAGGAGACATTTTGTTGCTTTCCGTTTTACATGTGGATACTTGCAAAATCAGTACAAGTACAGAAAGAAAGAAAGAAACCTCCCAGATGCCCAACTCTGGCAAAGCTTCCAGTATTTCACGTGTTATGTGAGGCAGCCGCCACATGTCATATAATAAAATGAAGAATCACAGTCTTTTATCCATAGGTTTTAATAGACACACGGGGGCTTGTTAGCAAACACTTGACCAGTTGTGATCTTTCATAACTTTGTTTCAAATTTCCATTTAATTTTCGCAAATGGGAAATTATACCCAAGAGGGAGTAGACAGCATTTTGATTTTCTATTAAATACTAAATTAATTTTGTATGCTGCGAAATGTTGAGATTTTTACCAGCATAGTGTCTTCCTAATATACCAGAACCACATTTATAATGCCCCCAGGGCATTGCGCCAAACAATATTATACTCCACTGGTGAAACAATTAAGTGTGGAAAACACATTAGGTCTTTCTGACTGTCTCCTAAACAAATTAACACATCTATCTATCTATCTATCTATCTATCTATCTATCTATCTATCTATCTATCTATCTATCTATCTATCTATCTATCTATCTATCTATCTATCTATCTATCTATCTATCTATCTATCTATCTATCTCCCTCCCTAAAGAAAACAAGAAATACATTTAAAAAAGAAGAATTACAACTTGTTCTCTTGTCTTCTAAAAATCCCAGGCCTTGACAGGTTATCAACATTACTTGTGTAATCTCTCAGTAGTCAGTAGCTGGAACATTGTGCTCATCAGTTTATATGCACGTCTTTTACAGGTGGTGAATTTAGGAACAGAAGTAGAATATTGACCAGTAAATAATTAAATTAAAGTCAAGGTATGCGTCTTTACCTTGATTTTGTGTGCAGACTGTAAAAAAAGGTATTTTCTATTGTTAAACAGAGGTTTTGGCCAATGATAGAAAAAAAGAATCTACAGATGATAATGAAAGGAAACTGAAATTACCTTCAGGGATTCTCAGAGAGAGACTTCTCTTCTTGACAACTATAGGTCTATTGTTATAGTGCAGTTACTGTTATCACAGCGACTGTGCTGTGTCCAGCAAGAAGTTATCAGTTTAGCTATGCTAGGGAATAAAACGAAATATGCTCATGCAATTAGGATTCATCCTCTAGGCACCACTGATATCTATCAGAATGGACAAAAGTGATATTCAGACAGATACACTAATAAGGTTTCTAGGGAATACATTACAGACCTATTTCTATAGACGCTGTATAATATATATTTAATGTCACAATCTTGAAAGTCTCCTTAAAAAAGCTTGTGTGCTTAGCATCAAAATTACTTTAAATGTAAACTCTCCAGAGCTTTGATACAAAAGGAGTGTGTTATTATAAAACAATGTCTCTGTGTGACAGCAATCAGCAATCAGCAGTTGGAAAATGTCAATATGTCTAAAAATTAGAAGTGATTTTCTCATACTGACGACCCTCTCCACAGGGAAGATGCTGCTAATGGAAGTTTGGACTGGATGCCTTTGTAATAGTGATGCAAGCATCATGTGAAGTAGAAAAGCAATTCGTCTTTAAGATAGCCCTCAACCTTAGAGCGAAGCATTATAACTGCAAGTATAGGTATTTTTTAAAAATCCCTGTATGAATGAGTGCTGTTGTCCAGTTGTCGCTGGTAGTCCTGCAGAACTGTGTTTCTATTGATCACTGTTTTGTACGGTGGCCCTGAAAGGCCAAACGGACTGCAACTCAAGAAAACACCAGCAATAAGAAAAACGCTGCAAAAGCACACAAAACACAACGGAAATAGGAAAAAAGTAAACAGAAATTGGAAAAAAAAAGATCTCCAAAAGTACAAAGGAAGTGTTTCTGGGGAGACAATACCCGAACAGACCAGTTGCAGGAACCAAAACATGCTAGGTAAGTAATGATTCATATAATACTGATGACGGATTGTGTGTAAGTGTGTTAGCCTTACTATTAACCTAAAAATTAATAGTTAGGCTACCAACATACTTACACACACTTTTCTTTCCTCACAAAACCAATAGATCCTCCACTTCTTTGAAGTGTCTCCCAGCGCAATTCTTTTTTTTTTTTTTTTTTTTTTGTGTGTCCCGTTTGGATCTTTAGCCATCAGAATTGTTGTCTTAAGGCCAAGAAAGATGCCAAGCAGATTTATTTTACCAAGTGGATCATCATGGCCTTGCCATATTGGTCCATTTGATTGACCTTTATTATAATTATGAATTTATTTTATTTTCGGTTGCTACAAACGGGACAGACATAACTGGGGGATAGGACAGGGAGAAAGAATGAAAGAAAGAGAGGGAGAGAAGGAAAACCAAAGGGGAGAAGAGACGGTGAGAAGGGGGGGAAGAAAGAAAAAAAAACAAAAAACAAACAAAACACCTGGGTCACCTGTATGGAGAAAAAAAAACAGTAGAGAAAGCAAACAACAAAGAGCAACATAATAAAAAAAACAGCACCATCACAATAAACTAGCTAGCAGTAGATAACAGTAGATACTAAATAATAAACGATATTCTGCAGCACGCAAGATAGACAGCGCACAATGTGCTTTGAGGCAGCAGCCAAGAAAGGTGTAGTCCGCGTCTGTGAACACCCGTGTGTACACCTGTGTGCATACCTGTGTGGATCAGCACGCTTGTATTCCAAAGGTTTCTCCATGTAACGATCTGCTAGGGAGTGTGGGGAGCCATAGCCCCGTCCTCCAGGGTATGAAGCAGGTATGGAGGAGATCCAGGCCCCAGATATCCAGAGGCCCCAGAGTACAAGGACCCGAGGAGGACCACCAAAGGGGGGGAACCGTGCCACCCTCCTGGGAAGAGCTGAGTAGAGCCCCAAACGAGAGGTCACCCAGCAGCCACGGAGCAGAGGCCAGAGGGGGTTGCAGTGGCGTGCCCGTGGGCTCTGCCGGCAGCCAGCTGTGCCAGAGAGGACCGAGCTTCAGGCCCAGAGGCCTGAGGGCACCCCACTCCCTGGAAGGAGCCCAGCCGGGCCACAGGCGCCAGGCCCCGCCAATCGGCCACCAGGAGTGAGCCGGTACATACATGAACGCATGAGCGACAAGGACCACCAACGACTGTGGGCATCAGCCACCGGCAGGGAGTGTGGTGAGGGGAGATAGGCCTCCGTACTTTAGAGGGCCTGAGATGTACCCAGAGAGGTTGAGTCTAAGACCCAACCTGACATTTAGACACAGACGAACAGGCGCACGCAGACACAAACGTGCATTCCCACCCCCATATACACAACCAAATATTCGGCACTCACCCAACGTGTAGACAGACACAAATAGACACTGCACAGACAGTCAGACTCCCCAAACATGCTCTATATCCCAGGTCCAGGTACATCTGCCCTCAGAGGGGCAAGCCGCACCTAGACCCAGAAGATGTAGCCCTTCTCTCTGGGGTGGAGGCAAGCGGACCACTTCCTTATCTGCAGTAGCAGGGAGGCCCCGCATCCCAGACCCCAGTCTGACGGCCAGCACCTCCTCCCAGCCCCCCAGCCCTGACGGCTGAAGACCTCAAACCTCCCTACGCCCGCTCATATATAGTGTTGCTGTGTGCTGTTCTAAAGTGCATTTAAAACTCAGGAGAGCATGGTACTAGCTTCCTCTCAGAGAGCAGCACGGCTCCTCCCGAAAACCCTTAGTGTCTAAAGCATTTAAAATTGAGGGTAGGGCACCAGCGCCAGAGGTGGGTTGGAGTACACCGACCATCCTCTGGATTGGATGCTGTAAAATGTGCCCACCCCCAAGGCCCTATATGTATGTGTTATGTGAGAGTGTGAGTAATGTGGATGTCTAGGTTGCAGAATAAAATTGAGGCACAGGCGGCCAGAAGGGGACAGAGGGGAAGTGCCTCCCCTGCACCCTGGTGACATACCTGCACCCCAAGCCCTGCGTGTGTGGATGGGTGTGGTAGAGCGGGAAGAGGGAGGTAGCTGAGGATGGGGAGGAAAGAAAGGGAGGGGCAAGCGGCCCCTCCCTGGGGCCAGCTCCCCCGCTGACCCCAGTAGGCACCCCCACACTCTGGAACCCACCAGGGCAAGGGGACCCAGGCCCATCCGGACCAGGGCCCGCAGCAGCAGCACGGCCCAGCCCCACAGAGTCCGGGGCAGCCCACCCGACTCCACCCCAGAGAAAACTGCACCCACCCCATCATCCAATCATCTCCCAAACTACACAAGACAATAGACACCCAGGTTGAGTTCACTCTCCACCTCTCCTATATCTCTCCCCCCACCTGCAGAGTGAGCTCCTGTAGTGAGGAGACCACCTGCAAAGATATAACAGCCTCCCCACCAGTTAGAGAGCGCAATTCTTAGCATATTTTGGTTCCTGCAACTGGTCCGTCAGGTTATTGTCTCTTGTGCTTTTGGAAATCTGTTTTTTCCTATTTCCATTTTAGTTTTTCCTATTTCAGTTGTGTTTTGTGTGCTTTTAGCAGCGTTTTTCTTATTGCTGTTGTTTTCGTAAGTTGCAGTCCATTTGGCCTCTCAGGGCCACCGTAGTTTTGCTTGGTCACAGGTGGAAAGGCCCACTGAGTGCTCTTGCTGAGTTCACTCCTGGGAGGGGCTTTCCTGGGATAACACCTTCCCTGCACCTGTTTCTCATTCCTCAATCAAGCATGTTGTACTGATTGTAATCATTTTTATGTCATTTGTCAGCCCCTCATCTGGATTCAAAGCACCTCTGAAGACTCCATGTCAGCAGCCTCCTGTGCTCCTCAGCCTTAACCTCACAATCCTAGTATTGGCTCTCTGTGTCTAATTAAAAGGATTGCTCACCTGTTCACCCACCTGACCACTCTCGCACCAAAACGTCTCTGGATTCTTGGTTTGCTACCAGCCGCCCCCACACCTCAGACCACCGTTCTCTCAAGTAAAGCAACTCTCGTCAAACTGTCCACATTTTGCCCATTTCCCTCTGATCGCCTGTTAACTCCCTGCGTCCTCCTCAACAGAGTCTCTGCATGCAGATCTGCAAAAATGCACCCCCTCACTGGCTCCCATCTTCTGTTTTTTTGTTCAACAACAAAAGATGAATTTAAAGGTTTTTGGTCATATTTTAGGTCATTTTGACCCAACTTTCTTTGAATAAAAAATGATGAGACAACACAGCGTGTATAAGATATGACCTGAAATCTGTCATCTGTCAGCTTCGTCTTTCTTTCCTCCAGAATACAGCGAAAAATAGTGAAGGGGTAAAACTACATGCGTTACATGATGTTCATTTCAGCAGTTACTGAAATATTCAACCTGTCTGGTACCAACAACCATCCCACATTCAAAGTCACTTGAATCACCGTTCTCCCTCCCTCATTCTGATGCTGTGTTTGGACTTCAGCAGTCCATCTTGATCATTTCTACATCGCTACATACATCAAATTGCTATTATGTGATTGGCATATTAAATATTTGTATTAATGAGAGGTTAAACAGGTGTACTTAGTCAAGAGGCAAGTGTAAATTTTACTTCTCTTGCAGAGGAAAAGCATTAATGACCCTGTTATCTGTATTTACCTGGAAAGGAGGTCCTGTGGTGTATTTCACTGGTTTCTTTTTTAAGCTGTAATAATCAAGCTCTGAATTTCAAATTACTTGTATGTATAAGGTGCTAATTGTACTGCAAACTGAGTGAATGTTTAACTATCATACAGCAGTGAAGGATCATTGCTGAATGTATAAATAAGCAGCTGCATATGCCTACATTTTCCCCTAAAAAGGGCTGCCCTGAGTGGGTAAAATATTTGCTAATGTGGATTTAACAAAGTAGTTACAGTAAAGTATCTGCAACATTAAGGTGACAGAGATAAATAAGTGTCTTTTTTAATGACTGCTTTCATTATCACTTATTATAATCTGTTATATAATTTAATATATATAAAAGAAATAAACTAAAAAAAACATCCCTTATTAAATGGTGTTTGCATCAATTCCCTGTCTGTCTAAAGAATCACAGACACTTTGACTTACACAGAGAAAACAGAAAAACAACAAAACACTGTAAACTATTCATGAAAAGAAATGTCAACTCTAAAGTACTTACATCACCACAGCTACAAATGTGGGTCATATTTGCTTGGATGCCAGTTAGCTGAATTTGTTAGCTCCTTTCATGTGTCCATCATATTTTTGTGAGCTTCTTTTGGTTTCTTCCTCTAAGTGCAGCTTGTCTGTATTTGCCATTTGGGGGCAAAAGTTTCTCCTGATATGATAAAGGATTTTGCTACTTTGGTGACACCAATAATATACCAGCAGTTCTCCTTCATGAAAAATGCTGCTTATTAGCAGCCAGCCTACATGTAACACATTGTTGTAGAAGAAACAGACATCTGCTATTTTCATGATAATTTATTAAAAAATATGAAATGCAATCTTTTATTTTTTATTTATTTATTTATTTGCTCCACATGGACAAAAAAATATCTTTTTTTGTGACAGCCAGCAAAAACTTTTAAACAAATGTATTCCAGTTGGAAGTGTCTTCCTTGCCTGCACAGAGCATTTTTCTGTTTTGTAAGACTTTTCCAACAACACATTAAACTGCATTAAACTGTTCAACAGTGTCAAATTTCTTCTTATAATAATAATAATAATAATAATAATAATAATAATAATGGATTGGATTTATACAGCGCTTTTCAAGGCACCCAAAGCGCTTTACAATGCCACTATTCATTCACTCTCACATTCATACACTGGTGGAGGCAGCTACGGTTGTAGCCACAGCTGCCCTGGGGCAGACTGACAGAAGCGAGGCTGCCATATCGCGCCATCGGCCCCTCTGGCCAACACCAGTAGGCGGTAGGGTAAAGTGTCTTGCCCAAGGACACAACGACCAGGACAGAGAGCCCGGGGATCAAACCGGCGACCTTATTCCAGTTTTTCCTTTAATACCGTGGATAAATGCTTCATATTCGCAGCAGGAATCTATTCTGAAGATGACTTAAGCAAAAAAGGAAAGAAAACAGAAAAAAAAGATAAATAACAGCTAAGACAACTAAGAAAACAACTTCAATTAGGCCCTTAGCAGTAAAGTGACTCCGGCCTGCTCACTGCTATTGTCTGACACAAAACCAGTGCCAGGGATAGGCGTGAAACACTGCTCTAAAGCAGCGGTCCCCAACCTTTTTTGCGCCACGGACCAGTTTATGCCCGACAATGTCAGGAAGAGCTGCAACTAACATTGGTGTAGCCCCTCCCATTCCAATGAAATTCAATTAACTACCTATTGCCGTATAACAGCAGTGTATCTATAACCCATATAACAACTGTCATAGATTAGCAGCAGGAAAACAATAATGAAAATATCAATAAAATGAACACAATCAGTATATCCACTAAATGTCTCCCACTCTTTCCCCTTCTTAAACACACTTGGAAAGTTCCTCTAGGACTTGGATCATAAGGGCTTGTCACATGGTCATAGACAGATTTTCCACTTTTGCCACTGATTTGCCAGCATAATCAAATGTGCACCTTAAATCTCTAATATTTTCTCACAGCTTCAACAGGATCTTGTGACTCACGGCAGCAACACACAATCAAAACAACTACAGCGAGTAAGTAGGTTTTATTAACGACCCATACTTCAAACACGAGTGTGAAAAAATTACTGTTTGTTGTTTTCAGACGTTACAGGGCGTCCCTATGACTAAGAGAGCTGCATCTCAACCACTCAAGCATCAAACAGTGTAACAGCACAGCACATGCAAATGCCTAAAATGCCTCAACATGACAACTGAAATGCCCCTCCTATGCAAACATAACTATTCACAAATGCACAATCTGAATATTCTTATTCTCCTTTTGTCCCAATGTACACAAAAAATGAATAACCAGGTGGTGCGCATAAAAACCCATGCATTAATCCTTGTGAGTGTTTACAAACTACTGTGAGAATGTGTTGTTTTGCTTCTTTTTAAGCCCCCCCCCCAACCAAAATCCCACCCCATCCTGTAGATGAACACTTCACCATGGGAACAGAGATGTGTGTGTCTGTTTAACACAATAAAGAGGCGACTAAAAGACTTGCAGTGTCTTTCCTAATGAGCCTTGTAAGAACTCATGCTGTTTGATGTCTAGGACTGTTTCATCCAGCTCAGACACTGCCTCCATTGCCCCCCTAACCCTTTCTGTCCAAGATTGGGACTGGCAGGATGGCACCCCTCTGCCCTTTGTCTGCCACCCACCAAGCCTGACCATGTTCTCCATTTCATTTACCTTATGCTTTGCTCTTCTGCCAGACCAGGGCCACAGGCCAAAACACAGACAGATAAGAACCTGCAAGGTACCAACCCCTTGGGATTAAAGCAGGCAGTTAATTCTGTTTGCATTTTGACAGGGTGTTTTTAATTTTACCTGCCAGCAAAGGTTTGTTCAAGTACTCTCTCTGGACCTCTGTCTACCGTGACCTATCATTGCCATATGGTCACAATTCCCAGAGCTCACTACAGAGGGACTTGGTGGCGTTTAAAAAAAAGTCACCCAACATATGCTGATGTAAGTGAAAATAAGATTCTGCTATTCAAGGCTTTTTTTTGTGCTGTGTGTTGTCAAAACATTCATTAATTTTGCTTCCCCTTTTAATTTGCTATCATTTTTCTCTTCTTTTATGTATTTATTATCTGAGGCAGTAAAAATTATTAAATCACACTACTATATGCATAATTGTTTTTGGGGTTTTTTTAACATTTTACATATGTGTATTTTTATCACTTATGTTGCAAGAGCAAAAAGAGCAGTAAGTAATTTGACAGGATTGTCGAGCTGGTAAACACCTGAATGTGTGCTGTCAAACACAACCAAACTATTGCACCAGCTAAGTAGCAACATGCTCAGGTGATGTTAAAGGTGTTACCAGGAATTATCTGCCAATTTGTGCTGCTTGTTTGTTGTGTTGTCACTAAATGAAGCAACGACTGTGAGTTGGTTTAGGCAGCACAGATCAGGTGCACTGCTATACTCACTTGACCTCTACTCCACACACACTCAGCAAACTCTTTTAATTATGGCTGTGTTAATTATGGTGATGTTCTTAATGGCGGTACTTGCTCTGTGTTCTGCCTATTTTTTTTTTTTTTTTTTTTGGCGTGGCTGTGTTCAAAGCTCACCTAAAAGCTATGCTGCTTTTTGCAGCCACTATTGATATTTAAAAAAAACAACTCAGCATAGGCCATATCAACGCGATTGTGGCATTTTTCGACGGCCAGCTGACTGTAACATTAGCCTGATTGTGCCATTTGTGAATTAGAGTGCTTGCCTTGTGTCCCCACCCTGCTATCAGCAACACTAGGTGAACAAATACAATTATTGTAATAAGTTATGGTCAAAATTTCATGCTGTACCTGGCCTCTCCTGGGTATTTTTGTTTTATTGTGATGGTTACAGTCAATTCTGGCTTAATTGGCACTTTAATTTGCATAAGAGTGCTTAAACTGACAACATATGCATTAATATTTTGCATGAATTTTTGATGAAACTGTATCATATATAACATATACGTTAATGTAACACACACACACACACATACATATATATATATATATATACATATATACATATATATATATATATACACATTAGGGGTCCAACGATACTCGTATCGATATTGAACCGTTCGATACAGTGCTTTCGGTTCGGTACGCATATGTATCGAACAATACAAGATTGTAGGAAGGAAAAATATATGTCAATGCTTTTGCATTCTTTCAGAAATGTAGCTGGGTAATTATGTCATTGGCATCGGTGAGCCACTGTCAATATGTGACATATTGAAATCTCGTTTGAATTTGCGCTTGTTTTTTGCTTTCACTTTGCAATCGCGCGAACTGTGTATAGAGAGCGACGGCACTGATCTGTGAGTGATGATAATTTGTGCACCAATTCCTCTGACATCGTCTTATCAATCGTTAGCTTACTATGCAAACATGACAAGTGAAATCTCCCGCAGCAAGCTTAAACATGTGAGAGGTTGATCGCGCAGAGAATCACTGAGCGTTATGTGTGTGTGTGTAAAAGCAGCAGGATATATATTTTAGTTCTGCTGAGCCAAATAAGAGAGGTCAGGGTGAAGAAGTGACAGCCAAAGAAAAGCTTACCACAAAACGGAAAAGTTATGACAAATCAGACTATAAGGCAAAAAGAAAGTGCAGCTTTATGGTTTCATGGACAAAAGAATTTCTGTGGCTGCAATATGACGAGCTATATAACCGGGGCTGCACATAAGTGGTCCGCAGGTGCGCATTCGCTGTCAAAATAAAATAAAAAAAAACGCGCACAAGATATGAAGTTGCAACGCGTGTTTGCATACATAAGATTTTCTGGAGGAGGACAGACATTTGTTTAAAACTCTTAAAGATGTCGAAGAAGCAAGCTCCTTTAAGCAATTACTTTGGTGTTCCTCTACCTCCAAAGAAATGTCAGAAGGAGTCAGAACCACAAAAGAAGCGCGTATTCTCGGAAAAGTGGTTGCAGGAGGTGAGCTGGCTTCAAACAAATGATGAACGCACAGAGACGTGGTGCGGAATGTGCCGTGAAAATCCCACTCTAGCGGACAAAAACAGTGCTTTTTATATGGACGCAAACGTGCGTTGCAACTTCTTATCTGGTGCGCGTCTTTTATTTTGACAGCGAATGCGCACATGCGGACCACTTATGTGCACCCGTGTAAATAACATAATGTTCTGCCGGGTGTGTTGTTGGTTTTCTCTCGATTTCTGAGTCGACAAGCGCCTTTGTTACTGGGACCAGACATTTTAAGAAAGGCCCCCATTAGAACCCATGAGAAATGCAAGAAATGCATTATTGCTCAGTCTGCAATATCTTTCCCAGAACAAACACCAATTGCAAATAACATACTAAAAATAAACCTGAAAAATCTGTTTAGAACAGCGTGCTATGTTGCAAAGAGTGAACTACCACTGGCAAAATTTAGCAGTCTTTGCAAACTTCAAAAATCAAATGGCCTAGATCTTGGTTCCACTTGTCTCTTACCCGTGACTTCAGTGGAAATTTCAAATTCAGGATCTGACACAGACTGATTCATGTCCTACACAGTTCTTACAAGTTCATAGAAATTTCTGTTCAATTAGAACCAAGTATTTGAGTTGATGATTGTAATTTTTATACAATGTTGTAATTTGTTTTTCAACAATTTTTTGATTGATGTTTTGTTTCCTTTACAATATTATACTTTAATGTATAATATTGTAAAGGAAACAAAACAGGAAACAAAACATCAATCAAAAAATTGCTCTCTTTTTTATTCGGGCTACTTACATTTATTTTGGGCTACCAAAAACTGAAGAGTCCCTGCCCGAAGGGCTACCAGGGATTTTGAAATTTTGAGAGCCCTGAGATATATTTATTTTTTTAATTACTTTTGTTTCAGCAACATTAAGTTTAAAAACTGTACTTTTGAGTTAAAATATATATTTATAATTTTAATAAATGACAAATTAAAAAGGCATGAACATTTTTTTGTATCGAAAAAATATCGAACCGTGACACCAAAGTATCGAACCGAACCGAACCATGAATTTTGTGTATCGTTGCACCCCTAATATACATATATATATACATTAGGGGTGCAACGATACTCATATCGATATTGAACCGTTCGATACAGTGCTTTTAGTTCGGTACGCATATGTATCAAACAATACAAGATTTTTAATTTATTTTATCAACTTTCCTTCTGACTATGCTGTCTGTGTTGAGCGCTCAGTGGATCTGCGCTCGACAGTGCAGCCTAGGCGGAGTAGTCGAACACAGATTCACTGAGCGCAGGGCAAGCTAGCGAGACAGAAGTTAAGCTCTCCTTGCAACATGGCAAATTGAACCTCGCCCACCCTCATTCAGATCTGGCGTTTGGAATTATTTTGGTTTTCATGTGACGTATGACCCTGAAGGTAAGCGCGTCGTGGACTAAAGTAAAACAGTATGTTGGATGTGCCACGCAATGCTCAATTACATGGGTGGGAACTAGTGTGTTAGCGCAGTTAGCTCGTTAACGTGTTGGTCGTCTAGCCCCATGCACAGGGCGATCAGGGGTAGCTCGTTAACGGAGATTTGCCGTGTTGTGGCGTTAACGTCATTTCAACGAGATTAAGGCTGACAGCACTAGTGGGAACACAACGAATATGACTGCACATTTACTCCGACATCATCCTAGTGCAAAGACAAGTGGAAGCAGACAAAAACAACAAGCACGCATGCTACAAACTTTACCCAAGTCATTTAGACAGCCGTTAGCACACGATTCTCCTTATGGGGACCTGATATGTTTAATATGCTGCTGAGAATATAGCCCAGAAGAAGCGTATAGTATAGCTTTTATTTTGGAAAGAGCCATTTCTCTGTAATAAACTCTCTTTTCCAAAGATGAGTGATTTCTCGATCAGGTAGATTAATTTTTTTATTACTTTGTTTTTTCAGCAACATTAAATTTAAAAACTGTACTTTTGAGTTAAAATATATATTTATAATTTAAATAAATGACAAATGAAAAAGGCATGAACATTTTTTGTATCGAAAAAATATCGAATCGTGACACCAAAGTATCGAACCGAACCGAACCGTGAATTTTGTGTATCGTTGCACCCCTAATGTGTATATATATATATATATATATATATATATATATATATATACACACACATATTCAACTGCTTGTTCACTGCATATATCATATGGCAGCAACTCAGTGTAGGCAGATATGATCCAGACGCCCTGGTGAAGTTCAGATCGAGCATCACCATATGGAAGAAAGGTGATTTAAGTGACTTTGAATGTGGCATAGTTGTTGGTATCTGACAGGCAAGTTTGACTGGTTTCTTAACCATGACTGTACTCAAATGTCCTCCACAGTTACCAGAAATGAATCCAATAGAGCACCTTTCGCATGTGGTGGAATGGGAGAGTCACATCATGAATGTGTGGCCAACAAATCTGCAGCAACTGTTTGATGCCAACAAACTTTCTAAGGAATCTTTCCAGCACCTCGTTGAATCTATGCCATGAAGCATTAAGGCAGCACTAATCCTGCTGAGCTCTTGTTGCGTTCATGCATGGCATGCAGTCGCACTCACTGGCAATCCAAGCCTATATCTATGTCCTGTGGGTCATCTGCCGATATGAAACAATGACTGATGAGAAGTAGTGGCCTGCTTCAAGCCGTTCATTAAGGATTATTATTTTCTGCTAAGATGAATGTGTCAGCCCACTCTTCTATGTTAGGTGGATTGCTGTGTTTAGATTCACACATAGTTGTTTCATAATTAATACTATTAAAAGTCTAATAAGCTGTTATTAACACTATAAATTTAACCCTTTCAACAGTGTTTCCTGGTGCAGGGTGGTGTGTGTGTCTTTGTGTGTTTTTAAAATTAAGCTGATCTGTCAGTCTGTTATCATAGCATAAGAGGAATCTTTACTGGTAGCTATTTTACTCCTTCATGAATGTCTTTCACCAGTAGGCTGATAGCTGCTGATGCTCTGATGCTTTCTGGTCGGGGATATCTGAGCTTCTACACCTTTGTGATGGGGTGTGTAGCGTGTGTGAGGATGGGCTGCAGTTTGTTCTCTTGTTAAGAGGTGTGCTTCTTTCAGTCGTCTCTAAGGTTTTAATGCTTCTTTGAAAGGGCCTTTCTCTCTATTATTTTGGCATTCCTCTACCATACAATGAGACAGCTGGCGAGAATGTTCTCAATAACATGTCTATAGTCCTGGACAGAAGGCTGATGGCTCAGACAGGCTTTATTCAGTCACCTGACAGAACTGAGTTTCTGCTATGCTTTCTCAAAAGTAAGAAAGTTTTTTCTGACAAACTCAGATTATTGGTGATGAACAGGATCAGAAACCTAAAGGTGTACACACGTTACACATCAGTACCTTTAATCAGCAGAGTTGGCAGATGGTTTGGTTTGCTCCTAAAATCCAGGTTTAGCTTCTTGGTCTTGTTGGTGTAGAAGACAAGACTGTCTTCTTTCTCTTGGGTAAGCGTCTCATTACCAGTAATTTGATTTATGGTTTCTCTTGATAAGTCCCAGGATGGTTGTGTCACCTGCAAAATGAAATGCAGCTGAAATTATGGGTAACTAGGCAGTTATCAGTACTGAAGTAAAAGAGACTAGGCTTGATAAAGCAGTACTGGAGGCTTCCAGTGTTTAGTTGTTGTTGTTTTTTTCAGCACTGCTGATACTGCTAAACGTCAGTAGTCTAGCTATTGGAAGTCTTTCTATCAAAAATTCTAAAATCCAGATGCAGGTGAGAAAGGTCCAGAACAGCTTTGCTGTTAACATATTGGGATAGACAGCGTTACAACTGAACTATTGTCCAGACAAGAAAATCAGTCTTATCAGTGAGACTTGTGAGACTGAGAGGAGAGCAACTCCCAGAGGTTTGTACATCAACCTGTTGAATACGCAAAATTAAATGAACTAGTCACTTGCATGATTGAGGAGCTTCATAGGTGCTGACGTGAGCACTACATAAGGGAAATATTTCTTGAGATTTGTATTTGTCTTTTTGAGAAAAGTTGCACAGAGTGAAAACCTAATCCAACATAGTATTAAAATATGTTTTTGTACAGCAAAAGTTTTCAGAGCTCCAGCTGACACTTTATCTGGCTCTGTTGCCTTATGGGGTGTAACCTGAAAACTGAGATCCTGTGTAAATCTCATCTGGAGAGTGATCTGTCCCAGACAGCATGGTATGGGTTCCTTAAGTCTTGAAGGGGTTATCAGTAGCTATAAATGGCATAGTCCATCTGAAAAGATGCTGTACCTATATCATTTAGCTGCCTTTATGAAAGACATTCACACTAATATGGAAGAAAGAGAGACAGACAGAGAGAACGTAACCCTCCTGGCAACCCACCGAGCCTGCTGGAGTGCCTGCAGTGAAATTCCTGGATCAAGTACTTATCCAGACTTATGGACCAAGGAATGCTCTTTAGGACCATAGCTATGCCAGTCCACCAGATATCAAAGGCTGCACCCATGCCACCTAACGTCCAACAGCTTCCTAGGATGTGACCTAAAGACTTCAATCCAAAATGAAATCCAGACGAATGCCATGGAGCGCACATGGTCAGTTAGAAGCTTAGAAGTTTATAAAGGTTAGGGCATCTTTGACCAATGAAGACCACAAAATAACTCTCTGAAGAACAGTTATAGTGTGACTACAGTCACGTGGCAGGTAAACTGTATTGAATGGGCCCATTGGATTACCTGAGAGCAGGCAGGCGATGGTAGGTGATTGAAAGATCGGTTCTCATCCCAGGATCTGGCTCATTCAGCTGAGTATTGCAGACCCAAGAATGAATTGGATGGGTTGTAACTCAGAGACAGAATAAGGAGTTGAATCCTGGTGAAATCAGGCTTAATATTATTGGGCAGAGCTATTATGTAATTATGAAATTAAACATAAAAAAAAAATCGGGGGGGGGGGGGGGGGGGGGACTTGACGAGCATTCAGCTCCTTAGTTGCTTGGAAATACAAAAAGTTTTCGTGATTAGTACATACAATGAATAGTGGTTCTGCTTCTTCCAACCAGGATCTCCAAGAATACCACAGAATCAATATGAAATTCATATTTTTCTCCCTTGACAAACAGTTTGTTTTGCAATAAATGTTACTCTGTCTTTTGATGCTCAGAGAGGGTTTTGGAAATGATGAAAGTATCATCCAAGTAGACAAAGACAAAGTAACTGAAGAAGTACCAGAGGACATCTTTAACTATGCTGTGGAACAATACTGGTGTGTTGGTAAGTCTGAAAAGCATCACAAGATACCCAGAGTGCCCCAGGTGAGTGTTGAAAGATGTTTTTGATTTATGTCTCTCTTTATCTGCACCAGGTGGTAGGCGTTACAGAGATCCAGCTTTTAAAAAATGTAATTGTAATCATCTGCAATGGAAACAGAATAAGTAACAGATTGAATTCTATCCTGTTATCCTATTGTGAGGTCAGTCGATAGTTGAATTATGGTCTTTAAGCACTGGGTGGCATAAAATCAGTGGTGTCCTTGTTGTGTTGGAGATAAACAGACTTGTGATTGCTCGATAGGAACAGAAATACAGGTCAAGTTTTTTTAGCAGTATTTGCAAGATGACTATGTAGAGCCGAAACCTGAAGTTGCTCGGGCAGTATTTAAACCATTACAGCCATGGCCCTGTGTTTTGCCTACCCAGAGTATAAGTCAATAAAGTGGACTGTTTGACCACAATATAACTATTTACCAGATGCGATTCTTCTTTGTCTTACACAAAGAGGGCCATGTCCTTCCCTGCTGAATAATTTTTGTCTTCCTTTCACCGGACAGGTAATGACCAATTGCACACAGGTGAGTAGATTACCAACCATCTCCAGGTATGTGAATCAGAATGGTGGATACACATACACAAACATACACACACATACACACTCACAGAGTGAGAGAGCAACAAAGAGCAAGAACAATCAGAAAAAGCAGGTCAGCACAAGAAGACCAGGGGACCATGAAAATATCTTTTTGATATCACTAAACAAGTGTCCTGCTTCCTATAGTAAGAAAGATTATATATTCACATTTAAGTAAGATAGAGTTTTCATGAAAATGGTTAGAATCAGCTAAGGCAGCAGCAGGTTATGCATTTTAATACTTGCTGACAATGCTGAAAGACTTATTTCAGTGCTTCATGCACTTAAACCAAGGGTGTAAATGCTGTACTCTGTAGTTCTTCTGGTAAATAAAATAGCCTGCACCAGATTCCCAGATGCTGAACATTTGATGTCCATAGTTTAGTTAAAAACGTAATCTCTGGGGTAGCCAGTTTTGCACTCTTTCATGCTGTGGTCACATCTCTAGGCCATGTAGCCTGACAGTGAAAAGACCTTCTGGGGGGTCTTTTGGGTGAGCCATGTTTCTGTAAAACACAGAACTGAACAGTCTCTGATGTACTATTGTGTGATGACCTAGAATTCTGAAATACATCTGTCCATTTTATTATGCAGCAATTGCACATTTGCCAAGAGAATACTTGGCAGATTTTGTCATGGTCTGACTAGCCCTGCTGGGCGACCTGATCATTTATGTTTGAGTTTATTTAGATGGAGCCGCGCTTCCCCGGAGGCAGGTCCACCAACCCGGAAGTAGCTCCGTTCGGAGCTTCGGCACACCGCCGATTAATTAACATTCACCAGCTGCCATGAATTATCCGCCATCAGACCCCGGTGTATTTAACGCAGTGACCAGGCTTCAGTCAGCGCTGGATCATTATTCTAAGCTCGTTAGTAGTGTCTTGATTGTGTGCTTTTTCCAACTCGCTTTCGGATTGCTATTTACTCCTTTTTTTTGTCCTTCGCACTAGGAGGTGGAGAGTAGAAGACGGGAGCTGGGTGAATGGACCACGGGGGCCACGGCCGAGGGATTTCACTGGACTGTAATTGTTTCACTCTGTAAATAAATTCACTGTATCATTGCAAGGAGATCTTCGCTCGAGTCCGCTTCATCCACACACCACGACAGATTTATCTTACTGCATCTTTCAAAGCATCAGAGAAGCTGTTCAACTCAGTTCTAGCTGCCATTTCTCTTCAAGTGACCAGGTCTTGCCGTCTTCTTCAGCATCCTTTTCCCCTACTTAAAATTACTTATTGTATAATATTTCTTCTTCCTGCTAAAAACTTGAATTATTTCCCTCCTTATTATAGTGTGTCGTTGAGTAGGTATTTGTAGGTTTAAATAATTACATTATAATGTTAAATAAAATAAAATGGAAATTCAGTTTCATTTTAGGGGAATTAGACTGTTAGTCACAGACCATGTTATAAAGTGCAACAAGAAACACAACAGAAAAATACAGTTGGATAAAAAAGGACCGGTATAAAATAACCATAACAATCACGTGGAGTCCTTTTACATGCAATTACCACTTAAATGTTTTTTTGTCAAGCACGTTAGCCATTGTTATGTTAGCTGTTCACTGATTTTCTTTCCTTTAATGTGAGTGAAAAATGGTAAGATGTGTATAAACTCATACTTACAGACAGCGCAGACTGTTTGCTACAGTGACTCACGATTTCGTCTGGAGCTCCAGTGGGGGAATCTGAACACCTTGATCAGGATCCCTTGATTTTAGCAGCAACTTCCAGGACTGGAAAATGAATCCAAAATGAAATTACCAAAAGACATTTTCAGGCTCAGACTCCCATGTTAAAATGCCCAAATTTACAGCATTAAAACATGTGGAAGTTAAATAAAATGAACTGGGCCTCTCTGGATAGTTTAACCCATCATAACAACTGGAGGGAGACGGAATGATTTTATAACGCTTTGTCTATGATACTGGCATTAGGGGCCTCTTTGAGGGTTTGTTGTGACACAGGCAGCTGTAGCCCAGCGTCTGCTACTCTTCACCTTTGCTAATTGGAGTCACTGAACTGGACCTCTCCACCGTGTTTGTGTCATTGGTGTCTTTTTGAGCTGCATGGCTTGCTGTGTGTTGCAGGCCATCTAAGAAGTTTGTGCTTCAATTTGGGAAAGTGAACTTTTAGTATTTTATCTGGCTGTTACTTAGAAGCTTTCTAGCAAGGCTTGCTAGCATGTGCTAGCACTCTCATCCAAATAAGGTAACCTCTAGCTTCAGAAAACCAACATGGTAGCAGTCGAAACTCTTATATTAAAGCTTTAAAATGTGGAGTCCTAACCCTACTTTTACAAAACCACAAAACAGCAAATATTTTTTAGTCATAAATTTCTCCTTTCTTTTCAACTTTATATCCATATTTGTTACAGTGCAGTACCAGCTGAAATTTATACACACATTAATTCCTGTGGTGAAATTGTCTGTTTGTCAAGTTAATGTAACAGTTGAGCAGTAGGGCTGACCTACTGGGACAGGAACAAAGAGAACTGACTTTCCTAATGTACTAATGTTAAATAAATAAACACAGTAATAAAACTGCAGAATTCCCACAGCAAACCAAAAGCCTAAGAGTGTGCAGTGCTCCTTTCCTCCCTGTTGCCTTTTGATCTTGGTCTGTCTCCAAGAAATCCGACAAATCCTCACTGCTTATCTTAAAAAACAAAAAAAACAAAACAACTTTATGCTATTTTCTCACCTCAGGAATAAAAAAGAAAGCAGATCCTAGTCAAATATGTCTTCTATCAGGCGTGACCTAACTTACCAACAATACCGATATATATACTACATATATACTAATACTGAAGCATATTCAGCATCAAGCTTAGTCCATATTGTACAAGCTGAAAACCTCTGGTGTTGAGGTTTTTTTATTATTAACTCATAAAAAAAATGTCTTTTGAATAATGTCTGACCAAATAGCATGATTCCAATGTTTCATAAAGGATTGTGAAGTGAGAATAGAGTTCTTTATTCTGAATTAGGAGTTGAATTTGTGTACAAATTTGTTCAGGCAAACTTGAGCTCTCAAGCCTGTTGCCTCTTTCGATACTAAATAATGAGAAGGGGAGGGGCGCAAAGTTGGCAGTGGGCACACTTAAAATTGTTTGCTATCTCTTAAAGTCATGCCGCAAAAGATTATTTTTTGCAAAATTGCTGCAAGGTCACCCATGAAATGGTATTCATTCTTTTCCTTGTGAGGAGCATTTACATCCAGGTGTACGAGATAAACTGTGCGCGACATGAAGCACATTTTATTTTGCGCTGAGCACTTTTAAAAAAAAGGCTTTCCACAGATCACATCACTGCCTTCTGTAAATGTGCATTGACAACTCCAAAACCCATAACCATGTGCCCACACACCCACACTTCATCAAAGTATAATGCACTCAAACACACACACAAACCTCCCACTCACCTGCTCACACACAGGAGCACAATTAAAAAGACACCATTGCTGACGCGCTTACTGCACCCAAACTCAGCTCCAATACACTTCACTACACTTCCCCACAGTGATGCACTGGCACTGACAGCTTAACAAATTTCTCTTTATCCACTCTGTATTTTCCGTGCCCAGTACCTGAGAGCATAAAAAAAACCAACTCATTAATATACAGTGTTTTACCTTCTACATTTACAACTCTAACAGTAAAACTTTCTACTTTGAATATCATTTCTTTAACTGGCAGTTTGTCTGATTAAGTAAATTAGAATAAATCTAGTTTCCTCATTTCCTCGCCTTTATGCATCGTATTCTGTTTGACCTGAGGAAGTATTATTAAAACAAATATCAGGCCAGGTGCATGACCAGCCCTGTAGACAGTACAAATATGTGTGTTTATTCAAAAGCTTATTTATCTGATCTGTTCGTGAAGAACTTAACCAGACATGATAGATAGATAGATAGATAGATAGATAGATAGATAGATAGATAGATAGATAGATAGATAGATAGATAGATAGATAGATAGATAGATAGATACCTACTGATGCCTTCCTACCAAGCTGAAGAAGTTCAACCTTTCCCATGTTTGAACATCAGCAGGTTGTCTTGACTGTGCCTACATACCTAGATATATTGAGCTGTTGCCATGTGATTCTGATTAGATATTTGTGTTCATCAGCTGTTAAACAAGTGTGCCTAATAAAAAGTAAATTTTACTGTTATTACAAAGGAAAGACACTAATTCTACCGTTTCTTTTCTAAGCTTCCATAATCAAGATCTGAATTTCAAATAATTTGTATGTATAAGGAGCTAATTGTAGTGGGGAACCCACTGAGAACTGAAGGAACGCTGAACTAAGACACAACAACAGTGAAGTATCATTGCTGGATGTGTAAATAAGCAGCTGCCTATCCCCACATTTAGCCTTAAAATAGGCTGCCCCTGAGTGGGTAAAACATTTGCTAATGTGGATTTAACTAAGTAGTTACTGTAAAGTATCTGCACCATTAAGGTGACAGAGATAAGTGCAAAATTGTCCCTGTGGTGCAGCCAGGTAGAAAAGGGAACATGGCCAATATGTGTACTTGAAATTTAATATTAGACATGGAAGGCTGCTCAAGTGGTTCATCCTGGTAGAGAAGTCTTACACACTATAAACCTCACAGTGCTCGAATGAACAAAAAGCTTTAATCTCTTCTCTCCCTCCCAGTACAGCTGGCCTCATTATCTGTTTCCTAATTTTTAAACACTCAAATATGCAAAAAAAACAGGATGGACTTTGAAAAGTAAATACAAACTGTGACAAAGCTTGGAAAAAAAATCAGGCTGCAGTAAAAATTTGGAGCATTGCAAATTGATAAACGGCAGCAGCAAGAGTTATATAAGCTGCTGTGGCAGATCTGAGTCGGTTAATGTGATTCCCCCTGCCTGACCCAGTCGCTTAGAGAACGCACCTTTCTTGACGTGGAATAACAAAAATTTGCATGAAATCCAAGTGAGTGCAGGAGGGAATGAGATTTGTGACAGAGAGTGATGGAGCCACACATCAACGCTGAGACTGGGAGGGACGCTCACTCACCAGCCTCACACTGTACCTCAACAACTCATCCAGTATAAATTAGACTGTCTTCTTCACAACATTGTCTCATTAATTAGAACTGTGTTTTTAGCATCTAATGAAGATGCACAGTTTTCACTACAATCACTCTAAACACAAACGCATGGCTGAGAAATTAAAGGAAAAGCTAATCTTTGACCCCGACAGTGAGTGGCAGCTGAGTAATCACCTTTATCCTACATGATTAATGTTGTGATGAATATGAAAATGATGTGACTCACATGCTGTGGCCTTCAGTCACCACATCTCAGCCCAACTGAATAGGAGACTTATACTGTGTCAGACAGCGTTCTCCACCCGTAAAAGATTGATACCCACTGGCTGATAAATACATCTTTTCACACTCTTAGGGTGATCATAATTTATAAAATGTGTATTAAGTATGACCCAAAACTAGCAAGAGCCCATATACTCATCAGGAAAGTCTTTGCTGAGGTCACAGAGGAAGGACAACGAGAGCTGTTTTCCTTTAGATTTTCCTTTAGATGACCAGAAGACTTTTTGCAACCACAGCGTATAAAACATGGATTTAGCTTCGGGTTAAGGAAAAATGAAGCCAATGTGGTTGCGCCCAGAAACCTGCATTCTGTTTAAAGCCCACCAGATGGTGATACTTGTGGTTTTAAGAAAAACTATAGCTCCAGTCTCCAGTCACTCCAGTGGTTCCCAAAGTGTAGGCTGGGGTCCTCTGGTGGACCGGAGTAATGACAGTGTGTACAAAAGTATATGCAGTTACATATTTATGTAAATGAATTTATATATATGAAATGTGAATTCAAACTGGTAATATAAGGTGATTAGCTGGTAATAATGCTCATTATTCTGAACACAGTCATTGGCTGTGTGCTCATTGGTAGCCAATGAGCATGCGAGTTCACAGTAAGACCTGCATATTTTCGGCATATCCTGATGTTTGCAACCAAGATAGTGACGGTGGAAACGTTCATTTTGATGCTTCAAAACAGGACTTCAGAAGACAATGGATGATGTTACGGTAGCTACAGCCATCTTTGCTATGTTTATCATCATGATTGCCCTCTAGTGGCCAGTAAATAGCATTCAGGTTCAAGGCACATCTTCACTTTTGAAATATGAAGCTATGGGCATCCTTTATATTGTACAGCTGTGATTATACTCTGTTGCTGACATGGGTATGGATAGCTGGAGACACCACATCCAAATACTTATTAGGTAGTAGTATTTATGTCTCCATCACTATCCTCAGCAGACCTAATGAGGGGTTATCTTGGAAGGATGGTGTTCATCCTTATGATGAAATTCCAGAGACTTTGAGAATAAATTCCAAAAAAAAGTACTAAAGCTGTTTTTATTAAAACACTGTTTATTGTGTTTTTCTTTTCTTTGTTTTTTTTTAACTGATGAAATTCATTCACCAACATATCAGTTATTCCTTTTGCATTTTAAAATCATTATTTCACCAACCCCCTTCAGTTTTTCTCTGTGTTGCAAGGTTTACACTCCTAGCCCGCGAGAGGCTGAAGAAATACAGTGCAACCACCGAAGACCATCAAGGGCACCTCTGGCAATGGATAAACAACCACACATACAGGAAGATTGCCCTCCAGGCCACAGTTGATTTATAGACTGCACAGAACGGACAGATGACTTAAAAACCCGGCTTCCTTTGTTGCCTCAGATGGCTTTAGCTGTAGCACTTATGCTGCCTTTCAAGAGGCTGGCCACATAAGTCAACTGGCCAGCTTTGAAGGTACATTTAGCATTTTCTGAATGTGGTAAAGGTACAAAATCATAACAGATAAGGTTGTTTTTTTTCTTTTTTTTAAAGAGAGATGCTTTCTTTCAGTGTAGTCTGGATGTTCACACACGTTAGGCAGCAGGGTGAGTTGTTTACTCAAGGTGTTGAGTTACTGAGAGCTCAAGAGGCAACAGGGCATAGAGGTCTAACCTTTCTGCAACATTTCTGTTATAGAAAGGGGTTTGAGTTCATATACGCCAGGATGATCAAATTTAAGGCCCTGGGACCAGAATCGCCACTGCAAAGACTCTAATCCGGCCTCACTGGACAGCTTTGTAAAACATGAAGAAAGGCTAAATTTTTAGACTTTTTTTAGAATGTTTAGACTTCACAGCTTTATCTTTACTAATAAAAACCTCCCATTTGGGCATTCATGCTGCACCAAATTTAAAGTTTTTTCACGATGTACTATAGAACTTTCTGTGAATTAACAGAAACTTTCTGATTTATAATTACAGGACAGTTAATGAGCTGAAACTACTAGAAGTTTTTCCGTAATGTTGCACATTTATTTCTTGCAGTTAAAGCTTAAAAAGGGCATGACGGCCAACTTCTTTCATTTACCACAGTAGAATTTCTTGAAATTGCATTTTTTTTCTTACATTAACACACACATATATCTTAAGGATTAAATGCGTAATTTAAACAAAAGTATGTTGCATCTGTCGAGCGAGGATCTACACAGTCATCAGCTGCACAATCAACCTTAAACGCTAAGCACAAAACAGATTTGTGTCAAACCACAGATCAACAAACAATCAGGATGATAGGCAAAAAAGCAATAAATAGTCAAACACATAAAAAAAAAACACAAAGAAAAGAAACTGACAAAGAAATTGGCCTAAAAATGAACAATCGTAAAAAGAACTTAATCCAAATTCCCCCTGTCAGAGTTAAATGATTTGATAGCCAAGTAAATGAAGGGTTTTAAGTATGTACTGGGTACAAGGCAGCAGTAACCTGAGAGCAACTTCCTCAACTCAGATGACAAAACATGGTTATGATGGTTAATAATGTTTTTTTGCCTACTTTATCACCTGATTTCCCCCAGAGTTAACTCGAATCTGAATTGCTGTGATTATTGCTGATTGTCTGAAAATTATGCTAATGTAAGAAAAGATCTGTATGAGCCAAAAGCGTGTATTACCTTTAAAAATTAAGAGATTTTTTTTTTCAGTTTCATTTTTTGTGAATTCTCTTTCTGTTATAATAAGAGTCAGAACATGAAAAGGCAAATCTTTTCATCCAAAGCTAACTCAGTGTTTTCAGAGATATAGCACATAATGTGCACTGCCAGAAATGGCTTTGAATTTAAATCAGTTTCCTCCTCCTCTTCACAAAAGATGCCACTGTTATATGTACAGTTTACAGTTTTTGATGCTATTGTTTTACCATTCAGAAGCCAAGCATCACGTCTGTTGCATAAAATATTTAGAAGGAAGTTAATTAAAGACATTGTACTAAGAAATGGGGCGATCGTGGCTCAAGAGTTGGGAGTTCACCTCGTATTCGGAAGGTTGCCGGTTCGAGCCCCGGTTTGGACAGTCTGGGTTGTTGTGTCCTTGGGCAAGACACTTCACCCGTTTCCTACTGGTGGTGATCAGAGGGCCCGGTGGCGCCAGTGTCCAGCAGCCTCGCCTCTGTCAGTGCGCCCCAGGGTGGCTGTGGCTACAATGTAGCTTGCCATCACCAGTGTGTGAATGGGTGGATGACTGCATGTGTAAAGCACTTTGGGGTCCTTAGGGACTAGTAAGGCGCTATACATATACAGGTCATTTACCAAATGTCAAAATTACAGGTTTTCTAGCTTCAAAACCACCAAATTCAATAGACAAAGAGCAAACTGTTTAGTCTATTACACACGTATGATATAACAGGGTTAATTACCAGTGAGGAGAACCCAGTTTTGTTTAACAGTGCAGAGCACCAGTGAACAATTAACATGCATGTCACAGTCTATTTCATTATGCGAACTGTGGCTCATAAAAATTATGCAAGACCCACCTCCCAGCAGAGACTCCTTTATATCCCTATCTCTGTTCCTCTCACTGTTTCGGTGTCCTACATGTGTGTGACAGAACTGTAACAGAGACCTTGGGAGCAGTTGAATAGTGGTGTGTGTGAACATGTGTCAGTGGAATATCTAATGGGAGCACCATGCTCCTAATATACAGTCCATCTGTAGCCTGCAACATGAATAACAACAGCTCTTTGCAATATTGACTCCACCCTGCTCTGCCATTTTAATGATTATGCCTTTGTCCTTTGTGGTAAAAAAGTCCTGTAGGAAACATTCCATTACTGTGTTGCAGGGCTGGGAGGTTCGGTAGGAGGGTGGGCTGGAGAGCACAAGGCTGGCTCTCCTGTCACATCAGCTCTTTATTATTCATTAGGATCTCTTTCTTTTCCCCGCGTAAAGGGACCTTGATAAGCTATGTTTATTCATACACTAACCTTTTTAAATATTTCCAAGAGCTCTCCAACAAAGACCTACCTGGCATACCTAACACCTAATCTTGGTTTCATTATTCAGCTCTCATGCTCTCACGTCTCACTTAAGATGCAGTACATGAGTTGTTCCTCCACACTTCGTCTTTCTTTGTATTTTTCCATCATCCTCTGTCTCTGTCCCTCGCTTCCACTATCATTTCATTATTTAGGTTTTCGTGCAGGCATTTTTTTGGTCTTTTGTAATGTATTAGTACTTCATCCCCCCCACACACATACGCAGCCTGCCCTCTTTTTCTCTGGCTTTCTCTCATTCAGAAGTCCTTGCCTGTGCAGACTGATCCCTGAAGGCAGCCTGCTGATTAGTGCAGACTCCCCTCTCGCTCTCGCTACCTCAGGCTCACCTGCCCACAGTTGTACTTTTGGAAATTATTTTTAATGCAAAGGTTATTGTCATGTTGTCATGTACTTGTGTAAAGGAAAATGAAGATGCCCCCCTGTAGGTCTCCTGCGCAACAACACTCCAGAAAATACCCCTGAAACCCCATCCATCCCCAGCTGAAACCTTAACCTTGTATTAGATAAGCTTTAATCTAATGTTAACTTTAAAATTGTGGGTGTGTTTGGATCCTTTAGGAAACACATTTGCAGAAACAGAATGTGAGTTTAACATTTAACATCTTAATTAGGCCCGCTGTCTAAGTCCCATTCCCTTTTCTTCAGGTTCTAAATTGTTAGCACATAAAATCATGTTCCTGTCCAGCTCCATTTGTCTTCTATAAGTGGCTCAACAAACCATACTCCGTTCTCTATTATACCTACACCGCTTGGATAGATACGTAAAGTAGTTAGCGTGAGCAGACAGGTTTCTTTTTCTCTGTGCCCACATCTGCGAGTCTGCCAGCCACCCATGATACTTGGCAGGATATCACTTGCTGCAGTGAGAGATGTAGCAGCACCACCACTGGCACGGTTGGCACGCTGTTAGGAGATGGGCCAGCTGTAAGCCCAGATACTGATGTGGAAACACAGGCTCTGGTCCCAGCTAACGCAGGTAAATTTGCAAGATTTCTAGGGCAGCAAGGTTCCAGCACAAGCGTGGCACAAATCCAGAAGAAGAAATACGCTACACGCACTCAATATACACTCAAGCAATTACTGTAAGCATTCGCCTTTTATCTCTGCTGTTTCCACTGATGTAACCCTGCGTGAGATTTAATGATTTGCTCAGTGACAACTGTTAAAGAATTCATGATATTTATGATGTGTGAAGAAACCTTTGCACACACTAGCTGCTTTACCGCCACAAGAAGGAGACCAAAGGAGAAAAAAATAAAATTAAGTAACCTTTAACGTTTACAATGTGTGACTTTCAGTACTGATTTCTGAATGACTGTGACTTTATTTTAGCGGTCTTTCATACCTACTCATTCCTATGTGTTTTCCCTTCATACTCAGATAAAGCAGAGTAAGTGGGCTTTGACCTCATTATGAGTTTGCTTGGACATAAAAGAAGTGACACCAGCAGCACTACTACAAAAACATAATGCAGAGGAGGCAGAAGTTTTATATGTTTTTTTTTTCTCATTTCTGACAGCTATTGAGTGCATCAGGAAGTGTTTATTCGTTAAACTAATTACTAATTTAAAAACTGTGCCAGTTTCCAATTACTCTGTCTGGGTTACTTTCATTTCAATATCCACTTTCTCATGTTCTTTCACACAGTGTCAGCCTCACGGCACTGTCAATCTCTATATAGATCTGCCTGTTTGTTTTCCCTTCTCACTCCCATTCTTCCTTGAGATGAACTGTCACATCCCCTCCACTGAGCATCAATCCACTCTCCGCAATCTGCCCCAAAGTTAGCGATGCCAAATCCATGACGGCCTCACTCAATCCACATTTTCCACCCAATGGAATTTGAGGACACATAAACCAAACCTTGCTTGGATATGCACATTCCCACTCTGACTCATCAATCAGGCCTCATGGGAGCTGTCATGGCCCAGATTGGTTTTTAGCTTTCCAGTGAATTGATTGAGAAAAAGAAACTTAAAGTAATGTGTTTGCCAATAAGTTGCCACAGCGGCTCGATTTGAAATGGCATTAGGCATCGTGACTGCCTCTACCTACGATCGCCGAGGTTTGTTGATGCTATTTTGGAGCATTCCTGCCTTCTCTATTGGCCACAGAAACTATCAAACTATCTTAAAGTACCCTTGGATATTACTTGCTGCCTAGCGTGAGAAATAGGAGTTTGTGTGAGGCAGGAAAATGAGTGAATGTGAGGGGTAAGTAAGTAAGTGGGGGAAAGAGAACGGGAGGAGAGAGTGAAAGCTTGGCGCAAAGAGTAGAAATCTGAAAGTGAGGGAAGAAGGAGCTGCAATTCAAATGCAGCAATCTAACAGAATAATTTATTGAGTTTCGGCAGCTTGGTAAAGAGTTTCTGATAAATGGAGCAAGTCGCACTGAACCGTTATCAAAAAGAGAGAAAGGGGTCACACCAATTGAGAAAATACACAGAAAAAAAATGTGAGCTACAGCCTTCAATTTGTTATTTCATGAAGACAGACTGCGAGGTGGTGGGACACGGTTGTCTCTTCATCTGGTGATCAAACGAGGTGAGATTTTTTTTAATAGTCATTTACATAGATGCTATAGTTTCCTACACTTTGCAAACAAACTAAAGCATTTCACTGACGTGGTAAAGACAATTAGATTAGACTAATTGAAGGTACTTGCAGGATAGCCAACCCAACCCAAGTTTTTGTTGCTCTATACACTTATATAAACAGAATATTTAGATCATTATAATTGGGAGAAAACCTCAACCTCAGAAACATTAAAGAGAATAAGTTCAGCTGAGAACCTCAAAACATCTTATTCTTCAAACAAACTTACATCAACCCAAATTGATTTTAAGGACGTCTCTGGAAAAAGCAAACTGTTTGCAAACTTTGGGGGGGTAGAAAAAGTCTTCAACTGATCTTTATTACAGAAGGCAAATGAGATGTTCAGGTGACTTAACTTATATCAAAGTAACTGGGAATTTTAATTAAAAGCAGCCTGTTTGAATGTCACATACCCATCCTCCTTTTGGAAAAAAAAATCTGCCAGGATTTTGAAATTAATTTTTAGGAACATGTTTTCTTTTCTTTTTTTCTTTTTGACAAAAAATTGGCGATTACGACTAAAACACGACAGCCTTTCCTAGTGGTGATGCTTGTCTTCCTCCAAACAGTCTTTCTGTCTGAATTAGACAGAAAAGTAAATAAATAATTTACACAGGTCAGTGTTGATTTAGACAAAAAGTGTCTCGATGTACTCCACATGGACTTCCAGCTTTCAAACGGTTTATAGCGGGAAGTGCAGGTCCCTCTTGGTTTGAATTTAAACCAATAAAGAAGAATCAATTGGCAGACTCAATAAGAAGCTGTCTGTGCTTTGTGCTAGTTAATATTTAAAGAGTCCATGAGTTGGCTGGCTTGCTTTTGCTCTACTTTAGCATACTTTCATGTCCCTGTAGAAGAATTTTGCTTTGACTCTGCATGTTGGCCAGATATTAAAAAACAGAAAGATCCAGTACTACTGATATTTATATTGTCTTACCTCAATCATTTTACTGAGGTTAATGTTCAAGTAATTTGTTTTTTTAAAGGTATTTGAATGCAAATGGCATTAATATGATATCCTGCAGAAACGCAAAGCAAGAGCATCTCTTAAATTCAGCTTTCAAGGCCAAAGCCAAATCAACTACATCAGTTGTTCTCCCCGCCCCCCGGTAGGCCTATTGATTTTTTTTTAAACCACAAAGTAATTGACATACAACACAGCTATCTATAGAAAAGACTAGAAGAACTGTGAATCCCTTCATAACGTCTCCATTGCAGGAACATGACATTTTGAGCTCGGTTTCAGCTCAAACACTTTTTGATTTAGTAAACCATGAATCCTGCGCTGCAGCAGCAAGATTAGAGCAGAATGTCATCTGCTGCTGAGTTCTTATGTGAATGCCAAATATTAAAATATCTACTACAGGCTTCATCATTATAAGGTTGCCTGACAGGTCTTTGTCACTCTGTGTCCTCTGAGATTCCGTCGCTGACACGGTTGAAACATATTCATGAAAGACTTGTTTTAAGTGCAGCGTTGTTGGAGTGCTCTCAGTGTCTCGGTCTACAAGCAGCTTGTGAACTACAGGTGCATGTGTAAACGTATAAGAATGAATGAATACAATGAACTGAGCCTGAGCCCAATGAAAATGCATAATGTGTTGTAAGGTCAATTACTGCATTGGCAAATGGATGTTACGCCAACAGCTTCATAGCTTGATATGGGTGAAGGTAAGGTTATATGACAGCAAATAAAACTGTGATTTGCAAAAGCGATCGCTTGCTTCGTAAACACTTCCGATGGCCAGTGCATGCTGAGACAAGTTCCCTGATTGCTTATTGATCATGAATGATTACCTCAGCGAGAGATCATCAGTTCAAGGTTACAAAGGTCAGTCAGACAGATACCAGGACTGGAGCAGAACAGTTATCGATGCTTTGCTGTATTCGTCAGTAACATATGTATGAATTCATGTTTTTAATTTGCATAATATGCTAACTTTGTCTCCTTTTCTAAGAAAATAAATAGGGTTCAAGGAAGAACAACTGTGAGGATTATGTTCTACCTACTGGTGAATTGATGACGTATCAGCACTCCAATAATAGTGTTTAAAGGTCCAATCTGAGGTTTGTGCCATTTTCTAATGCTGTACAGCCTTTTTCTAATCTGTTAAGTATAATTCTACGCTCCAGACCCCACCAAGACCCTCATGCAATCAATTTTGAAGGGAAATAACTGAAACTACTCAGTAACACATGATTTACTAACTTTGTATTGTAAATGGTTTTCAGACACTCATAGTTGCAGTTTTGTAGTGCTAGTACTGATATCAGATCAATACTTTTGCAATAGGATTGATACTTTGTTTCTGTCCTCTGAGCTCAGTATGTATTGCACTAAACTGTGCTGAATAAATTAGTTTTTGGAAAATAAAAATATATACTTCAAACGTGCACTGTGAAAAATGTCTGGACCTTTTTGTGTTGACAGTCACATCTATTTTATTTGTAGCCGTAGCACAGGCATTTAAGCAACAGAACTCGACTCAAAGTGCTTTAAATACTTTTTTCCCAGGTCTCCAAAAAAACCACTTTCAAAATGACTAAAAAGCTGAAAGGTGTGTTTTGTTGTAATAACAAATTTTTGTGGAAAGTAAAAATGGGATGTAGTGGTCATTAAAATGTGTTTAGGCAAATTGATAATGATTCATTTCATAAACCACAATACTCTGCTCTGCACTTCATAAGCTGCCTTTATTGGTTAAAATTAATGGTATTGTTACTGGTTTCAGCAATACTTATTTGGTATCAATTGATACCAAAACTTGCAGTATTGCACAGGACTAAGAGCCACATCAATTAATATTGAATCGGTGTGTAACTCTGGCAAAACAATGTCTGACTAGTTTCTCTGGTCCCCTCCCCAATCAGAGCAGGAGTGACATTTTCTCCTTATCAGGGCAAAGCGTGTAATAGACATACAGGTCCACGGCGTGAAACAGACACGGATACAGAAGTTGCAATAAGTTGCAGAAACAGCAGAGGGAGATTTTATTAGAAGCCAACGTGATATTGGGTCGCGTTAAATTGCTATCTGTCTGTCAAATAATAAGGTGGGCTTTATGGATAATGTAGACAATAGCTTTATGCTGCTGGGAGCTTCTTGTTTCATTTTACACTAAATTTAATTTTTTCTTTCACTAATATAAATAACTAATCATTAGTTTTTATTATTTTTTTAATATATTTTTGCCTCCCAGCAAGAAGGTCGTGAGTTCAATATAGGAAATATAGGAAAGGAGATCATGAAAATAAAAAAATAAAAAGCGATAGATAGATAGATAGATAGATAGATAGATAGATAGATAGATAGATAGATAGATAGATAGATAGATAGATAGATAGATAGATAGATAGATAGATAGATAGATAGATAGATAGATAGATAGATACAACTCAAAAATAAAACAGATGGAGGAGAAGCACAGACAGTAGCTGCAGGGGAGACTTTTACTAGTTTTTTCACACTCAGTAATATTGGAAAAACATGGTAAGACCAACAAGACAAGCATGTACAAGAGTAGCCCAGATTACTGTTATTCCATGTATTTTTGGAACAGCAGACAGCCAAAACACAAAACAAGTATAAATGAATAGGTAACTTCAGATTCAACACTGTGTTTTATCTACTGCAAAGGTGGTTCATTTCTTATCAGGCTGTATTGCCATGGTAACTTATTCTGCAAGTCTAACTTGTTCCAGAGCAGGTCGGGTTGTAGATAAGCACTCAGCAGGTATGAAATCCCTGCCTGTTGACCAATCAGTTCACTAGAAAAAAGCATCACCACTGCCAGAAGATCCTTTGGATGTCTGTGTGGAGAGTAAGAAGTTGGTGTGTTTTTTTCTCTCTGATTAGCATTACTGCAATGCTATTGTTCTATAAATTTTAATATATGATCCTAACACAGAGCACCTACTTAAATCAAATGTTTTGGAAAATAGTCTAAACCTGTTTGAATTCTGTTTTTATCTTAATTCTTTACTTGCTCTCAGAGCATTAAACACCACTAAGGCTGCAGCTGAAAGAAGAAAAACTGTCTTTTAAACATTAATTTAATGAAATACTCTCTCATAATCCTTCATATTCTCCCACGTCTTAATGACAGAGCTGTGATAGTGATGAGTCTTTTAAGTTACACAGTCGGCATTTTTGCTGGCTTTCTTTCCAGGCTTTAAATAGGCTAGACTTTATAGATACAGCAGGTCTTTTCTAAAGCACTTAGAGCACACACACATTCGTTGCCTTATTTTTTTAATACTGTACAGTGCTTGTCCTCTCACTCAAGCTCATGAACCTCTACTTTTGTCTGCACCAGCTGTGCTGCTCTCAGTCTGTATTAACTTCTATATGTTTTTTCCCATAGTCTAGTTTGATGTTTGATGCCAGGACACTTAACCATAAGTGTGATTGGTTAAATGCTGCCACCCCTTTCGTGTGATTGTGCTGGTACATAGGTCAGGAAAGCCTGGTTAATTGATCAAATGGTAAATGGTAAATGGCCTGTATTTGTATAGCGCTTTACTAGTCCCTAAGGACCCCAAAGCGCTTTACACATCCAGTCATCCACCCATTCACACACACATTCACACACTGGTGATGGCAAGCTACATTGTAGCCACAGCTGCCCTGGGGCCCACTGACAGAGGCGAGGCTGCCGGACACTGGCGCCACCGGGCCCTCTGACCAATATGATAACCAGCTTCATGTTGGATGAGTATGAGTATGTTGAACTAACTTGATAGTGCCCGGCTCTGCAATGGTGCCTCAGTGCTTATTTATGATTGGCTGGCAAAGTGAGGGAGGATTTAGACCAAGAATTAATGAGTAGTTTATTGGAATTAGGAAGCAGATTTCAGATGATTTCAAAAAGGCTGATACTGAATTATTTGATCTTGCAGTACAATATTCGCTGGAAGCAATGTAGAATTGTTCAAGGTTTTCTGGTTATGTTTTGGCACTTACGTCACTTTGCTCAGGTTTTGAAAAACATGACTGAAAAATCTGCAGAGTTTTACATTAACATGTTTATTTGCAGTAAACTAACACCGAAATCTTTCTCTAACCTTAATAGTTGAGTCTTTTGTGTGACTACCCCCCCCCCCCCACACACACACACACACACACACACACCTCCTGCTTCTGTTCATCAAAGTAGCACTTCATTCATTAAATAGTAATCCTATCATGTGTACAGAAATGTGCAATGGGCTGAATTATGCCCTAGGCCTGCATTTCCTCTCAGCTCAACAGAGACTTTAGCCTCTTTCCGCTCATTGTTTTCCATCCCACAATATTACTCCTCATGCCTGCCAGCTTGATCCTTCACAGCAGTCGTGATATATTTTCATTCATTTCATTTTCATGCAGATACCATATATAATCTGATTGCACAGAGACACAAAGGGTTAGAAAGTATATGAGGAGGGCATAATGTCTTTCTGAGTTGTGGTGCGAGATTCGGAGTAGTGGGAGGCATGTGTGCATATCATGTAGCTTTTCATGAGAATTAGGGGAGACATTTGGTGCTCTAATCTATAGGTTATTAGAGGAACAGGGATGAGCACAAGATTGTAAACCATATTTCAAAAGGAACTAAGCAAGATAAAAACTCCTCAACATTTCTTTGCTTCTCTGTTCCCCAGCTGTGTGTATCAATCACTCTCTAATATTCCCAGCATGTCTTTAGGGGTCTCTCTGTTGAGGCCCTAGAGCCCAGCTTATGGCAGCCCTCAGATCTCTCGCTCTTTCATGTGAATGCACGCTGCAGCTTCAACATTTCCGGCCAGCATTAAGATTTAGAGTTTTCTTTGACGTGCAGTATGGGGCAAAGGTTTCTTTTGTGATGATGAATTTTTCCCATAAATCTGATAGGCCAGTGGCCAAACCTAGCTATACAGGGCACGGTGAGGGGGATGTAACAAAATGTGCCGTTTTATACATTTGGAGAAAAAAAATTATGTAATTTTACATTTGTTGGTACTGTGCATTCATTTGCTCTAACTCATATAGGGCTGGGAGTATTAGTGGCCTTTTTAACAGTTATATGTTAAATTGTGTCTGCTGTATTTTTAACAGTCAGCTGCTTTACCCACAAATTCTGTTTATATGTTAGTACATTTTCTAAATAGCATTACAATGACAAGATTTCTGTGTGGATAGCCAACCATGTCTCACGGCATTTGGTGAAAAAACTAAATAAAAAATGTTCTACTGGTTTATTTGGTTGGCTTTGACACAAACATATGAGGCAGTGGTGGAATTGGTTCATTTAAGTCAGCAAAAACACTTTTGAGGCCAGGAAAAGGTTTACTGTAGATCTTTATCCACTGTAACCTCAACCAAGTCACAGTGCATCAAGATAATTTTCTGCTGGTAGAAAAGTTTGGATTAAGTTCAAAACTATAGGTGTGAAGGTTGGTCTGTTTATGTATTTCACTTTGAGAACACCAGTGGTTTAGCTGTGGCTCATTGACACGATTTTCAATCTTTGTGCGACCACTTTCGAATGCAAGTGATCTCCAAACAATCGCACTGTGGCTCAGGCTGACTATAATCACTGTCAGACAGACTGGTGAAGTTTGCAAAGAATTACCATCTAATATATAAACACAGACAGATTGGCAACACATTGTAATCAGTGTAGGTCTGTGCCGATGAGTGCAACTGGTCTGCAGGGCATACAGTATTTGCAGTGGGGGATTTGATTCAAAGTTGCAGAGTGTCTCTGTCATTCTGCAGTTAAGTTGCCGTCCAGCAGCAACTCTGCTGTACAATCTGTGAGGTTCTGGCTGGACTCTGAATGTAAATAATTTCACATTACTGCTAAGTTTCAGTTGCCACACATTAATGTGAATGTGTGTCAACTGAAACTCATTCAGTGACATAACAAACTGATAGGAGATGGACCCCAACTTAATATTGTTTTATTGCCATCCTGACACACCAAAGTTGCTCTGAAAACAGCAACCTATTGCAAGTGGTTGCAGATCTGGTCAATGTATTGAAAGTAACCATGTTTAAGTCAATGAGATCACAAGTTCATTGCACACTGTTACAAAAATCTGGTCATGCCAACCTTTCCAACCACAATTCTCGACTCCATTTCTACCCATTTCCCAGTTTTGAAGTTTTTCAGTTTCCTCCATTATTTGCATACAGTTTATATTTAGAACCAGGTAATATATCTCGCGACACACCGGTTGGGAAACACTGCCTAAACTAACTGTAACAGTTGAGTTAAAGTTGGGCTTAGGCTTGAGGTTGTTGCCCATTATAGTGTGGTTTTCAGAGGGTTAATATCAGGGGCTGTGATGTACCATCGTATTAAAGCTTAAATGATTATAGATAACACTATTAACTCTGTGAAAAGCAGGCTGAAAGCACTTTAGCTATGGTGTTTGCATCAGCATCTCATTTCTTAACTACCTTTTAAATAACTACCATCATAAACTCCCAAAGGAGAACACAAACGGTTTTCAAAGCAAGTTTATTATATATGTGGGTGTGGTCGTTGGAACATAAACAGCATACAAGGCTCCCGTGCAGAAAGTTGAGCACTCAGTTACCGTTAAATTGTCACCAGTTTTTTTTTTTTTTTTTTTAAGCTTTTCATGCAGGGAAGTCATAAATCTTTCAGAAACACAAGCTGGGAAGCTTTTGAAACAAGTCTGAACGATTAAGGCACTTCAGAATAATTTGCCAAATCAGCTTCCCTTCCTTTGTTTATTTAATTGTTTCAATTTTATCTATTTTGCTCAGTTACACGTTATTTTCATGTCTTTCACTTTGTTGGAGCTCCATGGCCACCAGAGGAGGTGCAAGTTGACAAATGAGGGAGGAGGACACAGCATGAGGTCATGGTGAGGTAGCGAGCTACCACTCGCTGGGTAAATAAATAAGCCATGGCGCTGTCAGCAGTGCCGAATATTCATCACAGTAATAGCCACCTTGGGGTTGGTTAAATGTTCCAAGGAAACATCAAGGTCAGTCTGTGTGCCCTAATAACATAATAAACTTCAGAAAATGTCAGATTTGCGTCTCTGTGTGCTAAATAACACTTGAGGAAGGAGTGGAGGCTTAGTGGGAAAACAGGATGGCAAGGAATTAGATCACTTGAATAATTAATATCTCTTATGAGCAGCATATCCTTGAACTTTTCATCTCGCTAGTAAATAAATACAACACTTTCCTACGTTTTTATGTGAATAATAAATCCACAAGGTGTCATTAAAATTATTGATCCTCACCATATGACACATTTTCCAGCATTGCACCTCACATCATAACAACAAAGAAAGTCTCAGAATATGACTAAAAAGTGCAGCGCAAATGTGTTTACAGAGAAATTCATGTTGTTCTTCACACAACCAGCTATCATTCAGTGTTTAAAAGAACATCTAACATGTCTCCTTTGTGTTTCCCTTGTCCTTGGTCATCTATGGCTATAAAATTTATTGACTCAGACACAGAGATGGATAGTGTTCACTTTTATTATTATTATATAGGTTAATATGCATAGGTAGTAGTTAATAATGCGGACGCTGCACCGGTCCGTCGTGGTGAAGAGGGAGCTGAGTGTAAAAGCGAAGCTCTCAATTTACCGGTCGATCTACGTCCCTACCCTCACCTATGGCCACGAGCTGTGGGTAGTGACCGAAAGAACGAGATCGCGGATACAAGCGGCAGAAATGAGCTTCCTCCGAAGGGTGGCTGGCCTCTCCCTTAGAGATAGGGTGAGAAGTTCGGCCATCCGGGAGGGGCTCAGAGTAGAGCAGCTGCTGCTCCACGGAGCCAGCTGAGGTGGTTCGGGCATCTGACAAGGATGCCCCCTGGGCGCCTCCTGGGTGAGGTGTTCCAGGCATGTCCCACCGGGAGGAGGCCCCGGGGCAGACCCAGGACACGCTGGAGAGATTATATCTCTCGGCTGGCCTGGGAACGCCTTGGTGTTCCCCCGGACAAGCTGGAGGAGGTGGCTGGGGAGAGGGACGTCTGGGCCTCTTTGCTTAGGCTGCTGCCCCCGCGACCCGGCCCCGGACAAAGCGGATGAAGATGGATGGATGGATGGATGGATGGATGCATAGGTAGACTACATTAAAGGGACAGAACCAACTTTAAAATACTGTCTTGATAATTCTAAGTAAAAGTTTGGATTTATGTATGGGTGGCTGTAGCTCAGGTGGCAGAGCAGGTCAGCCACTAATCAGAAGGTCGGTGGTTCGATCCCAGGCTGCATCCTGGCTGCATGCTAAATATCCTTGGGCAAGATACTAACCCCGTGTTTGCCTACTGGTGGTGGTCAGAGGGCCCGGTGGCGCCTGTGTCCGGCAGCCTCGCCTCTGTCAGTGCGCCCCAGGGCAGCTGTGGCTACAATGTAGCTTGCTATCGCCAATGTGTGTGTGAATGGGTGGATGACTGAATGTAGTGTAAAGCGCTTTGGGGTCCTATGGACTAGAAAAGCGCTATACAAATGCAGGCCATTTACTACAAATTACATACACTGATTTTATATTAGGATGACTGTAAGGAAGAGGACTCCCTTACTAGTGTTATGACTTGTACAGCACTTTAAGAGCACGCTTACACTTTATTAAAAGCACTTTAACTAGCACTTTATTTAGCGTCACACTTTTAGCACAGAGTTGCACATCAATCACATTTGCACACAAGAGATTTAACTATTAATTTAATTTTTATTGAGTATTTTAATAATTAGCAGGTAGCCTTTTGTTCTGGGTCCTGCAAAGTCGCTCCTCATTAACAAATGCGGTGGTTGTCTCTGAGGAGGAAAGAATTGTTACTCGCAGCAAATAAGGGCTACTGTTAAGGAAAACATAGGCAAATGTGTGTGCAAAGTCTAGAAGTAAAGGTGGTGCAAAGAAGTGGCTGTCTTTTCGACATCCTCTGCAGGGTGTTTGGGAACATGTTTCCCCAGGGCGCCAGACACCAATTAAAGGTAAAAGGAGAGGCCAAGGGTTAAGGGAGTGTGGGGAATCTCAGTGCATGGAGTTTTTCATAACGATTGTGTGTAATCGTGTGAAACTGGTGTAAGGGTAAAGTGTAAAATATTTAATCATATGAAAATGGTCAAATGTGTGTATATATTTATTTAATAAAATGGTGTATTGCAGAATGCTGGTGGAATTTGGAAAACTCACCTGAACGTAAAATAATGGTTTAGTCCTTGACAGCTGAGAGTATTTAAGGCTGCCAATGCTCATTAGACAGGAGAGTGATTGTTTGTCTTGACATGCCAGTGATTGTAAGGCTTTAGAGATGTGGTCAAACAAATGCTTCTTGCTTCCGCCATACTGTGTCTTCTTCTTCCTCACTAAATCCAGCCGCAAAAGGCCGCCCTTATCACACTGACATATTTTATATCCAAATTAGTGCAAAAATACATGTGTAAATGTTTAATTTCTCTGGATACTTGATTCACAATCCAGTTCAATTCAGTCAGAAAACAAAAGAAACCAAACACAGCACTAAATAAAGTAAAATCTTTTGTCTGTGAATATCTATAAGCTTCATGTATTCTGGGGACATTACAAGAGATGCACTTGTAGAATCCCGAAAACAGCATGCGAAGGAAATCCCCCCCACTGAAATGGCCTGTTCAGGTGGAAAAACAACTGGAGCAATTCATCACATTTTAATAGGTTGAATTTTAAAGATTGAAATGCAGTGTGGAGGCCACAAGTCACAGCAGCAAGGGCGGTTATTAATACATCAAGTAATTAGCATGGTTCCTTAGTGTTATGAATGAAAGTAATTGCGTTGGACCTCTTTCCCACCCTGCCGCTCTCTTAAATTTATAGAAATGGAAATTCTATCATGACCTTTTGACCTTGTGCATTATTAAGGTGAGAAGTATACCCACAATTTCTCACACAATATAGCTCAGAGCCCGGGTTTTTAGCATGTGTTGAAACCTCTGAGAGGCTCTGTGGAGTCGAACTGGGGATTTATTACCCTTCACACACCCTTTTGGCTTCTTGAAAAATACCTCCCTTTGGATTAAATGTTAAAGACTAAGGCGCTCACATTTTGTAAGGAAACTAAATTAACCTACATACCCTAGAGCTCTTCTTCTACCTCACACTAAAAGCCAAAAAGTGCATAAAGCATAATGTTAATGTCGATGATACAGATGGAGAAGCGAGTTCTCTTGAAACCACCCACACTCCTCTACATGAGTCTATAGAATATCAATGTATGAATACAGTTTGCATAATAAATGCAATACACAATGTATAGCGAGAGAAAATGACATAATTATTATATAAGGATCTATGTATGTAGCTGGGCAGTATATTGTCACCAATTTCCATTTCTGATTTCCTATTATTGACCTTACTACAAAGGAGTGGGCGTTCATAATGCAGTGGCATTGTTACCCAATTTATTTCTTATTTCATTTGTTAGCAAAACACATCAAGCCATTTCATTCTACACAATTGTTCATGCTGACTTTAAAAACTAAGTGGCATGCTCTTTAGAAAGTAAAGTACCCGAGTGGTGCTCATCAGGCTTGAATAATAAATTCTTTATTGGCCCTCAAGCATAAAGTCAAGGGGCTTTTATTCAGTGCCATTCTTACAGTGCATCTGCCAAGTTAAGAGAATCCGATTATCTGTGTCAGGACTGCTGTACAGTCCTCTGGTTCTTACAGGTAGCCTGTGAGGTTTTCTTAGAAGCGCACAAAAGTTGTTTTGACAGATGATTCAATCCACTGATTTCAATTCAAACATTGTGTGGAATGCATTTTTTCCATGCAAAGCAAGTTTTCATGAAACATGTTTTTTCTTACTGTGGTCAAAAGAAAAGCACACGGCCTTCAGAAATGTTAACTGGAGTTCAGCTGTAATAACTTCAGTTTTATCTAAAGAAACTCTTCACAGCTGTATAGATGTGAAAGTTAACTAAATCAAACCAGCAGTTCTTCGAAAACTCCTCGAAAACTCATGAAAACAAATTTCGTTCAATACACAAAAAAAAAACAATTTTTTGAAAACACGCATGATGCAAAAACTACACTTAATTAGTTACACTCAGTGTTGGGATGGTTACTTTTAAAATGTATTCCTCTACAGATTACAGAATAGATACCTCAGACTGTAGTTTGTAACATCTTCCGTTAAGTTGTGAGTAACGTATTCTGAATACTTTGGATTACTTAATATATTGTCATGCTTTTTACAAGTACATGAATGTACACTCAAAAAAAGGAAATTGGGTGGTTGTTACATTTACAAAAGTCTAACTTGTCATTTGAACAAAATAATTTCATGTTTCTATGGTGAACGCAATTAAATCATGTTGGATCTGCATGAAATTCAACAACTTAATTTGTTTTTGCTCAGATGACATGATATGTCTGTGAAGGTTCTCAGTCATGACATGATACAATCTAGGAAGAGTGGTTAGTTGCCTGGGCTCACGAAATTCACAAGATCACACGAGATGTCAAACCACATGAAAATCACTGGGGTTACAAGAGGCAGACAACCACACACACACACACACACACACACCACGTGTATGCTGTAACCGTTTATTATGGTTTAACTTGTCAAGGCCAAAAACATAAAGAAAATTCTGCATCAAGCATAGCTTTCCTACTTTTGTTAGGTCTGTATTAACAGCTCAGTGCCATGGTGGTTAGCGCTGTTGCCTCAGAGCAAGGAGGTCCTGGGTTCAAATCCACAATCCGGCCAAGTTTGCAATGGGTTCTCTCTGCGTACTCTGGTTTCGTCCACAGTTATAAGTCATGCAGATATAAGCACTGGAAAAAAAGGCCATGTTGGATTTACTTGACATTGGTTGCACACAAATGTTTTGCTTTGGCAGAAACTTAAACAACTGAGTTAAATCAACACAACTTTTTCATATTCAGTAAATCTGTGCATTTTGTGTTCTTAAAACGCGATTGAAACATGTTTAGATGGAGTAAGTTGAGCTCTTGGAATATTTTAATCCTTCACAATTTTGTCATTTTATTTCAACACTATTCAATAACTTTTACCCCAATACTACTTGGTCACTTAAATACTACATGCTGTCTTCATATTACATAATGTTCAACAAAGTCTAGAGTCTGGTTACCATAAAAATTGAATGGGTCTTCAACAACTACCATCCTTATCCTGGTTGCAGGAGGGCTGGGAAGATAGGTTACAAGGCAGGGTACACCCTGGACAGCTGACCAGTCTATCACATAGAAACAAACAACCATTTGTTTGTGAAGCAACAGCACTAACCACCATGCCAACAATCTAGGAAATGTAGGAAAGCTATGATTTCCTGTATTTGATGCAGAATTTTTTTGTTTTTGTAATAATACACAATAAATAGCAATAGCATGCACGTGGTGCGTGTGTAGTTGTCTGCCTCTTATAACTCCAGTGATTTTCCTGCAGTTTGAAATCTTGTGCGATCTTGTGAATTTCATGAGTTCAGCAACTAACCACTCTTACTAGATTGTATCAGGTCGTCTCAACAAGAACAAATTAAGTTGTTGAATTTCGTACAGATTCTTCATGAGTTAATTACGTTCATAGAAACATGAAATTATTGTGTTCAAATTACAAGTTAGACTTTTTTAATGTAACAACCACCCAATTTACTTTTTTTGGTATACTAAAAAAAGTAGAGGTGGCTGCTCGACTTGACTGAGATGGATGCCTTCCTGAAACCACGATCTAAAGAGCGCGAGTCTGAAACCCGTGCAGTGTCGCGGGATTTAACATTGATATATTATTGACTTACTTCACTTGAACATGATATGAACAATTTAATCTAGCCTCTCAGCATGTCATGTAGTTTCTACACTATGTAGTTACACTTAACTTTAAAGCATGAGGCACTTGTGTTAAATACACGCAAGATGCTTACGTAAATCCAAGAGCTGGCCAATCCCTTTTTTTCAGTGAGGGTAACTAGCAATTCTAAATTACCCACAGGTGTTAAAGTGCAAATGGTTGCTTGTCTCTATATGGTAGACTGGCGAGCTCTCCAGGATGTACCCTGCCCCTCTTACCCTATCACTTCCGCAGCCCAGATAGATAAGAAGATGGGTGGATTGGAAGTTGCTGTAAATCTGTTGACTTTGTTGAACATTATGTAATATGAATACAACATGTACTACAGACAGAAGTTACATTGTTTTATTCAACAAGATTATTGTTGGTGTAACAAACAAATATTTTACTAGGTCATGTAACAAGACTGACTTATGATGTGCAAAAGTGTTTAAACAATATAACATGAATTTAAATAAATTTAATTAGACTAACTTGGTACAAACATGTTGACTGAATAAAAGTCAACTTAATTGAATGTTAATGTTACTATTATCTACATATATCGTGTTGAAACAACACATTCAAGATGGATTAATATAACATGATTTGTTTAGATGGAATATAAGTGGCAAGATAAAATTACGGTCATCCAATGAATTTTTTTTTTGAGTGATTGCTGTGTGATTTATTACTGTTACTGAAGGCTACTCGCCACCAAGCTAACATTGTTAGCTGGCGTTAGCTGAGGTTGGTTCATAGACTGCTTTCAGAACTGCAGATGATTATTTGCAGCTGGCAGGTTGTTGATGCTATCCGTCAAGTAAAAATTGACCATCTTCCAATTTTTACAATCTATGATAGGAATTACAAGATCAATAAAATGGACAGTAAAAAAGAGTACAGACGAGTAAGAACAGAAGAAAGAATGAATGCATTTAAAAAAGATTTATTGAAGGAAAACTGGGGTGAAGTATATCAGGAACAGGACGTTAATAGTGCTTATAATAAATTCCTTAGAATATTTACATTACTGTACAATACCAACTGTCCAATAAAGCAATATAGTAGGAAACAGAAATATATGGACTGTCCATGGATAACAAAAGGTCTGCAAAATGCATGTATAAAGAAAAATGCTCTATACAGAGAGTTCTTAAGAACGAGAACTAAAGATGCTGAAATCAGATACAAAAGATATAAAAATAGGTTAACTAATATACTTAGATTTAGTAAAAAGGAATACTATAAGAAGCAATTAGATATAAATAGAAATAATAATAAAAGATTATGGGAAATCCTGAACAGTGTTATAAAATGTGGGACTGAACAAAAGAACTATCCCAAGTATTTCATTTGTAATGACCATGAAGAATACAATATGGATGTTGTGGCAAATAGTCTCAATGAATTCTTTGTAACTACTGGACCAAATTTAGCAAGAACAATCACTCATCCTGGGAAAGCACAGGAAAAACCCGATACACTGATTGACAGAAATCCATATTCTATGTTTCTCACAGCCGTTGATGAAAATGAAGTTCTTGAAATTGTCAAAAAATGTAAAAATCACAAATCTTTGGATTGTAATGATATTGATATGATAGTGGTTAAAAGAGTCATTGAGGCTATTATAAAACCGTTTACATACATCTGTAATTTATCATTTCAAACTGGTCGATTTCCAGACAGAATGAAAATAGCAAAAGTTATACCTCTATACAAATCTGGAAACAAACACCATTTCACAAACTACAGGCCTGTCTCTTTACTACCCCAATTCTCAAAAGTTCTTGAAAAACTGTTTAAAAACAGACTGGAAAAATTTATAGATAAACATAAACTACTCACTGAGAGTCAGTACGGATTCAGATCAAGCAGATCAACATCATCGGCACTATTAGATTCAATAGAATACATCACAAATTCCATAGACAAAAAGCAATATGTGGCTGGGTTATTCATAGACTTGACAAAGGCATTTGACACTATAGATCATGATATATTAATAAGAAAACTAGAACGTTATGGTGTCAGAGGGGTAGTTTTAGATTGGGTCCGGAGTTATTTAAGTGACAGAAAGCAGTTTGTGAAAATAAATGGTGGTTGCTCCTTATGTATGGACATTGCTTGTGGTGTACCCCAAGGGTCAGTTTTGGGTCCAAAATTCTTCAACTTGTACATTAACGACATCTGTAAAGTGTCCAAAGTATTAAAAATGGTTCTCTTTGCTGACGATACAAACATTTTTTGCTCTGGTGATGATCTGCAGAATTTATTGGAGGATATGACTAATGAAATAAGTAAAGGGAAGTTCTGGCTTGATAAAAACAAATTATCATTAAATTTGAATAAATCTAAACTGATGTTATTTGGAAATAGTAGTTTAAATACAAATGCAAAGATTCAAATAAATGGTGTTGATATTGAAAGAGTCAGTGAAAATAAATTTCTGGGGGTAATAATAGATGAAAAACTTAACTGGAGAGCTCACGTAAGATATATTCATTCCAAAGTATCACGAAGCATTGCAGTACTAAACAAGGCAAAACAGGTATTCGACAGAACATCACTTCATATTCTCTACTGTTCACTGGTTACACCATACTTAAGCTATTGTGCAGAGGTCTGGGGCAATAACTATAAAACCACATTACATTCACTTTTTACTCTTCAAAAAAAAGCAATTCGAATCATCCACAATGCAGGTTATAGGGAACATACAAACTCACTATTTTTGCAGTCTGAAATATTGAAAATTGACGATATAGTGAAATTCCAAACAGCACAAATTCTATTCAAAGCAAAAAATAAAGAACTGCCAGGTAATATTCAGAGTATGTTTTTTTTGAAAGAAGGAAGTTATAATTTAAGGGGTTTTTGTAACTTCAAAACAATGAAGGTACGTACTACAAGAAAAGGCTTTTGTGTTTCTGTTCATGGAGTGAAACTATGGAACAAACTGAATATGGAATTAAAGCAATGTCCAAACATAAAACTGTTCAAAAAGAGTTATAAAAATATGATCTTCTCGATCTATAAAGAAAAGGAAAATATTTAAATTAAGTGAATGTCTCTATTTAAAAACAAACAAACAAAAAATTCATGATGTGATATTATAGTATATAGTATATCAGAAATCTGTTCACTATTTTTATTACAAATTATATCAGTAAGGAAGCTGACTAAATATTCACTGATCATTTATGGGACAGGGGTGGGATTAAATAAGTGTATACTTCTTCCCACTCCCTTTCAACATGTAAATTAATCAGAATGTTTTTTTGTATGTAATTTGTATAGTATTTTTTTCTCTCTTATTTCTTTTCTAAATGTACTTGTATATTGTTCACATGTTGAAATAAATTACCAATCAATCAATCAATCAATCAATCAATCAATCAATCAATCAATCAAGTTTAATAGTCTATGAACTAACCTCAGCTAACGCCAGGTAACAGTGTTAGCTCGGTGGCAAGTAGCCTTCAGTAATATTAATAAATCGCACAGCAATCGTACGTCAAAGATACTGAAGTGGCACATAACCCAGGTAGCTGCCACAACTAAAACAAGGTTGGAGGTGGAGTCTTTTGAGGCTGAGAGCAGCTTAGTTGCTGACAGAGTTGCATTGCACAGTCAGATTTCGCCCATCCCTTTCTTCTTTAAATATGAAGTGGTGTCCGAATTTCCAAGTAAGAAATGCATTCCTGCATTTCTTGCTTGCTGGCTCTGTTGTGCTGGCTTCAGGTCCATTGTGTTACTCACGCCATCAACATTAACAGGACGCTTACATTGGAGCCTCTTATTTCGTGTTTTGTTTGGGAGGGGATAGTTCAACATATGAAACAGGAAAAGACCGCCATGTAATCCATTTATTTTAACAAAGTAACTGTATTCTAATTATCACCAATTTAAATAGTAACCGTAACGGATTACGGTTACTCATATTTTGTATTTTAAATACATAACGCCAGTACATGTATTGCGTTACTTCCCAACACTGGGTGCACTTATGTTGGACCATTCTGCTTTCAGAACATCCCAAAAGTTGGATTGAGATCTGGTGACTGTGGAGCCAGTTTGAGTACAGCAAGCTCATTGTCATTTTCAAGAAATCCGTGTGAGATGATCAGAGCTTTGAGACTTTAGGCTTTATCCTGCTGGAAGCAGCCATCAGAAGATGGGGCATTGATCATAAAGGGTCAGCTGGCCAAGAAAATGTTCCCTGTGCTTGATAGACGGATGGAAAACCAAAACTGTTAGAGCTCTTAGTGGTTTTGCCAGTGTTATTCTCAGCAGCATGACAGCAAATTATAATGTTTTCCTTTACTTGCCCTCCACAAACAAAACAGTCATTATTAAGCTGTTGTACAGTCATACATGTGAAATGCTTTGTTTTAGCGAATAAAGGCTTCCTCATTTAGCAAATAATTGCCATTAATGTAAAACATCAAAGCAAGAGCAGCATGCTGCTGCAAACCCAGAACAGAGAAACCTGGTGTAATGTTTGCATCCAAGCAGGTTGTGATTCCAGCAATGCTGTGTTCACAGCTGCTGAGGTTCACGCCTGCAGTTTTGCCAGGGGTGACTGACGGCTTTAAAAGAAGACAGAATGTATGCTGTCATTCATGCCACATATTTCACTAAATTAATTTGATGGACAGATACAACAGTTGTGCAATTTACTAAATGCCACTTGTTTAGATTCGTTTCACTTATAGCATGTTTCTATTCGTCTCTGATGTTGTCATAACAAGCTGTCGATGGCTTTTAATGAATAAACATCTTACAGCGAGTTTACTCCTATAGTTTATAATGATTTTTCCCTCTTTTTTAAAAGGCAGTTAAGAGAGCATCTATATTTATCGTATTCCCTATGTTTTGAAGTTACACAAGCCTAGGGACAAACACAAAGCAATCCCATTTTTCATTCAGACAAGAACTCCTTGCATGGCCTTTGTTCTGGCTTTATGAAATTCCCTCAGTGCTCAATTGCTTTGAATGTCTTGGTTTACAAAAAGCACACTGACATCCTGAACCTAATAATTGGCTTTGATAACAAGGTAGGAGACTTGTGTGTTCACTTATTGAAGTTAAATATTAATGCACTAGAGATATCAGTGGTCTGGTCTACAAAAATATGAAGCAGGATCCAAAGAGATGAGTCCTCACCCATAAAAAGGACATTTGGGCTTTTTTAATCAGGTAAACCATCTTTGCTTTCATTAGCTCTTTGTTGATATCCTTGAAGTTATGTTAGCAGGGATTGTTATGACAGAGGTGCACGCATGAAACACACAACTAGCTGGTTAAGTTCCCCAGGCTGCGCGTGGCGATTCAGCAGTAGTGCTTTGACAAGAATACACTACTTGATTTTACATCAGCTGTTTGGTTAAGCAGTCAACAAAGCAGAAAGCAAGGAAGCTAGGGGGGTTGTCTAGACGCTGGCAGCCACATCTTGATGTATTCCATAGAGTGCAGCCATTTTTTTTATTTTTTTTATTTTGCAGAGCAGATGTTAACACCGGGGCACAGGTGTGAGTAATTGTTCAAAACATATTCCAGATTGTTTCATTGAGCATTTTCACAGGACAAATAAGAGAATACACATCTACTCTTTTTCCAGAAAGGTGGTTTAGTTCATATAGATGTCGGCTAGATGTGCTATTTGTTTAAGACAGCGAATGTCAGAGTTATGTGAATGGTAAAATCCTGACTTTTTTTTCATATACTTAATTTGCTGGTTTGTTGGTGCCAGCTCAGATTCGCTGAACCACTGCAATGCTAAGCCACATGTTAAATAAGAAATAATAAGTGTATTTCTGTAAAGTAAAACAGTGCATTTCTTTAAAAATAAGCCAGTTTCTTTTAATTGACACAGTTGATATAGCACGCTTTATCCCATAGACTTAATACGTGGAGATAACTTTAAAAAACTGTATTTTCAGTGTTTTGATGTAATATGTATCCATTCCCATGAGCGTTAGGCGTTCCAAATGTTGAAAAACAGAAATTAGCAAACTAGTCAATCTGTGCTGGTTTGAAATGTAAGCTCTAGCTTTATTGCCTCTCGTCATTCTTAATATTTCTATAAATCCAATGCCATTTCTGGAGACTGTAATGCAGATTATGCCAACTGCTTACTGGACTTCTGGCTCCAAAGGACAAGAGAGTGAGAAATGTGAGGGTGCTATTTGTGATGGCGATGATAAAATTGGATGAATCTTGCTTGTTGAAAGCAGGTGAAATTAAATCACGTCGCTCACAAAGTATGTGAGTGGTGCTTTTTGCCCAAATCCTATAATGTAAAACTGTTCCTTCACTGTTTAATATGTGCGGGGATTGACTATTCAATCTGGATAACCATGCATGATTTCCGATGGTTTCATCTCAAGTGTGGAAGTGTGCTCCAGGCAGTGATGTGTATTACCATACCAGACAGCAGGGCTGGGGGTGGATGTGCCAGAGATGCAGAGATGACAGGAAGTGAGCAATGCGAGACTGCTGCTTACTTGTTGAATCTCAATGCACGATACCTGATGAGATGATTTGGTCTCAAATGGGCACACAGCTGCACACTGCTTTTCAGCTTTTAGGAAAGACACTCAGATTATTACCTTGAAACCAACAAAGCAGACGTAGCTCAATAATCCTCTAAATAACTAGGAGGGAGTGCGTTTCACAGGGAAGATAGCACACCTAATATACCTGCATGCTCAACCCTGAAATTACGTTTCTATACAACTAAATTATTATCCCAAATTCATTTTACGTGCAATGTAATCACTTACTACATTATGCTCAGAGGCAATTTTTTTTCTAAATGGATGAAATGCAGTTAAGAACCAAACTGGCTTTAGAAGGAAATGGTTGACGTGGATGTAGGGTATGCAAATACTGGGCATTGCAACCAGACTGTTAACCGTGTAATTTTTTATATTAAACTAGAAAACGTCTTTTAGTAATTACTAGTCGTGAGCGCTTCCCTACTAGTGGGTATTGTGGTAGAAAGCCCAATAGGGTATATATCTAACTTGCTAGCTACAGTAATTAACAGTCTGATCACATTAATGTGGGACAGGGAATAATTTATGCACATCTATAGAGTGACTGCTACAAACTGCATTTGCTGCTCACCAGCAACTGGATAGAAAGAATTGGAGCAATACTTTTTTAATTTTACTCACATGCTTACTTCAAGTGCAGCAGAAGTGCTGTGAGGGTCTCTGGTTTAAGACTAAGTCATGAAAATTAAAGGTCTGTTCTCTGTATGGCTGAACTTGGCAACCTCAGCTCTACATAAGTTATCTACATACATCTTTTCTGTCTTCTGTCTGCTTTTATTTTTTCTATTTACACATTTTGAAAAAGGTACAATTAATTAATTAATTAAATGAAATACAAAATCTAACCTTTCTCATGATGGCAAAGATATTGGACAAGAACTGTGCGGTAAGTTTTATCTCTAACAGTTTATATGCTCACGGATGATTTACAATCGCTGCAAGCACATTTTTTCTTCTTTTTCATCTCCGTAAAATTAGGTATTTTACATTGATGGGCCCAGTAGCTCAAATAAGAACAGCACCCACACCAAAACCACGAGAAAATTTGAGGAAAAGAGAAACATTAATTGCTGAGAGGAAGGCAGTGCTCTTACAAAGAGACTGTCTTTGAGCCAAAGCCTGAATGAACATCTGCATTGTCTTTTCAAGATGAAAATGAGAAGGGACTGAGGAAAGATGTAGGTGCATCTCATTTTCTTTTAACTCATATTCTGAGTCATTTAGTCTGAAATACTCCTGTTTACTCTGAGCCAGCAACTTTAGTGATTTTACAACTACAGTAAAACTGAAGTATCATTTTATGGAGTTATTTAGATACACTTGTTTAGGCTGTAAAATATATCAGGTTCATGTTTATATCACTAAATTGGTAGTATATGCTGTTTATAGTTTCAATAGTTGCCCTAAAAATCTTTTGGCATATGTTTGCTTAATTATAAATCTTAATTATAATAGTAGAAATCTCAAGTAGGGACCGAGCTGCATGTTTAAATTTTGAGGTCCTGAACGTGTATAGAGTGTTAGTACAAAATCCCTTTCATCCCCGACATGAAATCACAAAGCATTGCACAAAAGATTTTTAAAATGACACAGTAAAGAACAAACTGCAAGTGTTTGCAAATGTTGCATTCATAAATGTGAATTGTAGCATTTCCAGCTTTGTAAATCAAGAGTCCACAAGAGCAAGTCCACATTAAAAGGAGACGCGTAGCTGGCGTAACTCACTCGATCACAATCATTCTCTCAAGAGACTAAATGTTAAATCCCACACTGGACCAATCTTTTTTTGTTTGTTTAGTTTTATTTGCAGTTTCTTTCTATTGCTTTTACACTTAGAGCAAGCTGCATTTTTATATTCTATCATTTTGGATTAAGTCACAGTCTGATTAAGTGTAATTAGATTAGCTTGATTGCATTAAACTTTCAAACCTCAATTTCCATTGAAAAATTGTATTTGTTTAGAAATGTTGTGGGGGAAAAATACACATATATGCCTCATTTTATAATTATTTCTATTTGCCCTGGAAAAATCTTATTGCATAATATCCACAGCCAAAGCCATCACAAGGTCGCAAAAGTCAAAACTAAACTGAAAACACCTGAAAGTGAAGTCACAACTAGTTCACTTGTAAATATGTTGAATGTTAACAGCAGGTATTTGCAGCATACTTGTATACATAAAGAGAAAGTATTCACATCAATCGCAAAAGTAAATGCCTTTTCTAAAGGGCTGAATGATGGATATCGACACTAAACATCCAGTTCATATCCAGTACATGGATAGTATGTACTGTACTTGCCTACATGCTTTGCACAGTCAGTGTTTGTGCTGCATGGTTGCAGATGTTACATTGAGAAATTGTGCCCTATTAGCAGAATGAGATTTTCTGTTCAGTGATGCTAATACTGTAGTTGTACATACTGATATTACCTTCAAGTGTTTTATGATTATTGTGGTAATGTATTGAACAATACCTATGTTAACACTTCAATATCTTAAAATCACAAGAGTAATGAAAACAAACCACAGTCATATGAATTCTTTACAGCTAATGCACTCTCTGCAAATCCCTACTGTGCAGTTTGTGGCATTTGTGTGTCCCTGATATGTGACTTTTTCCCAACACTTAGTACTGTGTAGCAGATTAAAGGCGCATTTGTGTCCTCTTAAGTACTTTTCTATGCAGAGTGTAGGATTGGGGGTATGCAACCTATGCAGACATGTTTGTTTGCAGTTCACTAGTAAGACATCGGTGCAACAATGATGATGCTGTGCATTGGTTGAACGCAGCAAAGTTCACGACAAAAAAAAGAAGAAACATCAGAAATTTAAAAAAACTTTTTTAAAAAGCAGGATAAGAAGCACAGAAAGTGGATAGTTTTTTTTTAACACTCCATTTAACTGATTTTGGACTTCACAGCTGGCTAAAGGACCAAGTGTCCTATCGACCTGTTCCACATATTCTTGATAGTGCCCCCTGGTGACAGTAAACAGCTACAACATGGAGATCTGCAAAGCTGTGCTTAGGTTTCACAAAGAACCAACACACATCGCCTGTCCCCTAAGGCAGCACTCTGAGATGTCTTTGCATTTGATTCTGGGGGTTCATTGAAAACCATAAAGTCCTTTTCTAAAAGCTGGGACAACTGAGGAAAACTCCCAGCAGGAATAAACAGAATAATTTCCAACGTACTCCTGTGTGAGAAATTCTGTGCATTATGCAGCCCATGAAAGACCATAATGACATACAGTGTAATGCACAAACAAAACCATAACCCACAAAACAAATGAGAAGCAAATAATGCTATTTAAATGTGCCAGTGTGTAGGATAATTTCTTCGCCAACTGAGTGAAAAATAGCACACAAAACTAAACACACAGAAAAATAAACAAAACAAATGAACTAACAAATGAATGACCACGGCTCTTATTGAATGTTCAGCTGAGCAGTCACAACAGATTAATTGGTACTTTCTCACTCAAGAAAGCCAACAAGGGCATGCAGGTTTCAGTCAAAAGCTCCGATCAGTCAGCCAGACAATGCGGGACTGCACAGTTAGCGAGCGAAAGGTGGACAGCATTAATTGCAAAACAGCAAGCAAAACAAACATCTATTTCGTTTCATCTATTTTTCCTTTTACTGAGCAGGAAACTCACAATAAAGCGGATTAAAAAGGTCACAGAAAGACACAGAGAACAAAAGCAACATTCAGACTGGACGATCCATATTAATTTATCTTCATTTTGGTAGAAAGCACTTCAGATGATAACCGTGGTGATAGGTACAGTGTGTTTTTTCAAAGCCATGTCACAGCTGAATTTTACACATTATAGACTCCCCATGTTTCAGCATGTAATGCTACTAGCAGCTGGTGAGGTGTTAGCACACCAAAGAACATAAATAATATAAAAGATAGATGTAAACATGATTGCAATCTAAAACTACATGCACATACCAGCTAAAATTAGATCTCAGTAAGAGAAAACTGCATTATTACTTGTTGTTACTTGCATCAAATCTACCATCAAACTTGATGTGCTAGTGTTAACCATGCAGACAAAAGCTGTGTCCCAAAACGTAGGCCGCATCCTTTGGAGGACCCGGCCTTTGCGGTCTACGTGGGCCGGTTCCTTCGAAGACCGAGGAGGCCGGAAGTGCGAGGCTGTGAAATGGAACAATATAACCTTCAGGTTTTGGGACACAGCTAACAGCTGTAAAATTCAGTAATTTCATTAATTTAGATAAATACAAAGTGACAGCATTTGTATTAAGTATTTTAACAGAATAACTCGCATTGGTCACAACAATTACTGTGTTTTAGAAAATCTAAATTAGGTGGTTACTGCCAAGATATGTGCCAACTCTTAAGCCAAACAACAGCCTGCCATGTGTTCGTCTATGGTGTCACAGACAAATCTTCTTTTAATTCCTGTCTTCATTCTGGAACCACCACGAGACTCTGCAGCAGAAAAATCCCACAGTGCAGGTTTGGAGCCAGACTGTGTGTAACAATTCTGTAAGCAACAGATTGGTCAGAAGATGGAAAGTTCACCGTCTTATTTCATGTAGTGAACCTGTAAAAAATGCTTTTACTGCACAGGTTGTCAAAGTGAGCGTGGTTATCAAAATTATGGTACCATGTATAAACATTAATTTCCAGCTTTAGAATATTTCAATTTGCGATCCAGTTATTAAGGATGGATTACAGCACATAGTTAAAATCTGTTTTAACTATTAATTTATTAGTAGTAGCAGTAGTAAGAGTGTTTTATGTCACTCACTTATCGATATTCAACAAGTGCACTGTTGGGATTTTTTGAAATTGTTTGTGAAGATTAATACTTCACTTAAATTATAAATAAACACATTTTAAATATGTTGTGTCGGGACCTGACCACAGGTATAAGTCGTGTTTTATAAAGAAAGTTTGTAATATTGAGATTTACAGTCGGTGCTCTAATTTCTAGCTAGTGCATGCAATAGATTCAGAATCAGTTATCCACACTGATGGCAATCACGTCAATTTTAGCCTCTAAGTAACAGCCAAAATAGTGTAAAGTCAAATTATGGTGTTTAAAAAAATTAGCATGTCTCCTTTGTGTGGCATGGGGTTTGAGGGGGGCATAATTTAGTCGGCTGAGCTGATTCATTTTTGAAAGATGACTCGAGGCCCCTCAAGAGGAAGGAAGCCAGGGTGTATAAGTGATATCTGCTCCATGGTTAATTCAGTGCGATTTTCCAAGCACAAGGTCACTCATTGTCAGTATCTGACAGAGGCCCATTCAGAAGAATGAGATGAGCTCAGAGAGCTTTCTCATTTTGAGGCTGCAGCTCTCGATTCATAATTATCTGTATGGCGCAGGCCTGCGTGACATTGTCAAGGAATACAAAGCTGTAATCTCTGCTTAGTTCTCCTGTAATGAATTAATGCCAATGGCGGTGAAACTGCAATGTATCAAAGGCAAAGATAGATTTCATTTTAGAGCGTTATCAGTGGTTCTATCATGGAAATGGCTCCAGAAACATTGACTATTTAGAGTGAAATGACCTTTTCATCAGTAAGGTCTATGTGTCTGGTGAAGACTCAACCTTTCTTTCAAACACGCAGGAGCACTGTCAGATTCTGTCAAAATGTTAAAAGGTTTTACATTCCCAGAATTATGATGAGTTTACTGCAGATAACAGATATGCATAACCACACTGTTTGCAAATAAACTTTTCAATTACAGTGTGATGGCCCTATAACCTGCTCCAGGAGTACCCAACCTTTCAACCACTGACGTCTGGATGGACGGATGGATGGATGGATGGATGTTCTGCCAGTGTAAAAACTGACAATGATCTAAATTCAAGGGAAAAAGGTGATCCAAAACTGCTTGGCCAATAGTGCATCTACGACTCATTCGGGAGGTAACAAGTGAACCCACAACAACTTTGAAAGAATTGCAGACCTTAATTGTCTCAGTCAATGTCAGTGTTCATAATTCAACAATAAGAAAAACGGGATCATGAGGAGCGTTCAAGGAGAAATCACTGCTGACCAACAAGAAAGCAATGGCTTGTCTCACATTCGACAGAAAATATCTTTATGATCATCAAAACTGTTTGGGAAAATATTCTGTGGACTGACGACACAAAAGTTAAGTACAGTTATATCTGGCATAAAGCTAACATAGCATTTCATGAAAAGAACATACCAACTTTCAAACATGGTGGAGGAAGTGTGTAGTCTGGGGCTGCTTTGCTGCTTCAGGACCTGAACGACTTGCTGTAATCGATGAAATCATGAATTCTGCTCTCTACCAGAAAATCCTGAAGAAGGATCTCTGAGAATCTCTTTGTGCTCTGACACTCAAGACACTTGGATTATGCAGCAGGACAAGGATCTGAAACCAACTAGCAAGTCCACCTGTCAAAGGGTAAAAAAAAAAGATGGTTTTGGCATGGCTTTGTCAAGATCCAAACAGTATCACATTGAGATGCTTTGGTGTGACCTTAAACACACTCGTCATATTCGAAAACTCTCCACTGTGGCTGAATTAAAATAATACTGCAAAGAAGAGTGAGCAAAAACTCCTCCACAGCAATGTGTGAAAGACTCATTGCCAGTTATCACAAACACTTGATTGCAGTTCTTGCTGCTAAGGTTGGCACAACTGGTTATTAGGTTTATTACTTTTTCACATAGGGCCAGCTGAGGTGGTTTTTTCCCCATAATAAATGAAATTATCATTCAAAAAGGGATTTTGTATTTACACTGAGGCACGTCAGGGAAAAAGCCTTTATTTATCAAGGAAGGACGTTAGAGAAAAACAGCAGTTTGCCAATGAACGTTTAGGCAGGTGGATATCAAACTGTTATGGAGGCCCCATTGCAGGTTGGTGACCGGGAAAAAATAATTAGTTTTGCATCATATCACAAAATGCTTAAAGATGTATCAGTGTCAGGGTCATCAGTAATACTCCCATATAGGAACACACTGTATTGTTTACAGCTGCTGTTAGTCACGAAGGTCCATACCTCCTTATTTCTGCAAGAGATTTATCACTTCACACTTACTCTGTGCTTAGTAGAGCCAAACAAGTGAACAGCGTATAGAGCAAGAGCTTGTCTTTCATTACTGTAACACTTAGCACTAAAAAGAAAACAGAAAAGAGATATTAAGTAGCACAGCTGCACAGTTAAGACCATCCAGTGATGAGCAAAAATGTGCATCGTCCCACCAGAATGCGAGTGAATCTAATTGAAAAATAGCTTTTAAATATCAAGGTCCTCAAACGTGTTTTTGACTTCGCTGTGATGTGCGTGTATGATGGAGGATGACAGTGAACATCTCTGAAGCATATTAGCAGCCTTAGTGATTACTGAATAAAACACGCAACCTTTTAATTCTTTCCAGGGATTGCTGTTCAGTTATAGCTCATTAAAAGAACATACTGGCTCCAGTGTCTTTCCTCATTACTTTAAATCATTAAATTAGATCATTTCATTCAAGACAAAACATGAGACCTTGGGTTTGACAGCACTCGGGGATATCAAATGCATTGTAAACTATGCTTCAACTGTTTTATTGATAGCTGACTATTATCAGACTGTGGAGAACCTGACAGCTGACACTCTCACTCCTCCTCCTACTTATTCTTCATTTTGAAGGCCTCGTGTGACTCATTTGATGTGTAGGTCATCATATAGATGTAAATATTATATAGAAAACAAATGCTGGCTTGGCATTATGAGGGTTTTTTTCCTGCTCAAGACCTGTTTTCAAGTTTTATTATTGTTAGGTTTAGTGGGAATGACATATATATCAGTAAAAGACTAAAATTATATTACAAATTGTCATTATGAAGAAACGGGTTTGAATTAAACTGACTCCATGTAAACGAGCTTCTGTCTAATCCTTGGGTTCCTGCTTTCAGAACACATCCATCTGAACCAAATAAATGAAATAAAATTGTAAATAAAATCGAGGCACATAAACGAGTTAACATCAACACACTTTGATATTTTAGAAATGTATGTTAAGACCGTAGCAGATTGTCGTGGGTTTTGAGTTTTAGGATCTTTCTCTGGTTTTGTATTTTTGATTATTCTTGGTTTTGATGGTTCTGTAGTCTGTGTTGTTGGCTTTCTGGCTTTTTGTTATGGTGTTATGGTTATGTTCCACTTATCTGTGCATTTCATTAATGAGAGGTTGTTTATGCCCTTTTACTCTCTTCCTTCTCTGGTCTCCGCTTTTTGTCTTCTGTCTGCATCAAGCTGTGTGTCGTAGTCCAGGTCTTAAGTGTCACTCATTTCCTGTTTTTTGCTTTTGTTTTTTTGGTCACTGTTCTTCTCTGTTCCTTTTGCCAAGTTTAACTCCCCAGTTACCTGTAATTAGCATCAGCTACGTTCACACCTGTTGCTCATCAGCCTGTTTGTATATATTGCCTCTGTATCCCTCTTGCTGTGTGTTCTGCGTTTCTTCTATGTTGCAGATTAGTAAGTTCGTGCTTTTTGTCTAATCTGAGGGTTTTTTTGTAGTTTCTATTTTGTTCCCTAAAGCTGCTTTTTAGTTTATGCCCCGTGTCTGTCTCCTACGTCTTACTCCTTCATGTCACACAGTGAATCTTGAAATGTTTTCAGCATCTTACTAATAATTAAATAAACATGTTCATCTTTTTTTAATTTCTTAACATAAGCAAGTCAGACCCATAAAGTTAGAGACACACCGTACATGCCATAGTATAGCATCTAAATGCATATATCTATAACTAAGATCATTACAGTATAACACACAAGTCAGTTACATATCGGGATGTTAATCTGCCCGGCCAGGAAGCGTGAACCATTGTGACTCCATTTCACCTCCTTTAGTGGAACAGCAGCAATAAGACAACCCCCAAAAGGGAAGCGTTTTGCAGTTGGTGGCCACAGACTCTTCCTCTGTCCTGATCTTTCCTTACTGACTTTTCTTCTTTCTTTCTCAGTTCCCTTGTCACTGCCGATAGCATGAGATAATACTTGAAAAATCAGGTTGCACAGGTAGACCCACTACGCACATCCTTATTTGATGTGGACAGAAGGTTTGCTGTGCTCCCAGCAAAGTCTGGAGATGGGCCATAACACAAGGAGAGCAGAACAGGCCTGTGGAAGACCTTCAAACCAACAGTCTTGCAGTGCTCCTTTGTACAAGTCGGAGCACTGCAAGCCCTATACAATGACCTCCAAAGGGCTACTCATGTATATGGATCTGACTAAACTGTTAATGATGGTGGCATGAGGGCTAATGGGCTGGCTGGTCCACCAGTGGACCCCCGTTTTCTTTAAAAATGACCATCATCAGTGACATCATCCAGCATGACTAGTTTGGCTCTGGGGTCAGTGTTGACCTAGGGAGACAAATCTTTGGAGGGTTACTCAAAACTCCAGTTGCTAGACTGCTCTTAGGCACCAGGATGAATTTATCAGACCCAATGTTAGACCTTCTACTGGTGCAGTGGGCCCTGGGTTCCTTGTGGTGCGGGAAAATGTCTTGCCCCGTGTGGGCTGAGTGTGAAGGAAGTTCCTGGATATCAAAGGCATGGATGCCATTACTGGCCCTCATGTTTGCCAGACCTAAATCCAACTGAGCACCACTGGAACATTATTTATTGCTGCACATGACGCTGCAAAATTGCACCACTGATTATCCAACAGCTCACTGATGCCCTGATCCATATGTGAGAGGAGATCCCCCAGGATCTCATCCACTATCCCATAAGAAACATGCTCAGATGTTGTTAAAAACCACAGAGGAACGTGGAGGCCATATAGATTACTGAAAGACATTACAGCGCAAATTTGATCATCCTGTTTTTTATTCTTACAAATGTTCAGTGATAAATGATATCCAGTAACCATTGTTATTGTTAGTTTGTTTTTTAAGTGAATTACACAGTTTTTAAGCATTGTATCCTCATTTTATTCCCTGTTAGTGAAGCTGAATAGTCTTCCCATTAATACATTTAATAATAAACAATAATACATAAATACATAGATGTATCTCATTCTCCAAGACCACACTGGATACTCGTCAAAAGTGGCTTCCCCATCTTGTATTTTGTTTGTTTGTTTGTTTAGTTGTTTTTTTGCTTACAAGGCAAATCAGAATTGCAGCATTGCGCTGGGATACCTTCCTATATATCAAAACCTTCAGGCCCTCGTTTTAAACCATACTCCTGATGTATAATTCATATGGGAAGATGTTCAAGGGACACAACGCTGGTAATTAAGTTGTGAAAATGACAAGGTCATTAACAAAGTTTATATGGTAATGTAGTGCCCCAAAAGGAGATGGGCAGCAGGACCTGTCGTGTTGTGGATGCTGACCTCAGCAGGCTGCCCAACAGGGGCTGACGAGGCTTCCAGCGTTGCACTAGTAAGGGAAATGTTAAACAGCAGTATTTACATAGGCACCACCTAGCCTTGGGGGCTTAGACTGTGATCTTGAACTTATTTCCTGAAATTCTATGCTGTTTTTTAAGTTTTATTTCTTTATAAATCCAAACATTTCACTGTTTTCTTTGATTTCCTCCTCTGTTCGTGCTATATTGTCTGCCACTTTCAGCCATGTGAAGAAACATAGTTTACAGGATTAAGAGACTGCTTTCTTCAAGTGTATACTTTTTGAAATTTCACATTCTACCAAACAAGAACCCTGTTTGTCTCTGTGCACCTAAAAAGATCTTGTTTCATGTTGTTTTGGGTCAGAATGACACGGCGTCCGCATGGCAAACAATGGCCCATTGTTCAAACAAAACTCAGTATAGACAAGGAAGGCATTGTAGCCTCGCAGCTCCGGGGTGACTCAGTGCCCCTGGATATTGACACCCTTAATTCACATTGTTCCCCTCATCCTTTTCCTATGTCCTGGCACTCATGGCCTTACTTTGACAAATCTGAAGCAACAGAGGGGCGACAGAAGAGCAGATATTGCAGTTAAGTGGATGTAAGTCAACCTGCCAATGAAGGGTGTTCCTTAATTGCGGCACTTGTGAAACAAATCAACATAAATGGCCCTGGAAATGTGGCCTCGAAAGGCAAAGTGGCGTCATCGAATCACACGTCTAAACACAGGATTAACAGATGAGGGGTTTGAGCTGCGCAAGATCTCATTTGATGCAAAAATATGAAGAAGTTGGTCTTCGGCTCAAATGCCGTAATTAAATTTTCCTTGTTAATTCCTTTTCTTCAGGCATGCATATCATTGTGGGGTTTGCTTGTTTTGTTTTTATTATTTTGGGGGGGGTTTTGTTTTCTTTACTCCCCTGTGTTTTCCTGTCTTTCTGTTTTCTATCTGTGTAACATGTAGCGTGGCCAGAGTGAAAATGCATGCGTTGCTAGACAAGGCTTGCTAAAAGGCAGTTTTATCTATTCCAGCAATTGTTTTCAGTTAATGTAACAAAATGAGACAATAATGAAGACTAATGGCTTACCTCATTTGGTTAAATATGAAATTCATTTTGATTACTCTCCTGCTTTGCAAAGATTTTCTAATCTCTCTAAATTAGCCATCGCCTGTAATATTTGTAATAATGAAAATATCAGTCAAAGTCCACACCTTGTTGCATGAAGTGGTTTAAGTATGAATTATAACACTTCTTAAATTGATTCACAGGGTGAAGAAAAACATCAAATGTTATCAAAAAGGTTTTATTTCCCCCTATCTCATTTGTGGCATTTTTACATGTCCGCTTTGTGGTTTGCAGATATACCGTCAAACTGAACACTTGAAGACACATGGGCACTTAAAAAAGAAATCCAAACTGCAGAGAAATTACAAAAAAGACATTTTGCTTTGTTGACTCAAGTACATTGGCGAAAAATTCTTTGGCACAGGCTTTGATCACGACCATCTTTTCACACTCTTCTACTGAATGCTAATTACTGGTATTACCTTTGTCTGATTTGAAGCTAAAGCCTCCCTAATCCCAGCTTCCCTTCTGACAAGCTCTACACAACAGAGAGAGAGTAATACAGAGCAATAGAGTAAGATGTATGTGGAGTGAGACAGAAAGGGAAGCTTGTAAATGCATCCATCACACACACGTTGATACATCTATGTCTGTGAGGACCCTGGCTAACATTACAATTTTTAGCCCTTTAACACAACCTTAACCACCATAACTAATTGCTTAAACACAAATTTAATTCAAATAAAGTCTTAAAGCTTAACCAATATCTTTTAATGAGGATTTTTGAGGTAACACTCAATTAAGTACTGAAACACACATATCTAAATATATATATGCAGGCATATGCATATATATACATATACAATGTTTTGCCCAGCAGCTACAAATTCATCAAGAAAATTGACTGTAGACCAAAATAATAATCCTGTGTCTGTGACACAATTTGTGAACTACAAATGACACCACATGACAAATAAATGACACCAGAGACAGGATTAGTCCACAATCTTTTATTTCAGTAATTGCTACTACATTTTTGTGCAGTTGTCAGTGTTGTGCAGCTTTGTCAGTCAATCGTATTATATGCAAAAACACCAAAGCAGTTACCGGTAAATGAGCATGATAAATTAGCGGGCAGTGATTTCATGTACAGTCCTGTGAAAAAGAAAGTACATCCTTATTCTTTCCATTGGAATTAAGAGGGTAAGTGGCAGCCAGGTGCTTCTAATCAGATGCACTTGATTAACTGATCATCATCAAGTGTGAGCACGTCGGTAAAAGCAGAAGTTTTGGCAGACCTGCATTCAGGTGTGTTAATACAAATGTCGCATTTTTCCCCGGAGTGGATACCGCAGCAAACTCACCCCAGGATCAGCCCATGCAATGCTCAGAGAAACTGCAAAAAAAGACAAACGGCTACATCTCAGACTCTAATATTTACAATATTAAAGTTCATGACAGTCCAATTAGAAAATGACTGAACAAGTAAGGCTTCTTTGGATGGATTGCCTTAAAAAACGGCTCTTCTCTCTAAAAAGTAAATTGCATCTAAAAAAAAAACACAAGACCCCTGGAACAATGTCGTCTGTATACCAAAGTATTCTAGAGTCAGGTGTAAGGCCGTCTGTGGTTTGGCTGTCATACAATACTGCAATAATCAGCAAAGTACAGCAGCAAATTTACAACAGAGGGGCGACAGAAGAGCAGATAACATCCACCTTAGTGATACAACATAATATCATTCAAGTGAACTCATGGCATAGTTGGGTAGCACAGTCCAACTGCAGACACGCGGTAATAGACCGAAGGGTAAACATACAGGCAAAATACCTCATGAGACTATTACTGTCAGTGCAAAATATTCAAAACAACCGTAGTGACAGTCAAAGAGGACAAGAGGTTTAAATTCACAGCGGGATAATGAGACAACAGGCGACAGATGATGCAGCACTGTAAGTTTGCAAAGCAGAGGTGCACAAGGATTATGTTTGATGGATGATAAAAGATTTAAAGTGCACCACACAGGTAAAGCACAGGAGCTGCTTCACTGTTTCCCATCTAAAGGAATTTTGGAAACGTTAGTGCAAACGAGGGTGCCAGCTGGCCCACCAAGCATTTTCTAAGTGATGAGGTTCCAGCTGTTTTGGTGTTGTATAATCATTCAAATATAACCAATAAAAACCAGTTTTAGCTGCTGATGCGGTGACATGTTCTTCCTTATCATATATGCCTAGAGTTAATTCATGCACTTGACAAGTCAGTTAATCAATCCATAGCGTGTGGATTGCATAATGTTTCTTCATTTCATCTGATGAGTAACATTGCTGCTTTGCTTTTGACATACCCTGTGGCCTATGGTCTTTTAGCAAAACTGGCCCCTTTGTTAGTCAGCACCCTTCCCTTGCTGCATAAATGCACACCCTGATGGTGATGCAAGGCCATTCTGTCTGAGATGGATGTTGTGTAAGGTCTGTCTAGCACAACATGTCTGTCAACAAAGCAAGTTAAAATTGGCCTTTAACACAATTTCTTCCTAAACAGGTGATTCGTCAAGACATGTTATAAACACTACACATGATTGTTACAGGAGTTGTGCTTATGGCTAATTTTGGGAAGTATTTAGACAATTAAACCGCTTGTTTGGAGGCATAATAATCATTTAACTCCCACTTTTATTCCTGACATCATTATTCACATAGCCATGAGAGACCGTAGACAGAATAATGGAAGCGTATGTCAAGGGAAGTTTAAACAAACAGTGCTGTTGTTTTATTTATGAAGCCGGTTTTGTCTTGCACATCAGCAGATAAAACACGAACCAAACCGTTAGTGTTTTAGCAACTAATATTATGTGCATTTTTCTGGCCATAACTGTATCAAATTTACACATGATTACTGATTTTACAGTACAACTGTGTGATAACTTTGGTTTAGGGTTAATAATACGAATAAGGGCCAATAAAACAAGACAAATGTATTATACTTGTAGTTTGGTAAAGCAAAATGAAATTGCTATAAATGTTTTGTGTTGTCACAAAAGAGGAATAAATTAATCAGGAATCAAAAAGGAACAAACGCCATTTCCCTTGCCTCTTACTTTACTCAATCAAATAGTAGAGTATGAGATAATGATTTAAAGTTACTAGTCTTAGTGGGAATATCTCAAAAGCATTAGAATAACAATAAGAAAACATAAAATGTCCATTCAGCTTTTTCATATCAACATGATAACTTGCTAACAAGAAAGTGGCAATAATGCAAAAAATTGGGATTAAAACAATTGTTATTTGATGACATTAATCAGCAAAAAGAAATCATAAAAAATTAAACTGACTATAGGTCGATGTTATAGCACGACAAATGATAATAATCGCGATATTACAATGTTGAAATTAATTCTCCTCATGTTTTCACCAGGCTTTTTCTAACAGTAATGCTAATATGATTATTATTTTTAATTCTTCAAATGTTCACGTCGAGACACTTGTGTTAATAAATAACTTGAAGTCATTTTGTCTGCATGACTTCATTTGTCTCACATTGTTGTGGAAGGATTTTAGCCAACTCTTCTTTACAACATTGTTTCAGTTCAATGAGGTTTAACGCCTTTCATTTACAGTCAGGTCCATGTCATTGTCACGTCATTATCAATTAAGCAGATAAAAGGCCTGGAGTTGATCTGAGGTGTGGCGCTTGGATTTGGAAGATTTTACTGTGAACAGACAACATGTGGTCAAAGCCATCCTCAAGCTGTGAAAACAGAAAACACCCATCAGAGAAATTGCTGTAATAGTAGGAGTGGCAAAATCTACAGTTTGATTCATCCTGAGAAAGAAAGAAAATCACTGGTGAACCCAGCAACCCAAAAAGACCTGGACAGCCATAGAAGACAACAGTGGTGGATGATCGCAGAATCATTTCCATGGTGAAAAGAAACATGTTCACAACAGCCAACCATGTGAACAACACTCTCCGGGAGGTAGGCGTATCAATGGTCGTGTCCAAATTCATGGGCTGCATCCTCCTGAGGCCGCATTTGTAGACCGATTACGTCACAGCGACGCGCCGAAGGCTGTCAAAATTCGTAGACTCCGACAAATGCAGCCGACAAATGCAGCCGACAAATGCGTCCTCCTTTTCCCCGAATTTGAAGGATGGGTCGGGTGTGTCCTTCTTGCCCTTCCATATCCCATAATTCATAGCGCGGCCCAGCCAAACTCCAGTTTCCAACAATGGCGGCCGCTACTAAGTTTTAAAATTACTCTTACTAATCTTTGTGGGTCACAAAATAATGGCACATATCGGGATGTTAATCTGCCCGGCCAGGAAGCGTGAACCATTGTGACTCCATTTCACCTCCTTTAGTGGAACAGCAGCAATAAGACAACCCCCAAAAGGGAAGCGTTTTGCAGTTGGTGGCCACAGACTCTTCCTCTGTCCTGATCTTTCCTTACTGACTTTTCTTCTTTCTTTCTCAGTTCCCTTGTCACTGCCGATAGCATGAGATAATACTTGAAAAATCAGGTTGCACAGGTAGACCCACTACGCACATCCTTATTTGATGTGGACAGAAGGTTTGCTGTGCTCCCAGCAAAGTCTGGAGATGGGCCATAACACAAGGAGAGCAGAACAGGCCTGTGGAAGACCTTCAAACCAACAGTCTTGCAGTGCTCCTTTGTACAAGTCGGAGCACTGCAAGCCCTATACAATGACCTCCAAAGGGCTACTCATGTATATGGATCTGACTAAACTGTTAATGATGGTGGCATGAGGGCTAATGGGCTGGCTGGTCCACCAGTGGACCCCCGTTTTCTTTAAAAATGACCATCATCAGTGACATCATCCAGCATGACTAGTTTGGCTCTGGGGTCAGTGTTGACCTAGGGAGACAAATCTTTGGAGGGTTACTCAAAACTCCAGTTGCTAGACTGCTCTTAGGCACCAGGATGAATTTATCAGACCCAATGTTAGACCTTCTACTGGTGCAGTGGGCCCTGGGTTCCTTGTGGTGCGGGAAAATGTCTTGCCCCGTGTGGGCTGAGTGTGAAGGAAGTTCCTGGATATCAAAGGCATGGATGCCATTACTGGCCCTCATGTTTGCCAGACCTAAATCCAACTGAGCACCACTGGAACATTATTTATTGCTGCACATGACGCTGCAAAATTGCACCACTGATTATCCAACAGCTCACTGATGCCCTGATCCATATGTGAGAGGAGATCCCCCAGGATCTCATCCACTATCCCATAAGAAACATGCTCAGATGTTGTTAAAAACCACAGAGGAACGTGGAGGCCATATAGATTACTGAAAGACATTACAGCGCAAATTTGATCATCCTGTTTTTTATTCTTACAAATGTTCAGTGATAAATGATATCCAGTAACCATTGTTATTGTTAGTTTGTTTTTTAAGTGAATTACACAGTTTTTAAGCATTGTATCCTCATTTTATTCCCTGTTAGTGAAGCTGAATAGTCTTCCCATTAATACATTTAATAATAAACAATAATACATAAATACATAGATGTATCTCATTCTCCAAGACCACACTGGATACTCGTCAAAAGTGGCTTCCCCATCTTGTATTTTGTTTGTTTGTTTGTTTAGTTGTTTTTTTGCTTACAAGGCAAATCAGAATTGCAGCATTGCGCTGGGATACCTTCCTATATATCAAAACCTTCAGGCCCTCGTTTTAAACCATACTCCTGATGTATAATTCATATGGGAAGATGTTCAAGGGACACAACGCTGGTAATTAAGTTGTGAAAATGACAAGGTCATTAACAAAGTTTATATGGTAATGTAGTGCCCCAAAAGGAGATGGGCAGCAGGACCTGTCGTGTTGTGGATGCTGACCTCAGCAGGCTGCCCAACAGGGGCTGACGAGGCTTCCAGCGTTGCACTAGTAAGGGAAATGTTAAACAGCAGTATTTACATAGGCACCACCTAGCCTTGGGGGCTTAGACTGTGATCTTGAACTTATTTCCTGAAATTCTATGCTGTTTTTTAAGTTTTATTTCTTTATAAATCCAAACATTTCACTGTTTTCTTTGATTTCCTCCTCTGTTCGTGCTATATTGTCTGCCACTTTCAGCCATGTGAAGAAACATAGTTTACAGGATTAAGAGACTGCTTTCTTCAAGTGTATACTTTTTGAAATTTCACATTCTACCAAACAAGAACCCTGTTTGTCTCTGTGCACCTAAAAAGATCTTGTTTCATGTTGTTTTGGGTCAGAATGACACGGCGTCCGCATGGCAAACAATGGCCCATTGTTCAAACAAAACTCAGTATAGACAAGGAAGGCATTGTAGCCTCGCAGCTCCGGGGTGACTCAGTGCCCCTGGATATTGACACCCTTAATTCACATTGTTCCCCTCATCCTTTTCCTATGTCCTGGCACTCATGGCCTTACTTTGACAAATCTGAAGCAACAGAGGGGCGACAGAAGAGCAGATATTGCAGTTAAGTGGATGTAAGTCAACCTGCCAATGAAGGGTGTTCCTTAATTGCGGCACTTGTGAAACAAATCAACATAAATGGCCCTGGAAATGTGGCCTCGAAAGGCAAAGTGGCGTCATCGAATCACACGTCTAAACACAGGATTAACAGATGAGGGGTTTGAGCTGCGCAAGATCTCATTTGATGCAAAAATATGAAGAAGTTGGTCTTCGGCTCAAATGCCGTAATTAAATTTTCCTTGTTAATTCCTTTTCTTCAGGCATGCATATCATTGTGGGGTTTGCTTGTTTTGTTTTTATTATTTTGGGGGGGGTTTTGTTTTCTTTACTCCCCTGTGTTTTCCTGTCTTTCTGTTTTCTATCTGTGTAACATGTAGCGTGGCCAGAGTGAAAATGCATGCGTTGCTAGACAAGGCTTGCTAAAAGGCAGTTTTATCTATTCCAGCAATTGTTTTCAGTTAATGTAACAAAATGAGACAATAATGAAGACTAATGGCTTACCTCATTTGGTTAAATATGAAATTCATTTTGATTACTCTCCTGCTTTGCAAAGATTTTCTAATCTCTCTAAATTAGCCATCGCCTGTAATATTTGTAATAATGAAAATATCAGTCAAAGTCCACACCTTGTTGCATGAAGTGGTTTAAGTATGAATTATAACACTTCTTAAATTGATTCACAGGGTGAAGAAAAACATCAAATGTTATCAAAAAGGTTTTATTTCCCCCTATCTCATTTGTGGCATTTTTACATGTCCGCTTTGTGGTTTGCAGATATACCGTCAAACTGAACACTTGAAGACACATGGGCACTTAAAAAAGAAATCCAAACTGCAGAGAAATTACAAAAAAGACATTTTGCTTTGTTGACTCAAGTACATTGGCGAAAAATTCTTTGGCACAGGCTTTGATCACGACCATCTTTTCACACTCTTCTACTGAATGCTAATTACTGGTATTACCTTTGTCTGATTTGAAGCTAAAGCCTCCCTAATCCCAGCTTCCCTTCTGACAAGCTCTACACAACAGAGAGAGAGTAATACAGAGCAATAGAGTAAGATGTATGTGGAGTGAGACAGAAAGGGAAGCTTGTAAATGCATCCATCACACACACGTTGATACATCTATGTCTGTGAGGACCCTGGCTAACATTACAATTTTTAGCCCTTTAACACAACCTTAACCACCATAACTAATTGCTTAAACACAAATTTAATTCAAATAAAGTCTTAAAGCTTAACCAATATCTTTTAATGAGGATTTTTGAGGTAACACTCAATTAAGTACTGAAACACACATATCTAAATATATATATGCAGGCATATGCATATATATACATATACAATGTTTTGCCCAGCAGCTACAAATTCATCAAGAAAATTGACTGTAGACCAAAATAATAATCCTGTGTCTGTGACACAATTTGTGAACTACAAATGACACCACATGACAAATAAATGACACCAGAGACAGGATTAGTCCACAATCTTTTATTTCAGTAATTGCTACTACATTTTTGTGCAGTTGTCAGTGTTGTGCAGCTTTGTCAGTCAATCGTATTATATGCAAAAACACCAAAGCAGTTACCGGTAAATGAGCATGATAAATTAGCGGGCAGTGATTTCATGTACAGTCCTGTGAAAAAGAAAGTACATCCTTATTCTTTCCATTGGAATTAAGAGGGTAAGTGGCAGCCAGGTGCTTCTAATCAGATGCACTTGATTAACTGATCATCATCAAGTGTGAGCACGTCGGTAAAAGCAGAAGTTTTGGCAGACCTGCATTCAGGTGTGTTAATACAAATGTCGCATTTTTCCCCGGAGTGGATACCGCAGCAAACTCACCCCAGGATCAGCCCATGCAATGCTCAGAGAAACTGCAAAAAAAGACAAACGGCTACATCTCAGACTCTAATATTTACAATATTAAAGTTCATGACAGTCCAATTAGAAAATGACTGAACAAGTAAGGCTTCTTTGGATGGATTGCCTTAAAAAACGGCTCTTCTCTCTAAAAAGTAAATTGCATCTAAAAAAAAAACACAAGACCCCTGGAACAATGTCGTCTGTATACCAAAGTATTCTAGAGTCAGGTGTAAGGCCGTCTGTGGTTTGGCTGTCATACAATACTGCAATAATCAGCAAAGTACAGCAGCAAATTTACAACAGAGGGGCGACAGAAGAGCAGATAACATCCACCTTAGTGATACAACATAATATCATTCAAGTGAACTCATGGCATAGTTGGGTAGCACAGTCCAACTGCAGACACGCGGTAATAGACCGAAGGGTAAACATACAGGCAAAATACCTCATGAGACTATTACTGTCAGTGCAAAATATTCAAAACAACCGTAGTGACAGTCAAAGAGGACAAGAGGTTTAAATTCACAGCGGGATAATGAGACAACAGGCGACAGATGATGCAGCACTGTAAGTTTGCAAAGCAGAGGTGCACAAGGATTATGTTTGATGGATGATAAAAGATTTAAAGTGCACCACACAGGTAAAGCACAGGAGCTGCTTCACTGTTTCCCATCTAAAGGAATTTTGGAAACGTTAGTGCAAACGAGGGTGCCAGCTGGCCCACCAAGCATTTTCTAAGTGATGAGGTTCCAGCTGTTTTGGTGTTGTATAATCATTCAAATATAACCAATAAAAACCAGTTTTAGCTGCTGATGCGGTGACATGTTCTTCCTTATCATATATGCCTAGAGTTAATTCATGCACTTGACAAGTCAGTTAATCAATCCATAGCGTGTGGATTGCATAATGTTTCTTCATTTCATCTGATGAGTAACATTGCTGCTTTGCTTTTGACATACCCTGTGGCCTATGGTCTTTTAGCAAAACTGGCCCCTTTGTTAGTCAGCACCCTTCCCTTGCTGCATAAATGCACACCCTGATGGTGATGCAAGGCCATTCTGTCTGAGATGGATGTTGTGTAAGGTCTGTCTAGCACAACATGTCTGTCAACAAAGCAAGTTAAAATTGGCCTTTAACACAATTTCTTCCTAAACAGGTGATTCGTCAAGACATGTTATAAACACTACACATGATTGTTACAGGAGTTGTGCTTATGGCTAATTTTGGGAAGTATTTAGACAATTAAACCGCTTGTTTGGAGGCATAATAATCATTTAACTCCCACTTTTATTCCTGACATCATTATTCACATAGCCATGAGAGACCGTAGACAGAATAATGGAAGCGTATGTCAAGGGAAGTTTAAACAAACAGTGCTGTTGTTTTATTTATGAAGCCGGTTTTGTCTTGCACATCAGCAGATAAAACACGAACCAAACCGTTAGTGTTTTAGCAACTAATATTATGTGCATTTTTCTGGCCATAACTGTATCAAATTTACACATGATTACTGATTTTACAGTACAACTGTGTGATAACTTTGGTTTAGGGTTAATAATACGAATAAGGGCCAATAAAACAAGACAAATGTATTATACTTGTAGTTTGGTAAAGCAAAATGAAATTGCTATAAATGTTTTGTGTTGTCACAAAAGAGGAATAAATTAATCAGGAATCAAAAAGGAACAAACGCCATTTCCCTTGCCTCTTACTTTACTCAATCAAATAGTAGAGTATGAGATAATGATTTAAAGTTACTAGTCTTAGTGGGAATATCTCAAAAGCATTAGAATAACAATAAGAAAACATAAAATGTCCATTCAGCTTTTTCATATCAACATGATAACTTGCTAACAAGAAAGTGGCAATAATGCAAAAAATTGGGATTAAAACAATTGTTATTTGATGACATTAATCAGCAAAAAGAAATCATAAAAAATTAAACTGACTATAGGTCGATGTTATAGCACGACAAATGATAATAATCGCGATATTACAATGTTGAAATTAATTCTCCTCATGTTTTCACCAGGCTTTTTCTAACAGTAATGCTAATATGATTATTATTTTTAATTCTTCAAATGTTCACGTCGAGACACTTGTGTTAATAAATAACTTGAAGTCATTTTGTCTGCATGACTTCATTTGTCTCACATTGTTGTGGAAGGATTTTAGCCAACTCTTCTTTACAACATTGTTTCAGTTCAATGAGGTTTAACGCCTTTCATTTACAGTCAGGTCCATGTCATTGTCACGTCATTATCAATTAAGCAGATAAAAGGCCTGGAGTTGATCTGAGGTGTGGCGCTTGGATTTGGAAGATTTTACTGTGAACAGACAACATGTGGTCAAAGCCATCCTCAAGCTGTGAAAACAGAAAACACCCATCAGAGAAATTGCTGTAATAGTAGGAGTGGCAAAATCTACAGTTTGATTCATCCTGAGAAAGAAAGAAAATCACTGGTGAACCCAGCAACCCAAAAAGACCTGGACAGCCATAGAAGACAACAGTGGTGGATGATCGCAGAATCATTTCCATGGTGAAAAGAAACATGTTCACAACAGCCAACCATGTGAACAACACTCTCCGGGAGGTAGGCGTATCAATGGTCGTGTCCAAATTCATGGGCTGCATCCTCCTGAGGCCGCATTTGTAGACCGATTACGTCACAGCGACGCGCCGAAGGCTGTCAAAATTCGTAGACTCCGACAAATGCAGCCGACAAATGCAGCCGACAAATGCGTCCTCCTTTTCCCCGAATTTGAAGGATGGGTCGGGTGTGTCCTTCTTGCCCTTCCATATCCCATAATTCATAGCGCGGCCCAGCCAAACTCCAGTTTCCAACAATGGCGGCCGCTACTAAGTTTTAAAATTACTCTTACTAATCTTTGTGGGTCACAAAATAAACTTTTAGTATATTTTCAGGCGAGAAAGTAGTTGTGTTTATCAAGATATCGCATATTTGCAAAAGTGCTTCGACGTTTTCGGAGACATCTGCTACCCACCAGCTCGATAGCTAGCTGGGAGCTCAAGGGTCACTGAAGCCGCCGAGGACGGCACTACTCCCGGCACATCATTTTCAGATCACCGTGGACTTTCGCTGCTCGGGTTAAACGTAATATATAAGTCACTTAGACAACCTAAAATGTTATTGTTGGGCTTTTTTCAGTGTTTTATTTGTTTGTGAGTCAATCGGTTTGGCTGAGATTAAAGTTATTAGATTAGATTAGATAAAATAAAACTTTATTAATCCCCCAGATGGGTTCCTCCTTGGTTTTTACACAGCTGAATAAACATCAAACAGAAAACTGATTAAACAGAAGTATGAGATGGTCGAGAAACAGTGTCCTGTTATATTTTAGATAGCAAGGAGCAGACGGCTGAGTTTATTAAACTCCACCGAGACAGTGGTGACGCTAATCAGAAGGCTAGACCGTCCAATTTCCCCAGCCGTTTACTTCCGGCCTACCCGACCTTCTGAGGACCCGGCCCACGTAGACCGCGAAGGCTGGCTCCTCAGGAGGATGCAGCCCATTAATTTGGACACAACTAATATCCAAGTCTACCATAAAGAGAAGACTGAATGAAAGTAAATACAGAGGGTTCACTGCAAAGTGCAAGCTATTCATAAGCCTCAAGAATAGAAAATCTAGATTGGACTGTGCTAAAAAAATAAATAAATAAAACATCTATAAAAGCCAGCACAGTTCTGGAAAAACATTCTTTGGACAGATGAAACCAAGATCAACCTCTACCAGAATGATGGCAAGAAAAAAGTATGGAGAAGGTGTGGAGTGGCTCATGATCCAAAACACACCACACCATCTGTAAAACACGGCAGAGACAGTGTGCTGGTTTGGGTGTGCATGGCTGCCAGTTGCACTCGGACACTAGTGTTTATTGACGATGTGACACAGGACAGGAGCAGCCGAATGAATTCTGAGGTGTTCAGATAAATATTGTCCGTTCAAATCCAGCTAAATGCAGTCAAATTGGTCAGGTGGCGTTTCATTATACACATGGCCGATGACCCAAAGCATACAGCCAAAGCAATCCAGGAGTTTATTAAAGCAAAGAAGTGGAATATTCTTGAATGGCCAAGTCAGTTGCCTGATCTTAATGCTTGTGATGATATGCTGTTTATTTTTTCCAAGCATGGTTCATCATGGCTCCACCACATTGCCGCTTTGTCTGTTTAAACAAGCCTTTTTCTAATTGTACTTCATGAACTTTGACATTTAACATGCTAACTGAGGCCTGTAGAGTCTGAGATGTAGCTTTTGGGTTTTGTTTTGCTGTTTGTCTGAGGATTGCATGGACTGACCTTGGAGTGGGCTTGCTGAAACGTCCACTTGTGGGCAGTGTTGGGGAGTAATGGAATACATGTACCGTTACGTATTTAAAATACAAAATATGAGTAACTGTATTCCGTTACAGTTACCGTTTAAAAAGGTGGTTTTCAAAATACAATTACTTTGTTGAAATAAAGGGATTACACAGCGGTCTTTTCCTGTTTCATTTGTTAGGCTGCCCTCTCTATTTCTGGTAATTCCACGCCGGTGGAAACCCAAACAAAACACGCATTAAGAGGTTCAAATGCCTGTGTCTCAATCTAGCTTCTCATAATGACATGAAGAAATATTTTTTACTTATTTTATTCATTTAATATTAAGGCAATAGGCTTTGCCCTAAAGATTGTAGCCTCATGGGCAGTGTAGTCCGTGCTGCAGGGAGAATGGACTGCCATCCCCTTTATGTGTCTGTGAGCACGAGGGAGGGAGAAAAGGGCGAGTGGAAAAGTACAAGTTGGCAACGGCCAGAAACGGGAGCTGGAAGCATGTAAATATAATAATAACCCCTGCAGCCAAAAAGAGTGCCTGACGAGCCCAGCTGTAAGTAAGCTATTAAGACTCGACTACAGTTTTTTCGTGTTTTCCTCTGAAACAATAAGTTCCGTTGCAGCAGCCTTTCAACACTTCTCTGTCTCTCGCTAGCAAACTTGACCCAGACAACAAAGTAAAGCTATTTTTCGGCTAGGAGTCCAACACAGAACCCGACGTATTAGCCAGAGGTCCCTTTACTACGGTTCGGAGCCGCGGACCTGTTTTATATACGCGTGGAATAGTTTTCTATACGAGATTGCTGCAAAAAGTGCAGCCTTACCTAATGCCCACCCTACTGTTACTCATTTCATATAAAGATTTAAAAATCTAGTTGGTATTGGTATGGCGAGTAACCTTCAGTAATAGTAATAAATCACACAGCAATAGTACATTCATGTAGTTGTAAAAAGCACGATAATATAATAGGTAATCCAATGTATTCAGAATACGTTACTCTCACTGAGTAATGTAACAGAATACGTTACAAAATACATTTTGGGGCATGTATTCTGTAATCTGTAGTGGAATACATTTTAAAAGTAACCTTCCCAACACTGCTTGTGGGATGGTTGGTAACTGCATTGAATGTTTAAACTTGAGAATAACCGTTCTCACTGTAAAATGATGTCCTTCAAATTATTTGGAAATGGCCTTATACTCTTTCCCAGACTGATAGACATCAACAATTGCTTCTTTAAGATCATTGCTGATGTTTTTCCTCCTTGGCAATGTATGAACATGCGCTTGAATACTCTGGATATGATTAGCATATAATTATCAGCACATAGCAGCATTTTGGCTTAGTTTTTGTTAAATAAATAATGACATGGTGTAATATGAGTACAGGTATAAAAGGTTAATACCATCCAGAGCAAATGCAAGTCCCTTGAGACTTAGACAAACATCATAAGTCAGGAAAGTTTATTGCATGCTAAATTAAACAGAAACAAACGAAAGAGCATTGCTTATAAGTATTAGTTTTATTATTATAAGTTATTAACAAAATCATTAGCGCATTTTAAGTAATATTTTTAGATTTAAAATTTATTTTTTTTAAATCAATATTTGGTGAGACCACCCGTTGCCTTCAAAACAACATCTATTCTTAGGTACACTTGCACACGGTTTTTGAAGGAACTCGTCTCATAGGTTGTTCCAAACATCTTGGAGAACTAACCACAGATCTTCTGTGGGTGTAGGCTTCCTGACGTCCTTCTGTCTCTTCATGTAATCCCAGACACACTCGATGATGTCGAGATCAGGGCTCTGTGGGGGACGTGCCATCACTTCCACTACTTCTTGTTCTTCTTTACGCTGAAGACAGTTCTTAATGACTGTGGGTGTGTGTTTGAGGTCCTGCTGAAGAATACATTTGGGGCCAATAAACAATCATTTATATTTCTGAAAGAATTCTTTGTTTACAGCATTTTTTCACGCCTGCCTAAAATTTTTGGACAATACTGTATATCTAACAGAAAGTCTGTCAGAGTTATTCTATACAGTAAATTATAGAGTATTTGGTTTGATATGTGTGTTGATTTTTGTATTTTTAGGTTGTTGTTTTTATTTGCTACTGTTTATTTGCTACTTATATTCTAAAAGACAATCTTGGTTCATTTCAAAAATAATTATAAAAAAAATAAAGACAAAAAAAGACAAATTGTACAATAGACAGGAACACATTAAGCTCATTTATAAATCCATTGAGGCAGCACTGCTTTAAAAACAGTCATGAATCTGTCAAAGAGAAGCATTGCTTGGGCTCAGGAAAACTTCCAGAATCAGAGTCTATGAACACAGTTCACTGTATCATCCACAAATGCAGGTTAAAGCTCTCAAAGCAGAAGCCATATGCGGTTTCTAATATATCCAGATCACTGCGTTTTGTTTTCTATGGTTGACACACTGTACCGGACAACACCGACACGAGGATATCAGATCGTGCCACTGTACCAACTTTTTGGGGAATTGTGATTTTGCATAATATTGCAATGAAATTAAATAGATTTCATAATTATTTTAAAGTCACTCCCACACATTTCCTTGCCCTCCAAGGTGCTCAGGAACTTTTACTCGTGCACCATAGAGAGCATCCTGGCAGGAAACATCTTAACCTGGTTCGGGAACAGCACCATGCAGGACAGACGAGCTCTACAGAGGGTTGTGCGATCAGCTGAGCGCACCATCCGCTCCGAGCTCCCTGACCTGCACTCAATCTACAGCAGGCGGTGCTGGACCAAGGCCAGGAAGATCGTGAAGGACCTCAGCCATCCCAACAACAGACTGTTCTCTCTGTTGAGGTCAGGAAAGCGATTCCGCTCCCTGAAGACCAACACAGAGAGACTGAGGAGGAGCTTCTTCCTGCAGGCGATACGGTCTCTCAATCACACCACCACACAGCACTGACCCACACATATAGTTCTTACACACACACTGGACATTCTGGACATTGTTTTCACTTCATCACTTAAATCACTTTAAGCATATTTGCACTGCACAAGACATAATGTGGATTGCACAACACTGGTCACTATATTCTTCATTTCCAGTTAATACTTGTACAGCTGCTGTTATTGTGTATATATTTATATTTCTTCATACATTCTTATATAGTTCTATATTGTGTATTTTGTTGTACAATTATTTTATTTTCAACTTTAATTTATATATTTATCTTTATCTTATTCTTCCCAGTTAAATTTACCCTTCATTCTAATTTGTGTTGTACAGTTATTTCATTTTTAACCTTAATTTATATTTTATTCCTTCCTAGTTAAATTTACCCTTTTTAATTTTTCATATTTATTTCCTATCTTATTCATAGCCTTTTCCTTTTTTTCTTTAGGTCACGAGCAGTTGTCCAAGCATTTCACTACATATCGTACTGTGTATGACTGTGTACGTGACAAATAAAATTTGAATTTGAATTTAATCATTATGCTTCCTGTGGTTTGTTTAAGGTAATATTAATAAGAAATAAATATGAATATCAAATGTAAATAGTTGCTTTAGCCTCTATAGATTTATAGTTATTAAAGAGAAACCAGCACAAATATTCCTGCATACAAAGTTATAGAATTAAATACATTTTTATAGTTTTACATTGAAAATGGAACATAATTTCATCTGAGTATTTTAATGTGGCCATTACCAGAGTTTCTATTTCATCTTCAAACTGTTAAGATGATAGTAATGTCATATTTAAATGTGTTTCTCCTTTATGAAGAATAACTATAAAATAATGAGGTCTTTTCCTTACAACATAATATGCTGAAGTAATCCCTGTTGTGAATTTGGACTACATCAAGAAAGCAGCACCTGTAAACACATCACAGCAGCTTAGCATAGCCCATTTGTTGTCTTTTGTTTTTGTTTTTGTTGAGTTTTGTTTTAATAATCCATGTGAATATTTAAAATTGACCCGAATATAAAACAAGATCTTGTATATTAGTAATACATTAACAAGTGCAACATAGGATAACTATGTAAATAGATATATGGGAAGAAATATAAACCTGTCTTTTTTCTGTCCTTTCCACTGTTACGTATCTAAAATGGGCTTTCTAAGCAGCCAGCTTAGATTCTTGGATATGTCCTTATTTTGAGAGGGAGACAGAAAAACAAAGGACGAGCTTCACTTCACCAGAGCAAATCTCTGCAGGAGACACTCTGTCCCCTAGTGGACGTCAGGGTCACTTTCTCCTTCAGTCAGAGGGAGCTGGTGAAAGTATATCTGAAAGTATATCACCTTCACACATGTGCTGTACACGTACTACATGGGGACAGATCATTTATTACTGCCTATGCACATTTACATCTATGTGTTATCTGTGTGTGTGAAGTCTAACATTTAATTTTGCATTAGAACGCATCATCTGATCAGTACTTGACATGTATTTATGGTGCTGCACTGCATAAATCAAAAGTGAATAATGAAAGGCACCAAGGGTAATATCGTCAGTGAATTAAGAAGCTAAACACTTTTGGCGTTAAATGTAATCAGATGACAGTTTTTTTTGGCACAGAGATAAATCAGAATAAAATCATATAAAAAAGCATATAAAATATATTTTTGAATAAAGTCTTTGTTTATTTGGAGACAATTTATAGTGTCATTACCTAACACACCAACATGTACCAGCTTTTGGAAACTACCCAGCTGAGTCGGGTGGAACAACTAAATCTTTCTGAGCCTTGACGGCAGGAATATACAGTTTATTAAGAGCAAGCTTCAAAAGTACAAAGGTAAAAAACTGGTGGAATGGTTTAGGAAAGGTAATTTCATGTTTGGTGCAAACTTCCTTTAAGACGTCTTCTCCCGAATGCAGCTGCGTTGTGACTGCCAGAGATAGTGTTGCCAGTGTGTTGGTGTCCACTGGAAATGATATCAAAGCGCCGCGCTCAAAGCTCGCACGAGGCTCTTTTCTGTGCTCTGATCTTTCACATGTCAAGTCTGTTTATGCAGGGCCGGCTTGCATCTCACAAACATGTCAAAACAACATTGGAAATGTTGTTGACTGCTTCAAGATGCCGCACTTCTGAAATAATTCCTGTGGACTGTGGAACCAGGATGGAAACACTACATTATGCTACGCTCTTCAATAGTCATCACAAATTCGAAATTGCTCCTAAAAATGATTTTGCCACAACAATATAGCAGCCAGCAATGACGGCTTTGCAGTCATCCTGGCAAAGGTTTGTTGACATGTTGACATACTGTAGCTCTTTTCACCAAATAGAATAAATTACTGACATATTTGACTTGGAATTAGAAGTGGGTGATGGATGTGAACAGTTTTCACAAATCCACTCATCAAGAGCTACTTGTACCAGGCTGACACATCCAAGCTCCCGTAGTTTCTTTACAAGCAAAAAATAGGTGTTATTGGTAATTAATTATCTTGTTATCATTGTTATGACAGACAAGACCGCTTAGTTACTGGTGAGATTTTATCACTAAAACTAATTATAAGTATCATGCAAATCTGCTCACTTGTGTCCTATTAATAAGTAGCTTTGGCTGTTTTGTTATTGCTTCGCCTGTTTGTGGTTCGTCTATGTGAAACCTTTATCGGTGTGTTTCTCTTTATCAGTATGTTAATTTGTTTTATGAGGAAAGTCAGAATATATCTGACACTGGGATCTTATTTTGGATGCTATGCCGACACTGCAAGTATGACTAAAAGATGTTTACACTGTAATATAAAATATACATTGTCACTGTGATCATGTTTGTTGATTGGTTAATTGATGTAAAATAACACTAGTATTTAACTGTAAGCAAAAGTGTAATAGAGATATAATTATTTAAAATGCAGAATTATAACATGGTTACAATATAATGCAAATAATGATTTACAAATGAGTATATCAGAGGGACAGCTCAGTTCAAGCAGTTTAGAGACAAAGTTAGAGAGGCAAGGCTGAGAGGGTTTGGGCATGTGGATAGTGGATATATTTTTGTCAAAGGATGTTGAACATGGAGCTGCCAGGCAGGGGGGAAAGAGGAAGACCACAGAGAGGGTTCATGGATGCAGTGAAGGAGGACGTGTGAGGTACCAAAGATAGAATGAGATGAAGGCAGATTATCCACTGTGGAGTTGCCAAAAGGGAGCAAGTGAAAGAAGAAAGAGTAGATAATACAGATGATGTTGTTATCCACGCTGTATGTAATTGTGTTTAGTAAGTAAGTAAAGTAAGTAAATTTTATTTATATAGCACCTTTCCAGATAAATAAAGCAAATAGTTTTTTATGCCTGAATTGTAATAAAAAATATATTTGGCAGATGAAAATAACAATTAACAAGGAATAAAAACCATAACCCCTCCCCCGAGAGGGACAAAAGTTTCCCAATGAGCTCACCTGAAAACATGGCTGATTGTGACCTACACCCGTTTTCACACCTTGGCTCATGTGATTAGGTGGCAGCTTGCTTTTCTTTCTAAGCTCCTAAGAAGAAAGCTGTGTCTTTAGTTCGCTGTGTTTATAGACCAGTGGTGTCATTTCTAAGAAGCAGAAAAAAGCTTGTGGTTCTGTATTTTTCTTTTTTCTGTTTGCAGAGAAGTCTTTTTTAACCTGTGAAGTTTTAATGCCTTTTGCTGATGCTTATAGTTTGTTTGCTTTTGCAACAGATGATAGTGAAAATGCTACCATGCACTGCCTTTTTTATTATGTTGTCAACTTGTGAGTAAGATGTTGATCAAATTGTTACTGTAACCCTGGCAGATAAGTTGTTGTTTTTTTGAAATGCTAAAACACTAAATCTCCTTCCCTGAACCAAAATCTCAGTGCTCTAAACTAATTCATTGAATCAGCCACTCTTTTGGCAAAACCTTAAATGGTTTTCAACTTGTTAGACCCAATCTGCAGATCTCATTTAACCTTTCTTAACACGTTCTCACTTACTAAAACTCATTTTGCACAGTGATTCACTTGTGATTCGCAGTGGTAACCACGGGAGGCAGGAGTTAGACATAACTCCAGCACAGGTGTAACTTCTTAATCCCAGCGTCTCAAAATCGTTCACACTTGATGCTAATAATGTGATAAAGCTGATAAAGTATTAGCCAGTTCAGAGTGCACAGCTGGCAAGAGTGTGCTGAAGGGTGACAACAAAAGACAGAAACAATGTGACAGGCAGAGGAGGAAAATGAGAAAGAGCAACATCAGGAACAGAAATGATCCTGTTGATGGACCATATTTTTCAACATGGGATGACAACTCATGAGACATGAAACTAAGGAACTGTATAGGATGAGACATTTTTTTACGTGTGACTGTCATTCCCACGCCGCATAATTTTTACTTGATTTATAGTTATAGATGCTTTTTTTTTTTTAAATGTTGCTTTTTCACTCGTTTTCAGTCTAGTCCTTGTATCTGAACATTTTCAGAGGACTGAGTTGTTGTTTTTTTGTTGGTGGTTATTCAAGTATAATAAACACACATAAATCAATGATGAGTTAAGAAAGAGTTTAGACATAACAGACAACTTAGCAAAGAACCAGTTTTAAATCGCATCGTTAGGCACTGTTACTAGCAGCATGTTGCAAAAACACTCTGAATCTCTAAAAACATTTGCCAATATAACACACAAAAAAACTCTACATATCTCTGCATGATGTGGAGTGTGTCTTCTGAAAGCAATCTCCTTAAAGAGAACCTGACTGAAAATCAGAGGCAACAGGTATTTTGGATTGATAAATGTACAACAGTGTCTACAGCTATCTATAAAATGGTTCCAGGGTGCATTTCAGCCAGTGGCAGAAAAGTCCCATCAGATTTTGATCAACTGTGTAATATCATCTGGAAAAAAACTGATTGGGATCGTTGTCATGTTGTAAAATGAAGCCAAACACACTGCCAATACAGTAAAATTGTCATGGTCCCCATGTTTTGTTTTGTTTTGTTTTCTGCTCTCTTTCTCTCTCCTCTGCCGGGGCGGTGCTCATTATGGGCTCCCGCCCCTGACCCACACCTGCTGCTGATCTCCAATAATCCTGAGCCCTACATAAGACAGCAGCGCTTCACCACTGATCACTGGATTGCTGAGCAATCTGCGTCAGTCACTCTGTAATCTGAAAACTAGAATCTGTGAGTTGTTGTCTTTGAGTCTGTTTCTAACTGAAGCTTCTGTGCGTAGAACTTTCCTGGACCCGTCCCTGCCTACCTGAAATCCTGCGAGCGAATGTGTGGCAGCGTGAGAGCCATCTGAGGAGAGTGGAGTGTGTTTGATCCCTTCCTTTACCCCCCACAGACCCTGGAGCCCTGGACCCCCTCTACCACATTGTATAAATAATCACTTGGTGTTGTCACTGTAAATAAACACACTGTCTTTTCTGCAAGGATCCCTAGTCTGCGCCTGAGTCTGCTTAAGAACTGTGACAAAACTCATTGATAGAAAAACAAACAGTGGGATACAACCAGTCATGGATTGGCTTCCCCAGAGCCCACACATCATCATTACTCTAGCAGTGCGGGAGATTTAAATGTCCTTAAACTACTTATAGAAGTAACAAAAACCATTTCCTAAGAGAGTTCAGGCTGTGTTGAAGAATAAAGGTGGTCATACCAAACATTGACTTTTAAGCTAATTAGAACTGTACAAACTGTTTACCTTTTATACTGTATTTACATTCATGGCTTAATTTTCTTGCAAAACGTAAATAGGTTAGGTGTATTTCATGACTTTTGCTCGCTCCTGTAATACATATAAAGCAATTTTCTGTTTCTATTCCTTATGTGAACGAGAGCAGGAAGACAAAGTGAACAACCCAGTCTCAGCAGAGCCCCTGTTGCCACCACAGTCTTGAATCTTTTCTGAATACCGATCACTTTGTAAATATAATGGAGAATGGAGGGAAGGCGTGGCGGCTCTTTATGCTTTTGTCATTTTTGCTGAATTACAAGACGGCCTCGTGAGGTTGGAAAGACTTCAGTAACATGTCCTGAACACCGTGTTTTCAGCACGCTGATGTTGTGTGGTAGTGTTAATATTTTTGACGAGCTGTGTGTGTAATCTGAAAACGTGTCGTTTTGGGCACAGATAAAACTGCTTTGATGCATCTGTGAGGTTTTGCCAGGAGACTCAGGGGTTTTGTGAATGAAAACTGAGTGATGTAAGTTTTTAGACAAGACTGGAAAGCCTTAAGAAATATATTTTAGCAATTGGGAAAAACTGCAACAAAACTGGATCTTTTGTTGCGCACTGGCCCTACCATTGATATTTCATTTAGGCCTACGTCCCCTATGCCACAGACTGGCTCTCTTTTGTGTTTAGTTTTCCATTCTCTGCAAGCTTAAATAAAGTGCTTTGTAAAACTGTCATGTCGGTGTTGCCACCTTTTAGAATGAGATCAAACCCATGCAATGCAAAATCTGGTTTTTTGCACTTAAGGCTATTTCAACACAATCCAATTTTAGTTGTGTGGCCCAAAAGAATCGCAAGTTTGAGAGGGCTTTACAATACGTGCAAAATGTGACACCCTCTTTAGATTTTCAATTCAGATTAGGACAGAAAAAAGACTTTAATGGAGGAAAAAAGGGAGAGAAAGAGCAAAAGACACATAGAGAGACAGACATTACATTATGTGTGCAGACAAAATGGAAAGAGACAGAATTATAATACAAGGAAATATGGATGCTGTTGCCTCCTCTGTCGCTTTAAACCCTTGAAAGAAAATGATTTACACAAACACAAAGGAAGCAAAACTCAAAGACAACATCCACACTGAGGAAAAGGTGAAAAGAGATCAAGGAGAGAATTTACAGCCCATAAGGCCAAATGCATACATTATGAACACTCAGAAAAGAAGAAGAAAAAACCTCACTGCTTCTTTATTCTACCTATCAAAAGCAGAAAAGGAGCTACCCAGCTTTATATTTTTATTGCCTTTCTGAGTCCTTTAAACTAATCTCAGAATCCATGGTCTATTAACCATCAGAATTCACATACATGCACATGTTTTTCTGAGAAGAGTGTACCGGTATGTGAATGTGCTGCTCTGCGCTTCTTTTATCGTCATTATTCTACTTTTTTCTTACCTTTTCTTCTCTTAGTCTACCTTATAGACTCAAAAAAATAATGTCATAAATATAAACACAAGTCATCTAGAAAAACCTTACTGCAACACATCCATTCACCAAATTTGACTTTTCAAAGTACATACATACCTGGACTCAAAAAGCAGCATTATTTTTCACAGTTGCCGTGCAAACTTTCTAATTGAAGTAATGAAACAGAGTGTGTTTGACACAAACTCTCCTCGCTCGGGCTTTCTACACATCAGTCGTCTCTCCGGAGTAAAACTGTGGGAGGGGAATTATAATCAGTGGGGTACAAAATTAAAGCGGTGGATTAAAACCAAATTACTTCCTTAAACAAAATAGGTAACTATACCAGCAGCAGGTGGGCTCGCTCGCATTAAAAAAAACACACACACATCGAGACACTTGCATGATAGCCCTGCTAGTAATCAAGATTTGATTCCCTAAAACCAAAGAATACCCACCGCAAAATGATTAAGCAACCAGAAATGCAGCTCTCATGTGGAGTACGGAAAATTGCTTTATTCACACATACCGTATGCATTACACGTGGGGAGGTGTGGGTACTAAAGCAGCGCAGCACATGACTCTAAATTTGCTATTATACAGCCAGTATGGCTTTGCAAAGGATAATAATTGTGTGAGCGAGAGGGCGGCTGTCCGAAGTGTTAATTTCACTTGAGCCAGAGGTCTGAATCATCGGCAGCCTTCTCGGTGACAAAGACGTCCCCCCCTCAAGGTCTGCTGTTCTTTGCTCCCATGAAGCATTAACATAAGAATACCCTTTTTCTGTAATTAAGTCAGCAAAATACAAATAAAGCAGACACATTTGCTTACTAGAAAGCGCATAACTGTTATACACAAGTTGTTGTTTTTTTAAGTAAACCGACTGATTTATAGCGTCTCAATGTTTGTGTGTTTTTCAGCACTGCAGCTCGCAAGAGGACACAAACAAGCGTCTCCTATCCACACCTAAATGTGACAGATGAAAACATGCATCCAACAAGCCTTGAAGGGGAATGCCTGCTTTCATCCAACCATCCGAGATGTTCTGTATTCTCTCCAGAATTTCTCTGCCATGTAGATCGCCTAAAACCCTATCAAATAATATAAATAAAATATGAGCGGTAAACTCTATCAATTTGTTATTGTCATGGATGTCTAGAGAGCAGTCTGTTTCTGTTTTGTTTCTGCTTTACCTCCGGCTATAAGCACACTTGTCAGAGCTCTTGGGATCTCCTTTCATTTGTGCGCATGCATGCATGCATGCATGTGTGTGTGTGTCTGTGTGTGTGTCATGGAAGATTTATATGGTATTTTACTTTTTCCACACATTTGGTGGTGGGTTTACAGTATGTGCATTATGTGCTGAAAGGTTCTGGATATACACAGGACTCCCACACTTGCACTTTTTTTTCCTGAACAAACATGCAAGAAGCATATTCTTGTAATAACATGAAATATGCATTAAAATGTGCATTTCTTTTGACTAACAATGTGTTTGTGTGCATAAGTGGTAAAAGCGCTGTCAAACGTCACTTGCGATAAGTATCTCTGCTCAGTGGGTCGAGTTATTGTGGGCAATTTTGGCAATTTTCCATGTTTTCAGTATAGAAAAACATACACACAGCCCTCCTAAAGCAGCAATAGGGTTTCTGTTACCAGAGTTTTGATTGCCAGTGTTCCAACACATAGTAGGAGCTCTCCTCATTTGTGAGGAAGTAGAGAAGGCTCTGCAGACATGTGAAAATAAAGCCCAGACTTCCCAATGAGTATTCCACTCACAGATTCCTGACCTTGAGGTGAGCTTATCCCCAGCCAGTGTGCAAAGCTGAATGAATTATAATATCCACCTATAGGTCCGGACCCGGCCTCTAGCCCCGGCCAGACACCACTAGGCCTTGCACATCTTCTCTCCGCCAGAGACCAGCAGGAGTTTCCACCACCACTCTGCCCACTGAAGGATGAAGTGGCAGCCAGTAAAGACATTTTGGTTACAGAATACAAAGCAGGGATAGTGGAGGAGCTGGTGATAACTCTTTTCGCATTCTTATTGCACATGTTTAGTAATATGTATAGTCAGACGACAGAAAAAATGAACAGATGTTTGCATTTGGACTACAAGGTTATACAGACGACTGCTGAGTTTTCTCTCAGGTTAAGGTAACAATTGTGCAGGTGAATCCTCACCCAGTGTTTAACCCTGTAAACCCTGAGCCATGAAATAATTGACTCTGACTATTACGACAAATTTTTAACAAAGAAATTAAATAAATTAAAAGTATTCATTGCATAGATGAGTTTTGACTTGTATCATTTTTGCTACATTCAGCATTTTTGTGTTATCGAATGCTCACATTTTGTTTGTCTTAAAAATATATGTACATATAAGGGGGTAAAGTTTCACAATGATAATGAGGTTTATAATATGAATATTATTGCATCAAATATGATATATTTGGCATTCCAGGGTTTAGATGTAAATGTACAGCTACTTCCGGCTGCTTCCTTATTGACGAAGGGCTCGCCGCAGCGGGGAAGTAAACCGGATAAACCCCCTAACGGATTCACGGTCAAACCGGGATCTTTCACTTATCACATAAATGTGTAAACACTACACTATGGAGCTATTAAAACAAAAGAATATATAACTACCTTTTCCACTACATAAAATATATTTCATTAAAAATACTTTTTACCTTTAATACCTCAGAGCAACTGTAATGGTTGTATATTCACAGTGTTTACCTACATCAATCCATATCAGCACAATTTTTGCAGATTTGAAATCAGAATCTAGAAACGACACTAATTTTTTCCCATCTGGTTTTGTTATGATTTTGTAAAGGCTTCCAGTACTTTTTGTCTAGGTTGAGAATTAGAGTGCTTGCACAGCCATGACACCTTTTTTTTTCTATCATTCTTTTTCACCGAAACTGTTGCCAGAGGAACCTCCCAACAGAACAGGCATACAAACAGTAAGAGTGACCTGAAACAGTAAGGTGTGAGGCCAAAGCAGCAAAACATGGAGCCGAAAGATTTAATAAAGTCCCACAGAGCTTAGCGAGCGGGTACGATGAGTTCAACACTACAAGCGACACCTCTCACATTCATGTAGTCCCCCGAGTCGCTGTTTATATAAAAGCGGCAGCTAGTTAGCTAACCTCGGTATTAAAGCTGGGAAGAAGGGAATGAGTGTTAACACTGGTGTATTTTCAATAATGTCAAACTACTGCAATCTGAATGTGAAAAAGCCTTCATTCCCATCTCCACCTCTGTCTGGGAGTGTGGCTATTATCTGGTTTACTTTAACATTCATACACATTCCACAATTTCCTCCCTCAACCACAACAACGTGGACTTTTCCACTTGCAGCATCTTTAAGCGTGCAGCGTCCTCGCTCACCTCGCAGCTTCACTCCCCGCTCAATGTGGCGCGCAGCTGCAAGCGTGGCTTCCTGTTTCCGTTTTAATGGCTGATTTGCATTGTGCTTTTTATTAGCGCTATTTGTTCTGTTTATTGGTCTGTAATTTTGACCTTTTTGGATGCCACTTTTACCGCGTGTATTATGTGACACTTGCCTTGCAAGTGTTCTGAGAATAAATTTGATTCCGTCGGTTATGAAATGAGACGAGCAGAGAGAAAATGATAGAAAAGTTTAATGAAAGAGAAAGGGCAATAGATAAGCTGTGATGGGTAGCAATACTTTAAATTATGCTGCAGTGAGCAATCATAGCAGTTTCTGTGCTATTATGCAGTCTCTCTCCCTCTCTCGCTCTCTCTTCTCTTTCCCTCCATCTGTGTCTTTCCCTCACAACTGTCCATCTGTCTTGCCTCGTCGCCTTCCTGTCTGTTCCCATGCAACCCCACCTTGTACCCAAACACACACATGCACACGCACTTGGTCTGCCTTATCTTTATTCCCAGACAAGGCTGCCTGTTTGGGCTGTCATTATAACCACTGTGAATAGCCTAGCTTCGTGGTGAACGAGAAGAGACACGCTGTGCCCAATCACACCACTTTTTCTTCCTGTCCAATAGATGCATGTCATATTTCATTCTGAGTAAGCTAATATGTATTGAAGGATTCGACTCAAAAATCCCAGAGTGACTGAGTGTGACTCGGAGAGGGTTTCTCTATGATAAATGCTCTCAGACATTGGCTAGTGTTCAACTTTCAGGGGCCTGGAGAAAGAAGCATTCCTCCGCCCAAAAGGCTCAATTATTTCTTTTCCTGCCCAAAAGACGATCAAGGCTCGAATCTTCGTAAAGCACTTCAGAAATTTGTCCTAGCTCATACGAGGATGCATTTCATATATATGTAAGACTCTTTTTAACTGAGGACCAGAACCAGAAAGGGATATGAATATCTGGGAGCATTTTATGCAGTTCCTAAACTGACGTAAAAGAAAAGTACTGTGCAAAGGCATCCTCCACATTTGAAGCCACTGTGCCGTGAAATACAAAGCAATCAGTGCTGCTTACCAAACTAGAATAATTGTTGCATTTTGACTCTATAAATGAAAAATTTACCAGATCATTTGCTGCAAGTTTTAAGGAAGTTCTTCGGAAGTCTGTACATTTTAATAACCGTGTCCATGCCGAGTAGTTTGATGAGTAACAGGCATTAACATTTAAAATGCCATTGTCTGCCAGAGATATTTATAACCAGCCTTATGTTGTTTCGAAAAGCAAAACATAATGTCTGCAAGACTGACAGTAACAAATATAACAAGCACGCTCGAAGGGTTTATCGAAGTCACTGTGGCTGACGTCACTACAGCAGCTTATTTTGATGTAATGTAAAGATTGTACCTTGTGTTTCTGACACACAAAAAAAAAACTGTTGGCCTCTTAAGCATATGTGTGTAGCAATGTGAGTTATCTTTGCTTTGGATATGGTTACTGTTCCTGGCATCATTTTACTGCTCTCTTTAGTAAGATATTACTATTTACAGCTCGGATGTGTGTAGTGCACAGTAATTCTGGCATCATCCGCCCCCCATTTCTTTGTATTTAACCAGGAAAATTAGAAACAGGTGCACTGATTTATCGACACATGTGCAAACATATATGGAAATGCAGTCTATAAGGTAAAAAACTGAGTTTGTGCAATTCGAATGAAATTGAAAGTCAATGTTTTCGTTTATTCTGCAAGCTTTCTTCTTTAGGAATAGTTCTCCAGGCTTACTGAAGGACATTCAAAGCTCTTCTTTAGATGTTGGCTGCCTTTTGTTCTCTGTTGAGATGATCCCACACTGTTTCATTAATGTTGAGGTCTGCGGTCTGAGGTCAGTCCATGACTGATAGTGTTACATTGTTTGTTTTTCTATCCACGTATGCTTTTGCTGTGCTGGGAATGTGTTTTACAGGTGGCTGTAGACAAACACTCTTGTACCTCTCTCATGACCTCCTCTGTGGTTATAGAAAGGACTTACCAGAAATTTGATATTTTGATTCATCACTCCACAAGACCTGTTGCCACTGTTTTTCAGTCTCGTTATTGTGTATTTTGGCATAACTCCCCGTTTCCCTTCCTTAAGAAGCTCCACTTCCACTGAGACTATTTCTTATAAGGCTTCAGTGAACAGCAGATGGATCAGCTGCAGGCCCAAATATATCTCAAACGAAACAGGAAATAGAAAACTTTCAGACACTGTTCCACTTGTCTCATTGTCCAGTTTCCTTATATTTCTTAAGGACACAACAAGTTTTTATGCTTGAATGAGCCTTAGCTTACTGTTGAATGATTTAACCACCAAAACAAAACATTCCTCTGAAAATAGTCATGGTAGAGTAATGTAAAAGCAGCCAGTGTCCAAAGAAAAACTTTGAAAGACGTTCAAAAAGTTATAGAAATTGTAAGAAAGTCTGGCTACTTGGACGCAAAATGTAAAGAAATAAGAGGTGGCTCGAGATTTTTGCACGGTACTGTACACACTGAGCCAATAAACCGTTCTCACTGCAGACTTTAGAGTTGTCACAGTAGGTAAAGCACAGGTGTGACAAATTTCTTTAACGATGTCTGTGACAGCGAGCCAGCATGCATATTTATATCGGGATCCTGGAACTGGATTCTCAGTGTAACGCAATCATTTTTAATTCATTCATTATTCATAAAACAAATGGTGAAGGCGGGAAAAAAAAAAAAAAGCTTTAACTAAAAGCTATTTTTAGTCATGCAATGCATGCATGTAAAGTTAGGCATCAAATTTACCTGAACGTTTACATTTTCTACATTAAGAACTGGTAAAGTCATATTTGGCTCCCACCTGTCAGGCTCCTTCTGTTTATCGATTTTAACTACATGTGAATAATAAATCAAAAACTGAACAAATTAATGATACTGTTACAAGGAGAATAAGCATGAAAGCTGCAGGGAAAGCTGCAGGGACTTTTACTGGTATTGCACAGTATTTCCACTCTAAATTACTACTAGTAATCTCTGGCTTCCTGCTCGTCCAGTCCTACAGCCAGGTGGTCAATACTGCTGTTACTGCGTTTGAATCCAAATGACTGTTGCTGCTCGTTCAGTTGTGTACCCGCCTGTAAATTAGTTTACTCTGTAGTGGCAGCACCTTATCTAATTGCAGGTTTTAATGCTAATTAAGTTCAAATGTAGTTCACTCCTGACAGCGTGTGTATTTTAAGAAGAGTGGCGAGAATACGCCTGCACTCAGCATGATGCAACACCGCGGTTGAGTCTATATATGCTTTAAGCGCTTCTAGAGAAAGCAAAGTGCATTTACCCTTTTTTTTTCTTTTTGTGTTTGTGTACAGTCTTCTCTGACTTCAGCCTCAGTACCTTAATAGTTTTAATTTATTTTCTGAAATTTGATTTAGACGCAGTAATATGGCTATAGTAATCAGTGTCTACAAGCCCCCTTCTGCCCCTTATTAAGGCCCAAAATACTAGTGCAAGATAATTACGCCATTAGCTGATCAGGAGGCGATTATTCTCAATTTAGACAAGCTCATCTCACCAAAACATTTTTTTTATTCTCATCTCATTCGCTCAAATCTAAAGGACCATCCAAGTCAAAACAAATGATTCAATATTATCAGAAAGACCAGAGAAATATTTTGCCTCTGGTATTTTTGACCTAAATGTTAGCGACCATTGCCCAGTAGTTTGTATTAGAAATGTGAAGCACAGCAAAACTAATTGGGTCAGGAAAAACTTTTTACTTGACCTCCTACTCAACTCCAACTTCTGACATGTTCACTGAACTAGCCTTAAGTTATTATACTTATGTTTAAAACTCTGATTTAGATACGCACTCACAGAAACACAAGAACAAACTGTAGCTTTACTCCCCAGATCACTGCTGAGCTTCGGAAACAAAGCAACGGCTCTGGTTAAACACACCAAAAGACCCTTGGCACAGGCTCGCCTTTAGAAAGCTAAGGAATAAGTGTACTGCTGCTGTCAGAAAAGGCAAATGACTATTGCCTCCACTCTTTTTACTAATTCCTCTTATAACATTACAGTTTGCAATGCCAATCATTTGAGAATGGAAAAATTATTCCAAAGAAAATATTTCAATTCCAGGAATTTTTTTTTTTTTTACTGTGTGTCAACAGCGTCCATAGGTATTTAACAATGATAATAACTGGTGGTACAGTACAGTACATCAACACAATCTTCACACCCACAGTCACTAAACCACATGGTCTCTACCGTTGCCAGCTGATGAATTAACATGAAAGCCTGGTGACTTCCTGACAACATCAATCCAGGTCCTCCCCTGACAGCACAGTTTTACAGAACAGATACCCTGAGGAGGGATGCTCATATAGCAGACGAAACCACAGAAGGCACTAACAGCCAGACATTCATAATAAACTATGGGAGGCTAAATCCGAGTGATTTGTTCCTTGTTAACTCATTCACTGCCATTGACGTCTATAGCCGTCAATTGCAGTGTATGAGTCAATGGGTTTAACTCATTCACTGCCAATGGCTGGCAGTGAATGAGTTAATATGCTCAAACCGGAGGAAGGAAAACAATACAGAGGAGACAATGTAAGAAAGCATGATACAGATAAATACGGGTTTGATCAGGTACATGATCACTTTTCAGATGAAGACTGAAAATCATAATTACATTAAAGTGGCACATGGTCAAAATAAGCAGGTTCAAAAGTACAGAATATGGAAAACAAAAGTAGTGCAGGTGTACAAATACTTTTATATACTTTAAGTATATAGAGAACAAGAAATGGACAGCGTATATTACCCAGGTTCAGAGATGTTACACTGAAGTGGTGCTTTTCAAACTCATAGACATGTTTGCTCATCTAACTCATGTAGTGTGGTTACACTAAATGTTCCAGCATAAGCACCTCACACTTTTTATCATATCACACTTTTCGTGTGTGTGTGTGTGTGTGTGTGTGTGTGTGTGTGTGTGTGTGTGTGTGTGTGTGTGTGTGTGTGTGTGTGTGTGTGTGTGTGTGTGTGTTTTCATCTGTGACAGCATAGATAACGGACAACTCGAAAATGCTTCAGGACTGACAGAATTTTATGTTACTGTTTTCTGCATTGACATCTGCAGGAGACAGGAGTAGATACCAAGTGATGTGAGATTGTTGGTTCAGCACCTTCAGTCCCCAGAAGGATGTTTAAAAGATTATTTAAGTATCACTTTAAGGTAAGTATGAATACCTACAGTATTTCTGGTATACGTTGATGTGTCACATTATTAAGTACAACTTTCTTCTACTATGTTGGGCCTCTTTTTGCCTTCAGAATTACTTTAACTGTTCATGGCACAGATTCAACAAGGTGCTGGAAATAAGCCTTAGATATTTTGGTCTACATTGATATGATAGCATCACACAGTTGCTTCAGATTTGTATGCTGAACATCCGTGATGAACCACATCCTAAAGGTGCAGACTCACTTTCCTCTTTTAAGCTGTTGGGAGCAGCAGATGCTGTGGTCTTCTGCTGCTGTATCCCACCTGCTTCAAATTGTTGTGTGTTCAGAGATGCTCTTCTGCATGTTTGTAGCAAGTGGGGTTTTTTTGTCTTACTTTTGCCTTTCTATTAGGTCAAAACAGTGAGGCCACATTTATTGTGATGTAAAAAATTGATTTTTAAAAAGTCATCACCATGATATTTTCTCACACAGAGCTGCTGCTAACTGAATATTTTCTCTTTTTCAGACCGTTCTCTGTAAGCCTTGATCACATCTACATGCCTAAGTTGCTGCCATGTGATAGGCTAAAAGATTAGACATTTTCCTCAATGAATCAGTTGTACAGGTGACTCCTAAATGATATATCATATCATTATATATTATATGAGACAAACAGCACTCATTGAAGTGAAGCTAAAAAATAGATAATTAACAAAAATACAACAACTGCACCCTCATCTTAGTTGGTCTATTAATAAATCAGTTTGATCACCATTTTATTACCACTGATGAAGCAAATTATTTAAATTGAATTCAGTTGTTACCAAATATTTGCTTCATTTATGAAGTTAGTTTGATGTGTTTGGTCAATTATTTTTAATTGCTAGACTGTTTCTCCAATGCACTCTTTTTTGGCACCACAGCTTTATATTTTGGGAGCAAGAGAGAGAGAGAGAGAGATTAACAGACAGGTACAAGAGGACAAACAGTGCAGGTTCTTTGTGTAGACAGGTCCACCGGTTTCAGCAAGTATCAGAAGCGGGGCAGTGGGGGGTTAGTGATTGGCAGGTTGCATTTCATCTGAGATTGTCTGGCTGTGTTGTTTTCTGTGTATTAGGTGAACAAAAACAAGACTGTAAAGACCAAGCACATTTTGACAACAAGCCCAGCAAAACAAACCCAGTGGCTGCCAATATTTCTGAGCAGCATTCAGTTACCCAAAAAAAAAAGAAAAAAAGCTTAAATGTCTCTTAACAAAAGTGGCAGTGTTGCTGTGGACACTGCAGGTGTAGTTAATACACTTGAAAAAAGGACTTTCTCTGTGTGTTTGTGCCAATAATCAGAGGTGGCAAAAGTACACACATTCTTCACCTAAGAAGAAATACAGATACTTGTGTTTCTTTCTGTCATCGTTGTATTTTTACTCAGTTGTATATAGTATTTGTATTTGTATTCTATTTTTATCTTATTGTATATTTATTTTATTTTATTCTACTGTATATAGTATTTTATTTTATTTTATTCTATTCTGTACAGCTGTGTACTGTATTTATTCTTATTGTATTCTAATTTTTGCCTCATAACTTTTGCACTGTCCACTTCCTGCTGTGACAAAACAAATTTCCCACGTGTGGGACTAATAAAGGTTATCTTATCTTATCTCTTATCTTATCTTAAAATACTAATTTGACTTCCTTACTCAAGGAAAAGTGAAAAAGCGCAGGCTCTAAAATGTACTCAAAGCATAAAAGTAAAAAGTGGGACTTCTAGAAAGCTCTTTTGGTACAAACTCCACTTGTTTCCATTCTATAATAAAATCTTATTAATTTAAGGAATACAATCTTTATTTTAACTTAAACTCTACTAAATTTCTCACCTTCAATATTATGTAGAGCACAAAAATCTATTTGCTGCTGCCTGTACTGTAGATGACTGACTTTGCCTCCTCAACCAAACAGGAAAATGAATATAGTCAGGGGTTAAAATGCAGTTTGGCAGGTAGGTTGTAGCAGTGCAGTGTGGTGAAAAGATTCACTCAGAAGTAACTCACAATAAGTGCTATTGTGAGCCTCGGTAGATTTTCTGAGTTGTGCTTAGGGATGGGAATTGAAAAGAATTTTGCAATTCCGATTTCATTATCGATATCACTTATCAATTCAATTCCTTATCAATTCTCTTATCAATTCTCATTAGGATCTCATTGGCTCACCACCTGGAGTCACCACAATGCTAAGCAGCATATGAAAGACATTGCCATTGTGCAAATTAATAGCATGTTTGGGCATGTTGGAGATATTTTAACTCTTTGTTGTGATCAGTGTTGGGGTCACTACTCAAAAAAGTAATTATATGCACATAAAGCTTTTATTAAAAGTAATGCCGTAAATTATTTAATTACTCCCAGGAGAAAGTCATTCTTTATACTACACATTGCGTTACTTTCATGTTTTTTTGTAAAATGACCTGAAAGCATTGTCTTATTATTATCATTTAACAATATAAACCTATAGGCTACAATCCCTCATACGAGGCAAATCCATTTAAAGACACACATATGATCTTTCTAAAGATCATCTGGGATCTAAAAGCAAGCAGATTAACAATTTGAAGGAACTGAACTACTGAGAACTGAACTCTACAAGAACCAATTCTGAAGTCCCATCTGTAGCTGTGCCTCTACTCTTTGTGGATTTACAAAACTGAATTCAAAATGATATAAGCAGATGTTACATGAACTATCGCATTTCCAACCTGTAGACGGTATACAGGGAGTGCAGAATTATTAGGCAAATGAGTATTTTGTCCACATCATCCTCTTCATGCATGTTGTCTTACTCCAAGCTGTATAGGCTCGAAAGCCTACTACCAATTAAGCATATTAGGTGATGTGCATCTCTGTCATGAGAAGGGGTGTGGTCTAATGACATCAACACCCTATATCAGGTGTGCATAATTATTAGGCAACTTCCTTTCCTTTGGCAAAATGGGTCAAAAGAAGGACTTGACAGGCTCAGAAAAGTCAAAAATAGTGAGATATCTTGCAGAGGGATGCAGCAGTCTCAAAATTGCAAAGCTTCTGAAGCGTGATCATCGAACAATCAAGCGTTTCATTCAAAATAGTCAACAGGGTCGCAAGAAGCGTGTGGAAAAACCAAGGCGCCAAATAACTGCCCATGAACTGAGAAAAGTCAAGCGTGCAGCTGCCAAGATGCCACTTGCCACCAGTTTGGCCATATTTCAGAGCTGCAACATCACTGGAGTGCCCAAAAGCACAAGGTGTGCAGTACTCAGAGACATGGCCAAGGTAAGAAAGGCTGAAAGACGACCACCACTGAACAAGACACACAAGCTGAAACGTCAAGACTGGGCCAAGAAATATCTCAAGACTGGTTTTTCTAAGGTTTTATGGACTGATGACATGAGAGTGAGTCTTGATGGGCCAGATGGATGGGCCCGTGGCTGGATTGGTAAAGGGCAGAGAGCTCCAGTCCGACTCAGACGCCAGCAAGGTGGAGGTGGAGTACTGGTTTGGGCTGGTATCATCAAAGATGAGCTTGTGGGGCCTTTTCGGGTTGAGGATGGAGTCAAGCTCAACTCCCAGTCCTACTGCCAGTTTCTGGAAGACACCTACTTCAAGCAGTGGTACAGGAAGAAGTCTGCATCCTTCAAGAAAAACATGATTTTCATGCAGGACAATGCTCCATCACACGCGTCCAAGTACTCCACAGCGTGGCTGGCAAGAAAGGGTATAAAAGAAGAAAAGCTAATGACATGGCCTCCTTGTTCACCTGATCTGAACCCCATTGAGAACCTGTGGTCCATCATCAAATGTGAGATTTACAAGGAGGGAAAACAGTACACCTCTCTGAACAGTGTCTGGGAGGCTGTGGTTGCTGCTGCACGCAATGTTGATGGTGAACAGATCAAAACACTGACAGAATCCATGGATGGCAGGCTTTTGAGTGTCCTTGCAAAGAAAGGTGGCTATATTGGTCGCTGATTTGTTTTTGTTTTGTTTTTGAATGTCAGAAATGTATATTTGTGAATGTGGAGATGTTATATTGGTTTCACTGGTAAAAATAAATAATTGAAATGGGTATATATTTGTTTTTTGTTAAGTTGCCTAATAATTATGCACAGTAATAGTCACCTGCACACACAGATATCCCCCTAAAATAGCTAAAACTAAAAACAAACTAAAAACTACTTCCACAAACATTCAGCTTTGATATTAATGAGTTTTTTGGGTTCATTGAGAACATGGTTGTTGTCCAATAATAAAATTATTCCTCAAAAATACAACTTGCCTAATAATTCTGCACTCCCCGTAAAGCTACTATAAAGCAGCTGTGGTGAGTCTTGATGATGACCATGAACACCACAGCTGCTCTGTACTGATCCAACATAGGGCATTAGTATAAAGGTCAGCACAGTTACCACCATTAGCTTTAAATTTCCTATCTATTAATTGTCAGTGAGCAGTCCTTACCTTTTTATACAACTCTCTTCTTCCTCTCCTGTCCTGTATTTTCTGCATATTCCTCCATCTCTGACTGAAGTTATCGCTCATCCTTTCCTCTCCCTGGGAAATAGAGCAGCTGCACATTTAGCTCACAGACACACTGTGTGACAAACTGCACAGAAACAGTTTGTGTGTTTGCTGAGGTTTGTTGAGCTGTTGGGAACATTACATTTAAAATCACCTGCCACTTAAAAAATGTTACTCCCTTAATGTTCGCTACTCTTCTGTAGGAGTAGTAGAATTTAGCCTATTTAATGGTTTATGATCAGCACCAGTGATGGATACACCAGCAGGACTGTCTTTGTAATTGTTGTATCTATTTAGGTTAAAATTAGTTTCAGATCTGGAAGTTGCTCATTGACATGAAATAATAACTCATCTCAGATGTGTTAAAACAAGCCTGTAAAAAAATTGAAAGGTGGTGAAAGTAGATATATATACGTTAAAATTTAGGGCATAACAGTGAAAAGTTGTCTGATAAATACTCAAGTAGAATTTTCAGGTATCTGTATTTTACTTAAGTACTGTAATGAAGTATCTGTATGCTGTTACTTATAACACATTGCAAAGGCAAATTATTTCATGAGTGGCTCATCACCATAGTTACAAGACTCTTGCAGGCATATTATCTGCTCTGATCAAGCCACTGTCCAAAAGAAAACATCCTAATGGAGGAGAGTGATTTCAGAAACAAGTCTAGACATACTGTACTAAGCCGGACGGATGTGACATTTATCAGCAGATTTCACTGATCGCCTCTAATGAGGCCAATGATTGCAACCGTTGGTGGATTTGGAAATGTTTTCCATCACAGGTCTGTAATTTTATAAACAATTTCCTGTGACATTTTTTGCAAAAAAAGGCTTCTAATTGCAAATAAAAGTTAATGTCATTCAGACAGTGTTCGGTTGCGTTTTTTTCTCCAGTTAATTATTTCTAATTAAATGCTGGTAAGACAGAAGATGAACTTAACATGCAAAAAATGAGAGTGGAAAAAAACACATAATAAGCCAGTGGGAGTTTGCATAAATAAATGAATAATTAACAAATATTAGCATGAATATGAATTAAGCAGTTCTTTTTTAAAAATCCATTTTAATTGGTAAAAAAAAGGCCCTTTTCAGGGAACTTACTAATTAGTTATTAGAAAATTCGGAATAAATGATATACATGTAAAATGGGTCCTGTGTTTTTTTTATAATTGTGTCAAATAGTGCTTTGTTTTATTGTCAAGGTGAGACTATTTAAAAAGTTTAAAACATTACAAATAAACCGTCAAGTTAACATAGCATTGTTTGGAAGCACAAACCTCCACGGAAAGGGAGTAAAATTCAGCTTTATTCCCTCACAAGTAATGCTGTTATGTTAAAGCCGATGCTGCTCTCAGATATAATACAAGGTCAGCTCAGTGACTGGCCACATAACAAGGATATGAGCAGGCAAAGTAGCCTGTAATCATCGCCCTAGATGCTTGATTTTCATAATGGGTCATTCATCAGTTGTAATTTGTTAAGCTAATCTTCCCATTTAGTTCTGTGAGGGAAAAATTAACCCAGCCAATTCACGCTGGTGAAAGAACCCTTTATCAACGTAATGGTAAATTGAGAGGTCACATTAAGATGGCAGCTTGGGGAACCAGAACCCACACTTAGATCGTGACCTCTCACCTCTGTCAGTAATTATCAGCGAGATCAAAATATACTAATGAAGAGCAGATTAAAGTGTTTCAGATCCAAAGCCCATGCTGGATTAAATTACTATTCCAGGTCAGTGGGTTATATATAGTCTACAGCAGGGGTGTCCAAACTCCGGCCTGCGGGCTGTAGTTGGCCCGCGGCCCATTTTTAATTGGCCCGCAAGTAATTTTATAAATAGAATTGAATATGGCCCGCACTTCAACTTTTGCTTGAGTGTATTGCACTTCTTAGTTTTAACACCAGGGGGAGCTACTGTTGATCAAGGCAGTTGCTCCACCAAAAAGGACAATCACAGAAGAAATTTACCCCAAGTTACTAAACATGGCAGAACCAAAGAAGCGAAAGGTAGAAAGTGAGTGCAGAAAATTTCAGACACGGTGGGAGAGTGAATTCTTCAAAGAATTCAAGGGGAAGTGTGTCTGTTTGATCTGCACTGAAACTGTGGCAGTTATGAAAGAGTATAATGTACGACGTCATTATGAAACCAAACATCAGGCCTATGCATCCTACACTGGTGCTGAGCGAGAGCAGAAATTAAAGCAAAGGGTAGCTCTCCTGCGGGGTCATCAACAGTATTTTTTTCGTACTCAAAAGGTCCAGGAAAAGGCTACAATAGCCAGCTATGAGGTCGCCCAACTCATCGCAAGACATGGCAAGCCTTTATTGTTTTTTCTCTGATCTGTAAATCTTCTGTCTAAGATGAAATCTGAGGCTGCTGTTCTGAGAATGAGCTACCAAAGCTTTTTCTGAATAAATCAATAAAGATCCATTTATGGAAAGCTGTGATGAAGGCAGTTTTGTCATTTTTAATTATATTCAACAATATAACATATTCGACCACTTTTAAGTGATTTTTCTAACTTTAATACACTAAAGTTAAGGTTATATACCTAATTTCTAGTAAGTGGCCCAGCCCCTCCTATATTTTTATGTATGTGGCCCTCGGTGAAAAAAGTTTGGACACCCCTGGTCCACAGTATGTAGAGCTTCTCTATAGCTTCTCTATGGCTCTATAGCTGTTATCACTTTGCAGAAGGCAGATTGCATTAGACTAAGATATTTGTTCAGTGCAAACAACTCACAGATATGCTGTCAAATACCAGGTGTCCTACATAGCATACAGTAGTGGAAGTAAAGACCACTGTAAACACAGTCTGTATGTACAGACTGCAGCAGAGACCCAGTGAGCCAAACAGGTGTTTTCAGATAATCTGGCTAATTAGACTTCTGTTGTTGGCTGACCTGCTATACGCTGCAAAATACAGGAGGTCACCAAAAAGCCTCTGAACCACTGAATGCATAAACACCTCTTTCTTCTAAGCATCTAAGACGGCAAACGACTTTAAGCAAGGGGGAAAAGAAGAATTAAAAAACAACATACAAAATCATAAGTGCTCAGTTTAAATGAATTAATCAGAACTGAATCAACTATTACAATAATCAATGAGTAACCATTCAAACAAGAAAAAAAGAATTATTGATAATGAAACCAATATTTAGCTGCACCCCTACAGTTCATACAAGCACACATGTTGTATCTAAAAACAGGCAGTGCTGACCAATTGTGCAGGGATGACATTTCACTGACAGCAGTCTTGCTTCTTGCTCTTCGAGGTATATATATATATATATATATATATATATATATATATATATATATATATATATATATATATATATATATATATATATATAATGAATTATAATGACTTTCAAACTTTGTTTTCATTGTCTCTGTTTTGCCTGAAAATGCAGGCCTTTGACAAAATGTCAAAGTTTACGAAAGCAAGATGTCTGACTGCACGAAAGAAATCCATGACAGCTGAAATAGGCTCCAGCCCATCCCCAACCTTGAATTGGGGAACTTATTTATTAAATGTTTAAAAATATTTAATTAACTCATGTTGATTGTACTTAAATTGTAAAAACATTTTATTTACTATAAACAATTTTGTACTGAGCAAAATGGTTTAATTCTTATGCATATTCACATGTGAGATATAAGAATTTTACATTACTCCTTTACTTTCAGAAAACCTAAATAATCTACAAAAATTTGATTTTTATTTATTATAAGTAATACTTAGACTGTCTACAAGTTAAGACACGAATAAATGTAAATCTATAAGGCACTGAATCTGTAGCATTCACAATATAACACAAGTTATAGTCTAAGAAGAGAGAATGAATTACATTAAATGTACGAACCACATCAAGTTAAAATAACAACCTGTACTATAAATACAGATTTAGCATGAAATAAATGTAAACCATTATAACACACAGCTGAAGCTACTGTTTTTCCTATCAAAACACATACTGAAATGAAAAGAGACACACTAGAAGCTAAAATGTATGATAATCAAATGCTTACTTATTAAATTCAGAAACATTTGAAACAACATTCAATAGCGAGAACATGGCGGTGCCTCTAGAGTGAGAAAACGTTATGCTTCAGGGCATGAGTCCAGGCATGCACAAATGAAGCAAACAGAGCCCTGCGTGGTTTTACATATCTCTTTTTAGTAACATTTAATTGAGTAAAATGTGCTTATTTTACACTGGCTCAGTATACTTTGTAATTTAAAATTAATATGTGTAGAACTGACACACAAATCTAACAAATAAGCTTAATTAAAATATGCATAACTCATACGCGATCCTGAGAAAGCATCTAATCAGGAGGTGAAATAACCTGTGTAGGTGTACGTGTTGACGGCATATGGAGGCCTTCAACATGACTGATTTATAAAGAATATATACGATAACAATCACTTCATCTCATTTTGGCAGTTTCATATACATTGCTTAGCAAATTTATTAATCTACCTGTAATAAAAAAATATGAATAAATAGATAATTTAGAAATCTGTCAAAACAAAAATTAACTGAACTGAATTCACATTTTTAAGTTCAAACTTGAGCTGGCACACTGGACTTTAATGACGTCAGAAACTAATCAAAGCTAACATTTAACCACTAAAACAATTTTTTCTGTTCAGGAACAGAGTCTTAATCAAACACAGCAAGATGTTTTACTATTATCTGCTTTTTGTAAAACGGTACATTTGAAAATTGACAAGAAGAAGCACAAACCTCCACCACAGTAGCTCACTCTCTGGGCTCTATTTACTTTTAAGGGACTATTACTGTATTTTGTATATATTTGTTGTCTTTGTTTCTTTGTTTAACCATACTTTAATAAGTTTGTAGTGCTTTAAACATCAGATAAGATTAGCACAGCAGATGTTTACTTTGATTACACAAACATGGCGTAGGAGTAGGTAACAGGAGTGGATAATAGGTATTTATTTGTAAATAACTGGACATGCTTATTATTTAATATTATATACAGTATACTACAGCTCATTCACTTTCTCTTGACACTTTTGTAACGCATTTTGTGGTCAATCTGAACGGAAGGAAGAGGTCAGAGGTTAAAATTGACATTTTTGGATGCAAACTATGATGTAATATTTAGAATCCCCATAAACCGATGTTATTTCCCAAAAATAAGGTTAAGGTTACTTTATTTATACCCACAGGTAAATTTGCTTTACAGAAAAAATGATAGCATGTTACCAATACAAATGAAGGCAGAATAATTTAAAGCTTAGTTTTAAATATAAAAGACAGTTTATGAAAGTTTCAGTTGTCTGACCTTGAAGAAGAGGTCATTGATCCAAAATAATAATTTCCTGTTAAGTCTAATTGTTGAATGTTGTCATTGTGTTTCTTAAATTTGTAAAGTCTTAGTTCAAGCATTAGGATCAAGACATTCCTTTGTCTCTGACCACCTCTCCAGCCACTCTGTGCTGGGGGAGGTTTTATCACAGACACATCCTATCTGAAAGATCTGTTTCCTGTAATGTTGCTTCCTGCTTTTATGGCCCTTTTGGTAAGCTGGAGGTCACACAAACGCACACCCATGACACACACACAGACATTTTCACATGCATATACACACACACACACACACATACACACACGTTCTTGCACATGCATACAGGTGCTTACACATACACCCACATAGTGCATTGTCGTAGAACCAAGGGGGGGGTTTATGGAGGGAAGTGCTTGTGCTGTGATGTGTACTGTAACTGTCATGTCAATAAAAAGGCTACGAGGACAGCTGCTCTTTGAAGGATTTGGGTTTGGAGTCAGGTGAGGAGCGTGAGCTCCAAGAGCTGGTTCTGACCCAAAACTTCCCTCGTTAGCGAGTGAAAAACCGGTTGAAGATGTTCTGTTATGTCTTGCATTGTTCATGAGGAATACGGGGCATGTGGAAACACAGACCCAACATTTCCTCACGTCATTACCTACAAACAGTGACAGTAAAAAAAAATAGCTCTGTAAGGATCAATATATTGGCCCTGAAGGAAAGGTCAGAGAGCAAATGTGACATGATATTTTAAATCTTTATACAGTGTTTTCTATATGTTGATGATACAAAACACACTTGTGAGAATCAAATAGTTTAGGTTATGAGGGGTTTTTTTGTCAATTTCTAACCAATAAATCATTCAGTTGACCCTGAAGATCTTAGCAGATGTACGCCAGATCTTAGTGGATTGCTCATATGACTTATATACTACAAAATTAATTCCAAGTGTTTTGGACAAGCTCGTTTACAGACAGAAAGAACGACGCGCACGCAAACAACATAGCCTCGGTGATGGAGGTAATTATATTTTAACATTAAAGTATCATTCCAATTAAAGGGCTTGCACATACTAGTGGGTTATCATTACAGAAACATAAAAACATATTTTGGTAATTACCAGTACTGCTAATCTAGGTCATCAATTCAAACTAATGCTGTGGTAAATTATATCTATAGAGCACTTAAAGTAAAATCACATGTTTGACAAAGTGCAGAAAAACACAACAACAAATCAATAAAACATTTAAAATAAATCCTTAAAAAGTATATTTTAAGCAGAATAACAGAATAAGAGAGAGCCGAGGCGTTTCCTGTTTGTCGGGATTTATTTGGCAACAATAACCAGTTTGCTCTACATCATCACGTGGCTAAAGACCATGTTTGTGCGATAGATTCCTATCACAGTCTGTGGCGTTGGCTGGTTCATAATTTCTGCCCTAAGCCACTAGCTGCGGGACATCAGTTGTGCCATTTATTGCTTACTGACTAGATAAATTATAGATTAGTTTACACACAAACACTTTACACTTACACGGTTTCTTCTTCTTCACCCAGCAGTTTTAAAATTCCTGGCATGTATTTTCCTGGAAGCAAAAAAAATATTTTTTCCATTACCTATAAAAAAAAAAATATTTATAGACTCGAAAAAGAAAAAAAATGAATTGTTTGTAATAATTTTGCACTTGAGCCATAAGCCTCACAACATCTTAAAACTGCATGAGCAATTTAAAGAGTAAGTCCGGGCTTACCCCAGCTAAAGCCGGTGAGCGACTGTAGATAAGCAGTAAAATTGGGCTTACTCTGCTGGATGCGCTGTGGAAAATAGGCTATAGACTTTACGCATCATGCACCTCAGCCTGTACATCAACTCTTTGTGATCACTGGCTGTCTACTGTCTCGTCAATATGTTATTTTAACATGTTCCAGGTACAAACTCCATTAAAAGAGCTTTGCAGAAATTATTCACTGAATGTCTAAAAGTAGGACAGCAGCATTGTCGTGCCTTGTCTGAAGCAGCGTGTGTGTTTAGTTAAATGTCTGACTGCAGTACTAGGACACATCAGTGCTTTCTCACCAAACGCTGCGCTTGGAAGAGAAATAACTCACACACCTATGAATTTAATAATGCTAAAAGAATAAGGCCATCTTGTTTTGTCAAAATGTCCTCCTGATCGCCTCTCCCGAGCTGTCAATCTCAGCACCTCACAAGAGTAAACACTCATAATCATTGACCTGAATCCAACCTGGCATAACAAAGACACTTCCTCTGCTTGCTTGTTCAGACCGGGCTATTGATCCTGACAAACAACCTGTCCAGGGTGTGTCGCAGTCATCTAACACTTCTCTCCTCGTGTCTCAGTTCTGTTACCTCTATCAACAGATCCCTTCTTTGCGTTGCAACGCAAACACTCAGTGGATTTTACCTTCAATAAGCAGAGCCATAACAACTCACTAAGTGTTTGTTCAAGCAAAAGGTGGGGAGAAGTGCAGGAGGGAGCGAGAGAGGGAGGCAGTGATGATAAATCACCAGTGAGGACTATGTGAAGCTGACAGTATTACATCCTTGGACTGTTCCTCAGTAGGCAAGGTTAGGCTGTCTATCGGTGGGCTGTGGCTCCCTCTGAGCCTCCAGGAAAGGCAAAATTAGGCAATTACAGGCAAATAAATCTTGTATCCTGTGACAGCAGCTTTCAGAGTCTGAGTGTAAAATGGTGTTAGGATTCAGATGGAGTGCTTCTGTGCATCAGGACTTGGGTGTGCATTATGTACTCTACTAAAAATGAAGGAAGGTCCCCTTCTTGCGACTAAGAGCTGCAGGGGCTAATTCTCTATGCAGCCAACCAATAAAAAAAAATATGGTTTGAATTTGAGAAACATGTGGGAGCCCAATTTAAGGCCAGAGATACTTGATTGTCTCGTACGATGTCGGAGATATCGCTTGCGTCGTAATTGCTGGTTGTATTGTAATATGGAGTGGTTGGCTGTTTTCAACTGGCAAATTAGATTTTAGCTGTGAGGATGCAGCACATGTGAAGAACCCATAAAGACACAATCAGTGCCTCAGTGCGTAAGTATAAAAATAACTAAATTGAATAAGTTCCCCCAGAGCACTGTGGTGTGGGGAGTAAAGATAAGTCAAAATATTTAAAAAATGTGCACCGTAAATGCCGTTTAAGTAAGTATATCTAGATATTATCAGGATAATGTACCAAAAGCATCAAAGTAAATATCGCTGCAGGGGAATTCCTTGTGTAAATGCCATTGGATGTAACTGGATATTTATTATATCCATAGTTTTGATTATTACCTTTAAAAGTTACACCCTGTGACTCTGTAGCTTCTAGAACCACCCTCTGCAATAACTTGAAGTCATCTCGTCTGTGTGACTTTCTCACTCTGAGAACTGTGTTGTGTTTACTGTGTTGCTTCAGTTCATTGAGGTTTGCAGGCATTCATTTATGCACAGTTCACTTAAGGTCCCACCACAGCATTTCAGTCAGGCTGAGGTCTGGACTTAAGGCCATTGCAACACTGTGATTCTTTCTGTTTCTGTTGTTGTGCTTGGGATCGTTCACCTGCTTCATGATTAGGTTTGGGTCAAGCTTTAGCTGTTGGGCAGATGGCCCCACGTTTAACTCTAGAACATTTTGGTACATAGAGGAGGTCTTCATGGCCAACTGAGTGGCCAAGATGCCCAGGTCGTGTAGCTGCAAAACTAGCCCAGATCATAGCTAAACATCTCGGTTTTGGTCTTCCAAAATCTTCCAAATAAGTCATGCTTATTCAGTGTTTTTCTAATTGTATTGTCATGAACTTTAACATTTCACATGTTAACAAAGGCCTGTAGAGTCTGAGATGTTGCTCTTGGGTTATTTGCAGTTTGTCTGAGCATTGCACAGTCTGACCTTCATGTGAACTGACTGAGATATCTACTCCTGGGCAGATTGCTCCAAGCCATCTAACTGCCAAAATTTCTGCTTTTTTAGAGATGCTCACACTTCAGTTACTCAATTAATGAAGTGCACTTGCTCATGAGCACCTGGCTGCTACTCACCCTCTTAGTTCCTCTGGAAGTAGTAAATTATTCACATGGCTGTAGATACAAAATCAGAACATTTTGAACTAACGCCGAGTATTAGAGAAAACTTTGTTAGCCTGTACCACAGGCAAAGACACACGAGTGTGTATGAGTATGAGTGTTGTAGGCTTGTTTTGATTGTCTTGCTAAATTATCTACATGTAAAATTCGTAAACTTTTTACTAGCAAAAGCTTAGTTTTAAGAAAAAATGAATAATAATAATAATAATAATAACTAAATATGCATTTATGTAGCTTTTTTTTTAAACACAGTATTCTTGGTTAGAAGAGAAAACTGAAAGAAAAACACCAGAAACCTTGTTCAGATTGTATAATAAAAATCACATTATGAAAAGTGTTTCTAATCATTGGATATTCAGTGTACTGGGTAATAGAACCAACACGAGTCAGCAGGCAGTAAACTGCTTGAAGATTAGCTTAGCTTTACAGATGGGATGTTTTTCTTTCTCATCAAACCTCCGGGTCGACTCAGACATTTTGGTGCGGCACTTTCATGTTCATCCTGTGCCTCTTTGGGTCAATCAGCAGTTTACCTAACATGTATTCTAAATTGGCTCTACGTGTGGTAATGAGATTGTTTGATTGCCTTTCTCTTTGTGTTAGTCCTGTCATGGATGTGATGTACCCTGCTTCTCTCCCTAGAAAAGATCGGCTCCAACCACCCCACCCTCAAACCTTCGGTGACCCAAGTAGTTAAAGAAACGGATGGATGTGTGATTCTGTTTAATTCAATTTTTTATTTTGATTCATTCACCAACTTGTCTGTTACCTGTTAGCAGTGTTAGTCAAGTTACTTGAAAAAAGTAATCAGTAACTAATTACTGATTACTTCCCCAAAAAAGTAATCCCGTTACTTTACTGATGCCTTTTTTTCAAAAGTAATTAATTACTTAGTTACTTTTTAAAAACACGATTTACAACCTGAATAGGTGATAAAGCGATAGATCTGTCAGCCCAATTCTACTTTTTCTGCATAATCCATCAATAAAATGTAATCAAATAGAAAAGTCTCTTTTTAAAACTTGTTTTATTATTTTTAATCTTTTAACTTTATGCATCAAGCAAAAATTTAATTATATGCACCATTCTCTGACTTGAAGAAATTAGTTTAACATTTAAACTTATTTTCTGCACATTCCAGCACATAAAATAAAATATTTTTTGTGTTTACACTCAGACTTTCAAATAGATGCAAGTAAAACACAGCAGAAAATAAACAAAATCAAAGACTAGCGGTCCTGTTGCTCTATTTTCACCTGTAAAGCAGGACTGCGGTAGGCGGAGGGTTACCCTGGTGCAGGTCAGTGTTGCCAACTTAGCGACTTTGTCGCTATATTTATCGAGTTTTCAGACCCCTTAGCAACTTTTTTTCTAAAAAATGTCGCTAAAAAAAAGACGTGAAAGTGCTTTTACTCTCAACAAGCAGCGGGTGCTGTAACGCAGTCAGTTCTTCTTTTACTCTTTTACTCTTACGCTGTTTTGTGGATCACAAGATTTAAAACTACTTATAAACACACACACAATAACTCCACCAGAGTGCCTGTTTCGGGTCACTTTTGCCTGTCCAAGCCCGGGTAAAGGAGCAGGGTTGGAATTGTGACATTAAAAAAAACAATAATTGCTAAAAGAAATTTAATTTGTAGTTCTAAATAAACTCTAAATGCATTTAGGACGTTTTTTACTCACTTTATGTCTCTTCCACGATGTTATTTCTCTCTCCAACAATATAGGTTACAATTAGATTAGCATGACCAATTATGCAAATTAGGCGATGATGTCATTTAGCGACTTCAAGCGACTTTTAGGACAACCAATAGCGATTTTCCTTACTGAGGAGTTGGCAACACTGGTGCAGGTGTGCCGCAGCGGTCAGTTGAAGAATCCGCGAGTTTCTCTGTGAATTTCCCATTACGTCGTTGCGCACTCGGAGCTTGTTCAGGGTTTTTGTCGGTGTAAAAAGAAGTTTTCTTCCCACGCACAACGGAGGCTAATGTTTTGGTCACTTTTTATGGAATCAAACTCAAAGTAAGGTCAGTACTTCCACGCTTTAAATGCTGCACGCTCATACTCTCTCCTGCACTCGATATATGATCCATTGTTAATCTGCACACAGCTGTTGTCACTAACGTCGCACTCGCTTACGTCACTGTCATGAGACATTCTTGCAAAAGAATCACGGTTTTAGTAATGCAGTAACGCAGCGTTCCTACAGGAAAAGTAACGCTAATCTAATTACCGTTTTAGCAATAGTAATCCCTTACTTTACTCGTTACTTGAAAAAAGTAATCAGATTACAGTAATGCGTTACAAGTAACGCATTAGTAACGCGTTACTTGTAATGCGTTACAAGTAACGCATTACTGCCCATCTCTGCCTGTTAGCATAAACAGGGTTAAGCAGTACGCTAAATCTCAACAGTAAGTCACATAATCAAAGGAGAGTAAAGTACCAAAAACCTGCACAGGAAAGAAATACACCAAGAGCAAATCGTTTGTGTAACTCACACATTCACAAATGTCTCATCACTACTTAACTCATGTGACTAGGGGACCCTAACCTTGCAGGTCATAGCAGTTCATCAACTGGCACATAAATCCAGTGGCATGTTTTTAAAAAGTCCGTTTGTCTTTTGGGGTGTAAACGGCATCAGAATTTACCTCAACGAGACATAAGTGAGTTTGTTTTTTTTGTTTTCAGTTTGCATTCGGGTCATACTCTCGTAACAGAGGAGGACACACTTGCATTCAACCAATATGGTTGTGTAGACTGTGTACCAGTTGATATTCACAGCATGAAATCACACTTCGGTGCTCCTGACTTCACCAGAAGATGGGCTGAGTCTGGAAATAGCAAAGATACATTTAATGATAGTGAAACAGAGGTATAGTTAGTATTCATGAAGGGACACGCCACTCCAGCGCCCGTTCTGCTACACAGGGACATGGCTGGCCAAACACAGCAGCTTGAGGTAAATGCACAGAGGTAGTTTATAATGTTTGGGAGCTATAAACATTCTGCCCTTGGCTCTTCCCTAGCAGACGGACCATGGAGAATTTTACTACTGCCATAAAGCATGTTCATCTTCTGCCTCTCCTCTAGCTTCCCCTCAGTTATAACACACACAGAAGCAGGCACGTACACAAACACAATCACACAATCCCATCCATGTCATATTTCACAAACACCTTGTGCATTAAAATGAAGAAAGAGACCAGGAATATCTTCTGTAAACAGACTGGTCCATGGTACGCCTCACTGATGTGACGCTTACCAAAAAAACTAAAAGTGGGTTTACTTTCCGACTGTTTTCAGTTTGAAATCTGAATTTCAGTTTTATTGTGTGAATGAGGGGGAAGAGGGAAACAGTGGTGCCGTGAGAATTAAATGATACTTTTCCTTATAAAATGTCCTCTATATTTCATATGAGACAGTCAAGACAAAAACAATCTGGCTGAAGTAAGAAAACACATACAAATATACTTTTCCTGGGTAGTGAAATCACTGAGCAATCCCACTCATAACCCAGGCTGGAAAAACTAAGTGAACCTTTGTGCTACTGACTTCTCTAAAAGCTCCTTGGCGTCAGGTGTTCCAATTAAGGAGATGGGATTTATAGTGTGAACAGGAGATGCACAAAGCTGGGAAAGGCCACAACAGCATTTCTAAAGACCTGTATTTCCATCAGTCCACAAAAAAACAAACTGCGCAAATAGAGAAGATTTAGGGCTTTTGCTACTCCCTTTGGAACAAGCAAGCCAGAAAAAAGGGGGAAAATAATCCAAGAATAACAGCAAAAACACCTGCAGAAAATGTGTTAGTTTTTTATTTTTTAGCTTTTTTCATGTGTCCACAAAAAGAAAAATCAAATAAGAAAGGTGTTAATGGAAGGACTCAACGGAGGAAATCACTGCTCTCCAAAAAACATTGCAGCACGTTTCAAGTGTGCAAGACCACCTGGATGTTCTAACACTTCTGAAACATTTTTCATTGGGCAGATAAGACAAAAATCTACTTTTGGGGGGAAAGCAGGCAAAAAGGCAGAGTACACCAAAACTAACATTTTGCTTCAACACTGAAGCTCAGTGGAGGCAGCATCAGGGTTTCGGGGTACTTTTCTTCCTTTTCATGGCATTTAGCAAACCACATTTTCTGCACAAAAGAGACTCTTATAATTGTTCCAGATAGCTCCATCCCAAGTATCAAACACTGTCTTGGGTTTCTGGACTCCTCTACTACAGCGGTCCCCAACCTTTTTTGCACCACGGCCCGGTTTAATTTCAGACAATATTTTCACGGACCGGCCTTTAAGGTGTTAATGTGTTAATACGACCAAGACAAAAACTGTGGTATTTTGTAAATATAATAATAAAGGCAAATTCACAGTGTAATTGTGTAACTTTATTAGCAGCGTCCTCCTGAAATGCACTAACAACATTGAGAGTAACGTCCTCCTCTCTGCCCCTTAATTCTCTCTGGTCGCTATGGTAGTGTGTAAATATTTCTTTCAAAATAAGACACGCAACAACAACGCGATAAATTTCACACCAGAGCCTCAACCCTCACGGCCAGGTATGAAACGATTCACGGACCATTCCAGTCTGTGGCCTGGGGGTTGGGAACCGCTGCTCTACTAAACCTAGCTTGCATGACCTCTGTCATGTCACGAAGCTGATGTGATCTTAGTTGTTTCCTCTGAAAGAATTGCTAATCTTAGATTAATATATTTTTAACGAGAAATTGGTGCAAATTGATCATGCTTTTATCTTTTTTCATTTGGACTATTGCGCCTCCCAATTTAAATATCCTAACAGAGGTGGGACCAAGTCATTGTTTTGCAAGTCTCAAGTAAGTCTCAAGTCTTTATCCTCAAGTCTCAAGTCAAGTCTCAAGTAATGTCAGGCAAGTCAGAGTCGAGTCTCAAGTCACTGGTGTAAAAGTCCGAGTAAAGTCACAAGTCTGAAACTTTGAATTTCAAGTCCTTTCAAGTCTTTAAAAAAAAAAACGTAAAAAGAATGTTGCAGTTATGCTAAATGTAAATATTAGACCATGTAATTTTAAAATCTGTGTTTTTCTCAACACATGACGAAATAGTGAAGTTAGAAAATATACACAAATTGTGAAATTGCACCTCTATAAAATGCAGCTCAATTAAACTTAGCTCCAATAATAATTTTCACCGACAGTTCTGAGATAAGCTGCATGTTATTCTTGGATGCGGTTGTAGGACCGGCTTTAAAATCGCATGACAAAAATATCATACACATTAAAAAAAACTGTATCACCAACGTAGCCTGGACAAGATTTGCTTAGATGAAGTCGTGATCTCATCAAGAGAGAAGCACCACCTACCGTTCTTTATGCAACTTCAACTGTCGGAGAAAGTTGGAAGTTGTTCCATCTCTGTCTGTGATTCTCTTCTTGCATGTTTTGCATATTGCATTTCAGTTTTTTGTTGACTACTTCATAGTTTATGTACCTGAAAAAAATAACTCCTTGCAGCATTTTTGAGCGTTTTTTTTTTTTTTTTTAATCTGGTTAATTTGATTGACTGTGCTACAGCTCACGCACACATACGTACGGAGTGTGGTTTGAATAAATGAATCAATGAATTGAATTAATGGTGCACACTTTCTATATAATATGCATGTTAAATTTTATATTTGGGGTGAAATATCAAGTCTTTTCAAGTAAACCGGTTCAAGTCCAATTCAAGTCCCAGGTCATTGGTGTAAAAGTCCAAGTCAAGTCACAAGTCTTAGAACATTTTTTCAAGTCAAGTCTAAAGTCATAAAATTAATGACTCGAGTCTGACTCGAGTCCAAGTCATGTGACTCGAGTCCACACCTCTGTATCCTAACACAAGATCAGCAAAGTCACTTGCAGGCTGGCCTTTTAACTAATTCCAGGAAGAGATCTCATGCCTCTCCAGTTTTAAACTCTCTTCACCGGTTCTCTGTCAGTTTTAAAATTCTTGTTTTAAAAAGCTGTGAACGGTAAAGCACCCAAGTATCCCTCAGAGCCTTCATTGATCTACTCTTCTAACCGGTCCCTTTGGTCTTCAGAGCAGAGATTACTTCGGGTGCCTCGCACTCATTTTAAAATCGCAGGGTTAGTCCTCTTGGGATAGTGGCTCCAAAAACTTTGGATTGAGTTACCTTCATTCCTTTATTTTTTTTTAACAAAGGAATGTCTCTACCTATTGAAAACGGCTAAAGAATTTCATGTTTAGACAAACATTTAGGTAATCATGGCTGACCTTGCATTTTCATGAGGCTGTTTTTGGTTGTGTTGTATTATTTCTTTTTCATGGTGCCTTTACTGTGTGTACTTTCTGTTTCCGTGAAAGGTGCATTATAAATACATTTTACTTACCTGACTTACTTGCTTAATTATTCAATGTACAGACTTTATATGTATTTTTTTATTATTTACTTACCTTAGTTTGGTTTTCTTTTTCTAAATGAATTTGGTGTGGCAGTGTGAATAGTTTGTTATGTTTGATGCAGTTTGTGCGCACACGGGCATGAATGCAGTCATCACTGGTGCACTGAAACACTGAAGAACCTGAGCTCCATAAATGCTGCAACTCACTCATGGTGATCGTTAAAACTTACACGGAGTCTTCTGAGATTAGCCAGTGAAACACAGCTGCACCGTTTATTTCAGGACATTGTCTAGTACATGTGTAATATCTATTAGCTTCTCTGTTTTTTGGCTCTTTAATTTTTCATCTTTGATCACATTAGGTAACAGACAGCACTGGGGCAACAGATGGAAAAAGTCTCTACCCCCCCTCCACATGACATGCTGCTTGATAATCGACACCTACATGTGAGGTGCAGCGGTAACTATGGTGATTATGTACTTATGAAATCACTTGCTAAAATCTTCCTCCAGCTATAATACTGCAATAATGATCCAGTTGCAGTTTTGCACCAGAAAATGGGGCTTCTACAAAATAGAGGACATTATTTTTACTCATTCCAGAAACTCTGCTTTTTTTGTAAATCGCCTTGGTGATTTGTTCTTAAGAAGATGGATTTCTTATAGTTAATTCACTATACTAAAGACTCTTTTGCCTGTAGGCTGAATGTACATAGTGGAAGTCAGTTTGAAGCTCGACGTGAAAATGAAAGTAGAATTCATTAAAGTTTTTATGTTTACAGCTATAATGCCAGCCTTAATTAGGTTACTATTTTTAGCAGAATGTTTCTCAAAGGTAATTTAAAACCTGTGGGAACCAGAAAGACACTGTGATGAATCTATTTTATTTGCTACTCCTCAGGCTCTCTGAGGCCTGGTTCTGCTTACCTCACAACCAGCAGTTCTTTATTGAACTTCTCTGAGGGTCTATATAACTTTGATTGAAAATAACGCAAATTACACTCTCGCCTTGTTTCAGCTTCCTCTCAGTACAAAGTTTTTAAAAGAAACTGTCCAACTGCAGTCACAGGTCACATCGACTTGTCTTCACGTCATTATCACAGGATGTCTAAACTGCTGGGTTTGAGTCGACTGTAAGGACAGAAAACTAGTAATCAACTGAAGATTTTGTATTTATACAAAGTCCTGTCAAAGCCAGAGCTACAATGGATGACAGACTTTTTCAGATCCTTCAGAGGATATTCATCTGGGAAGTGATTGTATACAGTCTATCAGATCTATTTTAATCGGTTTGGGTGTCTACATAAGATACATAACATCTTGTGTTATGCATATAGTGAAAGATTAAAAAAGATATTGCTTCAAGGCCATTAATACCATTTAATTTCATAACTACATAAACTGTGCAGTATTGTAGCTCTGAGAGCCTCCAAACAATTTGACCTTTAATTCAGTCCAGTGGCTGAACTCCTCGTGAGCGTACACAATGTCGGAAAAGGACTACTAGCTATTTATTCAATATTTTATAAGAAAAAGAGTCTCCAGAAATGGCTGTTGCTTTGTGAAGCTGAGCTTCCTCCTCATGTCTACCATGAATGTCTGTTCATGGCAGTCGCAGCCATCCCTGGAGCCATACCACTAGCATGGCTTGATGCTTCACTTGCTGAGAGACAGGCAGTGATTATCGAGAGACTGTGAAGAGCAACATAGTATTTTTTTTTTCTTTTTTGACATCTTTGGTTAAGAAGAGAGCTGCTAGTTCTTTTAAAGCTGCTTTCAGTGCTGTTTGCATTCAAATTCAGGGGGTCTATATTTTTCAGTTCAAACGCACCCTGTGAAATTTCAGCCCAAAACATCAAACATTTTTCCAAAACCAAAAGCAGCAAAGAGCCTCGGTGGTAAAATAGTTTTCAATGTCATCTGTGTAACTAAAATATATGTAATAGTTGTGGCCAGGGGACACACAGAACAAAAACAGTCCCAGAAGATGAAACATTTCTTAAGGAAAGCGTTAAATGCAGGACAGATGTTAAATGAGAATCTAGGGCAATAAACAAATCATTAAATTCCCTGGAAGGTGTCATTTCAGCATAGAGCTTATTCTAAACTAAGACTTAAATCAATCAAACAGAGTGAACATATGGCATGTAAGTTGGTCTTTGTAGTCATTTGGATATGAATGACTGATTAAGAATTGGTCTAACAGCTTTTTTACCTATGGCTCCCATTGGTTCACAATCTCATGTTGCTGCATTGACTAAAGGCGGGTCTTTCTCTGTGGAGCTTGCACGCCCTCCCAGTGCTTCTGGGTACTTTGGCTTTCGCCCACAGTCCAGTGACACCCACATGTGGTAGGTTAACTGGTGATTTTAAATTGGCCATAGATCTGAATGTTTCATTAGCCCCTCAATTTATGACAGCTGGGGGGGTTAGCACTGGGGTTAGGCTCCAGTGCTGGATAAAGCTGGATAAGAGGGAGAAGATGGATGGATGATTTAATAGCAAACCTAACTAAGTGGTTCTGGTGTCTAAACCTAATCAAACAATGAGCAAAAACAAAATAAAACAACAAGTGGACAAAAACAGAAACCCAAATAAAGGCCTACCAAGTGACCCCGAAGAAAATACAGTTGGAAACTTTATCTTATACACACCAGAAAGAAGTGTTTTAATTAACTAATTCAACTAACTTTATGCTCTAAAATGTCAACAAATACATTATAAAGACACAACTCCACTCTCACCCCACAGTGTAACCTGGATCCATGGTACCATCATGCTTGCAGTGAGTGATTTAAAATAATAATAATAATGATAATAACAGATGAGATACAGATGAGATCTAATGAGATCAGCAGCAGATGTTCATAGTTTGAGAGTTAATAATTATGTGACAGTGTCCTGGCTGTGTAATGTGTGTGCAGCATGTTGATCTAACTTGTGATCAATGCCATGAATGACGGTCAGGTTTGGGTTGATCTTGTCACTGTTCCTCTCAATCAGTCCCTCACAGCAGCTGCACCATCAGTTGCAAAGCCAACAAGCCATGCATGTAACATTTCTCCTGCCCCCTATAACTGCAGGATGTCACAGGGACGAGCCACGGTGCATAGCCGGAATTTAACAAGTTGAAAGAAGCTGCACATCTCATCTGTTTAGGGAATTTTGGATGTCTGTGATTAAGCAAGAGGTTGACAGTCTGTGGACAGTTTTTGGTCCAACAAGCAACAGAGTTGTAGCTATCAAGCAGAGAGGATAGTAGGATATCATTTTTTAACTAGCTGTCAAGTTATTCTTTTAAGGTTCTGAATTTATAACTCTGCTGTAACATTCAGATGAGCCACAAACTCAAGCTTCTCCACAGCAGATCAGACCATTTCAGTGCCAGCTCAAAGCAGCTGATACCTTTCTACCCAATCGACAGGCAGATTTTATATAGGGCATGGTGTTGTAGCTGCTTTACCCTGCCCAAAGTGACAGTATATCTGCAAGCAACTTAGCAACCCTCCTCCAACCACATCTCGTTTTAATTTAGAGTCTGACTGAATCTGTGTCATTTATCATGTAACTGACGCCTGCCCTCTTCTGTGCTGAGCTTTTGCTGCTGGTCTCTGCATGCGAAAGGCCAGGGTGGTCCTAGAACATAGCCATAAATAAATATACAAATAACAGTTTTCTGTTGAGTGAATGAAATACCACAGGTCCTCTTTGCATTATCTACTGCAGCCTAAAAGAAAATAACATTATGTGTAATTGGATGCCTTCAGTCAAAGGTCTTAAATCACAGAACAGTGTCACTTATTTTGTGTCGAAAACTGCTGGCTAACTTTCATATAAATGACTGGCTTGTCCTTGCCAAACTAAGACGAAGCATTTTTGAACTTTTTTTTTTTAAGATCACAACTTCATCTAACATTACAACCTTGATGTTGCTGACCCTATCACACATTCATGTCCCGTTGAAAAGGCACTCTGTGGCTGGTGGCCATTAGGCTCCCTGTTTGTAGCTGCTTCTGAAGCTTGAACTGCTGCTTTGTAGAGACAGCCCGCTCTTTGAAGCCCTCTTACTCTGCCACTGTTTTGTCCATGATGGTGAGCTCGCTGTGAGGCCAGCAGAGCGAGACTCAAGGAGAAAGGTTCATTCCAGTTCAACTGGCTGGCCGGAATTAAATTTAGTGCCTTTATAGTTTTGCAAAAGTTGCTGATGTGCACTCTACAAGGAATAGTTTCAGTTGTAAAGAGTTGTTTTTGAAAAACTTTAAAATATCAAAGCCTGAACTTTTTACAGTCCAATTTTCTCACAGCAAGCTGTTTTCAATTGAAATGGCCCTTTTTTTAGTTCATGTTCAAATTCAGTTTTAATGCCAAATTCACAACTGTAGCAAATAAGAATGAGTGAGGGTGTTTTTTTTATTATTAGGAAAAAATAAATAAATAAAAAAGAGAGAGATACGAAAGCTGTTATGATTAGACGTGTGGCATTTAGCATGTGTGGGAAGGCTCGCAGTATTTTGGCTGTAAGAAGCATCGGCTCATCAGTTGGAAAGCTGTAGCAAGCAGCAGGTGTGTGCCTGTTGCTAGGCAGCATCAGAACATTTCAAAAGCACTGCTGAAAAGATGGCCCGAATACCATTTCAACATAAAACTGGAAGAATGATCACTTTTCTGCAACATTTTAAATGAGCCAAGCAATGCAAAGCAGTTTTAACAGGACAACTGGGGATCAGGTGGTGGGGTGGCTGCAGACCAATAATTGTGGGGTATTTGAGGGAAGAGTAGCAGTTATGACCTGCAGCATGATAATAAAAAGGTTTAACCTTTTTTTACAACACCAACTCAGTCCCAGCAGAGGATTTTTCCATTTATGAAAAAACATGTAATAAGCTGAAGAAGTTCTGTGTAGTTTATTTGAAAATTAAAACATCTTTAACACAGTTAAATTCTGTGTAGATTTGTCAGCTTTGACTTCACACTGAAGCCGTTCCACATTTCACTTTGATGAGAAAAAAGCTTTGGTTGGCTGAGCTGTTTATTATCATTATCATCAACAATTCAACAAGGTCTGTGACTTGAAAAATATTACTGCATGGACTAGAAAGACAAAAGAATACTCGTGCAGAGCGCATGCTTTTTCCTTTCCTTGCAACAAACAGCCCCAGTTTTAAGTTAGCATAAAAGACCGGGCATGTTTTGTGTTCCTGGTAAACTAAAGTAAACTCACATCTGCTGGTCTGGTTTTGGAGCGTTCATATGTTTTTTTAATCCAGCATCCACTTCAAACCCATCAGAGAGACACAGGCAAATACAAAATAGAGACCGCTCTCATGTAAGAACAAAAAACAGTTTTTAACTGTAGCAATAGAGTTGGAAAAAATAGCTTTCAGGGACTTTTAAAAACTAAATAGAAAGTGTGTGCATCTTGTCTGCAGAAATATTGACTTTTTTTGCCTTTAGTCCATCAGGTAGTTGCGATATTTGTGTTTGCTGAAAAGCTGTACAACCTGCAGCTGAAGGTTTTAAAAGCATATACACTGACTTGAGTGTATTTTGAAAATAATCAGTCATTATGATAGCAAGAATTGCTCAAATCTTGTCACTAGGGTGCTAAATTAAGACCGCAGGCTAGGAATAACTATAACTATCTTTTATATGATCAAGGCAATGAATGGGTACATTCAGGAAATAATAAAAAGAAATATATGTACTTAACAGGCATTGGCACTCAGCCTCCCAGTGAATTGCTGGTTGCTCAGTCTGCACTCAAGGGCATAACAGTTTGATTGACATCTCTGAGCAAGCCAGAGAAGTTGCTCTGGGGCCTCGTTTCCAAGATAAAATGGAGCCTATGCACAGTGTTGTGTTAGTTCAGCAGTACAACAGATTAGCATTTTATCTCTTTTCAGACTAGTCACAGTGATCTTACAATATGTAGAGTGATGAACATGTAAGATTTTCTTTAAGGATCAACTCCAGAGGTAATCATTTTCCGATGTGCAGGGGAAAGTGGAGTCTAATACACAACCTAGTCATATACTCACTCACCACTAACAATGTCTGCTTCAGACCTTCATAAATATATATATATTTGTATACACACACGCACATGTCTGAAGGAAAAAAGAGACATTGTGATGCTTAAGGAAGTCAATTTAAGGTGTTTGATGTATTTAAAGGATAACAAGTAGCTTTTAGTGGGATTTTACAGCTCTGGAAAATACATCCAGTGGTTGATACATAGGTATTAACATTGAATTCCAGCTGTAAAGGTTTTTACATTTAAAGTGCATGCTGCTTGCATCAACATCATCATCATTTATTCATACTTTGCTGGGGAAATGAGAAATAGGTATAGTGAAATGTGGAAGCATAAATAGAAATACGGGATAAAGGGCAACATTTGTTCTTCAACACAGCCTGAACTCTCTTAGGCAAGCTTTCTTATCATTTATTCTTCAAGAATAGTTCTCCAGGCTTCATTGAAAGCTCTTCTTTGGATGTTGGCTGCCTTTTGTTCTCTTTTGTGTTCAGATGAACCCACACTGCTTCAATAATGTTGAGGTCTGCATTGTGGGGAGGCCAATCCATGACTCCATTGTGTGTTTAGGATCATGTTGTTGCTTAGCTCAGATGCTTTAATGATGGTATTACATGATGGCTCACACTTTGATGGGACTTTACTATTTTTGGAACTCCATCAATTTTAATAAGATCCTCAACACCACCTGAAATGCAGTCCGAAGCCATGACAGCACATCCATTGTGTTTTACACATGGTTGTAACTCTTTTCTGACTTCTCCCTTATATATGGACAACAACTTGAATTTGAGAGTGTCTGAGTCCCAAATACCTGAATGTAAGCTTGAAGGCATTTATAACTCTTAACTGGTTTGATGTGCAGGTACTCAACACAAAGAGCTTTTGAGAAAAATTCGAAGGAACTTAAGCATCGGCAGCCCGTAATAATAAAATGACAGTTCTTTGTGTTCATGTGGATCCAGACCCTCCTCTGTATGATATTGTCCTGCTGATCTTCTCAGAGGCGGGTTTTTTTCAGCATTCATTGGCATGTTTTCCTCCTTATTACCTGTTGGCACCAATCTTTTCCTTTGGTTTCGTATTAAGAGCAACGTGGCACTACCTAAGCTCTATCTGCCTCTTAAGTCTGATGTCATTAGTCATTTCCGGGTCCAAAGTCCTCTTTGATTACCAAACTCAAACAAACACTGTGGTATCACTGAGAGTTAAAAACTACCCAGCTCCAATAAAATGATCAGTGTCGCTCTTCTCCCAGCTGTTACAATAACGTTTAACATCCAGGCATCCATGAAAAACGAGGATTTACAAAGTTTTATGTAACTTAGAAGGAGGTTAGCTCATAATTTCCATCTAAAGATGATATATACCACATACCATGTTCTGAACTTGTGTTAGCAGAATTGTGCTACGACTTCTGCTAACACATCACACATAAATGAAAACAGAAAAGTAAACAGCAGTAACGTTTGTAGGGTTACTGAAGTTGAACTAGCCACCACGTAGGCTAGCTACAGTAAATCTGGTACCAACTAAAGACAAGAGCGATGATTAGTCAACTAATCGTGCAAATCCCTACAACAACGCTATTGTTGGAATAATATAAACACTTTTAGGATGATTTTACTTTTTTACCCATCAAAAGTTCATATGAGGGTCCCTGATTGACAGAGACAAATGCAATCACATGGCAGATGCTGAAAACAAACCAAACATCAGTCAGTCACCTTTGATGATTATCCACGAGGTCAGCCATTAATATGCTGCAGTGTAATTTGGATGACTCGCTATGAAAAGTTCCTGATTCTCAGCTTCATGCACTGACTGAAATCTTAGTTAGCTTCAGAGTGATTCTTCTTTAGTTTTCAGATATATGGTGTCTGGTAAACTGTGAGCCCATGGGCTGTAGTTACATCATAAGGTTTTAAAACCTGAGCCTAAAAATGTGCTGCACATGAATAGCGCTGATAAAAAGCCAAAGAGGCCTACAGTGATCACAGATTATTTTTAGGGGTTGGTTTATGTTAAATAAAACAGGTTGCAAAGCGTTCCAACATGTTAAAAATACAACATCCTTAATGAACGGAGTAGAAGCTTCACTTAGCAAGCGGAGATGTAATCGCTTTTGGGGTCAGACTCAATTTCATTTTTCTGCTCCAAAGACTGCCAAGAGTTTTTACACACCACACTGCGTATAGTGTGTGTACACTGTACATTAACTGTATACAACTTTTTCTTTACCTGCCTTGTTATCAGTATTACTTTGCTAGGACAGCAAAACCCAAATCTAATAAAGACAAGACAAAAACAAGGCCAACAAGTGACGTTTAACAGCCAATTATTCTGATGCCCCACGATTACAGTTATATAATGTGCATAATAACATTCATTAACATCAGAATATCATCACATGGAATCAGTATGGACACACTGAAATACCAACACTGACACACACACAAAACACCCCCACACACAGACGCGCACACACAAGCTTGCCACAATACACAAAACAGCAGATGACTATCAATGCCACATCCCACAATCCTTTTCTTCCTGCTGTGGTCCTCCTCTCTCCAACACATACCGCTCAACTTGAAGGAATATTGCTTTTCTGATATCTCACAAAGTGTGACCTTACTTACAAACCCCTGCCCTCACCCACTCCAAACCAGAAATGAAACACACATACGGACACACGCACACACACATACCGCCTCCCTCTCTCTCTCTCTCTCTCACACACACACACACAGATGAATACAGATATCTCCCTGTCACATGAGATATACTGTTCGTCCTCAGTGGGCTTTGAGTCTAAATCACAAAATCCATTATTTGTTTCATTTTGTCATCGGTCATAAAGGGCCAAATCAGAGATCAATGCCTCACAGCGAGTGAATAAATAATGGGAGCAATGAAAATTGGCAGATGGGTATGATCGTGATTATGTAATATTGGGGCTCAAACGAAAAAGAACGAGTCGGAATAAAGCAGATGTTGCTCGCGCTGGATGGCCGTCACGTAGCACATTTTTACAAAAAAACGGAGAGCCAGAACCAGAAGTAGGTGCGCCCAAATTGTCGGCAATAACCATTCACCACTCAGAAACACGAGAACAAGTTCAGCGAGTGTGGGCTGAGGGCAGCTGCAGAGGTGGTTGATCATTTTTATGTGAGTTCGTCACTACGAGCGACCTCTGTATAGTCATTTCAACAATTGTTATTATAAAATATGCATCAGTGCAGCTTTAAAGAAATGTTCCTTTAACAATTCTGGGCCTTTGTTGACCTATGAAAGTCCCTTCGGTAACAACTGAAGCAGAACAGTATTAAAACCGTGCTGTTTAAACATGTTTCTGGCTCCTACTTGTTTGAAGACTTCTTTTTTTTTGCTTTTTTTTTTTTACCCCTGTATTATTCATTATTCGATAAAGTGTACCTCACCACTTGTCATAGCTCACCTGCACTGCCTATTTATTTTACGATGTCAGCCGGGAGTCAATTTTCATGAAGCCTATCTTCAACTATTTTATACAAATGATTAAAAAGGGGAGGGGAAAAAGAGAGGTTCTGCATGATGCGCAGCAGACGCTGATAAACATGATCAGTTAGTGAAAGGACATTGAGTGTATCTTAAGACAGACCGAGGTTTATGTTCAGTCCCATTACACTAAGCTCACCATTCGTGAGCTGACCTTCAGTTCTTCTGCCATGAGTGGGAAATCCAGAGTAAAAGTGACATCTAGCTGGCATTCACTGACAGCAGATAAGGAGGCCTGGCTGTGTGCATGAGAAAGAGATATTAAACCCTAAGAAGGCAAAGTGCGACTGACAGCTCCTCCGCTTCTTTTGTTTCCTGTTCTTCTTCATAGCTCAGCTTCTCCCTTGTTGTTTTTGCCTCACTCTGTCATCTGACAGTTAACTGCACGAGAGGAAGCATTTCACAAGAAGTGGGGGGGGGCGTGCGATTAAATTTCCTTCCTTTAACAGTCAAACTCGTGTTTTTCATGCAAAACATGACCATCAATAGCTTTGCATTAAAAGACATGAAATAAGAGGTGAAATTTCTTTTCATTATCAAGTATTATCAAATTATGTTAGTGCCTTTTTTGACGATGTCTTTCTCAGTGGAACTTCCTGCAGCCTGCTGCATAAAATCATATCTGAAAATTAAGTCTCGGTAATTGGAATTCAGCTGGCTTCCTGTTGATTTATGTGGTAACAGCTGGTCACAGACAGCAATGTAGTGGAGACTTAAATCCTTAAATCTTTTTAATTTCTTCATAACCCACCAAGTGTATTTGTGTTTTCTTAATTTATTGCCAAGATCAGTCAGCGTGAAAGTGTCACTTCTAAAACAAGCATTTTATCGAGCACTTCTTCGTAACGGGGACCTAAAGCCGCTGGAAAACCCAGATGAAAGTCTGCCTGCAGGCTGCAGGCGTTCTCGTCGCCTGTCATTAAAGCTGTTGTTGTTTTATTTAAAAAGATTCTTTGTCATAAAACAGTTCTTCTGTTTATGTGGCGCTGACACCTCTTCTTCCCTGTTTCTAAGATTTTTCAATCAGTGGCCCAAGGGGAATAAAAAGCAGTGAGTTTGTGTGGTAAAAACATGGGTCCTTATGCAGTATCATGACAGCTTTGCAAAGTGCAGTGCAGGTAAGGTCACCTTTAGACCAAGAAAATGTTTTTCCTTCAGTTACACTGAAAAAAATAGTACACGCTTTCCTATAAGCTCCCTCCAGACCTGTATTAAAACTAAAGATGCTATTTAAATCCTAATATAAGACCATATTTTTGAAGATGAGCTGCAGTGAGGATGTGTAATTTGAAGGAAAGCGACTTCTCAAAATTGCCATTAGGGGAAAATAGAAACTCAGAGAAGGTGAAGTGACTTTGAAACTGGACCTGCTCCCAAAATAAGAGCGAGGCTGAGTGTGTGTACAGGACAGATATAGCTACTTGGCTAAAAATATTAATCCAGTGCTGGAAGCCCTCTGGGAAATTACATGACTTGGTTATTGACAGTTTCTTCATCTCTGAAGGACAAAATGCCATCAAGGTGCCCTCGCTCTCTCTTGAGAACAACGTTGTGACATCAAGTTTGCATCCATGCAATGTGTTTATAAGACGGATGGCCGGAGGGCATATTCCTGAGGCAGGCCTTCTCTTCATGACCAGGAAACATTGATCACAATATTGCAATTACAGAAAGCAAATTCCTATGTTTTGTTTCTTTTGTTATTACAACAAAATCCATATATCTGCAGATTTTTATCCACTTTAGGGTTCAAGGCAGGCCTGGAGCCTATCACAGCTGTCATAGGGTGAGAGGCAGCGTATACCCTGTTCAGGTCGCCAGTCCATAAATACAACATTTGACTGAGAGTTTATTTGGACGGGATATTGTCTCACTTCAATTAAAAAAACTCACACCTGTTTTTTATGCCATTTTTATATCCACGTGTAGATTAGATTATTTTCCTTGTTATGTGCTGCATTGTCAGGTTATTTCTGCAGGCCTCTTGTCTCTCACAGCCACCTCTCTGCCCTCCCATTGTAAATAATACAAGCCTGTGAGGTACACTTTGTTATTGTGTCGGTTGGTTAGCTCAGCGGGGTAAGATGTGGTGATGGAGAGCCTCCATCTCGCACCCCTTAAGCTTTGTTTTTCTTTCTATCCCCACAAGTTTTTCCTTTTTTTTACCCGATCAAATGACAAGATTAAAAAAAAATCCAGACTCCCAAACTCCTGAAATGACTTCCAGCCAACATTCATGCTGAACATGAAACACACCATCAGATAATGTCACCGAAGTTGTTGCTACTTTCCTTTTGGAGTCATTTTTCAACCAACTATAGACATTAAAGTGGACATTAAATGTATGCATGCCAGAGTGAAGATTAATTACATAATAATAATAATACAGTAGATTTTTTTTCAGGGCAAAACATGTGATCATGAATGTAAACAAAGTATTCTGAAAGAAAGCATTGAGCTAAAGCTCTACGGTAGAGTCACATGACTAAGTATATTGTCTTAATGTAAGCATGTTATGTGTATATATTTTTTATTTGTACTTCTTTTAGAAGTACTGAGCTGCAGCATTATATGATGAGTTTCTTTAGTTGCTAAACTCAGTAGTGTCAAATAGTCCTGAAACTCTCTCTTATTTCTTCATAGTTTCCTTCCAAGGAGACAGATTTATAGGGGATTTTTTAAAAGTGTTTTGGAGCAATACTTCTTGAGGCTTTCTGAAGGTCTTTTAAATATTTTGTGTTCATACCTAAATACTAAGAGAAAGATCATATGTGTGTCCTCATTAGGATACAATTTGTGTTGTATGTGTGTCTGTAGCCTCAGGTTTGTATTGTTTCAGGTCAATTTAGAGAGAAACACAAAAGTAATGTAACAAGTATGGTAACCAATTCCTTTCATCAATTAAGTAAAGTACTGCATTACTTTTAAGAAAAGCGTTGTGTAACATGTTTAATAATTGCTATTTTTTGAGTAATTACCCCAAAACTGGTCACAACAAAGAAGAAAAATTAATGTCAAAGTGGATCCAATGAGAATCAATAAGGAATTGAATCGATAATTGATTTTGATAATGTCTGTGAAGGTTCTCAGTCATCCAGGTCATCGTAGTCTAAGGAGCTTGGAAAGAAAAGTGTCTGGACTTCTTTAAGTTGCTTGAAGACGTTTCACCTCTCATCAGAGAAGCTTCTTCAGTTCTAGGGTCAAATGGTGGGGAGTCCCAGATTTAAACCCTGTGGGAGCTCCCTATCGATCCTCTACCTGATCACATGAGCCAAGGTGTGAAAATGTAGGTCACAATCAGCCAAGGTGTCGGGTGAGCTCATTGTGAAACTTAGCCCCACCCTGTCATGTGATTTCCTGAGGTCAGATGGCCCAGGATGTGAGTGGGTGTTAAGGCGTCTGGGAAGGCATCTCAAAAAAGGGAAGGGTCAAAATCAAAACACAAGAAGTGGAATCCTTCACTGCGCACATCAACGCCGTGGATAAAAACATCAAGTTCACCAGGGAAGACACAAAGGATAACTCTCTGTCTTTCCTGGACTGCACTGTGCACATTGAAGAGAATGGAAACCTCAACATTGAAGTTTACCGGAAGCCCACACACACGGACCAGTACCTCCTCTTTGACTCCCATCACCCTCTGGAACACAAACTTGGTGTAATTAGGACCCTACACCACCGAGCAGAACATGTTCCCTCTAAGCCTGAAGGGAAAAAGAAGGAACACACACATGTAAACAAAGCTCTTAAAGTTATCCTAGTTGGGCTTTTATCAAGTCAGCAAAGATGCACAGAAAAGAAGATCAGACACCAGCGAGGGAGGATAAGAAAGACAGACGCAACAACATTGTCATCCCCTATGTAGCCAGTGTATCAGAGAAACTCAGGAGAGTTTTCTCCAAGCATGACATCCCAGTGTACTTCAGACCCAGCAACACACTCAGACAAAAACTGGTTCACCCGAAAGACAAAACTCCAAAACACAGACTTAACAACGTGGTGTATGCTGTACAGTGCAGCGAGGAATGCTCAGACCTCTACATTGGAGAGACCAAACAGCCACTTCACAAACACATGGCACAACACAGAAGAGCCACCTCCACAGGACAAGACTCAGCAGTCCATCTGCATCTAAAGGACAAAGGTCACTCTTTTGAGGATGCCAATGTTCACATTTTGGACAGAGAAGTCAGATGGTTTGAAAGAGGAGTGAAAGAAGCCAATTACGTCCACTGTGAGCGACCATCTTTGAACAGAGGCGGTGGTTTACGGCACCAACTGTCTGTCATCTATAATCCAGCTTTGAGATCCCTCCCCAGATGCCTTAACGCCCACTCACATCCTGAGCCATCTGGATCATTAGGGGGTCCTTTTGTCCCTCTTGAGGGGGACACTCCCACAGGGTTTAAATCTGGGACTCTCCACCATTTGACCCTAGAACTGAAGAAGCTTCTCTGATGAGAGGTGAAACGTCTTCAAGCAACTTAAAGAAGTCCAGACGCTTTTCTTTCCAAGCTCCTTAGATATTGATAATGGAATGACTTAAACCTTGTCAGAAATAGTCTCAGTGCCAAAGGCCATTATTAAGGAGGAGAAACAGGGGGGAAAAGGTTGAGGTATGACACATTAAACAAAAACGTGACTGAAAAATTAGTGACAGCAGGTCTTATGGAGAGACAAATTTGAAATTATTGGTTCAAATATGATGAGAGAGATACTATCAAAGATTTTGAGAAAATTCCAAAGCTTTTGAATTTTGAATGCAGAAAAGTGCTGCCAGATTTTGATCCACCATGCAATACCATCTGGGAAGTGTCTGATTGGCAAGGGCTTCATTTTTCAGTATGACAATGATCCCAATCACACTGCCAGTCCAGTGATTTACATTTATGTTTGCACATGTTTCAATAAAGCACTGCATCTATTTCCCATTTACATACATTGAAGGCTTTTTGGGGAAAAAAAACTTTGCAAAGTGACATTGTTTGTACTTGAGTAGTATGGTTTCTTTCCAATTTTTCCCAGCTTCAAAAGTGCAATCTGATAAAAATGAACATTTGCATTGCCATTTGAGATAGTCCACCACCAGAAAGAAAAAAGGTCTGAGGTGTAGTTTGAAGGCAGGCATATATTTGTGGCGATAGAAACATTTTCCCATTTAGCTTCCCTTCTGTGTGGGTGTGACTATGTGTGGATGCCCATGCACATGCATTTGTATGCATGTGCACTTCTGTGTGTGTGTCTGAAAATGATGATGACATCACTTGCATGCAATGTTTTACACACGCGCGCGTGCGCACACACAGAAACACACACCCCTATTTGGCCCGGCACAAAGGCATACACACTTCAAAGGCGTGTGGTTTGGATCAAACGCAGTGGGTGCAGGTAGGTGGTGAATGTACACAACTCTCTCCATGGCTCTGCTCCCTTCATCTATAGCTCTTTTCATGTCTGTGCTTGCAGGAGACACATTCACGCTACAACACTTGAATCCTAATGTGAATAAATGAGCTCAAATCAATTGAAACTGTAGTTCAAATAAATCAGATGTTGGAACCCGAGTGTAAAGCGATACTTGACCATGTGCCGTTAGTTATAAAAATCATTTGATTTCAAGGCTTGCGCTGGATAAAGTGTGCAAAAGCTCTGTGAACCTTCAGAACAGACTGCATTTCAAATTAGTCTCCTAAACGACCTCAACATTATTTATTCACTCTGGGCACCACAAATTAGCCTGGTTCACATCACAAGACACGATCTTTATCAGTGATTGTTAGAGAATTTTACTAATCCTGAAAATGTTGCTTCAAATCCCTAATGGGGAAAAGTTCTGTTAAATAAAACTAATGACACACACAACTTGTTTAGCAGGAGATGGAAACTCAGCCATGAATTTAACATGAAGCCAGAGCTGAGGCAAAGTGTTGAAGTGCTGTCTTAAGAAGGAGCATGAAGTGGCCACTTATAAACTCCCACTTAATTCTGCTGGGGAAAAAGTGCCTGTAGTAGTTCTGCTGCCCAATCACAAAGTCCTTCAACTTTATTCTTGAAGTCTGACTCGTGTACCTTTGGGACCTGAAGGTCGGAGGCAGCAGGGTTAGCGTTCCCTCTGCTTTCCTTCTCTTCTGTCCCCTCCTCCTCTCCCCCTCCTGTCTCATCACTTCACCCCTGGGACACAGGAAAGGTGAAAGAGGGTCGCGAAACTTAAACGCATGGCCAACTCTATGTCAGTGCATTCATATCAAAATCTATACTGAGTCTGAACTCTCGGTGCAGACAGATATCTACGAGCTGAGTGATGGACAAAAACGGCGATTATGTAAAAAGTGAAAATGACGCACTAACAAGTGACATTTAAATTTGATGACTCACCCAATGAAAACTGTTCTCTGCTCATCAAAACCAGAAGTTCTTTTTACATTAAAATATTCTTAGATGCGACTGTGACTCAGCACATTTGTCTCATTTGGTATGTGCGAAACTTTGATTATGCAAATTAGCCATTGGCCTACCCAATGTCTTCCTCTGCCCACTCATTCACAAGTTCCCCAACTACATGGTGTAAGACAGAGCGTTATAATCCACGCTCTCAAAGTGTGCATTTTGTTAAACAGGAAAAACAGTGCAGAAATCTGTAAATCAAGAGGTTCCAGAGCACAGAGCATTGCGTTATTCCAGGCAAGGTATTCAAACAGATCATCAGTTGTTGGGAATGTTGTTATTGCACACACAGTAATGAAAAAAGCTAACTCAAGTAACATCACCAGTTCACCTACCACTCTGTGTGTCTCTTTCATCATGACACACAGAGGCAAGAAACAGAGCAGCAGCAGACACTTTCACAGTGATGTGCAATGAAGCAGTGTAGTCTTTAGTGTAGAGCCTTCAAACTGGCTGCATTATTAAACAGATTGATAAATTAGACTACACCCTCCAAGTTAACCAAATTAACTGTTATTAACACCATTATTAACACCATGGCACTGGTTTAAAACCTGCCTGGGCTGAGGACAGTGCTGTATAAACCCATGGTTAAAATAGTGTGTAGTAACTTTTACAGAAAGACAATAAGGCAGGGTGAAAACAGTTGGATTGTTGGGGAAGCATCTGGCTATGCTGGGTAAAGCTAAGCCAAAGAAATGATTTCTCTGAAATGCTAATGTGAAGCCTACAGCTGTTCAACTTGCCCGTTTTATTAAACCAAACATGGCAAAGGCATTCCAAAGCATTCCTTGCTAATGTGCCAAAGGAGTTATTAAAAGTTTCTTGTATGACAGATAATGGCCAAGTTGGTTAGTAAGATCAAACGTATCTGTTATGATTATAAATTCCAAAAGACTGTTTAGTTGCTAAGTTAGATCTGTTTCCACGCAACATGCAGATGATAACTGAGCTCAGATCACTGAAAGCAGCTGAAACTTGTCTAGCCCACTATTATCCCCTTAGCTTCCGATCTAATTCAAGAGGTTTAGCCACACTATACATGTGTAAACAACCAGGAAAAGATGTTAGGCTCTCAGTTTGATAAGCTTAAGCTTTTGTTAATGGCACAAGGAAACAGCCATCAAAACACAGACGCTAGACATTTCATTGGATTCTGAGGCAAGCAGAAGGATGCTTTTAACTGCACCTGCAAAATGCAGTAATCTAAAGGAGTAAGCACACAGGTAATGAAAGCCACTTGTGAGAGAGAACACACTATAAGATGCCGAGAGGAATGGTTTCACTTTGGTTTTAATTAATATCTGTTTTTAGATTTCACTGGGCAAGCACTGCTTGCCTTGCTTGTCCTGTTGGAATGCCACTAGTTAAAATTACTAAGACCACAAAAGCTCAATATAAATGTGGGTAGATTTATAGTACAAGTAGTTCCTTTGGTTTGTTATATGTGAAACTTTGCCTGGCTGAATCTGTGTTTGTGAGACTGTCACTAGTACACTGCTGTTTCCAGGCAGACATGCTCACAATATGTCTTAAAACATATGGACACGCTAACAAGGTTAAAAACTTGATTTTCATGGGGATCTTTTATAACTCTGTTTGGCTCAGTGCAGATACTTCAAAATGCAATACTGTGTAAAAATCTTATTGTATTTCTGGATTTAATAGCATTTTTATGTTATTTTCATTGACTTTGCTTACTTTTATTACCTTTACCTTATTTGGAAATGAGATAGTTGAAAGTTAAGAAGTTCACACTCATATCTTCATAACTGAGTAACATTAATCACTATTAACCTGATAATATTCATAAAACCTCCATCCCATCCCTGCAGATTCCTCCAGATGCATCTCCTCATATTCTTTCTGTATCTCATTAAAGGCTTAATGGAATGTGATTGATAACAAAACTCTTTGTGATTAATTTAAAAAGAGCTCTGACAGAGATGGTTATGTTGTAGGAAGAGTGCAGAAATGTCACTGTGATGCCTTTAATGGGTTATTTTCAAATCACTTCTGTGATTTACAGGATTGCAAATAATTTAATATGCCAGGCCAGTAACGTTGTTGTAATAAGCCATCTAAAACAATTTATTGGATGTTCTCTCACAATAATTCATGAGGGTCATGCATGTTTTATGAACAATCAGTCAAACTCAAACACCAGCAGGCTGGATAATGAGAAACTATTGAGAGGAATCAGGCCTACTCAAGTTCAGAAATGGAAAGAAAAAGTACCATTCGCACTGTACTACCTTGAACGTGGCATTGTGGTTATTATGAAGGTGCATGTTTGCCTGCATGTCTTTGTGTGTCTGCACTCATGCCTGATGATCTGAATTAAAGTCCATTTCTTAAAAGCCATTCAGTGTACTCTGGCATTTTTTAACATTTGTCAGCTATTTCTCTCAAGACAGCTTCCCTTATACTGTAGGTGGAGAAGGTAGGCGTCACAATTGGCTCTATCACTGATTTCTGAATGGTAACAATACACAGTCTAAGCAGCTTTGTGAAGCTGTACTTCTGCACAGCGATGCTTTGAGTCTGCGAACAGTACAATTCCTATTAATGTGAATGTTGTAAGTGTGGCAGATATATGATCATTGTCAAACTGCAGAAATCTTCAGTGACAAATCACATGGCTACACAGCATATATATACACACACAGTCATGTGTGTGTGTGTGTGTGTGTGTGTGTGTGTGTGTGTGTGTGTGTGTGTGTGTGTGTGTGTGTGTGTGTGTGTCTTGCTTATTTTTCTGTAAACTCTATATCTGTTACATCCCATTTGTCATTCTCCTGTCTTGTACTTAATATGGGACATGGAGCACTAATCTTCCCCAGGGGACACGCAGTCACTTGCTCTATTACCTGCCCATTACTGGGCAAGTTTCCAGATATATGTGACCATGCTGTGGGTAGAGCTAATCCTGTAATGACACAGACAGTTAATTGATTGCAGTCTGATCTCTATCCAAGGCTCTCCTGCAAAATGGAAATGTGGGCTTGTGAGAAAAGAACTTAACCTTCTCTAGGTGAATTGATTTGAATCCATCCAGGCTCTGAAGCGGATAAGCAGCATTACTTCTATGACATTTTGTCACCAGAGCTGCACAGCCGTGCTGTCGTTTCATGTAAAGAACATGTATTAAAATGTAGAAATGTGCCAAAACACACAGTGTTGAATAACCAGACATATTCTTCAAGATTCCTGTGTTTTGCATTCATTACCAGTTCCATATGGCATTATACATGATGCAAGATCAAGCAACGCTCTACTTTAAAGCAATAAACCTTAGTCTTCATCAATTATGCACCAGTTTTACGTCAACAAATTTGGACCACTCAATAGAATCTCTGTTCTGCAAAGCCTGGTGAGTTCACCGTGCATTGATCACCTTTGACAGAGAAAACATCGTCTATCAAGCAAGAAAAAAAACTCCATTTGCAAAGGCACTGTTCAAAATTACAAATTTTAAGGCTAAATATTTGATAAGACCAGAAATAAAGATGTCAGAATAATTTGAGAGGCAGAGCCTACACCATCAACATTAGGCTGCATGGATCCAACAGGCATTAAATCAAAAACTAATGTGAGCAAAATTGATTTTAATGAAATTTTACACATTTATAAATTCATACAGAAACCCCCATCGGGGATCGGGCGCTTTCATATTGACTTGTGCAATGCCTCTAAATCAGGCCCTGTTACACTGACAGATTTGAAGTCTTGAAACAAAGAGGTCGTATCTGCTATAGGCTAGCAGCTTGCCCAGGCTATACCCACATCTCGGCCTGCAGCCGACCCCCATGACCATAAATTGGATGAGCAGTTAAGAAAATGGATGGATGGATGGATGGATGGATGGATGGATGGATGGATGGATGGATGGATGGAATTAGCTGTACTGTCTGTCTTATTGGCCACTTGCACTTGGAACTTCCTCCCACTGCCTTCTTGTCTTTTGTATGTCATTTGTCAGCACAATGGATCATCAGATAATGGCATACAGACTCTCAGACTACTCAAAGGCACTCGTGGTGTTGCTCTCAGCTGCACACCTCAAATGTGTAAAATTGCGAGGAGAAAAAAAAAAGCTTCTGGAACAGGTTCAGGACTTGGTCATCTCCACACAAAAAGCCAAGGCTTGTGTAGTAGCCATGCTTGTTGTATCGTTGAGGTCGAAATGTCCTCAGTCTCCCCTCAAAATTTCCCAGTGCAGAAAAGGGCTTTCAGAGTCCTGTTTGATGGCCTAGCAAGCATCTCTTATAAGGATACGGATGTCATCGAGTGATGGAGAACACACTGAACACGATGGCACGATGGAATACAGTTTTGACATAAACATCCTCTGTGTTCTGGTCTGAACCGCATTTTCTTTTGTGCTTAAAAGTGCATGCCGACTGAGCCGCTCAGTCCCAGCCTTGTAAAACACCAAAGCAATTTGAGGCATGACGTAAAATCCGGCATGCATTTATGCCTTAAATAGGTGTGACCTTTAAATACAGGAAAATGTGTTTCTACGTAAGGTCTTCCACAGTCTTTAAACAAGGCTCATTCCACTGAGTCATTTCAGAATAAAGCATATTTTATTTTACAAAAGTGGCTTAATAAATTTATGGCAAAATATCAGCAAGTGCTTCAGTAACTGTGGCTGGATCCATTTTTTCTTTTTCTTATTCTTTTTTTCTTTCCTACAAACGTTTTTATCACCCAGTAGATGTTCTCTGAGCTGTGTGCAGTGATTAATAATACCTCTGTGAAGGGTTACCTCAGGAATAACAGATAAGAGATGCTGGTTAGTTCCAGTGTAAACTGTGAGGGTTCAATTAACACTGAAACAAGTGTCCCTGTGTTGCTGTGCAGCATAGAACATGATTGACAGATGGATGTGCAGGAAAAAGGTTACAGGGGCTTTGGAGGCAGAGGTAGAATTATGGGACGGGAGGGGCCGATCAGGAGGTGGCGAACACAGATCACGCTCAAGATCGTACCGCGCCATCCATACCAATGGGTTCATACAAATCTCCAGTTCAGTTCAGTGCACACATGGATGCATCTGCAGGCGTAACACAATTCAACACAAGGAGATAATGTTTCTTTTTCCCGACTTCCTTTTCTCTGCAGATCAAATTTACAAATGCACAGAACTAGACATGCATAGGCACAAACAGGTGAGATCGTAGGTTAGAGGAACCCAGTGTGTCCCTGGTTACAGAGTAGCCGGGCTGGGTCATTGTCATCTGTGAACTGTGACTCACGCTGACATCGTCGGGATGGTCAGCTGTGATGGGGTGGCATGCTGCGACAGGCTTTAGGTGACTCGAAAGGAGAATAGCAGGGGATGTCAGTTTACAAGAAAAATAAAAGCGAGAAAAAGACAGACACGGACAGAGCACAGACAGGAAAATTTGCAGAAAGATGGGGAGGCTTTTTTTGCAAGGAAGGGTGAGCAAAACAGATGCAAGCGTTACATGAGAAAAAAGGCAGGAAGAAGGAGGAGGAGGAAGAGGAAAGGTTTGATATTGCCAGGGAAAAGCACAAAAAAGAGAAATTGTGGCAGAGCTACAGCAAAAGCGAGACAGACTAAGAGAGAGGGGGGGGAGGCGGGGGGGGGGGGGGGGGTAGAAGAACATATTTTTATTTGAATAAAAAGCCCAGTGTCAGGATGAGCTGAATAGTGAGCCACGGTCTTGTCATCATGTCCCTTTTTCTTCCCAGAACACCCTGTTTGATGTGTACAGAGTAATATGGCGAGCAGCGGGGAGCATCCAGAGCATCAAAGAGAATTTAAACCACACACTGGCCCATTACGGTGTGCTTGAATGTGTGTGCTGATGTCTATGTCTCTGTAACTTCATAATAGCGACTGACTGCAGTGCACATGCAGCATATCACAACGCTTGATTGTATCCCTTAGCTGTATTGTGACAATTACCGACCAGCAGGTGTTCTTAGCGTGATGTCTTAACTACCAATCAATACTAACCCCCCCGTCTGCTCCATCATTGAGTCTAACAGTGGAAGTAATAACAATGAACTCCTCTTGATGATCCATGACAGTGACAACCAGACCAGGGACAGCTTTGTTTTCTGAGAGGGGCTCCTTCGTGGTTACTGCCTTCACGCATCAGTAATAACACCCTGCTCTCTGGTGGAGGGAGGAGGTGTTGAACAGTGTGAGAAGAGAAGAGGAAGCAGAGAGTCACTTGTGTCTGGAGTGTGGTGATGGATGGTCCACGCTGTTTGGCTCAGAGCTCACATGAATAAACATATAAGGCTGCGTTTTGTTGCACAGCTTGGAGATGCAATGAGATGATATTAAAAAAAAAAGGGGGGGTAAGTGGAAAAAAAGGTGATTTGATTATGGTTACTGCGCCAAGGAGATTGGGTTATGGCTGAATTGCCGATGATGTTTTGAAGGGTACAGTCCTGAACCGTGGATATTTTTTTTTCCTTTCCCAAATGAAAACACCTCAAGTGACTACACCTTACTCCTTTACTTTACATTGAGATTTTATTTTAAAACTTTTGTTTTGCCTCTTACCGAAAACACAGTAGGTGCAAAATGTATGTAATCACCTGATCGATAGTTTCAATCGACATCTCTGCAGAAGATTCTCCGACCTTCTTGCAGTGCCTTACCGCTCTGCTCAGTGAATTATGGACATTAATTTTCCTTCATAATTATGAAAAATTGATTTTCTGGTGTAGCTTCTCTGCATGTCCCCCAGGCAAGGCCCACACTGAAACTCAATCTTGTTATAGTATTGGCCGACAGTTCAAGGCTGTCGTCGTACTGGACAGCTTGCAAGGATTAGTATTTGAATGTGGCACACTGGTGAAAAATGACTGTGCACCGTCAAAGGAATGATATCGACGGGGTATACGTGACTCTTCGTGCTTGCAGATTGTTTTTAAAATTTACATTAACATTGACATTTTTGGACACATCTGTGCTCTGAAACAAGATTGATCTCTGTCCAGATCATCCAGATGGTTCCTTTTTTCAGAGCCATGTGAAAAATCAGTTAAGGATCAGTCCCGACCATAGAATGCACATAGCTTCAGCTGTGCGGGGCAGAAGACACCCAGATCTCCCTCTCTCTTGCCATCTCCTCCTTGTCTTCTTGTGGGATCCCGAGGCATTCAACCTCAGGAGTGGCTGTGTTTACAGGAAGTAGAGCAGGTCATCTACTAATCCGAAGGTTGTTGGTTCAATCCAGTTCAATCTATCCTTGGGCAAAATACTGAACCCCTAGTCGCTCGTGAGGCATTCATTGGAGTGTGAATGTTAGATAGAAAGCACAAGCACAAAAAAGTGTGTGTATGAATGTCTGTGGGAATGGGCAAATGAGACATGTCGTTTAAGTGCTTTGAGTGCTTGAGTAGAAAAATCAAAATACTAAAATACTTCACCTAGGAGGAATCCAGGAGGCATCCTAATCATTTTCTACTGTAGAAACATCTACAGGTAGAGAAATGGAGGCCACAGTCCTGACTACTCATCATTGCTTTTGTTACCTGGGCTGAGGTCACCAACGGGTGTCTGAGCAGACTCTCAGCTTTAACATCACATTCATCAGTTAAGACTGTGTTAGCATGCTGTTTGTGCAGATACTGACAAGAGCTGATAACCTGCTCGGTTCAATTCAAATCAATTGTACTGACCAAAATTGCATAAAATGTTTAAAAGACTTTAGATGAGGGAAAGATATTAAAAAAACCACTAATAATACATTTTTAAAAAGTCACTTAGTTATTAAAATAGACATAGATTAAATAAATACACAACCCATCATACACATCCCCACAGAGATGGATATATAAACTTAAGTTGGAGAACACTGCACCGTTTCTTCTTCTCCAACTTAAACTTAAATCAGCTGATTATTGCAAGTGAACAGGAAGAAAAAGGAGTCGTTATTTATTTTCTTAGTAGCCACCATCACACAGATATTGTTATGGTTCAAAATTGAGGAAGGAGAGTACAAACCACCCTTGGTCCAGAAGCTCTTGGTCAAACGATGATTTTAATGAATACACACGTGTGGGAAGAATAATCTGTACACAGACAGGAATTAATCTTCAACTTAATCAAAGCATGAACAGATATTTTATAGCATCAGGGTTTGATTTACTGACGCCCCTTCATGCGTCACAGATACATTTTATACATAGATCAGATCAACACCACAATGACTTTTAACCCAGAAGATCATCTTCTATTTTCATGGCTGGTACTTTCCGTTCTTGTCTTAAAGTGAATTGTTCCTCTTTCTTGCCGAGACATGACTAATCTCTCCTCTAAATAAATCTAACTCATGTGTGTGTGTGTGTGTGTTGACCTCACATGCTCTTTGTGTCACCTCTTCACCTACTAACTGTCTGTGTCTCGTCCTCAAATGCTCTTTCTCAATTCACCTGTTGCACTTCTGACCTTTCACCAGACCAGAGGCTCACTGAGACTATATGTATGTCTTCTACTAAATAAATGTTTTAACCAAGAACCTCTACTTAAAAGCTTAATATAAAATGATCTGATATATAAGTGTTTTGTAAGCATGTACTGCAATTCCTTCTATGGCTCCAAGTCACTTGCACCTGCTTCTGCAAACTCTCTGCAAGCCTGTTTCCTGTCAGCCTGTGACTTTTAGCCTTTCTGAAAGACACACACTGTTCAACCCCTGAATGCAATATAAACTCCAGATTATATTATTAATGCAATGGTAATGATGACAATTATTTAACAATAGCAGTAAAATAATTTCCCTGCTCCACAATATCTTTTGAAAAAAAAAAAGTAAAGCAAGTAACAACACAATTGTAATTGCACTGATTTAATTTAGCACACTAATGCATTGCATTATTGCATTATAAGAACATACAATGTAATTCACGTCATGTGCCAACCTGCTGTTCTGTATCAACCTGCAGAAAATAATGACAGGAGAAAATGACAGGAGACTGGTCAATCACTGAGCTTCTCAGAGTAGTTCAGGTGCATGGTATAAAGAGTAAAAAAGTCTACACAGAAGTAAAAAAAAAATGTGGTGGTGACATTGTTAAGTAGAAATATTTTACCTGAGATGTGGTTTGAATCCTCAGTGAAAACTAAATTCAGCACTGTCGTATTTTTGGCAGTGAGAAGTCTGTGCTTGTCTGGTGGGAGACTAGAATGTGGGGAGAGCTACAGGAGGAGCACAGAGAGGACACAGCAGCAGTTGATTTTAATTGTAACACTTAATATGCAATAGAAGTTTATTTCGAGGGGTTGAAAAAAATGCTTCAACTCTACTGAAATTACTTTGCACACACCTTATCTACACACTAACCCTTTTATCAGCAGCTCAGATGTAATTGGTCAAATTAACACAGTAATAAGTAAAAAGCCTGTGTTTATTACTTTGTCAAGGATTCTTTTCAGGCAATGAGTCTCTAAAGTCTAAAGTACATATCACCAAAGAATGAGTGTCTTCCTATGTGCTGTTTTGCAAGGCCTTTAAGTGCAGCTATCGTCAGTTATTTGTTGGTGGGTGTTTATGCATTTGGTTTTGTGTTCAGTGAGTTAAATGCACGTGGGATCACGTTCAAGATCTTCAAATAACTCTGGGTTGTTTTCACAGTATGCTTTGAGTCACTGTCCATCTGTACTGTGAAGCACTGTCTAGTCAATTTTGCTGCCCTTTGAATGAATCTGAGCAAGAAGTGTAGCTGTACGCACGTCAGGCTTCATCCACCTGCTTGTCTTTTGTCACATCATGAATAAGCATGTGATCTCTGTAGAAACCACACATGCCTGTGCATCTCACTGCTTCTGCTGTGATTTAGATTTGACACTGTATGATCCGGATTATGAGCCATTCAAAGGCTTCTCCGAGCTACTTTTCTCTCGTCATTTTGTTAAAACTTGAGCTTAATCTTAAGCCAAATAAATGGTTTGCGCAAGTGCCGTTCTATCAGGACAAACCATGTCAAATCTAAAATAGCATTAAATTGAAACACACCAAAGTAAATCAATCTTGTTTCTTTAATCTCAGAGAGCACTGTCATAAAAGTCCTCGCATGTTGCATCAAGCCTTTACATTACTGCCATCTTGTGGCCGCAGTCAGCTGTTGTCATCAAAAGCTGCGCTTATTTCGTGCTCATTGGAGACTGTAACTCTCACTGACATACCACATGTCTGTCTCCTGTTAGCAATGATTGGAGCCGAGAAAGCTAAAAAGGTAGTTTGTGCAAGCGCATTGTGGATAAACCCCTGGTATTTTACGGTAAACTGAGGGGGGAACAGACTGTAAGACTAGCTAACGCTTGTCTGCTTTCACTGTTCTGAGATCGGTTACAATCTGCACTTTTTGTGGAATCACAGTTAGCATTAGCAAGTAAATGATCTTCAGTGATTTAACATTGAAACAGAGTTTCCTCTTGCTAACCACCTTGGCTAACAGGTGTGATGGAGAGAAGATGGAGTTTCTAACTGCTAACTGCTTTAGTATAATAACAAGGAAAGTTGTGATGATGATGGAGAGAGGATGGCAGCTCTGATGATGTCCAGACTGATAAAACAGCCAGGTTGAACAGGTGCAGGCTCAGCAGCAGTTTCACATTGGCACCTATAAGAATCTCTGAATTTAATATTTAACATTTGACCAGTTTCTCTGCCAGCACTCCACCTTCACCGGTTTTTGATATTTTAATCCCATCCTGTAGATGTTGACAGTTGACCATATCAAACACTAGCCAAGCCTTTTAATTCAGCTGATTTTTTATTATTAATTAAACACATTAAAGTATTGAAAATGGGCTCAACCTTAAGCATATGCAGCACTAATATTAATTCATTTAAAACTGATGGGGAACATTTTAATAATTAATAATTAATTTTACTTTTGATACTTTATGCATAATTTTTCAGTAATACAGTTTTATGTGTACCAAGGTGTTTTCATTTCAGTTTGATTGCTTCTTTTCCTAAAGGAATGGTTTGAAAGATTCATCCACCACTTCCCACTGTCAGCTAATAGTAAATCACTTTTGGTGGGTGATATTTGTTTATATTTATTTAACTATAGGAGTAATAATATTTGGCAATTCTTCAGCCAGGAAGGAGTGCAGAAATGTGAAGATGTCCAAGTAGTGAATAGTGAATGAAGATGTTTTTGTTTGTGTTTATGAGGGAAATGGGACGTCTCTGCTTGCCTTTCTGTAAAAGTCATCGCGCGCCACTGGTTTCCACCATTTGGTGCAACATCTGTATTTTTTTTCTCATGGTTTTCTCTTTAATGTAGACTGAAAGATGGCTGGTTATATCGGGAAGGCTTATCATCATGGAAAGCCTCCTATGATCAACCACCATTGTTTTCTTCTGTGAACTTCTTGTGTTGCTGCAGTGCATTTTCTCAGCATGTTTATGTTTTGACTGCATGTTGAAGGTTCACAGCAACATCTTCCAGATGTAAACCCTGCACTCAGAATCATCCCCGGCTTAATTTATGAAGAAATAATGAGTGCACACTACACACTTCATCATGCAACAGCTTCAATCTGTTGAATTAAAGCTTCCCTTTAATTGAATATTGATTCTGTCATTTTAAATCTATTGTAATTGATTGTTTTTGTATGGTATACTAAAAATTTCCACAACTAACACTATTGATTTATTTTCTCTGATGTACTGCTATTTTAATTTGAAACCAGCTTTAAGGTATTTATTGGTCAAATGGGAGCAATAAACACAACACTGAAACCTTTGAACTTCTTTAATGAGATATAGAAACTTGTCAGTTGCCTGTTTACACATGAAGCTATAGAGAGCAACATGCAACAAGTTGCACATTCATTAGGAGTTAGTTTAGCTACATTTCGTAAACTAACAAGTGCTAAGTGCCAGTCAAAAGTCTTAATAACTTTACTCATTTAGAAGTTCGTCTTTGTTCTCTTTTCCCTTCTTTTTTCTACAGAGTAGAACAAAAAACAAATACTATATAATACAATGAACACTCTCAGTGGAGAGCTCCTAATGTACAAGTTTAGCTGAAGTCAGTTTTAGCTGTTAACCCAGTGTTGAAACTTTGATCCTTTTTGCAAGGGCAATAAAATGGTGATTACAAGGTGATGACAGGAACACTTTGAAAGTCAGTTTTAACTATTGCGGAAACAAAGCGCTTAAAATTCCAATAAACACCTCGCTGTCTCAGTAACAACAAAGCTGTGCGCTTCACAAAAGCAGTGCGCTTCACAAAAGCAGTGCACTTTGTACTGTGTTTAATCGCGCAGGTGTTAATGTTACTGTGACCACGCTTTCAGATCATATTGTTGGCTGGACTGTTTAAAAATCCGTCTTCCAAATTATTTGCTAATTAATGCATGAATTATTTTAATTACAACCTCATTAGCACACCTGATTATGTTTAATATATCGTGCTGATTATAGTAGGACATGATGTTTTGCTGATTGTGACAGCACGACAGCTGAGAGAGTGAGAGAGAGGCACCGGGGGACTCAGAGGACATGGCTCTGTGGGGTTTTCACCCTATGCCAATAGGGTTAACGACATGCAGGTCAAGACACACTTAATTCTGGTTAATCTCAGGCTGCTGCACCTGAATTATAAATAACATTTTGTCACTTAGCTCTACACGGACACACAGGTAGGTTTTGTTGTCCAGTTTTATCTCCAACCCAAAAGCCCTGAAGGGATGCTGACAGAGATGAAAAAGAAAACAAAAAAACACAAAAATATAAACCAGAAACAGTATCCCTGTTACTCTGATAAACTGTCAGCCTTTTCCATATGGGACTATTTGTTTTGTATAAAGTAGCTGTCTGTTTCACCTGTGACAGACACAGAGTGGATGCAAACAGGAGAGAAGAGGCAAAACTGAGCTGCAATGAAAACAACTGCAGATAAATCAACTAAAAGAATAAATAAATAATAATTTTTTGTGGTACCTGTGGGTCACTCTCATCTATTTATAAATGTGGGAATGGGCAACAGCTTTAAAGAGAAGGGCTTACATTTATGCACAAGTAAACTAGCTACAAAAATGTAGTACAGAGAAGCTCTGATATCTGTCTGCTGAGGACACTGCTAATTCAATTCAGTCCAATATAATTTATATAGCAATAAATCACAACAACAGTTGCCTCAAGGCATTTATATTGTAAGGTACAAACCCTACAATAATACAGAGAAACCCCAACAATCAACCAGCCCACAATGTGCAAGCACTTGGCGAGACGAGGAAGAAACCTCCTCAGACTCAGGGAAGGACATGGGGGGGGTTCAGCTCTGAAAGAGTTAAATACACACATAAAGTCAGCAGCCAATGTAGGTGAGGCGAATCAGGAGGCCGACCACGCGGAAGGCAGTGGCAGCGACCAAACAGGTCCAGGGGCCGGCCACGCAGAAGGCAGTGGCAGCGGCGAGAGAGCAGGTCTGGAGGCCCAACTAAAGACTTGGAAGGTGGCCAGCAAAGGCAAGGCAGTACGAGCCAAGCTGGATCTGATGATGGTGTAGCAATCGCAGGACCAGACGAGGCTGGACCAGACGAGGGTGGAGACACAGAGGCTGGACCTGATGGCAGCGCGGCGGCTGCGGAACCTGCAAGCGGTGATGCTGCAGGCGGCGATGCTGCAGGCGGCTATGCTGCAGGCGGCGATGTAGAAGTCGCAGGGGATGATACAGCAGGTGACGGCTGAACAGACTTCTCCGGACCATCAGCAGACATGAGGATGTGCTGGCTGGGTCCTCCAGGACCCCCAGCCAACGAGGCATGGTGCTGGACGGGCTCCTCGGGCCCTCCAGCCAACAAAGCAGGAAGCTGGCTGGGTTCTCCTGAACCCCGAGCCGACGAGACTTGAGGCTGGACAGGCCCCTCTGGCCCTGCAGCTGGAGCAGATGCAGGGCCAGAGACAATTGGGACCCCTGGCTGAGGGTGAAGGTGAGTGACTGACTGAATGGGTGAAAGCACTGGGGCCTGAACTGATGACAAAGTTAATGATTCCTCTACCAGCTGAGCTACTGACTGGGCTATGGACTGTAACAAAGTTTGTCTGGTTGTGGTAGTGACTGAGCGGCTGACGGGGCTGAAGACGGGGCAGGGGACACTGAAAACTGAGCTGAAGGTGGCTGCTGGGCAGGGGACACTGAAAACTGAGCTGAAGGTGGCTGCTGGGCAGGGGACACTGAAAACTGAGCTGAAGGTGGCTGCTGGACAGCTAACTGAGCTGAAGGTGGCTGCTGGACAGCTAACTGAGCTGAAGGTGGCTGCTGGACGGCTAACTGAGCTGAGGACTGAAACCCATCAGGTTCTACTTTCTCCAGGAGTCCAGAGTTGTCAGGTATCAGACAAAAAAATTGTCAGGTCTCAGAACACAAGGTACCAGAGAGAAAATCTTCCTGCAGGTGGCGGTGTTGTCATGTCCCACCCAGTGTTGCCAACTTAGCGACTTTGTCACTATATTTAGCGAGTTTTCAGACCACCTTTTTTTCTGAAACGCGACTAGCGACAAATCTGGCGACTTTTTCTGGCGTTATTAGAGACTTATTTATGACGACTTTTTGACGTGAAAGCGCGTATCGCTCTTACTCTCAATAAGCAGCGGGTGCTGCGGTGGGCACCTCGCCCGTGCCAAAGCACTCACAGGCGGAGGATAGTCCTTCCCCAGCTGCTATCAGGGCAGGGCTCCCGCACTGACTGTAATGCAGTCAGTTCTTCTTTTACTGTTATGTTGTTTTGTGGACCACAAAGTTTAAAACTACACACACACAAACACACAATAACTCCACCAGAGTGCCTGTTTCGGGTCACTTTTGCCGGTCCAAGCCCGGATAAAGGAGCAGGGTTGGAATTGTGACATTAAAAAAACAATAATTGCTAAAAGAAATTTAATTTGTAGTTCTAAATAAATTCTAAATGCATTTAAGACGTTTTTTACTGACTTTATGTCTCTTCCACGATGTTATTTCTCTCTCCAACAGTGTAGGTTACAATTACATTAGCATGACAATTATGCAAATTAGGCGATGACATCATTTAGCGACTTCTAGCGACTTTTAGGACAACCAATAGCGATTTTCCTTACTGAGGAGTTGGCAACACTGGTCCCACCCGAATTGATTTCCAAATACCAGAGGTGGGACCAAGTCATTGTTTTGCAAGTCTCAAGTAAGTCTCAAGTCTTTATCCTCAAGTCTCAAGTCAAGTCTCAAGTAATGTCAGGCAAGTCAGAGTCGAGTCTCAAGTCACTGGTGTAAAAGTCCGAGTCAAGTCACAAGTCTGAAACTTTGAATTTCAAGTCCTTTCGAGTCTTTAAAAAAAAAACAACGAAAAAATAATGTTGCAGTTATATGCTAAATGTAAATATTAGACCATGTAATTTTAAATCTGTGTTTTTCTCAACACATGACAAAATAGTGAACTTAGAAAATATACACAAATTGTGAAATTGCACCTCTTTAAAAAATGCAGCTCAATTAAACCTAGCTCCAAGAATAATTTTCACCGACAGTTCTGAGATAAGCTGCATGTTATTCTTGGATGCGGTTGTAGGACCAGCTTTAAAATCGCATGACAAAAATATCATACACATTAAAAAAAACTGTATCACCAACGTAGCCTGGAAAACATTTGCTAGTTAGATGAAGTCAGCTATCTCATTTTAGCATATTTATATGCATATTTATAATCATACGGTTCTTGGAGTGAGTGCACACACTCGTGAAGTTTAGTAACTTCAGGTCACTGCAACAAGCCCAGGTACAGTTTACCGACGGATGGGTGCAGGACCTTGAAACGCACCGTGTAGAACGAAAGACCATCGTACGTATCATAAGTTTACCAGTCTCACAAATCGTCGTCATAAATACACATTCCTTAACCGTTTATTAATAGGACCTTTGAGCTCAACGGTAATTAATTAGTAGTGGAAATAATTTCTGGTAGCATCACAGAAATGTAGCAGTGACAATAATATTGTATGCTGTAATCGTACTGGGCAATTAGTGATACAAAAAACCTGTTTTATCCTGTGAATAAAAGTATGTGTTTTTGTCAGTGTACCATAATAACAGAAGCGAAACGCAATATTGTGTCAGGATAATTTACTATTTATGCACAATAAACAAAGGAGCATAGCGCGACAATTTCTGTTCAGCGCCAGACTTGCTTGTAACCTATATCACCAATTATGTTAAGAAAAATGACGCATTAACTACAACAGCAGACTGACCTTCGTGTAAATGCTTGGAGCAGACTAACCTGTGAGCTGGAGTGTTCTGGGACGTTATATTTGATCTTTGAATGGCTGCAATCCAGGCCGTCTTTGTTACTTCGGAAACATGGCTCGAACAATTTCTCTTCAACGACGTAATCCGATAACAACCGATCTCTTTACCCGTCGGCTTCCCGTGGCTGTCATGCGACCGGCTATTGCAGTTAATAATACAACAGCTTCTTGACATTTTTGTGTTTCTTTTTATCGCTGTATAACTGATTTCAATTGAAAGCCTGCGTGCTAGTACCTCTTGCCACGAGTTCCCAGAAACCTTTGCGGTTCTACCCGTGAATGACGTCACATTTTCAATCTCTATATAATATGCATGTTAAATTTTATATTTGGGGTGAAATATCAAGTCTTTTCAAGTAAACCGGTTCAAGTCCAATTCAAGTCCCAGGTCATTGGTGTAAAAGTCCAAGTCAAGTCACAAGTCTTAGAACATTTTTTCAAGTCAAGTCTAAAGTCATAAAATTAATGACTTGAGTCTGACTCGAGTCCAAGTCATGTGACTCAAGTCCACACCTCTGCCAAATACGTCATCAACGTGTGACAGTGGGTAAGTAAGGTCATTGACCTCACCGGAGTTTTACTGCGGTTCAGGCTCCTAACGACACAAGGGCTGTATTCCAATTCAGGGTCTGCAGCCTTAAAGTGCGCAGCCTTAACAGTCCACAAGGGCCGCGTACTTAAAGTGAGAGGCTTGTGAAATGGGACGGTCTAGCCTCCGTCGCGCTGCCCTGGATGCCTAGCAACCATGACACTAACAGCTGGAAACGTTTCATACAGCTTTGTTTGACAGAAATGAAGGAGAAAATCTTTTGTTCATTTGTTTGTTTGTTTGTACATGAGCTTTGATTTGATAAGTATCTGAGGCTGACTGTGAAATCATGATTATTGGGCTTCACTTCTGTACTGAACAATCATTTAAGATTACCTAGTAAATAACAATTAGCTAATGTTGTTCATGAGACTAAAGTCATCTCACTTTGGTAATGTAAATATAATATGGCCAATATTAAAGTTATAATTTCAATCATTATTAGTTATTACAGCAGTGAATGAACTCTGTTTCAAATACTGAGCTTCAGTAAAGATTCAAGCTGCATTTATTTATATTGTTTATATTTCCTGTCACCTTAAATCTTCACTCAAAGACAGGTTTCTTTGACACTGTATATATAACTGTGTTATATATATGAGAGACACATATTGTTCTTTTAATATGTTGGCATTACTAAATTTGTCTCAGTGCTTAATTTAAATATCCATAAAATCATCACATTCTCTGTAAGATTAAGGTCAACTATTGAACGGCGTATATTTTAAAGTAAAGGCTTTAAAACAAAGTTAGTACAAACATCGCTAATGTCACATAACTTTGCCGACATTTGGCCAACAGTAATGTTTTAATGTTCTTCGTTATTAAACATTCGCACATAAATAAGTAACATAATATTCAGTACTTACTTTTAAAAGTTTACTCTTCGGCCGCCCCTCTTCGGCCATTTTTTTTCCGGCAAAATTATCCACACCCACCGCCGCGCTATGCATTCTGGGATATGTTGGGCCACGAAGTCTACACTGCCACATCCTTAAAATTCAATGAAATGAAGGACGCATTTGAGGACCGCATTTCGAGCAGCCTTTGAATTGGGATAGCCTTCGTCGTGTCGCTGTGACGTAATTGGCCTTAAAATGCGGCCTTTAAGGCTGCAGATGCTGAATTGGGATACAGCCAAGGTAAGTTTAACTTTGGTCATGTCCAAATTCATGGGCTGCATCCTCCTGAGGCCGCATTTGTAGACCGATTGCATCACAGCGACGCGCCGAAGGCTGTCCAAATTCGTAGACTCCTCCGAATGCAGCCAACAAATGCGTCCTCCTTTTCCCCGAATTTGAAGGATGGGTCGGGTGTGTCCTTCGTGGCCTACCATATCCCAGAATTCATAGCGCGGCCCAGCCAAACTCCAGTTTCCAACAATGGCGGCTGCTACTAAGTTTTAAAATTACTCATACTAATCTTTCTGGGTCACAAAATAAACTTTTAACATATTTTCAGGTGAGATGTATGTATGCTATGTAAAAATCAAATATCTGCTCGGTTTATGTTAAAATCCAGTGGCACCAAGGTATCATACAATAAAATAATGTGATTAATACATAAGTAAAAGAAATTCCTATACATGCTCCTTCCTGATTTCTTATGTTTTAACATGTTTGTTACACGTACATGTTTCCAATTTCAAATGTTAACACAGATGTTCAGAGTAAATACAGACTGTAGTTTTTTACATGATGATTTCATTTAGTTTGGGGAAACAGCTCTCCAACTTTACCTCATGTAGAAAAACTCATTTCCTTCTAAACCTAATAAGTGGTTTTGTCATCTAGCAAGAACTGCAATCAAGCATTTGCAATAACTAATAAAAAAAAGCACTTGGGACAATTGTGTTGGTGACAGCTTTTGTTATAATATCAATAATATTTATATGAATATGGGATACTGTTACGTGTTTGCATAGACTTTTGTGAAATATGGAGACACTCCTGGCATTATGTGAGCAAAGTGAGACTCATTTTTTAGGGTTGGTGGAGATGAGTGTGAAGATCCAAACAATCCCTGTCAGTGATGGAGAAGCTTTGATGAAAATATTTGGTAAAAAGTTCACCAGCATGAAGGAAATGAAGTTTCAAACTTTCCTTAGGAGGACCCCAGCACGCCTGCTTAAAGAAAAGTAAGTGTGGCGATTTGGATGCTTGCAGTGACTGCTGTATAGAGGCCATCCTGCTACACATGAAACACATCAGAGTCATAATTGTTATTTTAGTCACGTGTTTGTTTATTATCCTTATTGTTTTATCTGGGACTGTTTGCAGACATCTCAGAGAGAGGAGACACCAGCATCTGAACAGAGACTCAAACCAGCAACCTGCAGCTCCCTGCTTGGCTGCTCCAGTTTTCTCCTCACTCATGTTGCCCACCAGTGATTTCTAGCTGCCCACCCACACAGCAGGCTAGAATATGCGCTTAGCCTCAGCACCCAATACTTGGACATGTTTTCTTTATTAAATAATGAACCAGACCCCAAAAAGTAAACAGCTGTTATTCCTAGGCAACGGGAGCAGCATTTGGAGATGCAGCACCTGACATTCCTGACCATGTGGGCGGAGCATGCATGAAATGGAATGTTCAGTAGAACTGTGCAACACAAGCACTTAGTTCCAGCATGTTTCATTGTATCCAGACACAGCTAGAGACACATCTACAGCAGCATCTCTGTGCAGGACAAACGACAGTTGACGAAGAAAACATCGAAAACTTCACTTCACTCCTCTACAATACGTTGGTTCCTTTGTTTAAAAGGCCAAAATGAATCGAGGGAGAACGAGAAGAGAATCGGCGAGTGCTTCACCATACAAGTCAGTACAGCTGATTAACCTGCAAGAGGAATTTCAAATGATACAGGCTGAAAATGTCAAATTAAAAGAAGAGGCAGAAAAATCAAGAGGAGAAGCTAAAAATTCAAAGTTTGAAACTGAAGTAGTATTGCAGGAATTACTGCATGTGGGTCTCAAACTTAAAGGAGAGAAAATGGGAAAACAACAGGCAGAAAACGAGAATGAAAACATGAAGAAAGAACTGTTGGAAGCTCAAAAAGCATTGGAGGAAGAGAAAAGCACAGCACAAGAAGCCAAAAATAAATATCAAACTGCAAAGAAGGAGGCAGAAAATGTGATGCAGGTATTACAGGAGGTGCAGGAAGCTTTTGAAGAGGAAAAAAGGAAAATGCAGTTGGCAACACAAGAAGCTGCAAATGTAATGGCTGAAGCTGAAACACTAAGGAAGGAATTACTGCACGTAAAGCAACAACTTCAAGAGGAGAAAAAACGTAAACATGAGGCAGAAAATGAGATTGAAAATTTGAAGAAAGAATTGTTGGAAGCTCAAAAAGTGTTAGAGGAAGAGAAAATTAAGATACAGGAAGCAAAGAAAGAAATGGAAGATACAAAGAGTTACACTCAAAACATGAAGAAGGAACTGATGAAAGTGCAAGAAGAACTTGCAGAAGAGAAAATTGAGGTGAAGGTATTCAAGGAAGAAATGACGGTGACCAAGAAAGACTGCAAAGACGCACTTAAAGAAATACGAAAGGACAAAAAGGAAGCTAAAGAGCTCCTCAAACAGAAAGTGAAACTGGCAAAACAGCAGCTAAAAGAAAAATTTAAAGATGCCGAGGAGCAGCTCAACAAAACCTTAGAAGAACGGAAGGCAAAAGAAAAAGAAAAGAAAGCCGAGGACAGGAGGGGATTCTGGAGCAGACTGCTGAGAAAGAACTGACCCAGCAGCATCAAGTTTGAGGAGATCAATAGTTTCTTCCTCCTTCCCCCTCTCTCCACCTTTCTTTCACCCCATCCTTCTTCTTGGGACGTTTGTTTGTTTTTTTAAAAACTCTAATCTAAATACATGTACTGAAATACACAAATAAAATTTCCATAACTTGACCTCATGTTGCCTGCTTCTTTTCTTGTGTGTCTGTGGATGTAAAACAGTAACACACTTCCTGCTCTGTGTGTCTTTAATTGTAAATAAATGCAATATGTTTTCATTTTAAAATGCAGTGCAAAAAACTTCTGCTCTAAATCTTTTTTTTTAGCAAAATGCTTCTTTTTTGCCTGTTGTGGAAGTTTTCCATTTAAATAAAGCCTGCAGACGAGCGGTGAGCGGTAGCTAACATTCTTTAATCAAAACACACAAAGAACAGACAACCAAGCTTGATGAAGTCCCTGCATGACTGCGGGACAGACGGTCAGCAGAGTCTCCCTGAGCCTAGCATGGCTCTCAGTTAAGTACCTTCTCCAGGAACAAAAGGCAGTACACAGCTGTTTCACACCTTAACACTAGAATTACGAAGTTCCTGAGCTAGAAGACTCAGAAACAATCTTCTTTTGCCTGTCCACCCTGTACATGCCTTGTACAAAATGTAGGCATTCACCGCCACCAGGTCCAGGATATTGTAGAAAACCGCTACTGACCACCTGCGTGTTGCTGCTCTTATGGAATACATCCACACAAGTTGAGTAAGTTCACGCCAGACTTTATTCACCGTGCCCCATAACGGCGTTTTGCGCTGCAGCAGTCTGTGCGACAGTGACAGTGAAGTAAAGAAATTGTCTGTTGTGACGTTTCTCCCATCATCCAAAAACGGCTCCATCAGTTTCATGACCACGTTCTCTGCCAGCCTCTCTCCCTTCTGACGACTGGGGTCTTTTCCCAAGTAAGGAGATGCACTGCAGACATATTTGGTGTCCAAGTCCGTGGCCATCCAGAACTTGATCCCAAATTTGTCTGGCTTGGTTGCGATATACTGTGTGAATGGACAATGAACCTTGGTAGGGAACAGCTGTTCATCTATGGTCATGTGTTCTCCTGGAGTGAAACTCTTAGCACAGTTCTTGTTGAAGCGTGTCCAGATGTCGGAGATCACCGCAAATTTATCTGTTTTCACCCGTTCTGCCCGCGTGTCCTTGTCATCAAATCGAAGGTGTTGCATAATTGAAATGAATCTACAGTATCTCGGGGCATTGTCTCTTTGATTACTGGCACCAGAAATCTTTTTGACCAGCAATCCACAATGGCACCAACAGGACACAGGATTGCTCTTACAAACAGGATTGAAATGAATGCCATCAGTTCATGAACTGACAAATTCCAGTCCGGCTCTATTCTGTGGGCTTGATGGACCGTACACTCCTTGATGGTCTGCAGCATTCCCAAGTCTAACAGGCAAAGGAAGCTTTGTAATCTTTCGCTGTCAGAAGATAAACAAATAGAGAATGGTAAATTTACATGGACCTCACTCTAAATGGGTTTATATAAATATCATATGTAATATGGCAGTGACAAACCTTAGCAGACTCTGTGGGTCCAGCTTGTACAGTGAAGCACGAGCGATTTGCTACTGCACTGGGCATTCCAATGTCCAATGTTTTTTCTTGAGAACTGAGACCTGACATTTTTTTGTCTGATACCTGAAAAAAATTTTCTTGAGACCTGACGATGTCCTAAAATGTACACCGTACCAGAGGTGGCAACAGACACAAATTCAGCCTCTGGGGAAGCCCTGGGGAGAATCTCCGTCTCTGTGTAGCCTGACTGGGCAGACAGGTCCTCTAACTGCGCTGCAGTCCCCATGACTGCTGCCTCAACTAACACCACAGGTGAAGGTGGAGGTGTGATGGGGTGAGGATGGCGAGGGTGCAGCTTCTTCTTTAAGGGTGGATCGAGTGATTTGGCAATAAATAATGATGGGAAAGGCCGCTGGTGCCGAGAATACCAAGCGGCGATGGCTTCCAGGATGGCAGCTGAACTGTCCTTCCCCGGATTGCCCATGCTAAACAGTTTGAAGCTGAGCCTCGCTCTCAGATCAATTATTATTTGTTTTAATCTTTTTATGTCCATAAAGCTGACAGTGGAGGTAGGGGACAACAAATAATGATCAAAAAACTACATCCAGTTGCCTCTTGAAGTGATCCACAGAGTGAAGTATGCGCTGGCAATAATCCCTCAGCTGTGCGAGATACTCCTCCTCTGAGGCAAAACATGAGTCCGCTGGATCCATTACTGGTCGCGTCGATCTGTCAGGGCTCTGTGTGCGGGCAGACGGAGATGAGGATCCAAATGCAGGACTCGAAGACAGAATGCAACTCAAAACCACAGCTTTATTGCTGGCATGAAAACAAAACATGAACTAAACACGGAATGCAGAGACCAAAAACACACAGGTATAATCTGAGGGTACGACGCAACAATGAGGAAGGACAAACACAGGGCTAAAATACACAGGGACGTAATCAGGGAATGGAAAACGGGAGGGAGACACAGCTGGGAGAAATTAGACTAACGAGACAGGGGAGCAGTAAAACTGAGCACACTGACAACAGACTGTGACTATCAAAATAAAACAGGAAACACAAAACAGATCACAAAGACGCAGACTTAACACTAAACTAAATCTGCAATAATATCAATAATCAAAACAGTATCACTAAATAATCAGAACATAAATCATAATTCAGAAAAAACACCAAAACCTAAGAAACAGAAAGGGCTGGGTCAAACTGATCCAGAACCGTGACATTTTCTTGAAAATGACAATACATTCACTGTACTCAAATATGGCCTCCACGGTCACCAGATCTCAACCCAGTAAAGCACCTTTAGGTTTTCGTGGATGTCCAGCCGAGCTGTGTGATGATATCATGTTGATGTGGGCTAAAATCTCTGAGAAATGTTTCCAGCACCTTGTTGAATCTATAGCATGAAGCATTAAGGCAGTTACATTCATATTATTTATTCAGTCTCATTAATTTCTTTGTTTGTTTGGTTTGGGTACTGTTTTTCTGTGGCAGGGAGCTGGTAGGAGGATATCTAACTATATCATGCTGAGTTCAGAGGAATAGTCTTTTGCTTCCTAAACAGCATAATAGTAGAGTTCATTTAAATTGGTTAGCTTCCTTTCAGTGGGCTTGACGTCAGGACTTTGTAAGACCAGTCCAGAAGCTTAATGCTAGCCTGCTTTTTCAATTTCAAACAGTTTGATGTGTGATTAGGATCATAGCTGTTGATATGAGATGAAGATGAAGAATTTGGAAGTAGTCCTTCTTCATCTTCATGAAGATGACTTGATTATGTCCTTCTTCATCATGTGGATGCTACCACCACCTTGCTTGACAGCTGCTAATTTTTGCACTTTGCATCTTGTACATCTTGCAGATGAGGACAGAATCATTACACGCCATATGAAGAAGTAATTTTAAACATTTCCTAAGTGCAAGAGTAAGGAAGTTTTTAACACGGATTTTCCAAACATCCTATATTTATTTTGAATGTTTGCACTATTTTTACTTTACATAAGGAAAATAAATAATTTAACATTAGCCCACCTGATGCTAATAACTAATTCTGTATCACTTTTGCTGCAGTTATCTGTAGTTTTCAAGTCTCACACTTGAAGGTTTGAAGGTGTGTCTTGTACAGAAGTTGTTTTTCTTCGTCTGATACTTTGCAGTCCATTCTTGTGCAGGGTTCTAGTGATTATCTTCTTTGAGACTATAATTCCTGGCTTGGCTAAGTCGTTCACTCGTGTCCTGGCAGTTGCTCCGGGGTCTTTAGGCACATCTCTCACTAGTTTTCTTTCCAGAGTCTTTGAAATGTGTGACTTCCTACCTCTTCCAGCATTGTTCTGTACTGTGTGGCTCTCTTTTCGTGATGCTTATCACTCTAGTTCTTGAACTTGAAAACATTTGTATATCCATCTTCTGCTTTGTGAGCAGCAACAATTCTTTTTCTCAAGTAAACTGATTTCTTTTGTTTTTGGCATGATGCTTTCTCAAGTGACTGTTCAAACCCCCGTTGAACACAACCTTCACATTTAACTTGATTTTAGAAGCTTTGAGCATTACAAAGTTAAAGCAGATCATTGCGCAGAAGTAGTTTTTGCTATGGGTCAACAAAAATGTCAGTTTTTCAGCGCCTACTAATATTGATCCTGCTAATTTTTGTGTTTCTGAAATAATTCTGTTATTGTGTGCAAACAGAAATGCTTTAAGCTTTGTAAAGAAAGCTAAAATTCTGAAATGAAATCATAAAATAACCATGCTCATGGTGAGTGAAAGTAAACTTCTGACCACAACTACTCATGCATAATGTGCCCTGGAGTCAGGAAGTCGCCAAAGGCAACTTTATTAACCTGTGCAGTGGACCACGGCACAGACCTTCAGACTGTTATAAGTGCTGCGGCTTGTGAGCGACTGGAGTTTTGGGCAAATGTTGGGTTCATATCATCTGGCAGGGCTGCACCTAAATCTACACTCTTGCAGCTTGTGCTGACATATGTCAGGTGTAGGCTTAGCCCGTGTTTTCTTTGCACTAGTCGAGACAGCCATCACAACTGAGACAGCTGCGACAGCTTGCAACGGCACTGATTTAGTCAACTGTGCAGGATCCAGTCACAAAACTTCACAGATGTGTTGTTGACATCAAAATGAAGGACAGATCAAAGATGTGTGTGGTCCCACCCATGCATACTAAAAAGCACTTAGTAAGCAGGCAACAGAAAAATCCCATTATGTAATTTATAACTCATATTTATTTGGTTTATAAAGATATTTTTAACTGCCAAATTAGTATGGCAGCCTATTTGAAAAAAAAGACATGAACATTTACATAATTTTTTATATTTTATATCGTGAGAGGATGCCACCTGTGCACTAAATATTCCCCAGTTAAAGTGAAAGCGATTGAGAACGACAGCAATGCAGTCATGAAGTTGTAGGCCACATAAAATCACAGAGCAGAGTGAGTGGCTGTTGAGGTGCATAGTACACAGAGGTCTCCAACTTTCTGCACAGTCAGTCACTACAGACCTTCAAACCACATGTGGCCTTCAGATTGGCTCAAGAACAGTGTGAAGAGAACTTCATGGAATTTGTTTCCATGGCCAAGAAGCTGCGCACGATCTGATATCGTCGTGTTGGTGTTGTTCCCAGATCAACATAGTAAATGTTGTTCCAGGATCAACATTGCAAGTGACCAATCAGAATGTTGCAACTTTTTGCAACTTCGCAACAAAAAACTGTACTTAAGCTGCGAGAAACCGCCTCTGGCCGCCGATCAACGGACCCTGACCCTGACCCTGACCCTAACCCTAGCCTTTTAATAAACGCTAAGCAGAATTGATATTGTCCTTGCAACATTGGAATTTCATAAATGCACGAATGGTTTGGCACGCCAAAGAATAACGTCACAACAATGTGATTGGTCACTTGCAATGTTGATCCTGGAACAACATTTACTATGTTGTTCCAGGATCAACACCAAGACGATATCAGATCATCCAGAAGCTGCATCCAAGCCTTACATCACCAAGCAGAATGCAAAATATCGGATCCAGTGGTGTAAAGTACGCAGCCACTGGTCTCTAGAGAAGTGGAGACGTGTTCTAGAATGACTTTTGACATTATGTGGATTAGACAAAATCCAAAATAAATTCAAACTTGTGCGCCTGATTCTTGTTAAAGTCCATAGGGATGTATGCTGTTAAAAAAATTCACACTAAACAAAGAGCATTTCAAAGAAATCATTCAAAGCCCCAAATTACCATGACATAATGCTGATTATGAGTTTATGTAACCACAACTGTACGACACTTTAAAAAAGGCATCAACAACATCATTTGACACATTAACCTGGGCAGTCAGTTGTACTGTTTGTAGGAATTGTAACATGGGTGTGTGTAGATTGAAAGGTATCTGGTTATATGTCAGCAAGCTTACTCGTAAAACAATAATAAACTAATTCTCAAAAAAATTAAAGGGACAGTTAAACTACATATCAGATCTTAATGAATGAAATATTAAAGTTTTGCTGACATACACTGTCATTTTCTTAAAACAAAATAAAGTAACAAGGGTCAGTGGAAACCAAAATTATCATTCCTTTACGGGCTGGGTTTTAGGAGCAGCATGGACCTCATGGAGATAAATCTGACAAACCCCAAAATCGTAAAAATATTGCACCAAAGTTTAATGATAATGACATTTAAACATTCAACTTGCCTCCACCTCAGCTCAGGTCTTGACACAGTGAAAATTACTCAAATGTAAATGACTGCCCTGATGCATTTTTTCTTGACAGGTAACTTATTCACATCCCATTTTTTAATAAGGCATTTAACACCGCGTGGGGCTAATGCAGTATTACACAGTGTTCACTCTGTAAGGCGCAGCGCCACCCCTTAACTGCATATTGATCCTATCTGTGCAATTTAGAACTGCCTCTCTTCCCTCCAACTTGCATCCACAATGCAGCCTGAACACACAGTTATATTTACGCATAGACGCACTGTGTGTGTGCGTTGGGGGGGGTTCACACTCGAATACATGACTAATAGACTGTCGACATAGATAAATGACTTTTTAAGCAAAAGAAAATTGCTCTGTGTTCCATTCACTGAACAGTAGTTTCCTCTCGTCTCTCTCTCTGTGTTTCCTCTCAGTCTTTCTCCACCTTGTCCTTTTCCTTCTGCCTTTTCTCTGCTCCCTGTTCATCATATCTCTATCTCCACACCCTTGCAATGCTGGGTCCTTTCTGTTCTGCCAGTTCTCGTGTTCTTGCCCTGCTCTACTTCTGCTCACTTTTCCACCCGTGTTGCCAAAGCAACAAGTTGCCGAGGTTTGAGAGGAGAGTCGCCTCCTTTCTTTTTCTTCCTTTTCTTCATTTTGTGTGAAGGAGGAGATAGAAAAAGATCTGGGACATCACAATAGTGGAATTATGCAAATTAATCCACCCAGTGACAATGGATTAGAGCGGCCTCTCTCACAGCTGACAGAAGGGGTTTAGAGTGAGCTCTGAGAGTCACTTTGAATGATTCTTGTCTCACAAATCAGATTCACATTCACGCTAATATTTCTGTGTCCACCTTTTGCCTTTCTCCAGCCAGGATGTTTGAATGGCTTCTGTATCTGTGCACCATGTAAGGAGATCTGACTTTCTTTATAGTAGATGCTGACAGAACCTTTGCACTGAATAAGAAGACATTACTATAGCATCTCGAGTAACCAGCATATACATGTTTATGCGTTTGCCCACTCTGTGCATGAGTGCTGAGCTGTGACAAATTAGAGTTAGAGGAGTGCATCCAACTTATTTGTTCCCAGAAGAAAGAAACCAGACATATCTCCTGCCTCCACACGTCACTTTATGTACTTCACATCTCATTTCCACCTTATTCTGCGTGCAGCACCTGGGTAATATTCTTTCAATGATCCATATTTTCCTAACAACTCGCATTAGAGCTGCATTTTACAGAAATAGGATGGTTTGAACTGGCAGCATTTTGCACAGCAAATGCAAAATGATTTCTCTTTGTTACGAACATCGTGGGCTCTTCAGAATCCATAACAATGCCAGCACTGCTTCTTTTATTTTTTTAAAACGTGCCTTTGTCAGGAAACGTGCCGCAGGTGGCCAATTTCAATAAAGTTACTAATCGCACACGGACGCTGTTGTGTTATGTTGCAGTCTGGGCAAACACAGAGGGAGAAGCACAATAGAAGAGATCAAAAGTCATCAGCAGCCTCACAACAATTTTTTTTTTACTGTGTGAGCATTTATTTTTGCCTTGTGTTGATGCTTTTGGGTGTACATTGATTGTGCATTTACACTTTTGCCTCTCCAAGGAATCTCTCACTGCCTCTTGGGGTGGTTTGAGAAGGTAGATCTTTACACATCCCATGTGCACACCATAGGTGTTTACACTTTGGCATTTTATACTGAAGTTCATTAAAGATTTAAACAAGACTGAGACCTGGCCAGGCTAGCTGCACTCTGAGGCTTTACTCTGACAGTTAGTTGCTCTGCCTGAGTAAGCACTGCTAACATGCTGATACTTAGTATAACATAAAGTTAGCCTCATAAGTACGCTAAACATGGAAATTATGTCACTTTTTGATCATGAAAACTAAACATTAGGTACAGGTAATACAAATATTTTCACCTAGCTGTGACTTGGTGACCATTAAACCTTAAATTTCATTGAATTCCAGCAGTCTGTAGCATTGGCAGGCTAATCGTTACCACTGCAAAGCAGGGTTACCGAGTTAAATGAATCTCAACTTTGAAGCAACCAGCTGAAGCCACTACCAAAGTTCTGATGACTGACACACGATGGAAGGGGGAAATACACAAGTGGATTACCTACACAGCTGGAGCCTGTTCACTGAAGTCCAACTTCAAAGTGGTGTGTGATGAGCTAATGGGATGGGGCTTTAGATTTAGTAGGCATGGATGTCTGCAACAAATTTCATAGCATTCCTTGAGGCATCCATCCATCCACTTTATTAACATCTTATTCAATTCAGGGTGGAGCAGGGGGTTGGGGGATGGAGGCTATCACAGTTGTCACAGGGCGAGAGGAAGGGTACACCCTGGACAGGTGGCTACTCTATCACAGGGCTTCCCAGAGACATTTCACGCAAAAAAAAAGCCAGAGCCAGACAGGAGTGCTTTCAATTTAGCAGTCCATTTACATTCCAACCCTCAATAATGGTCATGAACTTAGGGTAGTGAAGGAAATTGTGGATGTAAGCAGCTGAAATGAGTTTTCTAGCACAGGATGTCTGAGCTAAGCCTAAGAGAGCTCAGACATCTGGAGGGAGCGCGGAGTGGAGCTGCTGCTCCTTTAGCTTGAAAGGAGCCAGCTGAGGTGGGTCGAGCGTTTAATTAGGAAGCCTCATGGGCGCCTTTCTTTGGAGGATTTCCAGGTGTGTGCTGGAGAAGACCCCTGACTAGACCCAGAACCTATTGGCAGATCATACAGTCTGGGGGCACCACCAGAGGAACAAGTGATGCTAATGCTATCTAGCTTTTATAGGAATATTAAGTTAGGTAACGGGGGTCGTGCTAAATCTGGCGGCAGTCGTCACTGTGGCACGAGTTCTGCTGAATCCTGAACACAAGACTGACAAAAAGAAAAAAACACTTTAACAACATAACTCTTTAATTCATCACCACACAGTTCATGTTGTTTTTAATGTTTTCAGTCATTATTTTTTGCCATTCATAATGTCTTCAGAAACAAATCTCTGAATTTCGTTCACACAGTCTTTGAAGTGTAATAACAGTCATGGTTAAATGAAACCAACATGGACAATCTCCCATCACACTGACAGGAGCTTAATGATGTGTTCAGAGAGTGGAACGCTTAACGTGACTCTTGCTGTTCTAATGAAATTAGTGGAGGAAGAAAATAGGAAAATATTGGATTTATCAAGACAATAGCAAAACAAAAAAGGAGGGGTGAGTGGAAATAAAGACCTATTTCTCATAACAGCCTTGCTCTTTCTGTCAGTGAGAAAAATGAAGGGCACTGTCTTGTTTTTGTGCTTTTGTTAACTCCTCCTGTAGTTTCTTCTGTTAACGTTCTCTTTCTAACTTCACTTTTATGCAAAAAAGAAGAAGAGACCAAAAGTTGCTGATCATGGGCTGTATATAAAAGATGGAAGTATGCATAGTGACAGCACCCGTTGGTTTGTGAAGCCTCACACCACAAACAAGTGGTGGATCTCGCTCTGAAACCATGTTTCCTTGGTTTCAGAGCGAGATCCACCACTGAAACCAAGGAAACATATGGTAGTCATGTCCCACACCTTAAGGTATACTCTCAAAACAGGACCACAGTTTACAAAATGAAAATCAGGTTATATTAAACAGCTGACTCGGATGATAAACCCACAAAGGAAACTGATGATGATACACGAGGTGATTAGAAGAGTTGCTTTCTTCATAAATACAGTTAGGTCCATATATATATGTTTAATGAAACACATTCCAGTTATAGTTATGTAATAGACATGGACATAATGTGTAGACGCTCAGCTTTCATTTCAGGGTATCCACAATTAAATTGGATGAAGGGTTTAGGAGTTTCAGCTCCTGTGCCACCCTCTTTTTAAAAGGACCAAAAATAATTGGACTCAAAGACTATTTCAAGAGCAGGTGTAAACAATTCTTTTGTTATGTCATTAGTAATTAAGCAGATAAAAGGCCTGGAGTTGATCTGAGGTGTGGTGCTTGGATTTGGAAGATTTTGCTGTAAACAGACAACATGTGGTCAAAGGAGCTCTCCATACAGGTGAAACGAGCCATCCTTAAGCTGCGAAAACAGAAAACACCCATCAGAGAAATTGCTGTAATAGTAGGAGTGACAAAATCAACAGTTTGGTGCATTCTGAAAGGACTGGTGGACAGTGGTGGATGATCGCAAAATCATTTCCAGAGTGAAGAGAAACTCGTTCACAGCAGCCAACCATGTGGACAACGTTCTGCAGGAGGTAGGCGTATCAATATGCAAGTCTACCATGAAGAGAAGACTACATGAAAGTAAATACAGAGGGTTCACTGCAAGGTGCAAGCTATTCATAAGCCTCAAGAATAGAAAGGCTAGAGTGGACTGTGCTAAATAAAATATTTTTTAAAAAGCCAACACAGTTCTGGAAAAACATTCTTTGGACAGATGAAAGCAAGATGATGAGAAGGCATGGAACAGCTCGTGATCCAAAGCACACAACATGGTGGAGGCAGTGTGATGACTTGGGCATGCATGGCTGCCAGTGGTACTGGGAGACTAATGTTTATTGACAAAAAGGTCCACAAACAAACAGCAAGAAAAGGCCTGGCAGAGCAAAGGTGGAAACCCAGCATCTGGCGATGTCACTTATTTTTCAGTTATTTAATTTGTTCAGTTTCTTCTTAAACACCCGAAATGAAGGGATTGCATTTTTTAAATGCTTTAATTTCTCACATTTTTATGCAGTCTTTTTGTCCAACCCACTGAATTAAACCTGAAAGTCTGCACTTCAACTGCATCTGAGTTGTTTCATTTAAAACCACCAACCGTCCAAATAGCAATCGACCTGCTCTGCCTCCTGAGCCACAGCCTCCCCAGATGCATTTGTCTGCTCCTTTATTTCCCAAAGCGTCGTCACAACAGATGGATTCACACAGATTTTGCACCAGATGCCACCCTCACATGAATCCAAGCCTGGGACCAACACCGAGAGTACGCTGACTTGTTACCCACTGAGGCTGAGTTCCAAACAGATCTCAAACCGGCTATCTTAACTACTCCACCGTGGAGCCAATGTTTTATCACAGCGAAATGGAGGTTTAATGCACTACTGGGTTAGCATCACTTTTTTGTGCCATTTTCTGTACAGCGTAAATGAGACTCCCTCACAATTAGCACCGCAAGGAAACAACAGCAGTGGCACGATAATGAGAGAAGCCAAAAGGTTTTACTATGAAAACTATTGTTGTGATTTAAGGAACCAACAAAAACAGGCAAGCGTAATTACCTAAATGTCACCTCTGCTCCTCAGTGCTGTGGATACACCCAAAAGAGATGTTTTTTTCCAGTATTGCTTTGTTTTAACTCCTATTTGATGCACAAACGATTGTATCTGTTTAGTGTCACGTGCAGGTTCCCCGCCATGCTGTGTACAGTACCCGTATTAGCATTTTTGTGTATGTGCACTAATGACTGACGTTTTTCTGATGTTTATACAGCATTTCTTCAGCTGATGTCCTGGAATGATCTGTGTGCTCAAGTAACTCGTCAGGTGCTTTGGTGCGACCTGACAGCAGGTTCCTGGCATCATGATGCAGTGCGTGCTGCATGCCTTCAGGTGTACATGTATATTTTCATGAGATATCAAACAAGATTAGTACCATTCCTTCTATGATGAAACAATTCCTTTGTGGAAAGTGTGCAGAGAGACTGCAGGCTGTGTTGACTGAAAAACAAGGGCACAGGTGGCACCATACTAAAGAGAAGGCAGCATGAGAGAAGGAGGTAGCGGGGTAGATAAGAGGATGCTATAGGAGGAAGTGAGAGAGACTCAACACTTGTATTTTGCTCTGCATCTGGCTATACCCTCCCCCCCTTGCTTCACCGAAGGTCTGATAGGGAGCAGATTTCATAACAGCCTAATAACACCCTCCAAGAGGTCTCAAGATACAGCTATTCTATCTCCGCAAGAGCTGCCATCATCCTTACCTCCACAATCCAGCCCCTGTCAACAGCCGTCAACCCATACAACCCCTGAGCCGACTGATATTGACAATAAAACAGGAGGCAGGATCAGCAGGTTGCGTGAATGTGTGCACACATGCGTGTAAGTTTGCGTGATGGTGAAAAGGTCCAAAGATTGGACACTCATTCCAGGCACCACCACTCAGAGAAGGGCTCAGTGTGCACCTGGTAGCTATACTCTCACTCGGCAGGATAAAGACAGATTTCATGGAGGCATGGAGAAGAATACAGAGAGGCAGCAGCACTGAAAGAAAAATGTATAATGATCCCCGTTGTCACAGGCGTGACTTTTGGACAGCTCTGGTTAGTCGTACTGTGCTGCAGAGGCGAGGGAGAGAATTGCGAGCCTTGTCATGCATCATAAATGTAATACCATATGGGAATGTAGCTCGCGCGCACACGGCAGAGAATAGGAAATCTGTGCTCCACATGAAGAAGAATGCATTGCCTTTTATGAGGTAGTGAAGGACATATTGTGTGGAAGGGCCTCATAAACATATGCATGTTTCTCTTATGAGTTTTTCCGGGATTTGAAGGAAGTCTGCACAGAATGACGGAGCCGGATTAAGAGGCGGATAAGCACAGATACTATTTACATTGAAATGGCTCCACTGTTTGAGAAGGAAGACGATGAGCAGGAGAAGTGGGAATGGAAATAGATGGGAATGAGATGATGTGATCGGGAATCTGAATGTGAATAGAAATGAGGCTGAAGGTGCAGACAAAAATAATCAGGTATAGGACGTTTGCGCTGATAGATACAAGATCAGCATGCATGGCATTTCACTCACCCCTACCCCAGAAGGGCTCTTCAGTGGCAATCTCATTGCTGCCTCTCTTTTTTCCCCTTCTCCTCCTAATATTTACCACAGAGGTTTCAAAGAAAAAAGTGGATTTTGCGAGTGTGGAGGAGTTTTCATCTGTCTCTGGTGGGATTGTTAAAGCAGACAGTATCTATAGATCTTTTGGGGGTGGGGGGGTCACAGCATTCAGAAACCTCCATTTGTTCGTGCCTTCATCCACTTGGTAAAAAATAAAGGACAATCAATGTGTGTGAATCAGCTTGTGGCAAGAATCTGGACCCCTGCACCTAAGGGTGAAGACCCTATCATCTTTGCTTGCTGCACAGCTCTGCAGAGGGAACGGCGAAGCTTAAGACATCATGCCCAGATTTGGCAGCGCTTACTTTCAGTATATCTGCCTATTTCTCTGTCCTCTCCCTGAGACTTAGCAGCATCTGCAGTGAGACTGATCAATAGATCACACCAACAAGAGGTCTTGAGGCCAATTAGGCTGGGCAAGATGGGCTGGGGCCAAGCTGGTGTCAGGCTGTGTGTCAATACTGAAGCTTGTCTGCCCTTAGGAAGAATGGATAAGGAATAAAGGCAGACACATATTACTCTGCACGTGTGTGTGTGTGTGTGTGTGTGTGTGTGTGTGTGTGTGTGTGTGTGTGTGTGTGTGTGTGTGTGTGTGTGTTTGTAAGAGACAGAGTGTGTGTCCTGTGCACTGCAGTTCCTGATTTACATTAAATGATCATCACCCGAGCAGAGAGAAGTTCTAGCACATTTTAAGCCCTCGACCGCACCCTGTTCTCAGTAAATGCCTTCTTTACTGTCAGGTCTGCTCCTACATACCAAATAGAGCAGAGAGATGAAGGGCCACTGATCAAACATTATTGTCCCGCTTTCTTGCACAATACTTTAGCACCCTCTGTCGGCATGTTCGGTCACAACAGGGTTTGAGGAAAATGAAAAAATTGAAAGAAAAATCTCCCATCACCCGACCTGTTTATGCATCCCAGCTTATGCAAATGATCTTCAGTGTGCAAATTTTCAACAAGCTCCTGTCAGAAAACAACTGTCATCCCCTGAACCCAAACCATTACAATATTAGTTTAATTTACCCTCGACTTTAGCAGAAAATTACTCCAAGTCTTCGCAGTCCTGAGCTATAATTTATCTGTGTCTGATGCCTATCTTTGATTAATCATGAAGGTGAATTCATTAACCTTAATTGCAAAGTTTATGTGGTGAAAGGCCATGGGTGTGGCGGGGGAGGTAATATCCAGTTCATTCAGTATTGATTTGCAAAAGACTTCTAGCCGAGCAATAACTGAGAACTGTCTCTCTGTCACACACACACAGACATATATACATATACATACAGGGACACACAGCCTAACGATCTATGACAATCAAGTTAATTAAAGTCGTTGAACAATCAGGTACTTGGAGTAAAGACAGAATTAGTCACCCTTGAGCCAAGCACTTTAAATCTTAATCAGACATATGCTAATTAAACCTCATTTCAGCAAATAGCCTCAAACTTGGATAGATGCATGTGTGTGATGCTGTTATATGGCCCTACTGTTTGTTTGTTTTTTTAAAAGTGGACATATTCACCATGACATCATCAGTTTTTTTATGGACCTGAGTTTTGTAAGTTTTATACTGGGTGGTACGGTGGTGTATCGATTGTCACAGCAACAAGTTCCTGCTTCAGATCCTCCGCAGTCCAAACGCATGCATGTTAGGTCAGTTGGTTCATCTAAGTTGGCCGTAGGTGTGAATGGTTGTCTATCTCTCTGTGTTAGCAGTACAACTGGTGACCTTTCAAAAGCGTGCCCCGCCTGCGCTCTATGACAGCCGTGATAGGCTGCGACACTACTGCAGCCCTGAAGGGGAGATGGATGGAAGCTCAGGAAGTCATGGTTAGCAGTGTCGACGCACAGCAAGAAGCTTCTGGCTTCCGTCCTGGTAAGAGTAGCAACTTTCAGGCTAAAAAGTGAAGCCGACAGAGGGAAGTACCAAAAACCGCATTTGGCTCCAAAAGGGAGTCTGTCTCCATGGAAACCCAAAATAGCTTTGCATCATTAAAAAGCATGTTTGTGGGTGCTGGTTTAGCCCACAGGTTGGGCAGTTGAGGTCCAATTGAGACCCGATGTCCTTTGCTGTGTGTCTTCTCCCTCTTTCTTTCTCTTTCTCCACTTCCTGTCTTTTAAATAAAGGCATTTACAGCATTGTTTTGGTCTCTAGAGACACTTGGGATCAGGGGATTGGCCACTTTGACTGACAGGTGTCCTAACACAGGCAGATCAGTTTCTACTAATTTATGATTCTGTATATAAGTCATTAAAGTATGAAAGGACTAAGGCACAAGAACTGGTTCACTCCACTTCTGTCTGCTGCAGGCACGGACTGCTACAATTTAAGGTCTTGCATAGGCTCCATCTGTCTAAATTGAAGGTTTCAAGGATGTTTCCAGGGGCCGATTCAAGATGTGACCGATGTGGCCAGAATTCTGCCTCATTGTCACATATGTTTTGGACATGTCCTAATATCGCTACCTACTGGTCTAAAATATTTAAAACTTTGTCTGATATTTTTTAAAAACAGCTCCCCCCAGACCCAGTAATGGCACTATTCGGTGTAGCTACAGTTAAAAACTTAAATAATAAACAAATTCATGCTCTGAGTTTTATAACATTGCTTGCAAGACGCCTTATACTTCTAAATTGGAAAAATAAAGCCCCCCCAACTCATTCTGCTTTATTAAGAGACACAATGTATCATTTACAGTTGGAGAAAATTAAATTTTCATTAAGAGATAATGTTAAACAGTATTACCTAATTTGGCAACCCTTTATAGATTACTTTAATAAGTAAAACTGAGAGGTTTGGCCTCCTCTCATATCTGCCCCAAGATTATATATATGGGTCTACGCAGGTGTTGTTTTTTTTTTTGTTTTTTGTTTTTTTTTTTTGTTTTTTTTGGGGGGGGGGGTTCGTTTGTTGTTGTTGTTTTTTTGTTTTTGTTTTTTTTTTCCCTCTCTCCCTCCTTTGAATATACTTATTTAGGATAATAAATGTGTATGTATAGACATAGATATGATTGTTTATATAATGATAATTATATTTTATGTAAAAAGGATGGGGAGAGGAAGGAAGGGAAGGGGAAAAAGAGGGGAGGGGAAGGGAAGGGGGGAAAAAAGAAAAAAAACTATGTCAATGTAAATGAGATATATATTTTGTTGCCTGATTTGAATAAAGAAAGGAGAGAGAAAAAAAGTATGAAAGTATATGCTAAAAAATGTGGTACACACTGAATGAGTAAGATTATGATCCAGTAATATATTTTTTCAGAAAAAGACCATTTGGCTTAAGGAGTACTTTGCTGTAGTTACCTTTAGTGAAGTTGGGCTACTTAACCAGGATTATGACTTTTACTTCAGGAAAGGGTCTAAATATTTATGTCGCCACTTTACTTTACTGTATTTCTTTCGGATTCAAAATTTGAATTTCCTCCGTGCACACCGCCCTGCTCCACTTAAAAACTCTTGGAGACAGCCTTCCTCTTACAGTCCAAAGAACTGCATGTTAGGTTAATTCGTGATTCTGAATTGCCCATAGGTGTAGGCTGCGAGAGTGTGTAGCTGTCTTTCTATCTGTGATCTTGACCTTTCTGGGGGTGTATACCCCACCTCTCACCCTACGATGGCTGGGAGAGGAGTTCACAGTTTTGGAATGAGAGTGTGTTGGAGCCCGCTGAGATCCTAATGGGTATCGCTCTTTAAAGAGCTTCTGCAAAGATGACTTTTTCCAACCCTGGCAGCAGCCTGTGGAGATGAAAAATAAAGCCCAAAGCTTAAGTGCAAAAAAACTGCAATTCTTCTAATAACCACTTGGGATTGGCTCCCAATGTGAGTCAGTTCACATACACTCTTTATAGCAGAAATAAACATGTTTATTGCTGATACAAAAAGAGGTTTTGATCTCGCCTTCAAAACAACTCCACAGGTGGTAATTTGTGTGTGTGTGTTTTCCTTTTTATATTTTATTTATTTATTTATTTCAAAACTCATTATATATATATATATATACATTATATTTTAAAGTCTGTCCATTGCCCAAGTGCCCATTAATCTTCATATAATGAGCAACAGAAGGTAAAATTGACTTTTCTGATCTCCTTCTCCGCTCCAATGAATAACAGGCCTATAGACTTGCAAACTTCTATAGCCATTTGTATGTTACTGAAGATAAAGAGAGTTAAAGATAAATCTTTTCATTCCAATCTTCTGTCTTTTTATATGCTTTAAATGCAATATCAGAAATGAATTCTGAAAGCAGCCACCTTGACATGACTTTCTGCCCAGATCTTTTGCTGTAGTTTGTTGAAGGACTTGTAGCACAAGGTATACTGCGACACCAGATGGTATGAAGAGGCCAATGCAAAAAATTAAAATAAAATAAAGAAATAAAAAATAAAGAAATATGCCAAGGGAAATTAAGCTTCTAGCTTGTTTTTCAAAGCTTGACTAACCAGTTATGTCACAACAAATCCTACTCCAGGCAAAAAGCTTTGGTGTTGCTGCTTTGGCATCGCAACTGCTTTGCATGTCAGTTCAGGCTGGGCAGAGCAATCCAGTCATTCTCAACCTGAGGGACTCTATACCAAGAAATTCAGCTCATGAATCATGCACACCCAAGGCTCCAGCATAAAATCACTCATTTTTTCCATTTTTTTCCACGAGACGAAAAAGTTGGACAGTTAATGCCAGGAGCAATTGCAAAAATAGGGATATTTTCTACCTTGTAATGCTTTCAGGAACTACCCACTTCACTCACATTCTGTGAATAGATAGGAGATTGGGAGCATGAGTTAGGTGCAAAGTAAAGAAGAATGGAAGAAATGCACACCTTAATTTCTCAGAAATAATTTCATCTTGCTTGTGACCTCATTTCCTGGAAACTGCCTAGCCTACAGAGACGGCCTCTCATTACCAGGTTCTTTTTTTCTAATCTTATTAGGGTTGTAAAGTTTTACAGCACAGAGGTCTTAGTGACATACAGTTCACCACAACTAAGCTGTTGCTGGCAGTCTTATTCTGTTTTACTCCAGACCACTTAAAACAAAGAACAGGTAAGCTTGTTTGTTTAGTACCACACTTGTAGCCAAGAATAATATACCATTCATTCTTTTATGGAAGCTTCAGACATAATTTTAGAAGTTTTAGGGCTGCAGTTTACATACTCTGATCGTACAATGAAAGTTAAACATTACTTCAACGCAAAACAAAGTCAGTACTGCCATTCTGTTTTCCACAGTCGATCTGATTCTGTTAGACGTGTGCAGACAAGAGCACAAGCTGAAAATGTGTTGTTGGCAGGGAAAGCAACAACATAATAGCAATGCTAAATAATGACTCAGGTAAGCTGCTGACATTCCTGTGGACTAAAAGACAATGGCCTGAGGTCTCGTGTAAGTGCGTTACATTAGTGTCATTATCCTTTAAATGCCTTTCGACCAACACTTAGAAAAGAAGAAAAGATTCACTGAATTGCTGTATTGCAGCTCAGATCCTTTCATTGAATTAAATTGAATTGTGTGACTGATATTTGCATTGAGAGCAGTTGAACCAAACTGGCCAGGAAGTGCAGGTGCATCTTATAAGATTATATGTAGTAAATATAAGATTATGTGGTATCAAAGGGAACTGTGAGTTTATTTTTATTAGTTTATATTTATGGTTGGGCGGGGTCAATTTTCAGAAACTTTTAGTGAATAGTGTTGCAGATGTTCTTCAACAAGAACCCTCGAGGAAAGACGTGGAGGACGGAGACCGTTTCAACTTCAAGTCCTTCTCATAAATTATCAAAGAGAAAAGCAACGCAAGGATTTTCTATCAGTGTCTTAATAATGATTTATAACTAATCTGTGCAGTCATAGCAAATAAATGCTTTTGAAAATCTGAAGAGGATCTGAAGTGAAGCAATGACGATGTGATTCAAGCGCACACTTCCTGCTTTAATTCCAGAAAATTAACTTTTTTGACCCCTCAGCTGTAAAAAACTGATGGGGTATTGATGTCGTCCTGCCATGGAACTGGACGGGTGGGCAGGTGGAGGGCGGCATGGATACCCAAGTTTGTGAATATGATAACTCGAGAAGGAGGCAACGTAGGATTTTGAAATTGATACCATAGGTGCATCTATAGTATAAATCAGACGTCAAGTGTTCTGAAAATCTTGCAAACAAAATCGAGGATGATGTCACCTTGGATTTTTAAATTGATATCGTACATCCATGTAATAGGATGCTGAGGGGGAATCCCGACAGCCATCAGAATTTTTTTTAAACTGCAGCCATTTTAATGAGCTCAGTAGGCAACGCCATTTTACTGCATTTGGAGATGACTCAAACACATGGTGTAATTCAAGTGGTCTGAGAGGGAACTAGACTAGTGCACTTTTTCTTGGCTCTGTTTCCAGCCTTTGTAAAGTAAACACTGGCTAATTTTTAACCTGAAAGAAGGACGTGCCCATGGCGCCGGTTTGGCTCAGTGGGTGAGCAGGCGACCATATGCTGTATGGCCGCAAAGCAGTAGGCCAGGGTTTGACTCCAACCTGCAGACCTTTGCTGTATGTCTTTCACTCTCTCTCCGCTTCTATCTACACTCTCTCTATCCAATAAGGGCTTAAAGTCCCAAAAATAACATCTTAAAAAAAGAAGGAGGACACGCCCGTGCTCATAGTGAAGGATGGGCAGGGGTCTATTTTGGGGCGTTTCGTTGTCATGCAGTTTTTGATTGGTTAATTGTTTTTCTGTTTGATTTGTTTCTAATTTTTTTTTTCTCCCAAATTTCTTGAAGCTGAATTTTCACACTTTACATCGCATTTTGTTCACTTGTATTGAGGCACAATGACAAAACATGAGCTGTTTTCCAATATATTTAAGGACCTGACCATACATCTCTCCAAAAAGATGCCACAGTGGATAAGGGCCACATTGTTCATGGGGCAGCAGAAAGAAACCCCGCTGCACTGAGATCTCTGCTGTTTCTTTTCTTCACAGGCTGAACGAATAGTCTGTGAAAGCTGGTCTCACCAAACAATCATCATGAAGAACACAACAGAAGGTGATTTATTCTTTAATAATAACATATTTGAAGCTCCACCCCCTCAGCAGGGGTTCATTTTCAGTTTCACTTTACAAATGAGACATCCTCTTCGTGCATTTTTATTAATGCAGTGATTTACCACGGGCTAAGTGCCTCCATCCTCAGTTCTTTCCCTCTGCCCAGCTCATATAAAGGCCCTCTGGGCTTTTTTTTTTTTAATGGGATATTTAATTTATTTTTTCCATTTATTTTTGTTGTTGTCGATGGTGTTGTTTTGTATTTGTGTTTGGTTTAATGTGCATACATGGCATTGAATCTGTTTGATATGAACAACTGTTTCAGTGTTTCTGCACTTTGCCTTATAGGTAATTCTCTCCATTGTAATTGCAAATAGTTTATTATTAATTTAATTACATTGCATTGGGAGCTCACAGTTTTACTGGCTAATAATGTCATCATTATTGTTTTCACCTAGACCACAGACTCCTAAGTAGTCCCTTTTCCTATCCGTAGCTTATCTTGGCATCTTTTCTTGACCAACAATCCATTCTTGTGTTTTACTAAGTTAGTAATTAAATATATTTTCTATTAGAGAAAGGTACAGTTACTTTATGTGCATGCCTTCATCCAGTCAAATTAACTTGAAATGGTTGGTTTGTTCCTAGATTTGTCATATTAAAAATTACAGTGGTTGATAGCAGCCTGTCCACTGCTGCTCAATTTTTCCTTCCCATTTTCTGAAATTCACTTCCGACTGGAGAACTTGTTTCCCCGGTTTCAGTTTGACTTTGCACTGATGTTCTGCAGTATGTCAAACAGTTTAGCAGCTTTGGATTACTTGGTAGGAATTGTGGGGACTCTCTGAATAAGACTTTACGTTTAAAATGCATGAGGATGTAAAATAAGAAAACCATGATGCTCTTTCTTTTTAATTTTTTAGATGACATATATGCATACGCACTGTCCAAGACACTTACAAAAGTCTCATCACCTTTAACTGTGGGACTCTACGCTTCATGTGAGAATCGAATCAACATGATCCTCAAACAAATGCAAGGTAGGTTTGTCTGGCCCAGCCTACCAGGCGCTAACGACAGGATGCTTATTTTGAAGACAAACACGACTAAATTCTCCGTGTTTTGCATGTAAATACAGTTTTGAATCTGTTTCTTTATCGCAGTGCCAACAGATGGCTGTGAACATGATTGCAGTGTGTAGAACTATAGCATGGTGACTATAAAAACTGCAGCTTTCGCAATAACGCTGTGGTGTATAACAATATAACATTTGCTAAACGTGCTGTTTTGTTTTTGTAATGAGTCAAAAAATAGAGCTCTTGCTTCCTCATATATGAACTGACTATAGGCAATCTTTTTCTCACTTTACAGACTGACTGAGCTTTTTTACCACACTTAAGCTGTTGTTGTAAAAGAGATAACATGACATCAAACATTCCACAAATGAGGACATAATCCTGTTGAGTATAGTTTGTATATGCAGGCATTTCAACATGTAAACAAATAACACGAGCAGACTTAATGAAGCAGGTTTATTAGAGTAGCATTTTTTAAAACGTAGGTGTTTTAAGGATTTGATACTAACATAAAATATTCGTAGAATAATGAAGCTTCAAAATGTTGCAGACAGATGATATACAGTGTTATTCATTAACTCTGTATATGATGGATTATTGTGTATATTATATTTTCTTGTAATAACCAGTAGACCAGTAGACATGTATTTTGTGGAGTAGGCATTCGACAGTGTCCCTCGCAGTGTCCTGTGAGAGGTGCTTCCGGAGTATGGGGTGTCTGGCCCATTGCTACAGGCCATTTGATCTATATACAACCATTGCAAGAGCTTGGTCCGCATAGCCAGCAATAAGTCGGACTCGTTCCCAGCGGGTGGTGGATTCTGCCAGGGCTGCCCTTTGTCACAGATTCTGTTCGTAATTTTTATGGACAGAATTTTTAGGCATAGCCAAGTGGTGGGAGGCTTTCACTTGGGTGGTCTCAGAATTTCCTCTCTGCTTTTTGCAGATGATGTGGTTCTGTTGGCTTCATCAGGTGATGGCCTCCAGATCGCTCTGGAATGGTTTGCAGCCGAGTGTGAACCTAATAGGACTTGTCCTTGTCAAATTAAAACAATGCTGAACCTTGAGCACCACTTATTAAAAGATTTAAGTGATTGTATATATATAGAGCCTGTATGCATACTTGTGTGGATCAGAGAAAATCTTAAATAAATTCAAACTTGTGCACCCAGTTTTTGTTTTTAAAATCATTAAAGATGAATGCTGTGCTTGTTCCACCCTGGAAAAATAACAGTTCAGAGAAACTATCAAAAGCCTTAAATTACCATGACATTCAACTCTGTGACCACAACTCTGTGCCAAATAACCATATTTCTGCCTTTATTAATATTATTCTTAAATGTAACTCAACCATCAGATACCTGTGTCAGTATTCTATTTGTTTTGTGTATTTTCAGTGTACATGAATTCAGAGGCTTCAAGGATTGAGCAGGAATATGCAAAAGGATCCAGGCCTCGTTCGGTTAAGCCTTCATTTACCGGCTTTTTTGCACTTATTGGACGACTGCTCTTCTACAGGCCAATCTGGACAAAGGAGAACCAGCAGGAACGAAACGTCAGATTCATTTATGTGCATTTCAGTGCTTGGCATTTTGCCGGTAGTGACCTGCTTTGGGCCGGTATAGCTATACGGCTGATTGAGGCCATGCAAATGAACTTTGGAAAATTACAACTTTTACTCTACCGTGTAGCTCAACATGATGAAGAAGAGGAAGTCAAGAACAAGGTTTGTCTCAATAGAGCTACATTTTTGTCTAATTGTTGAGAGCGGCAGATTATTTGCAAAATGCTAACATCAACCTGCTAACATGGTCCTACTGACAATTTGACCCGATACAGATACCAATATTTGGTGATTTAAAAATCTGATATTCCTATATATTGGCCAATATTTTTTTTCATTCAGAAACACAAAATATAGATTTCGCTAATATAATAACATAATGTGTAGCTATTTTTTTACATACACTCCACCCGACTCTGCTCATACTATCTGCTTAGTACAATGTTTCCCAACCACTGTATGTGCCACAACAAATGATCAGGTGTGCCTTTATCTGGTTCCACCTGATTAGTACTCTAAGTGTACTCCGTGAGTAACGGGCAGAGCAATTACATTCTCTTCTACTAGAGGGCAGTACAACTTCCTGCTCTAATTAAATGGGTTGTCAACTGCCAGTAAAACAGAAGAAGACGAAGATGAAATTACATAATAGTCATGCTGTGAGTGAGACAATGCAGTGTGCAATAGCAATAGATAAGTATTTGAAAAGAGAAAATAGACAATCTGACCTGGGTCCAGGAGAAAATTCTGACCCAAATTAAGGCCCTAGCATGAGTGGTGGTCAGTAGAAAGCAAAAATGGTATACGGCAGAAAAACCAAGCCAATTCGTGCCGTGTGATTTTTCTAATGTGAAATATGTAGCGTGGCTCCAAAAGGTTGGGAAACACTGGCTTAGTGTATCTGTGGCATTCCAAAATGTGTTGTCAAGTTCCAGAGTGCCCTCTACTGGGCAAACTATGCAATGTCAACACTCACAACATTAGTGGAGGGTGCTTTGCGCATCCTTTTTACTTTTTTTAATTTTGCTTTTTCAACCATTATAAATCTCGATAATGACAAACGTGCCAATAAAATCCGCTTGACAATAATTCTAGAGGTTTATAACAACAATCTTTTTTATTCTGATGTTATAAAGATCATGTTCAACATAGTCATATCTTAGTTAAGCCTGTAACTATAAACCAGACTTTTCTATGCTGTCTGTTTTTAACACTGGTAGAAAGAATTCCCAAGAAAAAATGTTAACCAGAAGGTGTGTTGGTTTTTGAGACCAGGTAACTAGTTCTGTAAACTGTCGAGTCTCATGAAAGTAATCACAAAAAATGTTTTGACCTGATCCATAGAGGCATTTAAATATCTTTACCAAATTCCATCAATCTAGCCAGTAGTTCTGGAGATATTACCCAGAACCAAAATGAGAAATAAGACCTCATGGTACAGAAAATGTAAGAACATGAACCTCATTTGGCAACTCTGAATCCATGTTTAAAAGCATGATAATAATGTATGTATATATGTATGTTTTTCTCTATTTTGCTTTGTTTTTGTTTTAAAAAAAACTCAGATTGTGGAGGATGGTCCTAACCACTGGAGTTCCAAGAAGATTTGCTGCTGCCCACTGTGGCTTTTTCTCCTTTCCCTTCTGGTGGTACCACTTATCATCCTGATTATCCTGTTAACGGTTGGCTTTCCCAAATTTGGACTGAAACCAGATGAGGAGGTGGATGACAGCAATGGCCAGGTGGGTGTGCTGGAAGGCCTGGCAATTGCCACATTAGGGGTCCCTGCAGTGAGCATACTGAAGTTTATCATTCTGATGGGGAAGAACTTCATCTTCAGCCAGACACTGAACATTAAGAGAGGGATGGACAATGAGCGGCTCAGTGGTCAGTTGGGCTTCATGAACGAAGTCAGGATGGAAATGTGGTGTTTGTCCCGCTTCATCCAGTTTATGGAAGTGTTCGAGAGGAGAAGGATCCGAATCGTGCTGAATATCACTAATCTGGACCGCTGCTCTCCTAAGAAAATTGTTGCAGTCCTGGATGCTATGAACATTTTGCTTTCAGATGAAGAGAGCCCATTTATTTCCATTCTTGCTGTAAATCCGGAAGTCCTTGTAGAGAAAGTGAACTTTGCAGATGGATGCTTGAGCAAAGAGGACAAAGCATATGCATTGCTGAACAGCATAGTGACTCTGCCCTTCACAGTCCCACCACTGTCCAATGATTCAAAGCGCAGTTTACTTTACAGACTTAGTAGCAAGTCAAAAATTCAAGAGGATTCTCCCACGGTTGAAGTCAAACACAGAGGAATTCCTTATTCCTACGATTCCTCCAATTCGTCTCTAGAGAAGGTTACATCTGAAGCAAAGGAGATGTACCCTCTGATCAATACAAAAGCAGCAATGCTGGATATAAAAGATGAACTAGATAACTTAATCAGAAGCATCCTAAGCAGCAATGACAGGAATCTAAGCAAGTACATGCTAGATGATGTCATGTCAATGAGAAGAGTGATCAACTCTATTCGAGTAACTGTGATAATCATGAAAGCCTTAAACCTAGAGCTTCCTCAACCAGAATACATTGCAGCATGGGTGATCCTAGCCAATCACTGGCCCTGCCGACTCAGCTGGATCCTCCAGTGTGTGGAAGATGCTCAACAAAGGGCAGATATTGATGGTGAGGCTGGGCCCAGCGATTATGATTCAAAGACCTTATGGCAAGTCTTCAGTGTGTCCCAAGCAGAGCTGTATGTAATGAGTGGACAGATTGAGGACTTCCTGGAGCAGGATGGAGATGCTGAGCTGTTCGAAAATCTTCTCAAAGTAGATTTCCAGTTCAAGGTAAAAGACTTGAAGACATTTGAAGCAGCAACAGTGAACCTAGATCATTCAATTAAGAATGAGCTGGCTCACATCAGAGGGACATCCAGGCTGAAAGATTCTGGTTGGATGAGGAACCTAGCTCCACTGCCAATCACAAAGATCATTAATATGAACACCGAGGATGTATGTAAAGAGGTAAGAAATTCCTTAAAAGCTATGTTCTGTAAGATTTCAGTCTTGGCTGACCTCTCGTGACATCTTGAGCAGCTGATTTTCAGTAATGCATAAGAAAACACACCTGTTCAGACAACTGGTTCAATGTGGTTTGATAATAATGAAGAATCAGTCAATAAATACCCCTTTTCTTTTTTTTTAATCAAGTCATATATAACCTCAGTTTTTCACATGGTGCGACACTGGGCTAGGGTAAAAGGAGTTTTACCTGAAAGATTAGAGTTGTGTTGCCTGCCTGCAGCTCTTCCCCTAATAGCTCACTTTATTGTACCATTACTCAGATGCTGTATAAAAAAAAGCAGCACAGTAAATAAACATTTTGCAGAAGCGTTTCTAATGAAGGCTTGCTTTTACCACTTTGTGATAAATACACTGAAAATCCTGACTGCAGCACGCAGTATTTTCATTAGAAAGAACTTTATAAGGCACAGATATGATGTAGAGAGAATGAACAGCAATGACACTGGTGTGATTAAATTACCAACTGTAATGAGTATTTAATTGCATGCACCATTTACTATCCTTCCTGCTTAGGTTGACTGTAAACATTTAACATTGCTATATAGAGGGAAATGCTAAAACGTAGGCTAATTACGCTGAAGGGCTTTTGCTGAAAACAAGCAGTGTGGTGTTATAAATCAATTAAATTATTTCAGGAAGGATAATATTGCTCAGTTTCACATTTTCTTTTTTTTCCTAGCTGGAGAGGATGCGATACCCCAGTAAGTACATCGACATTGTGAAAAGCAATGACCTCAATGGGTCAGCGCTGGTCTTCGGCGATGTGGAAGACCTTAAAGACCTCCTACAAATGACTTTTGGTGAATGGGCAACATTCAGACTGCACTTCTTGGGGTTTCCATCACATCTGCGACCACAGTACAAAAACATGGCAACAATACCTTCTCACTCTAAAAACCAGTTATCGAAATTCCACCCTCAGGTTTCTCATCATTATCTGTCTAATCCCAATCTGGTTAACATGTAACATGGAGTCAATCTGTCTCCAGGAATTTTTTTGTGCACATATAATTCTAACATGTTTATACTGCTGAATTAATTAAAAAGCCAGAAAGGGCTTTCAAATCTATATGCTATGTGAAGCTAGCTAGCAGGTAATTAGCAGGTTATAGCATAAAGGCTAAACACTTGTTTGTCACAGAACTAATAAAACCCGCAAATGACTTTTTCATATTCCCAATTTTGCATAGATCAAACAAGCAGTATGCCTCATGTTTATTAGTTACTTTGAGAGCCTTACATTTTTTTTTAGCAGAGCTAGCTGTTTTCCCTTAGTTGCTCCTGGTCTGTTTCCTGTGCCAGCTTAATCACGTTTCTGGCTCCAGCGCCTTATTCTTTGCACCCAGACATGGGTTTGCTATAGATTCTGGCCAGAAAGAAGATAAGTGTTTCCCCAAATGACAAACAAGCCCTTTATGTCCCCATTATCTTATCTGATTGCTTCTGATTTTATTGATGAACTCTGCTTTGTTTAGAGGTTAGATTATTTACTACAGTTTGTCAGGAAATCATCTGTAAACCAGTTAACTGTCCCCCACAGACCTCTTCTTGAGCAGGCTATTTGTGGCTTTTCCATTACAGTAAGCTGAACAGTACCACTGTGTTTAACATCTCAATCTGAGTTAATGGCCGTGTCACTCAACGCTGTGACTTCTAAACTCCTCTTCAGTTCTCTGCGAGATCTCATTTGCTCTCTCCTCAAACATGTTCGACCTGTTCTCCACAGTGCTCTCGTGGGATTTTAACTCTTCACGCCCTGTACTTTCACCTGCTGCTCGGTGCCGGGCTGAGCCATTAATCTTTAATCACAATGAATTGCCTTCCATTCGGTTGTGCTTTATTTGTAATGAGTAGTCTATCTGAGCTGGATAGTTTGAGTGTATCACTTTATCCTAAACTTTTTGTTAAATACATACAGTTCATTAGGTTTAGGACGAAGTAGCTTATGGAAACCAACCGCTGACTTGTAGCTCAGACACAATAGATTAAAAACAGCAACAAGGAAAAGTCAGTGGTTTGGGTCATTGGGCTCTTTCTTTTCTTTTTTTGCTTTTGATGACCAATAGCAAGTAGCTGCTGCAACCAGAGGCTCAGTGTTGCAACATGCTCAACCTGTGGAGGACTGCATTTGTCCACAAGGCGATTGCACAAGTCACCTGATGGGAAGCAACCTGTCTCCAATCAATGACTGACTCAGATTGAATGCAATCACTCTCAAACAGACTGGTTGAAGTTTACAAATAATTGTTATATAAATGCAGAGAGATTGCCAACACATTCATCATCAGCTGATAAGCACAAGTCATCTGCATTGGATCTTTTTGCAATAAGGGATTTAACTCAGCTGCTTGCCAACTGGTTGTATTCTAGTTATGGCCCTGTATAAAAAAAATAGGTTGTCATTTTGCAGTTAAATTGCTGTCTATGAGCAACTACGTCACTGTTTGTGGATGAAATTATATTTCTATTTACAAGGATCTGGTTGGACTCTGAATAGAAGAAGTGAATGTGCCTTTCTGTGTATGCAGATGGCAACAGAACTGCAATTTTCTCCCATTTATCACAGATTGTATGCATGTATTTGCCAACTTGACAGCAATCAGTCACAAACTGATGCAGACTGAGAGTAAACTGACTTGATGCACCAAAGTCACTCTGAGGACAGCGACTGACTGCAAGTGGTCAAAGCAATGATTTCAAAGACAAGATCGGAAAGTCATTGCACACCATCACAATAATCCCAGTCGTGCTAAAGTGTGACTGTAGCATTACAACAATCATACAACAGTCAGGTGTGAATATATCATCCTAGCTTGTTTACACCTTATAAAATTTTAAGTAATGTATGAGTTAACATTCATGAAAGACTTCATTTCAGTCTAAAGCAGCCACACTGCAGTTATTCAGGCATGCCTTATTCCATAATAAGGACCACATTTGTTAAATAGTAATTGAGCAGTCTGTTAAACATGAACTCTTTTTAGTAAATTCCTTGTCAGACCTTACCTAGAAATTAAACTATTTAATTTAGTGTAACCGAAATGAATAATTACGCTCGTAATGTCAATTTGAGGAAGATGACTTGAGCAAAGCTAACTGTAGTGTTGCCTAGATACCATTTCAATGTCATCTGCTCCAGTGTCAGGTGGCAAATGTAAAAGTAACATAATGAAAGCTGTGAAGAGATTTTACTAATCATTATAATGTATTTATATACCTTATTGTAATGTAAGTTAAACCTTTACATATTTGTATTGTTACTGTCTTGTTGGATTGCCCTTTTTATTGTGTATTATAACATTTATTCTATACATGGAAATCTGTGAATGTTGAAAATGATCTGTTTAAAGTGCCTATGCCACAAGTTTTAGAAACTTGTGCTATTTTATAAACTGAATATCAGAAATGTTAAGAGAGGACTCATTTGAACTTCTTTTCTTTTCTTTTTTTTCTTACCAAAGGATGAATCCTATTGCTGTTGGTGAACCCCATCAACTCTGGCACCGCCAGAGGGTTTTTGCTTTGACATCTAAAATTATATTCCATGTCCCACAGGAACTGCCACCAGACTTCAGAGTATTTCTAGTCCCAGGGCAATGTATTCAAATGATTTTAGTAATTCTATTGCTTTTCATTCATTGTCACATTCAGGTTCACTTTGGTGGTGTAAGAAACATCTCAAATGTTATTGGATCATTTGAAGGTTTGTGATATTAACGTCAACATCAGGATGAACACTCACGGAGGTCTCGCGGGGAATTTTACATGTATTGCGATCATTACAAGAACATTTAATTATTTAATTATTTAATAACTTTATCAGTGACAAAATATTTGTGAATAGGAGTAACATTGGTTTTCATCCCATTTTCATTGTAACTTGTGATTTACTCATATACTCAGCTCATCTACTAATCAAAGTTTGATGCGGTTTTGCGCTTGTTAGTTTATTTATGTCACATCCTGTCCGAGAGCTTTGCAATTTGAATTGCGAACTGAATGCATGGTGGTGCCAAACACATTTAGACAGTTGGATTTTAATTTTACACCGTCTGAAAAAACATGAACATGTTTGGCGTACATACACTCACCTGTCCATATTGACATGATAGCATAACGCAGTGGATGCAGATTTTTTTGGCTGCACATCCATGACGTTAATCTCCTGTTTCACCACATCCTAAACCTGCTCTATTGATGAGATCTGGTGACTGTAGAGTACATATAACATTTTCATTTTCAAGACACCAGTCTGATGTGATTTGAGCTTTGCGACAGGGTGTGTCGTCCTGCTGGAAGCAGCCATCAGATGGGCGCACTGTGGTCATAAAGGGACCGACATGGCTAGCAACAGTATTCAGGTAGACAGTGGCATTTAAGGGCTGTGAAGTTGGTACTGAGGGGCCCAAAGTGTGCAAACAGAATATTACACAACAGGACACCACCACCAGCAGACTGCAACTTTGATACAAGCATTTTGATCCATGCTTTCTTTTCTTTCATTTTTTTTTCCCACTTCTAACCCTACCCAGACCAATCTGGCACCAACAACCATGCCATGTTCAGTGTCACATAAATCACCTTTCTTCCCCATTCTGATGATCGGTTTGAAAACCAGCAGGTCCTCTGATCATGTCTACATGCCTAAATGCTTTGACTTGTTATCATATGATTGGCCCATTAGATTTTTGTGTTAATTATCAGCTAAACCAGTGTGCCTAAAAAGTGGACAGTGAGTGTTTTTGAAATAAAAGTCACGATAATGTATTCAGAAATACTTTATTGATCATTCATCCTGATGGTAAACACTGAATATATGCTGCCATAAACTGTAAACTTTTTTTTCCCCCCCAAAGTATTTCATCATTCGAACAAATGCAGTTTGTTGTGTGGCACTTAATTTTTCTAAAAAGATTTGCTGTTGCCAGCAAAATGCTGACACGGCAAAATATTTTAAACAAAGCAGGTTAAATATTCAGCTGAAGGGTCATTTCATTGGAAATCCATTGAAGAGTTTTTCACAGGAAGACGCAAAATGTTAATTTGTCTATAGAAAAAAATATATCTGATGAACATTTACCGTACGAACAACCTTACACAGCCACACACAATGAAGGCATATAGCATGCTGACAACACTTTAAAAGACAAGGCTCGGATTCTGTAGTAGCAGCACCCTCTGCTGTTCCCATTTCTCCCAAAGGCCCAGTTTTAGTCATGTAATAATTCTCTGAATAGCCTGTCGGGCTGGTACAGAGGTGGTGCCAGAGACTATGCAGCTGTTTGTCCCAATGCAGTTTCATTAACACATAATGATGAAAATTGCTACTAGCTCCCAAAAATAACAGCTCATTTAAGATTTTGTTTTCCCCCCAAAAAGAGGCACTGTTACAATACTCTGAGGAACACAATGGTCCCCTTCTAATGACTCACACTCGTTAAAACAAATATAGGAAAGCATAGCACCACATTATAGTCATATTACATGTTCAAATATTAAAGGCACAAGTGTAAAGATCAAATTTTGTTCCTTGTATTTTTCTACCTTACAAGAAAATGATCACTTTGGCTAATTTAGGAATGTATTAAAAAAAAAAAAAAAAAAAAAAAGGAAAAAGCTAAAAAGCACATTAATGAAGCACATTTATGTAACGACCACAATGGTTTAAGTTTCTAATATTTATGTACCGATTAAATGCCAGGCTCTTGTTGTTAAGCAGTAGTTCCCCTGGATATTTTACCACCACATACATCACAGACAAAAACATCCAGGTTGTTTGGCCTGAAGCAGCTCATTTGGACTCTGCCAGCTTCTTGAGCCTTTTCTTGAGCTCCAGAGGAAACTTCTCATAGCACTTTTTACAAACAGGCTTCATGTCAAACTCAACAAACTTGTTCCTGCAAAGAGAAAGGATTAAAAATAAATAAATATATAAAATCACTGCTGACCAGATACAACAAAACATCTGAACCTTGCTTTTTTCCCCCCCTTTTAAAAACCCATCGGCTGTAGTGAAAATAAGCAGCAGTTAATACAGAATAAGTACTGCAGTCCTACTAAAGCATCAGCTGAACCAAACTCATGCGTAAACATGTACGCTTTAGAGGTTTTGCTCAAACACCACTCACACAAAATAACTGGCTTTGCAAAATAAATAAGAAATAATAACATGCCACACTGTCGGGGGGGGGGACAACGAGCACAGCACAAATAAAAGTAGTAAGTAAGCGATTGCACCAACCAATCGATGGAGTGGCGAGTTGTAAAGAATAAGATTTCTACTGACAGACAGCAGACTTTTTCTTGCGCTCTTTGGCATCGCGCTCACGTCGGGCCAGGCGGCGTTTCAGCTCCTCGGGCATGCGGTCATAGCAGTGCTTGCACACTGGCCTCAGGTCAATTTCAACAAACTTATCTCTGAGTTACCACAGACGCAGCAAGTGAAGCATGTAAGAGAAGAAATTGGAAGAGAAGGAAAAGAGCCAAAAGAGGGAAGAGTTGTCGGAGGAGAAGTGAATAATACGCGCGGACAAGTGTTAGGACTCGATGCAGAGGTGTTGGAGAAAACTGAGGACGGCGACAATCAGCTGGCTGTAAATGAGCACTTCAACTTACTTGAGAGTGAGTTTGGTGTTGCAGGTGGAGCATGAGAAACAGCTGACACACCAGGCCTTGTTGAGAGCGGACACAACTGGAGGGATAAAGATGTAAAATATAATAAAAAATGTGGACAAATCTTAAACATGGAGCTCCTCTATCTTCAAGCAGCACTTCTTAAAAAATAAAAAACACTGCACTGATTACAAGCTTTATCACCCTGATACTCACCATCGCCTTCAATCACACGGTTGCAGTGATAACACACATCACCGAAGAGCTTGATAACAGAGAAACAAGGAGATTAGGCGTTTATCCAGCAAACACAAATTCTTTTATGTGCTGCTGGAGTAAGAGGTTAGCGCTGCTGTTTGGGGGGGGTTTCTTGGTTTTTTTAGACTTCACTGTCGTGTTCTCCAAAGCCAAGATTGTACTTGCAGAGCTGTGTTTTTCTTTCTTACCTGGTTATAATGAGTCTCACAGTATGCCAGCCCTTTTCTCTCATAATGGCGATGACCGAGGAAAGGCTTTTCACACTTGGCACACACAAAATGCTGCAAAAAAGAGCAAATACTGCTGAGGGTTAAGGAGACCTCTTAAAAAATAAAAAACCCAGAAAGCATGCCAACTTCTCTAACGGTCAGAAACATGAATATTACATGAGCAGAGTATGTTTACTACCATATACAGAGACCACAGAAGAAATGGTTACTGGAAGAGCGCTACCGCTATTTTACGCCGTTTGTTTTTAAGATGCGGTTATCTCTCACTGTTGTGGAGAAACTGCCGGTGGTGTGCACGGAGTGTTTTTAAAATTCTTCTACTTTCCTGGCACTTGCCAGCTAAACTCCTGAAGTGGGTAGAATCTAAATTAATTTTGGCTAATTACCATCTTTAGCATTAAATTGAGTGCTATACGCCGTTGATAGCTTTTTGAACAGTACAAAGCTCAGCAGTCTCCATACAGATAAACACACAATTCGATCTGCCGCGCTCTGCCTCCGGAGAAATAAGCTTTTTAAAAGCGCTCACATCTCCCAAATTAGCTCACTTACAGCATTTTGGTTCCAAATTGGATATTTAATTAACTTAATTTTCTTATGCATAAGTAAGAGTAACTAAATATGAGAGTCATTATAGATTTTTATTATGCTTTTGAGGAAAGACTGTTTTGCACATAAACTTAACAGCTACAGCATTAAAAACACCTCGAAAAAATCTTTGAATGACTCTGGTCATGGACGCCTGACCTCTGGATCGGGCTTCTCCCTTACGCTTGACTAGACTGGGATGTGAGGAGTTTGGATAATAGGGGAAGACTTTATTCGTTCCTGATCCGTTTGTGATGTATGGCACAGGATACCATCGTGCTGGACAGAATGCAGCTGTTCAGCAATGCTGTTGTGTTGGAAAATCTTGCCAGAAGCAAAGGTTTTCCAACAATGCTTGTAATGAGATGATTGATGTTATTCACTACAGCTGTCAGTGGTTTTAATGCGGTGGCTGAGCAGTGTATTGCGAGCAAAGAGAAGGCGGCCAGCATGACGTCAGACACTATTATGAACTTATCATTAGTCTTTGAGACATTCCTGTATTCTGACTTGTGATGTTAATTTTATAGAAGCACTTGTGACACTCACATAAGTTCTGCCTGAATTACTTTAATATGATTTTTTTCATATAATAAGCAGTTAGGAAGATGGATGGATGGATGAATGGTTTTGTCATTACTTTGTGTTTAATGGCCTCTTTTGTAAAGCTCCTACTCTGCAAGGAGGGAAAAAAAATCATCTATCACCATTTCTTTTAAATAAATATCAAATCAGGCTCACATTAACACGATTCCTGCAGCAAACTCCTAAAATCTTTGGCTTTTCTTTGAAGGAGCAAGCTGCTTAATCAAAGCCATGTTACCCCTGATTTCTTTTGCATGACTGTAACTTTGTGTACATAAACAGGCCCGTTCTCGTTCACGAACCTCCACATGCCACTGCTTGCCCATGGCATTGACAACACGCCCCTCGATAGGTCTCCTGCAGGCACCGCAGATGGGTACACCCATCTTATCGTGGCAGGGCAAACAGTAGAGCTCTCCTTTCAGCTCCCTAGCATCTGCTGTCAGCTCCCTCCTGTGCAAAGGGAAACAATGAAATGCATGATGAGCTGCCGAACACAGGCTGAACACACTAATGAAGACGGTCTTTCTATGAACCTTGAATGTATTCTGAAGCGTGTGGGCGGTTTTCTGCACTAAAACCCTGGTGTGGAGTGAGAAGACTGACCCGCAGTTGGTGCAGTTGAAGTGGTCCGGGTGATAGGGGTCGTTCTGAAAGATCAGTGGCTGCTCTTCGATGATGGCGTGGCACTTCTGGCAGATGTACTTGCCCAGGCCTCTGGCTTTTTCGCGGTTATGGCACGGCCGGCACAGGTGCCTGAGGTAAATGGGGAAGGGATGTGAAGAGAGATCGCTGCAGCTTCAATAACTGTTTTGACACCCTCCATCATAGCTGTTTTGTTAGGATGCAAAAGCAATCGAGTCAGCAGCTTGACGTGTGTAACCACCTGTTTTACAGGCTGTCACTGTCTTATGACTGTAATCAGATGGGACGCTTACCTGCCAGCATTCTTGACAAAGCCCACATCTGCAAGCACAGCCTGGCAAATGTCACAGCAGAAGCAGTCGGGGTGCCAACTATAGTTCATGGCCTTGATGACACGACCAATGATGAACTCTCCTGAGGGAAACCATATGTGAGAGATCAGCCTGAATCAATCCTAAGATTGACTTTCAATATTTGTTGGGCCTAGATGTTATTTTACATGATGTTGTTTTTGGTTGGTGTACAGGAACACAATTATACAGTTTTGCAACAACACACTACAATATTTTCTATATTGTTCTCTTAGTGACACTTAAAATAAGACTACTGTTAAATGCCTTTTAATTTTCTGCATAATTAAATTAACAAAGACTGTGTTTCCCTTGACATGGATGAGAAGCACTTGAGTTAAGCTTATGGGATAGATCCAAGATGCACTAAAAGGCATCTTGGATGACCTAAATACAAGCGGGAAGCTCTAAATAAAAGTATAAATAGCCCTAAAGCCCAATGTGGACACACTGGGATCTGATCTAAACAAGGACCAATACAGAAAGTGAGGCACAGTAAACAGTGAACGCTTTAGGAGACGCTACACATCATGTGAAAGGTCTGTTGCATGAAATCTGAGCAGAAAATTATCCACAGGGGTCGTTATGTGCCAAAAAAAAAAAGTGCAGCATGAGCACATCAGTGACAGCAATAAATGAATGAATGCTTAATTAACCACACAGACAGTTTATTTGAGAAAAGCTAAACAACAGTATGGTTTCCACCAGTGCACTGCGAGCCTAAGAAACACGTCAAGACACGGGGGATTTTATTTATTCCCCACTTCCAACATGAAGATGAATATGTATATACTCCTGCAGGAGGGCACGGTTTACATAGAGATGAATGATTTAGCCTGAATTGATTAATACACTTCTGTGCAAGGATATCAGTTGAAAAGACAGAACAGTTTTCTTATAGTTTTTTTTTTCTTTTGTGTGACAACAGATAATGCGGACTGCATTCCAGTAACACCCTTAAGCGAACTTAACAGCTGAAGCTATTCTCACATACCCTGGAGGGATGGCTCAACATAGGCCTGGCAAGGCAACAGGCTTGTAACACACTGGTGGAAACCCTACAACTATCAGGAAATAAAAATGAGCCATGCAAATGTTATAACGCAATAACGTTTGAGCTTCAGGAGTCCAGCTGACATTAATCCGCTTGTTTGCATTAACTACGGTGGGCTGAATCATTCATTCCTATGTGTAAAAAAGGTTAACAGTTATATGGTGCTCTCCGGCTGGTTGAGCCTATGTTACTTCCCCATGGTCCCTCGCTCTTCTCCCATCAGCAGTAAATGAAGTAGCAGTTTGTGCCACACAGTATTAGTGTTAGCCACCAAGCCAGAAACAATGAATTAAAATCCCCACAGAGTACCAAAAAGCCAAAACAAACCACTCCTACTGTTGTTGCACTGAGTGCAAATGTTTTTTTTTGTTTGTTTGTTTGTTTGATTGATTGATTGACTTTCACCATGATTTAGTCCAGTTGTCACCACAGAACACAAGTCTAATAAAATACCAACTTGAAGCCATGTAACACTCACCACACTGGTGACAACAGGGAGCAAAGAGCATCTGGAAGTCATGTTCACAATATTTCCTCCCTTCAAACTGTAGACAAATAATAATTTAAAGAAAAAAAAAGTCGTTATATAAAGAAAAGAAAAGGGGACAAATATTTCCACACATGTTTATGAGCTATACACACTGAGCTTTGTACTGATGTAGTGTAAAATGAGCAGTGACTACTAGAGGATGTCTACCTCGTAGAACAGCCCCTCTGGAAACTGCTGGAAACACTGGGCACACACGAAGCACTGCTCATGGTAAAGCTCTCCATTACTGTTGACAATCTTCTCAGTCGGAGCGAAGCCGCTCTTGCATCGCTCGCAGGCTGCACTGGCCAGGGCATTAGCAATGCTGTTGCATGAAACAATAACACATACATTAGGTCTGCAACATCCTCTGACATGCAGGGCTGACAAATGACTGCAGTGCAAGTTTAGACTAGTGTTTATCATTTCTCACATAACTCCTATATCATCTCCTGAACTTCCTTCATGCAGCTGTCACCATGGAGAATGGAAATAATATTTGAACCCACTAACACTATTACTCACTGCAAAGTCATCACCTAATTTGGTAACAGCACAGAACAGTCAGGGGTTTCTCTGGCTGCAACTTCCCAAACACACAACCACTCTACATAGATATGTATATATAATTACTGATACATGTGACAACTAAATTATCTCACAATTTCTAACATTATCCTTTACAGTACTATTTACATGTAAATAACTAAAACGAGTCACTTATCTACGCACTATATCTGCTGCCATATCAATCAAAGACATGTCTAGATATATATGGTTGTTTGTATACCCTCCTGTTGTTTATACATTTCTATTTTATAGTTGTTGTTTGTTTGTTTTACTGTTTTAGGAAAAAGCTATTTTTAGCCTTTTGGTCAATAGTTCTACAATTTCAAATAAATAAGCTTAACAATTTTCCTAATTATTACAGTATTACAACTTTCTGACATTAATCTAGGGCACATGAGATACATTTATTTATTTTGTAAATACCAATAAAGCGCTGTGAATGATTGAATGATAAAAAAATTATGTGAGTTTTGAAAAAGGAGCTATACAAATAGCGAATACAACTAACTTAGCATGCTAGCCGTTGGCACCGTGTAGCATAGAAAAAACTAAGCTAAGTATGTGTAATGAAATCCGCAAACTCCGCAGAGTAATCTCTACACTTTGTTTGCCTTGTACCAAAATGTGGGGTGTGGTGATAATTATACTTGTGTTGCGATAATTATACTGTTTTGAAAAGCGTCCTATCTACTATAGAGAAGCGATGAGCTAACTTCTCCCCAGAGGTTGGCTACGCTGGCAAGCTGTTAGTGTTAGCCTGCTGGCTTCCAAAGCTAACGGGCTATTTAACCTCTACGCGAGTTTATGTTTACGCTACACACACAAAAACGTACCTGCCAGGCATTCCAGCCACACCCAACATCCTTGAGAGTAGAGCACCTTGAAAGAAAACTGTTATAAAGCTAACGTGCTCGATCGTTTCCCCAAGTAAAGCAACTTCAGAGAGCTCTGCTGCCCCTCCCAGCTGAGGGGGACTATCCGGCGGCAGTGACTCCGTCCTCCCACGGTGGGAGTGACCGGAGAGCAGCATCCGCCTAACCTCGACTGAGTTTATAGAGACACGACGTATTAAGTTACTGCAGAGCTCCGTGCATGCTTCTCATATATGGGTACATAAAACCATATTTAGAAAATAAATGTTCATTTAGGATTAAAAATACAGAGGGTGTTGTTAAATTACTTTCGTGAAGTGTGTGGTTTAATAATTAATACAAGAAACGAATTTAGTAAAATGTCTGTGAAGGTTCAGCAACTTAAAGAAGTCCAGACGCTTTTCTTTGCAAGCTCCTTTGACAATTTAGTAAAATGAATTTCACTTGCAAAATGAATTCACAAAAGAACAGGACACTGAAGCTACAGTTCGCATGGGCTCATCAAAAGATTCTATAGCAGATTCCCTGGTCTGATTTATCTCAGTTTCTGCTGCAAAATTCAGTTGGTAGGGTCAAAATTGTGTAAAAAAGAAAAAAAAGCATAGATCCATCGCACTTTGGATCAATGGTTCTGGCTTATTTTGGTGTTGGTGTCGAGGATATTTTCCTGGTGTACTTTAAACTCTTTAGTTGGATTATTGCTGCCCATGCCCATCAATTCATGACCACAGTGTACACATGAGTTCATTCATTGTCATTGTCACAGCTGCCAAAATCGCAATTCCAATTTAGAATTAAGATTGTATTTTTGTTTTCTCCCATTCGTTATAGGTTATCTTTAATATTGAGTCTTTACTTTACAATATGAAGTGTTTGAGGCAACTGGCAGGGGCGCCACCAGGGGGGCACCCCCAAAATTTGCCGCCCCAGTAGTGTGCCCCAATGTTTTTAGTGGCCCTCATATGGCCATCCCTATGAAAAAATGCTGGAGGCGCCAGGGGCACCTGATATTGTGAACTGGCACTATTTAAATAGATAAAAACACCAATTACATGGGTAAAGTTTATAATTATACATGTGTTAATGCTCAGAAATGTACTTAAGCACATATTTGCACATGAAGTGAGTAATTTAAAGAACTTTAAAGAAAGTTTAATCTTCCCAAACTGTGGATCTTGAACCAATAATCTGACTTCATCGGCTCTTAGTCCACAGCTCAGGAGCTCAGAGCATTTCCTGTTTAAGAAATATCACTTATTGTCCTTTTAAATCCTGAGACCTAAAAATTTAATTAGCTGTGGCTGAAACACGAGACAGCACCGCAGGTTACGTCTTTTATCTGATTTCACTTAATGGAACTCTTACTAGATTGTGTCCTCTCTTGCTCGTGTCTATTTTTATGTCTTCATGTTTACTGCTGTTTATAAAGCTGCTTGAAAAGCACTTGGCTTGGAGGTAATTGCTGCATAAATAAAGTTTTGCTCGCTTGGTAATACACTTTATTCCTTTTTTCTCCAGTTTCCTCGCAGGGATGTTTGAAGTGTAATTTAACCTTTTTCAGCATCTTGCATAGCAAAATGAAAACGAGGTGACTCGCAGCATATGCATTAGCGTGGGCCTATTTGTGGTGGTAGCTTATTTTTAAAGCTAGTGATATGAGTGATTAACCTGCTCTTCTTAATAAACCTTTAGCCTTTCTAAATAAGATATTTTGCACAGACTGTCAAATAGAGGACAAAGGATAGAGAGAAAAGACTTAAAGAGGGCTAAATATGGATTAAAGAGAATCCAGTAACAGTCTGCTCCTAATTAATACATTACACTCAGGGTATCCTTAACAACACTGCATTTCATTGCTCTCAGAGAGTTATGATAGCATCTTATGAAATCTATACTCACATTTCTCTCTGATTTTGTAGCACAACAGCAACATTTTTTCTAACTTTAAAATAGGCGTATAGAATAGATACCTGCTCGGATATGTGTGCTTGTATTATCTCTCCTAATGCATTTAATATACACATAAACCAACAGCTTAGTGAAATGTCTTCTAGTATATTTTACTGTACATAGCAACCATTTGCACATCATAAAAATGGACTTTTTCATATTATTTTTGCTTGTTTTATTTATACACTGTCTTTTTCTTCCTCATTTGGTCTCATATGGGCAGCACAGTGGCACAGTGGTTAGCACTGTTGCCGCACAGCAAGAAGGTCCTGAGTTCAATTCCACCTTCAGGCCAGGGTCTTTCTGTGTGGAGTTTGCATGTTCTCCCCGTGTTTGTGTGGGTGCCCTCCGGGTACTCCGGCTTCCTCCCACCCACCAAAGACATGCAGCTTGTGGGGATGGGTAAATTGGATAATCCAAATTGCCACTAGGTGTGAATGGTTGTCTGCCTGCCTCTCGCCCTACGACAGCTGAGATCGGCTCCAGCGCCCCCCCGCGACTCTGAATAAGGATAAGTGGAAGCGAATGGATGGATGTTCTCATATATCTCTAATGCCTTTTTTTTTTTTTTTTTTCTTACTGAGCTTTGTGCTGCTGTAACTTGTGAATTTCTCCAGTATGGGGATTAATAAAGTCTATATCTATCCAAATACCTCACTGAACTCTGAATATGATCTTGAAACAGTTCAAAGAACTTAAATCCATGTGAACCGAAGCACATCATTGTCTTTATAGTACAATTTTTTATTTTTTTTTTAAAGATTTTTACTGGAATGCTTCATCTCTTTGGGAAAAGAACGAGACATTACTCTCCAAAAATCTTCTCAATACAATGCAGCTTTATTTAGATTAAATATAAACAACATGTTGTTCTCTATACAACTGCAGCCCTTACTCGGCCAATTTTCTGATGCTACGATAATCATGTGCAAGCACAACACAAATGTGGTTAATATTAACCAACAGACGGCATATTTACATTTGTATAGATACACCATAAACTGTACTGTGCGCTAGTAAAGGATAAAGTCCACTGCCAGGCGTGGCAGCTTCGCAGAAACAGAAAACTTGCAAGTAAGATGTTACAGGGCCTGTTACAGGGTAGAATATCAATATAAAGGAGTGGCTCTTCTATTAACATTTGCCCAAAAAATAAAAAGTAAAAAAACAAAAAAAAAAAAACAGATAAGGTGAAATATGAACCTCATAAACTCGGAACATAATGACTGACAGACTAAAAGGTGTCCAACTTAAATCAGCTTTCAGCCCACTGCAAGAAAAACAATAGAGAAAGATAAATATTTCAAGCTTACACATTCATGAAAACACTCGGCTACATCAACATTCAGCTGCCATACTGTCCCGTCTGCAGGGCTGCACGATTTCAAATATCATCTACAACCACCCGCTTCATTTCTGAAAGTCCACTGTGTCTGCGACAGGCTGAACAACACAGCCCTAACGTTACAACGGTGCGCACATCAATCAAATAACCTTTGAAATTCTGAATTTGATTCCCAATTAGTTACAATTTTCCTGAATCACTCTAATATTTCTTCAAGTTAGAAATAGAAGCATAATCAGTGACTGTGCTGTATCGAGGGTTTTGGTTTCCCAGGATGATTTCTGTGTGTCAGTTAACAAAAAAAAAAAAAAAAATCCACTTTAGGATCTTATAATCTCAATGTTTGTAAGAAACGAACCTTGTAAAATCAAGTTAACTACAAAAGGTGGCTCAGAGTTATTAGACTGGAGAACCGCTGCTAAATCCTGTGACCATTTAGCTCCAAAACTGTTCCATTTCCTTCCCTAATGCTACTCTCGGGACCTTCATTAGGGTAAAAGTGCATCGAAAGGAATCATTAAATGTACAGATATATGATTAGAATTTCTCTCTTACATTTGTTTTTAAATATAACAGATTTTATATTTACAATTACAGGAACGTGGGTGCAGGCAATGCAGAAAATAAATTATCGTACATTACGCATGCACGCACATATATGTTTATATATACACATATTTATACAGTATATGAAGACAAACGCGATCATGGCCAAAGCGACCAAAGAAAACTGCCTCCACAATTTGCTGTCCAAAATCAAACACAGGGCAGAAACATGAGGTTCAAAAGCACATTCAAATAAAACTGAAGTCGTGACACAGTGATGGATGGAGCAGACAAAACAAGGAAGTACTGTCTGTGCCGCTGCCTCCCTCCTTGTAGTATCACATGATCAGCAAACACAATCTATAACAAGCTGTCGCCTCACTGTGAAATAAAAAAATCACTCATTCTTGTACAGTCACAACTTATTACTGCAGCTGTAAAGAAACAAACAAAAATATATCAGAAAAGCTTCTATAACATTAATTTGGGTGGCTTTGAATGAGTACTAAAATACATTAGCTTATAATGGTGATCATCCCCTTCTAAGACTAAACTGCCTGGCTTCAAAGACACTGGGTTCAGTGTGGTGATGATAATCTCTTTTTAAAATCTGCATGTTAACTCGCTTAAGTGAAATTAAGCTCAGTGCTTTAAAGTTTCTGATTTATATTAAAAGGATTATATTTACAAGGCAAAAAGGAATCTTTGTTACATGCATCTTGTGTGTATGAAACTAATTAGGTGCATTTATGCTCGCCGGACCGGTGGTTCTGCACGCCAACTGTGACGTCGCAATAGCGCATCATTTAAAGCAGGATTTGCTGCAGGATTTTCCTGAATGATAGGTGTCACCACTGACGTAAAACATCCACATTCACTGTGGCACAGGAGAAAAAGTCAAAACCAGAAGCAAAACAATTGCAATGATAGAATTAAACAAGAGGTTTACTTCTGACACGAGTGCACTCCCAAACCAGCTGCTGCAGCAATGGCACGGACACCTGTGTGAAGCTACAAAAGTTTGTGGATTGACCAGAATGACGAATAAAAGGCGCGGATTGCCCGGTGGATGTGATGTCACTTTCGTCGTACATCACCGTTCGTGAGGGCAAAAACGGCGAGCATAAACGGGCCATTAGTTACCAGACATATTTGTTAATCCCCCTGGAAAAGTGACACTCCCAAACCCTCCTCAAACACTATATTTATCCAGTATTAAAGGGCTGAAGAAAACAACATACTAAATGTTACAAATTACGTAAATTATAATCTATAAATATACTCCTAAATACAAAAGTTATATACAGAACTTTGTAGCTGAAATCAATACATGTTAATAAAATAAAATCAGTTTTCTTCATGTTTGAAAGATGAGCCTTCTACCAGAGCTCTACCACGTAGGCATCATGTCTGGGAACCAGACGCGACCCAAATGCTTTGATACCTCCCAGTGGATATCATCCAACCCATAGCGATGATCTGGAACCAGTACTTCCTCCATGATGGATAGCTGCGTCAGTCTGTCTCCACACATCTTGACAAACTCCACGAAGGCGCTGCAGGACACTTCGCACTCTCCCAAGCCAATGGCAGACAGCTGCGTGCAGCGCTGGGCGATGCGGATCAGCTCCTCGTCCAGCGGTCGCAGCCCGTTGGCGCACACCACCAGCTCGACCAGACGCGGGCAGTTGAGGCCGACGCGCCCCAGCACGTCTTTGCTGACGGAGCGGCCGAAGTACAGATGCGTGACGGGGATTTCGTCGCGGAAGAAAGGGCCAAACTCATCCTCGTAGAGGTAGAAGTACATGACCAGATTAAATTTAGGCGAGTGACGCTTCATGGCGTCCCAGCTGCTCTTTTTGATGGTGTGAAACTGTTGGCCGGGATTTTCACTGACCACGTCAATGCGGAGGTGCTCGAGATGCACGTGCTTCTCCGAGGAGAGGGCGATGAGAAGTTCATCGCTCAGCAAATGGTAGTTGAGAGCCAGTTCTCTCAGGCCATGGCACTGATCAGCCACACACAGGATGCCTGGAAATACACGCCCAAAAAATAAATGCAGTGTTTACTGGCAACCTGTACAGCACGTCTATAAATCGCACCCAAGCCCCTGAGAAACAAGGGAGAAACCTTACAATTTCAGCGATAACAGTTCTCAATCAATCAATCAAATTCTACACAATGACTAATTAGTCATTACTAATCATTAAGGCCCCTAATTTCTCTCATTTGTTCCATTTGTCAGTACCTGCAGGTGAAACGTGAGGGCAGCTGCTCATTTTGAGCAGTTTGAGCGTGTCGCTGTTATTGGCCACCAGGACTTTAAGAGACGGGTCATCCACAGGCGTGTCATCAATCTTCAGGGAGGACAGGGATTTAGAGTTGACGAAAACCACAGTCAGTGCTGAGATGAAGTGGGACTGTTGAACAGAGAAGAGAGAGAAACAATAAGCAAACATTTTATTTAAGAAATCTGCAGACAGATCTAGTAACAAGCATCTAATTCAACTACACATACACACTGAAACTTTCAGCTTTGTCTAGGAGCAGATGCACATTTGTGCAGGTAGTTGTAAAATAAAAGCTGCAAACAAAACAAGACCGCCGCACAGCAAATTACCATAATTCCACAGAGTTTCTTTTACATTGTATGCATCTGTGGGATCTGTCTTCTGAGATAAAGTGTCAAAGAAAACAGGGGCTGAGTACAAGATTTTGGAGATATCAACTTGTAGACCTTCCCACAGGCACTTGACTTTAATCAGACCAGCTTCCTTTCAGGCATTAATCAAAGGAGCTCTAAAGCGGTGGATTTTCAGATCTCTGCGGTGCGTTACAATTCAGAGACGCTCATGTCTGAGTGCTTCAGTGGTTCTCAAATCTTCTCAGTCATGCCTCATTTCTAAGGCTCTGCAAAAGTCCACCTTGTGGTGTCACGTCTGTTTTCTTTTACTTGAAAATGCACACGATGTAACCCTGTTGCTGAGGCTGACCTTAGGCATCTCCATGAAGCTGGGCCTGGCTGTGGAGATGAGCCCCAGAGTTTTCAAAGAACAATTCACCAGCTGAGAGAGGATGTCGCACGCTGCTTCTGCAGACTCTCTGCTGCTGTCCACCTGGCAGCACACAGAGAAAATGGCACTGTGAGTTGGGCAGCACATAAAAATCCACTTCGCTTCATCACTGAACTGCTGTAACCTCAAACTGCCCCCCTCTCTTTCGTACCTTGAAGCTGACATACTGCAGGTGGTCCGAATGCCTCTTGATGATCTGTTTGATGAGGTCTGGGTGTGTGGCCTTCAGGTAGGAGCTGGCTGGCTGGTTCAACTCAAACTCAAAGCATCGCCACAGTTCTGGCATGTGAAAGGCCTCGTTCCAGCCTCGGCATACCTGCAGCAACAACACAAACTTTTCAATTTTTCATGCTGAAGACAAAAATACTTCTTTTTTTCATCCTCAGGCAAGAGGACAAAATGTGACTCAGAGAAGAGAAACCAATAATTAATCTTAGAGGTGTCACCCTGGCACAAATGTCGAGGATATGACTTGTTGAAACAGGAAAACAGCAACACTATACATCTGCTTGCTTACTGTTTAAACTCCTGCTGAGTTACGTAATCATAATGCTCAGAAGTTATTTGGAAAAATAGGAAAATAAATACCACTAATATTTTGTAGCAGTAGGTAGCATCTGTTTGACATGGCACAGTAAACTGGTAAATAAGTATTTAATATTAATAATGATTTTTTTAAAAATACTTGACTCCGAGCCAACAGTAAAGCATGTGTGAAGCCGTAAGAACCTTCAAACATGCTGCATTGCATCAACTTCCTTAGCCAACTGGGTGTGAAAGGAAATTAAGAAGTGTCAAAATCCTCACTGCCTGTTTCATGGGTGTAAATATATACATAACACATAAATAAAATATTTCTTATGCGTTTCTGCTGCTGGGTGCCCTCTGCAGGATTGTGACTAATTAGTTTTTCTTTTTTTTTTGGGGGGGGGGGGGGGGAGAGAGACTACCCGGCTTAAAGTCACGAGACAGTGGAGAGGTGAAGTGTGGCCAAAAGAGATCACTCAATTTTGGTGTCTAACTACTTTTCTTTTTTAACTGCAAAGCCTTAGCCTTAAAGAGAATCTCCCACCTCGAAGTTGCAGGATCCAACTCAAACGTGTGCAGCTGGTTCCTTGTTCTGCTCTATTAAAATGGTTTGAGCTGGAAAATGACTCTAATCAGACCTCGAAGCACCAGAAAACTGACTGGCTTCTCTTCATTGGCTCCCTGTTAAATTCACAATCAAATTTAAAATCCTTTTCCTTACATACGAGGTCTTGAATAATTTTAAAGACCTGTTCTTGTGATTTGATATAAAAATTGAACTGAACTGCAGCACGATGAAGTCAGACTACCCTGAGGTGAGATCTACTGGTGAGACAGTTGATTACTTTATATTGCTTTTTTAAAATTTTGTACATAAATTAAATTGTGCTCATGAACAGTATGACTTTATAATACTCCAATGCATCTGGTCTCAGTCCACTGAAACAGCCGTACTGTAGCTTAACAAACAAGTGGATTGGGGAAGTTCTTTGTCTGCAACAGCAAAGCTGTCAAACATTCAAATATTATATGCTTTTTGCATTTTCCATTATGTTTACCACTTAGATGCTCATGCTGCATTTTATTTGTGCAGAAAAACTGAAAACATTTTGTTGATCTCCCTCATGAATGAGTAACCTTCCATTAACGTGTTAACAGCAAAATGCTGCAACTTTAAAAAAGAGATAAACTGGCAGCAGTTCGAATTGAGGCAGTGCTTTGAAACATGACCCCATACCCACAAACTAACAGAACCCTGCTTTACCTTCTTAGTTTAGCCAAATGAAGACCTCTCTCATTATATGAACAAATACAGCATGTATCACAATCAAAGTCAAGCTGAAGCACCCACTTATGGCCTTTAAGGCTCATAATCCTCCATCAGATAAACTCAGCAACCATTAGGTATAATAATGCCAATGTAGCGTGTAAGTAAAGCAATACAAACGAGGCTTACACATGAGTATGAGAGGGGGGAAAAATGTGACTGTACTGTTCTAGTTCTTACAACTAATAAATACTGCCCCCTGCTACATATTGTAAACTAAGAGCAGCTATAAATGCTGCTTTATTATTATTATACAGGTACCTGGGAGGCAAAAGCCCTATCCAGTAGAGGCAGGTACTGGAAGACGTGGAGCAGGATCTCCTGTGGCAGACACTCCCAGCGGACTTCCTCATCCTCCAAATCTTTCTCCCTCCTCTGCTTGCGGGACCGTTTAAGAGTCTTCTGACACCCACCGCTGGTTCCACCTCCATCCTCCTGCTCGTTCCCTTGGAGACCTCGTTTCATCCTGGGTGAAAAGATGAGGGTTTAAAATCCAGACAGATGAGCTGAGTTTTTCTGCTCGCCGTTGTGCATGTTATCCCAGTTGTTTTTATTTTTGCAGCCCATATATGGAAGCCTGACACATGACCCTAAAGCCACAAATATTTTTATTGGGTAATCTGGTTAATTATATATAGATTTGCTTATTTTGGGTCATGAACTAGTAAAAACAAAAACAAAAATCATTTCACAGCAACATATATAGCTGTTGTGACAAATATGTGAATCTTATGTACCCATTTAAAAATTGACCAGATGACAAAACTACCAGTGCCTATAGATTATCAATGAAAACCAGGAGGAGTGCTTCTCCTTTCTAAATTTAGACTCCAAGCAGGATCACAATCCCCCATGGTTAGGTCAATAACTTTGTGTATTTGACTGAATTCAGCTAGTTAAAAATCAGCAGTTGATTAAACAAGACTATCTAGAACATATGAGCACAAAGGTTTCTACAGTACAGTTCTACAGAGGGGCTGATGGCGCGATATGGCAGCCTCGCTTCTGTCAGTCTGCCCCAGGGCAGCTGTGGCTACAACCGTAGCTTGCCTCCACCAGTGTGAATGCGAGAGTGAATGAATAGTGGAATTGTAAAGCGCTTTGGGTGCCTTGAAAAGCGCTATATATATTATTATTATTATTATTATTCTTCAATAATTATTTGTGCAAAACTCTTGAGTTACCCCTTGTTTCTTTATATTTTGCTTAAAATGAGCTCAACTTCCTTGTATTTTCTTAAGTGCGTTTGAATAATAGTTATCCAGGCTTTAAGAAGGCCTTTTGCAGTTCTTTTCTGGACATTGGTTGCTTTTTCATTCATTCATTTTCAGTCCATTGTACTTTAATGTGCCTTTCTCTTATTTTTGAAAACATTTCTCTTGTTTGCCATTTATTCATGCCGTTTACCATTTATATTTTATTCCTGCACAGTTGGTGGGGAGCACCCATAATCTTGCTGCACATGCACAGTGATAATAAAGAGCTATTCTGTTCTATTCCTTCTAGCTGACCATTTTAAGAGGAATGTTTTTGCTTGTTTGTTTGTTTAGACCTAACACTGACCATTCAAGCATAAAAAGGCACCTAAATTAACAGTGTTGTGTCAACACATAACAGACAACTTAGCAAAGAACCAGTTTTACATTGTATCTTGGGCACTTCATTTCTAGTAGCCTGTAAGAAAGACACAATTTGTTTCCAATGTACTGTATTTAGCTCAATATGTGAAAAATGCTTAAGATAGCATCATCTGCTAACCATAAAAAATTTATTTTTGCACCAAGGTGACTTCCAAAGTACTATTAGACAACAACTTCTAATATCTCAGTATGGTGTGCAGAGTGTCCTCAAAAGGTTTGAGAAAACTGGACAAAAAAAAATTTCTCTAACGTTCACTGAAGCTCAGCAATGGTCTCATAGGAAGGGTGGCTGAGAAGAAGCCATTGTTAAGGAAGGGAAATGTGGAGAAAAGACTGAAGTGTCCCAAATGATACAAGAACTGGTCTGTGGATATACGTGAATATATCCAGATATTACACGAAAGCTGTTCAGGCTGTGTTGAATAACAAAGGTGGTCATACTAAATATCGATTTTTAAGCTTGTTAGAACTGTACAAACTATTTTGCGTTTTACACTGTATTTCCCTGTATGTTTGCACATGTTTACATACAAATGCAAAGTTATATATAAATACATATAAAATCTAAATAATCAAAACGTTTGCATACTGCTGCAGATGCAAAAAATAAAAAACTGGCCTTTAGAAAAAAAAAGCATGAAAACAGAAATAATATTGCATTTTTATATCACGGAATATATAAAGGAAGTATATTTAGCTGTCATTCTTGTCAAAACTAGAGATGGCACGATACCACTTTTTTATGTCCGATACCGATATCATAAATTTGGATATCTGCCGATACCGATATGAATCCGATATAGTGTTTTTTAATCAACAAAGCTGTTTTTTAAATATCTTGCTGCATTTTGTATAAGTTCATACTCAAGTTTAAAACAACAACTACACTAAAGCTATTCTGTTATACCTGTATCCAAAAAAAATATTTCATAGTTCAGCAATACTGATCAATCTAATAAACTTAAACCTACACCATCCTCCCTATTCTGGTATTTTAAAGAGTACTTAGCATAAATATTAAGCAACCTAACTAATAGGGTTCCAACTCCCAGCAACAACAAAAATAAATAAATAAAAAATAGGGAACCACCCCTCACGCTCCACCTCATGATGCTTAATCGACGTAATCAACCTTAATTTGATGCAGTGTGAAAAAAAATGCACAGAAATCAATTATTTTTCAAGAAATATTAAATAGATTCAACATCTTTCTTCAACAAAATTGCAGACTGCACAGATGGTACCTTCCCAAAGGAAAAAGTAGTATAGCTTACTAGGGTATATATATTAGACTTAATAGTCACTATATACAGTAATGGACTTCTATTCATTTTGCATCAAATTAAAACTTTGGGTGTCAGATAATTATTTATTAAAAGCTAGACATTTTAAATGAGAATAAGAAAGAAAAGTATGTCTTTGTGCCCCCTTTTCCCTGTTAATGCCCTATCGGCCCCCCTGGCTAAACTTTGCTAGATCCGCCCCTGCACAGTTACCAGCGTCAGCTACGTAGAAAAAGATCCTCGAGTAGAAAGTAATATTAAATACATTCTAACAACAGCTGATCAAGCTTAAACGTGCTGCTGTTGTTTATCCGCTGGTTTCCTCTTTCTGGTGCAAAGTGGGCCAAAAGCAAACTAGAGACACGGACTCCTGACAGAAAAGCCGATCAGCTGATCATTAAGCAGTTTCATGATTGAAGTAGCAGCCGGAGAGCGAGAGGCAGTCGCTTGTTAAGCTTAAAGCAGGAATGCTTTACAAACATTCAGAGATGGACTTACACACTTGCTTTACTTCTCTCGGGATAACTTTGTCGGAGATGAAATGCCGGGTTGCTAGCGAAGCTCCAAATGCTATCCAGACCACCACCGGTCCTGCATGCCACAGCCGCTCTATCACGTGATGCATACTGCTCCGACGTGCTAACGTTCTGAGGTGAGTTACGGCATGTCGCAAGTTTTGTGAGCTGCTTTCGTGATATTTAATGGATCGGATTACATTTTTTATTTTTCTCCGATATCCGATCCAGTAATTTAGGTCAGTATCGGACCGATACCGATACGTAATATCGGATCGGTCCATCTCTAGTCAAAACATAACGGTTTTCCAATTTCATAGTACTATTTTACTATGTATGACTGCGCAATGACAATAAAGAGTTATCTTAATTCCAGAAAAAATAAAACTAACAGCTAAATTAATGAAAACTAATGCTGAACATGTTTAATGAATAAAAGGGACACGAAAAAAAGCAAACCAAAACTAAATCGAAAAGAATTTTTTTTTTAAAACTTCAAAGAACATCACAAAAGCATATTTACTCTGCTGTCCACTAAAGTGTGTGTGTGTGTGTACTCTGTTTTCTAATGATACATCTTTAGTTTTAACCTGTGGCTGCATGGATACTGGTTAACTAGTTGACTGGTTTTCTAAACAAAAACACTCGTGACGAGTTTCTTTAATCATTAACAATTTAAAACAGCTTACTGCCTCTATCGGCTTTCCCGTTCCCCCAGTATCGGTCGATTCTCACAGGTACGCGAGCACCAAGTTAGAAAGCAACGTGTTTATTTCCTGGAAGTCTGTCCTGACTACTGTGTGCACTGGACCATTCCGCGTGTTTTGCCTCACACACGCTGATGATTAACTGCAAGAACAGCCTACGTGTTTCCTTCAGCGTTTCTTCTGCCCACCTGAAAATGAAAACAGTACAGATAGAGGACACGCCTCCCTCTGCTTCAACCACCAACACCGTGTGGTCAAGCTGCCTCAAAGTTAGCTTCTCCTCGCTGATACTGTCTTTTAATAAAAGCGCCTTTTCCCACGCATAAATGCCAAGCTGTGGACGCCGTTTAATGCCACCGCAATTTACAGCAACAACACACCCGTCAGGAGTTAGCTTAGCTCAGCCCAACTATACATCTTGGCAACTACTTAGCAAAGTCTACCCACTTAACATAAAACGGTGACTAAAAACAGCTCGATCAGACACTTACAGGTCTACGGTAGTTATTTATCTTCACCCTCCTCACCTGGTTATCACCTCCTCCGTGGGGCTGTTTATTTAGAGACGGTCACTCAACGTCAACCGGGACCGACACAAGAAAACTGCGTCCGAGCTGGCCGACCGATCAAACACATTGGACCATACGACAGCACGGTGTGTCGGGAGGTTAGCGAAAACTGCCGGGAAGCTGGTGAAATGAGGTTTTCAAAAGTGTGCTGGCTTTCCGAGCGCCTGACCTAGTTTCGCTTCTCAACTCTCAGCTTCGCTACTTTGCTTGTCAGCTAAAGATGGCGTTTGTGTTGTTGTGCGGAGCAGCCAGTGGGCTACAGTCGTTCCACGGTTACCGTGAACGGTCAGCAGGGGGAGCAGTTTCACCCTAAGATGTTTTCATACAGAGATATGGGGGTATTCAAATGAGAAGAAGAAGAAATTACATTTTTAAACAATAATATGAAATTGAATCCAAAGAGTGACATTTATGCTATGTCATTTAAATATCCTCATTAAAAATTAAAACATTTTACTTTCCAATAATAATGATACTAATAATAGTAATAAACCTCATTTATATACCACCTGAAAAATTGAGGTGTTGGAGACAAGAGCAATGAAACTCAGTAAAATCAAGGCAGAATGTATGTGTGTGAATGAGAGAGGCAGGTGTAATAGGGAAGCTGCAAGGAGTGAAGTTTAAATACCTGCGGTCAACCATCCAAAGTGCAGATAGAGCACAAGAGAGGTGGGGACAGGGTGGAGGAGGTGGAGACAAGCGTAACGGGTGATTTGTGACAGAAAGAAAGGAGTAAGAGTGAAAGCAAAGGATTAATTGCTATGACATGTGGTTCGGAGAGAGTAGTACAAGCAAAAAGAAGTCTGAGTTGGAGGTGGCAGAGTTGAAGATGCTTTTTGTTGGGAGTGACCAGGATGGATAAGAAATGAGAATATCAGACAGACAGCTCAGGTTGTTTGGACATGTGCAGAGCAGGGTTAGTGGATATATGGGACAAAGCTTGTTGAAGATAAGACTACCAAGCAGGAGGAAAAGAGCAAGACCAGAAAGAAAATTCATGGGTGTAGTGATGGTGTAGTGGTGGACATGCAGAGGGTTGATGTTATACAGGAGGAGAACAATTGCCACTATATTTAAGAGAGAAGCCCACCGTGCTAGGAAGTAAATATAGACTGTTACTGTCTCTCAGTCAGGATAACATATTGGTTGTGCACAGGTAGTGTCATGTTCAAACAGTCTTACCACAGGAATTTAACTAATCCTCTGCTTCAAACTGGGAACACAGTCCTGTCCTGGCATGTCACTGGCATTGGCATTATTCAGCTCAACAGTCCAATGGTGACTGTGTTGCCTCTGGCTCTTAAGTGTGTACTCTCCTTCACCATGCCCTGCACAGTGAAGACTGGTGAGTGATAAGATCATATTAATACAGATACTGCATAAACTTACAATGCTATGCAGATGATACCAAGCTTTATTTATCCATGAAGCCAGCTTAATCAAATAAATAAATTAAATTACAGCCATGCCTTAAAGACAAAAGCATGGATGACCTGTAATTCCCTAAGTAAGGCAGCACGAGCAAGTCGGGATCAGTGTGTCAGGATCTCCAGAGGTAGGACGGGTTTGCTGGAGAACAAGATGGAAACACAGTTTTCCTTTGGTTGGTTGTTTTCCAGTTCCAATTGCTTCGTGTTGCTCTGCACAGTGAATGTCTCGTCTGAAAACAGTCAGTGATCAGGATCATCAAAACTGCAGCCACAACAGGCTTCCAACTGCATCGCCGTCTCTTCACACAGCGAGGAGTCTCTTATCTGCCAATTTCATCTTGAACGCCTGAAATATTTGTTACCGCGCCTTCAACAAAACTACAAAAGAAAAAGAGAAGATATGAGAAACGTTATCAGTTTGAATTATAAATGCTCTCAAAGTCCATGTGTCTTTTTTATAATCAGCTTCTTTTAATCTTAGTTCTCATCTCCAGAATTGTCAGGATTGACATGAAGACATTATTATTGGCACCATTTGCACGTTTGAAAAAAAAAATTCTGTGGGGTTTTTTTTTTGGGAGGGGTGGGTATTTGTGCGCATAGACACAAATACCCAACCCCACTCATTGCCTTACACTCTAACTGCCACCACAGCTAGCAGTTAGTGTAAGGCAATGAGTTTTTGCTGCTAAAATGTATGCTTTAACTTCACACTCAAGAGGTTAACTGACATCCAACAAAACAGCTGCTTTTAAAAAAATCCTTTTTATTACTCTTTAATCCACAGAAAAACTTTAATTCCCAAGAAGTGAGGAAAAAAACAGAAACAAACAGTAATCCTGCTTATCATGCTAAAATGCACGTTGGAATTACTTGTGAGCTGATGCAGTTTCATGTTTATTAAACCAGGTTGGTCCTTTTTCCATCCACACGGGCATTGATGGAGGAAGCAGCAAAGGGATACAAATGCAGTATATACAGAGGTATAGATATATATTTATGTAAAATACGACAGGATGCTTTCACACAGCTCTCCTGAATACTTTTATCATCATTCTTTGAAGTCATGGCGAGGAGTTTTAAGCGAGCTATGACTAAATTCGTCAGACAGAAGCAGCTGTGGAGTGAAACCCAATGCATCCACAAAGCTCAGCCTTCCGAGTTAGAAATATAGCCCATGAATGCACAAAGTTCTTTACATGTAGAAATAGGCAGCAGGTAGCTAACATCAACACCACCACAGCATTCAGAGACACGGGTTTTAGTAGATTGGACAACTTTGAATTCATGAAAGTTTTCCCCTAAAAAACATGGAGATCAACAATGATTTAAATTGAGTATATTCTCTGGGCAGCACACGGACACAGTCATGTTTACTTTGGGGTTTCCTTCATTCCTCTGTTTTCTCAAAGCCTCACCTTCTAAAGATATTTAGGAACATGCCCAAATCTTCTCTTCACAAACATGACATCCACCTGCTATGAGTTATGAAGACTTGTTAAGCAACAGCATGTGATCTGAGGTGTGACAGCGCCCGATGATTAAACACTTTTTGTCACACTTGTGAAACGTTTAGAGGAGAAAGATGTTTTAGGGGAACAAGCGCAGTGCAGCATCATGCATTAGTTAGTTGGTCGTTTCATTATGAATGCAGGAAAAAAAAATCATTGTTCCTCACTCAGCCTGCACACTGTGGCAGCGAGTCTGATACAGCTGTAAGTTTTTGTTTTCCCAAAAATCTTTGAATCATGCAGTTATAGTGACTGTCAGACTGAGGTTGTATAATTTGAAAGTGAGATTAAACACGTTTAAAACACACTTTATTCCAGAGCCACCCCACCTGTTATTTAAAGCATACCCATTAGTAAGTGGAGCCGTGGTAAAGGACCTTAAAGTGATTTCCACGAATGTGTGGTTCTTTTAATTTTCCAACATAAAGACATGAGTGATGCTCTTTATTTGTTTGCCTGTGAACCCGTTTATGCAAAAACAACCAGGCTGAATTTATTGAAACTCAAAACTGGAGCATGTGCCAAGAACATTGAACTGTAGAGATTGTGGTATCAGCTGGCGTTCTGGTTTCAGACACATTACTGCCATCTTATGGTGTCTTTAGAAACAGTCACAGGGAGATGAAGTTCTTGTGTTGAAATATGAAAAGGCTGCCAAAAGTAATTTACCCCTGCATATTAATAGAGACAAATTACAGTTATCACACTGCATTCTTGCCAGATTCTTTCTGAAATTGAAATGTTTTATTTATTTTTATCTGTTTGGAACAATTAATTTCTGGAGAGTCAAACCTAATTTAATTTCCGATGAAAACATCTTTATACACATCCCGCACACACACATTTTCCTCTGAAACGTGTTTTGCTGAAAGGATTCAAATGAATACACAAAACCTCAGTGAAATAATGATCTTTTTAAAAAGAACGTATTAGTGGGACGTTTGTGATCTTTAAAACATTTAAACAGTTTAGGCAACTTGCAAAGACAAACATAAGTGTAATATTCCTGTGTTATATTTTCATAACAAAAGAATATTACACTTATGTTTGGAGCCTGTCTTTGCATGTCCACCTCATTCTCATAGACCAAAGACTATGATGCCATAACTAACTTGACTACTTTTCCTGTTACGATGTCACAGGTGTGTGAAGAACAGACACTGTTAATTGACTTCATGCAGGATCTTTCACCCACTTACCCATCAGTTTATTTTGTGCACGGTTCATTTTTTCCTCAAGTGTTTCACCTTAAATGTCATTGCATACTACTGCTGCTCTTGGACACACTGCCATTTTTATGAAGTCTCACAATCTTTGTTATCACGTTCACTGCGGGCAGTTTTAACACTTGTTGCATTAAATGCAAATCCAAAACTGAGAAAGCTGAGAATTTTACAGGCTCTTTGAATCACAGAAATGAGACGGGTGCACTTTGCACTTTCAATGGAGAGAGTTGTAGTTCGTGGCCTGTTGTTCTACATGATTGATCTTGTACACAAATTTTAAACAAATAGCCTATACTTCAACTTAAATGTTTTGCTCAGTATTGCGTACATGCATACATTAGGATATCTAACAGTATGAGTGGCCTGTTCAAACAAACAAAATGTATGCATGCATGCTTGGGGCAATGGAAATTTTATTTATTTGTTGCTTGAAACCAGACAAAATGTATGCAGGTTCATTTCAGTTACGCTGTAAGATTAACTGTCACATCATTAAGGATTCATCTCATTTGTGCAACTTGTAGAAGGTCAATGTGATGTGTATAGTCTAATAAATGTCCAATTACACTTATTCATAAGTGAAGCACTGTTATTTTCACATTTTATGTTGTTGCTGCTCCACAAAAGGTTGGTGTTTATTTGTTTAAACCTTGCTATGACAATCATTTAGTGGGTTTGGATCAAATTGCTGCTTGTCAGTTACCAACTAATACAACATCATTGTGGGTGGAGGGAAAGCAGCTTTGAGACCAGAACAAAGAGTCAAAGACATACAAAAAAAGAAAAAGAACAGACTTTTTCCATCAGTACTGATGAGCCTTTGTAGTATTCACATTACAACCCAACTCTGTAATGTGCGAGTTAAGACAGGTTAGAACAGTATTAATACAATACCCATATGGAGCCGATTAGACCCAAAAGTGTAAGACTGTTCATGCTTCAGAAATATATGCAATGAGATTCAAATATTATGTTCTGTAGTTCAAGCAGTTTCTTGAATTTAGGATTAAAAAAAAAAAGAAGAAGAAAAAACAAAGACAGGACGGCCACAGAATGGAACAGAAATCAAACTGTAAGTCTGAAAGTGCAGTACAACTGCGGCGCTCGAGTCCCCCACACAGTCGCCCAGCCTTCTTTGTGTGTCTTGTTAACTCCACAGCTGCAGAGCCCACTAGGGGAACTGGGGCTCTGTGCTTTTGTCATCCCCACAGTCCTCAGCCATTGAAAATCTCAGCGCATCCTGCTGTAGTTTGGTGCCTCTCATCCCAAGCCATGAGGTTTCTTAAAAAGGGTTAGGTCTCACGTGTGTTTACTGCTATTAGTCAACTGTCTCTTTGTGGGAGAGTCTCTTACTCTCTGGGCAACACAGTGGGTGTGGACAGGCACTCCACCGGGCAGACACACCACGCTGGGCTCGCTGAAGGTGTTGTGGCACAGGTGGCATCCCTTCTTTTCAGACACAAAGACGGGTCTCTTACACTCTTTCAACTGGACGAGAAAAAAAAAAAATAACAGGGAAAGGAGTTTTAAGGTGTTTTGTTAAAAACTTTTCATGGTTGTTTACCCGTTTATTTGATCGTGAAACCAGAAAATTAAAAATGAAAGTGTTTCGTTAAGCGTAAGAGTAGAGCAGTTATTTATATACTTATCTAGCTTAATACTATAATGCGTTTCTTACCCTATCATGCAGCAGTTGAAGGTTTTCAGAGTGTGCGAGCCCTAAAGCGATCCTGGACGTGCGGCAGGCGTGCATGCTGGCCCTGATGGCTCGACCCAGAAAGGGACGCAGCAGCTGAAGTGACCAGCCTTCTGGCAGCATTCGCAGGACACGGACCGCGTCAAACACCTCCCCGTGCCGATTTAGGAGATCCACTGCCGCCATCTCCAGCTCTCCGCTGTCTCCCGATTGCCCAGGAGGGCTCCCATCCAAATACACCCCCAGCAGCAGGTGAAAGAGCTGCTGTCGGTACGCCGAATCTCTACTAGAAGAGGCCCATATGCAGAAGGCCTCGGCGGACGGGAAGTCTCTGAGCTGGTGCACCAGAATGTGCAGCGCTTTGTCATGCTCCTCTAGTTTTCCATGTAGTGTTGCACGCTCTAGCAGCAGTTCTTCACAGTTCTCCATTTTAGCTGAACAGAGCACAAGAACACCAAACATCATGAAAATCTCCAAAATGATCACCAGACGCACAATTAAATGAAAAGCAAGACCTCGTTAGAGCGCATCAATTAAATCTTGTTCATAATCTTTAAAGAGACGTTACAAAGTAATTCCACAAGAAAAAAGAAACTCCTGTTAGAGACAAACAAACAGATATTTTTCTCACCTAAAAGAAACTGTACACGGTATAGGTCGGACTCCCTGAGGAGGGCTTGAAGCCTTTCCCTAGCTTTGGTCAGTTGTTCCTCATCTTTTGGAGACTGTGACATCAAAGATAACACCCTCTCCAAGTACAACACAGCTAGATGTGTGTGGAACTTCTCCTTCTGCATCCACAAACATGAAAACAGTTCAAATTAAATAAGCTTTTAAAGATGCACATCTGTAGATGGAAACCTAAAAATAAATCCACGATGAGAGTTGTCCAAAATAACCATTTACAATGATTCAATACTATAGGTAAGCAAGTTTCTAGAATCTAATGTTAGCTAGAAAAATGAAAAAGGGGCATCGTGGGGCCTACTTTCAGGATCACTTTAAGGATCTTATTCCCAAACTACAAGAGTGAAGCATGTCTGCAGCCCACAGGTCAGACTGTGGTTTCACTGAGCAGCAGCAAGTGTTCAGTTGTGTGCATGTGCAGCAGTTCGCTGATGTGAAAACATTTATAGACTTCAGGCTTCAAGAACTCATGAAAATATTCATCCAACCATTTATAAAAGTACTTGTACTTAAGCTCCAAATTAAGGATGTGCACACCCTTTAGAAGTAACTTAATTCTGACAGCTCAAGACTAGAAGGGGAAGTCGGGGAGACAGAGCTAACCACCGAAGCTACCATGTCTCACGTGAGCTGCTTCACTAAAATGCTTTCACATTTAGTCAAGTGTTCAAATGCATTTTCATGTCGGAATTAGGGAACATTTATACTGGACGCACAATTTCTGGTGATGCCTTTGCCACCTTGCAGGAAAGGTTTGGTTTTATTTAACCTTAAATGTGACAGAAAGCAATGTTTACACTTCCAATTTTTCTGAATCCCCTGCTCACTTAACTGCAGAGGCTGTGCATTTGTGCTGCCAAAATATGAACAACCTACAGCTGAATATTACGCCTTCACGTCTCCTCATACTTAAACATTCTGTGGGAGTGCAGCCTGAGACCTGAACACTGTCTATCAGCCATCACAGCTTGTGTTTTTGTACCTGCACCCTTTTCTCCAGCACCAGGTTCTCCAAGTAGAGCAGAAGCGCCTGGTTGTGCTTTCCCAGGTAAGTGATGACATCATCAGGGTTCAATTCCGGCTGGTCTTTACTGGTATGCCTCTTAGTGAAGATGTGGACACCTATCTATGGGCAAGAAAAGAGATTAGGTTACTACTTTAGCTTTTGCAAAATGACTGGAAGTGACGCAAACTGTCTGCAGAGCAAAGCTCTAAGCTCTTTAAGATAATGTACTGCAACAGAATAAGTACACTCAAACACTAGAACTAGGAAATATTGTGCAAGCATTGGCTAGTGACAGACAGCAAGACTCAAAAACTTCCAAGTGAGACCAGTATTAATAATTCTGCAGCAGCGTTACATTTTTGGTAACCTACGATGGGATCCTTCCGTAGGGCCCAGTCTGCATACTTCCATACAAGGTCCACATTAGAGGAGGTGCAGAGAAAGTCCACAATGTACTCAAAAAGATCAGATCTAGTAGGGTCTTGCAGCTCCCCATCTGCCACACGAATCCACAACTATCAGAAACGTAAAGGGTTCAATTCATAAACATCGTATTAGTGCAGATTCTTCAGTCATAAATCACTGAGAAAAAAAATAAATTTGCAAACATACCTGAAGTGCTGCTGAATCCTGACCATTATAATGATAGAGCAGCCCCAGCGCAAAATATCTTAAAGACAGAAAAGAGCTGAATGAAGCCAAAGCCGCCCTGGAGGATTACATTTTCTGTATAAAGCAATTAAATTGCCTTCCTAAACTGGACATAGTATTAAAGCTTTACCAGGGTGTTAATTAACAGTGTGGGAGGAAGGAAGAGCATTTACCCAATGAAGACCCATCTCAGTCCATCCCTCTAGTGAATTTTGTAGCTGTAATAATTAAAGTTCTGTTTCCCAGTCATTCCCAAGTGTTATTGTTGCTGCCAATTACTGAATTTTAAGCCTGATTTCATATGAAAGAAGTCGGACTAATTTACTTTAATCACCATTTATACAACAGTCAAACCATGTGCTCACACGAGCACGCACACACACACACACACACACTAGAAACCAAAGCTTTTAGGTCATTGTGCATGTTTATCAATGAAGCTATAATTAACAACATTTTGGAGATCATAAAGTCTCTCTGTGTTGGACCAGTTTCTGAGTTTTTAATCATGTTAACATAAAAGATTAGATCGTAAGAGTATACAAACTTGTGATATTTCTCCAGCCATGGGACACTGTCTGCTAGCACGCAGGCATTGTCTGAAGCCAGGAGGTCTAAAAGGCTGTCGTGGTCCTGTTCGGCATACAGCTTTAACAGTGCAGTGTCCACATCCTCTCTACAGCCGTTCACCACCTCTGTGCTTCGTACCTGCGCGTACAGATAATGAAAACCATTAACACAAGACAAGTGACAAAACTGTGTGCAGGTCTGAATCCAGTTACCTCTCCTAAATAACTTATGAGGAACTTCTTGCATCGCAACACTTTCTCCTGGTCACCCTGTGCCAGATGATTGAGATCTGCAAACTCGTGGAGAGGAGGGTGGCACCGCGTGAATGAAGAGGAAGCTGGTAGCAGTAACGGGCAGAGAGATATCAGCTCCCGCACATCCAGCTGACCCTTCCTGAAGGATCAAATAAATAAGAGTAAGGTCATAAAAAACTCAACATCTCTAACTGGCATTTGTCAGAACTTTCAAAGTGGAGTGAAAAGATGAGCTCACTGCAGACACAGACAACACAAGAGTCTGATAAAATGTACAAAATGTGGCAGATTTTGAGGATTAGAGATAAACTTTAGGGTGAGTCATGTACTTCTTGCTAAACTAATCACAGCTCTTTAACATTCAAGGAACAGAGTAACCCGGCTGTATGTTCGTAAGTGATATTACAATATTAAAGTCTTTCAATTAAAGCTGAAATTCTACACTTAAAATCACACCTCCATTCCATGCTCTAAAATCCACTGCAGATGTATTCAGAGACAAAAGTAGAAAGCAAGTGTCCCCTCCAAAAGAATATATCCATCTTATGGACCTGATCGCATTTAAAAAAGAAAAAACTGGAGCCATTAAGAATGATTCTTTTATAAAATATATTCCAGGCATTCTCATAAATGTCAATAAAACTGTCTGATGACTTGAGGGTTGACCAGCACTGACCCAGACTTACCGGAAGTGTTCTTTCGCTTCCAGAAACTGAAGCTGGCCAAACTGTATGAATCCGGCCTGCTGGAGGATTCGTTTGTGCAAATTCTGCAGAAGTAGAAAGTGACAATTTAGAAGTGAATCGAGTTTGTAGTTGTGAAAAATATTCTCTTTAATGAAACTCAGCAAGATTAGTTTAGGAAGCAGAATTAACATATTAAGATTTTCTAATAGTGACAACAGGTGCACTGTGTGGCCAACATATCATCTTCTTAAACATGTTGTTACCTGGAACTTGTCTTTGGGGATATTTCTCTGCGCTCCCTCTGTGAGAATGAGCGCCTCCTCCACTCTGTGATTGGCCAGCAAGTCTTGAATCTGTCTTTCTAGCGGCAGAGGTACTAAGACGTACACGGCCTTAGTAGAAGCCAGAATGACCTTCCCTACAAAAAACACAAACACAGAGCACTGAGGGGTCAGACTGATTTTTCCTCACAACAGCTCCATAAATTGAAAGCTTTGCATGCACCTGATGATTGCAGCCAAACCAGGGATAATATATAGCGCACGGAAAGCTTCAGAGAGCTTTAGCTCAGAGCTTCAAGTTCACTTTCAAGCACATATGAGTGTCGTTTTGCACTTGAAGCTCAAAGATGACTTCATATTACTTCAATGCTTTTATTCTAAAGCCAAGCAGAATAAAAGTTTCATTTTAACACAGAACTGAAATCCTCTGTAGCAAGAAATGGTCGATAGTGCTTCAGATCCCATTAAGAGTTGAGACCTGAGTGCACAGCGCCATCCAGACGCTTTCTGATGAACAGTTTTGGTTACACAGTCCAGTCAGCCAAAGCAATAACTATTTCCATCCCCATATCACTTATTAATCCTTTCCTGTTTTTCAAACGCACTTTTCAGGAGCTCTTTGCATCAAAAAAGTACCTGTTAGTTAAACCTAATCCTTGAGGAAATTAAAATGCTATTTACTTAAATAGTAATTCCCATTTGTGATACCTTTTGGTAGACATTAGAAACAAGCAATATGCAAACATACCTTCAAAGTTTTGCAAAATATGGCCATCCCTGAATGAAAGGGTCTGTTTAAGTTGTTGGTCCAACATGCTGTGGATGGTGATGAAGCTCTCGTCCAACGCCACCACGTATGGAAAACACACAGCGGCACCAATCACGCTCTCTGACCACCTGACCGGAGCTCGCTGAGATACACCCTCTGCATTGGCAAACATTCCTGGAGATGGCATGTGGAAAAGCAGTTTTAATGATCAACATGGACATGTTAAGTATAGGTGGGCGGACCGATTCAGGTATCGATACGAGCATTGGTATCGGTATTGGATCAATACTCTGCCTGCCTTCCCAGCAGAGTGACAACCATTCCCCCTCAGCTTTTTACAGCTGACCAATAATAAAAAACCCCAAGGTGATTCTTATTAATAAACAAGCAGATGCACACATGCTGTCAAAGTTACAGAACACAATTTGATCCTTCAGACACCACCAATTACACACAGTACTTTAATTTTAAAAAGGAAATGCACATGTTCCCTTAAACAGCCCCAAAAATAAGTTTGGAGAATCACAACATTTAAGAGATAGTGAGCAAAACAATACGCTCTTTATTTTGAGATGTTAGCCTACACAAAATGCCTGAAATGTATTTTCACACAGATGTGTGACACATAAAAGAAAGGCTGAACCCGGAGCGCTGCAGTGAATGGAGCTGGTGACTGTGTAATGCTGTGGGGAGCAAAGTGCTTTACATGGTTTAGAGAGAGAAATTAAAAGCAACACAAAGCTGATGAACTTCATCCTGTGATGAAACATTTCTATGCCAATGGGAGTGGACCCTTCAAACATGACAATGCCTCTGGTTGTCCTTATCAAACTATTTCATGAAGATGAGAATGTTTAATGTACAATCCTCTGTACTACAAAGCAGGATTTGGATTTATCCTGGTAGATTCACCTTTAATTCAAGAAGGTTCAATTAAAAGAAACAGATTACTATGGAAACTTGTGCTGCAGGACAAACCTGCTCTAGAGTAGATTATGTTCAAGATAAGACATCAGTAGGTGTGAAATCACTGTGTACTGAACAATCACAATGATAGGAGGATCACAAATATTACTAGTGGGGTTTTTTTAAGCTTTAGTCTTTCTTTCATCCAAAAAAGGATCCGTAATCTTGATTCAGAAAAATTCTGTTTTACAATCATTAATCCAAAACACAGCAATTTGTGCTTTTTGACCTCATATCAAATTTGCATGAAGACTAAGTTTGTATCTGGATTTGAAATAATAAGTCTGTTAAACTACAGAGTCACAACTTTTGCAGCTTCAAACAGACTAAACATTTAATATAATACATCCTGCACAATGTATTTCTTCTCAGAAAAACACACTCGCGCAGCTGATCTGTTCTTACTAAGGCCCCTTGTGTTGGAATTTCTTTTAATTTGTCACCCATTGAGATATCATCTTAAAACTCCAAGTATTCACTGCAGGGACTGTTTTTGTTCTGACTTACCCAGACCACCAGGTGCTGCTAAGAGAAACTCCTCCCTGCCAATTCTCTTTACAATGGGTGTCCTCTCCTCGCTGTTGTAAGGGAAGAGGTCTTGGGAGGCTCCCGTGTTGTAGTTCAGGATCATATACTGTGTGGTAAGAGCCAGGCACAAGAAGTAACCGTCAAGACTGACAGCACAGGGCTGCTCGGGCGTTGTCAACTCTTTCACCAGCTGCACTCTGTCCTCGTACACCATGTAAATCTGGACTGTCCGCCGTTTGGAGGATAGCACGCCCATTTCGACACAGAACGGATCGGCGTTCACCGGGTTCTCGTTAACACAAAATGATGCCACGCCCCTGATCTTGGCTCCACCTCCACCTGCCGAGGGCACCGTTTCCAGCGTCACCATGTCAACGAGGAACACTAACCCTTCACAGAGCACTATGAGACGCTCCAGAGCAGAAGCAGCCCGCAGCTCAGCAACAGGTTTCTTGAGGCCAAGGTATTTGTGCAGCAACTTCTGAGCCAAGTAACCCGGCTTCCCTTTAGAGGAGGCGACCTCAGCCAGCAGAAAGTGGTGGATGAAGCAGTCATTGGTGCCCACGTACAAGTGCTTTCCACAGCATTCAATGCACTCAATGTTGATGCGAGCTTTGTCGCCCATTAGGAGATCTCGCTCCACAGCGGGGACTAGCTCAAAAGCCTTCACGCTCATCTTGGCCAAGGCATCTACAGGAGGTACAAAATAAGTTTGCGTCAGCAAAGCTGCAGACAAATTCAAATAATCAATGTGGAAAGCGGACTGTACAACATTTCCCTGTGAGGAATCATTAAGTCTCTGGATATACTCAGCATATAATTTATTCATAAAACTATACATGTATGTGAATTTTTACATGTGTGATGTGTGAGTCTGTGAATGTAAGGTGCTTTAAAGCTGTCGATTTGAAAGGTCGATTCCCACGCCCTCCCACATCCATAAGCCCTGGGTAGTGATTAAAAGAACGATATCGGATACAAGTGGTAGAAACAAGCTTCCTTTGATGGGTGGTTGCACTTTCCCTTAGAGGGTGAGGAGCTTGGTCGTTTAGGAGGAATGCTGGAAGTAGAGCCACTCCTCCGTATAAAAAGAAGCCAGTTAAGGTGCTGGACATCTAATTAGGATGCCTCCTAAAAATCTTCTAGATGAGGTTTTGTAGGCATGTCCTACAAGAAGGAGACCCCAGGGCAGAACCAGGATACACTGGAGGGTTTACATCTCAACACTTTAATGCCTCCCTGCCAGGTGAGCTGAAGGAGGTAAAGAAAAGGAAGGTTTGGGCTTCTATGCCTACCTGTTGTTCCTACAACCGAGAGCCTGATAAAGAGCAGAAGATACTGTTTAAGACGTTTTCTCTTTAAGATAAGGAGATTGACATTTCTTTAAAGTCTCTCCTTGACAGTACAGCTGAGGATTGCTGGTGTTTACATTTAAAGGCATGAGATTTCGGATCTGGGTTGCGTGAAAGGTTATGTGTTCTGACACAAAAAGATTAACAAAGCAGATATGCGGTTTTATATCAACAGCACAATTGTATTGAGTTTCCTGTTACACTACTATAGTAACACTTTATCGTATAGTTTACTCATTTATATTTGACCCATTAGAGATTGATCTCCTCACACCCTCATGCTCAAACAGTACGAGCTAATGGTGTTAGCACTAGCTAGCTCCCCAAACACAGAGGCAGCAGCGAAAAAGAAAATCACTGTTGACAGTGACTGTGTGAAGGTGAGAGAGTCATCATTAGGATATGAGTCATGTCAGGAAGCCGTGGCCAGTTTTAAATCTGATAGGTTGTTTCAGTACCACGTAGCTGAGCTCTTTCGGCTAAAGTTAGCTTCTAAACACTGTTCTCTTGCTATGCTAACGCTAGCAAGCTAATTTAAAGCTAGGCTACATTTCCAGTGTGGTTAAAGCTGCAAGGCTACAACCCTCACGGAGTGCCCACACAAGGAAAATCAACCTATTTTCCAGTCAATCTCCCCTTCACTGACATGATGCTCTGTGCGTCCACACCCTGCCCAGTTCCTCCCGGAGCAGTTGGCGTAGACAGCAGACCTACCTATCAATGCAGGCGGCGCTCGGGACGGCAGGCCGGAGTCACTACACGCAGAAAAGCCTCAGTACTCCGAAAACCAGGACATGAACTCACACCTAAACGTCAACACTGCCATGCTGCTGGGGGTCGTTGCCGCACCGACAGCCGGATAATACAAGCTGAATGGCAGCCAGAGAGTTCCTGCATGTCCAATATGAAACGCCGCCCATTTGCATTGAACCCCTGCTGGCTGCAGGTGATATAGTGGTGCGTTCACCGTTGTTACGAGTTTTTCAACAGTAGCCACTGCTAAGAAACCACCTGGAGCAGTGTTATTGTGAGGCAGGTGCATCAGTACTATTCCTTGTTTACCTCTTCACATATAAAATATTTAAACTAAACAGTCTAAGGAGCTTGGAAAGAAAAGCATCTGGACTTCCAAGCTCCTCAGACTACGATGACATGGGTGACTGAGAGCCTTCACAGACATTAAGACTAAACACAAATATTTCAGTATATTTCATTCATTAACAAGTAATATAGATCTTTATCTCTGGTGATGCTCATAGCTGACAAGTGCGTTACAATGACAAGAGCCAAACAAATATCAGAGGTGATTAAGTGTTTCTAAACTGGTCCTAGTAGCATGTGTGCAAGAAAATGCGTGCCATAACAGTAAACGTGTACTCACTAGCATTAGTAAGGGGTGCTGTTGCATTTAAACTCATCCAGATTCACTACGTCTGCTCCTCACTGTTACACCTATCTCCTTCTCATTCATTCTGTCATGCTTCCACTGACTTTCATTCCCCTTCTCTCCAGAGAACGCCTCAATTTTACCTCCTTAGAGTTCTTATTATGACTAGAGCTTCTTAATTTAATGACTAATGCAAAAAAAAAAGAGTTGTTGTCCTTTTGATGGCAAACTGATTTATTGTTACTGATATTTAAGTTAACTACACAGTATCTCAAACCAAAAATATTTGACCAATTTGTTCTGACACTAAAATGCACCATATGTTCCTGAACGCAACCCGGCCGGTTTTCACCCAAGATGCACCTGTCCAACTGAACCGTCTGAGAAAAGCCATTTTGTTGTGCTAGCTAGCTTCATGTTAGAGAAAGCCAGCAGTAATTTGGGATTTTTATGTCAGCGCTAACGATGTCGCGTTTATGTGTTAGTGTACTGTCGCAAAATACAACAGTTAAACTCGTGGAGGCCTGTAAGTAGCCGATGGGGATATGGACTAGCTTGTGAAGCTATAGAGCTGATGAGAAGACGAGAAGTGTTTGCTAAAGTGTGCTGCAGGTTCAGATAACATACTGTTAGCTAGCAGTGTGTTTACTTAGCAGGAGGTAGTTATGTTTTCGGATTAGTTAACCTCGTATTAAGTCATTTTTTCCCCGTGAATGTATTTTAAATAGGCTGCGAGTGCCTGTGCTGTCAACCAAAGACAAGTAACTTAATATAGAGGCTGCCCCGCTGACGGCGAGTAAACAGCCCGTCAGTAAGTTAGCAAAACACTTGAACCATACAGCGATAAGCCAAAGCGCTAATCTGATAATGGCAGAGGACACCCGACAGGACAAGAGGGCCAGCTTCTCTATAACGGAACACAGTGCCAACGGGATGGCCAGGACCTCCGCTGTGGCCTCAGGCAAAACCGGCACGTCAAAGAAACTAGTGATCAAAAATTTCAAAGGTACTGTCACTGAGCCTCTTCTAATGCGTTACCTAACAGCAGCAGTTACACAGAGATACCATAGCACGTAAGAGGATGTTACTTTCAGATAATGCCTGTAAAAAGATAAACAAACAAAACAAAACAAAAAAAAGTTGCTGCCCTTACTGCCGTGCTCAAGCACTCACATGTCACCTTTACCCAGGGCTTGCTCCTGATAGACTGATATGCATTTTCCATTATGCTGCATAGCTGTTTGTGCCAAATCCACCAGCCATGGAGTTTTGGGCCACTCCTAAATCCCAGCACCTGTTGTATAAAGTAAAAGCACGAGGTTTTATATCTGACATAACTAATCATTGAATGAATTGATCGTCTGAAAGATACCGCTGTTCTGTCAGTCTATTAATTCACACCACAAATGGGGAAAAAACTTAACCCTGGAGAACCCATGGGGTCAGAGCTGACCCTATTGTTTTTCTAGGGAACCCATGGGGTCAAATTTGATCCCATGGGTTCTCCAGGGTTAAATAAGAGGTTGTTTTAAATCAAGGTTGATGTTAATATTGAGAAGTTACAGCACTTCACTTTACAATTAACCATTTACTTTGGACATTTTAGAAATGAAAGAAATTTCGTGTGTGGAAAAAGATTGGCAAATAAATAAATGTCAATAAATGATTGAGTCAGAGAGACCAGTAAATTTGCTTTGTTCAATTTCCAGCAGGATAAATGTTTATTTGCCAACATAGCTGAGAGTCCAAAGTGTGTGGAGGTACTCCCTCTGTAGGTTATTGTCAGTCATCCCAGTGTTGATGGCTTCATAAGTACAGTAAAGCTATTGTATCAAAACTTGCTTTCCTTACCTTCAACATATGACAGAAAACTTTGAAAATGTCATTGAACATTTATTCTTCAGGTTTTATCATTTCCACTTGTAGAGCATTTGTAATAAACAAATGCTCTGCAAGTGGAAATGATACTAGGATGTGCTGCCCACATCCTAATATGGTCATATTTTAGTCCTATAAGTGAGTCTTGTTGTGTTTTTGTAAACAGATAGGCCAAAACTAGCAGAGAACTACACCGAGGACACGTGGCTGAAGCTGCGAGATGCGGTGGGTGCAATCCAGAACAGCACCTCCATCAAGTATAACCTGGAGGAGCTCTATCAGGTTTGCTGTTTGTCTTTTTAATTACCAAACTAGAGTTAGACTTATTTTCTTCACACCCTGAGTAATGTGTTGCACTGCTGGGCCTTAAAAACATGTTGGTACGGAACAACGGGGCATGTCAAGCTCAAATGCTTTGCAGTCTCGACATTTCTAACACCATAAAGCCACGAATATTAAATGAGTCTGAAGTTGAAGAACAGCCGAGGATTAAAATAAACTTGTGAAGACTTGCCATTTGTTTTGAGCATGTTGCATCACGTACAGGACGTCTGCTGATGTGTTTGTTTGCTTTTAAACTGTTATGCATCTCAAAGCCTTTCACCACATTTTCACATAAATCCATGATGTTTTACTAATAGTGTTAAAGTAAGTGTTATTATTCTCCAAATCACCTGTCTGTCCTGTCATATAAAAACAATTGTCTCCTGTTTTCTCTTTGTTTCTGCTGCACTTGAAGGCGGTGGAGAACCTGTGCTCGTATAAAGTCTCACCGACTCTGTACAAGCAGCTTCGGCAAGTCTGTGAAGATCACGTGCAGGCCCAGATCCACCAGTTTAGAGAATATCCTTTTTTATGTGCACAGGCATGTCAGGCAAGCTATGTGCTGAAATGTTGAAGCAAGTAGGATCTGCCTGATATCTTCTTTACTAGAAACCAAAATGATTCTCCGCTAACTGTGGAGTGAAATCCTGTCAGTATATGTTATATCCACTGACTTGATAATAACAAGTTTCTCACTATAAGAGATAAATATCTAAATTACTTAAGTTTGATGAGGGGAAAATCTGTAACCGGACACTAGTTTCCAGATGTTGTTCATCTGTGTGCAGACAAGAGTTGGGTATTGCTTATATAGTGAGTAGCAATTTGTTTGAGATCGGCTGCACACAGATAAGATAAAGCAGTGCTCCACCTTCTTTATAAATCTGCAGTTGGGACCTCAAGGTGGATTTTGCTTGGAGCTTATTGGTAGCTTTACTCTTTCAATGATATCTGGGGTCTGCTGGCAGACGTCAAGCGATGCTAAATGTGTAGTTTGGTTATTAACACTGGTTGGGCAGCTTTTTGAAGTTTGTTCTTTTAAGTATTAAGAGGAAGTTAGATAAACATGCTTTGTCATTATATCTCATTAGAGGTACTGTAATATAATTCAGAGCTGGGGTTTGATGCCTCAGTAAAAGATTTTCTTTAACTTGGACCTCACAGAGTCTTTGGACAACCTTTCCTTCCTGAAGCGAATGAATCGCTGCTGGCAGGACCACTGTAGGCAAACTGTGAGTGTGATGTTTGATAGATATCCATTTAAATCTGCTCTGCTCAAACCTTAGTGGACTGTAGGAATGTTAATCTAATAATTCTTTGTAGATAATGATCCGGAGCATCTTTCTCTTCCTGGATCGTACCTATGTGCTGCAGAACTCTCTACTCCCTTCTATCTGGTAAAATTATAGTTAATTCCAGTCACTGTGTCTGTAAAGATGTTCTCAGAAAGCTGATGTTATGTATTCGCTGCAGGGACACCGGTTTGGAGCTGTTTCGCACCCACATCGTGAGCGACAGTGCTGTTCAAAAGCGAACAGTGGAAGGCATTTTGGAGCAGATTGAACTGGAGCGGAATGGAGAGACCGTGGACCGGAGTCTGCTTAGGAGTCTTCTTGGCATGCTGTCAGACCTGCAGGTACACAATCGCCTCTTCGTCACGTGGGCGCTTAGAGTGCATGCCAGTATTTCTCCATCATGACTCTCAACTCTTGTTAGGTTTACAAAGACTCCTTTGAGGAGAGATTTTTGACTGAGACCAATCGTCTGTATGCAGCAGAGGGACAGCATCTGATGCAGGAGAGAGACGTGAGTGAGACCACCAGTGGGTGTGTGTGTCATGTGATTGTCATCAGCAGTGCTGAGTGTGTGTTTGTGTGTGTTCAGGTACCCGAGTACCTGCACCACGTGGCTCGTCGGTTGGAGGAGGAAAATGATCGAATCGTGAGCTACCTCGATCAGAGCACTCAGTAATGTTTATTTATTTACTTATTTATTTATTTATTTGGATTTTTATTATATTCATGCATATCGCTGAGACATCCAACCATCAGCTATACCTGCTTATCCTTTTCAAGGGTTGCGGGAGCTTAAGGAAGGTAAAATTGCCTACTCGCCATTTAAAACAGCTCTCATGCAACGTTCAGAAAGAACATTTAAAAACCATTCATTACCATATAGTGATATAGAAACTGCTAAATGAGGTTTAGTTTTGAGTCAGAAGGCCAGTGGTGCCTTAAAGTGTCAACAAGCACTGTTGCCATCACAAACTTTGACACTACTACACTATCTTTTGATTCTATTTAAATAAAAAAAATCTACATGTTTTGGTTGGTTTACTCATTTATGATCGTCTCAATCGCACCCTGGAAGTTCCCTTCTGACCACGTGCAGCTATGCATTTGCAGTTTAACTGTGCAGCTCTAACTTGCACCAAATGCAAATTGATGTAAGCATTTATGTAAAGGATCATCACTGTGGATGAGAACTCTGACCACAGCTCAGACATCAAACAGCATGTTTCAGTAAAACAGTCCACAGTCTGCAAGCCCGTATGAGGTGCTTGCTCCTTATTTTTCCATTGTCCACGGGGTTGTGCAGGACTTACTGATTATATTTGGTGCACATAACTTGAATTTTTTTAGCCCCACAAACACACCACAACTGAGCACCAGCTAAATTTGTTTCCTTTTGACTTCATCCTCCTCTTCAAATTGCAATTTAAGCTGATGGGGGAGGGAATCCAGTGTGCATCACAAAAGTGCATCTGCATATGGACCGAACTGGATTCCCACAGAGCCTTTTTAAAAAAACAGCAGTCATGCTGGAAGTGGTGAATGGATTCACAAGGAGACGATCCTGAAGGAATAATTGGCAAAATATTTATTTATTATATAGTTTTTTCTTTTTATAGGTGTGGTAACAGATATTCTGAAGAACAGCAGCTTTGCTTTGCAAGCAGAGAACTTTGTTTACGATTGGTTTGTCTTATATTGTTTTCTTTGTTTAACAGGAAACGTCTCATTAGCTGTGTTGAGAAACAGCTGTTAGAAGAACATATGACTGCAATACTGCAAAAGGGTATGTCAGTGTGAAAGGTTTTGCAAACAGCCACAAACTGACGTAGTGCTGGGTTTCTGTTAAACTGGTACACATGAGTATTCTTTTCTTTCTTTTTTTCCTTTAGCAACTTTTTTAGTTGAGCTGTCCTGCCTGTAGAGCTGTATCCTGTTTTTATGTACGTAATTAAACATTTTCAGTATGTAAAAAGCACTCACGTGTAGCATGTTTGTGACAGGTCTGAGCACTCTGCTGGATGAGAATCGTGTGACTGAACTCACCCTCCTCTACCAGCTCTTCAGCAAAGTGAAGGGAGGACTTCCCACACTGCTGCAGTTCTGGAGGGATTACATCAAGGTACACACAAGACCCAACACATTTGTAAACATCAACACAAATCATTACTGTCAAAATAAATGTGTCCTGGTCTTTTTGTGTCTAAGACGTGTGTATGTACACTGTATTTGGTTTCAGTCCTTTGGAGGAGAGATTGTATGCACTCCAGAGAAAGACAAAGACATGGTACAAGACCTGCTGGACTTCAAAGACAAGATGGACAACGTGGCACAGAGCTGCTTTGCACGCAATGAGAGCTTCATCAATGCCATGAAGGAGGCTTTTGAAACTTTCATCAACAAGAGGCCCAACAAGCCTGCAGAGCTTATCGGTAGGCCAGGTCATTTAATGATGAATTTGTTTCAGTAATTTAGATTTTTAAGAGTTTTGGAAGTATAAAACACTACCTTTGTGCGCTTAAATGAATTTACACAGCTCATTTTAATGCGGTTTTCATTAGTTCCAGCATGTGATAACCGCTTTTGTGCTTTCCATGCAGCTAAATATGTGGATTCTAAGTTAAGAGCTGGGAACAAGGAGGCTACGGAGGAGGAGCTGGAGAGAATACTGGATAAGATAATGATAATCTTCCGCTTCATACACGGTTAGTTATATTTAATGAATATGTCACTGTTTGCTTTTCACCCAGTTAGTCTTACTAGTGAATAGGAAGTTTGTTTCCGTCTGACGCCTCTTGATCTGTTTTGTACATCCAGGAAAAGATGTGTTTGAAGCTTTTTATAAGAAGGACTTGGCCAAACGCCTGCTGGTTGGCAAGAGTGCCTCTGTTGATGCTGAGAAGTCCATGCTGTCCAAGCTCAAACACGGTAAGTCTCTAGTCCGAGATCTTATATAGTCTATAAACAGATGAGAGTCCGCTTGTAGTCCAAGTTCTGTTGACCAGTCAGACTCAGTTAAAAAAAAAATAAAAGTGACAACATCAGCTGTCTGATGACAGTTTAAATTTTCATTAGATTTTAAAAACAATGACAGTCCTACAGAAAAATCTTGAACTGGATTTCCGTAATCCGTCATCCAGATATCCTGTTTATACTGGAAACCCTGAACAATTGTCTGTTGCTCTTATATGCTGAGTCAGCAGAGTAGCTGTTTTTTAAGGCAGATGGGAAATGTTTCACACCTCACAGTCAGCACGTTGCTGTTAATCAACATGCATGCCTCACTTATAGATATATGCTTGATGTTTTAGAGCAGTTAGATGAGGAAACTGGCCTTTTGGTTGACCTTATCCTGTGCATGCAGTATATTCTGAAATTTGATTGATGCCGCTTTAACCGCAGAGAGGATCTTTATGTTGCAGTAATATAGCAGCAGCAGCTCTAAATGAAGTTCTAATATGAAGTTATTAATGCTAATATAGACTCTCATGGGTGTCTGTGGTAATGTGGTAGTGTGAGAAGCAGCCAGCTGTAATATTCATGGTCTTGACTTCCTGCAGAATGTGGGGCGGCGTTTACCAGTAAACTCGAGGGGATGTTTAAAGACATGGAGCTGTCCAAAGACATCATGATCCAGTTCAAACAGGTACCTGAAGTCTTCATGCACATAAACAAAACTAGATAAATGAAGAAGCTTCTCGTATGAGAAGTCCAGTCACTTGTTTTCCCCCAAGCTCCTGAAAAATAAGATATTGTTGAGCTTTGTAGACACACTCCACTTTATTTGTGTCTCAAAATGCTTTTTTTTTTTTTTTTTTTTTAGTGCATCATTGTAAAACAATTGTTCTTTTTTAACTCAGTATATGCAGAACCAGAGTGAGCCAAGCAACATAGAACTTACTGTGAACATCCTCACTATGGGCTACTGGCCTTCATACACACCCATGGAGGTGCACCTGCCCACAGAGGTAAGCAGCTCTGCATTTAGGTCTGGCACACAAATACACTTGACCACTGCATGAAACAAAACAAATCAGCTGATTCGATCCAAGACAGTGTTGATACAAATAATATTTTTATGTTCTGGTAGATGGTAAAACTCCAGGAGGTGTTCAAGCTGTTCTATCTGGGTAAGCACAGTGGGAGGAAGCTGCAGTGGCAGCCCACACTGGGCCATGCTGTACTGAAGGCAGAGTTTAAAGAGGTAAGAGCCTTGTAAGAGATAATGGAGCGTGGAGAAGGTGGATACACTGGGCTGAGAAAACATCTGGACTGCACCTGGATTTAAAATGACTACTTTGTACTGCAGGGTAAGAAGGAACTGCAGGTCTCCTTGTTCCAGACGCTGGTACTGCTCATGTTTAATGAGGGAGAAGAGTTCAGCATGGAGGAGATTCGGGCTGCCACTGGCATAGGTAACGCGTGTCTTTATACAGTTTAACCGTTCTGTTTGGGGAGGGGTACCTGCTGTATCACATGGCTGCTCTCTTATCCCTCACAGAAGAGGGAGAGCTCAAGCGCACGCTGCAGTCTCTGGCCTGCGGAAAGGCACGCGTCCTCAACAAGAACCCTCGAGGGAAAGACGTGGAGGACGGAGACCGTTTCAACTTCAACAATGATTTTAAACATAAACTGTTCCGCATCAAGATCAACCAGATCCAAATGAAGGAAACGGTAAAAATAACGTCTTGGTCTTTGGTTGGTTTTTTCGTTCACTAGTTGGGGGTTTTTTTGTTCTTTTTTTTACTCATCACACTTATTTATTTGTTTTCCCTACAGGTAGAGGAGCAGGTGAGCACCACAGAGCGTGTGTTCCAGGACAGACAGTATCAGATCGATGCAGCAGTGGTGCGCATCATGAAGATGAGGAAGACCCTCAGTCACAACTTGCTGGTATCGGAGCTCTACAACCAGCTGAAGTTCCCTGTCAAGGTGATCAAGATTAAGCCTGTTTTGGGGCTTTTTTAAATTAACTAATTAATTTTATTTCCCCATGCACCTAAAGCTCACCTGACTCTCCTTACTCTCCACAGCCGGGTGATCTGAAGAAGCGGATCGAGTCGCTCATAGATAGAGACTACATGGAACGTGACAAGGAGACTCCTAACCAGTACCACTATGTTGCCTGAAGGGGTACCGCTGTCACCGTCATGCTTTTTTCACAGCAAGCGTGCAGCTGGCCCCGTAGCACAGGACTACAGCCCCTCAGCCACCCGACTCTCCTCTGGTGCCCATCTTTCCCTCCGTCCACTCTCCTGGACACAAGGTCCAGATGACACAGAGCTCCAGAGAGACGAGAGACACTTGGCTGTGCTGCTCCCATTCTGCAATATCCTTAGTGGGACTCTAAGATTGGGCTGGAGGAGTGGCCCAGGTTGTTGATGGTTGATTCATGTGACTTGCAAATCTGCTAATGCAACACACAACAGAAAATAACTAGCACTTTCCTCTGTTTTTGTTTAGTTTTGTTTTCCCCTCAGATTGGATTATTTTTCTCCATGTCATTCTAATATCACTTATTTTCTATTATAGGTTGTTTGTCTTGAGTTTTATGAGTTCTGTTTGTTTTTTTTTGGTTGTTGTTTTAGATGTTTTTCTTATGAACGGCTGCATAAACTGCTGAGTATAAGCCTGACTGGCTGGTTACTTGACACAGCTGTTGAGGATGAGACGAGTAAAGAGCACAGATGCTAAAACATATGCAGGCAAGCTGCTCGGGTATTACGTTTGGCATCTTTGTTATTTGTTTTGACCAAAATGTCCAAATGTTCACTGTCATGTGCTGATGTTTTCGTAGACCAGATTGTGTTCTGTGTAGGAGTGCGGAAAGTGAAGCTGAATAAATGGGTATTTAATGATTCAGTTGGTGATGTGTGCACGTGGTGATGTGTAGGGGTGGGCGGATCCAAATATCGATAGTAAAGATACCAACGCTGGTGTTGGTATTGAACTGACACTAGCAAGATAGGATTAATACTCCTGTTGAAGCTTGGTTTAGACTTCTGTGGGAATTCTACGTCCTAACTTCAGCGAAACTGGAAACTCCTTTTACTGTACACTTCAGATTTCCGCATCGTTTGAGACCTAGTAAGTAAAGATTATTTACACAGCGCTTTTTAAGGCAAAAAAAAACAGCCACAAAATGCTTCAGAGAGGCATTAAAAACAAGGACAAAGTGAACACAGCTAAATCAAGTGAAACAACACAAAACCATTACTGACATCCCTGTCAGAATAGATGGGTTTTCAGCTTTTTTGTTCTTTCTTTTTTTTACTTTAAGGATGCTGTAGAGTCATGGGTGGAAAGAGAGAGAGATAAGCGGTTCCACAGTTTTGGCACTAAGGTTTAGAATGCACAGCCTTCCTTAGTTTTCAGATGGGTATGTGGAATCACCAGAAGACCTCTGTCTGTGGACCTAAGGATCCAGTTTGGAGAACAGGGAGTAGATTAGCAATTTTAAAGAAGATTTTAAACCAATATCTACACCAAACCAAAAGCCAGTGGAGAGTGACAGAGACATGAAACTGAGAGGATGACATAAACCCTCAGCAGAGAGAGAGCCCACTGTCACAGTTCTTTCAGAGAGGCAAAGAATAAACAGGTAGCACATATTGTGGGGAAAGTCATGTCTATTTAATTTATATAGCACATTTAAACAACAGAATTTGACCTAAAGTGCTTTAAAGAGAGCCAAATATACATTCTGGTTCAGGATTTGTAGGCTGTACTAATAGCACTGTCCTTTCACCATTCCCTTGATATTGCTTTTTTCATAGAAATATAGGGGTTAATGGCTGGCTGACTGATACTATAGTCTCATTTAAGGCAAAAAAAAGAAAGAAAAAAAGGTGGGTCCCTTGTTAAAGAAGGATGGCTGAACTGTACACTAAAATGTAGCAGGGCCCTCTGAGTTCCTTCTAGGGTTTTGCATGCCCTCGTGAATTGAAGGTGTCAGCTGACTGCCCACAACACGCACTTAGCAGAGTGCACGGCATAGAGTGGAGGCGCCTTTCACGTGCTACACCCTCATATAAAAAAATATACAGTTCACTGTGCTGTAGTTCGCACAGATGGTATAACGAAAATCTAAAATTCCATAAGTGGTTTAAAATGTTCTTTAATGAATTGGGAACAGAAAAGGAGAACCCGGAAGTCAAAATATCCCATCATTTTATTTCTCCAGCCAGTAGCATTTTAATTAATGAGCCCTGCGTATGACAGTGCTGTGAGAAGTCATTTTTATTGCGCCCTAGTTTTCTCATTAGGCGTCTATTAACATCCTGCTGACAAATCCTACCCGGCAGTAAATGTGGGGCTAGAACAATCATATTTTGCCATGCAGGTATACAGAATGAAATGCTGTTGCCACTTGGATAGCAGCGCAAATGTGCAGCCTTCGTTGTTTGGCGGAGATGGCCGAGCCGAGTTCACAGAGGAAGCGGGAGGGGCGGTCTCACGTGACTGGGGTTCTAAAGGCTAACAGTTCACATGATGAGATGAGGCGCAATCAGACTGTACGCCTGTGACCGACGCTCGACTCTGTTTAATTGGTCCTTTAGCCCCAGCTGGACGCAGTTTAGGGACAATAAAAAGCCTCGACTACCCTCCTTCACACAGCAGACACACGTGAACGGGAGCAACTGCGGAGTCAAGTGTGGCCGTGTAGACCCACCTGTGTTAACAGCAACAGCAGCAGCAACAACAGCAACAGCAGTAGCCGCCGCGGCTCAGCACCACTTATCTCTCCGGGCTTGTTCGTGCTTTCCGCAAGGGTGAAAAAGTGCTTCTTGCTCTGCTTGAAAATGAAAGTGTCCCACGCTACGGCCGGACTCGTCGTCTGGTTTGTGGTCCTAGGTGAGTTCGTTTTTTTTTTTCCCCCTCTTGAGAAGCTACTGTTGGACCAAACTGTGTAAGCGCGAGCAACCTGCGGTAGGTTTAGTTGTCAGGTGCAAAAACTGTCGGTGCGTTACCGGCCCGGGCCGTTTAACCGTTCTAGCCAAAAAGGTTTAAGGTCCCCCCCCCCCCCCCGCCGTTCAGGTTGTTAGTGCTTGCCGGTGCCTTCGCATGGACTACAAATTGCATTGTATTTAATATCCATAAATGTCAAACTCATAACGTAATTAAAACATCAACAACTCGGGAGGATAATTTACATGACTATTTTTTTTAAACAGTTTTTCCTCATGGCATGATGTTCCTGTGTGCACACTTTCTTTGTTAAAGGCTAAAAATGATAAAAACAGCCTCCTGTGGGTGATGGGATAGCTGTTGGCTACTGTAGTGATTAAAGAAGCTGAAAGTATGGATTACTGAGTTTCTAGAACATCAGCCTTTACTTGTTTCTTTGACCTCAGCTGGTTTTAAAAGGGGGAAAAACAAAACTTTAAGACTGTCAAACATTTAAACAAAACGAGTAAATTTTAGTCACCACACCTTTAGCTGGGTGGCTGAGGATGGTGTTTTATGGGTGTTATTTGCAGCTTATCAAACTAGAGACTTGTCCTCTTGCTCAGTTGTGCAGCAGAGCCTTCTACTTCTCTTTTATCAAGGCTACATTTACATAATGTAAATGGAATAGTGCATACCAGGGTTTTTCCTGGCTTTTATGGGTGTGACTGCAAACAGAGCACAGTTTTTATGCTTAATGTGGCAAAAAAATATTAGATATTTTCCAATTAACAAAGACTTATGGATTTTCCTATTGTCTGTTTGTCAAGTCTTGATGCACGCAGATCAGTCGTGGTGTTTGTTTCTCCCCCCCCCTCCCCTTCCGAAAGACTGGAACCAAGAAATCAAACTTTGAGTTTTCAGTACAAAATGGCCTTCGTTTCCAATAACTGCCTGAAGTCTTTTGTAACATAAAGGTAGAATGTCTCTGATTCAGTGCGATTACAGCTTCCTGATTAATTCTTTTTATAGTGTAAAATTGTGTTAGTAGGTACCCAAAAGCATTTTATTTAAGTTCCAGTTTCACACTGAGTCATTTGTGAAACCAAACCACAGTTGCCCGAAAAGTCTGAAGATTTAGTAATCTTTTTCTTTCCTTTTTTTTTTTTTTTTTTTTTAAATGTTGGTGAGCTGCAGCTCAGCCTCATTGTTGTGTCATTTGAGAGCTTCACATGACTGCCATGCTTGCTTTGTGTTGCAAACACAGGCACCTGGCTGCTGCTGACACAGGGAAACAGGCCAGCACAGTTTTAGCTCGAGTTGTTGCCATCCTCACTCTGTAATATAAAACTACATTACTGACATTGCTTTAAAATAAAACCTAACTGGGGGGTTCAGTTTTGAATCTGTATTACAAAACAGGGTCAGTGTTTTATACTTTTTTTTTTTTTTTTTTTTTGATATGCTTCATCCTGTCTGTGCACACAGTGTCTGCAGCTCACTGGATTGCAGTGTCTAAACAGTCTGCAGTATGTTTGCAGGGTCAACAAAGGGGGGACATGGGGTTACGTTTCAGCAAGAAAGGAGTGGGTGTGATTGACGAAGACCACCAACAGGGCTGAAGCACAGTGGTCTTTATGTTCAGATCAAATGGAGGAAGGAAGAGCAGTCAGTGCACTATTAAATGAATGATGAAATTTGCAGTGGGATGAGGCCAAAGGCTGGTTAAATCTGCCCCCTAGCAAATAAATTCCTGAAATGCACAGAACTTTTTCAGTGTGTCATCATCCTTTTCTTCTTTTTTTTTTTTTTTCCTGCTAACTCACCAGCATGTTTGTTCTGTTGATGGCATTTCTCATTTTATTGTTCCCGCATATTCTGAGAACGCCAGACAGAACTTGATAAAGTCAAACTGTCTCTCTGAATTTAAATAAAGCAGTCAAACTCAACCCAGAGCACATCAGCTTCTCTATTGACTTTATGGGAAGTGTGACGCAAGTGGGAGAACCCTAGTATTGCATTATATTTAAAGGATTTGATTTGTTGGATTGGATACAAGTGTTTACTGTAGATAACAATGTGTTTGAAATTTATAGCCACCATCTGACACACAGTGAAACATGTAGCAGTGGGTAGAAGGTTCCAGAGGATGAAGGTATTAATAGCCCACGTGTGTTTTGCCAGTGTGAAAGTAGGCTGAGTTTTCTGTATAACTGGATTGGCAACATTAGGTCAGATGGGTTTTGTCTAAGTTAATGTTATTTTAAAAAAAATCAGGTCTCTGTAGCCACCTCAAACATCTTTTGGCAGCTATTTGGGCATTTAGTTGAAGTTTTAATTTCAGTAGTTAACATTAACAAGTGCATGAGTCAGATTTTGTTTGGGAAGGTTGCTAAGTGACCTGGGTGTGTCTGACAGGCATAATAAGTTGTTTGAATTCTCTTAATGTTAATGTTGAAGGTAGCTGCAGACTTTTTTTTTGTTTTTTTTTTTTTAAAGGTTCTGAAGAGATTTCACCTCAGCTGAAAGCATCAATTATAAAAGCTGATGTGTTCTCGGCGTTTACCCTGTAGAGGTCTTAAAGCAACTGAAAGGAGTCTGCTTGCCTTCAACACGAACACAGAAAATGACCTGGATTACTGAGAACCTACAGATAGTGCTTGCTTCATTACTTTAGCAAAGGATACATGGGACCATCTGTTATGAAGGCAAAGGAGATAATTTGGCTCAACAGTTCATAGCAACGGTCACTAAGGTCAACATGGCTGATAAGTGACACAGGTCATATAAATGTTGTGCGTCTTCCCTTTTTATATCATGACCCACAGATGTTTTGAATTTTCAACAGGCTGTTAATCCCATAGGTGGACTCTGATCATTATACGGCTGTCATAAAATCAGTTTATCGGCCTTTAGGATTATTAAGTGGACCTCGGTCACAAAAAGCCTTCTGCACAGTATTCACTGAGTGCTGTCTTTTGAAATGCTTCTGGGTTTGTGGTCATGCGTGCTTGGCTTTAGCAGTCTGCAGACCTCTAGTGGTTTCTGTTAACTTGTTGTTTTTTTTTTGTTTTTTTTTTCTTTTGTTTAACAAGGTAAATGTAGGCCATGCCGTCTTGTAACAGAGGCTGCGCTGTACGATTATCACTGTTAATTACCCTTTATCTAACAAGGTCAAGTTAAAGACTGAGGAAGAATATGCACATGGTGTAAGTGTGGGTTTTAAATAAATCCGTTTATTTTGGTATCATAGCAAACCTAGGGGTCAGACTCTAAACTGGATCATCTGGATCATATTCTGAGCTAATGAGTATATCAGTGCTTACAGTTTGACTGTGGGTTTTCTGTGTTGTAAATGACAATGCACAATTCAGCATGTAATCTAATTACTATGTAAATATCTAAAGCTATGCCTTTCTTTAAAATGGGGTTCTGGGATCTTATTGAAGCCTGCAAACATGTAGACACTGACTGTAACACCCCTGAAAGTCTGTGAAACCAAAACATTTCAGACTTGGATTTATCACTCGATGAGACTTGTTGCCACTTTTTTCCTTTCTTCCTTTTTCTGCCTAAAGATGCAGTTTTAAATGGTTGAATGATTTTGATTTAAACAGTTTATTACTTTTTCTTATTGTCTATCATATCCAGGTTGTATCGATGCAGTTACTCTTGAGGTGAAGGAGAGCAACACCACCTGCATTAAAGCTGATCTGTCTGCGTCATTCTCCATTATATACAACACTACCCATGCCAACGTATGTACAGATGTTTGCTCACCTACTACAGCTTCATTTCTGTGTGTCCGGTTATTTATTTGTTGTATCACTTGTTGTGTCCTCAGAGAACAGTGCAGGTCTTTCTGCCCAACTCTACCACAGTGGATACAGCAAACAGCACATGTGGCAAAGATGGCAGCTCCGCCAGGCTGGTGGCAGTATTTGGATCTGGCTACACTCTTGGGCTGAACTTCTCAACCAATGGAACCCTGTATCAGGTTTCTAGCCTGACTCTGCAGTACAACCTAAGCGACACTTCAGTCTTCCCCAATGCGACCACCTCCGGTGAGACCATGCATTGTCCTGAATAATGTGATAGATCTGAATATATTACCTGTGTGTGAATGGGTGGATGACAGACTGTGTAAAGCGCTTTGGGGTCCTTGGGGACTAGTAAAGCACTATACAAATACAGGCCATTTACCATATTTTGTGGTTTTTAAAAAATGTCAGAATTCTGTTCTTAATAGTGTAGCATAAAGATGGGATGCTACATGTATAACTAGACATTTCAGTGTTGCACATAAATTTCATTTAGGAATTTATTTGGTTGTTGATGTTGAACAAAAAATCTGGAGGGTTTCTTATTTTGGGGGGAGACATTTCAAGAAGTTTGCAAGGTGGGAAATGTTAAAAATTATGCTTATTTTCAAGTTCTTAAAATGACAATGTCCTGGATGACTGACACTTGGTTAGGTCCTTCTTCATAGTGCAGGTCTGAGGTATCTAATTGTTATTCCTAATCGGCAATAAAAGGCTGATGCGTGACCCAGGTGGGTGGGCAACTTGGACCCCAAAGTTTGAATGTGAGAATGAAGTGACATAGGTGCTTCAAAATGACACTAAGTGCATCTACTAAAAAACGTGTTTGAATGTGTGACCTTTACCTCAAAGTCGGGGTTTAGAGGGATCGTCTTCAGATGTCAGCTAGCTAACTTGTAGCTCTTCTCTTATGAATGCCTGGATGAGCTTTTTTTTTTTTTTTTTTTTTTAAATAACAGTTGTGAGGATGGCCACACTGATTATTTTAAATTTGAGTGCTTTAACTTTTAGCAGTGCCTCAAGATTGTTTGGGAAAACTGAAGGAGGACTTGGACTGAAATGTCAGTATAAACAACAGAATGGTATTCAAGGTACTGTTGTGGTGATTTCTACCTACTCTGTTGTAGGTGTGGTCACTCTGGTGTCTGCCTCTGTTGGGATTGAAGCAAAAGTCAACACCACCTACAAATGTGCAAGCCCTACAGTTATTACAGTTGCCACCGCAAATGTTAATTTCACTGACATGAGGCTGGAGGCATACATGCCAGGGAATGAGCTGAGTCGAAATGGTAGGTGGATGTTAAAGATTTTTACTTTTGAGTGGTTTTAAGTTTGAACGGTTTCATGTTCACAGTATTATTTCTCTGTTTGCAGAGACCGTATGTTTTGCAGATCAAACCAGCACAACACCTTCACCTATCACTGTCAGTACAACAGCAGTTCCAACTCAGACCCCTCCAGGAACACCTCAGCAGGGCAATTACACTGTGAAGGACACCAATGACACCATATGTCTCCTGGCTAAAATGGGGCTGCAGCTCAATGTTTCCTACACATCTCAGAATAAGGTAAACTACAGCTTCAAGCGTAGCCATTCTCTCCAAAAACAGCAAATGTTTAACCAGTTGTCAATAGAAATAAAACATACTTGAAACAAAGTGTATCTTGGGTTTTGTGTTTTGTTTTTCTCTTTGGCCAGACTATCCAGGATGTATTAAACCTCAATCCTAATGTGACAAACTCAACGGGATTATGTGGAGCCAGCAGTGCTACACTGGTTTTGACACAGATGCAATCTACTATTCTCACCTTCAACTTCACTCTGGTAAATTTAACCCTATTTTATTTTTTTTGTTAATGTTACATTAGTTATTTTTACAAAACTGCTCAGCTCTTCCTTTGGTCCACAGAACTCCACAACCAACAAGTACCATCTGAGTGGGGTAACACTGCTTGCAAATTGGTCAGACAGTGGTAAGTACCTCTTATGAACAACATGCATTTAGTTTTTGGTTTTTTTTTATTTTCCCCCTTGACTTTTTGAAGCTGAATAAAATTAACTTTCTCTACTCAGCTAACTTTTCCATGAGTAACAACAGTCTGAACTACCTGCGCAGTACGCTGGGCTACTCCTACATGTGCAGTGCAGAGCAGACTCTGTTTGTGACACCAAGCTTTTCTCTCAACACATTCGATCTCCAAGTCCAGCCCTTCGGTGTCAAGAGTGGCCGGTTTGCTACAGGTATGAATGAATTAAGCATGTTGTTCGTCTGACATTACACGTCATTCCTCAGTTTTTACCTATTTTCATTGTGAAAATTGTGCTGAACGAGATTCTCCACACTGGCTGAAGATGTGTGGAGGGCAGATGCACACTTAATAGTTGGATCAAACATTTTGAGATTGGATATCTGAAGCCTTTGTTTCTAGCAGCTGGAGCATTTGTGTAGCCTGATAGTGGTCAGCAACTGTTTATTATGACCATGAACAACCCTGCAAATAAAAAATAAAAACAAACAACAAAATTTAAAAAACTTTGAGACAAGTTTGTTTTTGTAACTTGATTCAAAAAGGTGAACTTTGCCATATTCTTTACATGCAAAAAGTTTTTGAATTGGTTTGCATTCAAAAAGAGAAATCTGATGCTGCTGGTGACAGTTGAACACATCCATAACTTGTTTCAGAATGAATAATCAGAGATGGAGATGAAATGAAGCCTTACCCTGTACTAAAATGATAAGTCTGAAATGCAGTTTACCAGACCAGCTGGAACATTCACATGCTAAATCCATATAGCACAGTGGTGTTAAAGGAAAAACTGTCATTTTGTTTGCACAGCGTAACCTTCTGCTCTACCTGTTTGTCTATAGCTGAGGAGTGTCAGATGGACCAGAACCAGATGATTATCCCCATCATTGTTGGAGCAGCTCTGGCTGGTCTGGTGCTGATCACCCTTGTTGCCTATCTAATAGGCAAGAGGAGGAGCCATGCTGGTTACCAGGCCATCTGAGCAACCCTTCATTAGACTTGAACCATACAGGCTGATTGGTGAAGGGATGAACCAAAGGGTGTTACTCGGTGATGGATGACTCTATGGGCATGAACCTGAGTGAATGGAAGTGTGCATATCTGCGGAATATTTTTCACTTTTTCTGTAGATTATGATTAAACTGCTAACTTTAGATGCATCTTGACAAAACGTGAGGTGACTCAAAGTTTGAGAGAGTTTGAATTTGCTGCAGCATGTTAACCATTAATGGTCTGCTCTTGTTTCGTGTTCTAGGAGCTTGATTGTATTTTCTTGAACTGCTGTTTGTCTTTTTAGCTGTGTAATTATTTATAAAGAATCTTCCAGTTGAAGAGGCAGAGGGAATCCCATCAACTACCTAAACATGCTCACAGGTGTATTTTCTCCTTCCTGAGCATAAGATAATCCTGGCAACTCCTAGGAGAAGGCTCTGTGTGCTTGCAGTGTTTTTTGTTTGGTGTGTGTGTGTGTGTGTGTGTGTGTGGGGTTTTTTTTTTTTTTTTTTTCTTTTTTTTTTTTTTCGTTTTCTCCTCTCCCCTGCCACCTATAGTAATATTCCTCCTCAGATGAAACAAAGCCTATCCCATCAGTGCACTGCAGTTAATGCAGCTAATCAAATGCAGTCTGATAGTTGTGCCAATAAAGTGTGGATTCCTACTTTAATGTAAATGATGTGCCCCCTGAAGCTGTACATAGACTTGGTCAACAAAATCAGAATGTATTCAATAGACGTGTTAACAGCTGCATGGCTGACTTCCAGTCTTGCTTTTCACCCCCTCCCCAAAAAAATGTAAAAAATTAATTTCTTTTTAATGGAGTACTGAGTTTGATCTTTTGTATTGTATAATAAATTCTATTCCTACTGTAGAGTGATGTGCTGCTGCTTATTATTATTATTATTATTATTATTATTATTAGGGCCCGAGCACCGAGAGTGCGAAGGCCCTATTGTATCTGCTCGGTTTCTTATTATTATTCAGGCAAAACAAGGGCCTTTTGAGGGCCTAAACATGGTCAAACTCATGAAATTTTGCACACATGCCAGGTCTGTTGGAAATTTTTTTTTTTTTTTTTTGTATTTTAATGGTTTTACATATGAGCACTGGGAAATGGCTCTAGAGCGCCACCTATGCCTTGTTAAATGCAGCCCTACGACCACATCGTTTGAGCTACATGTATGAAATATGGCACACATCTGTACCATGCCAAGACGAACAAAAAGTCAGTGGGCCCATTGACGCAATCCCAACAGGAAGTCCGCCATTTAGACGTGAAGGTGACATTTTGGCTCTAATTTCGCCGTTTCCATGCCTCGAACTTTTTCGAACTCCTCCTTGGGATTTGGTCGTATAAGCTTCATCTTTGGTCAGTGTCAACTACACACTTGGGCCATGTTAAATTGCGGAGCTTTTGAGTTTTCGCGATACAGCGAGGCCACGGCGAATTTTGATGACTCGCCATGAAAATCTTATTGCCTCTCATTCTGTCATTGTCCGATCTGGACCAAAGACCACACATATAAGGCTTCACCCCTGAACATATTTCAACTGCCATATTTGACATCAGGGAGAGTGCCACCTAGTGGGAACAGGAAATGTCATGTTTTACACTTTGGGGTACAGTATAATGATGGGTGACATCTGCAGCCTCAAATTTCGCCAGGAAAGCCATAAGCAGTTCTTGGGGTACAGTGAAAACTGACTTTTCACAAAAGGGTGTGACCTCAGCAGCATGGCGAACTTTGATGTCTCGCCATGAAGAAACAAATTAGTATAACTCCATGAAATCCAGTCGGATTAGTACCAGATTTTAAACTGAACGGCGCACCGTGGTGGCTGCGCCGTTCAGTTTAAAATCTGAACGGCGCAGCCACCACGGTGAACTGCGCACCCTGGTGGCTGCGCAGTTCACCGTGAAAGATGAAGTGGCTTTTGTGGGGCTTGGAAAGTTTATAGAGGCTTGAAATTTGGCCCACACCTCCAATGTGATGAAAGCTTTGTTTTTATGTGATCATTTTCATTGAATAGCGCAAAATGGCTCCACAGCGCCCCCTACAAAATTTCAAAACCACAGCCCCTGCTCTGTGTTTTATCTATGAGTCTGAGACCTTGTAAGCTTATGGAAGATATCAAGATGTACAAAAAGTCTCTTGGAGCAATATCCCAAATCCAACAGGAAGTCAGCCATTTTAAAATTAATGTGTAATTTTGGTGCCATTTTCCCCTCTTTTCAGGCACCGTACTTTAACGAACTCCTCCAAGGGATTTCGTCAGATTGAAGCTATCTCTTGTGTGTCGAATCTAAAGACCTCTGTGATGTTAAATTGCGAAGCTTTTTACGTTCCGGGAAACGGGGTGGTCATGGCGACACGTGGAGTTTCAATCACTCGCCAAAAAGCAGTAATCTGCTGTCACTCAAAAACACAATGTCCAATCTCTCCCAAAGGTCGCAGATTTGATGAGACTTGAGGTCGGAAATGTTTGGTATGCCATTTGTCAGTAATGGTTAGAGCGCTACCTAGTGGGACGACTATAATCGTGGTAGAATGAGATTAAATGTTAGCTGGTGGTTGAATGCATGAATTCCATCAATGTGACATGAGATCGGACGTGCTGGTTTTCAAAGTTGGGCATGGCTCGACACGCCGGGGTGTGAGGGCCCTCATAACGCTGCTTGCAGCTTTAATTATTATTTTTAACTCAAAGCTGGTTACTCAGGTGTATGTTAAATATTCAGCTGAGAGATTTTTGTTGTATTACAGACTGGTTCGTTATGATGATACTTTTCATTATCCACAATTTTACTCAAGAACATATTGAACCAACTCTAATCAGTCAAACTAGAACTTAAACTGTTTAACTGTTAAAGAGACCCCTGAACACAATTGTGAGGGGGGGGGGAAATCCACCCCTTTAACTTACTGTACTGCAACACCTTAGATTAATCACTTATTCATACTATATTACAACATTGTACCAGTATTGAATGTCAACTTTCTATTTAATTGAACAATCACTGTATATACTCTTGATGGATTTTAATGTGAAATACAGTAGACAGGTTCTTCCAGCTATGTATAGTGTACAACTCATCACACCTGAACATTTACTGCTAAGCATTTTCTTCACCGTGACTCATTTTCTAGACTAAAGTGCAGAATTTCATGTTTAAACAAAAGGAAATGTTTACCAAACTACACAACCATTTCATACAGCACAGACCTAAGAATATTAATCACATATTTACACTGCTGCGTGTTTGTTTCACACACAGTATGTACAGCAGTCACAGTGACTCAGTTTAAACAAAAAATAAAAAAAGTGCAAACATCTGCTGGAATGAGTGCTGAATTTAAGTAACAGGGAGAGGTCAGGATTCTTCAGCAGTGATACGAGAGCGACAGGTCGCCCGGAGCTTAGTCAAGGTTGCCATGGAGAGACTTCCTGGTTCAGTGAAGATTTTCTAGGAAAGGCAAGAGAAACGGGGATTAAAGGATTACTAAAAAGGAAAAGTAATATCTCTAATCTTTCATCCCGTAAAATGACTCATGATGATTTTTAAGAGTTGTAGGGGTCTTTACCTGCATGAATGTGTGGCACTCCTCTACAAATGGTCCGTGTGTGATCTGCTTGAAGCTCTGGCAGACATCTGGCAGTGACTGGGACTGCTGAATCAGATCCTGGTTGTGATGGATCAGAGTCAGAGCTACGCGGAACAGGATTTTCGAGCCCTCGTAGAACAAACAATCCCAGATCCGCAGAACAGTCTGGGAAAAGCAGCAGCAAAGCACTGAATCCCAACAACAAAGTAGTGCACAACATGAAGAGTAAACCATATGTAAAAGGTTCTACTGAACAGAGCTTGGGAAGTATTAATGCAGGTTAACAGCATTTTTGCAGTAGTTTGCAGGGTCAAACAGGCCTCCTGCTCAATTAGAATCAGCTGTCTTTATTAACTTTAGTAGATGTAATGAAGGCAAGTACAATTTTCACCTCCTTTTCAATTTACCTTAAAAAATTTTCCAGTGTTTTTAAGCTCTTAACTTTTATTTTTAAGCATTTTTCATGGTAGATGTTTGTAACAGTGGATGAAGGAAAACTTCACATCACCCCCAAACTCTTCCTGTTCAGGTATCATTTCTGACACTGGAGAAAAGGAGGTGTTTGACTCTGCTGGCAGTTCAGCTACATTCAGACTTGCATAGTGGTTCAAAAGCCGTTTTGCCATTTGTGTATAATTAACTACAGAAACTACAAACAGCATTGGCTTAAAAAAGTCATTTATTTTATAAACTATTTTACCTTTACCATTTCTTCCCTGCTGTGTAATGTAATGTGAGGTCACCTCCACACACATGTGCATAGAGCACGTGTACAGCGGCAGTGCTCACACAGCGGCCATCTCACCACTGCTGTTTGTTCAGAGAAGTTGGTGCATGCAGATTTGACCCACCTGGACAAAGCTCACAGTAACTTTGCCATAAATTGTGGTGCTTTTACATATTTATGCATTTACAAAAACAAGCAGTTACTTGTAATAATTTTGTAGTTTCCTCAGCACTGCTGCTAAAAATGCAAATTTGACTATTTTCTGTATTTCTAGTGTCTTTTTTTAATGTAGAGAGGTGCAAAATAGTGGGGAGAATTTTCTTTTCCTTTCATTTTTCACATCCAACTTGTTATTTTCCACTTTCTCTGCAAGTGTTACACCCTCCTACAGCAGTTGTATCTGGGGAACAAACATAGCAGCTCACACCCTCCTGAAGGTCAACAGAGGGAGACAGAAACAATAAAGACTTCTGTATAAAGTGGGTTAGCTGCACTGGATTAATTAAACACAAGGAATAAAACAAAAGTTGTCATTTTTATCGAAACCCACTAAAAAAAAAAAAAAAAAAAAAAGGGCTGTGATGAGTATTTAGTAAATAATCTGACTATTTTTCAGATATTACAACTACATGTCAATAAAAAAAAAAAAAAAAAGTTTTGTGGCAGTACTGATAGGAGTTGGATCATGAGTATGAAACGCTGATCACAGACACACTCACCTCTACAGGCAAGATGTCTATGTAGAGACAGATGAACCACCGGGAGACCACCAGGGTCCACATGACGTTATGGTCCACCATGATCTGCCATACTGGCGGGATTTTTACCTTCACCAGCTCCCCTAACACCTCCTGATCTGTCTTCAGACCCAGCATGGCTGGACTGTAGTAGTCTGTAACCACAACGCAGACACACATCGTTGATAAGAACAAAGCAATATATGCAATACAACACCTGAATGAAGAGCTTAAATGTAAATTTAATAAACATTTCTTGTTTGACTACAAGATCCAAATGAAAAGAGTGCAGCTCTGAAGCCACACACAGAGGCCACGTGATAGGATTATTCTTAGCCTACAGCACTGGTACCCAAAGGGCCTGGACGCATACACACCTGTCACAAGATCGGGTCTGTACTACAAAGCAGGATTTCAACTTATCCGCATAACTTCCGGGTTAACCCTGGGGTTTCTGTAATTTGAAGCTGGTTCACTTTATACGACGTTATATTGCCAAGGTAACTTATACTGTTTCCCTGATGAGCATCAGTAAATATAGTTTCACAGGTGCAATTTTATTGCTTCAGCTTTCTTTACAGGCTTAAAATGGGCAAAACGTTTTTACAGCACATATTTTACAGTCTTACTGACTAAAGCTCTTAAAGGGCACACATGTAGTACTAGATACTAAATTGAGACACACTGGTTATATTGAACGTGCTTCATAGCACAGGGCTCAGAGTGGCAGTAAGTGAATGCACAGAAACACTCACCTGGTAAAATTCTGCCGAGCAGTGCCTCCATCAGCCAGAAGGATTTCTCTTCATCTTTTGTGACGATGAGTAGATACCCAGCGATGAAGTTCATCCCCTGAAGCCAAAGACACACAGTTAGGTTTCACATGAGTCCTGTAATCCTGCCTGAGCACACTGTATCAGACAGAAGAGCTCTTTAATAAAGCATCTAGGGCACAGAGCAGTAAGTGTACACTGACTGAATGGGAATTAAGAAAAAAAAAAAACAACAACCACTGAGTATAATTAAAGATAAATGGATTCTATTTATGCCTGGCAACAAATGTAACATCAACACACCCTTGTTTAAATTGCAAACCAAGTTGCATATGATCTGGTGAATGGAATTTGGCTTTCATATGCTAATAATAACCACAGTCAGTTGGCATAGACACATAAAGCCTCTTTCTGGACACAGAGGCAAATTATTGGTAAGTGTTGATGATAAAGTAACTTCATTAAGGATAAAAACTGCTGTTTTTATTTACAGTTTACATTACTGTACATTTTAACCCCGCAGCACAACTCTTAAATGATGGACCAACGCAAGGTGGCTTTGCTGAAATCCAAACTAATATCACAGAATAATAATACTAGATTTTTTGCTTTACCTCATTACATTATCATTCCTTAAATATTATTCAAAATCCACATCAGGGTAGAATCTGTGGCGCTGAGCCGTACCTGACAGTAGCCCACAGCTGGATTGTGGTGTCCATAGGCCAGCAGCACATTGTACAGAGCTTTCTGCATACATGGGTTTGACGTCTTGTGGAAGTGGATGTTTTCCGGGAATGTTCTGTTCAAGTCTGAAAACGAGAGACCACAAGGACACCGATCACACTGTGTGTGGAGTGTTTGTATACACGCTGTAACAGATAAGGAGCAGGAAACTGAAACCCTGCTTTTAAATGTGAGACCGTGTCAGTCTAAACATTAACTTGAATATTTGGACTTTGTGTCTTTTATTCTGAAACGGGCTCGGAAAACATGGAAAAATGTTTCCATTCTGATGACCAGAAATCCAAGCATTTCTTCCAGGCACTGCTCACCACTTGGCTACAAACACCCCTAAGGTGAAACACAGAGGTGGTATTATTATAGTAAATGGACCGGCACTCTTATAGCGCCTCTCAACTGAGAACTCAAAGTCGGGGATTGATTCACCGACTGGTAGACGATTCACTCTACCACCAGAGCCACAGTCGCTCAATGTGGTCCATTGTGTTGCGTCTGTGTTGCATGCAAATTATTTGAGTGACTTTCACACGCGTTGCTATAACAACCCCAGGCACTTTGAGGTGGTGGTACTCAATTGTAATGAAAAACCACTGAAACAGAATAGAGTCGAGCTGAGTAGGTACTAGTGAAATAGAGGGTTAAGGAGTTGCTTTGTGAGTTTAGGAGAACCTGAAGGAATAAAGAACCAAAACACTGAAATCCAGGTGCGCAAAGCCTGTAGAGGTTTATTTCATTTTTTATTTCACAAATAAATAAAGATATTAAAATGAAGACAAAGACACAACAAAGCTAAATTTTACAGAGCTTTTAATTGCAAATACTTAAAGTTTGTGTGTCAAAAAGTTAATCTAATATTAATTTTGGCCAATCATAATTTAAATGGTGGAGAATATTTCACATCTTCAGCAATAAGCTGTACCCTTAGCTTATTGCTGAAGACGTGAAATATTCTGAGTGAGAAACTGAACAGGCTGACCTGTCTTGATGGTCTCCACAAGTTTGGGGTCGTGCTCAGCTCCCAGCAGGGACTGGTAGTGCCCTGGGTTCCTCTCCAATTGATCTTGAGCCCCACTGGCTGCCATCCAGATCAGAGCCCGGTGCTCATTGGGAATTCCTTTGCGTACGTAACGCTTTACTGGAACAGAGGGGAGTATTTATGTTGAGTTCACATTTATGGACTATGAACTGTGTGAGTGTGTTTTGTTTTCATACTCACATTTCATATTCTTCTGCACCTTGCTTTTGCCCTTCAGTAGTTTGGACCACTTGATGGCTCGTCGGGTGAGCACAACTAGATACTCAGACATGAGCTCCTCATATGACTCATAATCAAAGTCCTCTGACCGCTTGAAGCCATACGGATCCACTCTGAGAAAAGTGGACAAAGTTACAAACTACTTCAAAGAAGCAAGTTATCGAAATAGTTTTCAGGCTCGTCATCATCAAAGCTTAAAAAACAAACAAACTGGAAAACATTTATTTAAACAGGAAGTGTACCTTTGTGTTGTGATTCTTTGAGCGTGAGCCAAGACAAGCTGAGTAGATATCAAAAAATTGCTTTGTTTTATTAATGTTGTGTTTTATAAATACCAATAGCTCCATCTGTAATCTGGTCCTACAGTACGTGAAGAAGTTGTGGCTGTAGGTGGCTCAACCTTACGAATTAGGTAACACAATAATCTGATTAACCCAAGAGCAAAGTCGTCCCTTGAAGAAGAAATGCTCCTACTCCACCGTCACACAAGAGTCTGGATTTGCAGAAACTACTTTACAGTGAAAAATAAACACACAAACTTTAAAATTATCTTCATGCAAAGGTTAAGTTTCTCCTCTGAGAGTGTCCTTATTGCCAAAGCAACAGTAAGCACAGACATTGGATGTATCAGTGTTGATGTTACCAATGTGTCATCTGATTTGTCGTGCTGGTTTGTGTTCACAGTTCCACTTCACATACAGTAAACAACTGTATGTGCAGTATGGAGTATATATATATATATAAACGTTAGTAAATTCAAGAGCGTTTCCAATCAGTACCACCACCTGTACATCGAAACGAAGCTTATTCACTGTAAACCACAGCTGACAAAAATCCCTCTCATAGGGAGTTAGCAACATTTTGTAAAAAGGTGTTGATTCATTATCAGTGTGATGGCTCTAAATTTACTCTCCATTAGAGAGTAAACTCTTTATACAGCTTCTTATTTTGTCATAAACATATATGCTTACAGTGGTGCATGCTTATAGTAAACATGGAGTGAGTCTGTGAAAGCTCAGAGCCTCAGTTTCAGACATTTTTTTTCTACTCTTGGGTCTTTATGATGACAGGCACCTTGCTCTGGTTATGAGCAAAGAAACCCCACTCAACCGCTATTCAAACCATCTGTTTGTAAGGAGCAGCCAATCAGACACCAGGGCAGCGCAAAAGATAAGTAAGGGTTATTTTTTACGGTAAATTATTCAGAACTACTCTTGTAGAATCCAAATATAAAAACGTGGAGCCATTAATCAGTACGATATGTAGCTTTTGAGTAATAATGTTTACAGGACGAAGTAAAATCCAAAAGTACAGCCTCCAAATGACCACTACAATGAAGTCAAAGTTAACAAAGCCCTGTAGAAGAGTGTTAACAAAGCATTAACATTATAATTCTCATGAAGGTGGGATTTATTATGGGTCTGCATTAGTTTGGGTGAATTCAGTAACGTGGCAGTTATTCAGTGGAGTAAACTTCAAGTAATTGTAATTTAATCCTAAGCTTTTTACACACGTACAATACTCTGTAATACTTCAGTACTCACAGTAGACACTTTTTGATATATGTGAACATGGTGGGGAAAAATACTAAATAAAAATACTAAATACAGTCAACATCAGTTTTGGCGGCCTGAAAACAAAATCTTTGTGATGCTAACACTGACTAATAACCTGACTCCTGTTTATATATGTTAGCTTTAGTCAGGTTTAAGCTACTATTACAGTAACCGTCAGAAGTACCTAACAGCTCAAATAAACAAAGTGATATCTGCTTCGTGATTTACGAAACTCAACTAACTTTGAGAGCAGAAAAATAATAACAAGTCGTATTTATTTATTTGTTTGTTTTAAGCTTTCTGTGATTATTAACCATTTTTCAACGTTACCTGTCCACCCTGTCTTTAGCTCCACGGTCGGCGGGGGAGCGGCTCCCGTTGCTCGGTTTGCTCTTCTCCATTACCGCCTCTAGTCCTGCTCCGGTGATATCCCTTGTATGTATCCGCCGTGTTGTTTGCTCCAAAGAAAAAAAAAGCTCACAGTTAACAAGAAAATCAAAGTTAGGGTAAGTTAGCCCCAAGCCTGACTTTTTTCCCCCATGTGTGCGAGCGGTGGGAAACCTGCTGAGACACAGCTGCTTTTCCCCGGAATTGGGGAGAGACTCATTCTTGTCTTTCGCGCGAACTAACAAGTTGTTTAGTGTCGTCCCATCCGTCAGACCGTGTTTGGTGAAAAAGTAGAGTTTTTCTCGAGTTTTATCGCCATCTACATGCACCTGTTGCTGCGGGTCCCAGGCGCGATAGAGTGCAGCTAACAAGCAAACACTGCGGTTTCCCTTTTTTCTATCCCCGCTCTAAAAGCCACTCGGGTGCTCGGTAACTTCCACTCCCGTTGTCATGGAGGATCTCGTACATGTGACGTATGTCCCGGGACACGCGCTTCAATCAATCCGTAATGCTGCTTTCGAGGGATTCCGTAACATCCCGTTTCAAAGCTCTCACGGGACAAACTATCAGCTATGTTGCATTCAGGAGGCTTTGGGGGAATACGATGCAGAGCTGTAGAGAAGTAGAAAAAGAAAAGGAGAAGATGTAAGCATTGTTCTAAGGTTTGAAATAAATCAGGTTAGGCTTTGCTCATCAGGTATAGAAACGCACAATAATAACTGCTTTAAAAGTAAAACACCCTTTCTTCTGGAAAGTTAAAAATGCTACTATTTTTCCACTATACGCACTATATTTTTGCTTATAAAAAGCTTATAAGCAAATTAAAACTTACTTATAAAAAATAATAATAATAAGCCAAACACTGTTTGAACTCGTGCACTGGAACGAGGGTGTCTTAAAAGTACCAATATGTCCTACTGCAAGTAAAAGCATCATAAATTGTAAGCAGCTCTCCCTGCAAGGCCACGTCACACAGGTGAACGTAGCCACGTGTTGGGCCGCTCTGTCGTACAAAATATGCCTGAAATTAAATTAATATATGCTGTTTTGGTGACTCGGGACTACAAAAATAACTATAAATAAACATTAAAGGCCAAGCTCAAAGTAAATACGTGTCAAAGTATATCAAATTAATCGGTTTACCTGAGTTTTTGTCGTCCTTCCTTCAGCATAGATTCATGTTCAAAAAGTACCATGAGTGGTTAAAATAACATTCACTCTTTTTAAGGCTAGTTTGAAATCTCTTGAAAAATAAAAACAGCATAAACATCAAGCTAGTGTCATATTATGTCTCTGTGATGTCATCAAACCACTCTTCCTTCTTATGGCTGTGGTAACCTTGATAAAAAAAAACTGATTTCCAGGAAGGCCTTTCAAAACAACAATAATATTGTTGTGACTGTTTAATGCAGCTCTTCTACCTGGACCTATTTTTAATATGTCATGTCATAGGAACATGCGCTGAGTCATGACTATTTTTGAATCTGTGGACAGCAAACGCAACGACAAACAAGCAGCAGTCATAATAATTTGACCCAGGCTGATGATGACAGAAATTCCTAACCAAAACAGCAGCCAGAAGTATCAGTATGTGTTTGTGTTGCATGACTGAGTCTTAATATTAGACATTTAATGGATCTACATTAAAGACACACCAAATTTGTAGTTTTAACTATTCTCAACACAGTAACAATGAAGCTACGCTCTTTATCACCAGTAACTCTGAGGGTAAGCCTTGAGGTGTACAGGAAATGGAACAGGTTAGCCTCTATCTTTTCTACAACAACCTGTCTAGTGCTGTGATAAAGTATTTGCCCCCATTATTTTTATTATTATTTTATTATTTGTGTATTTGTCAAATTTAAATGTTTCCAATCAAGCACATTTGTAATATCAGAAAAAGATAACCCGAGTAAATATAAAATGTAGCTTTTAAATGATGATTTCATTTATTAAGGTGAAAAAAGCTATCCGGACCTACCAGGCCCTGTTTGACTGTTCACATCTCTGTATATACTACTTACTCTTAGTGCTTCAAAGTTACCACACTTTTTTCTTTCTTGTCTGAACAACCAAAAGCAAATACTTTTTAAAGGTAGACCTAAATAAAAATACAGGCTACTCTATGGTTAGCCATATAGAGTGTGCATTTGCAGCAGTTCAGTTCTTGTAACAGCGTCTTCACATGGGAACAGGAAGAATGAACTGAACAAGATTAAACCACCACATTTTCAGAACAGACTCTGATGACCCTGAAACGTTCATATGAGGGCATGTGTTTGTGCCCTTGGTAAGTTAAATAGGTAAACCATGTTAGTCTATGTCAAAGGGCCTTTGACAACCACACAGCTTAAAAATAACAATAAAGAACAATTTGAGTTTGCACATGTCCTTCAGTGATGGAGCACATGATTTTTACTGCTTAGCTAAAATGCACGAAAGAAAGTACTTTTTGACATTTTTAACATTTCAGTTTTTAATCATTTTGAAATTGTATTTAACCTCCTAGGACCTGGCACATATGTGGACATCACATTTTGGGACGTCTAGACCAAAATACTCTCTACAAGGGCCTGATATGCACTTAGGAGGACATTATGCCACTGTTCTATCAACATCTGAAACGAATCTCCTCATATGTGGATCTCATTTTTCTCAAAAACAAATTCTGGTAATTCTTTGTTTTTACATTCTTTAGGTCCCAATCAGCCCAAATAGCAATGAGAAATTAAAAATGCATGCCATAAAAGAGTTTGGGTCTTAGGAGGTTAAAGAACACTTTGCCCATTTTTCTAAAATAATATAAATACAAAACTTTACAAACATGTCACCTACCTGGCTAACAGATTTGGACAGCACTTTTGCCTCCCTCTGTCTCAGTTATACTCAACAATCTATACAAATGAATGAATATTATTAAGATGCACTATTAAGGTTCTAAGAACTTCATTAACCCAGTCAGCTGTATTTTGCTGTCGGTGACCCGAATGACACACATATGAAAATGGAAAATTTAGATTTTTAGAGTTCTGCTCCTGTCCTGTTTTGCATTTATTTAGAAAAAAAGAAATGAACAACCTAGATTCACTAACATATAATACTGTGTTGTTTCATTTTATTCATGGACAAATAGAAGGGATATTGCATTAAAGGGGTATTGCATGTAAAATATGTAGACAGAATACAGTTAAACTTAAACAGCAGTGTGTACTGTACAGTTCCTGAACATTTCATTGAGCACATTTACAGTAAATTCAGTCAGACCACAGCTTCAGAAAGAAAAGCAGTTTAAAGACAAATGAGTGTAACATCAGTGTTGTTTGTCTGTGCACAGATTTAAATGGCAACAACTCAACCATGACACACATTTGGTCTATCAGTAAAAATGTTAGTATTCTTGGGAGGGATATTGTATGTTGTAATATACCATAAATATGACAGAAGATACCCAACGGCACTAGACTTTGACTTTTTCCTAGTTTGTATGAGCCTGTGGATTGCAGCTAATTTGCTGTTTATAATATTAATTGAATAATACTAGTTACCTGTTGGTTCATTTGTAAGTCAGTATTGTCAGGGCAAACTGAAAACATGAATTTATCAGTCTAGAACGTGAAGGTGTCAGTAAATCGTATAACTTTGGGTTTATATGTTTGCTTGACTGATGGATCCCCGTAGTTGATTGTCGTGTACTTCGGTCTCTGCTTTGCATCCTCTCTCTTGTGTTGAGGTAAAGTTACAGCAGAGACCTGACTGTCTTCAAACGTTTCCTTACTGGCAGCATCTTCTAAAAGTCGAACGCTCTGCATCGTACTTGTGCCTTTACTGTCCACTGGTTTTGCTGCTTTTGTTTCCTCTTCGACCTCCCCGTCTCTTTCTTGTGATTCACCCTCTGCTGCTGTTCCTCTTCTGTGTGTAGGGAGGCTGATGCCATTACGCAGGCTTGGGTTAGTGTCTTGAAAGTTCTCCAGCGTCTTTAGTGCAGTGCTAAGAGCAGCCAAAGACGTATCAGATTGCGTTGGTGGAAGTGGATCGATAGGATTTATGATTTGTGGGGGCAGAGCTAATTGAGAGGAGGGATTATTCTGATCGGGACCTTGTTGATAACCAAAACTGTAAACACGTGGGATGACATACCTGGGCAACCTGCTTTGAACTGCCATAGGTCTTCGGGGATTTGCTTCTATGTTGTGATTGGTGTCGATGTGTGCGTGTGTAGAAAATTCCTTCATACTGGGTTTTGCATTGCCTTTGGTTATAGCAATGGAGGATTCACCTGCAGCTGATTCACTGAGAGACTGTTGCACATCTCCACCAGGACTAGCTGTTGTTATCCTCGCTGTCTTGTCCTGTTTTGGGCATTCTGAACTATTTGGACTGATTTCCTGCTCTAACTGCTCGAAAGAGGAATCTACACACATGGACCACACAGGAGAGCAGGTCCTGATTGTCACCACATGCCACTTGAGTGGAAACTCTACCTGAGGCAAAAGCCTGTAAGGTTCTGGGAACGACCACTCTGTCACAGAAGCTGAACAGAGCAGCTCTACATGTGCATATTTTAGTCTGTTGTTGCTACAATGTTCTTCATCATCACATTCTTCCCGTTGGACACTGAAATCATAAGCTTGAGCCTTCACATGTTTTAATGAGCAGCAAACCTCATCATCTAAGCTCTTCTCTCCCATTTGCTCTGCCGTCAAATCTTTTCTGTCACCCGAGTGTGAGTGTGCCCGATCTTTCCTGTCATCCTGCACATTTCTAATTTCATCTTCTTTCGGCTCCAGCCCGAGAAGAATTTGATTCTCTGTGTTTGGTTTGTGGACACTTTGGACGCCCTCCTGTTCTCTTTCAAGAGAAGCTACCTTGTCTTTTACATTAACTGCCACTTTGACTCCTTGAGAACTCCTTTCATGAGAAATCTTTAAATCACTTCCCTGACACACAGTGGCCATGGTCTCGAACTTCTCCATAATGGAAGATAAGAGGATCCCTCTTCCAATGAGTCTTGGTTTGACCGGCTGTTTATTCAGCACTTTCTGCTCTTTTTGCTCAGCCATGGCAAACTTGGCCACCATATCCTTCACGCCGCCTTTTTTCTTCCGTTGTCTTTTGGCTCGTTCCCTCTTCTGCGTGCCATCCTCGCTGTCTCGGTTCATGTTACCCAGCAATCCTCTACTGCAGGGGAGAGTTCCCACCTCCCTCTGATGGGTGATGGGAGGTTTGGGTGTGGATCTTATGAATTTGGACTGGAGTAGCTGGAATGTGGTAAGGCGTCGGGGTATTAAGTCTCCTGCTGTATGATTTCCTTTGTTTCTTTGCGTCTCCACCCAGCGCTTTTCCGAGAGGTTTGAACTTGTCTCAGCAGTTTTCCCTCTGGTTATTTTTTCCGGTTCAGGCAGGTGAACAATTTCACAGTTTCTCTGAATTTGAGCCATTTTCACTGAAGACTCATTTCTTGGTTCAGAACGATGTTTGTTTCTTCCGTTTCTTTGTGATATATTATCTACATCTGGCTTTTCCGAGTTTCTATTTCTGGTGATCCACTTGGGCAGATCCTGTGTCAGGTATTGCAGGAGACTCTCGAGAATCCCACGGAGCACCGGACGGCATTTTGGATCTCTAATCAACTTCTTCAACATACTGGCATCCGGGATGTTAGCAGTTTTCTGAGAGTTTTGTCTACAGAGAATAGAGGACATGTAAAACCACCACTATTGTTTAAGCGCAGTCGTTACAGCAGAGAAGGGGGGACATTAGAGTTAGCTTTAAGGGAGTAATCGCCAGAATAAGTGCTTTAGAACTGCATGTCTTTGATTTCATGTTTTATTTCACCAGCAAGCAAAAGAAACCAACAACAAAAAAACAATACTTTTGCTGTAAATGGGAGTTCCAGCAGTCATTTTAACCCCGTAGCAAAATGTCCAGACTGGTAGCAAAGCAGCATGAATTAGATAATTAGTTCAGGAAACTGTGAGGGCGATTTGTGTAACAAGAAGGAAGTCTGATAGAATTATGAAGCTGTGCATCAAATTAAGGCGACAAAGAGAGCTGGGCACTTTACGTGTGATATAACTACACTTTAATTGTCACGTCATTTTAATATTAACTGTGTAGAGGTGCTTTGACAATGTGCTGCTGACAAGAGCATCAATAATAATCACGGTATTAGAACACAAAATTAATATTCTATGACTTAAAAACGTTAAAATCATCCCAACCACATCTCACATGCGCTAAAAATACATTTAATCTGGACTAAAAAGTACATAGTTCATGTTAAAGCAGGTTATAAAATAACCTTTTTTCCCCCACTGCTCTGTCATTTCAGTATAATTGAGGCATGTCATTAGTCGTTAGTATGTGAGGTACTAGAGTGCTGTGAAAAGAATATTTGCTCCCTTGTGACCTCCTGGATGACTCGTTGATGCGCTCTTGGAGTAATTTTGGTAGGCCGGCCATTTCTGGGAAGGTTCGCCACTGTTCCAAGTTTTTTCCATTTGCGGATAATGGCTCAAAGCTTGTTTCGTTGGGATCCTAAAGCTTTAAGCTTTGTAACCCTTTCCAGACTGATAGAAGTCTCTCAGCTGTTTCTTTAGTGTTGCTTTCTGAGATCTTTTAGCCTACTTCTATTTAAGTCATTTTTTAACAGGTCTGCCAGTAATCATGCCTGTGGTTAATTATGATTCAACAAGGGGCCCAAATACTTTTTCACACAGGGGAAGCGTCAAATACTTTTCCATGGCACTTAAGGTGTTGCATTACCATCAACTGAATATTAGACTGACAGATAACAGACAATCCCACACAAAGCATTCCTCTCAGCTTTGTACGCTGGATAGTGTGACCCATAATAAAAGGTTATTCATGACAGATCTGCAACTAGATCTGTACATACTGATCCAAGGAAAACCAAGGATAGCACGACAAAAGTAGTAAGGAGGAAGCAGGCTACAACTTAAAACTACTAGAGTGATGTGCAGAGTCGCTGCTAGCCAGCAGAGTTCAGGCCAGTGAATATCAGGATTACTTGTCTATGCATTTCTCTGCAGATGATGCCTTGAACAGCGCCTCTCCCAGCTCCTCCAGGCGTTCTCTTTTGTCCACATCCTGGTGCAGACCTGGGGGAACCTGGCTCAGGCCGTGCAGGAGGCCATAAAGACATCCCGCAATCAGGCCCGTGGCTTCACTCTCACCTATAATTAAGTTACAAAGAGTATGAGTTACACTAAATATCACTTTCATAGCACTGTGAAGGACCTCAGAGCTGTAGCTCACACCTCCGTGGAACATGGCTCGTTTGCACAGCTCAGCCCAGTCACTTCCTGCGGCCAGAAGAGCGTCATAGGCAATCATGGGGGCATCGTGGCCTCTCCGGCCTGCGCGGCCCTCTGAACTCCAACGCTTGTACATCTGTACTGACAGAAAAACAGAGTTAACGGGCATGCAACATGCCTGTTAGGAACTATCATCTATTGGCATGAAATTCTGAAAGAAAAGCCTTACTTTGTCTGTTTCCTCAGCATCATAGCGATCAGGGAACAAAGCTTTGTTGTGTCCCTCCTTATCAATCTCTCGCTCTTCAAGGTAAAACTGCCACTTGGCCTCAAAGTAGAACCAGTTTTCCTGATACTCTGCATTAGAATACACATTCACACATCAACTTTCACAGACATTTGTGCACATATTAAATGCTTTTTCTTTCATACCACAGACAGGCCCGGCCTAACCTGCCATGTGCCGTATGGTTTTCCTGCAGTACTCCGCAGCTCGTGTGATGACCTTCAAGAGCTCACGACCCCATGTCACAAGAGGTTTTCCCTGGATGGCGTAGGATGCAAATAGTGCCGTTGTCAGGGAACCTAGAAAGCCTGAAGCCACAAATGAGATCACAAGACACTTCGCCTGATCAGTCTGCTGATAGCTCAGGCTCACCAGTTACATCCATAATAAATTTGTGTTCTTGCTGCTAAAATAGAAATACTACGCAGTCAAACAGCAGCTTAATTATCTGCCTGTGACAGATTTCTTAGGATTAGAAGCTGTTAACATCGTCACCTGTAGGGTGGTTGTGAGTCATTCTTCCAGCTTCAATGCTGACCTCCACCAAGCTATCTAATCTCTCTGGTTGCCAGTATCTCATGCCCACACACATGGCCTTGGAAGCTGCACCGAACCCAGACCCTGAACATGGAGACATGTATCCAGATACACGTTTCTGTACTGTATCAACCACTGTGGTCAGAAGTTTACGTACATAAGCTCATCATGGGTATGAATGTCATGGTACTTTGAGGCTTTTAATTTCTTTGAACTGTTCTTTGTCCAAGGTCAAATGATTGTACAGCATGTTTACTAACTTTAAAAAAAAAACTGGGTGCACAAGTTTGGACAAAAACCAAAATAAATTCAATCTACACAGGGTCAAATATATATAAATACACCCCCACTAATATTTTGTTAAGTGTCCCTTAGCGAGTTGCATCTCAACAAGTTTTTGGCAGCCGTCAACAAACTTCTGGCATATTTGTGTCTGAATATTTGACCACTCTTATTGGCAGAATTCATTTAACTGTGCAAGATGTTGATTTTAGGTGAAGTTGAAGAATTTGGAGGTAGTTCTCCTTCGTTCATCCACTTTGTGCAATGTACTATTATTCCTGGGAGGAACAGCTCCAGAGCATGATGCTACCACCACCATGCCTGACAGTTGGTACAGTGTTCTTACATTTGTCCTTGTCATTGTGGTCAAATAAAATTTTTCTCCAGAAGAGATTTAGCTTGTCTATGTGGACAGCTGCATATTTTAGTCCAGCTTAAAGGTGTTGGTTTTGGAGAAGGCACTTCTTTCTTGGTCTGCACCCTTTCGATCACAGGCGATGTAAAACTGGCTTCGCTGTGGATGACGAAGCTGGTGTTCCAGCAGTTTTCTGTATCTGCTAGGCTCGAGCCTTGGTGGTTCCTTGTATTTACATACAGTTGCTTGAACTGATGATCCTGGATTCTGCAGTTTGTTTTAGAAATATCTCCAAGAGACCTTTTCAGCTTGTATAAATCTTCAGTTCCCCCCTTTAATATCTTCACTGAGTTCCTTGGAGTTCCCCATTGTTTTGAGTATTGGTCAATCCAGTGAGTCCTGTCAAATAAATCCTTTTTATTCTCACAAAGAGAAACTACCTGTTACAGTCAACCATGATCACTAGCAAGAAGTTAATAGACCTTGTCAAGTTTAAAGACATAAGTGAGCCTATATGTATACTTTTGACCCTGTGTGAATTACAGAAAATAAATTCAAACTTACAATCATTCCAACCTGGAACATTAGAACAAGAAATTATTACAAATCCATGATGACTGCATGTGAACCGTATGTGATCATGAACTCTAAAATACAATTTACATATATATATATTTAAAATCTCCAGTGACCTTTTTCATTGAAAGGTGTGTGCCAGGCAAGCAGAAAGTTGTAAGGTTTGAGATGAGCACAGTTCTCCACTGTGGCGGGATCAGGGACTCGGCCCTGGAGAGACACCACGGCTTCAACGTAGAGACGCACCAGCTCTCTGTACAGGTCCTCCAGACACCAGTAATCTGGAAACACACACACACACACAAACCCCCGAGTCAAAGTCATTCATGCCTGGCGTGGAAGATGAGCTGAGTGGTGCTTTGATGAGCTAAATTTAGCCTCAGCCTGCCACACTGCTGATTAGCAGCGGCGTGCATGGAGTCACTTCCACACACTATGAGGTCAACTGGGAGCCACAAGCAGAGCCCGCAGACAGTGTGCTAGAATCTGTGGACTGTACATGTGTGTGTGTGGATTAGAGAGTGTCCGTGTGGACAGAGAAGAACCACCTTTTAGTCAGTGATTCATAACTTGTGATGAAGGACTCAGACCTTCACTCATAAAGAAGTCTGTCCACTCCAATGCATGTGTGGAAAGAAGGTGCTGGGAAAATATGAACTATTTTCTTTCAGATTTAATTTTTACTCACTGCTTTAAAGAAGACTGTGTAATGTAATTACTTTAATGAGTAATAATTGCTGTAACATTTGCTTTTACTTTGTCCCTGTAAGTCCAGTGACAGGGCAAACATTGAGAAGCGCAGCATACATTACACTCCATGTGCTGTTATCTGGCTGCTGTGTGTATGTGTGCATAAGTGCATATGTGCAGGCATGTTGGATTGTTGCTAAATAGAGCTTGCTAATCTCAAAATATGTCATCACCATTCTTTCTCAGGACCACTGTCACTGGCTTTGAGCCACATCTGCAGGCACACATGATACCAGCAGATTACAGAGGAGTCAGGCCTGCTATTGTTCCCGACAGCGGAGCAGAGGACAGGCTTTTCCAAAGTAGTCTATTTTGGACTCTTCTGTCCTGGAAACTTCGAGCCACATTGCGGGAGCTCAAGAGGGCATTTGGGTGAGGGCCTGCATAGTAAGGTTCCCGTTAAGATTTTTGTCTTTGATCCCCCTGTGGCAGAGATGGATCAGGGTATGTGAGGTTTTGTCATTCAGTTTTGATTTGCCAAAACGTGATTAGCAGCTTCCTTTGCCCGTATAGAAGCAGCTATTCTGGTCCCTCTGAGCACAGAGAGATTAGAGCCAGTCTGAACAGGCCAGATGCTACGTGTCTATTTTTGCATCAAATCAGGGTTGCGTCCGTGAACACAAAAAGACGGACCATTATTGGTTTTCTGTGAAGTTGGGTGTAAAATATGTGTTTTTATCTTGATCAGAATCACAATCATAAATCCTAATTGTCATTAATCCCAAACGTACCTGTTACAAGTGCTTCTGCTGTGGTCATGTGCATCAGCGCAGCATCACTTAGGGGCCAGTTATCAGGATCCAGTTTTAGGGCCGCCAGTCCCCCCAGAGAGGCCAGTTCCTCTTGGATTATCTTTCCCGAGGTGCACCTTTCCCAACGGCCCTTTCTGTAGCCCAAGGCATCTCCTGCAGCACTTAAAACCATGGCTGCCTTGAATTTCTCCATGCTGCTTTTTGATCTGGGTCCTTTTAGGTGTACTTTACTACCTCAAAAAACAAGAAACAGATCAAACTTTCTTCCCCCAAAACATCCTAAAGAAGTTCAAAAAGCTTCTCCAGCTCTCGAGGTTTTTGTCAAAACTCCCATTTTCCTTTGTTCGTGACACATCAGAGCTCTACTGCCTTCCCCATCCTCGCAGCTCTCTTGTAGTTTCTCATTAGTTTCTAGCAGACAAACTCTTAAGGGCGGGCAAACACGAAAGCATCGTGTTATCAGCCTCAGCTTCATTGAGCTGGGCGGTGGTGAGTGATCAGGTGTCTCCTAAAAAGGCAATCCCGGTACCAAAGCCGAAAAGCTGGGTGGCTTGGTGTGGAATGGTAACAGGGGCCGGACACACTGGAGAGGATGCTAATGTGCTGTGGGCTCGAGTGCAAGCTTGTCAGCTGGTGCTGGACCTTGTTGAGAATCCTCCTGTCCCATGAGAGAGGAGTAAGAGGGGAGCATCAGTGACCCCCTGATACCATATAAGCTCAAGAGCTCAACACTTTAATCCCTCCTTCAGTGTTTTAAGCATCTTTATTCATCACCTCCTCTGACATCAGCAGCTGATCTATGCTTCAGTTATGTGCACTGGTAGAGACCTGTTCTCAGTTTCTTTAATCCCTACTTGGTTGACTGCAAATTACACAAATGTGCCACACCCAACCCTTATTTACATTCATCAGCTCCCCTTATTATTATACTCAGAGTAACACTAGACAAAGCATTACCAGAAGAACAATGATCATGATGATATACAGCAGGAATGCAAGTTGATAAGAGGCAACTGTTAACAAGTAGCCATTTTACATACACTCAAACATGATGGGCAACTCGTCCTCAGCAGGAGGATGTTTTCTCCCCTCCCATTTCCTGCTGATTTTTTTTAAAACATCTCTGAAATCACTGTGCTGGGTTTGTGTTAAGTGCAACTGGACATAAACAACTTTTATATAACACAAATGTATTATTATTATTATTATTATTATTATTATTATTATTATTATTATTATTATTATTATTATTATAAATTGGTATGTGTTGTTCAATATGAGCTGAAAGAACTTTTTAAAAAAAAAGTAAAACAAAGAGGCATGGGATCATTTCACAGTGGGGTCATCGGATAGTTTGTCCAGCAGAGGGCACTCCGACTCCTCTCCAGCACATTACCAATGACATCATTTTCCCTTTTTCAATAAAACGTCAATGTTCATAGTTCTCAAGCATTTTGCCCATCACCATCTAGCTGTTTGAAAACTCTGAGGGGTAAATATACAAAGGTCACTGGATCAAGGCAACTGTAGTTAATTAAAACTAAACTAAAATCAAAAACTACAAATAGTTGTGAAAAAAACCCACCTTTTACAAGATTGTTAAAAACAACATGCTTTATTGACAACATTTATCAAGAAAACAATGTTCGGTATGCTTTTGCAGCAGAAACATTACTCTGTAAATACCTGTTTTCTTGCCAACAAAAATAACACTGTCTTAAAGACCATGACCACGTGCGACTAGAAACAGCCGATCGCACATTCGACAACTAAAAATGCACTGAATGTAACAGAACACTAAATACTGGAAGTTGTTTTGTCACTCCTGAACCACAGGTGTTAGATAACAGCCACCCTGGCCGACGGTGGCGATGCTGACAGGACGGAAACTTTGTTATTAAAGCAAGATGTCTAACTTAATTACAACGGCAAACACTGTGACGCAATAATCAGTCTGGAAGTGAACCCACAATCCAGTCCCGATTTACCTTGAACTTAAAAAAAAAAGAAAGAAAGAAAATGATACATTCACACACATACCACCACAGTTTATGAGTGACTGTGTTTACATAAATATGAGCATTTCCAACCAGGTTGTCAAGTTATTTCCCCCTGTAGGTAGCTGCAGATGCAAGAGAATTACTATCTTTATTTCAGCACATGGTTTAACTGAAGTGACAACACATGACAGAACCAGAACTGACAAATACAGGAAGCCGCACAGCTCACCCTGACTGAGGAGAGGGTGACGGGGACCTGAGCTCTGGTACCTTCTGCCTAGGGGTGCAACGATATTCGTATCGATATTGAACCGTTCGATACAGTGCTTTCGGTTCGGTACGCATATGTATCGAACAATACAACATTTGTAATTTATTTTATCAACTTTCCTTCTGACGATGCTGTCTGTGTTGAGCGCTCAGAGAATCTGCGTTCGACTACTCCGCCTAGGCTGCACTGTCGACCCTAGGCGGAGTAGTCGAACGCAGATTCACTCGTTAACGTGTTGGCCATCTAGCCCCATGCATGGGGCGATTGGCGGTAGCTCGTTAACGGAGATTTGCCGTGTTGTGGCGTTAACGTCATTTCAACGAGATTAACCTGAAAGCACTAGTGGGAACACAACGAATATGACTGCACATTTACGCCGACATCATCCTAGTGCAAAGACAAAAACAAAAAGCATGCTACTAACTTTAGCCGAGTCATTTAGACAGCTGTTAGCACATGATTCTCCTTATGCTGCTGAGAATATAGCCCAGAAGAAGCGGATAGTATAGCTTTTATTTTGGAAAGAGACATTTCTCTGTAATAAACTCTCTTTTCCAAAGATGAGTGATTCCTCAATCAGATACAGGGCTCGCAATATCGCTAGCCCGACGTCCCGGGGCTAGCGATTTTTTCAGTCGGGCTACCAAAATCTATCTCTTCCCTGCCTGTCAAGCTATTGAAGGAAGGAAAAATATATGTCAATGCTTTTGCATTCTTTCGGAAATGTAGCTGGTAATTATGTCATTGGCATCGGTGAGCCACTGTCAATATGTGACATATTGAAGTCGCGTTTGAATTTGCGCTTGTTTTTTTGCTTTCACTTTGCAATCGTGCGAACTGTGTATAGAGAGCGACAGCACTGATCTGTGAGTGATGATAATTTGCGCACCAATTCCTCTGACATCGTCTTATTAATCGTTAGCTTACTATGCAAACATGACAAGTGAAATCTCCCGCAGCTTAAACATGTGAGAGGTTGATCGCGCAGAGAATCGCTGAGCTTATGTGAGTGCGTGTGTAAAAGCAGCAGGATTTATATTTGACTACGATGACCTGGATGACTGAGAACCTTCACAGACAGATATATATTTTAGTTCTGCTGAGCCAAATAAGACAGGTCAGGGTGAAGAAGTGACAGCCAAAGAAAAGCTTACCACAAAACGGAGAAGTTATGACAAATCAGACTATAAGGCAAAAAGAAAGTGCAGCTTTATGGTTTCTGTGGCTGCAATATGACGAGCTAAATAACCAGGGCTGCACATAAGTGGTCCGCAGGTGTGCATTCGCTGTCAAAATAAAAAACACGCACAAGGGTTAGGGTTAAATTTAAAAACTGTACTTTTGAGTTAAAATATATATTTATAATTTTAATAAATGACAAATTAAAAAGGCATGAACATTTTTTTGTATCGAAAAAATATCGAACCGTGACACCAAAGTATCGAACCGAACCGTGAATTTTGTGTATTGTTGCACCCCTACTTCTGCCATACTCTGGGATGTAGAGTGTTTTAGGTACACTTAAAGAGAAACAGTTAATCCTATTAATAATGATAATAATAATAATAAGCATTGCTGCACTGATCTCTTAAGTGTTAAAAGGCTCAAGTCTTCATTAAACTACAGAAAAGTGAGAAATGCTATAGCCCACTGCCACCACTAGATGGCAGCCTGAGCAGTGTTCATGTTGTCCTATGTAATAAATTCAACCAAATCTATAAAAAGCAATCTTCAGCCGTGTAAACAATCAGTTAAAATACTCCTTGCTGCGATGCACAACTTCATTATAAAAACGTTAGCACGTGAGAGAAACCTACTGCCACGAAACGCGAATAACTCCGATGCTCCACACAGTGCCGTCTGATTAAATAAAAACGTATAATCCTACAACAGAAAAAGTGTACTTCAGTGCAGTTTGTAGAGGTGACAAGTCATCCTCACCGGGATGACAGGAAAGAGTCAGGGCGCCCCTCAGCTTCTCTCTGTGTTCGTACTTTTAATCGCTGCTAAAGTCAAGACATAAAACCAACAAGTGTAATGCTGCAGCATCCCAAATGCTGCTTTTGCACCAACAACAAAAAAAAGTGCCACGACCTGTTTTTGCTCTTCTAAAGCTCCTTTAGAAGAGCTTCAGGCCTGAGCGAGCCACAGAAGTCACAACAAAAATCTACCGGCGTCAGTCTGAATACGAGCACATTAACTGACTGCTGCACTTCTCTCTGCAATCACCTGCGAGCTCCTCAGCTCACTTGAGAATGCCCCAAACAGCAGTAACATGTTTATCTCATCAACTTCATTTCCTTTTACGATGCTTTTTTTTTTTGGTAATTCCTAATTCAGAACACAGACGTCCCTCTCTGAGCCTCTGCAGGAGGTAGAGCTATCAGGAGCAGCACAGAAAGCCTGCAGTTAGTGACAGAGACAGACGTTCAGTGGGGTTTGTGTGATGAAATGAAAGTGACACCACTGTAACAGATCGATAAAGCCTTTGTGATTCTGCTGGTGCTCAACAAACGTGCTTCTCTACCTAGATCTCTGAACACAAGATGTGGAGTTTAAGGTGAATTATTCCAGCTTTTTACATATCAACAAAACCAAAGATATGTGGGATGGTATTGTAAATAAGGCAATATGCACAGACACACACACAAACACACTCAAGCTCACTTCCTCTGTCTGCTCTCACTGTAACTTGGAGAGCAACACATTCGCAACAGCCGTGAAAATAACCTTAATAGCACCACCCCCACTCACACACACACACATCATGGCACCACTCCACACTAGCTCACAAAACATGCAGAGTTTAACTTCCAACCGACTCTCTGGCTGTCACTGTACCGAGGCTGCTGGTTAGTGAGTCCACAGGTGTGGTTTTACACCTGTCGGTGAGAAGTTTGAGCATTTACATCCTCTTCACATTGCTGTTTGTGTCAGCAAACAACAACTAAAAAAAGAAAAAAAGTTCTCTTTCTGGCTGATTCCCGTCCTGCTTTCCATTTTAAAAGTTCGGGTCTCTCCCTTTCAGAGGCATCGTATGCAGTTGGAAGAACAATCCTAATGGAAAAAGCTGCAGTCAGGCTTAATTAGAAGTAGTCTCATTTTTGGCTCGTTTGTATCAAAAACCTCATTCAGGAAAAGAAAACAGGAAGAAATGCGAAACTCAATCCGCTGCATGAAGCCGGGACAAACATTATGTCACGTTGCGTTTGGTCCCCATCACAATCGGCCGAGCAAATTCCACAAAGTCGTCGATCAGGACGGGCCAGGCCCCTGAGGAGAGCGAGCAGAAGGGGAATACGTTAGAGGGAATAAATAAACAAGATTTAAGTAGTGAAATCACGATTCAAGACATCAGAGATAAGAAAGTTAGATAAAAGGGTGGCCTTAAAGGAAGTGACTCTGCTGTAGATGGTTTTTAACGGCCTGCCAATTCTTTTGCCCGCTACTTGTCAACTTTCCTTCATTTTTTTTTTAGATTCACAACACACGCTATTGAGATATACCCAGTTCTTGCTAAGAGCTGTTTAGCTGCTGAAAAAATACAATTTTATACCTGTCAAACTGACTTATTGTTGGCCTTTATCATAGATTTAGCTTAAGAAATGTGAACTACTAGAAAATCTGGCTCATTTAAAGCAAAAGAAAGCAATTATTGGTGGCTCAAAGCATTTGCACAGTACTTCAAGTCACTTGTGCGCTGGCGTAGGGGCAGACAAAGAGACAACACCCTGAATTATTCGTATTTAATGTTACAACTGATGAGCTTTCAATGTGTTCACCGATCATCTTCATCCAGACTCGTTAGCTCACCTTCCTCATCATAGTTTGACATGTCGTCTGCAATCATATTGCCAAAGTCCAGGAGGAGGTTCCATGTGTCCCTGGGAATCGATCGTTTGTGATGCTCCTGAATGCAGCACAGCAACAGGAAACGTTTGGAGTTTCATTGTGATCATAAAAAAAAACTAAAAAAAACCCACTTTTTTTTTTTAAATTACAAAGGCAACAAACAAACAGCCTCAATTAAAGGTGACATAACTCTAAACTGTCAAAAATCAATGTGGGGGATTGGATTATTTCTTTTATATAGGTCAACAAGATGGACAAAGCATGCTTGAAATGCCAGGGAAATCGATTCATGCATGTCAGATACCCAAATGTCCCACTGATCCAAAAATGAAAAGAACGGGGAGACAACAGAACATCCCACACTCACCAGCAGGAAGCGGTTCCACAGATCCAGGAACTTGAACCGACCTGTGAGAACTAGATTCCAGTAAGCCACGGCCATCTCCAGGTCTAGAAAGCAGAAAATCTGTTTAAGGGTGGATGCTTCATGTTTTTGATTAAAAACAGTGTTTTCCCTACACACTGTCATTCTTACCTAACCCCTTCTGGCCTGGGTTCTTGGCAAAACTGAAGGTAAACTGGTAGAAGTCTTTGAACTTTCCTGAGTCTTTCAGCTCCTGCTCTAGTCTGGGAAGAATGGCCTTAAGCTTTTCAGGGCTGTCGCACCTGTAGGACATGATGATGACGTAAAGTCTGAAATATGAAACCTTAAATACTCGTATGACTCGTCTTACAGAGACAAACGGCACAGTACATACACTCATATGTCAGAAATGCAGTACAGTTAATCACAAAATAGATTTCAAAGCCAGTTACTGCTCACCCTAGCTCAGCCATGCCATCCAGGAACTCCTTCCTGCTGAACTCGCACTGCGTGGCTGCTCTGAACTTCCACGCCACCACCAGTATGCTCATGCTCGCCGGATCTAGAATCAGGTCATCGCAGAATTGCTGGATCCCGTCGATGCCTATCTTGTTCTCATCCTGGGGATCTACAACAAAAGCCGAAAATAATGAGCGCGACGGAATGAGCGGATCGCTCCGATTTCAATCCCTGACACCTGCCTTTGTATCTGTTGTAGAGCTGCTCCAGCTTCTTGCGGTCCACTGAGGTTTTCATGGATTCTTTGTAGTAGAGGTCTGGGTTCTGGAAGTAGTTGTCTGTGGCGACTTCTAGTTTCCAGTCATTCTGTGCCAGGCAGTACACAGCTGTCCTTTCGCCTGCCTGCGTGAAGGACATAAACTGTCGAACTTTGTCCTTCTGTGATGACTTCAGCTTGTGCTGGAAAGTAAGGAGGGATGCAGGTGAATGCAGGGGCCAAAATATAAATGAAATAGGAAAGAGTATCAAATGTGATAAGGTAAGATAGACACGGGTAGGGATGGGTATCGAAACCCGGTTCTTGTTGAGAACCGGTTCCCACTATTTCAATTCCTTGAAAGTGTTTGCCATTTTTGCAAACAATTCCCTTATCGATTCCAGTTGCCCCGAATGACGTCACCACGTTGCAGAGCGTTGCTTACCTGGCAGGAAACACGGTGCCTAAGCGGCTCAAATGCTCAAAAGTTTGGTTATACTTTATGAGAACGGATGACAACAGGGCAACTTGCAATACTTGCAAAGTAGAGATTTCATTTAAGGGAGGAAACACTGCGAATTTGCAAAAGCATTTGCTCACAAAACACACGATGACCTTAAATGAATGTCGTGTTTTTAATTCCGCTCCGGACTCGTGAATCTCAACCCAGCAGCAGCGGTAACGTTTGCACGTCCTCTCCCGTTAATGCGGCAGGTAAATAATCAACTAACAGTGCATATTATGTTAGCGCGATCTGCCTTATTACAAAACCTGCTATTACTGTGCGTTTAGGTGACCATGATGAGAGAGACAGACAGAGTCTGGCTCAGATGCTGGCAGTTCTCGCTGCAGTCTACCGATAGCGTCTCCTTTCAGGCCAGGATAGACGAATGTCACCGAGCAGTGACTAAGTTTGTGGTCAAAGGCTTGAACCTATTTGCCACAGCAGATGCCCCCGATTTCACTTTGGTAAGTGAATGTGTTTAATTGTAGGCAGGGACATTACTGGATATTCTTGTGTAATTGCTACAGAATAATTTATGTTACACTTTGTTATTGCAATGGGATAATATTTATTTTATTATTTTACATTTACAATTTTTTTTTCCTGGGGACCCTGTGACACCCCATTGAAGAGCCGTAGGCTGGACCTCTTAAGATCTCACTGTTGGGTTTGTAAGGCCATGTTACTCCTAAATTTCTATCTTGTTCAAAGAGAAGATATAAAACAAAGTTCTAAGCTAATCGACCTTAGTGTTCTCCTTTTTTAAAAATAAGAATCGATAAGAGAATCGATAAAGAATCGAATCGTTAAACAGAATTGAAAATGGAATCGGAATCGTGAAAATCTTATCAATACCCATCCCTAGACACAGGCCCTTCTTTCAAGTAATTAAAATATTTCAAGCTGCATATAAATTCAAATAATGCTCATCAAACCAACATTACAAATTCTGGACCCCTCTAAGTCCTGGGGTAATGGAGGACAGGTCCCCCACTTCGCCAGCTTTGGTAATCCTGCCATGCATCATCAGACTGCACACCAACATTCAAACATACAGGGTAAGTGCTATTAGAGTACGCTAGAGTGCAAAGACTTCCCTTTAAGTTGAGGCTTTCACTAGAAACTCCACAGAAAACTTGCTGTGCGGTCTCTCACTACTTTAAGCTTTGCATGTAATTAAAAAGTAAAAGGCTGGAAACCAGGTGTGCCACAGCGCTGATGTTAGCACTTGCAAATGCACGGCCACGAGGTTCGGTTAGTCCACGAATATGCTGTTTGATCATGTGGCCCGTCTTTGCAGACCTGACCCACGCGATGATCAAACAGCAAACGCACTATGGCAGGCCACAGCTCGTCGACCTGGTCCTTCTAGGCACGGGGGAGGGATCCTTCACGGGGTATCCTCACCTGGGTCAGCATCGCAGACGAGCTACCCCATAAAGGCAAAGGTACGTGGCGCAAGTGCATGCATCCCGTCTCAAAAACATCAACAACTGACCTCCCGTCTCCCCTCACATTCCTCACACACATCTCTGACGATGCGACACTTGGCCGCGGACACCCCGACCCCGCACACTGCGGTGACCCCTGAGCGTCAGAGACAGCTGTTACTGTCTGAGGAGCTCATAAACGGGGATAAACAACTCTAACGGTTTCTCATTTTTAATCTCACCTACCATTTTTATCACCCGCTGTTTTGGCCAACTTGAGATCCAATTTCCCCCAGGCACGCATGCGCAAAAGAACTGGGCTACTGTACGGCAATTGGAGTCGTGGGTAATGTAGTTCAGCACCGCTGAAATTCAAGATACAATCCCCGCTTCGGTAAAATACTTGTTTTATTCTTAAATATTGTGCAACGTCTCTGACACCGCCTAAAAAGTCTCAATATTACTCCGCGTCTATTACTGCGATACTACACCGTGAGTATAACCCTTGTTGAGGGGGACGGGTCATAGAACTAGGCGTGGAGATAATTTAACGGTATTTTTTCTCGCTTCACCGAAATAATACGACTTTACACAACAGTGAAAATGTGTCATAACCGAAAAATAAAAGAAAAAACGGAGAAGCGCTACCATAACGTAAAAGCACTTGACGCAAGAGTCGAGTCGAAAACGCAAAACACCTGAGAACTACAACTCCCATATCAAATCTGATAAAGATGTTTCGGAAGTAATCTGAAGATGGATCTTTAATTTTTATCGACAGGAATATGTTCTGAAAGCAGAGGAGGGGTTGTTTAGTTTTAGTTGCGCCTGGTGTAAATGGGGAGGGGATCCGCTGTCGACACACACGACTGTCATTTCTTTGCTAATGTTAGCAAAGTTGAGATAGCGTTAACGGCTGTGTCACAAGTGTGTGTGTGGACTCAGCTGGCTGGAGCTGGTCTGACAGCTCCGGGCAATTTGGAAGCTAACTTAGCTTTACCTAACAGCTTATTCAACTTTAGCCACACTAGAACTAACTCAGCTGTTTTAGGGACTGGGCGTTTGTACCTACCTGGGGAAAAAAGTATTGTTACCCCTTCCTGTCTGCCTGCACCGACACTGCTACCGACGGCCCGGAGGTCGGAGTAAACATGAAGTTGGTGGCCAAGTAAAAACCGGTGAACGCCTGCACCGACGCTGTCTCCAGCTATGTGGCAGGAGAGGAGGGGTGGTGGTAGTGCGGCACAACAGCACGATTGTTTCCTTCTTCTTCTGCTGCTCCTTCAGTCGTGGAGTTGAGAGCCAGGACAGTACACACATTTCGCAGGTAGTGATTTCTTTACTCATCTGTTTCTGCTGATATACCCACTCATAGAAGTCGAGTAATCTGTGTTTGGGACAGTGAAGAAAATGGGTGATTTCACTGGCTGTCCGTGCTGTTTCCTCGGTATGTCATTCATACCTGGCGGTGTGTGTTATTAAGATAGCTAAATGTCCTCCCCGTTTTATTTTACATTGACACGTCTGTGCTCCATTTTTTATGTGTTTTTTATGCACATCCTGACAAGGTAAAACTTCAAGTTTTAGGTACGAGTCCAAAGTTTAGTGCAGATCACCTGTGGGAAGGAACATTTTCATTTTACTTGAGTATTTCTTTTTACATCACTACAACAACAAAGACTTTGTCATACAAAGCAATGTATTATATTTTTAAAAATCTACTCTATCGAAACCAAATAAAACATTAACCTTTAATGTTACTGTGTCAGTAATAATAATAGAATGGAGGCTGTTTATAATGGCATTGGTGTTTTATTTTTAACATACATAACCTGTTATATAGTCATTTAACATTGTTAGTTTTTCATGGTGTATACGCGGTCTTTTTTCATAGATCAAGCGTTTGTAAAGTGAAAGGAAATGTAGGGGAAATGTTTAAACTGCACTTCTGGTTTTGTTTACATTAAATTCTCTGAGGGTGACATGGCTTTTTTCAAGTTTGTAATGCCTTAAATCTGAGAACCTGTGTGTGCGCGTATGTGTGCTTGTCCATTTCAGCAGCTCAAGACGGAACAGTGGTATTACTGATTTCTAGCTGCAGTGGCAGAGCGTCTGCAGCCTAGCCCAAAGGAAGAAGGACATAGGAGGAGTTTGGAAAGTAAACATCTCTCAGCTTGACTCATGCTCACAACAGTGCAGACTGCCTTGGCTGTGAGTTGAATGTATTCAGTGTTGGTGTGGATAAAGATTAAATGTAAAGCAACCTGGATGTTGTAAAGGCTCACCTTTCAGCACATTCACTTCACCAGATGCACCTTGTTTCTTTTCCTCACCTTTGATTGGGTGTGGTGCTTGGCCTTAATTGCACTCACCTGTCACACATTATATGTCACACAGTATATAAGGACTGCACTCACCTACCCCTCACTCTTTCTTCACTCCCACATGGGGCGGCAGCTGAGAGAGAGCAGTCCATGTGTGTCTTTCTTTCCTTCCTTCTTTGCCTTATTGATTTGGAGAATAAAAGGAAAACCCTGAGAATAATTAGATGACTGCTTATTCTTATTCTAACCGGATGAGCCCATGATGCTGATTGCTTAAGCCCTGAACCTTCCTTCCTTCAAAACATGGTCCTCCGAGCCGGAGTGGTATTAGCGTCATGGATTCAAAGCAGCCATTGACTGAAGGTTTGAGAAGATCCAGTCGTGATAGTCGACCTCCTGCCTACCTGCAGCAGTATGACGTTCAGTATCCTGGAGCTAGAAGAGCTACATGTGAGACAGAGAGCCAAACTGAATGCCAGCATAGTGACAAAGACACACATGGGCCGCAGGATCCTGTCGGAGAGTCAGAAAGACAACCAGAGACATCCCCTGCTCCTTTACCCACCAATCAAGATGAGGTGATGAGGGAACTCCTGATGACAATGAGGGAGATTAGGCAACTCATGATTCAGTTATCTCCTCCCCATTCTCGCAGTTCCTCCAGATCTTCAATTCACACTGTCTCTGATGAGAGCAAATCCTCTGTTTGCGGTTTACAAGCCATTCCCCAAACACATCAGCAACATGAGCAGTTCCCAGTGATTGATCTAGCAACATGTCAATCACCCTCTCAGCCCCCCCAGGTTAGCCGTCACTCTGGTGCAGTTCTGGCTGCTAGCCCTCCTTTCCCTAATTCAACAATATTAGATGCTGCAGTTCCTTCAAGTGGTTTGCCTAGACCAGTTTTTCCTACACCAGATGAGACTCCTTTTAATTTCCTGGCCACGCCACTGCAAGGTCCCCACCAGATTTCATGTGTTCAACCTGCTGTTCCTCTAGATGAAGACCCCGCTCAACCTCTCGTTTGCATTCCAGAACCAAGGCAGCACCCCCCTGTAAAGCAGCAACCAGCTACATCTGATGGTTTGCATGAACAGAAACCTTTGATACCTGGTACTGCTAGCTCGGGTCACTCCTCTAGCACGAGAACACATGTGTATAAACTTGAGGGTCCTTCTTTCCCAGACCTTACCAGAGAAGATGAAATCCAGTATAGGCTGTTACGAATGGCCCTTACTAACCTGCTTGACCCTCATGACACAGAGCATTTCAAATATCATGTCCTTCTTGATCATCTGAAAGTAGACCAAGCTAAACGGTTAGCTATTTCCTTTTCCTATGCTCCTGACCCATACACTCAAGCCATCAAAGCTCTTGATGAGCGTTATGGGCAACCAAGACAGCTAGCATTGAAAGAGCTACGGAATATACTGGAGCTTCCTCCTATCAGAGCAGGTGATGGTCAGAGTCTTGATAATTTTGCTCTTCGTGTACAAGCTTTAGTTGGTTTGCTTAGCACTATGGGTGATCAAGGACGGACAGAACTAAATTGTGGCTCCCATGTCGATCGCCTACTTGAAAAGTTGCCCGCAGACCATTCCAGTCGCTTCAAACGGCACATTTACAGGGAACAAGGAGATATGACGTATGACTTACCTTTGTTCTCATCCTGGTTGCAAATTGAATGCAAGTGTCAACCAAGAAAGGACAGTCCTGTTTCATCCTTTAACCAGCCACGACCTGCCCATAAGTACACCTCTCCACTCACAACAATATTACATGGGACAAATGCATCCGATCCTGTACAGGCAGCACAACTGATCATAATGACTAAGGCTAGATGTGCATATTGCTGCTCACCTGAACACCACATTAGCAAGTGCCCTGAGTTCATTCAGAAGACAAAGGATGAGAAAATAAACTGGATAAAAGTAAACAAACGGTGTTGGCGTTGTGCTAGGACTCATCAGGCCGCAAAGTGTGACCTGAGGAAAGCATGTGCCACCTGTATGGGACTACATCTACAGATCCTATGTGAGGTGAATCAGAGACCTAAAACTGAAACTAATCCTGTAGTGAGGACACTACACTTTGATAGACCTAGTGATTGTCCCAGTGTCCTTTTAAAGGTTGTGAAAGTGCTCCTGCGTAATGGCAAAAGAACCCTGGAAACATATGCAATACTTGACGATGGCTCCCAACGTACCATGCTTCTGACATCTGCAGCTAAGCATCTCCACCTAACTGGGGAAGCAGAGAGATTATCACTTAGAACTGTCCGTCAAGAAGTTGAAACTATTCAAGGTTCTTCCGTAAGTTTCAAAATCTCACCCATCGCACATCCAGAGAAAACGTACACAATTAATAATGCCTTCGCTACAAGTCACTTAGCACTTTCAGACCACACCTACCCCGTATCCTCTCTTCAACGGAGATACAAGCATCTTCAAGGTATCCCATTAACCTTCATTAACAAAGCAGCTCCACTACTGCTCATAGGCTCTGATCATACCCACCTTATTACGCCTATTGCACCAGTTAGACATGGAACATTTGGATCTCCTGCAGCAGTCAAAACCCGCTTAGGATGGACACTCCAAGGTCCAATCACAGACTTCCAACCCCAGAGCAGTTCCACACATGCCCAATGTTTGTTCACATCTTCCAGTTCAGGTTCAGGAGAACTGCTCCAGCACATCCTTGTATCTGCTGATGGCTCTGAATTCATTCAGCCACCTCATACTCTACCATCAGCAGTACCTATGTCGTCACCGGTCAGTGCCACTATCACCAGTTCCACCGCCTGTGGCTGCCATTCCGCCAGTGGTCAGGGCGCTGCCTGCTCCTGCATCACCTGGTCCTGCCTCTGCCAAGCCCCGTACATTGCCCCCAGCACCTGCAAAACTGCCCAACGGTCTGCAGGTCTGGGCCTGCCACTGCATCCCACGCGGTTGGCATTTGGACCTGCTTTGCCGCCACCGCTGGCTACATGGTCGGCCCCCTGAACTGTCTAGCCTGCATTGTCGACCTCTAGGTTGACCCCCTGGACCTATAGTAGACCTGTAGCATGTCTGATTCCTCTGCCCCCGCTTTGAGAAAAGGAGCATCTCTAATCCTTTGAACATATTTCTCAGTAGAAATATGGGGGCGGCTGTTGTAAAGGCTCACCTTTCAGCACATTCACTTCACCAGATGCACCTTGTTTCTTTTCCTCACCTTTGATTGGGTGTGGTGCTTGGCCTTAATTGCACTCACCTGTCACACATTATATGTCACACAGTATATAAGGACTGCACTCACCTACCCCTCACTCTTTCTTCACTCCCACATGGGGCGGCAGCTGAGAGAGAGCAGTCCATGTGTGTCTTTCTTTCCTTCCTTCTTTGCCTTATTGATTTGGAGAATAAAAGGAAAACCCTGAGAATAATTAGATGACTGCTTATTCTTATTCTAACCGGATGAGCCCATGATGCTGATTGCTTAAGCCCTGAACCTTCCTTCCTTCAAAACACTGGATGTTTTGTTTTTTTGGTTGTTTCTTTTTTAAATACAATCCTTTCCCTCACTATATACACTGCAGCGTATTTGATGAAGGCAGCAGAGGAAGCAGCTCTGGAATTTTTTACAGGTTAAGCATTCAGTCACATTAAGGTGAAGCTTAATAATAAGAACTGCTAGCAAGACGGAACTCATGTTCAGCTGCCACCACACCCTGCTTAAAGACTGAACAGGCTGTTGGTATAACAATAGTAAATATACAGGTTGCATAAGTACACACTGTATCTCACATAACAACACTCACTTTGCTTTCAGAGCTGCCTTAATTCTTCATGGCTTATATTAAAAAAAAAAGTGCTGGAAACATGGGAGAGGGATTTTGGTCCAAATTGACATGACAGCATCACACATGGCTCCATGATCTGAGTCATATGTTCCACCACATCCCAAAGGTGCTCTACGGATTGAGATCTGGTGACTGTGGAGGCCATCTGAGTGCAGTGAACTAATTGTCATGTTCAAGAAACCAGTTTGAGATTATTTGCGCTTTGTGAGATGGTGTGTTATCCTACAGGAAGGAGCCATTGGGAGATGGGTAGATGGTAGTTTGGTTTTAAGGGGATTACTTAAATCACATTTCTTTCCCATTTTGATGCTCAGCTTCAGTTCCAGAAGGTTGTCTCAACCATGTCAACAAATGCATTGAATTTTTGCCATATGACTGGCTGATATATAGATATATTTGCATTGACACTCAACCCATCTTAATCTGTCATACTATTTTGTTTTTTTTTTACATTTTATAAAAAAAACCTTTTCCATATCCAGGCCTCACACCCGTCTTCAGTCCCCCTCACACCCTGGTGAAGACGCGAGTAGGACTTTGGATGCAGGCTGTATGTTGGCTGCTGTGCCTCAGCCTGGCAGGGGCATCTGCCGTGGTCCACAAAGACCAGGTGGCCCAGCATGCCGTCAAGCTCTATCGAAGTAAAAGGGCTGCACACGGGCAGAGCTGGGTGGCTGGTAACTGCAAGCGGCTGGTGGGCCTCCTACGTCAGAAAAATGTGGTTTTCAAGAAGCTGGAGGCTGCTGCCGATGCTGTTGGGAAAGACCGGAGCCTTTCAGAGACTGAGAAACACTTCCAGGTACCAGACTGAGAAAAAGCAATCTGATGGAGCCAAGAGCTCCTTTCAAATTGTTATCCACTGAAGAGTTAGAGACATTTAACTTTTGCATAACCTGTAATTCTTCTTTAGGTCTCTAAACTGTTTGCCTCTCTGACTGTTGCACAGAATGACTGTGCATGCTTATAATTCATGTTTCCTATGATATGTGCATGTAGCGATAAGATGACTGGTTTGATTAAAACAACTAACAGGAGAAATAGCTAAGCACCACTTTTAGACTTTTATACCAGACCAAGCTGAAAACACATTTAAATTTAATGTGGTTTCTTCAAATCTTCAAAGTTTTTTTTTCTAGTTTACCTCTGAAACGATCTGAATGAAATGCCTTCTGGTTAACTCACTAAAACACAACACCAGACTGAGAGGCAGTTTCTTCCCCAGAGCTGTGACATCCATCTAAATTCAACATGTGACTTTCTGCACATATTTATTCTGCATATACGGATAGTGTGCATTCAGTTGTTTTATTGTGTTTAAGTGCCTCTTCTGATGTGTGCCGAGAGTCACATAAAATGCACCTTCATCCTATTGTAACCTGCTTCATCACAATCTGTTTTGTCCTGTTTGTCATGTCCAGTCTCCGATGAAGAATTGTAAACTGCACTGCACACGGTGGCTTCAGTGAAAGATGACCAGAGACATTTTACCGATTGACAAGTTTCTGTTTGTCTGCATTAAGGTTCACACTCTGGAGGTTTTGCAGAAGGAGCTGAATGAGAGCGAGCACCTCGTGTTCCAGGCGTTGCACAGCCTGCAGAGAGCGCTACAGGGAGACTACAAGGATGTGGTCAACATGAAGGAGAGCAGCAGACAAAGGCTGGAGGCCCTCAGGGAGGCAGCCATAAAGGTGAAGTCAGCTGTGTTTCATTATTTGTATCTCAGTTTTTCAAAAGACAGGGAAATATCAGAAGCCCAACAATCAGATGACCCACTATGAGTAAGCTCTTTGGTGACAGTGGAAAGAAAAAACTGTCTTTTAACAGGAAGAGACCTGTAGCAGAAATGGAAGCTCCCAAAAAGACTATCCAAAATGTAAATTTATTATCAAATAAGTCCTGTGTGAATATAGGAGACTGTTGATATGATCATCCTACAGACCTCAAAATTTAAGACTGAATCTTTAATACACATTTCCTACATTCATCTCTCCTAACATATGCATGGCCCCTCTTATCTCACTTCAGGAAGAACAGGAGTACGTGGAGCTGGTGGCGGCTGAGAAGCATCAGCAGGAAGCTGTTAAAAGCGCTTTGGCCCAGAACAAGACTCTGTCCATCCTGGATGAGATCCTGGAGGATGTCAGGAAGGCAGCCGACCGACTTGAGGAGGAGATCGAAGAGCACGCCTTTGACAACAACAAGCAGGTCTGCAGACAGTCACTGTCACATATTTTGGTTACTCAAAAACTGAAGATGATAGTGATTGTAGCTCCTTCCGTGCTGTGTGCTGTGTAGATGAAAGGAGTGAATGTAGAGGCCGTGCTGAGAGTGGAAGACGATGAAGAGAATGGAAGCAAGAGGAAGAACAAGTCCAGGCAAAAGGAAGTGGAGGATGACCTGGGACTGAGCATGCTCATTGACTCGCAGAACAACCAGTATGTTCTGACTAAACCGCGAGACTCAACAATGCCGAGAGCCGACCACCACTTTATCAAAGTCAGTCATTCCTCGCGTGTATAAGAAGCAGATACTCTGTATTAATTTGTTTTGAGTCGTTTTTAGTCAGTATTGACGGGTTTTTTTAAACATGTATGTGCAGGACTTGGTTTCAGTGGTGATGTTGTCTCTGCCCTGTGGCTGGATTTGCACTCTGGCGGGTCTTCCTCCCATGTTTGGATATATCATCTGCGGGGTCCTGCTTGGTCCTTCTGGGCTCAACAGCATCAAGGTGTGTGAGAGCGAGACTGTAATTAATTTTTTTTAAATCAGTCTTTTTTTCTACTTTCTGTGCTTGTTGTTTATATCTGTGCTCGGCTTTGCTTGTTGCAGTCTATGGTTCAGGTGGAGACTCTCGGGGAGTTGGGTGTGTTTTTCACTCTCTTTGTGGTCGGACTGGAGTTCTCACCTGAGCGCCTCAGAAAGGTAAATGAAGAAGATTTTGCTTTTGGAATAATGCAAAGGCAAAGGCAAGTCTGGCACTGATGCCAATGACATGGTCAAACTGTTCTGTGTGTTGTATTGCGGTGGTGCAGCATGACACGAATTAACCAACATCAGTATGAAAGCAACTTTTAAAACAATACTTTTATGTCCTTCAATGTTTGGTTTAGAGCAGGGGTCTCCAACTCCAGTCCTCGAGGGCCGCTGTCCTGAAACCTTTCCATGCGACCCTGCTGCAACACACCTGAATACGATTAGTAGGTCATTAGCAAGACTATAGAACCTGACTGCATGCTGAGGTGGCAACCCCTAACCCTACTCATGTCAGTTTAAGTAAATGTAAGTGTTAGGAATAATGTACTTTTATTGCACCATGTTCATTCACTCATGAGCTACTGGAACATGAATCAAATGGCTGAGTTGCCACCTCAGCATGCAGTCAGGTTCTATAGAGTCCTTCTAATGACCTACTAGTCGTATTCAGGTGTGTTGCAGCAGGGACGCATGGAAAAGTTTCAGGGCAGCGGCCCTTGAGGACTGGAGTTGGAGACCCCTGGTTTAGAGCCTGATTGGTATATTATTAGAGCTGAAAAGAAGGCGACTGGACTTTACGTTTTTTGAAGACCGCACAAGGGTTTAAATACCTGGGACTCTCAACCTTTTGGTTTTAGAAGTGAAGAAGCCTCTTGGATGAGAAGAGAAATGATTTTAAAAGAAAACTTAAAGAAGTCTGGTCGCTTTCTTTTGTTAAGATTCATTATTGAGGAAGGGTACAAGAGGTGATCGAAGAATAACCACACCGATCCGGCCGGGTGAAGTCAAACGATGATTTTAATGAATACACGCGTGGGAAGACACTCTGTACGCAGACAGCCAGTAGTCTTCAACTTAATCAAAGCATGAACAGATATTTTATAGCATCAGGGTTTGTTTACTGACGCCCCTTCATACGTCACAGACACATTTTATACATAGATCAGATCAACATCATCATGACTTTTCACCCAGAAAATCATCTCCTATTTTCATGGCTTGGTACTTTCCGTTCTTATCTTAAAATGAATTGTTCCTCTTTCTTGTCGAGACAACAAGAAACGGTTCCTCTTTTACCGAGACAATTTTGTAGTTACAGCCAAACATAACTAACCTCTTCCTCTAAATAAATCTAATTTAAAGTGTGTGTGTGTGTGTGTGTTGACCTCACATGCTCTTTCTCAATTCACCTGTTGCACTTCTGACCTTTTATCAGACCAGAAGCTCACTGAGACTATGTGTATGTCTTCTACTAAATAAATGTTTTAATCAAGAACCTCTACTAAAACCTTAATATAAAATGATCTGATCTTAAGGCCTTCTTAAAGCTATCTGTTACATTGTTAAAGCCTCGTCTTAGCCTGCGGCTCAAAATAACTTCCTGGTTTCACTTCTGCATACAACTTCCTGTCAGCCTGCAACTCAGTCTTTCTGAAAGAGACACTGTTTAAACCTTGGAGTGCAATATCCATGCTGCAAATTATATTATTAATGCAATAACAATTATTTAACAATAGCAGTAAAATAATTTCCCTCCTCGACACTCCCCCTTTTGACCTCTGGAACACCAGAGGTCACAATACATTGTGTCCTCACGCAGACCCTTCTCTGGTGGTCTCGAACCTCGAGATCTCCAGGATCCTCGCCCCTCCTGTGGTCGCCGAGATCTTCTGCAAAGGAAACAAAACACCTTTCCTGCATCTCCCTAACTTATCCTATCTGGGACTCTTTAATCAAAAGCCTGATCCTAATTATCTTCTTAACTTATTGACTTGTATTTATGTATACTCTTCAACGTTACTCATCACTTTAAAATTCTTTTAAGCGCTGGTTTCACGTCCGGTTGCTCGCTCTATTTTCCCTTATCTGATCATCAACATCCTGTGCACAAGGTGTCGCTGCTGCAAGTTAATCTACTCCAAAAGAAAACAACCACTTTAATCAATTAAGTTCAAGCATATAAGCAATTACTCCTGTATACATTTCATCATAGCTAAATGCTGCCTTGAAACAACTCCTATGTGTTAACACTAACTTCATTTTAAAACCTCACATTTCCTATGTTATAACCCATTTTGGTATAGCCTTTTTATTTCATTTTGCTCCCTTTAATGTAACAATACCTCCTAATTCTAGTTTATCAGACTTAACCAAAATATATGCTTTCCTTCCTCTTTGGTCCTTCTTTAAGTTCAGTTAAAAGCTAAATGAATTTAAGGCCTTTTGCCTGGAATCAATACTGTCATGTGTGTTTCTTAACTCTGTGTCTGTAAGCGTGTGCAATCCTTCATGAACTCATATTATCCTCACAGTAGATTGGCTAATCATAGCGCTAGCCAAAGGCTCGTGACCCTCCAGAGACAAATTTGAGCCACAACTCCTTTAAAAGCACAAAATGCAATATGTATAAAAATCATTTCTATTTATAAGCTCCCCCTTTATCCTAAAAATACCTCCTATGTAATATCTGTATGTGTAAGCCTACATTATAACCACTACTTCTAGAAATCAAAAAGAAATCAAAGCTGTTCTACCCCTTCAACCCTCACTAATTTTCCCTCTAAGATTTATTCACAGCTTTGAAAAACCGGCATTGTACCTTCTAAACAGGATTCAGTTCTGTCATGGTCCTGGGCCATGTTGGCCCAGTATTCTTGGTTCCTTGTATTTTCGCTCCTTATTTAGGCCAGGTTTTCTGAGGTGTCCTATTGTGGTGTTCCCTAAGTGTTTTTTCCCTTTGTGACTCTTACCCCCTTGTGCCCCTCTGTGTATTTATGAGCTCTCGTCTCTCTTTGTGTTTATTCCATGTTTCCCCCAGCCTGTTATGTCTGTGTTCTCCCCGTACTTTTTCTCCTCCTGTCTGAACCTCTGTGTACTTCCTGTTTTACTTTGACAGTCTCTCGTCAGTATGCGTAATGTTGTGTTCACTCCTGCCCTGTCTCGTTATGTTTATCAGTGTCACCTGTGTTCCCCACCTGTGTGTAATCTCCCTGTGTTCTCTGGGTGTATTTAAGTTGTGTCTTCTGTTATGGTAGTTGCTGGTTTGTCTGTGTTGTTTCCCCTCGGTCTCCCTGCGTCTCGTTTCTGGTTTGTGTTATTAGCTTACCCAGTTTAGGTTTCCGGTTTCTTGTTTTTCCACCAGTGCTGTTTTGTGCCCACCGTTGTAAATAAATATTCACCTGCACCAGAGGTGCCGCCTTTTGGGTCCTTTTCTACAACTCCACACGGCTTGCCTCGCAAACCGTGACAAGTTCACTTTTAATCCTTTAACCTTAACTTAAAAATAACAGTTTCAGTTTTACCATATCCAAATGATCAAAAACCCAAAAGGTCCTAAAATGATCCTAAATTATTAAACAATTAAATTATTAAACCCTAAACCCCCCTTTATCTTGATACATTTCATGTGTCAAGATACTATACAAAACTTAAAAATGCTCAGTTTCCCCACTCATGATCCAATCTATGTCATAAAAATAAACTTAAAACAAAACAGTTATCAGTCATGTGCTTCTTCAAACAATGATAACTGAGTTACATCAAAAAATATTTCCCCTTTAGCATTTGGCATTCTCCCAACAATATACTACAATCCCATAATCTAACCCCACCTAATAAAACAAAACAGAAATTTTCTCTGGTAAAAACAATTGTTTATCCACATTTATTCATCCTCACCTTCATCCAGTCACACATTCACTCACATGCAGTCACACCATGTATTTGCTGATAGTGGAGCCTCCCGCATGATCAGATACTCCACCCTCAGCAAAATGAGCTCCGTCATTTTTTATTTTCCATAGGAAAATATTTCTTTATGCTTTTGGACTGGATTGACTCGCATAAAATCCTTTTTACAGGGACTTACGACCTGAATTGTCCCCACAGGTAGCTCTCCTCAGCCAATTATAATCTGGGAAGCCCACCTTATATTTGCTCTTCCTGAGAATTTTCAGCGCCGTTATTCACTGTTGCAGGCCTGCTTAAAACAGAAATGAAAAAAAATAGAGCTGATTGTTAGCTCATAAAAACAAAACAAAATCACCTGACAGGTTTTCTTTAAGTGCACTGTTACAAAATAATGGGCCCAATTTTTTTAGACATGTCCATGTTTCCTAAAACTCCCTCTATTTAAAACAAAAATAACAACAACAACCTACCTGACAGAATCAACCCATCACCACAACAACCTTAAACACACAAATCTTGCCACCACATAATTTCACCTCCTCAATACACCAAAAGTCTCATTAAAACCACTCAATTTGCACACAAAAATCACCCCCTTATACTCTTAAATTCAGCATAAGACCCCTTACGACATCATATAATCACTAAACTATAAATTCCCTACCCCAATCTGCACTTCTCGTCTCTGCTATGCTTCCTCTTCCTGAAAGTCACAGTCACACACACACTCCAGCTAATTTGCATACTGAGTCATCTCTCAAGAAGCTGTAACAACAGAAACATATGTTTAAACATTCCCAACTCATTAAATCATTTTATTTCTTCCAACAGTGATCACTAGTGTTGATCACTCAGTACGAGAGCACTCCTAAGTCACTCTTTTTTTTTTTTTAAAACTACTTTAATCCCTTTTTCGTTTTCATAACTCCCTTTGTCATATGGCTTATTCTATTCCTCAATTACAAACTCAAATGTATTTTATTAAGGATTCACACCCTTGTATCATTCATACAAAATAGCAAGCTGTTCTTCATTGCCTATGTTTGTGTTCTTAGCCAGGTTTAATCAGTGTCTATGCATTAAACTCCATGAGCTTGTCTTGTCTTTATAAGTTTAATGCATTTCCTGTTATGTGTGTGTGAATTTGCATATGGTGCTTTTACAGTGTGTCAGACTCCTTCATAATTTTGCCTTTAAACAGTCAATTTTCTCCTCCCCAACTTTACTAACCCAAATTCTGATTTCCTACCTTAAATAGCAGCATTCCTTGTCCTCAGCCAGAAGGTAGGGCTCCACTTGCCACTTTCCACCTCCACCCTAGCCCAGCGGTCTTACCCGTCAGGTCTGAGAGTAATCGTGACTGTGCCTGCCTTAGGTTGTCCCAGGGTTTCGAGGTGGGATCTTACCCGTCATGGGCTATCCAGCCTTCCATACTCGCCTGATACGGGGCCCAAGTGGGCAGGGGAGGGAACACACTGGCTCTGGGAATTAAAGGAATGTAAGCTGCTTCCTTCATTGCATCTTATGTTAAACTATCTCTATAATAAGCTATCTCAATTCTGACTCCTTCCCAGAATAATTTCACATATGGCACTTTGTGTATGTGTGTTTTCTATTCATTAATGTAATTGTCAGTTATTTTCTCTCTTCATTTTACTTTATTTATCTGTTTGTTTGTAACGTTCTACTTTAGTTCTACTAAACCTTGATGTAAAAAACAATACTCCCTTATTTCACGCACACACTCTGCATTTTGCCTACGCACACACTTCTCTCTCAGACTTCCTCTGTTCACACATCACCTTGCACTCACTCTACTATCAACTTTCATAGTGTTATTATTATTTAATATTTTGTACACCTCACACAGAATCATTCAAATCGAGTACTCACAGCATTCACATCACAACCTTCAACTTTCACTTTCGATCCTGCAAGACGCAGAGATGGACATCTCCTTCACCTAACATAAAACTAAATTACCATATCAACATACAATTACTGAAATTCAAACTCAAATACACCATCTGTTTTAATAAAGTCAAAGAGTAAACAGGTGTACCAAGTGTATGTACTTATGTGTTTTAAACTGAAAGAAAAAGAAACTCAAACTCTCATAACATCACTCATGCATCTCTTAAATTAAAAACACTTTCAAACTTTAAAACATCCTACTTTACATCACCAAAGAAATACCTCTCACACCTTCATTCATCATTCAAAACCTTCTAGTCACCGCATTCACACTTAAACTGTGACTAGAGTTGAAGAATATAACTCAAAACACAATTTCCTAAGAGTATTTTAGACATGCTTGTCATAATCAAAAAGAGCAAGTCAAAAACAAAAAACAATTGAAACCCCTATTAATTCTCACCGCACACACAAGAAATTGAAAAAATAAACCACACCAGCAGCTAATGCTGGAGAACAGTTACTACTGAAAGTCATGTGTTAGTCTTAAGTATATACAGTGCACTCAATATATTTATATATCTACATCCAAACTCAGTCAATTACTATACATCCACTACGGCAACTCAAAACTTTATTTATAGTCCTTTGCTAAACATAAATGGCATTTTAAACACACACTCTACAATGTTTGCAGCAGTATTTGTAAAACCAACTGTGGCTTAAACAGTTCACTGCTTACTCATTTGCATTTTCACTCACACACACACCTCCAAAAATAGCAGCAGGCAGTCAGTGCATTACTGACTCGACACACAGAGATCTCTTATTACAAAGACGTCTTATATTTACAACTACTGTCAGATCTGTCAGCTTTAGCGCCTAACCAATTTAGACAAATTTAAAATAACCGCCCACCAATTAACCAGTATCAAGACTTTAACTGTTTCTGGCCTCATTTCTAAAATCCCTAACTCAATTTAAAAGCGTCAACCAACCCAAACTTTGCCTGAAGCTCTATTTTTGGCATTTCACAGCCAAGGCTTACCTCGAAGTGTTAAGTTAAAGTTACACGCCCGAAGACCAACTTCTCCTGTCCAAAAAAGCGCAGATACCGTTGCAAACGGTAAGGAGATTCTAACTCCTAGTTATTCTGGAGTGCCCCAAACTCCACAGTGACCAACTGACTATCCCTCTTCGAGGACAATGTCTAAGCGTCCTTGACATTGGCAAGCGTTACCTCTGAGCACTGCGCTTCCTAGCAGACTCGAACTGCCGTTCTAGAATAATTTATAATACTTTGAAACAACAATCAACACCCGAAACAAGTGTATAACTGAGGCAGGTGCAACCTAGTGGCCAATTTGACCGCTCAGGTCCACTCTTATGACCAAATTTGGACTCTAACCAACACAATAACCAATTCCCTACCAACTACTTGAGACTCTAACTCAATTTCTTTGGGACTTCAACCCATTATTTAAACTTTTCTTATCAGACTCTTAACTACTTTCATTTCTTCTTAGCAGAACTCTAACTGCTTCAACTCATGAGATTTTCATCAAAATCAAAACAGACATCCACCAGTAACTTCAGTGAGTAGACTTAAATTTTATCATGTCCAATTTGGCACACTTTGGAAATAATTCAACAGGTAGTGCCTTACCTTTTGGATAAGCCGGCTTATGCCCACTCACTTAGACCACTGGAACTCATGTCTGCCCGTCAGACCACCCAAGACCACCAAATTTCTCCATCTAAACCTCCAACTCTCCTTCCCCAATAACCGGACGAAGCCCCCAAATGTTAAGATTCATTATTGAGGAAGGGTACAAGAGGTGATCGAAGAATAACCACACCGATCCGGCCGGGTGAAGTCAAACGATGATTTTAATGAATACACGCGTGGGAAGACACTCTGTACGCAGACAGCCAGTAGTCTTCAACTTAATCAAAGCATGAACAGATATTTTATAGCATCAGGGTTTGTTTACTGACGCCCCTTCATACGTCACAGACACATTTTATACATAGATCAGATCAACATCATCATGACTTTTCACCCAGAAAATCATCTCCTATTTTCATGGCTTGGTACTTTCCGTTCTTATCTTAAAATGAATTGTTCCTCTTTCTTGTCGAGACAACAAGAAACGGTTCCTCTTTTACCGAGACAATTTTGTAGTTACAGCCAAACATAACTAACCTCTTCCTCTAAATAAATCTAATTTAAAGTGTGTGTGTGTGTGTGTGTTGACCTCACATGCTCTTTCTCAATTCACCTGTTGCACTTCTGACCTTTTATCAGACCAGAAGCTCACTGAGACTATGTGTATGTCTTCTACTAAATAAATGTTTTAATCAAGAACCTCTACTAAAACCTTAATATAAAATGATCTGATCTTAAGGCCTTCTTAAAGCTATCTGTTACATTGTTAAAGCCTCGTCTTAGCCTGCGGCTCAAAATAACTTCCTGGTTTCACTTCTGCATACAACTTCCTGTCAGCCTGCAACTCAGTCTTTCTGAAAGAGACACTGTTTAAACCTTGGAGTGCAATATCCATGCTGCAAATTATATTATTAATGCAATAACAATTATTTAACAATAGCAGTAAAATAATTTCCCTCCTCGACACTTTCTAACCTCCTTAAACAGCAGTGACCTGGATGACCGAGAAACTACGCAAACATATATTGGATGTTAGCAGCTGATGTTTGCCAATGTAATGTGTAATTACTGTCCAGTTTGTGCTAATATAGAAGCTTTTTTTATGCTTGGGATAATTTAGAAAAAGTTTAAGTAGCAGCGGACATGCTGAAGAATATTGGCTGATACATCTAGATTTAATTCCACATCAGTATTAGAATGTTTCTGTAAAATCCACTATTGCTCATAGTCTAGTTGTTTTAATACCATTTGTTTTTAAAGCCTCTGTTACTTACTTTATGGACAGTCATCATCCAGTCATCAACCTGTCTATGTGTGCATAGGTATGGAAGATTTCAGTTCAGGGTTCCTGCTCTTTGAGTCTGCTGATGGTAGGAGCCGGTTTGCTGTGGGGACAAGTCCTGCATATTCGACCCACCCAGACTGTCTTCATCTCTACTTGTTTGTCCTTGTCCAGCACTCCACTGGTGTCCCGCTTCCTGGCAGGAGGAAGCAGAGGAGATAAGGAAGGTTTGTGTTTTATGTGTCAGGACATAATAAAGCAATCATCTGGTTATTACCAGGTCCTAAAATTAGGTAAATACAGTATCAGATGAACAATAACACATGATACATTACACAGTGTCCTTGTGTATTTTGTAAGAATGAAGCCAAAATGCAGAAGCTGTATGAGGTGATCCACCATGCTATGAGATGTGACTAGCTGGTTTTTCCTCTTCACTACTTCCATTTCAAAGATAAAAAACAGAGAAAATCTATATTTATCCCTCTGGCCACATTCCAGAAAGTTAAGCATACCTCAGATACCAGTTATAGCAGCATTCAGCAGATCCTCCCTTACCTCTGATAGTATATAGCTGAGTAGGATTTTGTGACCTGCATGCCTGTGTTGACTTCTGCTAGCACAGCAGCGGTAAATGATTTTTGCTCACAGTGAAGAAAAATCACATTTATTTTACATTTAAGAGCAGCTTGCCTATCCACAGGCCTTTTCCCATGCCATTACTCTAGGTAATTTACACATTTTAATGTAGGCAAATTTAATATCACACTACATCCGCTTATACAATATTGATTACTAGGAGTGTTTTCCTTAGCCAGTGATCATTAACGTGTTTGTGTGTGTGTGGCAGCTGAGCTGGACTACAGCAGCGTTCTCCTTGGGATGTTGGTGATGCAAGATGTTCAGCTCGGCCTCTTCATCGCTGTCATGCCGACTCTGATCCAGGCACAAAGTGGGGAGTTGGACGGGTGTGTTGATCTTTCTGTTGTTATTGCATGTGTGCTCTGTGTAAACACGCACACAGCATTGTAAACTCTTCCCTCTGTGCACCGCAGCTTCCTGTATGGCAGCCTCCACGTGCTCTATCTCCTGGCCCAGGTCCTGGTGTCGCTGGCTGCTGTGCTTCTGCTCTGCTTGCTCTTCAGATCATTCCTGATTGGCCCCTTTTACAAGAAGCTTCACACTGAGAGCAAAGGCAACAGGGAGATCCTGGTGCTGGGGATGGCAGCTTTTGTCTTTTTCATGCTGACAGTATGCTGTCTGTTTTTAACCTTTTCTTTTAGATAAAGATCTCACTTTATTCACTTATTATGTATTTCATGTTCTTGTCTAACCCGTCGTGTGTCTGTGCTGGTTCTTTTCTTGCTGACTCATGCTGCAGGTAACTGAGGTGCTGGATGTTTCCATGGAGCTCGGTTGTTTCCTGGCTGGAGCTTTGCTGTCCTCACAGGGTCACATGGTCACAGCAGAGGTCATGGGATGCATCGAGCCGATCAGAGACTTCCTTGCCATCATCTTCTTTGCTTCTATCGGTTAGCCTGAACGCGATCATGTGACTGATCTGACCTTGGTGTTGCGTTAGTTTTGTGTTGTTTACCGTGACTTTACTGAATGGTAAGTGTGTGTCTGTGTGATGCTGCAGGTTTCCACGTGTTCCCGACATTTGTGCTGTATGAACTCACCATCCTGCTGGCGCTAACTCTCACACTCGTCATTATGAAGGTACAGACTACTCCTGTGTTTTGTCTTTGTTTTTTGCTTTTCTTTGTCTAGCTCCAGTTTCTGTTTCATTTGACTCCTTATTTCCTTCCAGTTTATGATGGCTGTACTCGTGCTGTCAGCAATCTTGCCTCCAGGGTCTCGGCACATACAGTGGATCGTCTCTGCTGGCCTCGCTCAGGTCAGCGAATTCTCCTTCGTCCTGGGCAGTCGTGCGCGTCGAGCTGGCATCATCTCCAGAGAGGTCAGTGATTACCTCTTATGTTAGTGTTGGCATCTGTTTTACTATTCAGACAGAGGAGAATATAGTAGGTGCTCAATTTGACTTTTGTTTGCTTCGTCTTCTGCCTTAAATAATCATTTATTAATGATTGTTTAAAGCAGAATTAGACGAGACCTATAATACCCTGTTCCAGGTCAATACTTTTATGTTATTCTGAGCTGTAGCTGACTCGCCCCTCCCTTTCAGCCAGTTTTCTTCTGATTGGCTGCCCCTCCCAAAAACAGGTTTGAACAGTAGCTGGGCAGATCTTCATGTGTAGTGTCAATCATCCATTGTCTATTTACAAAGAAGAACCAACTGCATTGGTTAGTTTTTAGCCAAAAGACCTATTATCTCTGATTTAAGCTAATCCTATAATGACGCAGTAATCTTTGCATCGTAAAGAATCGTGACTAGGACGACCGTCTATGTCACTGATATCTTGGCATTTAAGAACATCCATCTCTCTCCCTGGGGTATCATTGTGGAATAAATCAAAAGAGTGTTAAATTAGCTTTATTCAAAGTCTGTGTTAATGACATTTCGCCATCTGATTATTGGATCTTTATTTGGTTTGCCTCTCTGGCTCTGTGCAGGTGTACCTGCTGGTCCTCAGCGTCACCACTCTCAGTCTGCTGCTGGCTCCGCTGCTCTGGAAGGTTACCACACACAGATGGGTTCCCCGCACCGAACGCAGACCAGTCACATGACCACACTGACTTCAGCACCAAAGGGTTCTCGTTTGAGTTTTGCAGAAATAACAGTGGCATAACAAGAAGTTTTATTTATGCAGGACCAAATCTCCCTCTTTTTCTTCTTCTTCTTCTTCTTGTACTGACTCAATCTGCTGCTTTAGAGGAGAGTGACTTGAGGTCCTTAATCAAAGCCTGCTTCTGACTGTTAAAAAAGCCTTCATTACAGTTTCTCCATCCTAGGTATGGTCCAAATTGGTGTAACATGTAGTGTATGTGCTAGATAAACTATACTGTATTTTAATATCACATGCTGAAATAGTTTTACATGTAATCTGGAAACATCTGTAAGGCTCGGTGGTGTCTGCTACTTACAAAAAACCTTTGATAGAAAGCACATGTTTTGAGGAGAAGCACAACAGATAAGAGATCCTTTACGCTGTGACGCTTTTGATGTCAGAAATGCCTTTCTTCTTATTTTCAGACACTTGTTTCATCAGTCATTCCGTCACTTATGCAATTTGAACCTTAGATTTGCCTCCTCCATGTAGAAATCACATGACAGTTCAACACATCTCCATATATTGTTTTGTGATCTTATGAATAGGTGAAATATTTGGGAAGTATTTTTTTTGTATTATGTAAAACGACCTCCGTCGTTCTTCTAGATGACTATATTACTGTTCACTTTGTCTTCTTCGGCTCTTGGTTATCGTAGATGACAGATTGTGCTTCTGACTGACGTAAAAACCTTCTGTGTGCTGTATTTAATCAGAAGTGGGTTATTCTGATCATCGTGCTACTGTGAATTTTGCTATAATAGCACTCTCTGAAGACTGTAGTTTGTTACTCTTTTTTTTTTTCTTGGCAAATGTCAGAACACCGTGGTAGGTCACACTACTAACAAACTCAGAAGGTAGATAATGAAATACATGATTTTAGGAGCAGAAATGCATCAGACACTAATGACAACTCTTCGCTGACGTTACGTTTGAATACAAAATGCACTAGTTAACCCTGAATGTCAAACTTATGTGCCTGCTCAACACTTCTCTGCACTAAAAACAAGACTTTGAGGAGTGTATTCCTGCTCATCTTGTGCTGTTAGTGTCTTATATTCCATAAAGTGCAATGTAAATGTGTCCAACAGCCAGGTTACTGAATATTTTAATATGATTCTCAGATACTGTTTCTTTCTTTTCTGTTTACATACATGTGTGTTGGTGGTCATGGCAGACACTACAAGTCATAAAGAAGTGCTGTTTTCATTCATGATTGTGTATTTCTAAACTGCTAAATTCATTTTATTTATTAAAAAGAAGATGACAACGAAGAATTTATTTGGTCTCGTGTTTGCTTTCCTCCTTTGATCCAGTAATTGCACTGGGAAACTTGGCAATTAATTAACTGTAGTTGTGTTGTAGAGACGCAAAAAGTTGCTTAAGAGGTTCATTTCTGAAAAAATCTACAATAATCAGGAACTTTGTTAGCTACGCCTGTTCAGTTGCAAATCTCTAATCAGCCAATCGCATGGTTAAGACCACCTGCTGAAGTTCAAACCAATCATCAGATCAGGATGCCGGGATTTTCCCACACAGCCGTCTCTAGTGTTTACAGAGAATGATCTGAAAAAACAAAACCAGATGGTGTAATGGTGTGGAGGACATACGACATACAAGTGTATTACATACACTCGTATGTCTTCACACGCATATACACTTGAGCAACATCCCCTTCTAGATTGGTAGGGTTTAATATGATGTTGGTCAACCATTTACATCTCTAACAGCTTCATCTCTCCTGGGAAGGCTTTCCACAGGATTGAGGAACGTGTGGGAATTTTTGTCCATTCATCCATTTGTGAGGTCAGACACTGATGTTGGATGAGAAGGCCTGGCTCAGGTGTGGGGTTGAGCTCAGGACTCTGTGCAGGCCAGTCAAGTTCTTCCACACCGAACCTGCTGTGGTTCTACGTGGCCTACCTTGTTGTGGCTGTTGTTCCCTATTGCCTCCACTTTGTTATAATACCACTAACAGATGACTGTGGAATATTTAGTTCCACATGAATGTTTATAGAAGCGTTCATGTGTGTCTGTCCACGTGATTAAAACATTCACTCGTCACCAAACACAGTAATCCTTTCCACGAAAACGACAGCAGGCTTACGAGACCTCAGGAAACCTCAATAATAATAATGTGAGACACACCTACACGTGTCCGTCTGTGTCTCTGTATGTGTGCACACCAGCATGCTTGCACCGTGTAAGCTGATAACTTACAAAGTCTGCAGTCAGCACATCCCTGAGAAACCTCCTCACTGTCATCATCCTATTATCTCGAGGAGACGGCAGCCAGTTACAGACACTCTACAGCTGATACTCAGATTTTTATTAGTCAGAAGTGACCGTTCTGATTTTGCTCATTCTCATAGTCAAAACTATATAATTGTTCATATCATTTTATTTGTTATTATTCAGACTCTTCATTATGTTGCTTAAATACATTTATCCACTGTTTCTGAGGACACATTTGGAGGTCACAACGCTTGAATTTTGCTCCTTCAGATTTCTAGATCTTACAATTTATTTTGCAACAACATTAATAAATTACTTGGAAACTTAGGTCTATAGACTGCTTAAGTTGAATACAAGTGGCTTAAAGGCGGTTTGATAAGTATCCCTACAGATCCAGATACATGATACTAGCAGGTGAGTAGTGGTACTGTGTGACTATCTGACATGGTTCATTTCACTGCTTTGAGGTAAAAGACGACTTTCCCCTCATAGGGGTCGTGGATGTTTTCGTAGCTGATCTTTTCAGACACCACTCTGCACTGGATCTTGGCTTCCTTCTCTCCGACCAGGCTGAACCGAACGGCCACCAGTGGGTTGACATAAGTAGGCTGTAAAAGAAAGAAAGAAAGAAGAAGAGGCAGAGTGTTGGTTCCTTACCCAAGTGCAACATAAGAACGAGGGTACCTGAACAGAAAAAAAAGTGCTTATGATGTGGCACCGAATCATCTCAAGACTCTTATGATAAAATAATGGTAGAGAACCTGCAACAGTATAAATAAAAAACTCCAACAATCCAACAATCATCAGTGAACAAGCACTCAACAAAGAGGATTGTGAATTCGGTGTCCATATCTGACATCCAGAGATCAAAGCAAATGAGACACGATGTTTCTAATTTTAGCACTTCTGTGCATGTGAACAAAGGGAGACACAAACATTCGTTTAAAGAGCGAGTTCTGGTCAAAGCACTGAAGATCAAAGTAGTTCCACCCAGAGTAAATGTCTGGCTGTGTTTTAGGGCCAAATACCATAACTGTAGTTTTGTTTGTATTTGGCTCATCCAGGCCATTATAGATGAAAATCCCAGGGTGTGATCTCCATAGCAAAATAAAACGCCTCTAGTGTTTTCCTATATTTAGCCTTTATTGGACAAAATGGTTGAGAATGGGCAGGAAATTTGGTCCAGGCTGAATTAAACCCAGGTCTCTGCAGCCTTTCAGCACATAGCCATGCTCTGCATCCTGTATGCTCCACTAATATGTTTCATCTTTGTTCTTCAGTTCAACTCATGTTATCAAATTAAGTAAGTAATGAGGTTAAGAAAGCACAGAGTGACCAGTTTCATTATTTCTGTGTATCAGGCTGGTGTTTCACCCTTTTTATGTATTTGTGCTAAAAGCAAATGAAGGTTACTGTACATGGAAGAAGCCTCCTGAATATTAGATCATTATCTGCTGTCTTACCTGTGCTAGATTTCCATAGTATGGGAAGTAGGAGGGATCCATGATTCCACCGTCTGGGAAATACTCTATTTTTGCCACACTGTCCTCTCCATCCTACATCCAAACAGAAACAGAGTTTTATTTTATTGAAAGAAGATCTTGATTCATTTTGTGAATCTTTGTTAAACTGTGGCTGATGAGTTTAAAAGGCAGGAGATTAACAGACAGGAAGCGTGTGATGGAAAGAGCTGTGAAAGGTGGAAAATGTGTTGAATCCAGTGTTTTTCCACAGTATAGAGTCACCCTATACCCACTACTTTTTTCAGATATTATACTACTACTTTACTACTTTAAAGTAACTGCATGCAGCTCACCAGTATGGTGCAGTTCACATATGGGGGCCGAGCGGTGTTATTAGAAGGCAAAAAGTCAATAATCTGCAGACAAAACACAACATTTGCTTTTAGTTCTGGTTATTATATGATGTCATTGCTTTTCTAGCTTAAATATCCTGACAGAGTGAAACCAAACGCACCCTGTTCATCTTGATGACGACACAAGGCATGGTGCTGTTGTAGCCAAAAGTCGGATCCTCAATTCCAGAGCAGGGTCCCAGCATGCTCTGCGTGAAGGGGCAAGCCCACTTGGTGTGGTGGGGGGCAGAGAAGGTCTTCTGGATGAAGTACTTCCCCTTGGTGCAGTTGTAGTTGTTGCACTCCAGCTGCTTGGTGTCATTGTAGGCTAAAAGAGAGAGGTGAAAACAGAGCCAGGTGTCTTTTTTAAATTTTCTTTGACATATGTGCACATTAAAAGTTACATAATGCAGAATAAATCGTGTATGGGAACACTAACGCTTCAGGAAGTCGTGAAGGATGTTGGCCATTTCCATACAGCTGGCCTTCTCTGACGTGTTGTAGGAGATTTCAACGTCTTCCTCTCCGTATGTGTCCGGCCACACCATCACCCCTGAGTGGGAAAGCAGATGCTTATGAGGCACTGAGATATCTTTTGTGATTATTTATGTATTTATGTATTCATGATTTATGTAACCTGGTGATGTTAGTCGATCTTGGTAGTCAGGTTTGTAGGGACTGATGGTGTACATGAGGACCCAGATCGCCAAAGAAAAGAGCCCCGTCATGATGACGTAAAAGGCCACATAGTACAGACTAATGTACACTGTGAAGGAAGGAGTTTATTAACACACCTTTATGGGTACATCAATAAGTGTTTTAGTTATCAATGTTGCTCACTCTGAAGCTTGGAAAATCAGAGTGAGAGAAAGAATATTTACTGTACACACTAGCAAGGCAGCTCTGCCTAATGTGGAAACACAGAGGTCAAGGTGTCCTCTGCTGCTGCAAACTGAATTTAATCTCATTGTAAGGTCAAGCAGAGAAGGGTGCACAAAACTTATCATTACTTATCTCTCGCTGCTCTAGGAGTGCATGACATGTGACTGGGATCACGCGTGTCTTTCAGCAAACACACACACACAGATACTGTTGAGGCCTTTTATGTTTTATGTGAAAGAAAAACAACTACACTCACCGGCCACTTCATTAGGTACAGCCTTTCAACTGCCCTTTAATGTAAATGTGTAACGAGCCAATCGGCCCTGACTTATATGATTTAAAGAGGGTTTACAGAGAAAGGGCCGAAAACAGAAAACATCCAGAGAGTGACAGTGCCTTGTTGATGCCAGAGGTCAGACTGCTTTAAAGTGATAGAAAGGAATTAGTAACTCAAATATTTACTTGTTACAAGCAAGTTCTGCAGAAAAGTACCTCTGAAAGACAGCAAATTAAACCTACAACAACATAAGATCACACTCGGTGCCATTCCTGTCATCGAAGAACAGGAAGCTGAGTTACAGCTTCACACAGTTTCAATTTCTGCTGTGACATTTGAATCTAGGGTCAGAGCCCTCAACACACCAAACCTTAATGGTAGCAGATGGGCTACAGCAGGAGAAGACCACATCTGGTGCCATTCCTGTTAGCTAAGAGCATGAAACCGAGGCTACTTAACGGATGGGAAGAACTGGTCAGTAGAAGATGGAAAAATGTTTCCTGGTCTGATGACTCTCGTTTCAGCTACATTCACATTTTAGGGTCAGAATTTAGCATTAACACCATAAAAACATGGCTCCATCCAGTTCAGGATGGTAGTGGTGTAACAGCATGGGGGATACTTTCTTGGCACGCTTTGGGCATCTTAGTACCAACTGAGCTTCATTTAAACACCACAGCATTCCTGAGTATTCTTGCTGACCACATCAAATCCTTTATGAGGACAGTGTGCTCATCATGCGCACCATGTCACAAAGCTCAGATCACAGCAACAATTCAAAATAAAATACAGACAAAAAGAAAAGAAAAGATTTAAAGGTTATTAGGACAATTTTTAACATGTAACTTGACTGAATGAGTGCTATCAGCATGTTTTAAATAATCTGAAAAATACTTGTTGCAAGCGGTTTAAAAATTCTAGTCTATTTAATGCAGGAGAGGTTAGTGAAGTCATGTCCTTGTTACCCCATTTCTCTGGCGTTCTTCCCATAAACGTCCCATTTTCCGAGTTCCAGACAAAGCGGCCGAAGTCTTCACACCGCTGCCCGCAAGTCCTCTTTTCCTTCAGAGTGGCCATGATGGAGCTTCACAGCAAACCTTTTCTCTTTCCTTCTCTCAGCTCAGTAAAGACAGCTGTAATATTTCTTTCTTCCCTCTCTCGTCCCTCTCCAAATCTTCTGAGGAACTTTCAGCTTTTGTGTTAACGTCTTGCGTCCAGTCTCATTCTTTTCTGCACTTACAGTCGGTCCACAGTGTGATGTGTGTTATCTTTCACTATGTATTTATGAGGCCAAGATAAGGTGTACCGTGACAGGAGCAGGTAAACTTCCTTCATTAGCAATGACGTCCTTGATTCACTGGAGAAACACCAGGATCACCTTGAAAAGGTTGGCTACTACTGATAACAGGACTGATTTAAATCACTGCAAATCCAAACAGAAATGAAAACCTGAGTCAGTTTGGCCTCTGAAACATTTGACTAATTCTGATGTACTAAAGCACAAACTTTATAGGTACTAGCCCATTTTTTGTGGCAGAGATTCAACAAGATGCTGGAAATGTTCCTCCAGCAGGGATTTTGCTCCATGATGACATGACAGCACCACAGTTTCTGCAGATTTGTTGGCTGCACATCTGTCACATCCTAAAGGTGCTCTACTGGATTGAGCGTAGGTTATTTTAATACAGGGCTGCAAAAACTTCAAATTCAGTTTCAGGTGGAGGCTCCGCCGGCTTGCTTCACTGCTACTAAGTTCATATATTTTAATGACACCAGCTACTCCAGCTACTATGAAGCATTGTCATGTTCAAGAATCCAGTTTGAGGTGATCTGAGCTTTGTGACATAATACATGATCCTGCTGAGGTCCTAAAGGGATGGGGGGGTGATACAAAGCATATTTTCATTTCATCTAGTGTCCAAATGTTGCTCAGAAATTGAGACTCTGGCATTTTTCAGCGTCAGGTGCAGTCTTCTGCTGTTGTAGGTTTGATGTTTCGTGCATTCAGAGATGCTCTTCTCCATACATTGGTTGTAACAAGTGATTGTTTGAATTACTGTTGCCTTCATATCAGCTCGAAGCAATCTGGCCATTCTCCTCTAACCTCTGACATCAACAAGACATTTTTCCCCAGAGAAAACTGCCGCTCACTGGAAGTTTTCTCTTTTTTCTCTCTCTGTTTCCTTTCCTTTCTCTTTACCCTAGAGATGGTTCTGTGGGAAAATCCCAGCAGATCAGCACTTTCTAAAATTCTCAGATCAGCCTGTCTGGCACCAACAACCATGCCACATTCAAAGTCACTTAAATCACTTTTCTTCACTTTCTTAATGTGCAGTTAACAGGTGTACCTAATAAAGTGATGGAGAACTTTGCTCTCTCTCTACACTGCTGTCATTACTGTCCCGCTACATACATGCATATTTTTACCTAATTTGTCTCTTTTTCCTCTTTCATTTTCTGCCTCTACTTTCCATCGTGTTCCCTCACACCTTGTTCTCGTCCCGCCTCCGGCACAGAGCACATGGTCGGGCACGGGGCAGAGCATTACAGAGATTCAGCGTGGATAAGTGTCTTTGAGGAAAGGCGATGAGTCAGGTAGATCTGCATGTGTGTGTGCATGTGTGAGAGGCAGAGACTGTCAGGGAGGGAAGTCACTCTGCAGTGAGCAGATGCTCACATGTGCGAGTCACTCTGCTTCTGAATCACCGGAGGAAGAAGTCCTCTCTTACATCACTTACTTCTCTGTGATTTTTGTCTGCATTTTGCGATTTCTTTATTTCGGTTCTCATTTGCAGACTTTCCCATCTGCTTTTTCTTCCCTGTAACACTTTAGTTGCATCTCTTTATCCTTCCCTCCTTTTCTCTTATCCACCATGGATATCGGTGGCTTGACGACAGTTGTGGCCAACTCTGCCTACATCTCGGCCCGCGGAAGCTTTGATGGCACTGCCAACCCAGCGGCCAACCGAGACAAGAAGTTCCACTCCCGCCTGAAGCTGCTTCACATCACGGTGTGCGAGGGTCTGCGGGAGACTTTAGACCTGGGCTTCCAGACGGTCTGTGTGGAGCAGCCCATCGGCAAACGTCTCTTCCAGGAGTTCCTGGAGTCCAACAACGAGTACAAAGGCCCCAGCCGTCTGTGGAAAGATATCGAGGAGTACAACAATGCTGAAGATGAAGATCGAGTCAACAAAGCGTGCAAGATCATATCGCGTTATATGGAGCCTGATGCCAAGTATTACTGCCCCTTTCTGCCAGAAAATGGCATCACGAAGGTCAAAGAGAAGCACCAACAGGCTTCTGACGACCTTTTCAACGAGACCATGGACAGTGTGATGGACTTCCTCAAGGAAGTGCCCTACACGTTTTTCCTGGAGAGTATGTACCTGAAGAGGTTTCTGCAGTGGAAGTGGCTGGAGATGCAGCCCATGGGAGATGACTGGTTCATGGATTTTCGTGTACTGGGGAAAGGGGGTTTTGGGGAAGTCTTTGCCTGTCAGATGAGGGGCACGGGGAAACTGTATGCCTGCAAAAAGCTCAACAAGAAGAGGCTGAAGAAGAGAAAAGGCTATGAGGTAAGGAGTCATGCCACCTGCTCTATTATAGGTCCAGCAGTTCATGAAGTTGTTCAAATACAGGAACCTTTTTGATTTAGTTTCCATGAGGTTCTGCAGGACTTTTACCTGCAGTAGCTGACCAGCCTACCTGTCTAAACAGTCAGTGTTAGGATAGAGACTTACAGGTGAGCACCATGGGCTTATATGATTAGTCCTCTCGGCATTAGTACATTTTGATCTCCTTATAGCATAAAGTGCCAATCCTGTCATGTTTATAAATGGAGCGGACCTCGACTGAAGTCTCCTGTCTCTAGTCATCAAAGCAGACACAAGAAGACGCTGCTAAAGTTGGAGAGCTGGTGCAGCTGGAAATGCAAGTTCAGATATTGTTACTCACAGAGTTTCTCATGTCTCCTGCTGTCTCCTCTGCTGCCTGCAGGGCGCGATGGTGGAGAAAAGGATCCTGGCCCGAGTTCACAGCAGGTTCATCGTCTCTTTGGCGTATGCCTTCCAGACGAAAACAGAGCTGTGTCTGGTCATGACCATCATGAACGGCGGAGACCTGAGGTTAGATCATCTTTTCTCTTTGACCCATCATCCTACACCTTTTCAGGCTCATAGAGGTAATTTAACAACTTGCAACCCCAAAACTAAGAATTATTATTGCAATATAGGGATTTTTGCCTTGGATGAACCTACAACATCTCTCTCTGATCGCATTAGGTACCATATCTATAATGTGGATGAGAACAACCCGGGATTTGAAGAGCCACGAGCCTGCTACTATGCTGCGCAGATCATCCAGGGCATGGAGCACCTCCACCAGAAGAGGATCATCTACAGAGACCTCAAACCAGAGAATGTGCTGCTGGATAATCAAGGTAAAACACTCGTGAACAAGATGACTCCAAGGTAACTGTCTAGTCTGCAGTGCTCATGCCACCACGTAGAGACAATGTAAACATGAAAGAAGCGATAGTATGAGGTCAGCAGCTGGTTACCTGCAGGATCATAGATATCACATTTAAACAATTTTCAGACTGGTAATACAGTCACGTGAAACCTATTTCCACTTCTTGCAAGGACACAGGAAAATCCTATGTTTAACATCTGGCAGTGACCATCAGTTATAGACACAGACAATAAGAGAGGCACTCATGGGACTCGAAGGATCCTGATTTCTGTGAGAGAATTCCACAACAGGAAATATGACCAGAGAAGAAATTAAAACCATATTTCAGAGCTTTTTTTTTTTAATCAAAATTGATTGAACATCCTTTACACACCGTTTGTATGTTCGAGTCAGCATATATATTTTATATATAATTTAAACATATCCAAAATCGTTACATTTCTGCATGTTGTAAAATCAAGAGGTTTTTGAGAAGGAGCTAGACTCCTGCACTTCCTCCAGGCTCTAGAAAGTCTAACTCCCTACAAGATCATCAGCCTTCCCAGATTAGATCAGGTCAGTCTACAGCAAGTGTGCTGCATAAAGTCTTATTTTTTTAGCCCAAATAATGCCTGTGCTTCTCTGGTGGGAGGGGCTTAGAGCGAAGAGGGGAGAGCTACAGGGGGCATCAGCTTTCCTGTTTTTGCAACCTGTGGCACCGTTCTGTGGTTATCCTGCAAAACATAGTTCATTTCAAATTTGCACAAAGGATTTATTGGAGGGCTGATATTATCATCCAGTATTAGCTATTTACCGATTTATTGGTATCTGCATTTATAACGACTGCTGAATGAAAATTGAAAAAGTAAAGAAGAGATGGAAGAAACACCCTTCGACCATTGTGTGACTGCTGATGTTACATAGTTTGCTCACTAGAGGGCAGACTGCAAAAAAAACGACAACAAGCTCATCCATTTTTGTTTCATAAAATTGAAAATTTTATATCAAAATTGAGATATCAGATTTTTAAATAACACAAGATCGATATCAGTCTTGAAAGTCAGATATTGTTCGGACTCTAGTATTTATTGTGTTTTTAAGATTCCCTAATGACGCATTTAGCCTTAGCGCGCTATATGTTGCAATAATGGTAAGAATTATGCTTCTGTCTCACCTAACTTTATGCTAACGTGTTTTCCAAAATGGTGAACTATTTCTAAAAACCATTACAAAAGCCTTGTTGTAGCTGCTTGTGCAATTACAGCTCTTCACCTTGACTTGAAATAGCCTCCTGAAGTTAAAACTGACACACACACTTCATACCTACATTACACACAATGTGTTTCACAGCTAACAGAAGGATATCTTTGGGTTATCACACTTCTGCAGGTTAATGAGTTGCTTATCATATCTGTGACGCTGACATTAACCTGTTTGCTCTCACACAGGTAACGTCCGTATCTCTGACCTTGGTCTGGCTGTGGAGCTGGCTGATGATCAGTTTAAAATCAAGGGCTACGCCGGCACTCCAGGTACACCACAGAATCCTCAAATGGAAAAAAAACAAACAACTAAACTCAGTGTTTCTGCACGTAATGTGTGAAATTTACCTTGCAATATACTGAAATACAGACTACTACATTTACATTTCACAGTTGAGGATTTTACCTCAGGTGTTTAGCTCTTTGCATACATGAGCTCCAGCGTTATCAAATTAACATTATCATGTGAAATAAAGTAAAACCGCTCAGAGATCATTTGTTTTACACAGTATGATAATAGCGAAGTGTACTTTTGTTCAAGAAAGCCAGTGAAAGTTTATTTGTATGAGACTTTTGATCAACATATAATGAAAACAATGCAAAATTAAAGCTGCAATCAGAAATGCGAGGGCACTCACACTGGGTGCATCGAGACATGCTAAACACCTCCTCTGTCCACTAGGTGGCGATGAAAAATATTCTTTTAATTTTCTGTTCCTCATCATTGGTAGATAGGCAGCAGAGGAGACAGCAGATATTACATGCCACCCAGGTCTTTAACTTCAACCTGAGATCATGTTGATCTCCTGAAATCCCGAGGAGGAGTTCGCTAAAGTACGAGGCCTGAAAACTGTGAAAATTTTAGCTAACATTACACATTAAATTCAAAATGTCTGATTTCCTGTTGGGTTTAGGATATGGCTCCAAGAGATTTTTTTGTAAATCTTGATGTCTTTTATCGGGCTGTCAAATTTTAGACTCCTAAATGAAGAATGGTGTGAGGGCTAGTTTTTTTTTTTTGTTTTTTTTTTAATTGTAGCTGGCGCTGTGGAGCCTTGTTACAATGGTCAATGGAAAGGACCATAAAACATGAAACCTACTTCCTGTTTTGCGGTGATTCACCCTGCCACCAGGGTGCGCCATTCAACGTAAACCCACAATTTTAACACTGAAGTATCATCAAAGTGTGATGTTTATTCTGACCGCTTTTGAGGTGGATGGGGTAAACCTGGGAGAAGCAATACATCAAAGTCTCAATAACTACATGTCTTGCTCCCACTAGGTGCCACTCTAACTATTCAAACCTGTTCAGGGTGGGACTCTCAGCATGCCTGTGAAGTTTAGGAGACTAAATTTCTTTGAGTTATAGCAATTTCGTGCTTCATGGCGAAGCATCAAAATTCGTCATGCCATCAGGGTCACACCTTTTGACAAAAACTCACATTTTTCAATGTGAACTAAAACCCACTGTGTGCGGCTTTCCTGGACAAATTATGGTTGCTGGCAATGAAATGTGTTTAGGGGCGGAGCCTTATCACACCTGAGTGGTTTGGTCCAGACTGGAAAATGTATGAGTGAATGAGATCAAAATGAAAATTCATGAGGAGTGATTACATTTTGCAATGTCGCCATGGCCACGCCCTTTGACAGAAACTCAAAAGCTCCACATTTCAATATGGTCCAGATCTATAGTTCAGACTGAGCAAATATGAAGTTGATCGGATAACATCTCTAGGAGTTCGCCAAAGTGTAACATCTGGAAATGGCAAAATGTGCACTAAAATTGAATCTTCAATCAATAGATCCCCTGAAATACAAAAGCGTCTTCCCTGCTAATGGAGGATACTTTGCATCCTGGTCGTTTTCATCCACACTCTGTCACACGCTGTCACCTGCAGGTTTCATGGCTCCGGAGCTGCTGAAAGGTGAGGAATACGACTACTCTGTGGATTATTTCACTCTGGGAGTCACTCTGTACGAGTTTCTGGCTGCTAAGGGGCCCTTCAGGACCCGAGGAGAGAAGGTAGAAGCACTGAGACGTGCTATGTGCGATCTCGTGTCATTTTCTTTTTGAAGCAGTTTGTAAATTTACCATTTGATCTTTCTGATCTTTTCTCCTCAAGAACCTCTCGTTTCTTTCTGTCATGCATCTTGCTGTCTGTGCAATTATACAGATTTTAGAGTGTTAAACAAACGTGACAATCAGGTTTTCATTCACCTTCTTTTTTCTGCTTTGGTTTTAATGTTAAAGGTGGAGAATAAGGTGGTGAAGAAGCGGATTTTGAATGATCCGGTAACTTATCCGGAGAAGTTTAGCGAGAACGCCCGGTCCATCTGTGAGGGTCTGCTGTGCAAAGAGGTCGACAAGAGGCTCGGCTTCAAGAACGACTCGTGCGATGAGCTGAGGGCGCACCCTTTCTTCAGTGAGATTAACTGGAGGAAACTGAATGCAGGTCAGACAGAAACACGCAAGGAACCCAAAGTTCCACTGAAGTCTCCCGTTTGTAGTGTCGGCTTTCATCATGGTTGCACTAACACACATCTGTGCATGAGGTTTAAAGAGCGGGACTGGTTTCATTTAAAGCTTGGTGTGATCGGTTTTAGTGCTGATAAAAATCCAGCTGTAGAAACACTCACTCAGACTTCAGGACCTCCCCAACATTAGAGATGATCCAAACCCACATTTATTCTGTGGCTTTTCATCTTCTTATCTTCTCTTTTTAAATGGGCCACAGAAATAAATTCAGCCAGAGCCAAAGCAACAGTTTTTTGCTTTTAATAAGGACAGTGTGTCACCCTAGGGAAGAGATAAGAACCCACGTCTCTCTGTGTTGTGTCTGCACAGGGATTCTTACGCCCCCTTTCGTGCCGGACTCCAAAACAGTTTACGCGAAGGATGTCGACGACGTCGGAGCCTTCTCCACGGTTAAAGGCGTGCAGCTGGACGACAAGGACGTGGACTTTTTCGACGAGTTCGCCTCGGGGAACATCCCCATCCCCTGGCAGGAGGAGATGATCGAGACCGGCATCTACGGCGAGCTCACAGTCTGGGGTCCGGGTGGCACTTTACCCAACGACCTGCGGCGGGAATCCATCCTGGAGCAGCCGCCCAAGTCCTCCACCTGCGCTGTGTCGTAAAGGGTTTCAAATGACATGAACTTTTTGCTTTTTTGAGCACTTTTTGTACAGGTGGTCAGTACAGGTTAGACATAAGTGTATTTCGTCATGATAAAGTTGCACTGGTGGAACTGCTCTGAGCCATAATCAGGTTTTTACAGTATTATCTGCACTTTGTGTTCAGTTTGTTGCTGTAATGTCATTTTGACTTCTCTTTGAGTTTTACAGGAACGATTGCTTATTCATTGTTTGTGCGCGTGGACCGCAAAAAACAGAGAATTTATATATTTTATTATCCTGCTTTTGTTTGTCTGCTTTCTTTGCCAGCATTCAGACTCTCTGAAATGCAACTTAATTAATCAAAAACACCTGCACAGGTGAGAGCATGTATGCAGGTTTACGTCTGTGTTTCCACTTTTCAGCTCTAACATTTTTGCACACTTTAATAACAGTCTACTCATAGCTGTAGAGATATTTATGGATTTAAATAAATACTTTGCCATTAAAATCAGGATTTTGTGTTGTTGTTTTTTTCCTCCACTAATACACACAGTGACAAAGACATCAGGTAATAATAAATATTCATCCGGTCCTTACCGAGTTTAATTCAGTGACAGCAAGGAGCCCAAATCATCACCCCTCCACCTCCGTGCTTGACAGCTGGAGTGTTTGTTCTGTGTGGTTTTTATTCAGCCCTGAGCTGTGCTGTCATGTTCCTTTTAGAGAGAAGACACTTTCTCCAAATAATCCATACTGTCATGAACTTTAACATAACACAACTACAAGTGCTGACCTTGGTGTGAATTTGCTGGTACATCCACTCCTGAGAAGGCCAACAGATGTCTTGAATGATTTCAACTCTCACTGTGGAATAATAGACTTTAAATTGTCTTGATGCATGCTCAATCATCCAGGTAAGTAAATCTCCAAACATTGATTCTGTTCATCCTGACGTCCAGATGAACAGTATCAACTTTTGGAGACTTTAAATTGTAAAGAATTGATAGTGTTATAGTTTTACACTATTTTACACACTACAGTTTAAGCACCAAATGGGTATAGTGGGTAGTGGGTATAGGGTGACTCTATACTGTGGAAAAACACTGGATTCAACACATTTTCCACCTTTCACAGCTCTTTCCATCACACGCTTCCTGTCTGTTAATCTCCTGCCTTTTAAACTCATCAGCCACAGTTTAACAAAGATTCACAAAATGAATCAAGATCTTCTTTCAATGAAATAAAACTGTTTCTGTTTGGATGTAGGATGGAGAGGACAGTGTGGCAAAAATAGAGTATTTCCCAGACGGTGGAATCATGGATCCCTCCTACTTCCCATACTATGGAAATCTAGCACAGGTAAGACAGCAGATAATGATCTAATATTCAGGAGGCTTCTTCCATGTACAGTAACCTTCATTTGCTTTTAGCACAAATACATAAAAAGGGTGAAACACCAGCCTGATACACAGAAATAATGAAACTGGTCACTCTGTGCTTTCTTAACCTCATTACTTACTTAATTTGATAACATGAGTTGAACTGAAGAACAAAGATGAAACATATTAGTGGAGCATACAGGATGCAGAGCATGGCTATGTGCTGAAAGGCTGCAGAGACCTGGGTTTAATTCAGCCTGGACCAAATTTCCTGCCCATTCTCAACCATTTTGTCCAATAAAGGCTAAATATAGGAAAACACTAGAGGCGTTTTATTTTGCTATGGAGATCACACCCTGGGATTTTCATCTATAATGGCCTGGATGAGCCAAATACAAACAAAACTACAGTTATGGTATTTGGCCCTAAAACACAGCCAGACATTTACTCTGGGTGGAACTACTTTGATCTTCAGTGCTTTGACCAGAACTCGCTCTTTAAACGAATGTTTGTGTCTCCCTTTGTTCACATGCACAGAAGTGCTAAAATTAGAAACATCGTGTCTCATTTGCTTTGATCTCTGGATGTCAGATATGGACACCGAATTCACAATCCTCTTTGTTGAGTGCTTGTTCACTGATGATTGTTGGATTGTTGGAGTTTTTTATTTATACTGTTGCAGGTTCTCTACCATTATTTTATCATAAGAGTCTTGAGATGATTCGGTGCCACATCATAAGCACTTTTTTTTCTGTTCAGGTACCCTCGTTCTTATGTTGCACTTGGGTAAGGAACCAACACTCTGCCTCTTCTTCTTTCTTTCTTTCTTTTACAGCCTACTTATGTCAACCCACTGGTGGCCGTTCGGTTCAGCCTGGTCGGAGAGAAGGAAGCCAAGATCCAGTGCAGAGTGGTGTCTGAAAAGATCAGCTACGAAAACATCCACGACCCCTATGAGGGGAAAGTCGTCTTTTACCTCAAAGCAGTGAAATGAACCATGTCAGATAGTCACACAGTACCACTACTCACCTGCTAGTATCATGTATCTGGATCTGTAGGGATACTTATCAAACCGCCTTTAAGCCACTTGTATTCAACTTAAGCAGTCTATAGACCTAAGTTTCCAAGTAATTTATTAATGTTGTTGCAAAATAAATTGTAAGATCTAGAAATCTGAAGGAGCAAAATTCAAGCGTTGTGACCTCCAAATGTGTCCTCAGAAACAGTGGATAAATGTATTTAAGCAACATAATGAAGAGTCTGAATAATAACAAATAAAATGATATGAACAATTATATAGTTTTGACTATGAGAATGAGCAAAATCAGAACGGTCACTTCTGACTAATAAAAATCTGAGTAGTATCAACTTTTGGAGACTTTAAATTGTAAAGAATTGATAGTGTTATAGTTTTACACTATTTTACACACTACAGTTTAAGCACCAAATGGAAAAAACGAATACCTGCACATTATATCCTAACATGAAAAAGAGTACACAGTGATAAAGGTCTGATTTGTGGTACCTCAGCTTCCTCCCACGGTCCAAAGACACGCAGTTAGTGGAGTTATGTTAACTGGTGACTCTAAAGTGACTCTTGAGAGTGAATGGGTGTCTGTCTCCCTGTGTTAGCCCTGCGAGAGACTGGCGACCGTTCAGGGTGAAGCCCGCCTCTCTCGCCATATGGCAGCTGGGATAGGCTCTGAATTTAATAAGCTGGAAAAAAATGTTTGAGTCTTTGAACATATTTACCTTCATGAAAAATCTAATTTTAATGTCCTACATATGAGCTTATTTATATTTAACCGACAGGCAAACAGGATGGGCAACAATTTCCAGAACATCCCACGAAGTGTCCTCACCTCATAGGTGTGTTGCTAATTCCAATCTTAGCCGACGGAGGGCGCTGCAGTCCTATATTTCTTTTACATCTACAGCAAGTGCGCTGCATCCCGACCAGGTGTGATCCATCCGTCTGCAAACATCAACACTCAGCAAGCATACATCAAACCCTCTGTTGCATCACATCGTGCGTAAAGTTTGATCGTGTAATTACTTTCAGCATAAATCAAATCGGAGATATATATCGACTTATGTAAGATCAATAACTGAATAATTGATCACCGAGGTGAATACAGGAAGCTGATTGGCCTCTCTCTCTCTGTGTGTCGCTCTCCTTTTAAGGCTTCAAGTAAAGTTGAGCCCTCGTGAGCTCAGAGGCAGTCAGCTGTGATCAGACCCCACATCTGGACACTGAGTGGATTACAACAAGAAACCTGCGCGAACCTGCAGCCTCGAAGGGGATGAGGAGTCGGTTTTAAAGAGACAGAAAAGTCGAGAAATAAAACACTGCGAGAATCGCCTCCATCCTCCTGATCTGTCTCTTCGTTTCAGGGCAGATCCATCCTCGCAGAGTGAACATGCAGCAGCCCGAAACCCCGCAGATAAGTCGGCAAACTGCGCCTGAACCTCTGGATCCAACAGGTACACCTACAGTCACTTTCTCAGTCAACAGACCTAAAAATGTTACCTTTTAATTTATTTTATCTTAAAGGTTTTTATATTATTTTATCTTTTAGATTTATATATATATATATATATATATATATATATATATATATATATATATATATATATATATATATATATATGTAATCTTATTTATTCATCTAGGATTATTTGTCCAGGAAGCGTTTATGTGTAGTTAAATATCTGAGGAAAAGGTTGGATAACTCCTGCAGAGTTTAATTCTCAGATAAAAGGGACTTTATGTGAGACAAGTTCAGGAAAAAATAGATTTACTCACATAGTTTTATGCTTTTCCTTTTTTTAAATCCTGCTTTACTGCACTGTCATTTAATTTTCACTTTACTGTTCATTCATTGTTTTCCTTCTGTGTAATAAAAATTTCCTGAGCATGTCCTTCTAAAGAAAAACATCTCAAAAATGAGATGTGCTGCAAATGATAAACCTACAATAATAAAGAGACAAATGAAGGTGCCTTGACATTAACATGAGGCATTTCAGCTGCATGATTGCAACAGTCAGCAGTCTAAACCATCACAATCAGGCGAGTTGGGTGAAAGATGTTTCCTGAGTGTGTTTGAATGTAAAAGAGGTTTTCTGTCACCCTGCAGCTCAGTACCATCGTCGGAGGAGAACTGCTCTGTGGGTGACCATCTCTCTGCTCACTCTGGGTCTGCTGGTGCTGACCGTAGGTCTGATCTCGGCCACTCGCACCGACAACGTGCCGGTCGTTGGACTATACCCGGGCATAATAGTGAGTGGCGGTCACCTTTACTCAGTTAACGTGCTCTCAGTCATGAAACAGACATTTCTGCTCCTCTCTCAGACCCTTCACGTGTATACTCACAGTTTCTGCTTTCTGTGCCCTGCAGTTGAGTTTCGGAGCATTTCTGGGTATTGTTGGCATCCACCTGGTGGAAAACCGCAGACCTATGGTGAGTGTGCTCCTCTTGTCAGATTCAAATGCGGATGATGATTTCAGTTATTCTTGTCCTCCAACACCTGTTTGTCTCCATGTAGACCTCCATATTCTTAAATCAGACCTCAAATAATCAGAAACTTTAAAAAATAAACTGACTGGTTATAACATTTCTGGTTTGATATAGGTATAAGTTTTTACTCCCATAAAAAAAAATCCCTCAGATGAAGTGACCAATATCCATCCATCCATTTTCTTCCCCTTGTCCAATTCATGGTTACCAGAGGCAGGGTAAACTGGACAGGTCAACAAAAACAGAGTCAAAGTGTTTTCTATCCAATATTCACACCTTGTGAATGCATCAGGAGCAACTCAGAGTTCAGTATCTTGCCCAAGGGTACTCTGCCATGCACACTGTAGCAGCCAGGGATCAAACCACTAACCTACCTAATTAGCACACGACCTGCCCCACCTCCTAAACCACACCTCTATTTCAAGAAATGATATCTAGCACAGGTTTTTGGAGGATTTTCTGCATCACTGGCTGATTACAACCAAATTATTTGCATAAGGAGGAGCTGCAAGTGTACTTAAAATTATGGTGCATGTCTACATATATTTACCCTCAAACAGAAGCATCAGTTAATGTGTGTTTACATCACCACAGCCTTGTTGGGGGGTTTGCTCTCAGGTGATATCTTACATATGAGTGATTTATTCGGTGTATGGGAACATCTGGCTCAGTTATGTAAAATGTGAAGTTGGTCAGCTTCAGTCACATGCTGCTAGTTTGCACCGGTATGGCTTCATCACAGACATGTGGGTGAAGCAGGTGAAGCTGCACTGAAGCCTTTTTTTTGTGCGATTTCTGTCAGCTTTTTAATCTCCATCACACTCATCCTCTAAAAATGAGGCTTTGTTCCTGGAAAACAGGATATATATACACATCACAAATTAAAGGATTATGTTACAAACTTTACAAATTCCCTAAACTGTTTTGTGGGAATTTGCTCTTATGAGCACGAAGCAAATCGGATTACTCACGGGAGGCCTAATGCATCCTCGGTCCTTGTGCCCGGGTTAGTGTGCGTCACAGGATTTGCGGTGAGAGGAAGTGAATATATTTTTCTCTGGACTTCAGTGACAAGAAGAGAAATTGGGTTAGTATTGGTCAGTTGCTGACAGCGCCCCTTTATTTGAGGCAGGGACACAGGTATTATATCCTCACAGTGGCTCTCTGTGCTCAAAGAAACGATCATGTTAAATGATTCAGGAGTGGTGATTACAGGTAGGCCTGTCTACAGAAAGATTAGAGCTTCTGAAAAACTCCACAGTACATAAAGTGGATTTCGAATGTGAATTAGGAGGTTTTAAAAATGGCCACAGCGCTGAGCTGTTTGTGTCGGCTGCCAACAAGGCCAACGCTGCCTCAAGACCAGCAGCAACCAGAAGCTGCGCTGTGACATTTAAGTCGGCCGGTCAGGATCACATTCACAGCACATGAAACCCAGCATGAGACTAAGTGTGTGACATCAGTGAGGTACCACTCCTCGTTTTTCACCTGCAAGTTTGTCCTGATTTTAACGCTCAGCTCATCCAGCTGTCGAGCTGAGGTCTGATTAGTTTTCTCAGCTGCTTCGCTGGATAACAGAGGTTATTCGGGCTGGCATGCTGGATGTTGTAGCTCTGTAACCCTCACAGGGGAATTCCTCAGTATTTAAATTCAAAGCAGAGCCTTGGTAGTGACTGTCAGCCTTCAGTCTCTCTGAGGCTCCTCAAACTGAACAGCAAGAAAACTAAACTGTTCCTGCTCTGGAAAGTGCCGGACCTCCTCTTTGACGTCTCATCATTTTCCCGAGGTCAGCAGCCCATGTGTCATTCTGGACTCCACCCTCTCCTCCTCACCATCAAAAATCAAATTCATCTCCAAATCTGCCTTTTTTTTACCCCCTGTTGATCTCCAATCAACCATCGATTTCAAATATTGCAACTAAAATCATTCATGCCTTCATCTCCTTCCTCCTCGACGGCGTCCTGTTTGCTTTCCCTTCCAGACCTCTGGACGAGCTGCAGCATGTTCTCACGGCGGCACATCTCGCCCCCACCCTTACGCCTGACTTAGACTTCTGAAATCTTTTTAGAGCCTAAATAAGCGGCTGGCGTTGTTGCCACTGTTGTTGTGGAGGTAAGAGAAGGAGGGCTCAGCTAAGTGCTTGTAAGATTAAAGCACTGTAATCCAGTCGGGGGCGTGAAATTATGGCCCCACAGGCATAAAAATATTTCACATTTCAGTGTGCTGCGTGTGGAAAAGTGCGTAAGTTGATAAAGCTAGCTGAATGTAGGCTGATTGGATCCTGGTCTAGATTACTGAATGGCAACGGTGATAAATGACCCTTTGTCATGTTTGGTTTCTGAGAGACTCGGTATGATAAGGGTGTTTTCAAACCACAGAAGGTGTCGAAGCTAAAGCAAATATTTGATTACACAGGGTTTTCTTATTAATGGAGGAGTACGGGCGTGGTTGATGACGGGTGTATTAAAGCTGCATTTGAGATGAGGGCATCGGATTTTGTAAAGACATTGCTTCTGCGTTTGGATGTGTCCTTTTATTTCATTTCTTTGGTTTTTTCTGGTGCGTGAAGGAGCTCCTGTCTAATCAGGGTGCAAATAAAGATAAAGGTTTTGTAGATAGGAGGTGAGGAAATCTGCCCCCCTCGCTGTAGTATAACAAACAATGAATTTAGCAAGAAGCAAACGATCCAACAGACTTTGTGAGTGAGTGAATGGGTGTATGACGCACTCAATTAGGCCTCCGGGTCATCAGGTCTCAGGTAAACGTTTGGCTATAGCAGCCGTATTTGTCAAATGATCGTGTGCTAAAGGGAAGTGAGTTAGATTCAAGTAAACTGTGTCCTAAAACAGATCGATTCTTTTTTCCTGTCCCTGAATGACTGCACCTGAATTTCTGTGTGTTTGTGTGTCTGTGCTGTGAATTTTTCATGTGTTGTCCAGGTGTCGTGGACCTGGTCAGATCACATTGGCTCTGCAGTGTATCGTATCTGATCTGGTCTACCAAGATATCCTTGTGCTTGTTCACATATGTAAAGAAATGTAGCATCTGTGTGTGTGTGTGTGTGTGTGTGTGTGTGTGTGTGTGTGTGTGTGTGTGTGTGTGTGTGTGTGTGTGTGTGTGTGTGTGTGTGTGTGTTTACGGCCCACAGGGTCCAGTATAAACCTGCTTTTAAAATCTTTATAAAGATCTGCAGTCCTCGTTGTTTCAGTTCTCAGACTGTGTGGATTTAAATGTGTGGACAGCAGGAAAGACACCGAAAGCTGCCGTCTCTGTCTCTCTGGCATCACTCCCAGCTCTGTGCTTTAAACTTTAATGGTGTGATCGCTGGTCTACGGTGTCTCTTATAAGGCACACGTGGCACGGCTCTCACGTAGGTATCTTCTTCCCTCTTGCATCTGAGGCTTGTCCTGTAACACGAGAGCTGGCTCGCAGAGCGAGGCCGCTCATTAAAGAACAACTAACTGTGCCACAATGCCGCGGACACCTGAGAGCACCGGAGCCTGCCTCGCTTCCTGGGTTGGCCAACGCTTTTGGTCCTTTGACTTCATACAACAGCAGATGAAGATTTTGATGTGGTTTGAAGAGAAGTGATAAGCTCATCTACTGCAGTCAAACAGAAGTTTCCTGTTTGAATGAAGGTTTGTAAAATCAAATCAATTCAAATTCAAATTCAAATTTTTATTTGTCACGTACACAGTCATACACAGTACGATATGTAGTGAAATGCTTGGACAACTGCTCGTGACCTAAAGAGAACAAAAAAAGGAAAAGGCTATGAATAAGATAGGAAATAAATATGAAAAATTAAAAAGGGTAAATTTAACTAGGAAGGAATAAAATATAAATTAAGGTTAAAAATGAAATAACTGTACAACACAAATTAGAATGAAGGGTAAATTTAACTGGGAAGAATAAGATAAAATATATAAATTAAAGTTGAAAATAAAATAACTGTACAACAAAATACACAATATAGAACTATATAAGAATGTATGAAGAAATCTAAATATAAATAAATATATACACAATAACAGCAGCTGTACAAGTATTAACCGGAAATGAAGAATATAGTGACCAGTGTTGTGCAAAACCAAAGTCCAGAAAGTCCAGTGTGTGTGTAAGAACCATATGTGTGGGTCAGTACTGTGTGGTGGTGTGATTGAGAGACCGTATCGCCTGCGGGAAGAAGCTCCTCCTCAGTCTCTCTGTGTTGGTCTTCAGGGAGCGGAATCGCTTTCCTGACCTCAGCAGAGAGAACAGTCTGTTGTTGGGATGGCTGAGGTCCTTCACGATCTTCCTGGCCTTGGTCCGGCACCGCCTGCTGTAGATTGAGTGCAGGTCAGGGAGCTCGGAGCGGATGGTGCGCTCAGCTGACCGCACAACCCTCTGTAGAGCTCGTCTGTCCTGCATGGTGCTGTTCCCGAACCAGGTTAAGATGTTTCCCGCCAGGATGCTCTCTATGGTGCACGAGTAAAAGTTCCTGAGCACCTTGGAGGGCAGTTGGAAGTCTCTCAAGCGTCTGAGGTGGTAGAGACGCTGTCGGGCCTTTTTCACCACGGTGTTGATGTGACAGGACCATGACAGGTCCTGCGTGAGATGAACTCCGAGGTATTTGAAGCTGTCCACTCTCTCCACTGGCCACTCGTTGATGACGGGGGTCTGGTAGTTCCTCTCCTGCTTAGTGCTGAAGTCCACTATCAGCTCCTTTGTCTTACTGACGTTTAGAAGGAGGTTGTTCCTCTGGCACCAGTTCTCCAGATTCCTAATCTCCTTCAGGTAGGCCGTCTCGTTGTTATCAGAGATCAGGCCCACCCAAATCAAAGCAGCTAAAATGAAATTTTATAGCAGTTTTTATGCACATTAGAATTCTCAGGTGAGGTTGACATACTAAATAAAAATAACAACAAATGATAAGTGGTAAAAGTGACCAAAAAAGTATTATATAGAAAATACACAGACCTATGCCTGCTTAACTTTCTTTAATGCAAGTATCTATTAAGCCAATCTCGTGGTAGAAACTCAAAGCATTTAGGCATGTAGACATGATCAAGATGACCTAGTGAAGTTCTACAGCTGCAGCAGACAACACTGGGTGGTCCTGTCAGATAAAATGAACAAGGCCCACCAAAGTTGGACAACAGAGGATTGGAAAAAAATTGCCTGGTCTGTCTGAGTCTCAATTTCTTTTTCAACATTCAGATGGAAAAGTCAGAATTTTGCATAAACAGCATGAAAGCAGGGATCCACCCTGCCTCGTATCAGCAGTTCTGGCTGCTAGGGCAAATTTTCATGGCACATTTTGGGCCCCTGAGCTCAAAATGAGCATTGCTTAAACGTTACAGCCTACCTGACATGGCCATCCCTTTGTGAGCACAGTGTACCCATCTTCTGCTTCCACCAGGATAACACGCTGTGTTGTAGAGCTCACATTAGCTCAAACTGATTTCTTGAACATCACAATGAGTTCACTGGACTCAAATGGCCTCCACAGTCACCAGATCTCGGTCCAATAGAGCAGCGGTCCTCAACCCCCGGGCCTCGGACCGGTCCGTGAGTCGTTTGGTACCGGGCCGCGAGAGTTGAGACTCAGGTGTGAAATGTATGGTTTTCAGGGGTTTTATCGGTTTTCAGCGTTATTTTGTTATCGTTTTTATCGTTAACTCGGTTTTCCTGGGTCTTTTCACGTGTGTTATGAATAAATCTTCTTTTTTTCGGTACCGGTACTAGTTTTATTTTGTTGTATTTATCCGCGACACCTCAAAGGCCGGTCGGTGAAAATATTGTCAGGCATAAACCGGTCCGTGGCACAAAAAAGGTTGGGGACCGCTGCAATAGAGCAGCTTTAGGATGTGGTGGAATGTGAGATTCCCATCATAGATGTGCAGCTGACACACTTGCAGCAACTTTGTGATGCTGAGATGTTGACATGGACCAAAATCTCAGAGGAATGTTTCTAGCAAACTTTGAAACTTCCATGTCAAAATTTGGAAAATTAGACAAGGACACAGAGCTGTCTGTGGTTTTGTGAGGAAGGGCAAAAACAGCTAAATCAAACATGCACAGCTAACTGCTTTATCACAGAATAAAGACAACAATAAAACAACAGCAGTGAGACGAGCAAATTACAGAATATCTATGAGGCAAAGAAAGAACAAATATTAAAAAACACTAAGTGAATATAAAAGGCTCACACAATATAAACATGTGTGTCTTTATTTATTTATGTAGCTGAGAATCTGCTATAGTCTACATTAGGACCTTTTCGGACTCATCTTTAAAAATGTGGCAAAAAGCCACCTGGTTGGAGGTCTGACACTTTGGGTGCAATAAACGCACATACTTTTCCGGTTTTCCAGTTTTGAAGGTTGATCTTCCCACCCCTGTTAGTGTCTGACTGACCTCACCTGTGCCTTCTTTCCCTGTTCATTTTATGCGTCTTCTCTCCCGTTTCTGTCCAACTGTTGATCCCTTTTCCTCGTGATCTAATTCAAAGTAAGCTAAAGGGAAAGCTCTCTCTGTCTATTTGTTGAATAAAGCTTTACAAATGTTAATGACTCGTCCAGCCACGTTTCATTTTGTCCTTTGTGACGGACTGTGAAGCGTGAAAATCTGTCTGTAAAAAAACCCTCCACTTCTATCTGCTCTCACACATCCAGTGTGATAACAGGCTTCACTGCCCTCAGACCCTGTAATGTTTCTTTATGACCACACGCTTCACGTGGCTCGTGTTCGTTACCCCGGTGGCCTCTCCCATAGGCACTGCCGGTATCTCACACGCTGCCGTCCTCATGGTCACCTTGCAGCTTCCGAGAGAGGAGCGGCGGGCCTTTAAAGGGTCGTATTTTACCCAACTGGCCGGGGGACGATTGCTTCTTAATAGCAGTGTGTTCAGCTGGTGACATGATAGCACGCTGGACCACTGAGCAGGGGAGGAAGTCCTTGCAGAGGTCAGCGACTTTGCTTACATAACCTGATAGGTATCTTTACCCAGGTTGTCATTTTATGTTATTAGTGTGTGAGTGTGTGTGTGTGTGGGGGGGGGGGGTTCCTCTCTGTGTTTCTTTCTTCTTCTTTTTTCCCTGTCCTGTCCAGCAGTTTAGCAATCAGAAGGCCAGAAAATGCCAAACAGATTTACTTTCACAAGTTGAGCATAATGGCATTCGCTATAATGGTCCACTTGATAGCTCTATTTTATTGGGACTTTATTTGGATTTTTTACTTTGGATTGTTACAACCACAATGGACAAGACCAGGGGATATGAAAGAAAGAGAAGCTGGAAGGAAAGTTAATAGAAAGACAGGGAGAGAAAAATAGAGGAGAAGAAGAAGATGAGAGAGAGAAAACACTGAGAATCTGCTTCAAACAGCAGAGAAACCACGGCAACAACCAACATAAATAACAATGACATTGTTACTGAGAAGCACACAGTACTAATAATACAAGATATTTTTAGAGGCAGCAGCAGCCCAAGATAGTGTGTGTCTGGGTTAGAGATGGATCGATCCGATATTACGTATCGGTATCGGTCCGATACTGACCTAAATTACTGGATCGGATATCGGAGAAAAATAAAAAATGTAATCCGATCCATTAAATATCACGAAAGCACCTCACAAAACTTGCAACACGCCGTAACTCACCTCAGAACGTTAGCACGTCGGAGCAGTATGCATCACGTGATAGAGCGGCTGTGGCATGCAGGACCTGTCGGTGGTCTGGATAGCATTTGGAGCTTCGCTAGCAACCCGGCATTTCATCTCCGACAAAGTTATCCCCGAGAGAAGTAAAGCAAGTGTGTAAGTCCATCTCTGAATGTTTGTAAAGCATTCCTGCGTTAAGCTTAACGAGCGACTGCCTCTTCTTGCTGCTACTTCAATCATGAAACTGCTTAATGATCAGCTGATCGGCTTTTCTGTCGAGAGTCCGTCTTTGTTTTTGGCCCACTTTGCACCAGAAAGAGGAAACCAGCGGCTGAACAACAGCAGCACGTTTAAGCTTGATAAGCTGTTGTTAGAATTTATTTAATATTACTTTCTACTCGAGGATCTTTTTCTACGTAGCTGACGGCTGGTAACTGTGCAGGGGCGGATCTAGCAAAGTTTAGCCAGGGGGGCCGATAGGGCATTAACAGGGAAAAGGGGGCACAAAGACATACTTTTCTTTCTTATTCTCATTTAAAATGTCTAGCTTTTAATAAATAATTATCTGACACCCAAAGTTTTAATTTGATGTAAAATGAATAGAAGTCAATTACTGTATATAGTGACTATTAAGTCTAATATATACCCTAGTAAGCTATAGTACTTTTTCCTTTGGGAAGGTACCATCTGTGCAGTCTGCAATTTTGTTGAAGAAAGATGTTGAATCTATTTAATATTTCTTGAAAAATAATTGATTTCTGTGCATTTTTTTTCACACTTCATCAAATTAAGGTTGATTACGTCGATTAAGCATCATGAGGTGGCGCGTGAGGGGTGGTTCCCTATTTTTTATTTATTTATTTTTGTTGTTGCTGGGAGTTGGAACCCTATTAGTTAGGTTGCTTAATATTTACGCTAAGTACTCTTTAAAATACCAGAATAGGGAGGATGGTGTAGGTTTAAGTTTATTAGATTGATCAGTATTGCTGAACTATGAAATATTTTTTTTTGCATACAGGTATAACAGAATAGCTTTAGTGTAGTTGTTGTTTTAAACTTGAGTATGAACTTGCAGACTTGCAAAAGGCAGCAAGATATTAAAAAAAACAGTTTTGTTGATTAAAAAACACTATATCGGATTCATATCGGTATCGGCAGATATCCAAATTTATGATATCGGTATCGGTATCGGACATAAAAAAGTGGTATCGTGCCATCTCTAGTCTGGGTACCGGTATACGTTAGCACTTGTGTTCATGAGGTTTCTCCATGTAAGTGTCTAACAGTGGGTGTGGGAAGCCACAGCCCCGCCCTCCAGGACCTGAGGAAGGCATGGAGGGGACCTACACCTAGCAAACCTCCAGACGCCCCAAGCCCTTACCCCCTCTATATTGGTTAATGCTAAGATTATTTTTATTTTTCCAGTTCATGAGGTCTTCTTAGAAATGCATAAGGCGGACTGTGTTCATCTCCATAATGACATCATCTAAGTCGCCAGAAAAGCAAACTGAAGGGGAGGCTGGAGCACTTTGATGGGTTTCACATATCCAGCACCAAAACATGAACAGGTGGACGGAACCAAAGAGCACGGATGTAATTGTCAGGTGTTTTCCCTTGACAGCGTGAGCAGGTGTTAGATGACATAAAACCCATCATGAACATCCATCGACCTGTGTAGTGCACTCTGTTCGTGATTTTGTATTGTATTAATTGGAGACTGGGATTTCTAGTCATTTAAAGACTCAGTCATTTTTTTTAAAACTCCCACCATGCTGTCAATGATGCTGTCCTGAGATGTATTGTAGCCTGTTGGCTAAGATGAAGTGGTGAAAGTTAGGCAGACCTTGTCCTCCTCTATCCTTGGTCTTCTGTAGTGTTTTTAAGCTAATACATGGGGCTTCATCTTTCCAAAGGGTGAAGGTTTACTCTGGATCATTGAGGATAAATGACTGATTCTTGGCAAAACCATTATTTTTATTGAAACGACCCTTCCCATGAGTGATATGGGTAGTGACTTCCATCTAGCTAGATCGTATTTGACTTTCTTTAAAAGTGGGATGTGGTTTAATTTAGCTAAATCTGTGAGCTTAGAATAAACAATAGCTAAATATTTAACTGGGTTTAGTTCCAGCTGTACTGAGCCTGTTCATTTCTTCAAATAGTCCAGTCTGACCAAGTTGATTGCCCCCAAAAACAAGTAATCTAGGCATCCTCGTCTGGAGCCAGCTCCATGCACATTCGATGTAACAAACCATAGTTTTGTGTGTGTGTGTGTGTGTGTGTGTGTGTGTGTGTGTGTGTGTGTGTGTGTGTGTGTGTGTGTGTGTGTGTGTGGCTATGCAATGAATGAATGAAAAAATAACTGATGTCCATCAGGTGAAAGAAGGTGTGGAACCGGAGATTGGGCAGGTAGTGTATTCACTCTATAGAGTAACTGTACTGTTGATAATGTACAGGGAGTGCAGAATTATTAGGCAAATGAGTATTTTGTCCACATCATCCTCTTCATGCATGTTGTCTTACTCCAAGCTGTATAGGCTCAAAAGCCTACTACCAATTAAGCATATTAGGTGATGTGCATCTCTGTCATGAGAAGGGGTGTGGTCTAATGACATCAACACCCTATATCAGGTGTGCATAATTATTAGGCAACGTCCTTTCCTTTGGCAAAATAGGTCAAAAGAAGGACTTGACAGGCTCAGAAAAGTCAAAAATAGTGAGATATCTTGCAGAGGGATGCAGCAGTCTCAAAATTGCAAAGCTTCTGAAGCGTGATCATCGAACAATCAAGCGTTTCATTCAAAATAGTCAACAGGGTCGCAAGAAGCATGTGGAAAAACCAAGGCGCCAAATAACTGCCCATGAACTGAGAAAAGTCAAGCGTGCAGCTGCCAAGATGCCACTTGCCACCAGTTTGGTCATATTTCAGAGCTGCAACATCACTGGAGTGCCCAAAAGCACAAGGTGTGCAATACTCAGAGACATGGCCAAGGTAAGAAAGGCTGAAAGACGACCACCACTGAACAAGACACACAAGCTGAAACGTCAAGACTGGGCCAAGAAATATCTCAAGACTGGTTTTTCTAAGGTTTTATGGACTGATGAAATGAGAGTGAGTCTTGATGGGCCAGATGGATGGGCCTGTGGCTGGATTGGTAAAGGGCAGAGAGCTCCAGTCCGACTCAGACGCCAGCAAGGTGGAGGTGGAGTACTGGTTTGGGCTGGTATCATCAAAGATGAGCTTGTGGGGCCTTTTCGGGTTGAGGATGGAGTCAAGCTCAACTCCCAGTCCTACTGCCAGTTTCTGGAAGACACCTTCTTCAAGCAGTGGTACAGGAAGAAGTCTGCATCCTTCAAGAAAAACATGATTTTCATGCAGGACAATGCTCCATCACACGCGTCCAAGTACTCCACAGCGTGGCTGGCAAGAAAGGGTATAAAAGAAGAAAAACTAATGACATGGCCTCCTTGTTCACCTGATCTGAACCCCATTGAGAACCTGTGGTCCATCATCAAATGTGAGATTTACAAGGAGGGAAAACAGTACACCTCTCTGAACAGTGTCTGGGAGGCTGTGGTTGCTGCTGCACGTAATGTTGATGGTGGACAGATCAAAACACTGACAGAATCCATGGATGGCAGGCTTTTGAGTGTCCTTGCAAAGAAAGGTGGCTATATTGGTCGCTGATTTGTTTTTGTTTTGTTTTTGAATGTCAGAAATGTATATTTGTGAATGCGGAGATGTTATATTGGTTTCACTGGTAAAAATAAATAATTGAAATGGGTATATATTTGTTTTTTGTTAAGTTGCCTAATAATTATGCACAGTAATAGTCACCTGCACACACAGATATCCCCCTAAAATAGCTAAAACTAAAAACAAACTAAAAACTACTTCCAAAAACATTCAGCTTTGATATTAATGAGTTTTTTGGGTTCATTGAGAACATGGTTGTTGTTCAATAATAAAATTATTCCTCAAAAATACAACTTGCCTAATAATTCTGCACTCGCTGTAGATCAGCTCTTCCCAAACATTGTGTAAATGAACGAGGATTAGAGAAAAGGCTCAACGTTCTGAGCACTATCAGAATAAATCTTACAGAGGTGCTTGACGCGCCTTTGACTGTTTTCATGTAGAATTTAAAAAAAACTGCTTTAAAATGTAGCAGATTAAATTCAGAGATACGGTAATGAAGTAAATTACTTCACACTTTACAGTTGCATGTCAGTAAAAGGATTCGACTGAATTACTTTCCCATCTTTTTAATGTTTCTTCCCCAAAGCGGCTCCTGAGAGTAGAAAACCATCTACAGTATGCCGCGTGTCTTTAATCTTTTACACTATTTGATTTTTCAGTATCAGGGGAGGTTTGGGTGGCATGGATATTTTATGCGCTGGCAGCTGGTGCTAAGGTAATGTGAAGTAATGCAGTTGTCAGGCTCTATTGTCTCTGCCGTTGGCCTCATCTCCCACTTGCAGCCCATAAAAGCGGAGCCATTTAAACCGCTAATGAAGCAGAGAGTCTGGACCAGTGGCAGATAAAACCCACCCAGAAAAGCTTATATTCTCAGCCTGCCTCTTATTTCACTTTGCTCAGGAAAAGCTCAGAATTAATATGCCTTCGTATCCATTTTTCCCCAAATAAACGGGACAGTGTAATCATCCGCAAACCTGTTTTGCTAAAAGAGTTTGATGATTTATGGAAAAGAAAGAACACAAAACAACATCCTGTTTTAATACCTGGAGCTGATTGTTGTGACCATCACGATCTACAGGGTCCAAGTTACAGAGCCCATACTTGTTTCTGTGGTTGTGAAAGGTTCCTCCTCTAACGATTCCTTCATTTAGATCCAGCCTCAGTTTTCAGTTCATAAATCTGCTGCGATTGTGATCAGCTAACCTCTGGATCAGCTTGCACGTTCATCCCAATGAATGTTGTCTCAGCAGCTTTAAAGCTAACGCTAGCGTGTTCACCCTGAACTGGGTGAACAAAGAAATGGCCGTTTTTATAGAAGTGGTCCCCCCACCAACTGTTTCCATTTTCTTCTGTCATTTTCTAAATGCAAATTCAATCTTTTTCAAACTAACAGACAAGCTAGCAAAGATCCCCTTTTACATAGTCTTTAGACATGTTTTTACTAGCAGCCTGTCATAAAAACACACAGTTTGTTCTGATTTCCTTAAACTGAATCTATAAAAAAATGTTCACAGGCATAAATAGTATTTTTGTGCCAACAAGATGACTTCTAAAGTGCGACTAACCAAAAACTGAACAATTGGAAGACAAAAGACGGCGATCATAACAACTTCCAGCTTGTTAGAACTGCACAAACTATATTTTATATTCATTTATATACTGTTTTTCCATCTATGTCTGTACTTGTTGCCCTCTGTAAAACAGTAAGCCACTGATGCCAGATTATAATAAGCTACAAAAATATTTTTATTTTTTTCTTGCTTTTTGGTCTCAAACTACAACTACCAGAGAGAGAGAGAAACTGTGTTTCTGTGCAGGAGGTTCAGTCCTGGAGGAGCGATTGAACAGACAGTAACCAATGCTCGATGATAAAGTTTATGATCAGACATCTGTGATCAGCCAGCTGGGTCTGCTGGGCTGTGTGCGTGTGTGATATTAGAAAATGATTTTATCTAACAGAAGAAGCCTTATAGGAGACCCACGTGTGCGCTGCATTGTTCAGTTTGTCTGAGAAGTACAAATTTGAGTTTAGGATTCGGCTTTGTTTTCTGATGGTTAATTAGGGGAAGCATTATGTCAATTTGATGTCCTCACAAAGATGTGAAGACGAATATGTGTGTGTGTCTGCGTGTGTGGGAGAATTGGACTGACCTTGCTCTGTCCTGCGTGTTGCTTCTTCGCCTGTAAATCAGCCACAAAGCTCCTCTGTGCTGGCAGAGCGAGAGTCTCTACATTGCCTTTATTGCCCTGCAGTCAATCAGCAGACATGCCAAGCTTAAATATGTGTGTGTGTCTGTGTGTTGAGTTTATAAAATCTTGTTTTTGCTTTTATTTAGATATACATGCATGCAAATAACACAAAAACACAAGCTGCACCTGCTCTGATAGTTTTGTTTTTGACTTACTTCTTATTTCTGTTTTACTAAATCGTGTCTCGTGACTCTCCTCTGTGCTTTCCTCCCTTCGCTTCTCTTTAAGCTGGTGTCCTCGATAATCTTCATCAGTGTCGGAGTCATCGTTGCCTGCTTCTGTGCCATCGTCGATGGGATAATTGCTTCAGACTTTATTGTAAGTATCACTTGTATTTGACATAAACTCAAGCAGGCATCCTCACAGACGGGGTTTAACCACACATGCTGAGATCAAAAGGTCAGATCAAGAAACGTGTGGGTGCAAGGTAGACCAACTAATCTCACCCTGCAGCGAGCTGCTGTGCGACATGAAAAGCTGTCAAACTTTCAGGATACCAGGCCTGATTAAATTCTTTGTGTCACAGAAACTTTGATGACAACAATAAATCAGCTGGGATGTGATCACCAAACACTCTCACAGGTTAAATCAGAGTGTAGAGTTTAGCTTGTGTGCATTTTGGTAACACTTCACAACTAAAGGTGTAATTTCAATGTATTTTATTTGAAATTACATTGTAATTATATTTGCCTACACCTGTTTAAAGGTAGAAACACTAGAACAACAGAGTAACCAGTCAGGTTTTTATAGGAAACAAAGAAGTAACTACATAGAATTACATTAAATAGAAATGTTCTTCCTCACCAACTGTGATCATCCTAATTACATTTTGATTTCAAATAAAACACATTTAAATTCCATTCATTTACAGGGGAATTATCCCCTTTTATAAAGTATTTCTCGCAGTTATTTGTGTAAGGAGCCTCTACTTCCTAATGAGAGTTCCAAAGCTGGACCCCGTCCCCGTTATCGATCCCCGGGTGCTTATCAGACCTCTGCAGATATATTCATTTTGTGATCTCATGACTGTAAAAGTCACATTTATTGCACAGTCAAGCTCTGGACAGTAAGAATGATTTTATTAGCCTTCACGTTGCATAAAGTTCAGTAAGGGTTTTATTGAACGAGGTGGGTTTTGTGCACCGGGTAGACCGGACGGTGCGCTGCAGCAGGGTTGCGGAGGATGTGATCAGGATGGATGTGTAACGGCTCTCTTTTTCAGGACATTACGCGTATGCAGAAGGGCATGTGTGACTTTCACCCCAGTGGATCTGGCTACGCCTACGACAGCTACTACACTGAGGTGATTCTGATATATGTGTAAACCCCGTGCCCCTCTTTCTGTCAGTGTGAAGAAGTTTAAATACACATTTAATAAAGTGTCATCTCAAGAGTGCGCCTCAGTTTTTCTACATGAGAAATAAACGCTGCTGTAGGCAATGAAGGAAATCTCCCAGCACAGCTCTCTGAGCTTAAAAAACACAAATAAATGTGTAAAAAATGTTTTCATAGCTCTTATTTACTTGATTTTTTTATTTACTTTACTGTGTACACGTGGTGAAATTCCTATAGCAGATGGTGAAAAAACAGCATTTATCTGTAATTCAAATGTTTATCTATTACTACATGACTTTGGTGTAGTATGAATGGAAGTGGGGGAGGTCTTCCTCAGTAGGACAAACTTATAAAAATACAATTAAAAATGTACGCCTACTTTCACATTTTCCAATAGTGACCAGATTAAAGTCTTTGCTGGGCCTGTTCTGAGCCCCCCAGCCTTATGTTTGACACCTCTGCTTTAAAGAATATACCACAGTACTGATTGTGTGCTCTGACAAACCTTTTAATGCTCAGTTTAAACTTTTGCAAAGGGTGCTGTGACACCTAGTGGTCAAATGATGTTACTACACAGATTTACTGGCTCACTGAAAGCAACAGCTTTCCGTCTCCCTCTGCAAATCAAATAAAAAGAACGTAGATGCTGTGGAAGCAATATGTTGACAACTTTGTGTGTGTGTGTGTTTGGTTATTGGTCCATGCAGTTCTTGTTTATCTGGTTTCTGCATCTGCATCTAACCCATCGCTCTCTAATTTATCCACTCTCTGGAGCTGCAGGTGATGTGCCACTCTTTTGAGAAGTCATGCAAGCTGAAAGTGAGGAGCAACACCTGCTACTGTTGCTACCTGTATAACTGCGAGAGGTGAGACAAACTCAAACTGCAGGTCTGCAGGCCATAACACAACACAGGTTTGTGTTAATTAACCATTTCTCTCCAGTTTAGTTTCAGAGGAGCTTTTCTGCAGGCCATGTTAGAATACCGGCCAACCACTTTTTTTTCTGTTTTCCAGTTATGAGCTTATAGTCTTCTAATAATAACATAGAGGCCAGAGAGCAGCAGGAAAATAGCATCCCAGACATGAGAAAGAGCTCAGAGAAACCCTGGAAATTTCAGCTCTTTCTTGTATGACAGCCAGCTCTTAAATCTTGGATATTTTAGCCTAACACACACACACACACACACACACACACACAAGAGAAAGCGCTTTCAAAACATTCTCCCTGTGCCTTTGACCGCGTTACCACTCAGTCATAAGCCGATAAAAGGCTGTCTGGAAATAATAAAGCAAGAAAAAGTGATGGATGGTGTAGGAGACTCTTTGTTTTCTTGCCATCCTGGAAGGTTTGGGATAAAACAGTCTGGGATGTGAAATGGAAACTACAATAAGAGCCATAAAGCAGAACTTAAATAAGTTACACCTGCGATTTTCCTGCCATGTCACAACTTGTCCTTATCTTCCAGCCTGTACTCCTCACACTACTACGAGTTCACCGGGGTCAGCGGCTGCTGGGATGTGGTCCAGCTGTACCGCCTGATGTGGACCTCGGTGGTGCTCAACGTGATCGGCTTGTTCCTGGGCATCATCACCGCCGCCATCCTCGGCGCGTACAAGGATATCGTGGTGAGGAGTCCAAGAGGATTTAACTCACTCTGCCCCCACTCCCTCCCAAAAAAAACAGAAACCCAAAACTTTGAATTCAGAGAGTTTAGAAGCAGTCACATGCTATGATTGGCTACATGCTTATTTGGTTAAATAAACGCATCAACTTTGAGCAGTTTAAACTTCCTGATGTGTTCCTGCATCTGTGTAAATGTGTGTTAACCGGTTATTTTAACAGCAGCTTGTTTTTAGTGATCTCTTTACATAAAGCATGTTTTACCCTTTCCTCCAGCAGAAGCCTGCTCCTCAGATCGCTCCCAGCCCAACGCCAGCACCTCACATCCTGTACAACCCGACCCAGCACATGCTCACCTACCCCAACTTCTGTCCGTCTGGGCAGGCTCTGCCCGCCTACCCCAACTACCCAGTATCCATGCAGGTAGGAGCTGAGGCCAAAACTAAGAGTGAAATACAGGGAGATGCACTCGCTACTGAGTGTACATTCCTGCCTACTAGCACTCTAGTATCAAAACAGCTGGTGATGGAAGTGAACTAATGCCTGTTACACATGAGCTGAAAGCACAGCTGTAGCTCATAACAGAGTCGCAGCAGATGTTTTGCACTGGTTACGTATTTCTGATCGATGGCTCAGGACTGATCTTTGCTGATATTTGATATCTCTTTGGCTGAACTTCCACATGCCTTTGCAGCCAACCACTTCCTGTTTCTCCTCCTCTCCCACAGCATAACACCAACCACCAGGCACCTGCTACTCCCCAGATGCTCCCTCCTGGGGGAGGCCCTGTCTCCTCCCCCTCCTCCTGCCCGTCTGAGGAGAACCAGAGCCAGCTGCCCTCTCAGGTTCTCCCCCAGCCACAGCCTCAGGGAGCCACCCAGGACCCAGGAGGCTACATGCTGACCCCCAACGCTCCGGTGCTCTATGCATCCTCCTACAGCGCCTTTGAGAAACCTCCACCTTACGCCTGCTGAGACTTTAGACAAATATGGAGAGCGTGCTGCAAACACCTTCACCTGGTCAGACTGACTGTAGCACAAAACATTTCAGAGACAGAGATTTCAATGATTTAAATGCTGCGTTTCACGTGTGTCTAATAGGTTTCAAGTGAAGTCAGACAGAGATTTATGGTTATGTAGTGTTTAATATGTAGACATGAGTCCTTTTAATATGTAGCCATCAAAGGAAACTTGCTTATTCACTCAGTACCACACAGCTCTGAAGCTCTGCACGGCAGCAAAAAGACCAGAAATGAGGGAAAAGTACCAGCACCTCTGAATCTGCTCGATTATTAACAAGTTTTCTCTTAAAAAAGACAAAAATTGTGAAGTGAAAGTGAATAAGCAAAATTTCTCAAGATGTCAAAGATTCTTTTAAGCCTAAGACTGGCCTTTGGAGGGCTTCAAACTGAGTTTAAATACTGACTGTGGTCTGGTTTCTGTTCTAAGTTGCAAGTCGTCCTGTGTATCGTCTCATTATACTGTACAGTTCAAAGGGCTTTCCTGAGAGTAAATTATGTTCATGTAGCTGTTATTTAATTATGTTTGTGTGATTCATTTAATGTGCACTTTACAGTCGATATGACCTCTGAGTTAGTGATCGATGCATGGGACTGCTGGACCTGTAAAAAATGCATAGTAAGGGCTTTATATTGAAAAAAACTTCACCTTTGAAGGAGTTCAACACTGACAAAAATACGTTTATTTGCTGTAATATCCGAGGCAGAGAGTCTGAAAACGGGTCTTCAAAGACTTTGTGTAATGTCTGTCCTCCACTTTTCAAACAAATCCAGGCAAACGGGTTTCAGGTTTTCCTGTTTTGGCCTTCACTCATCGGAAAAGCAAATAAGTTTATTTTTTCCAAAATGTTGAACTTTTTTTCAGTGCTTCTGTTAGGTTTTTTTCACCTCAAAGGCAGACCGTGTAACTTCATAGTCTCATCATCTTGTTACATTCATAAGCAATAAAGCACAGCTCTGCATAACCCAGTGTGCTGCGCTGTAGTTCTGCTTTTTTCAGTGATATATTTGCTTGTAGTGACTGCTGTTATTAAACTGTAGAGTGAACCTACTGTGGTCATTCCCAGCTCCACTTTAGGTAGTTTAGCCATAATAACCCATGTTTTTAATATTCGAGGCCCAAATATAAATTTCTGAGTGGATTCTGAATGGAGCCACAAACTATATTGGAACTCTCTAATAAAGCTGACACAGCCTGTTAGGCATCAGTGTTTCTTCCAGGTATAAAATACTAAAAGATTTTAACACAAGTGACTATTTTGTAGTGGGCTGCAGTTAGTTGTTTTTGTTTAATTTATCACATGATATTAAAAAAAAAACAAAACAAAACAAAAAAAAACACCAAACCTATTTTCTTACAAACAGGAGAATTGAAAGAGATGTTTAAGATTACTTTGAAGTAGACTAGCTACAGGTGAATGTTCATGTGATAAAGCAGGTTGTCTTCCAATCAGGAGATCATGGATTGATCTCAGGCTACTCCAGTCTGCATGCCAAAGTATCCATGGGTAAGATACTAAACCTCAGTTGCGAATGTTTGAAAGCACAGACAAAAGTGTCCCTTTATTTGTATTATTCCTTCCTCTTTTCCTCATGCCTGGTAGCTCCCTTGTCGATTATAACCATGTCTTCTCATTTCTACTCCTGTCCCTCCTGGTCATTTCAATCAAAACCTTTACATCTTCAGCTCTGTTACCTCCACCTCCTCTTTTTTCCCCCAGTGTCACTGTCTACAAACCAGACATCATAGCAGGCCTCACATAATTCAGTGATCAAAAAGTCCACTGCCCTCTACACATCTTCATTACCTCCACAGGTATGTCATCTGGACCATCTTCCACTCTTCATAGGTGCCCTGCCTTCATCCTCACTAATCATCTGCACTTTCTGATTCACTAACCTCCATCCATCCATCCATCCACTCTTTTCTTCATTCATGAGCTCCTTTAAAGTACTACTTCCACTGCGTTCACTTGTTAGTACATTATATATAAGCACCAATCCATTTACTATACTGCAAATGGTCTCTGGGAGAAAATTAATTACATTAAAAGCAGCCTACTTTGACAGTAACTGAAACATACAGCAGTTTAACAACTTTAAAAATAGTCCAATGGCAAAGCCACTGTAAAGTAGGGCAAAACAATCACATGTGGCTCTAGAATCACAGGTTTGAGACCCCTGATGCAGCCCCTCAGGTTATCCTCCGTCTAAAAGAATGTTTTAGCTCTTCTCTTTTCAAGGTCACCCTGCCTCTAAGGCGGAGGTTCCGTATTAAAGCATAATATTGAGCTCCATCACAGCTTAAGCTATGCCGCAACAGTCGAGAGCATCGGAAACAGAAGCACAAGGTGCACGGATGTGTTTTTGTTTTTCAAAACACAACTTCACTCAGTGACTTTCATACAGCTGCTTTTATTTTATTTTAATTTTTTTTTTTTTTTTTTTTAAATAGGATTTTCACTGCTGAGGGAAGTTAAAACTCAAAAAAGGCAGACTTCTCTCAGCATCATACACATACTGGCAGTTAAGGTGAAAAATAAAAACTAGAAGTTCAAGATACATCACATATGATTAAAAAATAAAATAAGACATTAACAAGTCAAGCTCTATATTCTGGCATTCATTCATCAGAAAACTAGAAAATGATACCTTACACAGGGATGTAAAATAACACTGGAGCCCTTTAGGCATTCGCTCTTCTGACATTCTTTGTTGTTACTGTGTTTTGATTCGCTGAGCACCAATAAATCAAATTAAAAACTGAGTCTCTAAAGCTTGATGCTACTTTGATCCCTGGGTATTGCTCTCACAGTCTCCCAGTTCCACCATGATTTGTCGCTGAAACCTTTTTTTTTCTTTCTTTTTTTTTAAGAAGCAGATGAAGTTGAGAGACTCTGATCTTTCTTTGAACTTTGGACCATAAATGTGCCTCAAGGGGGGGTTTTAAGGTAGTGTTTGCTCTGTCTTCTATAAAGCATTGTACAGTCACATTATTTACATATTCAGTATATTACAGCGCCCTCTTTTCCTTTCTCAGTAGCTTGTGTGGTGCGATCAATGCAGTGCTCGCTCTTCCTTGTGGAGAAGGCCCCTTTCTGTCTCCCTGTGCTTCTGTGTCTAATCTACTGTCCTCGGGTTGGTATATGGCAGGCTTTAACTGTGACTGGGTGATTTTTGGGAAAAGAAGGGACCTTTTTGTGATGAACATGAGTGTGAGTCTGTTCTTTAAAAGAGAAAATCCTCAGGGGCACACACTGCAAAGCGTCGGTTAGTTTGCTGGGTTGCAGTGCTGCACCTTTGGGAACTGATTCACCTGTTTAGAGGGAAGCTGTCGACAAGTGTGGGTTGGTTTGTTCTTTTGTAGGCACACGGTTGATTTTCGAAGTTGCAGGCAGATATGGAGTGCTCCTCCAATCGAGAGCAGGGGGGGAAAAAATTCAAGAAGGCAGTCCATTTATACCTGCAACGATGTGCAATATTTTCTACAGAACGCAAAGTTCATACCGCCTCGCTGTGGCGGGGGGGGGGGGTGTTAAGGGCAAATGGGATTTATTCATTGAAGATCTGAGCACCTGTTCACACCTTTTCTCTGAGTGAAGTAGCTGATGTAGGACTGTCTTTCTGGTCCCTGTGTTTTTAATTCTTACATTTTCATTTAATTGGAGATTCTATATTAGCACTCGATTAATTCAAGCTTTGTGAACGTGGACCTTAAGTGAGCTGGATGTAAGCAACACGAGCACAGACTAGTCGTTGCTTACAAACCTCCAGTTAGATCTGCGTTTAAGCACAGGATACCAGGTGTAGAAGGCTGACCCCGGACCAAACCCGTAGCATTGATTTTGGATTAGACCCTGCGTGTTCTTGTGAGCTTACGAGGCTTTAAAACACAGCCAGTTTTCAGGCAATGCTGTGCAGCTATTATTCCCTTTGTACAGGGAGTGTTACTCACTGGCAGAAGAACTAACTTGCTGGGTCATAACACTGAGACTGCTGTGAAAATCCCTGCCACTGCTTCTAGGCAGCAGTGTCATCACAGGATAAGGCCAGGGAGGGAGAGGATGGAGGGGAAGGGGTGATCTTGGGCTCAAGCCACACTGTGACATATTCCAATTAAAAACATTTTCCCATCACCCCCTTGTCTCAATGAACTGCTTATGGATCGGTTTTGGCAGATTCAAGCGCTGTTCACTGGTGGGAGTCCAGCAGGGGGCAGGAGTGCGAGCGGATGTCGTTATGTTTGTGGATGGCCCGGTCCAGGTCCAGAGGCTGTCCGTTAACACTGACCTCCATGCAGCCGCTGTAGGGTGTCGACACCAGCGTGGACACCAGAGGAACATCTGCGGGTGGAAATCACAAGAAGTGTCCAAATAACATTATTCACTTTGTTCAACGTGTCAGTGAAAACATTCATCCATCTGTTGTCATGTGGGACGTTTTGTGTGGTTTTTTTTTTATTATTGCATTACAAAAAATCTTATGTTGTTCTTTCAGCTTTGAGAACTGTGCAAGATTCTAGCTGCCGGGGATGTTTTCCAGCCTGAACCCAGCAGTCATGCAGACAATAACAGAAGCTGATACTCTTCAATAGAGGTAGGAAGTACTTTAAAAACTTTATGGAAAACTTTTCTGTTCTGCGTAAGTGTGTATGTGCTCACCAGGGAGGCCTCCTATGAATGTAGTAGACTGTGACAGGAGGCCAGTGGGAACTTCAGCATCTTCACTTCGTCCAGAATGGCCGTCGACCAGCAGAAGGGTCTGGTTACCAGAGACTGTCACCTGGATTTCATGACTCATACCATCACAGAAGGGTGCAGGAGAGCTGGCAATGACGGCATTACCTACAGACACCAGAACAAACTAAAGACACACAGGAAGTCAGTTTGCATATCAAATATACAGAAAGTGGTTTTGAACACGTGCACAGTGCGGGATGCATTTACTCACATCTCGCCACTCATCGGTTACAGGGTTATAATCAGCCAGAGCGATGGAGAGAGGCACTCTGTCCTGGTGAACCAGTGCAAAAAGCACCCCAATAGCAGTGGTTGGATTCAGGGTCAAGCGGACGCTCAGGTTCTGTGATTCTGAAGAGAAGAGGAGGGCAGGGGGATGAAGATGACCACATGTGCTTACAATGAATACAAAGAGTTGTTCAAGCTATGAACACAAACACGCATGTACCATAGGTGATGTTGAAGAGAGCAAAGCCTGTGCCGGGGTAATATGCCCCCGGATCCTCACTGCTGAAACACTGCATGTTATCATTAGACCTGATGGTTTCTTGTATGGAGGTGTCTTCACCCGTTAGCCACCGCCACTCCTTCATACAACCGTCAAGACGAGGGTTCACCTGAGGAACGAATGAAGTCACAACAGTTAGGAAATGTGTGAAAGTCTCTTTGTGGTGTATACATTAAAAAAAAAACAAACACACACCTTATTGACCAGGCTGTCCTCTTTGAAAGGCACTCCCCCCACAGTGAGGTTGAGCTCATGCATCCCCTTTTTCAGTGTGAACAGGTCCCCGTTTACCGCAATCTTCATCACTGCTTCCCTGTCAATCTTAATCACTAGGCTCCGCCCCTGCTCCTCCACCGAGATCTGGTTAAAACCGGACATTTAACAAGCTTTTAATAAGCTAATGAAGACCGTGTATACAGCGTAGTATTATTTGTTTTGATCCTCAGCACAAGAGTCAGACCTTCCTCCACTGGCCATCGCTGACAATAGGTCCGCTGCTGGTGACCCTGCTGACGCCGCCATATTTCAGCTGCAGCTCCAGCTTCCCCTGGTTCATCGCCAGCACGATCCAGGAGCTGTTTAGGTGACCTCCAGCAAAGAAGATCACTCCCTCGTGATCGTAGGTGCGGAAGTCAAACTCTGCTGAAAAGCTGAAAAGAGAATTAGGAAACAGCAATGAAGATGGTCTTTGTCCAATGGTAACTAAGATGAAAATGCCTCCAAGACAAGACAGCTGTTGCTGATGAACACGTTGAAAAATCCAACAGAAATTTCTCACCCTGTGTGAACCCTGCGGCGAAAACGCAGCCGCACCACTGGAACACCGCTGAACATGCGTCCCAGGTAAAGAGAGCGGGGGTTCCTCTTCAGGGCCGGTGTTGTGCAGGGAGTTATAGGCTGGAGGAGAGAACAAACACAAAACCAGCGTGGAGATAAAGTCATGAGAATCATGCACATATACAAGATGGCACTTGAAATTGTACTTTTTAACCCATGATGGGATGGTAGAAGCAAGAAAAATAGCACGTGGTCCAACAGACATAGCTTTTAATCATCATTTAACAACAGCGGCAGCTGGTTTTTGTATTTCACCTTACAGCTCCGAAGGTCCTGCGCCAGCTTCATACCCTGGCGTCCATCGCAGAAGCAGTGGAAACTCCCCTGAGTGTTCAAACACTCCTCTTCACAGACACCCGTCTCACACTCATCCACATCTGACAAGCGACAGAAGGTTGGAGAAATTAAAGGGCGTGAGAGCTCAGAGTGACGACTGGGACATGAGAGAATTACAGAGAAGAAGAGAGTTCATATATTTATCAAAGTCACATCAGCAGAGGGATTAGTCAAAACATGACCCCACAAGGATCAACAAAACATCAAATCCAGGAATGCAGGGGGGGAAAAGAAGAAAAAACATATCAGGGAATGCAAACAACACTTGAGTTAAGTGGCCTTTGACGCTGACTGGATGGTATCGCCATACTTTATATATAACCTTACATGGCCATGAGCAGGCTATGATAAGCAGTAATTCTCTAAGGAGGGACAATGAGGTTATGAAAAGTCTGGTTTGAAGTAGAGATTAGAACTTGGGCACACGAGTAATTCAAAGCTTCGGTTTAAATCCGCAGATTCTTTTCCATGTTGATTCAACACATATGATTTGGTGGCTAAGTTATCACACATATTGTGGAATAAAAAATTGGATTTTGTGTGATAGCTGTCACGTATAAATCCTGAAATACAGGATTGCTGCGGTTTCGCTCTACCACATTTTCTTTAGAGTGATTAACATTAATTACCAAGGAAAGGTGCATCGATGGCTCAGTCTGTATGTTTACTCCCCGAGTTATCTTTTTCTAAACGCAGACTTTTTCACAGTGACCTGTTACCTACTTATATACAATTTCTCCAAATACCTTTGCATTCCCTTCTTGACCCCGCTACGCAGCTGCACCGAGCCCCGCTGAGGGTAAAGCTTTTCCCTCAGTCAGTTCTGATTAAACCAAGTGTATTTATGTGTAGTTAAACACACTTACCGACGCAGCTTTTGGTTTCATTGTCGTAAACATAGCCGATGTCACACAAGCAGTCGTAGCCACCCTCCTTATTCTCACATCGTGCCGTTCCACACACACCTGCGATCTTGCACTCGTTCAGATCTGAAAGACACCAAAATGTCCTCAGCTTTGACACTCCAAAAGTCACGTGTAAGGGCTTAGGAACATTTCAAAGGAAAAGACATAGAACAATCCAGTGGGAGTAATTTGAAGAATGGAAACTTAACCTGGTCCTCATGTGCTTTGTACCATTTTATCCTCCAAAGAAACATAATTAAATACATGGATGTATTGTTTGCATATTTAATACACAGTATCTGTATGTTCCAGCACTGCAGTTACATTGAAATAAATATTTACAGAAGGAACCTTTCAGGATGTTAAATCACACAACAGTTTGAGGCCTTTCTCAGACTTCTCTTTTCTGGGGGGAAAGCTAAAACTATAAATAAAACTGTGTGAGTTTACACAGGGGTCCACATTAGGAAAACATGAGCTTGTAATGTTTTATTTTCTGCCTCGTTTGTTCACTAATCAAAGCCATGTGTTCTTTTATGGACTCACAATGATGGTTATGACACAAGACAGAATAACACTGCTGCTGGACTGTTTCAGAGACTTGAACTTCAGAATAATTACAAATTTAACTTTAGTTTTATTTTTTTTGGTCAGGGATTATACACAAAAACACTGATCTCAAAAAGAAAAGAAGCCCTGAACTAGATTTAGCTACTGGCTAGTTTTCATCTGCAGTCCGTGGGTATGGAGGCTAAGCTGCAACTTCTGAGGACAGAAACTGCGCTTTTTTTCCCCAGTGACCACTCAGTTCCCACAGAGCATCGTGTCAAAATGCTTTCAGCCACTAAATTCCATATAAGTGGGGAGAGTTTTTTTTTTATTTTTTTTAAATAACTCGTCCATCTGGACACTGGAGTTTGGGGCATGGCAGCTTAGATTGACAGGTATGCGTTTCTGGAGCATTTCTGGAGCATTTTAATGGATTATCTGACAAACACATTGCTCTAGTATTTAACAATAATTAGCATTGTGTGTGTCTATGCATTGTCCCTGTGTAGTTTATGGATGTAACATGCAACTATACCAATTATCAGTTTATTTACAAAAGTACTTTTTAAAAACACAAGTGTTGTAGAAAGCACCAAAACACCACACAACAAATCAGCAACAACAACAGTAACAAACAGAAGGTTAGAACACACCACTCTCATTCTGAATTAAAAGCTAAAGAATAACATTTTAATATATGTTTTAAATGGAGTTAGGAGCTGAGATATATCTGGTGATGCCAATCCATTAAAGGTTTAAAAAAAATAAAATAAAATCTTAAAATGAACAAACAGGGAGCCAATGAAGGAAGGCCAGGACGGGGGAGATGTGCTCCAGTTTAAAGACGAACTGCAGCATTTTGGACTAACTGTAGGCAAGCAAGGGAAGCTTTGCTAAGGCCAATATAGTGCGCATTACAGTAGTCCAGATTTGTTGTGATAAAATAAGACATCCAAAAATTTGGGGGGGTGGGGGGGTGGGGGGGGGAGTGGATTTGAATCTTTGAAAAAGTCTGAAATGAAAAATTGATAAAATGATAAAAACTAGCTTTAATAATGGAATTTATATGCTTATCTAGTATAAAATCACAGTCCAGTCTGACATCAAGGTTAGTCACTCGGACCCAGGTCCAAGAGAGGAGTAGTACACACACCACCAGGTCTGAACACAATGATCTGAGTTCCTTGTGATCTGATATCTTTCAGACACTTCTGTAGTGGTTTAGGAGTTGAATTGACATTTCTTTTTATAGGCATGTAGATTTAGGTGTTGTCTGCATAGGAAAGATATGCATGCATGTCCATGTTTTTTAAAAATCAGGCCCAGGGAAAGAAGTTAAAGAAAAGAAAAGGCCTGGACTGAGAATCGATCCTTGTGGGACACCAGACCTATTAACTTCTGGTTTTAAAAAACTAATGTGGAGGCAGCCAAATTGTTAATACTGAGGCTCAAAATGAGTCCAGAGACCAATGGATGACGTCATCGTGGGTACATCCATCTACAGTCTATGAGACTGATATATTAAATACAAAATATAAATAAGCAGAAGTAGATAAAATACAACATAATCAATTATACAAGTCTATAAAGAATTTATATTTTCAGAGTGGGAAGTGGATTCAGAATTGGTAAATGGCGATGATGTGTCTATTTGCAGCAGTGCTGACTTGATTCCAGCTATTAGAAGACGTGCATTCGTGGTCTGCGGCTTACCATTACACAGCTGATGTCCTGACAGTGTGTAGCCTTGGCGACAGGAGCAGTGGTAACTGCCCACAGTATTGTTGCACTCGTGGTCACATCCTCCATTTCTCCTGCTGCACTCATCGACATCTGCAAGCAGGAGAGAGGTGAGAAATGCAGGTTGCTTTCAGCTGGATGCTGTTTAGTGACTGTGAATTTCTTGTTTGTTGTACATTCCAAATAAGGGACACAGTATGTAACTGTGGCTGAGTGTTTAGGAGGACTGTGGTTGTCAAGTGGAAAAGGCTCAGACCGACTCAAACTGAATCTGTTTTGGTTTCCTCTCGCAGTAAGGTGGTAGGATGAGTCACAGTGGAAATGTGTGGAATGATGGCTGCGCCATAAATCAGAGAAACATGTTCCCCTCTCCCTCACAGTGAGAGTTTAGAACTTATGTGGATTTAACTTCTAACAAGCATGCAAACCTCAGTTTGGAGTCTGGGATAGCACTTCCCGTACATGCACTTCATAATGATCTTACACACCATTCACACATCATTAATAACTGCAGCAGGAGCTGGATATTAGACAGCATGCCATCAATAACAGCTTTTCAAGGTCAAATTAATTCCAGCATCGTTGAGAGACAAAACAGTATTAGTTTACACATGAGAAAAGCAGGATGTTTCTATCAGTGGACAGGACAGGGGTTCGCTGTCAGAGCCAAGGTCACAGTAATGACATTTGCACTGATGTACCAGAATGACAGAGCAAAAATTCAACCTCTGCTGAGCTCCAGGACACAGCTTTCCATAATGATGACAGTACCTTTCTCACACGTGGCTCCCGTCCAGCCCGTAAAACAATGACAGAGGAAGTCGCCCTTTTTGTCCTCGCAGCGGACGGTACCGCTGGGATTGCAGGGATTGGGAGAACACTGATTGGGAATATCTTAAAGTGTGAGAAAACAGAGACAGAGAAAAAGACATGTTATTACTGCTTTAAGCATCAAGTCTGTACAAAGGTTGCTTATAGTCAGTGTAACTGTATACCATAACAGACAGAGGACACTCCTGATATGCAGAATCTCTCTTAGGTTCTGCACATTGGGAGATCTGTATAAATAGCCTAACTTGTGACAGGCTCTCTTTCCGGACATGCCCTAATTCCCACCACCTGTCCTCTACTTCTCAAGAAACAATACTGAATTGATATTTAGCTTTATTTTTAATTCTTGTTTTTGCTACTTTTCTATTCCATATTTACACTTAATTCCCCCCCTCTTTTCCCCCCCACTGCACGCTTGTGTAATAGTGCTCAGTTTTCTCTCCAAATCTGTTTCCTTCCCAAGCAGAGGAGTTTGAGTACTCGACAAGTCTGGACATGTTAGCTGGAGTTCAGAGAAAGAGAAAATGACAAAGACTGGAGAAAATGAAAGGGGGGGGGGGGGGGGGGGGAAGAGAGAGGATTTGCATTAGCGCTTTTGCATATAAAACCCAAAGCCACAACTTCTTCTTTTTTTGTAACATTGCATGACAGCTAGAGATGAACCGATCCGATATTATGTATCGGTCAGATACTGACGTAAATTACTGGATCGGATATCGGAGAGAAATAAAAATTTAATCCAATCCATTAAATATCAAAAAAGCACCTCACAAAACTTGCGACATGGCGTAACTCGGCTCATAACCGTTGCACGTCGCAGCAGTATGCGTCACGTGATAGAGCGGCTGTGTGTATTTGTAGCCTCGCTACAAATCCGGCATTTCATCTCCGAGGAAGTGATCCCAGAGAGAAGTAAAGCAAATGTGTAAGTAGCCCAAAATAAATGTAAGTAGCCCGAATAAAAAAGAGAGCAATTTTTGATTGATGTTTTGTTTCCTGTTTTGTTTCCTTTACAATATTATACTTTAATGTATAATATTGTAAAGGAAACAAAACATTAATCAAAAAATTGTTGAAAAACAAATTACAACATTGTATAAAAATTACAATCATCAACTCAAATACTTGGTTCTAATTGAACAGAAATTTCTATGAACTTGTAAGAACTGTGTAGGACATGAATCAGTCTGTGTCAGATCCTGAATTTGAAATTTCCGCTGAAGTCTAAACAGATTTTTCAGGTTTATTTTTAGTATGTTATTTGCAATTGGTGTTTGTTCTGGGAAAGATATTGCAGACTGAGCAATAATGCGTTTCTTGCATTTCTCATGGGTTCTAATGGGGGCCTTTCTTAAAATGACTGGTCCCAGTAACAAAGGCGCTTGTCGACTCAGAAATCGAGAGAAAACCAACAACACACCCGGCAGAACATTATGTTATTTACACGGGTGCACATAAGTGGTCCGCATGTGCGCATTCGCTGTCAAAATAAAAGACGCGCACCAGATAAGAAGTTGCAACGCTGTTTGCGTCCATATAAAAAGCACTGTTTTTGTCCGCTAGAGTGGGATTTTCACGGCACATTCCGCACCACGTCTCTGTGCGTTCATCATTTGTTTGAAGCCAGCTCACCTCCTGCAACCACTTTTCCGAGAATACGTGCTTTATTGTGGTTCTGACTCCTTCTGACATTTCTTTGGAGGTAGAGGAACACCAAAGTAATTGCTTAAAGGAGCTTCTTCGACATCTTTAAGAGTTTTAAACAAATGTCTGTCCTCCTCCAGAAAATCTTATGTATGCAAACACGCGTTGCAACTTCATATCTTGTGCGCGTTTTTTTTTTGGGTTTTTTTCTTTGACAGCGAATGCGCACCTGCGGACCACTTATGTGCAGCCCCGGTTATATAGCTCGTCATATTGCAGCCACAGAAATTCTTTTGTCCATGAAACCATAAAGCTGCACTTTCTTTTTGCCTTATAGTCTGATTTGTCATAACTTTTCCATTTTGTGGTAAGCTTTTCTTTGGCTGTCACTTCTTCACCCTGACCTCTCTTATTTGGCTCAGCAGAACTAAGATATATATCCTGCTGCTTTTACACACGCACACATAACGCTCAGTGATTCTCTGCGCGATCAACCTCTCATATGTTTAAGCTTGCTGCGGGAGATTTCACTTGTCATGTTTGCATAGTAAGCTAACGATTGATAAGACGATGTCAGAGGAATTGGTGCGCAAATTATCATCACTCACCAATCAGTGCTGTCGCTCTCTATACACAGTTCGCACGATTGCAAAGTGAAAGCAAAAAAACAAGCGCAAATTCAAACGAGATTTCAATATGTCACATATTGACAGTGGCTCACCGATGCCAATGACATAATTACCCAGCTACATTTCCGAAAGAATGCAAAAGCATTGACATATATTTTTCCTTCCTACAATAGCCCGACGGGCAGGGAAGAGATAGATTTTGGTAGCCCGACTGGAAAAATCGCTAGCCCCGGGACGTCGGGCTAGCGATTTTGCAAGCCCTGTATCTGATTGAGGAATCACTCATCTTTGGAAAAGAGAGTTTATTACAGAGAAATGGCTCTTTCCAAAATAAAAGCTATACTATACGCTTCTTCTGGGCTATATTCTCAGCAGCATATTGTAGCGGGTCAGGGCTGTTCGGGGTTCTGTTTGTACAGTTATGTTTTGTTTATGTTGCCATAGTGACGGGTGACGCCTTCTCGCTGCGACGGTGTATCCTTCCAGGGTCAGAGGGCGCTCTGTGTGTTGTTGTTGCTGTGCGGTTGCCGCGCTGAGCAGTTAGCTAGCGGCAGTGTTCTTCTGCAGATATCAATAAACGGCTGTGCTCCCTGGCTAGCTCACGGGAAGCAAGACCAAACAATACCTCCGTCTCCTCCTTGTCTGAGCTCGCCACAATATTAAACATATCAGGTCCCCATAAGGAGAATCGTGTGCTAAGGGCTGTCTAAATGACTCGGGTAAAGTTTGTAGCATGCATGCTTGTTGTTTTTGTCTTCTTCCACTTGTCTTTGCACTAGGATGATGTCGGCGTAAATGTGCAGTCATATTCGTTGTGTTCCCACTAGTGCTGTCAGCGTTAATCTCGTTGAAATGACGTTAACGCCACAACACGGCAAATCTCCATTAACGAGCTACCCCTGCGTGGGGCTAGACGGCCAACACATTAACGAGCTAACTGCGCTAACACACTAGCTCCCACCCATGTAATTGAGCATTGCGTGGCACATCCAACATACTGTTTTACTTTAGTCCATGACGCGCTTACCTTCAGGGTCATACATCACATGAAAACCAAAATAATTCCAAACGCCAGATCTGAATGAGGGTGGAGGAGGTTCAATTTGCCATGTTGCAAGGAGAGCTTAACTTCTGTCTCGCTAGCTTGCCCTGCGCTCTTCCTTCTGACGATGCTGTCTGTGTTGAACACTCAGTGGATCTGCGCTCGACAGTGCAGCCTAGGCGGAGTAGTCGAACGCAGATTCACTGAGCGCTCAACACAGACAGCATCGTCAGAAGGAAAGTTGATAAAATAAATTACAAATTTTGTATTGTTCGATACATATGCGTACCGAACCGAAAGCACTGTATCGAACGGTTCAATATCGATACGAGTATCGTTGCACCCCTAGTAAGTACATCTCTGAATGTTTGTAAAGCATTCCCTCGTTAAGCTTAACAACCGATATATGGAGCGACTGCCTCTCTCCCCCTCCCTCTCCTGCTGCTACTTCAATTGAGAAACTGATCAATGATCAGCTGATCAGGCTTTTCTATCGCAAGTCCGTCTCGTTTGTTTTTGGCCCACTTTGCACCAGAAAGAGAAAACCAGCGGCTGAACAACAGCAGCACGTTTAAGCTTGATAAGCTGTTGTTAGAATTTATTTAATATTACTTTCTACTCGAGGATCTTTTTCTATGTAGCTGACGGCTGGTAACTGTGCAGGGGCGGATCTAGCAAAGTTTAGCCAGGGGGGCCGATAGGGCATTAACAGGGAAAAGGGGGCACAAAGACATACTTTTCTTTCTTATTCTCATTTAAAATGTCTCGCTTTTAATAAATAATTATCCGAATCTTACACCCAAAGTTTTAATCTGATGTAAAATGTATATAAGTCCATTACTGTATATAGTAACTATTAAGTCTAATATACCCTAGTAAGCTATAGTACTTTTTCCTTTGGGAAGGTATGATCTGTGCAGTCTGTAGTTCTGTTGAAGAAAGATGTTGAATCTATTTAATTATTCTTGAAAAATAATTTATTTCTGGGCATTTTTTTCCACACTGCATCAAATTAAAGTTGATTACGTCGATTAAGCATCATGAGGTGGTGGGTGGTTCCCTATTTATTTATTTTTTGCTGGGAGTTTTAGAACCCTATTAGTTAGGTTGCTTACTCTTTAAAATACCAGAATAGGGAGGATGGTGCAGGTTTAAGTTTATTTTTGGGTGCAGTGTATTTTTTGCATACAGGTATAACAGAATAGCATTAGTGTTTTTGTTTTGTTTTGTTTTTTAACTTGAGTATTAACTTATACAAAAAGCAGCAAGATATTAAAAGAACAGTTTTATTGATTAAAAAACACACTATATCCGATTCATATCGGAATCGGCCGATATCCAAATTTATGATATTGGTATCGGTCATAAAAAAGTGGTATCGTGCCATCTCTAATGACAGCTGCTCAAAACTACACACTAACAGCTTGTGGTACTTTGCATCTGTGAACCTTTATTTTGTTTATGCAATCTCTATTGACAGCTTCATATATGACAGTTGCGATGCTGTGAAAGTGTCAACAGAAACATAATACAAAACCAAATCTTTTCAGGAATACCAGGTTGTCACTCCTCAACAAAAACAAGACTACGTGAAGCATGGGATCCGTTCGCTGCAATGGGCAAGACCTTATGAAAATAACATGTCCATATTACAATATACACCAATATTCTCCAAATCCTCTACCATTCAGCATTTTTGGTGCCTACAAAGAGATGAATCTGTCCATGCTGTGTATATTAATAACAGATACCAGCTTGTGACTTATGTTCTGAAAGCAAGCCAGACAGCTGCTCTAAAAATAACATGGAATAATAGTCAAATATAAAAAATGCTGACTGTCACACCTGTGCTAAATGTAGTCGAAATTACAAGTTAGAGATGTGTAGAGCCAAAGCTAGCCGTCTCATTCGGAAAGAGCAAAATCTAAATAGAGACAATGATTTTGTGAGCTGAATTTAGACTTTAAAAACATTAAAGCACTGCATGATGCCAGCAATGAGGAAAAGCTCAGCAATTCATCAATGCAGAGTAAGACAAAAAACAAATGTTAAGAGACAGCACTAAAAACATTTAAACAGCACTTTTAAGTTATTATTATTAGGACCATTTTATTATCTTAAGTTTGAATTAAGTTAATAATGCCTAAGGTTGGATGCTATAGTTGGGTATATTTGCCTTAACAGACTTAATCTTCTCAACTACCAGCTATTGGTGTAATGTAACTTTGTGCATTTATTAAAAACATCTGTATTTAAACTGAGCGTTATGTGCACAAATACTTGGCTGATGTCAGTGCTTTACAGATGATGATCCCTCAGTTACAAATAACACAGCAGGAATGTTTTACTACAATACATTTTATCAGATATTTCTTTTTTTTCTTTTTTTTAACATTGAAGTAATATTCCTTCATCAAAACTGAAAATATTTGCATATCAGCATCAGTGCATGCAATTGTACTCTCTGACAAAGGAGGGCAGATATTAAAAAAAAGAATCCCACCCATGCTCCTGGTTAGTGATGCTTTGTAGACCATTAAACAAGAAGTGTAACTGCAGGAGCCAAGCTTGTTTCCTCTGCTTCAAAATTTAATGGTCCCCCAACACAGAGTCACAATTTAGTTCCATTTGTTAAAACACACACTGTGGAATCACAGCCTACAAAGCTTCCAGAGAAGTAACAATGTGCCATACTGTGGATGTCAAAGAACAGTAACACGTGTCTTTCAGTGATCTATTTTTATCCATTTTTGTAAAGTGCCATTCACAGAAAACTGCAGACTAAGGAAACAGAAGCAGGGAGCAGTGGGAGAATTAACTCAGTAGATGTTTCCATAATGCGCTGTGCATGTCGGAAATATTCCATAAATAAATTGGTGGAAAGCCAGAATCTGCTTTGAGACCATCAGTGGTGACAGGCAACTGATGGGCGAGATAGAAAAATGGTGGAAAGGAGATGGTGCTGACAACTGGTGGAAAAAAAGTACTGCCGTATCTTTAAATGTCACAATGCTGCAGCTGAGTCATGGAAACGCCTCCCCCGCAAGACAATCAACAGCCAATAGCAGTAAAGCCGGTCTCCTGTATCCTGATGCAGCAGAAATCCTTAGCCATCCTCTCATCAGACCATCCTCTCTACGTCATTCCCCAGCCGAGCCCACACACGAAGAGGCTGGCGCAGTCGCTCAGGAAGTGAGTGCGCGAATATGTGACGACTAAAGGGGTGTGTCACTCATTCAGCAACGTGTAGCGTCACTGTAGCAAAGTGCTGCAATGTTACTCATAGACACTCACGCACACACAGTTCACTTTAAAAGGAGCTAGGTGTGCCACGCTGAGAAAATGGACCTGGAGGTGCCGAAGAGATTCAGCACATCTCTGCTTCCGATTGCTTCTGTACTTGCAGAGGGCACACACTGGAGTGTGATGCAGAGCAGTGATACTGCAGTGCAGCACAACTCTGCAACATAACTAGCTCCCTGTCTCTTCATGTAGCAACTTTCTCAGTGAAATAAAAACCGAGAATAAATGAGAGAGCAGGATGTAGACATGCATTAATCTAACCTATTCACAGACTAACAATAAAGCTGAAAGGCAGACAGGAGGAGGTAAAAAAAACAAAACAAAAAAAACTTACTGTGGACACATGTGACCAGATCCTGTTTTTTCTTTTCAGAATCTCCAAACGTGTCCAGGCAGGCTAGACAGAGACAAAAATGGAATTCAGTTGAAGGGATGACAAACGTATAATCAGCCAAGAGAGAGATTAATGGTTTTAGGTAGAATAACTTACCTAAATACTTGGGATAAAAGTAGTTCTGCATCAGAGAAAAACAAAAACAAAACACAGAGGGTAAAGTTATGTGTTTGCAAACAAAATCTAAACAAGGCAATACAGTCTCAATGAACTCTTAAAATTAGTAACAGGTTTCTGCTTATACTTGACTTAATTGTGCATTTGTTTTGGGGTTTTTTTATAGCTCACTTCTGCAGGAAAAACAGTTCATAAACAATCATGAAATTTGGCAGTGCGATGCAGAGATTAGGCTATGATTACTCTGTAATCTGCTCTAACAGGGTGCAGCTCTATGACAGGAGCTTCTTCAGCATTCTCTGCATTCCTGGTAGTAGTACCATCCCTCCTGCCTTCTGGCTGCAGCAGTTCTCCACATATAGGCCAAAATCTGAGACTCTGGAGGCACAGAGTCACACTCATGCTGCAGTAGATGCCAGATGCAGCAGGCTTGCGTGAGACCGGTGTCTTATTAAGTGAAACTAATCAGGCAAAATTCTGTGTGGGGTAAAGTCTGATTATACACTGACCTAAAATATAAGCTGACCTTCAAAGGTTAACCAAAACGACTAAATTTTAACCTCACACTGAGCAAGTTAGTTTTGACACCTTCTTCTCATTTGTATGTCCCGTATGTCATCAAATAAATAAGAGACCAGAAACTTGGTATGACTGTCCATTGCCAAGGATGATCATAAGCATTGGGAACACCCCAGCCTCTCTCTTTCCCTCTCTGCAGAGCTACAAAGCTGCAGCAGAATAAAATGCAGAGTCAGAGACAGGCCCTTTCAGGATGAATAATGCAGATACGAGTGAGACTGCAGCTTTGTGTCACGACAAGGTTCAAAACTTAAAGGAGTAATTTGGTGTTCTGCCGGTGGCATGCATGGATCTGATTCAGACATCACCCGACTTCACCCTTTTTACCAGAATCCACCTCAGCTTCAGTTTAATCCTCCCTCTCTCAGCGCCAGACTAATCTTACAAGTAATCTTAAGTCATCGATTGCCTCATTCGCTCCCTCTCTACTACAATTCACAATATCAAATCTTAAGGAGTGAATGTGACATTTAAAGGGCAGCACATCACCAACACAAGTCCACCACTTAAAACCGTTGAATATGAATGTCAGATGTAGAAATTAAGAAAAATTACAGAGTTCACAATCAAAAGCATCCAGCCACGTTAGGGTAGACTTGTTGCAGAAGATTCTGGGCATGCATCTGCACTATTATTTGCTGTAGCACATATCATCTTCCCGAGGAAGCCCAAGAAGCCCAAGTTCTGTGTGTTTTTCTAAACACTTTGGATTATTTATAGCCTGTTTGCACATACAGCACACTCTAGTACATATAAAATAGGCTTATGAATTCACATGGATGGAAAGGCTGACGTGTACACTCATGAATGCAGAATGGAAACTAATCTCCAGTACAGGTTTCTGAGCATGGCCCGTGTGATGGATTTTGTACGATGTTAAATGTCAAGTAGGAAACATGTCTTCAGATTACCAGGGCAACGTACACAGTAATGTTGAATGAAATGCATATGTGTGCATGTGCAACATCAGAAGATGCAACACGATGAGAAAAAGAAACAGAAAGACATCCAGCTACATCCCATATTTGTTATCAACTTAAGGACACATGTCAATATGAAGAGGAGATTGGGGATATAAAAGGGGATTTCACAAATGACGGTAGAGTCATGCTGACTCAGTGTCTGTCACAGAAACAAAACAAAAGACGCGGAAAGCGGCCAAGTCCCAGACATGGGAATATTATGTATGTGTCCTGACAGCTATCAGCATGCTGGACTTATTGAAGCATGAATACTAGCGGCAAGCAGCCCAGACAATGAATCATTAGTGTGTGTGTAGTCATTATGAACATGATGTAAACACCCAGCCTCCCTGAAGTTACAGTACATAACACAACCTCAGCAGGTAATGGTGCTCTGATGGAGTTGGTGGTACTGCAGTACCTCCTCACAGGATGAGAAGGAAGCCCGCCTTTGCTCGCATGCAGCCTTTGCTGAGCTGCAGCTGAGACTAACTTGTGAACACACCACTCACCGTCTCCGGGTCGTTTTCAAACACTTCTCTGGCCTCCTCCTTGCTGCACTTTTCCTCCACGCACTCCCTCTCCAAGTGTCCTTGCTTCGTCTCCTCGAAGACTTGATTCGCCCTCCTGTGTCTGCTCAGAAACTGGTTCGCCTCTTGAGGGGACAGTGAGACTAAAGAAAGAAGGACAAAAGAGAGCAAAACGAGCAAAGTTTAGTCACCTTTAAAAAAAAAAAGAGCAAGTGAATGTCAAACAACTCTGCGGTTAAGCAATACACTGGCGCAGGAAAACAATGTGAGGGATGTTGCGAAATATCTAACGTTAACCGTCAGTACTGGCAATAACCAAGACGTGTATCATCACCAGCTGCAACTCAAATGTCAAAGAGGGTTTAGCGGGCTAGCTAGCCGCCTAGCATGTAACTGTTTACTTACTGCTGTCGGACCAGCGGACGAGCAGCAGGATTAGCAGCGCTGCAGACGGAAAGGACTTTGTCGGGGTCAGCCGCATTGTTTGACTGCTGTGTTTGCGCCAAGCTCGAGAAACTTTCTCCTGCCCCGTCCCACCCCCTCCTCAGCCTCTCTCGGTGTAAGCGCAGGCGTCGGTGCGAAACGCCGCAGGTATTCAGGTGACTTGCTCCGACCGTTGGCCGTTAACGTCTACGGTAGGACACGAACGTCGCGCGCGCTTGTGTGTGAGTCTGTGTCCCCCTCCTCCTCCAGGACGCTCACTACTACTACACGGGGAAACTGCACGACCGACCTCTTCTACCCCCCTCGCGTGCGGTTCAGCTGGTCCCCATCGCGGTGTGTGGGGACTTTTACTTAGCCGTTTGCGGACCGGACAGTCTGCGGAGGAACACTGCTCGTCTCTGCTTCAGGAGGAGGAGTAGCTCTCTGAGAAGTGCAGGCAGGAGTTTGAAGTGATGCAGACACCTCTTCATCCCTCCCTCCCTTCTCTGTGTTCGCGTGTGTGCATGTGCGCGCGCATCACACTGGGGAAAAAAATCTGTTTAACTGGCACGCAATCCGTGATTTGGGTGTTGCACTTGTGGTTAGTAAGTAAATACTTGTATTAAAGTAAACAATACTCGAGTACTTTGCAATGCCCTCAAAAGTATTTTAAACGTTAGTCCAGGGGCATAACCAAAGGGGGGCATGAGGTGGCACAGACTACGCTAATTGTTATTCCCCCCCCCCCCCCGCCCCCCCTTTGATTTTTTTTTTTAAATTCAGTTTAATCTCCAAAGTGAATTTTTTTATTTCAGCTTAATTATTATTGTTTGGAAATGTTTAGTTTTATTTTATAATTTTAATTAGTTCTTCTGTTACTTTTAAAAAATTAAAAAGTAAATCAGTGCCATTGTTACAATAAAAACATAGAACTTCTTGAAAGCAGTTTACTTAGTGTTTTAGACAACCAAAGTCTCAATAAACATTTCCTCAGTGTCTTGTCAGGCAAGTTATAATAAAATTGAGAAAAAACAAATATTAAAACAAATCATACTTCTTTTATATTTATATTTCAAGTCTAGTTTTCATTTTAATTTTAATTTTTTTTCACATTTTATTTTAGTTTTTAGTTTAGTTTTAGTTAATGATAGAACTTTGAAGAGCTGTGAAAACGTATTTTCCCCTTCCTGATTTATTTTTCTTTCTTTTTTGCACATGTGTCATATTTGCCTGTTAAATCATCATGAATTAACGATGAATAACCACATTTTCTGAAAAGCTGAGTTCACTTTCACCAGCCAAGCCTATTTGCTTATTGAAAAAACTGAACTTTTTGGAACAAAATAAAGTCTTGAACAAGCAATCCATGCTGGAAACCCCTCCAGTGTGGTTGAATTAAAACAATTCAGCAAACAAGAGTGGGCCAAAATTTCTCCACAGCGATGTAAAATACTCGTTGCCAGTTATTGCAAATGTTTGACTATGTCACAGTCACATGTCAGAAGCAGAAATGACGTCACTCCTAAGTTGAGCGTGTTCTATTACTAAAGTCAGAAAAGCAAGAAAAAAGAGGATTTGGTTTTCTTCTTAGCAAGGTAGACCTATTTGTGCATCACAAGCAGTACACCACAATGCTTGGATTTGAAAACACAACTGCAGCACATTCATGAACAGAGCCTGGTCAGCAGACTGCATATGCCTTATTTAGTGAGTCACAAATACAATGGAAAAAAACAATGGCAATACAAATTTCAAGTTTTACATTTTAATGTTTATGCGCATTGCCATAATCTTGGATTGTGAATTCAAGGTTGGTGGGGGTGCTCCGACTTTCCAAACTGGAAATCCATCTTGAAGGGTCATTCCAATTGGAAATTGGAAATTCTGACTTCTAACTTTAACTGGAAGTGTTAGTCTTAGAGTGCCCAATTTAATTCTCAGTAATATTTATTTTCAAAGCTTTTGTTACTTTAATTATTATTATTATTATTATTATCATTATAAACTGTATTATTATAGATAATGTGTGTGAAATACTGATTAGTTAAGCTAGGAAGTAGTGGAGTAGCTATAAAGGAACAAAAATGCAAATAAAATACATATATCCCCCAAGTATAGTCCTTAATTTGAACAGCTTTGCAGATTTTACAGTAGAAAAATAACTTATAGCTCAGCATTGGTCATAACATTTACTTATAAAATATGTTCTTTGTTATAGATTTAACTACTAAACAGCATTTAAAGTAGTGAAATGACATTAAGTGCTTAAATACCAATTTATGGTACACATAATGACACAGCTACACAAGGAGCCATTCAGCTGCATGGATAATGTGTGTTTAGTCTTCTGTTGAATATACAGGGCTTGCATACTTGTTTACAGTGTTCAAAGTTCAACAGTTTCTTGTAACTGAGTATTTTTCAATAGTCTTATGCCCACTTTTACTTTCATTTTCAGGGAAGTTTATTTTTATCCAGGCCTTTGCAAAGTAACAGTCTTTTGTTTCGTTTACTCTGGAAGTTGTGCAACATGTTTTTCAGTAATTTCTTTAGATTTCAGTCCACATTTGACCCGTTTTGCCTTATCTGCACGACGGTGGGCTTTGCAGAAAATTAAAAAGCACATCACTTGATGTGAAAACACCTCCAAACTGTGTTTTGTAAATGGCAGATTTATGAGTTTGTTGTGTCACCAAGTACTTGGACAGATGCAGTGCTGGGAAGTATGAGTTTAAGGTTTTTCTGCTGAACATGAGAAAACTCACCAAGTAAGACACTGATATAATCATGACACATTTTGAATCATGAAACTAAATTCTGAATCTGTTCCCAGTCTCTGACCTTGTTTTGTGCAGTGGCGAGAGACCAAAACAAAGCAGGGCTGGAATCCAATAATAAGGTTGCTTTGATACAGTTTTATTAAAACAAACATCAAACACAACAGCAAACAACTACATGTAAGTTATATATTAAAGATGGCATGTTTTATATACAAAGTGGAAACAAATGACAACCAGGAGAACCCTTAAGATGAGGAAATAAACAGGAGAACAATAAATGCTGTAATTATGACAGGTGTACACCTCTGATGACAACAGTGGTAAATTGAAGCAGGGCTTCGGAAATGCTCCAGATGGTGATTTAAACAAAGGAGATGAAACAGAATTTGATAGGAACACCTGAAGGCTCAGATATCTCCTCTGTGGTTTCTCCTGCCACAAACATTAATTTCAACTACTTGTTTTTAAACAATTTAGAGAGAGTACCATGTTTCAGCAGCAGCAGGGACAAAGATGCAGGTGGTCTCACAGCCTGGTCAGCAGTGACCATTTGTTTATTTTTCTACACAAACATAACCATCTGTTGCTCAACTCATGGCATGCACGCTGCAGAGCTCAGCTCCTTTTTGTTTCCACTTTCCTGGAAAACAACTTAATGCAGACAAAAACTGCTACACCTATGTCATCCAGCTTCCGGCTACCTCCCTGGTAAGCCAGCCTTTGTTGTGACTCACTAAAGCAATACCAGAACAAAATAGGTCAGGGTACAAACAAGAACACTGTAGGGATGAAAAGCTTAAAATCACTCTCTGCCTCCGTCTTTTCTTCTCCTCCTCTCTAGATTCTCTTTCCAAAATATCCCAAGAAGTTTCCCCTGTGGGACTGCCTAATTTTAGGGCTTTTTAATGCAATGTGGTTTTTTAAATTGGGTCACTTTCTGTACATGTGTGCCACCTCCAGGTCATCAAGCACGGTAGTGATAGGAGGACACGAGTGGGACTTGATGCTGTTATGTTTGCTGAGAGCTTCGTCGAAGTCCAGCTGCTGGCTGTTGATACTGATCTCCATGCAGCCGTAGTAAAAGGCCGTCACAGGGGTGGTAGGCAAAGGGATGTCTTCTGAAGGAGAGAAACACAGTAACTGTTTGATGGGTTGTTATGACACCAAGTATCGTTGTTCATGTTACTTTCAATATGAATGGGTCCTTGTTTTGGTGCTTTTAATCTAGTGCAGTCATCTAGTTAAAGGTTTTCTGATTCCTTTCATTCTCAGCTCTGCTTAGTGCTAATCATGAAACATGAAAAACAATAAACACCTCCTGCTAAGCTTCAGCATGCCGTCACCATTGTCACTGTGACTATGGCAACATGTGGATATTAGCATTAGCAGCTCAAAGCACCACTGTTCACACAAGGCTCACAGATCCAGCAGGAAAGGCAACACATTCAAGAGGATAACCTGCATGAAAATCTCAAAACCCTTTATTCATTTTGATCACACATCAAATGCTTATGCTTAAATTCCTTCATAATTACTAACCAGGTATTCCACCAATGTATGTGCTGACAGGGTTTTGCATGGTGCTGTTGAGGAGTTCCAGCTCCTTCTGCAGGGCACTGGACTCCATGTAAGTCACACTGGAGGAGTCAGCTGAGATCAGGATTTCTGTGGGAGTCACGTTCAGCTGCACCATCAGCCGATCAGGGTAACACAGCATCACAGTGTCCAACGTGGCCACCGAGGCATCGTGCAGGAACACCTGCAAGTTCTGGAGAGCACATTGGTTTAAGGATGATAGACAGGTGCTTATTTTCAGCCAAAATGTGACCAAACTTACAGCAGCATCTTTTCCCTTTGGTAGAACAGCCACTGACAGGGGGACTGTGTTGTTGTAGACAACAGCAAAGAGGACACCTGTGCTGGTGGATGGACGAATGTTCATCTTTATATCCATTTTCCAGCTTCCAGAATCACCTGGTTACACACATGCATGCCAAGAAACATTTATTCCTTTTGTCAGGTTATAAATTTAGGATTCTCTACAAACTTTTAACAAAATAACTTCCCACAGGTCTGTTATATCATTCTCAAAATTACATGGTTGTAAACTCATAGAGGGTTCTGTTATAATGTGGAACACAGACACGACCAGCCTATACATGTCAGCAATGCAGCAACTTTGGCCTTTGACCATCAGTCATTCAGTCATGGATCTAAATATCCAACGGCTGTTAGTTATAATGTCCCCAGTGATTTGTTTCCAGCATCATCTCACAGATCAAAAGTCAGAGAGGTTCCCACTCACTCTAAAGGACACACCCTGGACTTGGTCTGCTGTTCTGGTCTTACTCCCTCGAATCTTTCTGCTACTGAAATCCCCATAACTGACCACTTCCTCCTTTCATTTAACCTCACTCTGTGCTGCTCTTCTACCAAGCCAACCCGTCTCATCTCGTTCCGCAACATCAAGAACATTGATATGGACATTCTCACTACCAGTTTGGACAATGTTCAGACTCCGGACTTCTATTCTACTCCTGATGATTTGTTGTTATATTATAATAATTGTCTACGCACTGTCCTTGATTCTCTGGCTCCTGTAAAAACCCACTCTGTTTCCTTCGCTCGCTCGCTCTGCTCCCTGGTTTACCTCTGACCTCCGAGCTCTGAAGGCCAAAGCTCGGCAGCTAGAGCGTAAATATAAGAAATCTGGTTTAACTGTTGATTCAGAAATCTATAAATACCACGTACTTCAGTATAAAGACTCCATTACCATGCCAAACAAAGCTTCTACTCTGGTATTATCAGTTCTTATGAGGGTAATGCAAGGACTCTGTTTTCAGTTTTCAACAAGCTAATTCAACCCCCCAACGCTTTACCACCGCACTTCTATTCCTCTGAAACATGCAACTCCTTGATGCTGTTCTGGACTACGAAAATCAATAACATCCACCAGCAACTCAGATCAAATGTTGTGTCTACGCCCTCTCCAGAACCTCTTCTCCTTTTTGAGCCGTTTTCCACTTTTCATCTTCCTGATTTATCTGATATTTCCGAGTTAATATGTAAATCAAAGCCTGCCACATGTCATCTTGACCCCATGCCCACGGGGCTTGTGAAATCCTGCCTCTCTTCTTTACTCCCACTCATTTCTGCCATCATTCACTCTTCTCTCACCACCGGTATCGTTCCCTCCTTATTGAAGACTGCTCTAGTCACTCCTATACTGAAAAAACCTTCTTTAGATCCTAACAACTTTAACAACCTCCGTCCGATTTCCAATCTACCCTTCATTTCTAAGATACTCGAAAAGGTGGTTGCAGCTCAACTTCATTTACACCTGGTTAATAATAACATCTACGAGAGATTTCAATCTGGTTTTTGCTCATGTCACAGTACCGAAACTGCTCTACTTAAAGTCACTAACGATCTTCTAATCGGAGCTGACTCTGGTCTTCTCACCATTCTCGTCCTTTTAGATCTGAGCTCAGCCTTTGACACCATTTCTCACTCTGTCCTTCTAAGCAGACTTTCCTCTCTCGGCATCTCTGACACACCCCTCGTCTGGTTTCAATCATATCTCCTCGACCGCTCCCAGTTTATTCAACTAAGATCATTCCGCTCTCGTCTATTCCCCGTCACCTCTAGTGTACCCCAAGGCTCAGTTTTAGGCCCTCTTCTCTTTATAATATACATCCTCCCTCTAGGTACCATCTTCCGCAAATTTGATCTTCAGTTTCACTGTTTTGCTGATGACACCCAGTTATATCTCTCTTGCAAACCTGATTCCTCCCTCCCACCTTCTTCCCTTACAGAATGTCTATCCGAGTTAAAATCCTGGTTTACCTCTAATTTTCTAAAGCTCAATGAGGATAAAACTGAGATCCTCCTTATTGGCACCAAATCCAACCTTTTGAAGGCAAACCATTTCTCACTCACCATCGATAACTCCACAGTTTTCCCTTCTCCTCAGGTTAAGAGCCTTGGTGTCATCCTAGACAGTTCACTTTCCTATAAATCTCACATCAATAATCTCACCCGTTCTGCCTACTTCCATCTACGTAACATTAACAGATTCCTTCCTTCTCTTTCCACCCAGTCTACGTCCATTCTTGTACACAGTCTTGTTATTGACTATTGCAATTCTCTTCTGCATGGTCTCCCCCAAAAATCCCTCCATAAGCTTCAACTGGTTCAGAACTCTGCTGCTCGCATTATCACCAGAACCCCCTCCTACCAGCACATCACCCCTGTTCTTCAGGAACTTCACTGGCTCCCTGTGAAATTCCGGATAATTTTCAAACTTCTTCTGCTCACCTTCAAGGCCATTCATAACCTCGCTCCTTCTCACCTTTCTGACCTGTTAACCACCACTTGTTCTGCCCGTTCACTTCGTTCTTCTTCTTCTATCCAGCTTACTGTACCTTCCTTCCGCCTCACCACCATGGGAAGCAGAGCTTTCAGCTGCTCTGCTCCCAGGCTGTGGAACTCTCTGCCCCCTGAAATAAGAAATATTGGTTCTCTCCCCCAGTTTAAATCCCAACTCAAAACTCATCTGTTCAAATCTGCATATTCACTGTGAATCCACTGTTTGTTCATTTTATCTTGTGCTTGTATTTTATTGTTCTTATTCTCCCATTGTTTTACTAAGTGTTTTATTCTATTGTAAAGTGTCCTTGGGTGACTTGAAAGGCGCTCATAAATAAAATTTATTATTATTATTAGGGCTGAACGATTATGGAAAATAATCTAATTGCGATTTTTTGCCCCAATATTGCGATTGCGATGCGATATGCGATTATTTTTTAAGGTATTTGTCTTCTGTATTATTAAACAAAGACAAGCAATACATCATATAGTATGGCCAATACTATATTACATTAATTTTAAACTGTTCTTTCCTGGAAGACAGACCTCTGTTATGATGACATGAGGTGATGCATGAATTGATGACTGACATTTTTATTTAACTTCTTCAATCACAACAGTATATTTGAACATACACAATAGTTTATTTTTAGCTTACAAACATCTGAGCATAAAGTGCTGACAAGGAACCCTGGTGTAAACATTAAAATGAAAGTCAGTACAATGTGCAGATTGCAGAAATATACATAAAAAAAATCAGTGGCTTTACCACACTCAGTTTTTCGACATCTGTGAACTACTAGACAGTCATTCAATTAAAAAATAATATTAAATAAATAAAACTAATAAATAAAAAATACACACATCTTACTGATCTCTGCAGTCAGTAACATTACACATAAAGTGCAAACATAATAGCAATTGTATAAACACACACACAAACACGCCTTTAAAGTTTAAAGGCGTGAAATTGGACGGTCTAGCCTTCTGAATCAGAAGGCTAGTTCTGATTAGCGTCACCGCTGTCTCGGTGGAGTTTAATAAACTCGGCCGTCTGCTTCTTGCTATCTAAAATATAACCAGACACTGGCGTAAATTCTCGACTGTCTCATACTTCTGTTTAATAAGTTTTCTGTTTGACGTTTAGTCAGCTGTGTGAAAACCAAGGAGGAACCCACCCGGGGGATTAATAAAGTTTTATTTCATCTAATCTAATAACTTTAATCTCAGCCAAACCGATTTACTCACGAACAAACAAAACACTGAAAAAAGCCCAACAATAACATTTTTAGGTTGTCTAAGTGACTTATATATTACGTTTAACCCGAGCAGCGAAACTCCGCGGTGATCTGAAAATGATGTGCCGGGAGTTGTGCCGCTCTCGGCCGCATCAGTAACCCTCGAGCTCCCGGCTAGCTGTCGAGCTGGTGGGTAGCAGACGCCTCTGAAAACGTCGAAGCACTTTTGCAAATATGGGATATCTTGATAAACCGAGCAGATATTTGATGTTTACACAACTACTTTCTCGCCTGAAAATATGTTAAAAGTTTATTTTGTGACCCAGAAAGATTAGTATGAGTAATTTTAAAACTTAGTAGCGGCCGCCATTGCTGGAAACTGGAGTTTGGCTGGGCCGCGCTATGAATTCTGGGATATGGTAGTAATTTGGACAGCCTTCGGCGCGTCGCTGTGACGTAATCGGTCTACAAATGCGGCCTCAGGAGGATGCAGCCCATGAATTGTATAATATAATCGCAGTATAATCGCAGCCTTTGCGGTTAGAAAATTGCACTTGATCATGTCGCGATATTATCGCAAATGCGATATATCGTTCAGCCCTAATTATTATTATTATTATTATTATTATTATTATTTAATGAACATGACTGTGAATTCAGTGTACTGCAGTGACCTCTGCAGTCACCTGATCTAACCAGGAAACCTCTGGGATATGGCAGAACAGAAGATTGGCAGCATTAACGTGCAGCTGAACAATCTGCAAAAATGATGTGTGATGAAATCAACATGGAGCAGTGTCTCAAATTAGTGGAACAGCTTGTGGGATCTATAACACCATCAAATGAAGCTGTTTTGAGAAGAAGGCCTTATCCAGTGTTAGTATGGCTTTCTAATGACGTGCTGGGTAAAAGTCTAAGATCTGGCCAATGTATATGGCCGTCACATGATTTTCACAAGCAGATCATTCAGTTCCGGAGCCCCTTGTTCCTTCTATATGTAGCAATGGGAGTTTCTGTATCAAATAAGCTTTTTTATAGTTCTGTATTGTCATGATCCAGCTCAAGATTAATCACGAAAAATGGTAGAGACACAACTTGAAGAAAAAATTAAGATGGATCTACTTTCAGTCACTCCTTTCTTCACAAGAAGTAACTCCACATGTTTGATTTGGCAGATATTCACACCAGATGTTGGGAAGGACCAACCTTAAAGGGATTTGTCTCTCCTCTCAGGATTTACCGAATTGTTAGCGAAATTAAGCAAAGACCATAATTAACTTAACGAGGCATGCTAATCAGTGTGTCAGCAGGTGTGTCGTGTTGTGTAGGGTAAACCTAAAGTAACCAGGCAGAAGTCAACCAAACAACATCAAGATAATAATAACAATAATTGTTATGATTCAGGGCCATGCATCAGGATTCATGAACTGTGTCTCATGTTATGTCCAGGTTACCTGTAGGCTGGGGACGTAACATGATAATGCAATGAACAGGTGACCTATCCAGGGTGGCCACACACTGGCATATGCTGGTAACGCAGCAAAAAAGGTTTGCTAGTCAAGCTCTTGGATATGGGAGGTCTGGGAGGTGCAGTACACCAGAGCAAGCAACGACATCGAAAAAATAGTTCCTTGTAATGCTACGTTATTTCGAGAACAGAAAGAGTAACCTCAGGTGCACTTTACCTCTCCAACATTGGTGCTCTCTGAGACACACAACAGACACACAGCATACTTTATGTTACTGTTGTGGGTATCACTGGGATGTACAGTATGTCTCTTTAGAATTCCTGCTGCTGATAAATGCAAATGAAAAAACTTCTAAAGGTATCTGGAAAAAGTCTGTTAGTCCAAAAGCCTGTTTTTTATTTTTTGTCTATTTCTTTAGGAACAGTTGGATGGATAAGGGTGGCTTTGGTGCTCGGGGTTTCCATGTGCACCTGGGGACAGTTTACTTTATCAAGCTGGTGTATCTAAGGAGTAGCATGGCAACTGTTTCCTGCCTGATCATTGTTTCAGCCTCTTTGGTAAAAAGCCCATTACGACAATGTTCTGATTAATATTTTGACATTATTAGTGATCTTCATCACTGCAGAGTCTCGTCTCTCAAGACTGCATAACTGTTTATGCACCAGGAGAACAGTGCCAGCCAGCATTCCTCTCTCCGGACCAACACGTCAATGTTCAACCTGTCTGCAGGATTACTTACCCGGATTATTGCTTACCAGCTGCCTACCCCTTTCCTCCTCGTCTCATCTGCCTCTCCTAAATTCCCAGCTGCCTACCTGCTGTACATCGCCCGCTTCTTCAGTAAAAAGTGTGATGAGTAAGCTCTCATTAACAGTACACAATGTTTACCCTTCACCAGCCTCTAACTGATGTTTTCCCTTTTCCATCAGATTCCTCAAACTGATCACATCCCTTTGAATCCGCTTTTAGCAGAAGATAACAGTATGCAGTTGTCAAGGGAGCCCCCCAGTGGACTGTTATCTTTAGACTTCTCCAGAGGGTTGATTTTAACAGACCACTCCAATCACATGAAAAAGATCTTATCGTAAGATGATAGTAAGGGCTAAAACATAAAACCTATGAAACTTCATAAAACCTATGAAGCGCCTTGAGGCCACTTTTGTTGTGATTTGGCGCTAAATAAAATTGAATTGAATTAAAAACTTTATAGTGAATTGAGGTCATCCTTGCCTTTGATGAGAAAAGTGGACCCAAAACATGCCAGCAAAATGTCTCTCACGGCTCATAAAAGATCACAGGTCTTCCTTTAATGCATCATATGATAAGTTTAGATCTATATCAGCTGTATCAGCAGGTCTTTGCACAAACCTAACAGGACTAGCTGTGTGGTATTTTACACTCACTATGTTCCTGTGTTAATTCAGAGTTCTCAACCCACTGCATTAATTCCCCTCTTAAAGACTTTAAACCAGGGAACTGCACAAAAACTAAATTTAAGAGCTGCTGCTGTAATGCCTTTAAGCTGTTGGTGTAGACCAAATGCAGACGCCAAATGTTCCCTGAGGGATTAATAAAGTGTAACATAACTTACTCACTGTAGTCTATGTTGAAGTGTGCTAGTCCCTCCCCGGTGAAGAAAGATCCTCGTTCTACATGCACGAAACAGTGTTTACTTGTCTTCTGCTGGATGACCTCCTTTACCCCAGACGCCCCCTGATTCATCAAGTTCCAACCCCGGATGCAGCCATCCAGCCTGGGGTTGATCTGATAAACAAACAGTGCAGTAGCGTGAACTTCTGCTCTTTAACACAATGTCTCAGCCAACAAATTTAAATTCACACAGGTTTAGTTAACACTAAAATCCCCTCCCTGCTGTATCTTGTCTCCTGGGAAGGTTAGTTATGTGTGAATGCCTTGGAATGAACAGCTTACAGGCTTGATGACATTGTCGGTGCGGTTAGGCAGGCCAGCGATGTAAACTTTGGTCTCCAGCTTGCCATTGACTGATGTGAAGAGACTCTCGGGGCTGTTAATGCTCATCACAGCTTCCCTGCTGATCTTCACACTGATGCTGCTCTCCAGCTCATCCACAGAGATCTGTGTGTCACACGTAACACTAAATCATAATACAGCACGTCACTGTTATCATGTACTTTGCACACTACATGTTACCACAGCGTAATAAACTTCTCATCATTTTAGTTCGTCAATTTAGTCTTAAGGATTTATGTTCACTATATGATAACAAAGTGACAGACTTTCTCACCACATGCCATTGTCCATCATTGATTGCTTTTCCTCCGCTGGTAACCTTAGATGTGTGCTGGTTTTTGAACTGGACTTCAATGCGACCGCCCCTGAGTCCCACCATGAACCACGAGCCTTCAGAAGACTCAGCATACAGAACAACTCCCTCTGGGTCAAAAGTACGCAAGTCAAACTCGGCTGCAAACCTACCAGGAGGAAGACAGGTAAATTTACACAGTAACTAGAATACGGCCCTTCTCATTAACCTGCAGGTAGTGATGAATAACATGTAAGACCCTAGCTGTGCCTTATTACTTGTTACCACTGCAAAAAAAAGTAAGGGCAGCATTGTGCACAATTTCCAGAATTACCTGTCTCTTTGAATTATGGCCATGTACCATGACCCCCTCCCCACAAAAAAAACATACCACCTAAATTTCACAAATGTTCTTTTCCAAATTGTCTTCTTGGGCAGCAGTGTATTGTTTTAACCACTTTTAGATCCCTCCACTAAAGTCCAGGTAGGACCGCAAACCTTGTGCATCTGCAGTGCACAATGGATCTCAACAAAGTAGCAACCCTGTAACTTGATTTTCAGATGGTGTGCAGGGCTCGCAAAATTTCACAATGCCTGGTAGCCCTTCGGGCAGGAACTCTTCAGTTTTTGGTAGCCCAAAATAAATTTAAGTAGCCCGAATAAAAAAAAAGAGATTATTTTTAATGTATAATATTGTAAAGGAAACAAAACATCAATCAAAAAAATTGTTAAAACAAATTACAACTACTGTATAATAATTACAATAATCAACTAAAATATTTTGTTCTAATTGAACAGAACTTTCTGTGAACTTGTAAGAACTGTGTCTGTGTCAGATTCTGAATCTGAAAGAGAGGAGATCTCTGCACAAGCAATCTACCTTGCTACCCCGGTGTTCTGCAAGCCACATTTTTAGATCCATCCATTCTTGTAGAATTTTCTCTTTCTCTTCCTCATCTAGCAAAAAGGCAAAATGTGTGACAAGATAATACACCTCTTCAGCCCCATAATTTGCCAGCTCTTCTCTGGGGTAGGGAAGAGTGGAAGGGTCAAAAACCTTGAAACAAGAGAGAGGCTTTTGTCCATGTACTTGACTGTTTTGTCAATAATCTTCTGAATCGCTGCACCAAAGCTGTCTCTGCAATTAAACGTCACTCACCAATCAGTACTACCGCTCTTTATACACAGTTTGTGCGATCGCACTGAGTTCGTAACTGAGTTACAAGATTCTAAAAGTAATTCATTACTTGAAAAGTAACTATTGCGTTACTTTTAAAAAAAATGTTTATCCCTCTGGGGTCCAGGGTATAACTGGCCATTTTTAAACACTTTTGATTTTACCTCTACATTTCACCTTTGAAAACTATTTACTTGCCTTGTTTGGTATCATCCTTTTCAGCACAACCTCACATGGCTGAATTTACAGTTATGTTTTCATTTTGACATACTGTATTAACACAACTGATCTAAAATCAGACAAAAAACATAAAATCCGAGTAGAAGGAGTTATATTTTTTACTGTAACAACCACAAACATGTTTAATCTTATTTCATAACTTTAAATGCAAATTTAATTTTTGTCAATTTTAAAATCATATGCACCATTTACCTTTTACCCCCTTTTTTAATAACCATTTCAAACTATTTAAATAACAATCAGGTGTTCTGCATTCAATAAGATGCCACACAAATTATTTGTGCCACTCCAAACATTTCTGCCCACTATAAAGGAGAACATCACAGCCTGATACCTGCAGGTCTGACAGCAGGAGGTGTACCACTCCTCCTGTTTTCTACCTGGAGACAGCAGTCGCCTCATTGTTCTGACACACAACACAAAACTATCCACAACACTACACACTAACTACACAAGACAACACATGAACTACACACCCCAAACACGCTAAACGTCACGCTAAATCTCTCACATCTCAAAACTCGCTCTCTCGCTGCTGTCTTTCTCTCTCCCTCTCTCTCTCTCTCGCCGTCACTCCTAAAACTTCCCCCCTTCCTAAACAACCAAATGTCATGTTGCCATATCATATTTGATTGGTCGACATGGTGCATTTTTCCACCAACACAAACGGGCTGTTTTTTGTTTTGTTTGTTTTTTTGGTCATAAGCAGAGAGTGCTTGCTAGCACTGTCCTTAGACAGTAAACGTGACGAAACTATTTAGGAAAAAACACAGCGTATATATTGCTTATCATGACTCTGGTTTTACGCACAATTTAAAAACTGGTATATATCACCTTGTTGGTTTGTCATCTTAAGTGTCATCTAACCACGACTACTTTATTCTTCCTCAGTCAAACACCAGCACTCATGCGATTGTTTTGCCCCCTAGCTCCAGGTGTTGCGGCAATCACTGCTAGAAAGCGATTGCCCCGCGCGGGAGCGTGCGCAGCTGCTTAAAGCTGTAGCGTCCAGATTACTTATGTAGGCAGCTACTTCCGTGCAACTGATATAAGATGCAGTAAGCTGAACACAGCTTCAACCGTCTGTTTGTTGAAAAATAGTAACCGCATTTTCTTGTTAGTAACGCTAACGGCGTTGTAACGACAGAAATAGTAAGTAGTTAGATTACTCGTTACTAAAAAAAAGTAACGCTGTTACTTGTAACGCCGTTATTTCCATCACTGGCTATGAGACCCTGTTGATTCAGGGCTGAGACAACAGTGAAAACCTTTAGCATAAAAAAGTAACATCTTTGCACTACATGTATTGTGACTCTTGGTCCTCTACATTAATACGTGTGTGTGTTTCTGTGTGTGTGACAAACACCTACTTTGTGTTCTCCGGCAGGCGGAAGCGCAGGTAGATGACAGGAAGGCCTGCGAACTGCTCTCCCAAGTAAAGCATCTCAGGGTGTTTTTCCTCAAGCAGGTTGAGACACACGGGGATCCTCTTGCAGTTCTGCCTATCCTGTGCCAGATGCAAACCCTGGCGACCATCGCAGTAGCACAAATAGCTGCCCTGAGTGTTTATACAAACCCCCTTGCACACGTTCATCTCACACTCGTTCATGTCTGCAATGACAGGTTGGGAAGACTTTATTAGCAGTGACCCTTGATTCTGCGTCTGGGTGATAAATTTGAAAGCTTACCATCACATGTCCTGGAGGTGAAGTTATATTTATATCCCACAGGACATCTGCAGTCGTAAGTGCCTGGTATGTTGACACATTCAGCTTGCCTTCCACAGATGCTGCGGTATAGCAGGCATTCATTGACATCTGGAAGGTGTGATGGGAAAAGTGACGATGAGCAAACAGAGTGGTTGGAATCTGAACTTCAGAATAAGGAAGTAAAGTGTCATTTTTGCTACTCGGATGAAGTACAATTAATACACATAAAAGACAATCTGATTTCTTTTAATGTTTCAAATGAAAAACACACTTTAATGAATTGCCTTACTGTAGTGCAAGCAGAGATACAGACAGGTGAAAAAGAAGGATTTCGTAGGTCTCTGTGCAGTCGTTTAGTAGAAATAACTTGTAGTAATTGTTTTCTGTGTTTATCAGTTTCTCACATTGCTGTGAAGGAATTTGGACCATCTCTTCTTTACATCATTGCCTCAGTTCATTCAGGTTTGTGAGCTTTTCTCTTAAGGTCCCGCAGCAGCATTTAGTTAGGTTGAAGTCTGCACTTTGACTGGGCCATGGCAGCACCTTGAGTCTTTTTAAAAAAAAAACATGCTGTTGTTGATTTGCTGCTCTGCTTGGGATCATTTCCCTGTTGCATGACCCAATTTGGACCAAACAGTCCCACATTTAACTCCAGATTACTTTGGTACACAGAGGAGTTCAGAGCAGACTTAACGTCTGCCAGGTGCCCAAATCATCTCCCCTCCACAACCGTGCTTGACAGATGGTGTGAGGTGTTTGTGCTGATATGCTGTGTTTGGTTTACTCCAAACATGATAGATAGATAGCATAAAGAATAAAAATAGTATACAGTAAATTCTGGCCAATGATCACTCCAGCCTTGTGAATATTTTTTTTGATTCTGAAACAGAGTGCTCTCTGCCAATGCAAACTGAACACTCTCTGAGAGATAGTCAGCAATCCAGGAGACAGTGTCAAGGTCCCTGGGTCTTTGACACAGGTTCTGGGCTAGTTGCTGTTTTCTGGTTTTGTATTTCGATTATTTTGTATTTCAGTTTTTACATTAGTTGATAAGTTTATTAATCACCTTTTAGTTTTCCTATTCTGTCTTTCCAGTCGTGTCTCTGTTTCCTATCTTCTGTCTTTGTGTCAAATGTATATATCTTAGTCCTGGTCTCAGCATTAGTTATTTTCTGCTTTATTTTGATAATGTACATGGGATGAGAGAATATGCTAAATTTTGCTTCTCTTTTCTCATTATCCCTGATCAGCGTCATCTGTGCCACGTTTCCTCATTATCCTCAGTGTGTATATTTTGTCTAAGTCTCAATCCAGTTAGTTAGTTAGCTGTTTTTCTCTGTCAGGTTTCCAGCATTAAATAAGACTCTGATTTTTAGGAGGGGGGGGGGGGTTCTGTTGAATAATGCACTTTGGATCATGCCTCCCTCATGTGACAGACAGTAGATGATGTGACACTCATCCTAAAAAGTGTCTGACTCAGGAGAGATGGTTAAATGGTATTAAAGAAATTGGAAATATCAAACAACATGATTCTCCCAATGCCAGTGGAAGTGAGCATGCTACAGCAGGTAAATAACAACATCCTCCATATGAGGCTGGTAAACAAACTGAAAAGGCTCAAACGCATATTTCACTTGAGAGCTAAGCCGGGCCAGAACCAGTTCTCCAGCATCTTCATAACATGTGACATCAAGGTACATGGTCTGATGTTGTTAAGCCCTGATGGAGCAGCTTTCATTGGTACTAGTACTACACATGGCGTCTTTCTTCCACGGCACTAGAACCTTTTGAAGAGGTGAAGAGATGCTGCAGGATGCCAGACAGCCAGACAGCACAGTGCATCAGGATCCTGGGATTGATGCCATCGGAGTCTGCAACCTCGCCTTGATGTAGCTGTTCCAGCAGTGGGGTCAGTTTCTCTGAGCGTTGCACGGTCTGAACTTGGGTTGAATTTGGTCACATTGTGCCAAACGTCTGCTTTTACAGAGTTTTCATAAAACTGCACAGAGTCCTTTGAAAACTTCCATTTTCACATAGCTGTATGCGCACAAAAGCTGCTTTCACAGACGTACTGGTTACTTTGGGAGGTTAAAAATACACTTCCACATGCACACTTCCATTACATACTTATTTATTCTATATTTGCTACAACGACTATTGAGTATTAATGCAAATTAAAGACAGTCTGAAAATCTCATCATGGTTTCTCAGAAAGGGTAGACAGTGACCCCTGTGACACTATTTTACAGGAATATAAACATTTTCTAAACAAAAACGTAGACTGTGCTCAAGTATGGGAAATCTTATCACAGTGGTGATAAGATTTCTCTCTGGGGAGCTCAAAGATTCTTTTGGCATCTCCGGAAAAATGGAATCCAAAAATTATCAAAAATTTAATGCATATAAGTAAATAATTTCTAGTTATCGTAACTGGCAGATTGATTTTAATAAAATATCTTGAATCCCTAAATAATAGGTTATAATAACTGATTTCTACTGACAGGCTGTGTTATCTAACAGTCCATCAAAAAATAAATAAATAAAGAGGGCAAATTTATCAGTCTGACTCAGTACATGTTTGTGAAGACTTTGAACTCAACATGCAGTGGTCAGCCTGAAAGACTAACAGTGACTAGATTGCCCACACACACCAAAACAAGATGCAGAGAAATCAGGCAACGATAAGCACGGACAGTTTAAGCATGTTTTTACAGCTCTGAGCTACGAGCCTGCTGGTGTGTTTACAACAATCAGGATGAACCATCTTTTCAGATGTTAAAAGCTTTCCCCTTCCTCTTACATAAGGAGTCACCTCAGGTCAGCTTTGCAAAAAACAAGTGGTGTGGCCCCAGAGGGTAACAGCTGGAGGAGCTGATCTTTTTTTTAAATTTGTTTTGCAATGCATCCATATGAATAAATAAAAAAGAAAGTAATTAGAATTATATCCTGTATGCTCAGCTGCCATGTAAAACTCTGCTGGTGACGTGTCTCCAACAGAGGGACCGTAAAAAACAGAGCTGGCACACACGTGACACAAACAAGTGTATATAAGGAAAATCAGTTAAGCCTAATTATTATTAAAATGACCATCCAGTAGAGTCTTACCCATGCAGTTGATGTTGTCGGTGAGTATGTAGCCTTCTTCACACATGCAATGGAAGCTACCTGGGATATTCTGACATATTTGATTACATCCGGCATGAAGTTCAGGATCTGAACACTCATCGACGTCTGCCCAATCGATACGCCGCACAAAAATAACAGCAGCAGGTTCCATAGATTAGGAATGAATGATTGCTGGATGTATTTTGGTAAAAAATGATGAAAAATGTTTAAAATGCCAAAAGACTAAATGAGAACTCACCTTCCTCACAGCGCAGCCCCTTCCAGCCCTGCTTGCACACACATGTGAAGGCAGCCATGCCGTCCTCGCAGCGCTCTGAACCCTCCTTGTAGCATGGAAACGGCGTGCACTGATTACTGATCTCTGGTTTTGGAAACACAGCATTTGACAGCTACAGAGAAGTGTAACAGGCATATAAAAAGCTTAGTTTGAGGTTTAAGCTCACCTTTCACACAGGCACGTAGGTTAGAGGGGATGCCGGCATCTGAGTGCTGGCTATTTATGCCGACACGGTGTGAACCCAGACACGCTGCAGAAAAAAATGAGCGTTTATTTGAGACAAACAGTTCAAAATAGACAAAAATATTAAGAAATGTGATTCATTTAGCAGACTTACCAACATATTTAGGGTAAAAGTATTCCTGCAAAAAAGAAAAAAGGAAAAAAAAAGGCTGTTGATAGTTTGGTATTTACTGATAAGGACAGAAAGGAGAAAATGCAGCTGCATCTTTAGCTTTTACTATTTTACAGCAAGAGCCCAAACAGATGAGACGGAGACATTTAGAGACAAAATCAGAGCAAGAGATAAGGCTGAGATGGTTTGGACATCTGCAGAGAAGGTATGGTGGATATTTTGGCAAAAAAAAATAATGACTAGGGAGCTGCAGGACAGGATTAAAAACACAGAAAGGATTTATGGATGCAGTGAAGATGCTAGGGATAGGGTGAGATAGAGGTACATGATCCTCTGTGGTGCCCCCTAAAAGGAGCTGAAGATGAAGAAGCAGTAAATACTTGCAGTACAGATCTTTTTTTCCCTACTATAACTGAGCTTTTTCTTTCTATTTTGTACAGTATTTTATTCTATTTTGTTGGTACTTTATTCTATTGTATATAGTATCTCGTTCTTGCTGTATAGTATGTTATTCTATTTAATCTTCTCCTATTCTATTGAGTTTTTCTTAACTTTTACTGCTCTTAAACTTGTACTTTCTGTCGTGACCAAAAAAATTCCCACGTGTGGGACTAATAAAGGTTTATCTTATCTCTTATCTTAAACGACTTGGAGCTCCCTAACCACCGATTACACACCCTCGTTACTGTGTTACTAATCACGTTCATTAAAGCTCTGTACCTTCATAATGTCATTAGTAACACATGCTGGATAACAGCCAAAAATCCAATCCACTGTTATAATTTTTGCTGCTTATTTCATCTTCTTCTTCACTGCCATCTAGTCACTTCAGTTTGACCTGGCTTTCCCTGTCAGCTCTCACCGTCTCCGGTTGGTTCTCAAAGATCTCCCTGGCCTCCTCCTTGTTGCACAGCTCCTCGATGCACTCCCTTTCCAGGTTGCCCTTCTTGCTCTCCTCAAACATTGAGTTGGCCCTCCTGTGCCTGCTCAGGAACTGCGAGGCTGTGCTCTGGCTCAAGACTATGGGAGACACAAACACTTATGTGTACAGCGCATGCATGTAGCACATCTTTTAACTGTGAGCTCTGTTTTGAGTCCAACAAACCTATTGCTGGTTAATATAAACACCTGTAACAACATTACAATAAAAAGAAATGACTGATGCCCGTAGGAATTAAAGCCTCCTCTGTCATGACAGCTCTCCCGAGGCTTCTGCCTAAATGGCAGAGGGCAGCTTAATTTCATTTAGATGAATTGGCCCGAAAAGAGGTAGGGAGTGTTATTGCGAAACCGCCATTTCTCAGAAATGACCCCTAGTTGCTGTAACAAGCACTTCACGTTGTTTTCCAAGCATTGTTTCATGGTGAACAACGGAGCCATGTGACCCTCACATATGCTAAAAGTGATTACAAAAATATTGAAGTCCTGAAACGGTTCCCAGCTGGTCTCATCCAGTCTGTGAACTGCTCTCTTCAAACTGGGACATTCTGACTAAACACTACAATCCAGCTCAACACGTAAAACCGCAAAACCTCAAGCGTACTTACACCGATAAGCATCGACCAGCGTCACCAGTAACACGAGACAAGCCAGGGGTTCCCCAAGAGCCCTCTTCTTTCTCCACATAGTCGAGCCGTTCCTCCTGCTAGGCCACGGTTTGGATGCGAGTAGAGACTGGCTGAGCGGCAGGTCCGTTAGGGAAAAAACTTTATTCTTCCCGAAAGTGTTTTTCGTCGGGTGAGATGGGGGGGGGAGCACAGGCAGCTGCCAGCAGAGCGGGACACGGAGGGGTTATGTGTGTGTGTGTGTGTGTGTGGAGCGTGAGGAGAGGGGAGGCAGCTAGGGAACGCTGCACGCACGCTCACGCGCTCTGTGCCGTTATTTTTTCCCCCGAGCGTGCGCGTGCGGCTCGGCTCAGGCTGAACTCATGCAGAAAATAGGTTTACTAAAGGAGGCCCGGGACACACTGTGTAGGTAAATAACCACAAAACTCTGTGCTGAACAGGCTGCTCTAGTATCAGGAATAGTTATAATACTTTTAATTATTCTTAAAGTCCAAATTATCATTAATACCCCCCCCCCCCCCACCGCGCGCACACACACACACACACACAAATGTCACGCCAAAAAAGACGAGAAAAAAATGGCGCAAATGTCTCGCCGTTGCTAAGCATCCAAGAAAAGATGGCACTGCTAAACTACTATAAATGTTTTTTTACTTATTATTATATTATTTCACTAGATTATGATAGATTATAATTTTGTAGATTATAATATGTAGTAGATTTTTTTTTAAAAAGCTGTATATTAGGTTTCACATTGCCACTTACCTCACTTTATAATTTCACGTGTAACATTTAAATTATCTGTTATGGCATCAGGTGAAAGATTCCTACTTCGTGTTTAAGGTGGGCCTTTTTTGGAGTGTAATGTGCTCTGAGTGCTAATAATGATAGCAATAACGTCTTTATCAGTGAGATGCTACAAGATTGGCATACTTAGGCAGGGCAATTCTAACAAAACAATATAAATCTGCTAATGTGAGTTTGTACAGTAGACTTTACTGATAAGTAATAAATGACACAGACACCAGATTTGCATTAATAATTGTTTCATTTGGTTACTCGGGGGAAAACACATCACATTTTCACCATTCATTCAATTGTTTTATGTACACAAATAACAGGCTTATTTTAATACTTTTAAAATATTTGTACAAAATACACTGTTCTCCCTTTTATAATATGTGTTTATCTGAAGAGGCATCTGACTGCAAAACATCAGCAGATGTGCATTGTTAATTTGTGATCACTTGACAGGCTTATCGAGGGCTTGTTAATATTATTGCATGCTGAAACACCGTTATTGCATAATTCATTCCTTTTATGGGTATCGGGGTTGGAGGAGTCATACCCACACCAACTTCGCTGGGAATTCTGGGAAGGTTTGAATGAAAGTTATAATAAATATGAGTTTCATAAACCTGAGGAGAGTTAGTAACCTGTAGGGGGAGGAAAACCTGAAAGAGATTAAACCCAGGCTGCTCTCTTAATATTTTTTTTACTGTTCATAAGACATCTGGGGAGAATAGATTGGCAAAATCTTCTTGAAAAGAAACAGTGATTGTATATGAGAGGAAAGAGGGGATACGCTACGTCAGGCCAAGAGTGAAGTAACAGTGTCTTCAGTATAATTACAGGCAGTGATCTGCCTTTCCTGACCTGTAACACTGTTTGATCAATTGGCAACACAACCCATCATGTCAGTCACATGTGTCCACACTGACAAAAACAAGCACTCACCCACATAACAGACACACACACACCTCATCCAGCTCAGATACACAGCAAAATTTCCGTATGACAAGATAGAAAACAGAGTCAAATTGTTGAGTCAAATTGTTGTCCTTATTTGACCCACCCAAAAAACAAAAACATATAATTGGATTAGTTGCTCAGCTGTTTTACAAACAGTACAGTTATTTATTTTTTTAATATATTTATATATATATTTCAAAAATGAACTTTAGAAAAGTGATAACTGGCACTGTTTGGGATCCTGTGACCATGGGGGCGAACACCCGCGAGGCTACATAAGCACATACTTGGATTCGGAAAATACAAAAGTCGTGGTTTGTAGTCGCTTGCAGAGGCTGCTGTCTACACTTCACATGCACTGTCGGAGTGAAAGACAAAAAATGCGTCCGCCTTTGCGAAAGCGTGGGACAACACAACACAGCTGGCTAGCAACAATAAATCCTGTACCTTCAATAGATGGTGAGGCGCTTCACAGCAGGTAGCTTTTCAGTGGAATGCATATAAATAAGAGTTCAAACGACAAGGTATGGAGGGAGTGGGAGGCTAACTCACAGAAACAAAAGAACCACATTATTATTAGGTAACCAGCGGGGCAACACAATCAGTCACACTCTATCCATTTCACAATTACAAACTAAGACAGGTTAAAATGTTAGTTTGTGTAATAATTAGAAGTGTATCTGAAAATAAAACATCCCTGTTAATGATCTCATTTGTGATAGCTGAAGGGGGTAGACTGGCTTTTACTTATTTTCCTGCTTACACAGGAGTGAAACAGGCCTCTGAGTTAATGTCAAGCTGTGGGGCCTTAGCCCAGCGCTGTGTGTCGGGGAAAAGTGTCTTTCCATTTCATCATTAAAGCTGCTTTTCTGACATTAATTATATTTATCCACCATAAATGGACAGTGAGTGATGAAAATTGTGTCTTATGACACAAAACAGTTGCTCTGCTGTAGTTATTAAAGCCAGTTTTGTACTGGACTACACTGTACTCAGCGTTCTCTAATATTCTGTCTCCCTTTCTGTTTGTATCAGTATAACATACAGTAGTCCACTACACTGTACAGCTGTACCTGTAAAAGGACTTGTTCTGTCACGTGCACATTTTCTGCATCTAAAGAAACTGGTTTTGAATGATGTAATTTAAAGCATAACCTGTGCGGGCAAGGGGAGGGGGAAATGCCAACCTGGGTACTGGTTACATGACGACCAAATGACAGACCAAAACTTTAAAAACAAAACGTGGAAAACTCTTTTAAAAGGGTTTAAAATGTGGGCTAAAACTGTGTGTGGAGAGATTTTCGGTAGCTTAAATGAAGTCAATGGGCCCGACGATCCCTTTGTTTGTTTTTTTGTGGCTCTCCCTGAACTTGTATCCCGAAGACGCTGGGGGGAGAAGCTTGAAAGTGAAAGGTACACAGGTATAACATCACCCGCAGAGGGGATAAGCTGCAGTCATTCCTTCTCGTCTGGGGCTTCGTCCATCAGACGGCATATGAAAGGTAACAATTTCAACAACATTTAAAATAACCGCACACAAATCAAAGAGGTAAAAGTCGCTTTCTGAAAACTGTGCTGTGAGGCTTGTTCGTCCGAAGATTTGGAGGCGATTAAAGTGCGTGCTGGTCACTGTCAGAACTGTCCAGTGAAAACCTTTGTTCTCTCGTCACGTCATGTAAAGGAGACGGTTACCTCTTCACTCATATCCCTCCTTTCCTCCACAAGTGCTCCTCTTTTTTCTCCTCTCTCTCTTCTAAAAGTGAGGTCTGTTTGTCCGAATGTGGAGCGATGCACTTTGAGAAACTGCAGGTAGGTCCATATACGCGGCTCTTGGAGTTTGGCAACGAGTCGTAAAGTTGTCATTTTCTCAAAACACGATCAGATCGGGGTGAAAGGTTGCTTTGCTTCCACAAGCGTCTTAAGGAAGTTATTTTAGACAAGGGAAATGCTTCAAAACTCAATACCAGACACAGAGCTCAGTTTCAGTGGATTTTTCTGCAGTAGAGAAAAATATGCTGGTTTTGTCCATCACAGAAACCGGATCCAGGGCTGTGGCTAGATGGAGTAGGTGGAGCTCTCAGACTGCTGGCGGATGTAGCACTGGAAACTCTTGTCTCCAATCGGATGCTCTCTGAGGACAAAGAAAAGGGAAAAAAAATGTGACTGCAGTGTTCTGAACTAGCGCCTCCACTTTGTTAAAGATACAATAAATGCATTCATCTATAACTTAACCTCCTAACACAAGCAGTGCACGTACTGGCTGCCTATCTTTGTCTTCTTGAACTTGTCGCGTTTGTACTTGGTGTGCTGCTGTTCCAGCGTCTGCACGGCTGAAATGATCTGCTTCAGGGTTTTGTAGGTCTCCTGGGGGTCGTCTATGACGAAGGTGGAGTACTCCTCCTGCTCGGGGCCGTCATATACCGACTTACTGCCGCAGGCCTCTGCAGCGGGAAACGGAATGAGAGACGGAAATGTGAAAAAACACAAATGTGGGAAGTTTGAAAAAAAAACAAAAAACATGCGCTTGGCATTTAACCTTGCATCTTGATCAGTTTGGTCATGTATGTGCTGAACAGAGAGTAAATCCTCTCGGTCTCTCTGTCACCATCTACATCCAGCTGGATGTTTGCCGGGAGGCCGCTGAAAAAAACGAAGCGCGCATGGAATGAGAGAGAGCGGAAACAAAGCACAGGAATGTGAAGCTGCGCAGATGTTAGCAACTTTATGTACCCGGTGCAGGGCGTACACCCGGGAGCCGTGTCTGCTGAGAGCTTGCAGCACAGCCAGTGGCCGTTGAGGTAGGCTGAGGGGTGGTAGGTGCTCAGGCGTTTGCGGTTGCACTGGCTGACTTTGGTCAGGATGTCGATCCAGTCGCGCGCCTCTACGCAGTTATTGGCCTGGATGTAGAGCGCCCGCTCTGGCTGAATGACCTGGAACATCTGAAGGAGGAGTGTGGGAAGAAAAGAGTGCAAGTTAGGTAAGAAAGTAAACACTTGTAGGAGAGATTTGGGCCCAAATGCTCAAACCCTCAAATATTTCACAAGGGCTCACAGGGGGTTCCTTACATTTTTCATTTTGAAAGACTCCTCCTCCAGCCGCTCTACAGCCAGAATGTTCTCTATGGGAATGCTGCAAAGAGCTCCCTCACCTGGTGGGAACAGGAACAACATCAGACATGGAACTGTTGAGGTAATAACAAACTGGATTGTTATGACTGTCATTGAGATGCGTAGTATGGTGTAAATACACATTTTATTTGACCTGTTCCGTCCAGCTTCTTTTCTTGTTAGGCTTTCTGCTTTGTGGCAAATTGTCGTGATAAGGAGTTGTAGTATTTTCATATGGACTTTTTTTTTTAAAGAAAAAAAATTGTTTTACTCATATCGTAAGTTTTTAATCTAACAGTTAAAAGAGACAATTGGCTACCATTTCTAAGATGTTTAATTTGTTACACTTTACACCCATGCAGATTGTTGAGATCAGTTTTAACATCAATTATAAGCTTGTGACTTCTCTTTGTAGGATGATATTTCACCTTTCTTCATTACGTAACCATTTAAAAATCAGAAAGAGATCTACATATGTGGAAGATCTAATACAAAAGATGATATTAGAAAGCACAGCTGGTTTATTCCACATCAGTTCATGAAATGAGTTCAGCCTGCCAGGCCATGTCAAGATGTTGTCTAGGTATGAATGTGAGAGTGAATGAATAGTGGTATTGTAAAGCGCTTTGAGGGGTTCCGAAAAGCGCTATATAAATGCAATCCATTATTATTATTATTAGGTAGGATGATGTTTGAGCAGCTCCCAGAAGATAATTTTAAGCTATATTTCCAAATCTCTATCTCTATTTTTATGGCCTTTATAGACTTTTATCAGCAGGATGCACTCATAGGAAGTCATATGGTTTAACAAAGGAAGTTGATAACCACCATTGTGAGTCCCATTTTTCTAAGTAGTATAGCCCTCTGCTTAAGGAATTTGAAAACTGCTCATGTATGTGTGTTCAGTAACCTAATATCCTCCACATATGTTGGATGATGAGTATGCAGATTTTGTCCCATGTCCCCACCATCCTGATGATACACAATCAGGTGAGTAAACAACGTTACTGGGATCACGAGCAGATCACAAGAGCGCACCTTTCGTTCTGTGGTAGGTGAATTCGTGGTTGGTGAGACGAAACCATCTCTTCTTGAAGTTTTTCATTCCAAACCGGTTTCTCCCCTGGGCTCTCTTTATCATGAACCTGTACAAAAATGGGAAAGAAAAATACGAGATGAGCATTTTTATTTCTTCACGCCGGAAAGTGTGCTACCTAAATGTGTAAGACGAAAAGCTATTTGTAAATGCCATTTTATTCGCTTAAAAGGGATCGGCTGCAGTCCTCTATTAATCATTCCAGTTACATGCTGGCAGTTATTTGAATTAACTGCTGCTGTACATGTTTTTGTTTTTTTTTAAGTACAGTACAGCTCTCATAGATCATGAGCCTATGAGTCAAAAAATGAGATGGGTCAGCAGGTAAAGGTACCAGTGTTTTTGCATATTTTACCCCAGTACCAACAAATTGTGCATAAATCACTGACTAAAACAGGATTCTAGTGATTTATTTCCAGCCTTCCATATAACCACTGATTTCTCTTTATTCCATTTCATTATGAAAATATACATGCTAGAGATGAAATGCAAGAAAAATGATGCATGACATCATCAGCACTCATTTTTTAGGGAATAAGCCAATCAATTTCTTAGTTGTTTAAAAGTTATTGTATTTTTTAAAGTTTTGTAAAACTGTGTTTACATGTCACTCTCTTTTGCGCCTTAATGCCATCAATATGATGTAAATATCCAATATAATGGATTAGATATCTTCAAGGATGTATTCTGATTTCTATAAACTGACATTCACATTCAATTAAAGGAACCAGTGGTTGCCTGTTGCTTGAAATCATTGTGTTAAAATGTTTCTAATGTTTTGTGAAAGACACAATTCATTGTTAAAACATGTAAAACCACTGGTATGCTCCTTTTAAGGATAGTAAACAGCAGAAGGTTTTCATTTTTGCGTTTTAGGGGCCAAAGGTCATGTGAAATACAAAAGCACCAACACTTTCCCACAACACAATTTGAACTCTTTACTACAGAGTGAAGAACATGCTGGTCTCACACCTGCTGCAAGCTGTGTTGGAAACTCAGTTGTGTTTAGTAGCGATATGGTCACAGTCTAGACTCTAGAGTAAGGACATAAAGGGTCAGGATGGGGGCAGATATGTGATCCAAGAAATGCTCACACAGTAGTCCACCTGACATGTCTGTCAGGTGGAGTCAAAACCCCTTTGTCATCAACAACTCAAATTTTAAGTCAGTCTTTACTATTTACTTGCCATTTATCAGTCAGCTAATACATTTACCAGTTATTGGTCACTATGTCTAGTAATGAATTTTAGCTGTTTGTTGTGTTTAACAACAAACTGTGTTTACTTATTTGCACTGTTAGCAAACAATTAAGTTATATTTAGCTATTTTGACTGTAAATTCATACTTTTAGTTAACAATTTCAACAACTAACCATATTTTTAGTTAATAATTTCTAACCATTTGGTCATAATTTAAGCTAACACCCAATTTAATAGCTGTTCATTATGTTTAGTGACCAATATTATCTTTTTGTTTCATGTTTATCCATACCATTAGCTAACAATTAATTTTTATTGAGCTAATTTTATAAAGTTATTGCAATTTTAAATCCGGTTTTAATTAACACTTTCATCATGAATCATTTTAGTCAAAATTTAACCATGATTCTATTTAACAGCTATTTAGTTTAGTACCAGTGTTTACCAAAAGCTGTGCTTGTTAATCTGTACCATTTAGCTAACAATTGACCTTTAGTTTAACTGTTTAGCATGCTTAACCATAAACTGTGGTAACTTCATATTGTTAGCTAGCGTTTAACTTATACTGAGGCATTTTAACTGTAAAGCCATAGTTTTCGCTAACGATTTTAACTGCTAACCTTTTTTTTTTAAACGAATCATTCCCAACCTTTTAGTTATAGATTTAGCTATGACTCTATTTACCAGCTACGTATTGTGTTTAGTGACCAGTGTTTGACTAGAAGCTGTGCTTGTTTAACCATATAATTAGCTGACAACTAACTTTTATTGAGCTAACTTCACTATAAATCAAATTTTTAGCTAACAATTTAAATTGCTAACCACATTTTTAACGACTGACTTGACTACCTTTTTAGTCATATTTTAGCTCACTCCATTCAACAGCTATTGATTATATTTAGTGACCAATTTTAACAGTTTTTCATGTTTAATTGGAAACTTTGCCTTTTTATCTGTAATGTTAAGTCAGAGTCTTACTCAGTTGTAGCTTGCTATTTTAACTGTAAATGCATATGTATAGCTAATAAATAAAATTGCTTAATCTTAATTTTGTCATATCCAAAGTTTCATCATTTTATAGCAGTATCCGGTTGTTCAGTCTGACGTCACTAGCCGTGTCTGGACCTAAACTCCGCTGCAGGTCCATATATCAATCGATCACTATGGCATTACTGAGAGTTGAAAAACTGTCTAAAGTCTTTCATCTTTAATAAAATGATCAGCGTTCTGCTCTACCAGGTGTAACAATTGAGTTTAACATCCAGGCATCCATGAAAACGGAATTTATGACATTTAACGGAGTTAGAAGTTAGCAGGGAGTTAGCTCGCTAGCTTCTAAATACAATATAGCATGTCCTGACTGCGGGGTTTTGGAAACAAATTAAAACGTACAGCTCTGCTATCACTTCCAACATAAATGAAGACAGAAAACTAAACAGCTGAGCTTAAATAAATGATTAGCGGTAATAAAAGCTGAGGGAGGTCAACAGTGATCACTGACTGTTTTAGGAGCTTTTTGAGATTAAATAGAAGAAAATACATAACATTAAACATGTTAACAACACAAAAGCCATATTAAACGCAGACTACTTTAGGCCCGGAAGTAGGATTCATCGCGTCATCACTGAACAACCGGATAGCATTTGCCAATTTATACTTTTTGCAATTATTTTAGCTAGCTATTTCCCCTTTTGACAATTACTTTGAATTATTTTTTACTATTTTACTATAAACTTTTAACTAAATGAAATATAAAATATAATTTTTGTTTTGTTTGTGTTTTAACTTTAATAAAATACACCCTCTCGTGACATACTGTACCCTTGGTTAACAATCACTGCAGTAACCCACCCCTGCGGTCACACTAAGCATGTCTGGCATTTGGAGGAACAACAAATTATGGCCATCAACACTGGTTACACTTCCTAAGTAAGCAGGCTTAAATGTGTACACTTTACTTTATACCATTACAGCCAGTGTATTCGTCGGTCTACTGCCATGTAAATGCAGAAAGATTAAAATCCAGAGCAGATAATAAGAGTTTCAGATAGTACAACAAGACAGACCACTTGTATACAGGTCAGATATAAAGTAAAGTGCAGCAGCATCTACCACAGCGCATGATGTTGGTGGGAGAAAAAAAAATACCCGGACTGATTTAGGTGGGGACACAGTGCACAAACAGTAGGGGGGTCTCAAGGGGCAAAGCCTTTATATAGAGAATCTCTTACCTGCCCTTCGTGCCTTTTGACCCCTTCCCATCAACCCTCTTTATAGTGAGTTTTACACTCCTACGCACAGTTGCAGAAACAAAAGAGGGTGGGGATGCTGGTGAGTGAATTGCTGGCACAACTAATGTCAAATGGAAACTCTCCTCCTCTTTAATGCCTCATTAGAAACATCAGAACAGCCAACGTGTCAGCACAAAAGAATCTGTTTACTACCTCAGATGGAGCTTTTCCGGAAATGTTTACTTTAAGGAGTCAGGTATGTAAAGGCTGAATCTGCTTCACTGTAACGCAAAGGTCTAGTCTGACAGTCAGATTAGGTTAGTTTTGCATAAAGACGGGAAATGGGGGATCAGACTTATCGGCTGCACATCCATGATGTGATCTCACGTTCCACCACACCCCAAAGACGGATTGAGATCCAGGGAGGGTGGAGGGCATTTTAATATAGTTTAATACAGTGAACCCATTGTCATGTTAAAGAAACTAATGATGATTTGAGCTTCATTACATGGTCAAATATGGGCAGCAGCCTCCAGCAGTCATCAGAAGATGGTCAGATCAATGTTTGATGTATTGTGTGTTTAGAGACGCTCTTTTGCATGCCTTGATGTTGCCGTTCCATTGGCTTAAATTAGTTCTTGATTAGATATTTGCTTTAATGGACAGTTAAACTGGTATACCTAATAAAGTGGCCACTGTGGATATGACCACCTATCTAACGAAGAAGAATCTCGGAGGAGAAGTATTGGAGCTGTTTATAGTCTGCATCTTAAAAAGTTTTAGAAAGCAGGCTCCTTACCCCTCTTTGAGCATGATTGGCGTCTCAATGCTCTTTTGATCCCATTTTCCAGACGTGGAGATCAGATCCAAGAACTGTGGAGGTTAAGCGTAAGAAGGCCATCAATCAAAACGTTTATTGCTGTGGTAAAAGTCTGGGTCGGGCTCATGTGCCATCCCAGTTTTTTTATATCTGTAAAATGAATGCTTTCACATCATTTTATTCACTCATTTATTATCTGTTCATCTGTGTTTATTCTACTTGTGACACGCAAGACTAAAAGACAATTTGATCGTGTGTGTGCTGACAGGCAAAAATTCACTGAATGCAAGAAACGTGAAAGAAAATCAAAGATCAAACACTCACATTCTTCACAGCGTCTGCATATTTCTGCTCGTTGAAGTAGTCGTAAAAAGCAGCCATGTAAGACTCTTTGAAATTGGCCTTGAAGGACACAAAAAAAAGTATGTAAAGAGACAAGAGGTCAGCATTTTTGAACACTTAGACTGAAATACAAAGGAAGTCCAGCTCAGAGACAGGAACGAAAACAGAAAAACTGCACGCTGAGCTGAGAAACTCACAGATTTTGACTTGGCAAGACTCCCCAGGGTCTGGATCGTCTTAGATATGAGGGTGAGGGTTCTCGAAGTGGCAGGGTCCTGAGGGCAGGAAAGGGCGAATAAAATAAAATTCTCAAGCAGGACCAGAGCACAAAAAAGTAAAGCAGGAATGTTTAAACTTGGTTAGCTCTGAATCATGAAATAATTGCCAAAAAAAATATTTTGTTCTTTATTAAACTTTTATTACATTAATAAAAATGAATAATATTTGCTACATCTGGCTCATAAATATAAATAAATATGGCAAATAATAAATCTGTCAGCACAAATAAAAGTGTAAAGCTCCAGAAAAAGATCTGGTATCTCACTGCAAACTTTTCTGTGTTTTAATTGTTATTGTTTATCTACAACTTAGTTATTTTTGTGTACTATAAAGGCAGTGGTGGAGGTCTTTATTAGTAGGAAAGGCTGTAAAAACTATTAAAAAAAAACACAGTTAAAAGGTCCAAATCCATGCCTCCCCTTCCCATTTTCCAAAGCCGTCCAGTGGGTCAGACTGGGGTCTTTGCTGGACCGATTCTGGCCCCCAGGCCTTATTTATGACACCCCTGCACTAGGCGTTAAAGGGTTAACCATCAAACTCACCGGATGGTGCGGTCGTAGATGGAACAGGTTTGGAGAGAGGATGGCTGGAGCGAAAAAACGGAGGAAGATGAAACTGCTCACTGCTGTGTATCGGACGTCTTGGTCAACTAGAGAGCAGAAAACAGAAAGTTTTGATTAGACCTGTTCTGAAAGTCCACAACTTCACAAAAACAGGACTGATGCAGGATATCCACACAAAGAAAACATGTAAAAGCTTCTTCGTTCTGAATGAATGCAGTGCCATGTAATGGCCAACAGGAGGCAGCACAGTATAAGAGACACAGTTCATAATGTGTTACAGATGACCTTAAGGGTTGTAAAGGAGGTTTAAGTGTTTAACAGAGCATAAAAAGCCTTTCTGTTTCTGAGTGAATAGAAAAAAAAAGTGTCCTTGGACATCTTGCACATCCTTTACCATCCTTTATTTCCTGTTTCATATTAGCAGCTTTTTTCATCCCCCTCTAAGCCATTCATTCTCCAGGTTACCTTGGAAACGAGTGGCAGCAGACTCTCGCAGAGAGAAGAAGATATCACACATGACGGTGGGACAGCGAACACCAGAGGTTGTGATAACGTTGAAGATGCGGTCTACATAGTGACGAAGGTTTTCCTGAGGTGTGAAGAGCAGGAGTCAGAAAACACGCACCGGCACAAACTAACAGACTTCTTTGGTTTCTCCTTCTTACCCTGTTCGTCTCCAGGTTTTCTGACTCTTTGAGCTTGACGGGGTCGATTTCACAGGGCTTGTGTTCAGTGCAGATCTGCGGCGAGTTAGAAAAGCGTGCGATTATTATTTCATGAGAGATTTTTCAAACGTAACTCGGGGAAATGAAAAACGTGTTGACATCAAAGTGTCACACCTCATCTATAATTGGCTTGAGCGTGACTTGGAGATAGTGCATTCCTGCCAGCTTCATGGTCTCATCGATGCACTTAGAAGTCAGCGAGTTTCCCCTGAAAATGGTGTTTGGATCCCTGCGAAAAGAACAAAAAAGTGAGAATTTGGAGTGAAAACAAACAAATACTGGTCTAAAAGTTGTAATGAGTCACTCACTGTGTGCGGTTAATTTCAGCATGAGCAATGGCGCTGATGAAAGGCACTATTTTGCCGTAATGAAGAAAGAGACGCACGAGAGGGATGGCGGCTTCTTGCTTCTCTCGACACACCTCCCCGAGAGTATGAGCTGTGGACGCTGAAACGGGCTGAACACAGAGGAGGGGGGTTGAGAAACGGCGGTTAGCAGCACGATTAACAGTACTTGAGTGGGGGGGAGGGGTTAGCAGAGCAGGTGCACACACCTCGACATTAGCGGAGTGCAGCAGCAGATCTCTGAGCGGAGTGTAGTGTTCGGAGGGGAAGACGTGGTCCTCGGTGTAAACGATGTTCAGACGCAGAGAGCCGAGCTCATCAACCTTCACAGACTTCCCCCCGTTCTCCCTGGGCTGCAGAAAGTACCTGCACAGGAAAAAGTGTCGTTTTATAACATCTTTAAAACTAGACTGGATTAAAAACGGACAGTTGTAACATGTAATCCTAAAGCGAGGACTGGGTGGAGGGTGGAATGTGTGCCCTGTTTTTTTCTCACCATGCGTCGTGTACTCCGGCCTGACCCAGGACCCGCAGGGGCACACGCACACCTCCCAGAAACTCATCCCCAAACTTCAGATTGCTGGCGTTCCACAGGTCCACCCTGAACACAAAGAGCATGGAACCGATCAAACACCAGAGAGGCTTGACGCCATGCCAAGTTCAGCGCTGATCCCGGCACAGACAAGACAGCAAACTGACTCACCTCAGCGCCAGTTTGTCAACATCCTCCTCTTCAACGTCAAACTGCCGCTTTGTGTAGCTCAATGGCCGCGTTACCTAGAAATGGAGAAAGTTTCAATTTGTTTACATCCTATTTAAAAAAAACGATTTTAAATCATTTTGGGTGCAAAAGAGGATCTCGCTCACGCTGGTTTGGGGCAGTAAGAAAAGACATTTTGAAGCAATGAAACAAAAAACCTGATCACATGACAGAAATATGATGGATGGGCTATGTTAGAGCGAGGGGGGAGGTGCTGCCAGCTGAAAGCATGACAGGCAATGCACAGTTGTGTTCATGTGGTGGTTAGGAATAAATAGGACGTTCTTGTCGGCTAGAAATCAATGGGCCAGATTGTTTGGTTTGTCTGAATCAATCACAGTCTTGTCCTGCTGTCTGCTGGTGCTGCAACGAGGAGGCCACGGCAGAGTAAGTTCCTCAGCGAGAAGGAGGAGCAAACACAAAAATGTCAGAGTGAGCGAGGGTTAACGGGGTCAGTGTGATAGGGGGTGTATGAAAAATATCTTTACATATAAGCTAATGCAAAGAGAGTGTTTTTTTTTCCAAAGAACATTTTTCTAATTTGTTCACATGTAACATTGCTAAGCTGTGCTGCCATGTTTTTTTTTTTCTCTCTAAAAAAAGCTTTTTTCCTCTTGGATCATTGCAACGCTCTGACCTTGGGGTGAATTTGCTGGGACGTCCACTCTTATAAAGATCGTGGCATTGTGCAAACATAGATTTTCCAGAAAGGCAAACAGCTAAAACTTCTGCTTTTAAAGAGGTGATCACACTTGCTGATGATCAGTTAATTGAGTGGATTTAATTAACGGCACCTTGATGATACTGACCGAGAAGTAAGGTTGTACTTAGTCTTTCACATGAGTGCACGAAATCCCGTGAAAACTTTCTGTTTCACATGACTGTAGCTTGTTGATACTAACTATACATTAGCTTGTTAGCATTTGTTTATTAGCCACGCTTGTTTTTGTAAAAGTTACAATGTCTGCTTTATTTCTACAATTAGTAATCACAGCTCAAACCCCCCCGCCCCCAATTATTTATCTTATGCCTCCCCTCAGTTCCTGTCTTTTTAATGCCTCGCTGCCTGAAAGCCCACTTTGGAAGCAAACCTGCTCCTAAACTTCCAGCAAACATGCCCGAGTGAGCTAACAGGATATTATGTCAAAAACAGAGTGATAGCAAACACCTGGCATTGCCACACTGCCCCAAAGCCTTGGAGTCAATAGCTATGAGGGCTCTACGTAGTTATGCTCTTCATACAGACCACAATTTACTATCTTAGATTCTAAAAATCAATAATTCAGCTCGTGTTTAATGTATGTGAAGCCTGTGCAAATACCACTGCTCATTCAGTGGGAGGAACATATGAGGTTCGAGGTTTTTCACTAGCCATGAAAACCTCTAACTTGATACAAAAATGAGGTGTTGTTCACGAATAGTTATCAGTAATTTGGGAATAACCCCTCCCCAAGTAAAACACAACAGTTTAACTCATCAATAACCTCGTTCAAGTGTAATAAAGAGAATTATAAGGTCAATGGCCTTTCAGAGGAACTGGGATTGTGAATCAGGCCACATTTTACATGAAACTGGAAAATTGACAATTACACTTATTTGTATTGTTAATATATATATTTTTTCATTTCTTGACACACTACCTCAAAATAGAAAACCTCCTCAAACTGTGGATTGTTGGTTTTTCTCTTCACCTTAGTCTTCTTGGCTTCTGACCTGAGCGGTAAAGAAAAGCAGATGGAGATAAATCATCCACATCCATGTATATTCAAAGCTAAACGTGATAAAGTTGTACATGCTGACTTCTAAAATCACACTTAATTGTGTAAGATCTCACACCTTGAAGGACCTAGCAAGGACACGGCAGCGTAGGGGTCACATTGGCCGTTGACAATCGGAAGACCTTGGCACTCCAGTACTCTGCAGAAACAGACGAAGTGAACATCAGCGAATGAGCACACACACACACACACACACACACACACACACACACACACACACACACACACACACACACACACACACACACACACACATCATAGTCCTACAAGTTGTGTCACAATAACAGCTGTAAAAACCCAGATGTTCTTTACAATATACTAATTATTTTAAGTTCAGGTGTTCTAATCTCCAATCCTTAATAAAAGAGGAGTTGGCTCAACTGTTTCCTTCATTTAAAAATAGCAGCAAAAGAAAAAAAAGGTGAAGGATGAAGAGATCGCCAAATACCAATGGTAAAACAAAACCGTCTGAATATACTCCTGGAGGACTCTTAAAGCCCCATTACACTTTACATAATCAGTTAATGATATTACTCGTAATAGGGTCATGAGTACTGTCAAGATCATTGAGAGCTGACACCCAATCTCCCAGCCCTGCACACCCAGTAAGAGCCTCAGACCTCTAGTCAACCCGCCTATAGGATAAGAACAAAAAAGAAGCTATTATCAACACAGAAATAATTGCTATTGTGCACGTAGCATCCGACCACATATGCAAGTTTCTGTGGAGGTAAACAACCAGCAAACAACCTGCATGCAAAAAGTAGATGACTGTGCTTTTGTGATTATTTGAGTTTATTCTGGAGGTTCTCAGTATCTTAGTGCTAAAAAAAAGACTCAATACAGCTCAAAATTCATTTAAGAATCAATTTTTTCTAATTTGAAGACATTAAAGAAATTTACCTGAATACACCTGCATATACTTTTTGAGATAATTGGTGACATCTGAAGCCTTTGTGAGAATTTAAGGATGTTTTTCCTGCTGGTCAGGCTAAATACAGTTTAACCCATGATTAATGTCTTTAAATCACTCCTGTGCCTTTCCTGGAGAAAACGTCCATTCAGCTTTACCCACGGACTATTTAACAACAGACAATGTGTCACCACTTCCTGTCATTGTGCAAAGAAAAAGCGAGGCCAACACATCTCAGAAATGGGTGCTGACATCTTGGGCTGGTGATGTCATTTGAAACAAGAGTTTTCTGGGCATACACGTTCCCTGTAGACTTGTTTTGCTCTTAGCTTGGTTTGCACCAGCGCAAAGTGGCGACTTCAGGTCCACCTGTCAAGAATGTGTGGCTTTACCAGGTTGAAAAAAAATCCCTCAACATCTTAAAATAATACAAAACCAATTACATACATGAATAAAACTATTCTTTTTTAAAAAAATTCCAATCATTGCCATCATTCTGTGTGAACGTTTCATTTAGAAAAATAGTTTGAATGCCAGCAGCTGGCACACAGTGACCATCGAGGCATTCTGGGACAAATCCCCCACCGGGCTGTGCTGAGAAACACATGAAAAAAAAAAAGATGTAAGAAAGTAATTCCCTCTGAGCTGTTTGGCAAGTGCCTGTGCCAGTTTTAAATCCAGCGCCATTCAGCAACTACAGTCACGACCCAAGCGTCACTTGTGAGAAGTTACAGGAAAATAAGATCACATTAAAACCATCAAAACTGTATCTTTAGGGAAATAGACAAAGATTTAGTTTAGAGGAAACTAAACACAGGAAGGCTTTTGGTCCATAAGTGACACCCAAGAATTGTGATTTTTCTAAAAAATATGACATTTATTTCACTTCTTTCATTATAAATAAACACACTGCATTTTAAAGTAGATAATATAAAGATTGTTTACACTTTATAGTATAAAAATCTATGATCGCCACATTTTATTAAGTTATTGACATCTTGCATATTCTAATTTCTCCCCTATGGTATAATGTAAGTATATTTTTCATCTTATTTGTGTGACGTAGACAGTTTATATGCTACAAAAAGCAAGCTGTTAAAAAGTTCCCTTTTAAAGCACAAAGAACTAAAAACTAACCGAACGCTGGCTGAGTACACTAAAAAAAAGGTCAGGACGAAGCGGTAAAATGATGTTTCAGAGTGATTCACTGTAATCTATGTCTACGTGTCACCGCTGTCCTCCTACCCCATGACATCATGCTGTAAGGAGATTAGCATCCAAACAGGACACCCAGCAGGACGAATCACTTCCTGTGTGTCACCACTTGTGATGCACCACTAGTCACAACACATGATGAACCACACGGCAAATCACAGAAGCGCTGCCCGCAATTGAATAGACACACATGTATGCACACAGATGCGCGTGCACACGCAGGTCCCCTAATAAGGAATAAGAAGTGGGCTGGGTTAAGCATCACTAATGCCAGAGCACTTCCTGGCCAGTAAGCTTGTTTATATAACCCTTGTTTGGCCTACAATCCTGGCCCCACGCTACCTCATCACTGCTGTGAGCTCTGGCATGCCAGACAGCGGTGGAGATCCGGACTTTTTTTTGGTTGTTTTAGTCCACATTACTCATATTAGGTTAATGTGCTTCACCGCTGCACCCATGCTTCCTGTCAAAAACAATATCACTCAAATAAAAGAGAAACTAATTACATCACAGCCCAGACAAATAGAGTGGATGTGATTATGAGTCAGTGTCTCTGATGGCTACACCACTGCGATATATGAGAGCAGGGACGTTATAAGGCACTTGTTATCTCCTGATGTCCCCCATGGTTTTACACGACCAGCTCCAATCTGCCTGTCAGTGTCTCGAGTCATCAGTTTTCTCAGCATTTTGTTTACCTGTCTGTTTCCAAACAGGGCCCACAAGGAGCCTGCATGAACTCTGATACACTGCCTCAGGGGACTCTGAGTCAGTGATATTTGCGGTTGCAAGCTGAGAGAAAAAAGAAAGAGAAATGGGGAAAAGAAATACTGAAGGTGGAAATTAGAAACAAGCGAGCACTACAAACCGTTACTGATCCCTAAAGGCTCGAGGCTACATGTAGCACTACATGTAGATATTACTGAGAGGTCAGATTGAGGCATCTAGAATACAGCAGTCAAGATCGACTAGGGACAAGCTAGAGACATAAGCAGTACGCTAAAGTTGGAACAATTTGTGAAGGCAAATTTTAATTCATATTTGCGCCTTTAGACTGAAGCCGTGAAGGATCATAGATATGTTTTATCACCTGAAAATGGGTCTTTTTAAAAATAAGTTTGTCCTACAGTGGCCACCGTAGCTAGGGTTATGCACTTGAATTAAGTGGGGTAAAAAACAGAATTCGGTTAACTGAATCTGCAATCTACTGACATCTAGTGGTGAGATTTTCCCCACTGTACCTTTAAGTCTAGCAATAACCTCTGGGACTAAAAAGTGTCAAAAACTGCAGTTCCTCTAATCACCACTTGAGGCTGAGTCCCACATTGAAATGTCAACTCTACATTAATATACTTGTATCTCAATACTTAATAGTATGTATTAAGCATGTATTAAGATGCATTTTTATAGCCCGATATTAAAACACAAAAAAAAGATTTTATTGTCTCAGTGCAAATGTTCCCCACTCATAAATACAGTGGGAATTTATTCTTATAACTCTCAAGTCTAAATATTGTTATCTAGACAGCTGTTAAGTCTTAGAGTTAAGGGCATAGTCCGTTTGACTGACAGGCAGCTTCCAGTTACTCCAGTCACGCTTGACCTCTCGGTTTGTGGTGTTGGTGCCTTTTGGAGCATTTATAATTAAATTACCTGACAAATGATATGGTTCGCTGTGTAGCTAATTATGACATGTTGTGAGGTTGGTTCTGGCTTGGCATTAATTAGCTGGTATCTGTTTCTGTGAAACCGACCTGCAGAGTGTACAGATACAGCTTACCAAACAAGCTTGTTTTTACTAGCTTATACGTCAACTCACCAACCTCTAGTTATTAAAAAAGTACACAAAATTAACATGCTGACACTGAGGCATTAAAATGCAGAGTTCAGAAACCAATGCATGATGTCATGGTGGCTATGTCTGTTTTTATATCCTACTTTCAGCTTTCAGCTCTACCTAATTCACAAGGACTTGCCACTGTTACATTTTTACACACTATGTCCTTCCTGATACAACTCCCAAGGGATTTGTGTCCCCTAGAGTCAAACTCAGGGCTATGGAGCCACTCTGTCTGACTTCATATAAATTCAGACAAGATAAGAAGAGATCTTAACTCTGGGAATACTCTAAAGTAATAAGACTAAAAACTTTGAAGCCTTCTTCTTATTTTGTTTATACTTTTGCAGTAATTTTAATAAAACGTAATACAGCCTGCTGCTTCTGCTTCTTTTTTTGGGTGATAGTGGTTTCTTAAAATAGTTTAAACACCACTTGAATTGAGGAATTCATTCAGTATAAATCAGCAGGCTACACACTTACTTCATAGTTGTAGTCCTAAACCCTCGGGGGGTGTGGAGTTCAATCAGAAACATATCTGACTTTGTGTTTGAGGTATTCTGCTGTAAAATGAGTACTAACGTCTGCCAGCATGTCATGTTTTTCCCTTTGAGAGATGGGAAGGGGGTTTAAATTGATATAACCATCATCTGTGTTTTTGTGATTTATGGAAACTGAAACTAGCTATGTACTTGCTTTTAAAAAAAGCCCCCTGTGTGTAGCATCAAACAAAAACTACACAAGACAACAACGTGCTTAAAATGTAACTCTTAGTAAAAAACCCACACGGGACTCAACTCTGAAGACGTGAATGAAGCTGGGTCTCCAGTTTACAACACTTTAACGGTAAATTAATAATGGCTAAGACTTTTTTGCTTAATGGACAAGGCTCTCCCCGTCTCTGCCGTACACGTGTCTTTCTAGAGAAATCTGACTAGATGACCTGCTGCTTTCCACTCTAAGCTCCTTACCCACGATGTGCACTGGGAACAGAGCCACGCTGGCTCGTCATCAGCCTGTACTGCTACACGCTACAAAGGCTGAAAAACCAACAAGCGCACACAGTCGTAAGCGTAATAATTCATCCATGAGCACAATTATCATTATTCATCGCTTAAGTTTACCAGTCACATGTGAATACAGTCACATTTTCAAACAACAAAGGGCCATGTACAAAAAAAGTGTCTTTGTCACCGCCTGTTAGCACCATAGTGGTACAAAGAAAGATGGTATGGCAATGCGGGTAAAAAATGTACATTAAATCCAAGCATTTTTTGCGTGTTTACGTGTTTGTGTGTATGAGTGGCCTCACCGTGTGGCCAGTTTATGGCTGATGACGCCACTGTCCGTGATGACTTCACTCAGACGAAGCTCCAGGTGCACTTTTCCCTGCATGACACAAAAACAGAGACACCTGTTATTAGCCCATTGTTTGTCCACTGAGAACACACCATAAAATTCAGCCCTCTGCAGATTTTTACCCTGATGTGTGTACAGGAAATACAGTTGGTTTGTGTAACAAGACAAATTTCTGCTAAATCTGAAACTGAAACCGACATGCAATCTGGTGCAAACTTGGTGTTTCTTAATCTTATCTAAGGCGTGAAACAGTTTCTCAGAATAGGACCGATCCATGGAGAGGGAGTTTCATTCAACACACACAGAAATACGGAGTAATTTATCTCTAATAAATCCCCACACAAAACAAAAACACACAATCATGAACAAGTGGAATTCCTTCAGTAACAGAGACACTGTGAAAATAGCTGAGCCTGAACATCATGCTGAAGTTATTCTTCCTCTGAAGTGATTGGATTAATGACATGATGACAGTGCAGCGATGCAGCTGTCTAGAAAAACTCCATTAATTAACAGCATCAGTATGCAAACCTACAGGCGTTGGCTCTTTCTGCACGATTCAAGCTGAGAGAACAAACACACGCACACTTTACACACACATGTGCACACAGGCAAAACAATGTGTCCTCTATTGAAAAGAGAAGAGAGACACTCTATCTTCCTACTTCATCTGATCCATCACATTCACTTTTCTCTCTCTTGTCTCATTCTCTCACACATCCTTCCTCTCCCCAGCTCCTCGCATGAATGTCTCTCTGTTTCAGACCACTGCTCTAGGGCTACACACACCCATCTGTCTGCAGATGTTACTGTTCACTGTTCACTGTGTCTCACACTCTGTGTGTGCATGTGTGTGGGTGAGTGACACTGCTGAATAGTGAATAGTAGAGAATACTGCACATGTAATAAATAAGTATGGTGGACAAGTGCTATAAAACGAAATCTGTACATATCATAACAACAAGTTGAAGACCCTACAATATTAAAACGAAAGAAACCCCAACAATCACACAACCCCTCTGCGAGCAAGCACTTGGTAAATGTGGGAAGGAAAAACTCCCTTTTAACAGGAAGTAACCTCCAGCAGAACCAAGCTCAAAGAGAGTCATCTGCCGCGACTGGCTGTGAGCGAGGGGAAAGAGGACAAAGCAACTGACAGACACATCAGTGGTAACAGAGAGACTGCAAACAGTGCTACACTGAACATTAAAACGACCCTTTCATACAGCGCTGTCCTTTAATCTTCCCGCAAACACTTCTTTTATCTTTGTCATACAAGATGAGTCAATGAAAACAAAAACCTGCAGTCCAAACATAAGCTCTCACATCTGTCAATCAGCTGACATTTAGCCATTAATTTCATTCATTCATGGCAAATAGAGAGCATAGAGTAATATTATAAAAGCTGCACGTTAACTCTTAGAGGTGAACAAATGTTTTTTATGTAGACACAGAGACGCAGGTGACTTTGACCCTCCAGTCTCAAATGTTTCAGGTGCACACACAGTCTGTTTGTTTGGGTTCTGCCCCAATTCAGACACAAACACACAGATGCACTACATCTATACATGGTGGAGGGAAGGTGTAATATTTAAAAGTTTTGATATGAGTACATTTAAAACACTTGTATTTCCGTACCAAAACAGTGCTGTTTAGTACCTTATCTTCAGGAATATGATTTTTAAGCAGGGCCCTTTTCCCTTAAACCAAACAGCTTATTAAAAGAGGATTTACTGTATGAATAAGTAAAGTGACACAAGTTCTTAACATTAGGTACCCTAATTGATATTAGATTAAGGACAGACCTAAGCTAGTGTTTGCCACTATAGCTCACAGGCAACCCATGTATCAAAAACTAGTGTCTGCTAATGTTGGCTAAAGGCAACTAATATTAGCTGAGGTGCCACTATAGCTCACCGGGTTGATCAGGTGACCCATGTACTGAAGGCTAATGTTTGAAAATGTCAGCTAATGTTAAAAAACTTCAGCTAGTGTTAGATAAAGTTAGCTAACATTAGCTGGGCTATCAACACATAAAATGAAGACTGGTAAGTAATGTAAATTCATGTTTGCTAAGTTTAGCTTGAGGTACTGTTAGCGAAAGTTAGCTAACAATAGCTAGGGTACCACTGTGGCGCACCTGGTTGAGAAGGTGACCTTAGCCTAGTATTCAGTATTGAAGGCTAATCAGAATTGATTCTGATTAGCAAGCACTAGCTAATGTCAGCTAGCCTATTCTTTCAGGTGCTCTGTTATTCACAGGGGCGGTCGCCACAGCAGCAGGAACTACATTGATTTGTCAGATTTTTTACACCAGATCCCCTTCCTGATCCAACCCTACCAGAGATTTGTGTCTATACCTGGTCTCGAATTGGGGCTCTTTCATGTGCTGGGTTAAAATTTTAAGACTTTGAGACTTTAAGATTTTACCTGACAATGTGTTTGCCACCAAGTGTTTAGTTTATATTAAAAATCAAAAGGAATAAACTCACATCGAAACAACAGTGGCACCAACAAATAAAAGGAGGGTGATAATGAAGCAATGTGGGCTTACAATAATCTAATACAATGTCTTTTTTCACACTATGTTTTTTTGTGAAAATTTTCAAAGAAGCTTACCAGTGTACGGGGGAAAAAGGGGAACATGACTGTGCAGCTGTGTGATGGGATTAATGCTGTGAACTGTTAAATTTGCATTAAGTGGAGAAATTAGAAATGCTATTATAAGACTGACCCAAATAAAGGGTTTCTCTTACCAGTGATGATTTATGGTTTAGGTTTGCTTTGAATGTTGACTGACATTAAAAGTATTTAATGCCAGCTTTCAATTTTAACTGTACACATTTTTAGGGGAGATATAAAAACCCTTTAAAGCTGTAGAAAAAAACAACAACTAGAGATTGTACAAAAAGAGAGGAAGAGATGAAAAGTGCACACTTAGTTTTGTTATAAAAGTATGTCTCCGTGTCTTTGTACTGACCTGCACCTCTGAGTCAGCGCTGACAGGTTGTAGCTGGAACCAGGTGTCTTTCCCGTGATATTTCTGCAGGTCCTCTTTCTTCACGGCAACCTTGCCTACGCACATGTTAGCACACAAAGATAAATGAGCTGAAAAACACAACTCAATTCATGCATCCCAAAAAGCCTGCGTACTTCAGTGTGACGTAGATCGTGAATGCTTGACAAACTCTTACACAAATACTTACATGTCTGCTCATGTACTGTAAAACCACATGCCAATTGCTTTTTAATGCACACAGTCACCTGGCACAGAAATACAACAACGTGCATTTCAGTACCCTGGAAATGACTCCAGTCATTTCTTTTCTGAAATCAGTCAGAGCAGGGGTTTGCAACACCCACAGACATTAACACACATACCCACACACACATAAATTTTTCCATTTGTGTGTGTGGTGCTTGAGACCTCACACACACCCACGCTGCATATCCAAACCCACCAGTACACACTGACACACCCAATGATAGAAACATCCGCCCACACAAACAAACACACACCTTTGACACGTATTTGTAGCCAAAACATTGTTCTGCGATAAAGCAGTCATACCCACTATACAGATACACATATATGATGGTATATATATATACATATATATATATATATATATATATATATATATATATATATATATATATATATATATATATATATATATATATATATATATATATATATATATATGTATGTATGTATGTATGTATGTATGTATATATATATATATATATATATATATATATATATATATATATATATGTATGTATGTATGTATGTATGTATGTATATATATATATATATATATATATATATATATATATATATATATATATATATATGCAGTTGTGGTCACAAGTTTACATACCATAATCGTGGGCATCAATGTTTCACGATAATTTGGGGGCTTTTAACGATTTGTTTGAACTGTAACGATCATGTTTGACTTTAGCTGGTAGTTTGTCTTTGCCAGCAATAAAGGATTTGTTTGACAGCACTCATTGGATTGATCAATACTGAGAACAATGGAAATGTCCAAGGAACTCAGTGAAGATCTAAGGAGAACTCAAGATTTACACAAGTTGGGAAGGTCTCTTGGAGTAATTTCCAAACAAGTGCAAATTCCAAGAACATCAGTTTAAAAACTGAATGTCAGTACAAGTTATTCTGATGTTTCACCTCAAAATCCAAACTGCCAACCTCAGATGAGAGGTTTTGGGCAGAAAAAAAATAACATTTTAAAAAGGAAATAATGCATCCTTAGCTGTTGCTGTAATTGATGGTGTTTGAAAAGGTGTCCCAACCCAGAACAGAGAGATCCTGGATCGTGGGAAAAACATCAATTAAACATCAATGAGTCTGTACGTTGCCATGGAGACAGACACTGGTACCTATTGATGGTTCTGTAGAAATAAGTATGAGAGACCAGTCGCCCACGATTGCAAATCAAAACACAGGAAGTGAAGCGTGGTTGAGTCTGCGGTAGGTGCTGGACTGGATCAGTGGGAGGGACGCTCTTGTTCCGCTCTGACTGGCTGTTTCCCTTTCATTTAACAGCTGATGTGCTGAGCATGGAAAAAGGTTAAGTCAGCTAAATGTCAGCTGTGACCTTCACTAAGGTGCTATTTTTGATTTTACACCCTCAGCACAAATGAATGGTTTCACCAGGTGCGTGCATCCACCTAAACAAACTTCCTTGCAAAAAGAATAACGACACCACCGCCATGCTTGCATCGTTCTGCATTATGCTCTCATGCAGCTGTTTTTGTTTATTTAAACCTGTAAAAATCTCGAGTTGTGACTCTGTCACTTATCTGGCTCTGCCTGCCTACGATGGAAGCGCCTAATCAGATACGGCTAACAATTTAACATCCAATCACAGGACAATGCCTAAAAACAGTGGGAGGTTTGAGTAAGAACAGTAAAAACCTGTGGTGAGTATATTTACCATGGCCCCCCACGCAACATATAACTTGTTTGTCTGTGTTTACACTTATACACTGAGCTGCTGCACTGAGGTTTGTCTCAGCATGCCTGCTCTGGGACAGAGGACAGAGAGCTCAACAGTTGAAGCAAAGGGTGGGTGGGTGGGGTGGGTTTCACACTACAGAATTTTGCCTTGGTTTCAGAATCGTTACGCCCGTAGCGAGAGGTGAAACGGTGAGGTTTTTTTATCGAGAGGAGCAGTTGCCTACTCACCGATACTGGAGTCCCTTCTGAAGACATCCCTGTCGAAAATGTAAAAGGAGAGGTGCCTGAAGCTACGCGGGATCTCGCAGTAGAAGTCCTCCCCGTAGAACGGACTGCAGGAGAGAAGAGAGGAACTGTGATCAGTCTGATAAAGCAAGCTGCACGACTAACACAGATGGCGAGATTTTGAAAGTTGAGAGAAGAAATTCAGGTCACATGTCTGCAACATGTTCTGGACAAAGAGATATAGCAAAATGCAGATTCAAGTCACGAATGCAATGAAAGGCTTTGGAATTATTCAAAGAAAAAATGATCGGATCTTTCATTATCGTGAGAAACTATTGGTTTAGATAGAGAAGTCATACTGAGAAAGACAGTGTGCAAGTTTTTCTTGGTATTGTGAATGCAGTGGGTTTCAGTACCACTGTACCCCTTTACAGCCTGTTGTGAACCATGCCATTTAAGTGGTGCTGCATTATCTTCGACACCAAATAACTGCCTTTTAATTCATTTATTTCATCTTTGTCTGGAAACAGCGTCATATTTTAAAGTAATACTTTCACTACTATAGCAGTATTTCAATGTAAAGTATTCTATGAAATACAAGATGTCGTGCTTGGAAAGTAACAAAGCAGCCTATCAAGTTTAAAGTGAGCTAATTGATGGACTGGTTGGTTAATCTGCAAACTATTCGTGCCTCCACAGTATTTTTCAGTGTTGTCTGAACTGGTGTGTCTTAGTTGGGGTAAGGTAAGGGTACATTCCCCTCTGTGTAAACATCACAGCCACATTTATTTTTCTTTCCTTGTTCAGCAGTGATTGATTTTGTCAATGAATCACATGAGACAATGAAAATAAAGCCCTCGCGGGCTAAGTACATTTCGACTCCATCGATTTAGTCTCTGCTTTCCCTCAAGTGTGAGCAACAGCGCAGATATCATAAAGTGAAAATAATAGTAGTTTATTGGTCTGAGGAACACCGGCTTAGTCTGTTTAGATGGCTCATTTTCTCCCTTGGCGTTGGTCGTATGTGAAGATGTGACAACCGTAATCCCACTCAGATGGTCTCAGTCTGATGCCAAAAAAATACAAATATTAGGACATCTTTCCTATATTTTATCTTGTTCTCCTGCCCTAGATGCATCTTGACAACAAGCAGACTGAATGTTTTCACGTCGTTTGTAGTGACGCGTTTCGGTTGGCTTGGAGTTTTCTCTGCGTGAACAGAAACCAAACCACAGGAAAAAGCTACAGATTACAAACTCATCCACTGGTTGAGACCAGAACAAACTATAGGTCATATATATGTCAAAACATCTTTAGGCCGTACTGAGGTTTTGCAGACATGTGACCACTAACCACATGTAACCATGTAAACGTCTGATATTTTAGATATGTAACAGTCATTGTGACAGTATAGGTTTAAGTTAACAAGTCACACAGGTCTGGAGACTGGTCTGCAACCGGCAACAACTGTCGCTAGGGACAAATGGACAATATTTCCTGAACGGCTGACTTAAAACTTTTTGTGATTTCTTTTGTGATGGACACTGCACAGCTACTCTCGGAGCTGTAGTGAAACTGTGCAGCAAACCTGGAAATGGAGGAGGTTCGCCTTCAAAATAAAAGTTGTGCCTTTTAAAACATGTTGTCTTTGAACCATCTCCACTATGGTGGACACGCTGACATCAGGTGAGACACCTCAATCGTTTTCCCTTTCCAGCTGCCATTTTTAATACTCTGGTGCTTCTTTTTGTTTAAATTCATGATCAGCTTTGCCTTTAGGTATTATTTAAATGTCGCAACTGCATATTTCTGTAACTACACACCAAAAAGTTTAGAAGCAAAGTTAAAAAGACAGAAGTAAAAATGGACAGGTGGGCCTGTACCAAAGTGACTTCTCCACAATCTTGGTCCTGAAGACTTCCTCTTGGTCCAGGTTGACTGTGCAGTAACAGTCCCTCATCTTGTTTGGCCCCGGGTACGGAGGGATGTTTTTTGCTTCTCCTGCACAATGAAAAGAACAAAGGAGGCATATTAAGTAGGAAAAAAACAATGTGTTTATTCAGGCTACAGGTCATTATTTATTAAAGAACTAGGAAAGGGTTGAAAAGAAACATTATGTAAAGTTTGTTGTTTTAGAGATGAGTGTATGAAGGAGGGAGGAGGGGTCCAGAGCTGGTACAGTGTCCCAACGCGCACTCTCATTGTCATTACCTAACCACATCCGACACCATGTATAATGAGCTTAGCTCTGCCAGGGCGGCTGTTTTTATGTGCAGATATATAAAACCGTGGCCTCAGAAAACAATGTGCGACATGTGAACGCCGTGTCCGCGAGCATGCCTGTGTCTGTGATGTAACATCTGTGAATGAATGAATCTGCGTGGGACACTTCCTGTATGTCAAACATGTGTGTCAGCACTCCCTTTAACAAAAATGTGATCCAGCCACCCACCGAGACACACAAACACACAAACCGGAGAGGTGGTACTCTGGTCCCGCAGGGCATATTTATTCTCATTTATGAAGACGTGCATCCACTTTAGCCATTACCCTCTTTACCCTGGGGGGGACTCACAGTGTTAACCATCATTGTGAACGTCTGTTTGAGTAACGCTTCATTGTGTGTGTGGTTATCTGACACTGCTAGCATACGCTGCTCTGTTATTTCTGGCTTTAAAACGTCTTCACAGTAAGAAGCATTAGTTTAAAGGGCGGGTGATGCTATTTGATAAATTGACACTTTCTCTTTAAGGCAGTACTTCTCTTTATCCACATTTCTGCCTTTTACATTACCTTACCTCATATTTAGCATGTCTCCTTATGTTTTTATCCTTTAAAGAGGATCCTATTAAAGATTTCTAGAGCCCCGATGAGGAACTCCTCCATCATCCTGCGTCACTTTGTATTTATCTTGGGAGTGAATCCACACATTAGGAACCACTGCCTTATCATATGATACATAACAATATAAACTTTGATTACATTTACTGCACCAGGAAACACATCAGAGATACTAAGCCAGAAATCTCCACTGCCGGGTTTCCGACCCTGCGGCTGACCCTAGGGGGGAGGGGAGAGAGTTGACATTTGACACCAAATAGCCGGGCGTGAAACTGCAAAGCAGATGGCTATCTTCAAATTATTTTTCCTGTTTGTCAGTATGGCTGCACATTAATGCAGCAGCCCCACTAAAGTTCCACTCAATCAGCCCTACCATAAATACTAAAACATAATTCCCCTGCTGGCATTATATAATCAAGACTTCCCGATAACCGCATCTTATCACAGAACCAGGAAGGTGGGGCAAGATGTTCCACATTTCCTTCAACGAATCCCACAAGGAAAATTCAAAACAATCAGTCAAATCAATGATTTGCTGACAATGCAAAAACAAGATGTGTCCTTTGAGCGTTTTCACAATGCGCTGTTGTTACTCCCACTCGTTTTTTGTAAAATAGATAGCAGGCAAGCAGCCAGCTGCAAGGAAGATACGATCTGGTGCCTCCACCTTCAGTCCGTGACGCTGGATAAACCTTAAACCCTCGCTGAGACAAACAAAGATGGTGAAGTGCACCCTGTGGGGTCTGTAATACAACACGGTGTTATGACTGCTTCTCTGGAGGCTGATTCGTGCACTGCGTGATTCGTGCACTCAACAATTCACAATAACAACATTCATTCACAAATTAAGACGACACCTGAGCTCTGGAACAGGACACACGCAGCACCGCTTTGACGTATTGATGCAAACTATACAGCTCCATCTGCCTTTCAAGATGATGTAACTGCCTCTCATCTCTGTCTTTATCCCTTTACTTCCTACTGTCATTAGAGCTCCCTTGCTTCCGCAGCTCTCATTTATTTTCTCATATTTACTTTATCGCCGTCCCGTAATCCTCCTCATTCACCCCGAGCACCCGAATTCCCTCCAATCTCCGTTTTCCACCTGCTTTCATTCACGAACTGCAAGATTGCAGATTGCACTCATCCTGGTGACCAGAAACATCATGGGATTACCACAGCGTTCCCAGTGAGCGTGCTTAAAGCGTGCAAATGTGTTTAATGACTCAACTTAGTAAAAACAAAAACAAAACCAGCACAGATTAAATCAATTTTTTTTAAATCAGTCTTGAGATAATTCAAGGGGTTAAAAGTTTCAAATCATGAGGTCTTACAAGTAGCTTGTAAACAGTGTTGTTGTTTTTTTACAGTAAAGTTAGTAACTTTACATAGATGACTCAATATAAGCAGGGCAAAGTCTCATTTTTATTTTTAAGTTCCCACAATAACCGACAGGATGTGCAAAATGATTTTGGTGACACTACTCTGCCCAAATTGCATGTTTTTGCAGTATCTAAGTGTTGCACTTTGTAAACAGACTGTGCAAAGTGATCTAACAGCGCGTCTTTCCAGCGCTAGATGGTGGGTAACAACCATTTTAATCAAAATGATGCAGTAAGTGGAGAACTGAAATCGTCCCACAGCAGCTAAACCACCAAAGATATATCATCCACTTTCAACTATTTATGGTTATTCTGGACAGAAGCTGCCAACACCTTTTGAATCTGATTGTGGGTTGAAAGATTGAAATGATGGTTTGAAGCTATATGTAATATGTGGACTGTATATGTAGACAATCTGGGAACATTAGGTAAAAACACAAAACTTAATCACTTGTGCGGTCAAGTTATTTAGAATAGAGTTTAATGTTCATACAAATTAGAAACAGCATAATGGGGGTGTTGACACCTATGAGTTCAACATAAAGAATATAGTTCTACGACTGCCAATGTGTCGTATCTCCTGCACATATTCAGGTCAGGTGATTACTGAAGCCTCTAAATGCAGCTGTTGTGATTTGGCGCTATATAACTAAAACTAAATTGAACTGAATTTAATTAAATGAAGGCAAGTTCGAAGTGTTCCTCATACAGCCATCTGAAACTGGCACCAAAAGTGAGTTAATAATATTTTAGTGTGAAAACGCACATCTTTTTAAGTTGGCATAAAAAACTGTTTTCGACGCACTTTAGCTAGCTAGCTAGCTTACTAAGCTTACTAGCTTCACTTTGGTAATATTCCAATGAAAGTTGGAGCCAGTCTAAAGGTGTGATTCTAGGATTTGCAAGCTTAGCTACCTGCACATTGGCTTCATTTTCCAGACCCTGATTGATTAGTAGAGCCTACACATTCCTGAGGAGCAGCCTGTCAGATTAAACATGATACAACCACCAGTCTCTAGAAAAAAAGCGTCCACTCCTGGACTGGTTAGCGAGTGGCTGCTGAGAGAAATCGGTCACAGTGAGGGTGGTCACTAGCAGATTGTCACAGTCACCCATAGTTTACATGGAAGACGCTGGCTTGTCTGCAAACGCTCACTAACTACTAGCCAAGCAGTAGCATAATTTGAAAAACTGTGTTGCAAACCTGAAACTGAGAAGACCTTGCTTCAAAGTAAAAAGGTGTGCCTCGATGCAAAATCCAACATGCTTCACAAGGCACAACTTCTACTTTGAAGGTGAACTGGCAGTTTCACTATAGTTCTGGGTCTTGGCTCATTCATGGTCTTCCATGAAAAACATGACAACCACGACAATCCACTAGTGAACAAAGCAATCTGAGGTTTTCCCCAACAGGAAATACACATTTTTACCCAGCAACCTGTGGTTGCCAGGGAACAATGGCCAGTCTCCAGGCCTCTGTGGCAGGAGCTTGAGCAATCGACTTCAGAGCAACTTCCTCCAACCTCGAGCAAACACTCCCCAACTGTTTGTCAGATGGTCGGGAACCAGTCTCTATCCCTTTGTGACTGGCGCTTTTATCACTTGATCCTACGCTGTCACACCCATAATGTCCAAACCTAGCATCTCATGATTAGCGGTCACTCGACTTCAACATCTCGATACTTAACACTGTGCAAGCAAGCAAACACACAACATCAGAATCAAGCTTGAAGAAGAATCTTCTTGATTTCCCACCTTCGGCCTTGCATACTGAACAGCTGCGTTACTGTGCAATTTACAAGCTAAAATAAAGGCAGCTACAATAAAGGATCACAGTGTTTCCATGCTGTGCTTTACTGAGGAACTAAATGAAACTGGCTGCTGCCTCAATGCTCAGAAAATGATCGTATGCTCTATAAAGACGACATGATCTGTAGTAAATACGCCAAACCATCTGTCTTTACCACAATTAGAAGTACAGTGTGACAGTTTCCTGTTCAGGAGAGGAAGAAGCGATGGACCGTTTTATTTATCTGGATGATGACCAGGAGAGTTTGTCAGCCTGAGAGTGGAGCATACAAACTCCACTTTTAGATATTTGTGTGTATATGTTTGATGGCGAGTGAGTGAGCCTGTTACAAAAGAAAAGATAAGCCTCTTCAGTAACCTGCCATTCATCATGTTAGATTAAAGACTTTATTATAAAACCAGAGTCTGTAATCCACTGTCTCAGCCTGCCTATCATTTTCTTCCTTTTATCCCTTTTCTCTTTTGGTCTGAAGCCTCCTTTGTTTGCGTTTTTATCAGTGCAGGACTTGTCTTTCACGCCTGCTTTCGTTTTCCCTTTCAAGATAAACTTTAACCTGATTTCACTTTCCCTACATCTCATGCTGCTTCCTTTTTTTTTTCATCTGTTCATTTTTCAACTTCTCCAGAGCTGTGTGCGCGTGTGTGTGTTCTCTCGCGATTCATAATAAGCAGAAAATATGGAAAGAAAACCAACAACAACAGCAGTTTTTGTTTTCTTTTCATCAAGCATCACCGCAGCTGCCCTTGGAGAATATCCTGCCCTAGTATCTGAGCAAAACAAGCAAACACACACACACACACACACACACTTTGCACGTGTTTCTGTGTGCACGCAAAACAGGGGGAGGCACTGAGCTGAGATGACAGGAGAAGAGTGAACAGCCGAATGAGACACTTAAAAAGAAACTTTACATCCCTGCAGAGGAAAGAAAAAAAAACAACGGAAGAAATGAGGAAACGGAAGTCGGCGAAGCCAAAGCGATGGATGCAGCGAATGTTCGGCTTTCTCCTTCTGTCGACCGGTTTCAGTCGGCCACGCTGTGGCGTACAGTTACAGACGCACCGCTCGGCTCGTTATTCTAATCCCCTCTGACACGAACACACTCGAGGATACACAGGCGCGAATGCTTTGAGTCGCCGTGGGCTCAAGTAGCAGGCCTGGGAAACGCAGGCTTTAAGAAAAGGAAGGGTGTGTGTGTGTGTGTGTGTGTGGGGGGGGGGGGGGTTGTTACTGAGAAAAATACAAGCAGTGTACTCAATCAAGGGGGAGAGACGAGGAAGACTGCAGAAAGAGAGAGAGAGAGAGAAGTCAGCCAGATAGAAAACTGGAGAGCGGTTAGCTTTGGAGAGAGCGACAACAGGAAATGAGATGAGGAGAAAGGAATTTCAACTGGATCCAAGGCAAAGTTTAAAAGCGGCGAACAACCCAGTTGCCCCTGAGAGTGTGTGTGTGTGTGTAAGACGGAGAGAGACACCGTGAGAATGGAAAAGAGTGAAACTCATTTATATTATCCCTCTGTCTCCGCTCAGTTCCTTTGATGCTTCTGGGTAGAGAGTCAAAACGAGAACTGAAACCAAACTGTAAGACATTACAGTCTTTTCTGACTAAACATAAAAACATTACGCCCGCCCACCCACACACACCCATACGTATGCAGGCCTTTTTGGTGGATCTCCACAGCTGGCACTTTGTTCTTGCAGGAAATATTGCTTTATAATTGAAACCAGAAGCACAGCCCACATGTATTTTTAGCATCAGTTAATCTCCCAATCAACTTTTTTAGTATCTGATTAATAATTTGCCCTATAAAAATGCTCACTCTATGACTTTGCACTTTCAACGACAGAGGTTAAAGCAACAGTTGGGGGTGGGACAGTTCGGCACAAACGAGGCCCGACACTTGGCACAGTGCAACTCCAATGCTGACCGCGTCTTTCAAAGTTAACCTCAAACTGGTCCTGAGCTGTGAAGTCATTCTGCACACTGGGAGAATGACCTCATGTGATGTCCAGCAGCCTGAAAGTCCTATTCACGTGTGACAAAGAGAATAAGCAATCTTCTCTAAAACTGCATCCGTGCTTTAGCTATAACTGTCCAAGGTGAGCACTAATCAGTACGCCCAGTTCAGAGAATAAACACGGCCCAGGAGCAGATTACAGTGCAGTCAGAAATAAGCCACACAGTCAACAACAGGTAGCCACAATTTCCGCTGCGAACCTGCACCAGGGCATCCTGAAACCCGCAATCAGTGAAAACCTGTTAACCTTTTAAGACAGCCGTTTCGTGCTCGTGCTTCCGCCCCACCAGTTTCTTTGCGCTGCTGAAACCTCACCCACTCTGAGGTTTTTACAAAAGGAGGGGGCTGTTATAAGTCAGCACTGCTGCAGAGAGATTTACTTTCATCTAAGCATGGAAATCACACTTGAAGAATCAGCTTCAGGTAGAGGAGGCTACAAGGGGTGTGGTAGATAAGAACGGCCACTTTTTAAGCCTACGTGGGCTGAGGGTTTCATGCAAAAGTTTCACTAAACCATATAACAGATGCACTTGTTTTACACTCGGCTGTAGCCACATGTATGGCTCTGAACGTGTCGTTTTATCTGCGTGAAAACATTAAAATAACATTCTCTGGGATATCGACGATGAATAACTCTCGGCTGGCCGTCTTTTGTCAACATCCAGTCATGGTTGAAAAAAAACTCCTAAATTAAGGTTGAGCCACTGTTGAGCTCATGTCTCAACGTCACCTGGACATCCAGACTTTTACGAAAAAAAGAAAAGTAACAAGTTTCTGCAAGAAAGACTCGATCGCACGAACTGTTGGCTCCGAGGTCCACACAGATATTTGCATCATAGGGTTTATTATGTAACATCAGGAGAAGACATGAGGTGGTTCTAATGAAAAACTGAGAATTCCCGGTTCTGTCTGAGAGTTCTTCCTGTTTAAAGGGAGTTTTGCTTTCACAATGTCACCAAGTGCACCCTGAACCATCCATTTATGAGGGGCAACCAATCACAAGCCTGCCTTAAAGGGAGCTGCAAGGGGGCTGGGAGTACTTGTTTCAGACAGATGGACTAAAGAGCTGCGCCAAACCCCAGTATTAGATAAATAAGTATTTCCAAACCAGGAATCATAGGTGTGGAAATGAACGTTTAAATCATGAATGAGACGATTAGTGCGAATTGAACTGTCTGTCCATTGGATGACTGTACCGCACTAGGAACTGCACTTCTTTAGGTTTGCAAAGACGTTTCGAGGTGCTTTCAAACGCTCTGCAGCTTATCACAAGCTGCCTCCCATGAATCCAGCTGAGCTGTCTTATCCTGAAGTTTCCACCCAACCAGAACAGCTGCTGGAGGAGCATACATGGAACAGCATGGAAAACAAAGGGAGTTTATGGTTAAAGGCTGCACAGCACAGACTGTGTGATAAACCAGGATTCAGTTACTGATCAAACCCAATCTCTTTCTGCCGCTGCACAGAGCTAATGGTTACACAGATTCGTAAGTCTCAATGGAAAACTTGACTTGAGCGAAACAAAAATACACAACTACAAACATGCGCACACACACACACACACACACACACACACAACTGTGCAGGGACAGTTAGGCTTAAATTAAGCTCCGATCAGAGACCTGATGCGTTCATTCGGTGTCACGTCAGCGTGTAGCTGCTGCAGAGAGCTGCTTTCACTGCTCTTTATTTCCTTTACGTTCTGGTCAGTTTAACCTCAACTCTGCCTCCGGGCTTTTTATCCGTTCACATAATTCTTAGAAATCTCTGTGTTTGTTTTTATGACTTCTAGAAAAAAAGCAATTAAACAGTGTAAAACGAGCTCTTACCCTCCCACCCGTTATTTTTCCACACACGCAGACTCACAAACAGGCTTGGCAAACACAAAGATACGTTATCTTTTGCAAGCACAGGAAGGGAGAGCGAGTTGGGTGTACGTCCCCGCATGTGGCAAGTTGACATTGCCGGTGTTGCCAGGGGAGGAAAACGCTGTTGCAAAACCAGATTTAATCAGCGTGTGTGCAGACGCCTGCCACACAAGTTCAACTTCACACGAAAGTCGTGACAAGAGGACACTCTGTGACACGGGAGTTTCTCTGTCCACTAAAAGCTTTCACGCTTAAGTCACTGCTTGCTGGTAGACATCTTCCAGTTCCACGAGGCATCTGAAGGACACGCGGGAGGAGCCGTGCTCTCCAGACCTCTATTTACCCGTGCTGACCCTGCATGCGGGGCCTACGGCAATGCTTCCACATTATTCCCCATTCTGTTTTCCCATGGAGGACACATTACAAACCGGATTATTCCACCAGCCTAAAGCCACCTACACTGTCTGCATCTGAACAGGTCAACACACACGTTTACAGCAGCAAACTTTTTTCCAACACACCTCGCCTTCTAGGACAAAATAGTGGACTGTGCTTATGCAGTGTATTAAGCATCTACTGTAGATGAATATCATGTAATAACAGCACCAAACTGATCTTGTTACTTCCATTAAACTAAATCAGATTTCAACGCTGCACGCACATGAACTGTTTCTGACCCCACACGCAGCCACCCGTCACTCCGCATCTCCTATTCAGTCTGGACAGAATGAAGTTTGGGAAACTCTGTTGGCCACCTATCAAGAGAAAGGCAAAGCGAAGGGAGGGGAGGGACGCTCTGTCACTCCCAACCAAATTCTCCCTCCCAGCCTGAGCCTCTTGAAGTCAGCCGCGCACTCCTGTTTCCTGGACCGCCACCGCTTTTTCTCCTCCAGACTCTGTGCAGTTTCTTTCACTATGTGTTTTTTTTCCCACTTCCAAAAATCACACTTGCATTGTTACGGCGCCATTAAGCAGTAACACAACAGTGCTGTGCCAACCAACATGAAGCCTATGAAAACAGTTCAGGGTGCGCAGCTTATGCGGAGAACCGATTCCAGACCAAACCGGTGACTTGCACTATGACACAATCAGCCAATGACCGCACCGTGAAAGGATTTAAACCAGGGATGTCAAACGTAAGGCCCGGGGGCCAGAATCAGCCCGGAAAAGACTCCATTCAGTTCAGGTTCAGTGCTATTAGCAACGTCTTGGTGGTTTTCAGCTAATTCTATACACCCCATAACCCACCCAGCGCTGATATGCATGCAAATTAGTATTAGTTGATGAGTACAGGAAGCACTGAACAGCTGAGGAGACAGATATTTATTAGGTGATGGGAACCAGCTCCACATAACCGTTAATGACTGTTACGCACGACCCCGGCGTGGTGGTCGAGTAATCCTCTTGTTGTGTTTTTATCGTCACTCTAGTTAACCTGCTCTCTCAATTGTCTGATTTATTCTTAGCGCCGATTGGCTGCTGAAGGCTCACCGACGAATAAAAATGTTGCCAACTGGCGTTTCGGGCGTTCGTTCCTTCCGCCTCACCTCCATCGGCTGTTTTTTTTCTGCTGCTTTTACAGCTTTGTTTGTCAGCTATAGGTTGAGTTGGGAGTTACCGGCGCTACTGTTTTCAGTTTTGTTTGTTTAGGGGACCTATTGTGTGTCACTTCACAGGTTTCTTCCTCTTTTGTTTGCTTGAGCCGGGACTCCCGGTCCCTTTTTTTCTGTTTGTCCTTTGTAGGTAACTCCATTTTCATTATTAAAAGCTTACTGAATACACGGCAGGTTTCTGTAAAACACACATTCAGGGAGAATTTTGGCAGTGCTCAAAAAAAGGCCACAAAAAAAATCTACTGTCACACTTTTAAGGATTGTTATTCCATATTTTCTTACAGAGTATTTTTGCACAAGCTTCTTCCAACGCTTTACTTATTGTGTAGATTGTAAATTGTTATTGGCTATGGTGATAACTTTCCCTGATGAAGCTGTCAGAGGTGTACGCAGGAATGCAAACTTCCAAATGAGTCAAATCGGTAGGTCGGTCCAATTGCACTGTGTTTGTCAGATTATGTTCATAGCAGCAACAGAGAGGCCAAACGCACATATGTTGTTGTTAATTAGTGCAAAGTCCCAACTCCAGCTGTGCCACTGAGAGTTCCCATCTCTCCGAGCGCCGACACAGACACAGCCGCCGACAGACGGAGCGCAGCCTGCTCCTGTACGTGAGACACCACCTCTGTCCCTTTCTCCCTGCATCTCACTACATCTGCTTTGTATTAGCTTGTTGCCATGCAGGAAAAAACACAATTCTTTTGTAGTCTAGTCCAGCCAATCAGGAAGACATTTGGGGGCAGCTTCCTATTTCCTGCCTTTCCCCAGACAGTACAGACTCGGGCCCAGTAGCCCCGTTCAGTTTCCGACATTCGCGTGTTCCTCCAGGAAACTGAGACGAGTCATCACCTGGAACAGCGTTACAATAATAAGTCCTTCTTTCTCCCTCGCTGCCTCTGGTCTTCAACTATGTGGCAAATTTTCAGCTCTGAGTCATCAGCAAAATGTCTTCTCACGCCAAAGGAGAAGACTTTGATGAAAACAATGTGATGCAAGCGTTACACAGACATTACTGGGAGCAGAGCGCCATGGGAATCGTACTGATGGCAAGTATGACTGCTGCTAGGCAACAACACAGTATAAACTCCACTGTCATCACTGTTTGATGACACAGAAGAAAAAGGACGAAGGAAACATTGGGTCAGTGCTCGGAAGTGATGAAAACGCACAGTAAATGTTCCTCATGAGTGTCAGTAATCATGCCTCACTGGCAAAAGTTTACAGGGTAACACAGCTCCACTTTAGATTACATACACTTTATACCTCTGATGGAATACATTTTGCAAGCCGATGTAATACAACTTCCAACTAATATTATTTTTATGTGTTAATTTCTGCTTTATTTTCTCAATTAAGGTTTAGAGAGCAGTTTGGTATATAAAAAGGCATGGGTAAATGGACCTCAGCACATGTAAATCCATAATAAACACATTATATTTCAGAAAAACAGTAAAAAAAAATCCAGTAACTTCCAGTCCAACAAGATGTCCAACAAACAGTCAAAAACCCTTGAGTGTAGCGAGTGTGTATCAATATCATCCAATATTTGTCTATGCAGCAGTGCTAACATTTACAAAAGTTTAAAAAAAAATAGCCAGGAGAAACACCCTTCGACTATGTTACCAGTGACCGCATGGTTTGTCCACCAGGGGGAGCTCTGCAACTTCCCTGTTAGGAACAATTGACTTTGGAATGCTACAAACAACAACCAGCTGATCTGAGGAGAGTCAGGCAAAATTTAAATATTTAAACAAATAACTATACATAACAAAATCAAGGAGAATGTGTTTTTGCTTTGTGTCTGAAAAATAAAGAAAAATATCGGCTGATATATCAGGATATCGGATTTTTAAATCGCCAAATATCGGTATGTCTAAAAGAAAGCTCATATTATACTGGCTTTTATGAAACCAACTAACAGTGAAATGCTGACTACACATTAATATTAATGCCTAAGTAGTTCTTCAGTAATAAAATACAACATGTTTGTGTATGACACTCACAGCGGTCCTGTGTCTGCATTTGTTTTCAATACTGAAGATACATTCAGGTCTGGACTTTAACTGGTAACAGTTTTCTTTTCTTGAATTAAAGGATATGAGTCTTCCACTTCTTTCTTTTCTTGCATGAGCTGTAAGCAGACGTATATCTAGGAAACACATCTGTGACGGGAAGAGTTGCTCCAGTCATTCGGTTTTCCTGAACAGGAACTCAAAGCTGCTGGCCGGCTGAACACTCATTCAGAAAGTGCAGCAAACTAATGAGACCATAGTAATTTAAATATTCCAACTCTCCCTTGAGTCTGAGCATAGTATCTCACTGGGAGTACTTCATAAACTTGACTCAGGTTCTTTCTCCAACTTTCTCCTGGGAACTCACTTGGAGGTTGGAAGCTTGGAAACAAAGCCTAACTTCAACTGAGAAGCTGACAACCGGAGAGTTTTGTGCCCAGAAATACTGGCTGGCACACAGCTTGTATGTGTGTTTATTGTAAATTTTTATCCCCCCCACCCCTCCTTCATCCCTGTTCATCCCTTCTGTTGCATGTTTGGAGTCAAAACAAAGTGGACAGCACAGACGGGATGAACTGGGTGCCAGATGTCAGTGAAAAGGACCCGTGATAACAGTTAGAGCACACAGAGGAAATGATTGTCTGCTCCCTGTGGTTTGATGTTAAAAAGGCAAACATGTGAACATGCTGTCAAACAGGTCAGACTGCTGCGGCATTTTGGACCACTTCCCCTCGCAAAACAAACGTCACAGTCTTCCCTCTGATGACACCTGAAACGTGTATTCAAAACTTGCTTTGCAAATCCAGTTTATTGTTAAGTATTTTCCAAAGTTAGCAACAGTCCCACAGATTCATTAACAAAAAAAAAGAGCAAGTACACATATAAGACTGTTTTGCACAAACAATTAAAGAGTAATAAAAATGAAAGCAGGACTGTTGTTATAGCCGGTATTATCAATTCTTGCGCTTGATATATGCGGGCTTACATGCAGTTACTACTATATTACAGTTAGACAATTACATTAGGATACTGTCTTCTTCAATAAAGCACTCACTGCACGAGTCCTCATGGCTCCATTCACAAGATATGCGTGCACCACATACCTCCTAGAAACCGGGGTTACCCACTGGAGACTAGCTACAATTCTAAATATAGAAATCTGGGCTAACAATCAATAGCTAGACAGTCATGCATAAAGCTTTTTGGAAGGGGGCGAGTGCAGAGAAAGCAGGGATAAGGGGAGGAGGGGTGCAACAACATGACTGGCCGGCTGCAGCTTAGGCGAAATCAAGGCTTACTTTATCTGAGATACATAATACTTAATAATAATAATAATAATAATAATAAAAACAGCCGGATGTTTGGTGTGCAGCCACACAGCTTGCTTCTAATCGGTTCAAGTCCGCATGTGGAGACTTCTATCAAACGCACATGATCTGGGTCCAAATGCCAGCTGCCAAATTCCCACAATATCCCCCAAAGCTTTGGATCTCTGGAAATGTCCCCCCCCCCCCTTAACATTTTCATTTTTGTAATTAGCCTGTGCGCTGGGAGGAAAAAGCGTGTGATTTGAATTACAATACCAGGCTGAACAACACAGATCCGAGTCCCTCCAGCCCCTCACTGACTGCCTGCTTCACCCGTGAATACGGGGCCATCCATTGAGGCGCTCAGGCTGGGGGTAGGGATTTTTTTTCTCTTACCTATTTTTATTTTAACGCTCTGGAAAACCCGGAGACCTTCCTCTTCTACCGCCATGCTTTCGCCGTGGCACTTTCCTTTATGACGACTAAATGAAGACGGTCCTCCACGGTGGTCGGTTCTGGCCTCTCCAGCGCACGGATATTCCAGGGGTTGTGCACATCTATGCTCCCCAGACGGCGATCGCGCTCCGGCTGCTGGCTGGCTCAGCTCTAACAAGCGGACTCAACCTCAGACCAACAGCAGCAGCAGCAGCCGCGCTAGAGGGGGTGTGGTTTATACGGCTCCGCCCACTAGTATATGCTGGGTGAACAGTGCCGGGCGATTGAAGCGCAGCGGAAGCGTTTTCACCAGGAAAACTGCTGTAAACAAAAGCTTTAAATTTTACATGTAAAATAATATTAACAATAAATTTGAATCGGACATATTCCTTCTTTGGAATAAGGTCTTAAAGGGAAAATATCACATTGCCTTGCATCAAGTTAATCTCACGTGTCCCAAAGACTTTTATTTATTATTATTACATTTATCATGTTTACATTTCAGCAGTTGCCCACAGATGACACCATCTGAGAGGCATGAGCTGTGATTTTAAATTATTTTTCATATTGTATTCACTCAAGTAAAAGCATGGTGAGTATGGTGAAAACTGAAGTGCTGATTCCACTTCTTTACTCAAGTAAAAGTGAAAAGGTACAGGCTTTAAAATGTGCTAAAAGTATGAAAGAAACAAGCGGCTCCTCTGGAAGCTATTTTTGTCATATCCATAGAGCAATACAAATAAATTAATGCAAGGGAATATAAGCTTTATTTCAACTTAAGTTCTAATTCTAATGAGTTCTTGGATATATTTTATGTGGAACACACAAAGAAGAAAAAACAAAGGGAATAAAAGAGCAAAACAAAACTAACTCTGTTTGTTGCTGTCTGTGCTGCAAGCGGTGTCGCCACACCTAAACAGGAAGATGAATATCGTCAGTGGTTGAAGTGTGACTTGGCATGTAGGTTGTAGCGGTGTGGCTTGGGGAAAAGAACCACTCAGAAACAACTTAGTAATTTGTATTGTGAGCTTCAGTACATTTTGTGTATGGGCTGTAAAGAGCTGCTCACAACTGAATTCAACAAGATTTAAGGCGATGTTACAGGAAGTATTGTGGCTGATTTCCAAGACACGGTCCTAATAAACCTCTGGCAGACTGAGGCTCAGCGAGGGGCAGCCAGAAACAACACACTGTGGAGGAGAGCCAGAGATTAATAATAACTAATAATTAAATGCAAAGTGGTGTATAAAAGTAAAAAGTGAAGAAGAAGAAGAAGAACCACTCCAAAAGCCCCCAAAAGCCTAGGCCAGTGTAACTACAAGGGGAATTCAGGGTCACCTGATTCAGCTATAACTATATTCTTTATCAAAAAGGAACAGTTAGTCCTAATCTTAAAAGTAGAAAAGGTGTCTTTCTCCCAAAGCCAAACTGGGAGCTGATTTCACAGAATAGGGGCCTGAAAGCTGAAGGCTCTGCCTCCCATTCTACTTTAAATACTCTACAAACCAAAAGTAACCCTGCAGTGTCAGAGAGAAGAGCCCTAATCGGGCCTGATTATTCAAGACCTTCTGTGTGAGGAGAAGCCAAAAAGGGAGAAATATGCTCTCCTTATCCCTGTCAGTATTCTTGCTTGAGGAATTTAGATCAGCTGAAGGGTTTTTCAGGGAGTTTTTAGGGAAACCAGATAATAATGAATTAAAATTGTTCAACCGAAATGCATGAACTAGTTGTTCAGCATCACTCAGAGATTTTTTTTAAATCTTAGGAACGTTGCGCAAATGCAGGAAAGCATATTTGTTTACTAGTTTAATAATAACATGGCGTGTTATTCCTCACTTAACTCAAAAACTAGTGAGAGAGATTTTCCTAATCCCGTCAAAGCTCAGAGTGCTTTGTTCTTTAATGCTAATGTAAATGTAAATCATCCAGAGGCTTACAAAGGTAAACGTATGTTTTCAGTGTTCTGGTCTGGATGTTATCAATTCATCACTCATCCAAGTGACTTCTTCAGTGTGAGGAGGTTACACAATAAAAGAAACTAGCACCGTTGCCTAACAATGACTCAGTTTCATGATTGTTAATATGCAGATCGCCATGACCACCGATCATTGGTACCATTCAGCGAGAGCTGGGGAATGGCTGCAAACACAGCATTGTAAGATGGCGAAAGATATATTTTCGCATAAATGACCTCCTTGCTTTCCAGATCAAATCAGAGCTCCTTTTTAATGCTTTTATTCAAGAAATCTGGCAAGTTTATTATTCCTCGTATCAATCTGACACATAATTTATTGAAAACCATAAAAACTTTCTGCGGGTTTACAAACACAGGAGTGACAAATAAACATTTTTACACATGCTTTGCAATTCATAGTTTTTATTTTTATTTTCCCCATTTCAGAACTTCCTTTAATTTCACATTCCTTCCTGGAGCAGCTAAAAACCCAACAATATTTCCCCCTAATCCAAATTACCCAAACTCTAAATGTTGATTACCTGAATGCTGATAGCATGGCTACTTCTCCTTCCTGTCCAGGCACATCCTCGTCACTGAAGGAGTGGCCACTGGCCCTAATATGTAAACAAACTGCAGAGTCCCGTGACATCTGATTGGAGTAGCGTGTTTCATGTGTTCTGATACTCCTGACACATAAGGCCTTACCAAAGGTTTAGGCAGAGGTTGGCCTGCAACATTATTGATGTGCCTTTGCAGCTTTTCACAAATTTTAAGCTGGGATAACCACATTTACTTCGGGCCTGGGGATGGTGCTCTGTGTTAACAGAGCCCTCTTCACCACTTCTTCCAGCTTACGAGGCTGTGATTGCAGCTATTCCCCAGCAGCACCCTTTAGGGGTCACCACAGCATTTCATCTTCCTGCATCTAACTCTATACCTTACATCCTCCTCTGCCAGACGAGCCCTCTAAATGTCCTCCATCACAACATCCATGAACCTACGCTGAGGTCTTTCTCTTTTCCTCCTGCCTGGCAGCTCCATCTTCAACATCCTTTGTGCAGTATATCAACTATCCCTCCTCTGCATATATGTAAATCATCTCACCTCGCCTCCTCAAAACTTAAAGCCAAGTATGATACACAACATTTGTGTACACAAATTCCCTGCAGAAAACTGCACTGCCTCTTCACCTTCTGTAGGCATTAATCACTCCTCATACATTTGTGCAACACCATAAGGGTGGGTAGAATTGTAATTAACTGTGAATGGGAAATGTGAATGATTTAAAAATAAGACCAGAGCAAATCTAGGTTGCCCATGTGCACTCATGCACATCCGGCTCTGATCTGTCCCCCTTTCTCTGTTGTTAACCCATCGTCTATGAGCGTCAGCTCTGCATAGAGCAGCAGGAGCCAATAATGAATCTCTCCTGATTTTTTACTACTAAAAACAGCAAAACAATCATTTCTATAAGCAGTAAAGGACCACGGATTAACTTTTAATGACAGCACATGCTGCATATCTATGGTATTATGTTTTAAAATCAGTCACATGTATGCATAAAAATTTAAGCTTTACACAGAGTAAGTCCTCAAATATCATTTTGGCTTTCAGAGCCTGAACTGAGTGCACCGCAGTGTTTCATGCAGTTAAATATGGATTAAGTCATGGATTTCTTTTTGTCCTGTCTCTCTCCCCTCACCCCCAACCAGTCACAGCAGATGACTGCTCCTCCATGAGTCTTCTTCTGCTGGAGGTTTTGCCCTGTTAAAGGGGAGATTTTCATTCCCACTGTCGCCAAGTGCATGCTTAAAGTAATTTTTATTTTTATTTTGGGGGTTTTCTCTGTATTATTGTAGGGTCTTTACATTATAAATATAATATAAAATATTTGTAATAAATATAAAAAAGAGAAAGACCATAAATGATGAAAGAAAAATGTCCCAGTCACAGTGCATAGAGTCCGCATACACAGCATTGTTTAAAATCTGTACATACATGAATAAAATGCCATCAGCTGATCTGAATCATCACCAAAGTCTATCAAAACATAATGTAAAACATAGCCTTGACGACTGGAGACATTCAGCTGACATGGATTACGTTCACATTTTTGCCTCCAGGGCTGTTTCCTACAGCATTTTATTCAGCGTGTAGTCCTTAAACGTTAAATACAGGTTGGGTGAAAGTTAAAGATGATCGCAGACTGGTCCTTGTTTTTCTTGTTGACTCTGACGTCAAGTTTAAATATAACAGATGGATCCGTTCAGGTGAAAGACACATCATCGGCCCACGCTTGAGCCTACTGGGCCACGCCCCTGAGATCACTTTAACCACATTCCTCAAAATAGAACGGCGCTGGCCCGCGCTGCTCTATAAACCCAGCAGCCCAGCCCAGCAGAGATGTGGGGCTGAAGAACAGTCGGACAGTGTCTGCAGCAGGAATAGGAACATTTAGCTGCAGTGTTTCTGCTCCTGGCCGGTGTGCTGGGATTAACTGTGACTACTTTAGAACAGCTCAAAATCTAATAAGGCTACATGTCTCATCAGCCTGTTAGCATGTTAAACCCTCATCAAGATTAGAAATTACACACACACACTGGAGTCAATTTGTACTTGAGTATTTTAATTTTAAGCTACTTAGAATTTATTTGAGTAGATTTAGATGGCAGTAGTTATTAATTTCCTACATAATTTGAAGGCTTTATTTTCCAATTACTTTGTAATACCTCTCCAGGAGGACATAGGTGTATGTGTGGAAAGATTTGGATTTCTCCAAAAAAATATACATGTTTAACTAGTTATTTCAAGACCATCACAAGTGTAGTTGTGGGTGTGTTCGTCTTTCTCTCTGTGTTAGTCCTGTATAGGGCTGCCACAAACGATTATTTTGATAGTCGACTAGTCACCGATTATTTTTGCGATTAGTCGACTAATCAGATCATCATCCATTGGACGTAAAACGTACAGATTATTGCACCAGCATGCGTCTGCTCTTATATAACTATCATTAGCTTAAAGCTTTTGTTTAAGATATGTGCTAACTAAAAATAAAGACAGGATGATAGTTTATTCAATTTTAATGAAATTTGCAGATTGTTTCAGTGGAGTTTAATAAACTCAGCTGTCTGCTCCTTGCGATCTAAAATATAACAGGACACCGGAGGATATTCGAGCATCTCTTTAATCTCAGCCAAACCGATTTACTCAGGAACAAATAAAATACTAAAAAAAGCCAAACAATAACATTTTAAAGTTATCCAAGTGACTTATATATCATGTTTAACCTGAGTAGTGAAAGACGGTGGTGGGTTTGAAAACGATTTGCCCAGAGTCCGGTGTTCTCGCAGGCTCTAGTGAGCCTTGCTCCCGGCTAGCTATCAAGCTGGTAGGTAACAGACGTCTCTGAAAACGTCGGAGAGCTTTTGAAAATATGTGGTGTCTTGATAAACTGAGCAGATATTTGAAGTTTACACAGCTACATTCTCGCCTGAAAACATGTTAAACGTTTACTTTGTGGCCCAGAAAGAATACCGTAATAAGAGTAATATTAAAACTACCTAGCTGCCGCCATTGTTGAAAACTGAGCTGGGCTGCGCTATGAATTCTGGGACGCAGCTTCTTCTTCTTTGGGGTTTAACAGCAGCTGGCATCCTTGTACATGCAGTGCTGTCATCTTCTGTTTCAGTCCGTTATTACACTCTTAAATCCTACTACTTATTCCTGCGTCTTTTGGGATCTTACAAAGCTTCAAATGACGCGTCGACTATTAAATTAGTCGTCGACGATTTTGATAGTCCACGTAATCGTGACTAGTCGACTAATCGTGGCAGCCCTAGTCCTGTAATAGACTATTTGGGGTGTAGCCCACGGCTGTAGCCTTGGAGAAGCAGTTAAAATCGATGGAAGGACTTTTCTTGACACAACACAGCAAAAATGAGGGGAAAAGTGCGAGAAATTAACACAGACTTAGTATGCAGTCGAACTTTGTTTGGTCTTTTTTCTTCACTAATAATCATCTTCAGGTTTAGTTTGTATCTTTTTGGAGCCACTGATCCCCAGCCTGGGAATATCTGGACTTTACTTCTGCCTCCATGAGGTACATGTATTAGTGGGAATACAGCAAATTGCTTACAACATGCTAATAATGTCAAAAGTACAGTACTCGTGTTGTTAGGTATACCTACTGTATGCAACTGCTTGCTTAATACAAATCAGCCAGTCACATGGTAGAAACTCAGTGCATTTCGGCTAAGTTCAAGCTGAGCATCAGAATGGGGAAGAAAGGCGATTTAAGTGACAATGAGGACATTTTGAATGGCTGTTTTTCTGAGTATTTCAGAAACTGCTGATTTACTGGGATTTTCCACACAACCATCTCTATGGTTTACAGAGAATGGTCTGAAAAAAGAGAAAATATTCTGGGGAAAAAATACATTAAAACAGGACTATGAACTATTCCAGGTGCCACTTTGATCAGCTAAGGAGAGCAAACTGAGGCTACAGTTAAAATGGGGTCACCAAAATTGGACAATAGAAGAAGACTGAAAAAACATTGCCTTGTCTCTGTTTCTACATCGACATTCAGATAGATAATAGGGTGAGAATTTGGCATCTCAAAAATCTTTGAGAAAGGTTTCCTTGCACCTTGCTGAATCTATGCCATGATGAATTAAGGCAGCTCTGAATGCAAAAGATACTAGGAAAGTGTACCTAATAAAATGCCCATTGAGTGTACATTTTAGTACAGCACTCAAAAGAGGGAGGTAGTTTTTCTTGCAACATTTTCTCTACATTTTCCTGATACCTCTGCACTTCTGCTTTAGTGAGAATTTGAATGCAGGACTATTACCAGAATATTACAGTGAAGATTTTTCTTTTCTTTAATAAACCATCATCATAATTAGCAAATACGCAATGATGCATTATTATGACACAAACCAGTCAGCATTATATAATGTCTTTAATATTAGCTCTGCCTTTATCATCTGCAACTGTATGTGCGTGTGTTTTAATGCATCAAAAACTACTGGAAAATGACTCACACGTAATGAGACTGCCCCCCCCCCCAACTCACTGAATGTACACATTGTGTCTGAGGGTGAATACCAGTGACGCAGTTTACAAGAGCATTTGCCTGCATTTGAATAGCGCCTCTAAGAGTCTGTGGCTATTTTCATAGATAATAACCATGGTATTACCCATGTTGCATAAATAACCTCTGAAGATAACTACATTGCAGGGAAACTCGCCTGCTAGCATGTGAGGTAATAAAATACAACTCCTTTAAGTTGCACATGTCCTGTCAGCTGCATTTGCGCATCTAGCGACAACGAGCGATTTGGACTCCCCAGTAATTTATCACAGCAGATAACTGGAGAACACTGATACCGTTTTATGCAAAGATGTAACAACTGAGTTTGCTCACTTTGCTCACTTAGAACGAAATGAGCAGTCTCTATTTTTTATGGTAGCTTCATTTTTATTGACGAGATATAAAATATGACTAAAGAAAAACATTATATAAAAGCTATAAATTGATTTGCATGTCGCTGAGTGAAATATGTATTGAATGCCTTCAGCAGAGACAGAATTCTGCCTGCTGCAGATTGGCTGCGTGCCCATGTGGCACACAGATTACAATTCGTCAATCAATCAATTACACATGCTCCTGATCTCATATCATTGTGTGTATGATGCACATCTGCTCACAGAATCAGTTTCTTCCATTCTACCCTCCCCACCACTGCGGGCAAGACCAAAGAGCTGTCAAAGGACGTCAGGGACACGATTGTAGAGCTGCATACGGCTGGAATGGGCTACATGACCATCAGAAAGCTTGTTGAGAAGGTGATAACTGTTGTTGGAAATGGAAGAAATATAAAATGCCCATCAACTGCTATCGAACCGGAGCTCCTTGTGAGATCTTGCCACACAGAATGAGGGTGATCATGAGAACGGTGGTGCATTACCCCAGACCTACACAGAAGGAGCTTGTTACTGATCTGAAAGCAATTGAAACACAGTCACCAAGAACACCACTGGTAACGTGCTATCGTAACTGATTATCTGTTTCTCTCTGTAAAAAACGAAACTATCATAAAAATGAGAGACTGTTCATTTCTTTATAAGTGAGCAAACTTACAAATTCAGCAGGGTATCAAATAATTATTTCCCCCACTGTAAAACTACAGTGCAAGAGTCACAGGTCGCTGCTATCAAGACATTTCATTCAAAGTTTGTGACGCATCTCCAAACCTGGAGAGGGAGAACACCGTTAGTTTGAAGCTCAATGCACAGCATCACGTAGGAAAATACGGCCTTAAAGATGTTTATGACGTGCATTATTTCAGTTCAGCTAAATGGTTACGCCCTTGTGGTAAACCACAAGAGTGTGTTTAACTGCAAGTGTGTGCATGTAAGTGTATGTCTCTGCAAAAGGTATAAAACTGAGAATCTTACAAACCAACGATTTTATTAACAGAAAAAAAAGGGTGGGGGTGGGTGTGGGTGGGGGGAATATATATATACAGTATATGCATCCTGTTCATGACAACAAAATATGACTGCAGGAGTGTGGTTATCTCTGTGTGTTCATATGTGACAACGATGAGCCATTGACAGAAAGAGGAAGAGAAGACAGATGCTGATTAAAGGCAGATTAGTGAAACGATCCTAAGTGTTAGTTTTTTACGTGCAAACCAGGCATCATAACAGCATCTGAGGGCGTTGGCACACTTAAAATAACAAAGACTAACCCTTCCTTTTGTGGTTTTTTCTCCCCCCTTTTTTAATAGCACAACCACAAAGATTAACCTACAGTCTAGATATGTGAATCGATGTGCTATAAGTTGAGAGAGAAAGACGTGATATTGAGTTGTACAGATGGCGATTGACGTGGAAGGTTAATCCTGGTATTAGAGAGAAGATAAAAAAAAAAGCTCTATGAATACAGGATGAATCAAATCTGAATGTATGTCATTTGGTATGTGAGAGGGAGACAAATAAAACTTTCATTTTGTAACTTTTAATTTCTTCCTTATTCTCAGCACTGCATGTGTCAGAAAGAAAATAGAGAGCAGCACTTTTGTTGTTGGCTAGTAACAGTGTTACATTACAGAAAAACTAATAAAGAACACGTGCAAAAATATGAATAGCCCTTAATCCATCTTTCACAAATTTAATGACTTTAAAAACAACAACTGGGTGCTGTTTCTTCAGGATTTTCTCTAATCTACGCAGGGTTAAAATTCTAAAAATGTATATGCGCATACATTGCATCCATAGCCAACAAATTACAGATTGCTGTCCATAGGCTTGTTCAGATGGTTTTGTTGCCTTCAGTTCACAAAGCAGTAAATCATTATTAAAATCGCTTGGATTGTGGTTTAGTGCAAGCCGCTACTCTCCTAAGGGTGATGTTGATGCATTAAGACTTGATTTAATAAACCCGTTTGGGAGGATAAACTGTGCAGAGTTCCTACAGAGCACAAATATTTAACTGCAGCAAACACTCAGCGGTAATACAGCACCACCCAGTGCCACTTTTCACTAATGACCCAGGATTTACAAGATGCATGTGACAGCGTACAAGTCCTGCTCACCTCTACGGGTGGCCGATGAGACCTTTGCTCAGGTTGACCTGGAGATGACGTTTCACAAACACAAAAATGATCACAGCCAAAAATCAACTTTTCTGCACACACTGCAGATGCTGATACACCTCTGAGTTTTATCAGTCAGCCACCTCTGTGTGTGTGTGTGTGTGTGTGTGTGTGTGTGTGTGTGTGTGTGTGTGTGTGTGTGTGTGTGTGTGTGTGTGTGTGTGTGTGTGTGTGTACGTACGGGGATGTTATGAAGGATGTGAAACCTCTTGGCTTTCATGCAGTCATACACTGCTCATTTACACATCTTGGTTTCCAGCCAGCAGACAGTTCACATGACAGTAAAAACCCAGTCCAGACTAAAGCAGATAAGTTAACAGGCTGATAAAGGCCTGCTCGTTGGCCTGGGGTTACTGGAAGTACTGCCCCTTTAACCAGCTCTCCTCCCCGTCAGTCCCACACGCGTACTGTTGCTCTCTTCCCCATTTCGCTGCTTTGTTTTCATTGTCGCTCTTCCGATCATGGCTGCTCATTCTACCGAAGAGCCATTCCCCTTCCACGGGCTGCTCCCCAAAAAAGAAACCGGCGCTGCCTCTTACCTCACCCGGTTCCCCGAGTATGACGGCCGAGGGGTGCTCATCGCCATCCTCGACACCGGCGTGGATCCCGGGGCCCCCGGCATGCAGGTAGATCTGACCGGCTGCCTCGTGTTAAGCTACGACCTAGTTGGCGGAAGCTAGCGAAGCTAAAGGGCCGACTCATTCACTTCATTGGTATACAACGGCAGCGGCTAGCTATCTAGCTAGATACTTAGCATATGTGGATACACCAGTAGTTAACTTAACGCCACAATGACAACCATATCAAGGCAAAGCAGCTAGTAGTGTGTGTTTACCCCTGCTGTCAGAGTGTATTTCCGTGCTAATCTGGCGTACAGTTAGCCAGTAAGTTAAAATGTGTGCTAGCATGACAGCCTGGAAGCTAGCCGCTGAATTATTTTCGTGGGGGTTTTTTTGGGTTTTTTTTACCCCTCTTTATTCCAGTGTTTACACTATTAGATTTACACGCTGACTGGATGTAGCTAGCTTAATAGTAGCAAGGCAGAGTAAATTAAGCGTATTTGGCGTTTTGATAAGTGATCCGTAAACTCTGAAACTTTATCCAAACTGCCAAGTCACAACGTAAGAAAATAAGCCGACCAACACAGTGTTAAACACTACATGTTAGTCTAAACCTGCCAGTGCACATGTGTAAGTCTAGCTGGGTAGCTTTCATAATACATTGAGCTTATTTTCTGTTCTCTTGCTTCAGTCATGCTTGAGGGGCTGAGACTGAAACTGACTGCTTCTCTGGTAGTAAACAAATCCTCATGTTAAAAAACACGTTGAGCTTTTTCAGGTATCATTTTACCGGCTGAGTTACTTAGCTGATTTATGGATGACGATTCATTTAGTTTGCTGTCCACACACCCCTCCCCATTCAATGTAAGATACCAGTTATGATTTGCACCTTTTTCTGTCTGCATTCTAGTGGATTGCTGATTTCTTACAAATTTTTTTTGTTCTCTTAGGTTACAACTGAGGGGAAGCCAAAGATTGTTGACATCATTGATACGACAGGCAGTGGTGACGTGAACATGACCACTGTGGTGGAGCCTAAAGATGGGACAATCACCGGCCTCTCTGGCAGAACACTCAAGGTCAGTATATAAACACCTCAACGTACACAAACATTAAAAACATTCCTTTATAGGCGCTCTTTTACATCTGTTTCACACTGCATATTTTTTTTTAACATCGTCCAGATCCTTCCTGCTTGGGTCAATCCATCAGGGAAGTATCGCATTGGAGTTAAAAATGGCTACGAGTTCTTCCCCAAGGCTCTGAAAGAAAGAGTACAGGTAGGAAGAGGTGACATTATTACTTCATTTTGTCTGACACAGTGTTGAGCACAAAGCCCAGTACGCCTGACACGTGGACAATTAAGCTTGGACATGATAGCAACTGTTCAAAAGACTCATGGCATTGGAGCTTCTGGCCACTTGAGTCACAGACAGGCATTTTTTCCTGATGTTTCAACACTTCAGTCAGCTTTAGCGATAACACAGAAAAACTTGCTGAATTGTCCTCTTCCCTCTCATAGAAAATCCATCTGAAATCAGTGAACTGATAGGATTTCTGACCTTTATTCTGAATTGATTATCCATACTTGGAAAGTTTTTTCATATAATACACCCACCTGATGAATGAATGATGGGAAAAACATAATTGAAGTGTCCCTGTTGACAGCTCCTAAGCTCAGATTATTTCCTGAGTTGTATGTTAGACTGTGTGTTGTGTTGGAGAGTTATTGGATTTTTTTTTTGTGGTTTTTGACTACTAGAAAGAGCGAAAGGAGAAGATGTGGGATCCACCACACAGAGCAGCACTCGCTGAGGTTTGCCGCAAGACGGAAGAGTTTGACCTCGCTCATCCAAACCCCTCACAGGTCAGACCTGCTCCCTTGAGGTCATTTGAGAGAGAAAAAGGCAACGTTTATGTTAGAAAATATGTACATTTATAAATTCATAGAGCGACTTGGAGAAGAGAAAGTGAGAATGGCACAAATAATACATTTAAAGAAGTGGGATTGTGGGCTGATTATTGAACAAGAATGGTGATAAACAATTTTGAAAGATCAAAATCGGAAGTGACAAAGAAAATGGAGCAGCAAGAATAGCTGCTATCACCAAGAGGAATAAGGAGGGAATGTGAGAGGATCTAACGTATTGGGCTTCATTTCTTGCCTTTTCCAAGTGTAGTTAGGCACCCTTTACTAGCATGGGATGCCTCGACTGTATCTCTCATCTTTCAGTCTCTCCACAGATTGAGAAGTTGCAGAAAGAAGAGTTGCAGTGTCAGTCAGAGCTCCTGGCATCGCTAGAAAAGAAGTACAGTGATCCTGGGCCTGTATATGACTGTGTGCTTTGGCACGATGGCGTCACATGGAAGTACGGCCACCTTTAATTTTCTTTCCCCTTCTGTATCCTTACAGTTTTTTGTTGTTGTTGTTTTTGTTTTTTTTTACCCTTTCTTTTCACAACCTTCCCTTGTTTACCAGTAATCTATTTGTGATTTGTTCCCTTTAGGGCTGTAGTTGACACTTCAGAGTGCGGAGAGCTGTCCCAGTGCACTGTGCTGAGCTCATACAGAGAGTCACATGAGTATGCCACGTTAGGAACTGTCGAGATGCTTAACTATTCTGTTAATATTTATGATGACGGCAACACGCTCTGCATAGTCACCAGCGGAGGTGAGCCATCCCAGCGCATTAGATTCCTAATATGCCTAATAGTCAGGTATTCACACATGATCTAATGCTGCTTGTGCGCTCCTAAAGGGGCTCACGGGACACATGTGGCAAGCATCGCAGCAGGCTACTTCCCAGAGGAGCCCGAACGTAATGGTGTGGCCCCGGGTGCCCAAATCCTGGCTCTGAAGATTGGAGACACCCGCCTCAGCACCATGGAAACAGGCACAGGGCTCATCCGCGCGGTATATTCCTCAAAGTCCTGAGAATATAGATTTAAAGAAAATATCTGTATATGTTTGCACCATTTTATTCTTTATTTGTCTGTCATTTAAAGATGATTGAAGTAATCAACTACAAGTGTGACCTGGTTAACTACAGTTATGGGGAGGCCACACACTGGCCCAATTCAGGGTAAGTACATGGAGAGCAGGCGCTGCCTCTGTAGCTCGTCGTTGCTTACTGTTACTCATTTGTCGCTGTCTTTTTGTCCTTCAGGAGGATTTGTGAGGTGATCACTGAAGCTGTGCAGAAACACAACGTGATCTTTGTGTCAAGCGCGGGAAATAACGGCCCCTGCCTCACTACAGTCGGCTGCCCAGGAGGAACCACCAGCAGTGTTATAGGTACACGCTCGGATGAAACCAGTGCTTCTCAAACTGTTAAGCCTGCAGTGGGTCCTGGACCACGGATTGATAACCTCTGGATCAAAACATCTGTCCAGCCATGCTTGGTTTCATTTTTGCTTTGTTCATTCTGCAGGAGTTGGCGCATACGTGACGCCAGACATGATGGTGGCAGAATACTCCCTGAGGGAGAAGCTGCCTCCGAACCAGTACACCTGGTCATCGAGGGGTCCCAGTACCGACGGGGCCCTGGGGGTCAGCATCAGCGCCCCTGGCGGTGCCATTGCATCCGTGCCCAACTGGACCCTTCGTGGTACCCAGCTGATGAACGGCACATCCATGTCATCACCTAACGCTTGTGGCGGCATCGCACTAGTCCTCTCAGGTGGGTCTAGTGAGATGTGATAATTCAGCCTGCTGTGTGTAGAGAAATGTGTGTGAATTCAAAGCTGATGCTGGTGTTTGCTGTTTTGTGAAAAAGGATTGAAACAGAACGGGATCCATCCCTCAGCTCCTGCTGTGAGAAGAGCGCTGGAAAACACTGCTCTGAAGGTTGATGACATCGAGGTGTTTGCACAGGGCCATGGAATAATCCAGGTACTGTGATTGTAAGACTTTCAACCTGATATTCTGCCATTTCTTTCCCTGATAGATGTTAAACAAATGTATCGTTTTGTCTTCCTCTCAGGTGGAAAAGGCGTTAGACTACCTCACTCAGCACGCCTCTTTACCCACAAGCCACCTAGGCTTCTCGGTAAGTGTGGGAACACAGAGAGGCATCTACCTCAGGGACCCAGCCCACGTTCTTGGACCCACTGATCACGGAGTTGGAATTGAGCCCATCTTTCCAGAGAACACAGGTACTTTCATACATCATGTTTTTATTTATTTATATTTTTGTTCTTTTTTTTTTTTTTTTTTAAGAATGTAGCTATCTTCTTCTTCCATCACAGGAAACTCTGAGCGAATCAACCTGCAGCTTCACTTGGCGCTCACGTGCGCTGCCCCGTGGGTCCAGTGCCCCTCCCACCTCGAGCTCATGAACCAGTGTCGTCACATTAACGTCCGCATCGACCCCGTTGGACTGAGAGAGGGAGTCCACTACACAGAGGTGGGCACCACGTGAAGGAGAGAATGAGTCAAAAAATCGAGCTCATGTGTCTGCGTGCACTTACGTTCACTTTGAATTTGTCTTTCAGGTGTGTGGGTATGATACAGCAGCTTCTACCTGTGGGCCACTATTCAGAGTTCCAATCACAGTTGTTATCCCTGCCAAGTAAGTCAGTACATGCTTGCCCCCCGCTCCGCATAAGAGGTTTGTGTGTTTCTCTGTCTGATGGATCTTCTCTCTTCCTACAGAGTAATAGACAGTCGTAGTCATGAGGTGTGTTTCACAGACGTCCACTTTAGACCGGGCCAGATCAGACGCCACTTCATTACTGTTCCTCAGGGAGCCTCCTGGGCAGGTTGGTGTCTCTCTGTTTTCCACTGACACTGTGCTAACGCTGGGCCTGATCTGCCTCCCTTTAGAGAACTGGCCCACATTAGCCAAACCCTAAGTAGCAGAAGTTGGACTAATTTCCATGGGGAAGCATCATTGCTTGGTCTTGCGGGATCACTCCTATAGTTGGTTCCAAATTTGTGCACAGCAATTTAGTGGTGCCTTGCAGGTACCAGCTTTTTTTTTTTTTTTTTTTTTTTGTGCCCAGTACCATTCTATGAACGTTTCTATCATATCTATACGGTCACAGTGATGGAAGCTAATATTAAAGATGGTGAAGGTTAAAAAAATGAGATTGGGTTTGGAAATATAGTGTACACCAGTCACTCAACTACAGAGAGTGCAGAATTATTAGGCAAGTTGTATTTTTGAGGAATAATTTTATTATTGAACAACAACCATGTTCTCAATGAACCCAAAAAACTCATTAATATCAAAGCTGAATGTTTTTGGAAGTAGTTTTTAGTTTGTTTTTAGTTTTAGCTATTTTAGGGGGATATCTGTGTGTGCAGGTGACTATTACTGTGCATAATTATTAGGCAACTTAACAAAAAACAAATATATACCCATTTCAATCATTTATTTTTACCAGTGAAACCAATATAACATCTCCACATTCACAAATATACATTTCTGACATTCAAAAACAAAACAAAAACAAATCAGCGACCAATATAGCCACCTTTCTTTGCAAGGACACTCAAAAGCCTGCCATCCATGGATTCTGTCAGTGTTTTGATCTGTTCACCATCAACATTGCGTGCAGCAGCAACCGCAGCCTCCCAGACACTGTTCAGAGAGGTGTACTGTTTTCCCTCCTTGTAAATCTCACATTTGATGATGGACCACAGGTTCTCAATGGGGTTCAGATCAGGTGAACAAGGAGGCCATGTCATTAGTTTTTCTTCTTTTATACCCTTTCTTGCCAGCCACGCTGTGGAGTACTTGGACGCGTGTGATGGAGCATTGTCCTGCATGAAAATCATGTTTTTCTTGAAGGATGCAGACTTCTTCCTGTACCACTGCTTGAAGAAGGTGTCTTCCAGAAACTGGCAGTAGGACTGGGAGTTGAGCTTGACTCCATCCTCAACCCGAAAAGGCCCCACAAGCTCATCTTTGATGATACCAGCCCAAACCAGTACTCCACCTCCACCTTGCTGGCGTCTGAGTCGGACTGGAGCTCTCTGCCCTTTACCAATCCAGCCACGGGCCCATCCATCTGGCCCATCAAGACTCACTCTCATTTCATCAGTCCATAAAACTTTAGAAAAAACAGTCTTGAGATATTTCTTGGCCCAGTCTTGACGTTTCAGCTTGTGTGTCTTGATCAGTGGTGGTCGTCTTTCAGCCTTTCTTACCTTGGCCATGTCTCTGAGTATTGCACACCTTGTGCTTTTGGGCACTCCAGTGATGTTGCAGCTCTGAAATATGGCCAAACTGGTGGCAAGTGGCATCTTGGCAGCTGCACGCTTGACTTTTCTCAGTTCATGGGCAGTTATTTTGCGCCTTGGTTTTTCCACACGCTTCTTGCGACCCAGTTGACTATTTTGAATGAAACGCTTGATTGTTCGATGATCACGCTTCAGAAGCTTTGCAATTTTGAGACTGCTGCATCCCTCTGCAAGATATCTCACTATTTGACTTTTCTGAGCCTGTCAAGTCCTTCTTTTGACCCATTTTGCCAAAGGAAAGGACGTTGCCTAATAATTATGCACACCTGATATAGGGTGTTGATGCCATTAGACCACACCCCTTCTCATTACAGAGATGCACATCACCTAATATGCTTAATTGGTAGTAGGCTTTCGAGCCTATACAGCTTGGAGTAAGACAACATGCATGAAGAGGATGATGTGGACAAAATACTCATTTGCCTAATAATTCTGCACTCCCTGTATTCATATCATTGAATTCAGGCGTTCCAGCCGCTTCCATGATCACAGGTGTGTAAAATCAAACACCAAGCCATGAAGGCTACTTTTACAAACAGTTATGATAGAATGAGTCGCTCTCAGGAGCTCAGTGAATTCCAGTAAGGTATGTGATAGAATGTCACCTGTGCAACAAGCCAGGCGGGAAATTTCCTCACTGTTACATATTGCACAGTCAACTGTTAATTATAGCTTAGATCCAGTGAAAAGATCTCGTAATGCTTCAGTTACTGAGTCAGCAGAGCATTGGTGACTTTTATGCACTGTGAGCCTCAGCTGTTGGTGACTGCTCTCTATAACTTTAAGCGGTCTGCCACTTCATGGCTGAGTTGGTGCGTTTCCTAAATGCTTTTACTTTGCAGCAGTACCACTCTTCGCTGATTCTGTAAAATCTAGGATGGAAAAAATTTCTGACTTGGTGCCGTGGGCCCATCCTATTACAGCACCACAGTCGAATTCAGTGAGCTCTTTAGAATGGCTCATTCTTTCACAAATGTTTATAGAGGCAGACTGCATGGCTGGCTGTTTGATATTGTTTTATATATCTGTGGCAAAGGGAGTGAAAGCACCGCAACAATTAGGTGTGTAGCCCAACATGTTTGACCATATAGTGGATATCTTGATTGCGCACGCCTCAGAATAATTGAAGAATCTGATTCTTCTTGTTCTTGTTCTTCTTGTTCTTGTTCTTGCTCTTCTTCTTCTTCTTGCTCTTCTTCTTCTTCTTGCTCTTCTTCTTCTTCTTGCTCTTCTTCTTCTTCTTGCTCTTCTTCTTCTTCTTGCTCTTCTTCTTCTTCTTGCTCTTCTTCTTCTTCTTCTTGCTCTTCTTCTTCTTCTTCTTGCTCTTCTTCTTCTGCTGCTGCTGCTTCTTCTGCTGCTGCTGCTTCTTCGGCTGTATCCCAATTCAGGGTCTGCAGCCTTAAAGTACGCAGCGTCAACGATCCTCAATGGCCACGTACTTAAAGACCGCTAAGGCCGGAAGTGCGAGGCTTGTGAAATGGGATGGTCTAGCCTCCGTTGCGCTGCGCAGGTTGCCTAGCAACCATGATACTAATAGCTGGATACGTTTCATACAGCATTGTCTGACAAAAATGAAGGAGAAAATCTTTTGTTTGTTTGTTTGTTTGTTTCTACATGAGCTTTGATCATTCTCTGATTAAGATCAGCTATTGAACGGCGTATATTTTAAAGTAAAGGCTTTAAGACCAAGTTAGTACAAACGTCACTAATGTCACATAACTTTGCCGACATGTGGCCAACAGTAATGTTTTAATGTTCTTCATTATTAAACATTTGCACATAAATAAGTGACATAATATTCAGTACTTACTTAAAGTTTACTCTTCGGGCGCCCCTTATCCGCTGTTTTTTTTCCCGGCAAAATTATCCACACCACCGCCGCGCTATGCATTCTGGGATATGTTGGGCCACGAAGTCTACACCGCCACGTCCTTAAAATTCAGGGAAATGAAGGACGCATTTGAGGGCCGCATTTCGAGCAGTCTTCGAATTGGGACAGCCTTCGTCGCATCGCTGTGACGTAATCGGCCTTAAAATGCGGCCTTTAAGGCTGCAGACCCTGAATTGGGATACAGCCTTCTTCTTCTGCTGCTTCTTCTTCTGTTTTTTTAACCTCTGTTCTTGTCTCTCTCTTGCAGAGGTCACACTGACGTCTCATTCGGGAGACGTCTCGTCAAAGTTTGTTCTCCATGCAGTGCACCTGGTCAAACAGAAAGCCTACAGAGCAAATGAGTTCTACAAGTTCTCGTCACTATTGGAGAGAGGCTCACTAACTGAGGCTTTCCCTGTTCTGGTGTGTATATTTATATTCTCTTAGCTTGGATTCAACATGTAAATTATGATGTGGAAAAACAAAACAGTGTGGATAAGCACTGTGCTTTATAATCTCTTCTCCAGTCAGGTAAAGTGGTAGAGTTCTGCATTGCACGCTGGTGGGCGAGCCTGGGTGACGTCACGGTGGACTACACCATCGCCTTCCATGGGCTCAACACGTCTCCGTCACCCCTGCACATAGTAAGAACAAAGAGAACAGCAACAGCAGGAATTAAGACGCTGCTCAGACCGTATCGGTTCTCTTCTGTCTCTTTTCTGACTCTGGTTTGTGACTGCGCAGCATGCCTCGGAGGGAGTGACGAGTTTCGAAGTGTTTTCACCACTGAGATACGAAGAAGTGTCTCCAACTATCACCCTCAAGTCGTGGGTTCAGCCTCTGAGGTGAGTGTAGGTGTGCACAATTTGGTTCTAACTTTAGTTGTAGCTCCTTTATTGAGCCCATTGTCTGTTTTGTAGGCCCTTAAGTTCAAAGATAAAAGCGTTGGGGATGAGGGATGTTCTGCCTGATAACAGACAACTCTATGAGATCGTGCTCACCTACAGCTTTCACCAGGTAAAACCACCTGCACAACATATGAAGAGGAAAACGTAGCTTTTTTTTTTTTTTTTTTTTTTGGCCATGTGTGTATAATCTTCTCCTGCTTGTTTTCAGCCCAAGAGTGGAGAAGTTACACCCAGCTGCCCAATGCTGTGTGAGCTGCTGTACGAGTCAGAGTTTGACAGTCAGCTCTGGATGCTGTTTGACCAGAACAAGAGACTGCTGGGCTCTGGTGACGCCTATCCACACCAGGTACACATGAAGACCATGCCACAAGGAATGCCTGTACACGCATTTCTGAACCGTTCCTTCATACCTGCAGGTTGTACCTGCTTTATGATGATGGGAAAGTGGATTTTAAAAAAAGAAATGTTTTATTTTTACAGTATTCTTTAAAGCTGGAAAAGGGAGACTACACTATCCGGCTGCAGGTCCGCCACGAGCAGTCCAGTGAGCTGGAGCGACTTAAGGATCTGCCGTTCGTGGTTTCTCACCGTCTCTCCACCACCCTCAGCCTGGATGTCTACGAGACACATCGCGCTGCCCTCATGGCCAAGAAGAAGGTGAATTCTGTCACCTTGTCCCCGGGTGCCACACAGCCTTTCTACGTCACAGGCCTGCCAGATGACAAGTGAGTCAAACCCACCAAGGGGCCAGACATATTTAGTCTGCATATCCATGCTCCAAAACTCTTTATTTCCTGTGGCCTTGCACCGCAGCACCATTTTTGGTCTCTAAATAGATTTGGTTGCTCTTTACACGCAACATTTCATTTCATCCACTTCAATTACCACAGATACTCTCTGTGGTATGCAGCTGCAAGCTCGTTGGCTAATGACTGACTCGTCAGTGAGCATGTGGTGTCACAGTCAGACCAGGTTTTTGTAACCATGATGATGATCATTATCTCTAGACTTCAAAACAGGACCACAAACCAGTGTGAAAATACTTCACCTTTAAAATATGTGAGTCTTTATTTATAATTCTGAATTTATTCTCTTTCTTCCTTTACTTTGTTTACAGGATCCCGAAGGGAACGAGTCCAGGATGCTACCTTTCAGGCTCTCTCGTCGTGCCCAAGAGCGAGTATGGCAAGAAAGCTGTGAGTAGCTTTGTTCTTTGTAAACTTCGATACTTCAAAGAAATATGTGGTCCTGCTCATCAGGACCCAAAGTCGTGCTGGATTTCACATTTCCTGCCAAGCATTCACTTAGATGCATTTAATGTGAAGCCGCCAGGACTCGCAGTCCTGAGGATCAGAAAACACCGGTGCTCGATTGCTCCCCTCCACGCACAAACCTGTTGAAGTTGAAGCCTGATATATTTTTTTTCTCATTCATTTGGCTTCTGTTTCAATCCAGAATCAATCTAATGTGGTAAATGCGGCTCTCTCACACATTGAATACAGCTGAGTCCGATTGTTTGGAAAATTTGGAAGAATTTTAGTTGGAAAAGACAAAGATTTTTTTCCCAACTAAATTAATGTGAGGGGGATTTGCTACTTACCACTGGGCCTGGGGGCTGTTTGCAATAACCCTGCCAAAATTTGCTCTACAATTGTTTTGTTTTGTGTGCAGAGCCTGTTCTCTTGGTTTTTCTTCGTTTGCAAGCACTCACTTTAACTTCCCTAAAGACGCTTCGTGAATCAACTCTTAATGTCTTTCTTTCCCTTTTTTTAAATTTTTTTTTATTTTAAGCTTGTGTGTGTTCGTGGCTTTACTTGGTGGCTGCGGCGCAAAAGACTTCAGTTTGAACTCTAGCAGCCATTTACAGATCAGTGTTTTCCACTTATACTTATATAATTATCAGAACCTATATAGTTCTGATAATGCACTGATTGCATTCAGTTTTCCCTGCTGCAGGAATAAAGGAAATAAGTAGATCAGATGTGTTTAGATTTAAATCTAAGACCACACGTTTAGTGAGCAACAGGTAGGTGTGCGGACTCTCCGAGTCTGCCAGTGAGGATGAAATAAAGAGAGAATCCTTTTTTCTGGTGTGCTTGTGTTGTCTCTTCCTTACTGTGTGTTATTCTGACCACCAGGGGCAGGCCTCAGCAAAACGACAAGGGAAGTTTAAAAAGGTACTGGATGAGCTAGAAACACTGTACAACAGAGCGTCCACTGCTCTCCTACCATCTGGAAATGGCTTACTCTTTGCCTTAAGCTAGGATTTGTTACTTCTGCTTTATCATTTCAAAGCATGTCAGTATTTCTGTTCTTTGATGCATTGTTCGACAGAGTAGTTAGTTTTCTGGTGGTCAATACAATTATCTTTTTAGTTATAATTGAAACTTTTATAACTGGGTATTTTTTCCTTAATTTAAAAATCAGTGAAACGGGAGGATTTTGATGCTTTAAGTTAGCAGAGGGTGAGAATTTGGGATATGATGATGGATTATGTTGAAGGTTGAATGACTTTATTTCGACTGAGCTGGTTTGTTTGTTTGTTTGTTTGTTTTGTGCGTGTGTGTGTGTGTGTGTGTACATTTATGCAGGATGTCGTTCCCGTCTTCTACCACTTAATTCCTGCTCCCAACAAAACAAAGAATGGAGGGAAGGAGAAGGACAAGGAAGGAGAGAAGGAGAAGGACGTTAAGGACGAGTTTGCAGAAGCTATGAGGGATCTGAAGATTCAGTGGATGACCAAGTGTGTGCACTTTCTCATCTCTTATGTCCGCCAACGCTTCAACTCGGCTTCATTTCTCGCTCATCCGTGTGTCACCTTTTACTGTTCAGGTTAGATTCCAGCGCTGTTTATGACGAACTGATGGAAAACTACGCCGACTACCTGGCACTGCATGTGCAAAGGCTCCACCAGCTGGACTCGGAAAAGGTGAAAGAGGAACGGGGAATGTGCCAGGAGTCGTGGGACGGAGTTTAAACTGTGCGACCTTGTTGACTCACAGTCATTTTTTTCTTTTGTTTACGTTTAAGGAGCGTGTGAAACGCCTCAAGGAGGTGGTGTCAGCAGCAGACCTCGTCATCTCCCGCATCGACCAGACAGCCTTGGCTGTTTACCTCACCATGAAGACGGACCCACGGCCGGACGCCGCTTCTATCAAGAGGTATGTTGCTCCAAGGAGCAGCGTTAACACCACAAACTAGTTTTATTAAATATTTCAGTCTAGCTTAAGCATGAACCCCTGAGAAGGTGTTCCACACATAACAAATTTTATTAGTTTAGTTTGTTTTTGGCAGCTCAAACAAGAGCTCAACTCTTCAATCCATTGAAAACCTACTAGAAAAAAACCCTTGATGTTGTTTTGTGACCTGGCTCATATTTTTCTGCAAACTCCAGGCATTCTGTTCTATAAACAGGCATTCTTTACCTTAGTTGTACATGAAGTACATTTTAGAATTTAGGCTCCTTTATTTGTTTGTTTTTTTATAAAAAAAAAAAAGAACAATAATAATAATAAATTTATAAAGCGCCTTTCAAGACACCCAAGGACACGTTACAATAGGATAAAACACATAATGGAAAAATGACAAACTGAAGAACAATAAAACAAAAGCACAATTAGGCTTAACGTAGCCGTGCTGCTCTTGACCTCTGGTAATATTTGTGTATCAGCGACATGGAGAAGCAGAAGTCGTCCCTGCTCGACGCTCTGTGCAGGAAGGGCTGCGCTCTTGCCGACCAGCTCCTCCTACCCCCCTCGTCGCAGGATGGCGCCGGGGCTGTCGCCACGGGGCAGACGGTGGCTGAAGAGCCTGCAGAGGAGGCGGCCAGCAGCTCTGATGACATCCTGCAGAACATTTCCAAAGCCCTGATGGATACATTCTGGGAGGTGCAGAAGTGGGCGGAGCTAACTGAGTCCAAGGTAAGAGAAGTCAAATTGGTGTTTGTTTGTTTTGGGTTTTTTGTTTTTGTTTTTGGGGTTTTTTAAGATTTGGGGTCATGGCTAAAGTTTTCTTTCTGTGTTTCTTTGCCTTGGCTGCTCAGGTGTTGATGTTTTCATATAAACACGCTCTGGTGAACAAGATGTACGGGCGGGCTTTAAAATACGCCTCAAAGATGGTGGAGGAGAAGCCCAGCAAAGAAAACATGAAGAACTCCATCCAGGTACGGCAGCAGTGACGGCCAGCACATGATGACGTCTTTTTCACTGCAGTGATTTTTAATTATTCTTTTTTTTTTTCTGTTTCTCGTTCCTCAGCTCATGCGTCACCTCGGATGGACACACTGCGCTGCTTTCAGCGAGAACTGGCTCCCCGTCATGTACCCCGCCGACTACACGCTGTTCTAGGCAACGGCGCGCACACACCTGCATGCACGCTCGGGCAGCACAGCCACCCACGGTCCCATCACATGACAACTACGATATCATGTCCCTCAGGGTCACATGGTCTATGCATTCAACCAACCAGCTGCCTCCTCAGATTATTTTTTTTTTTTTTTTTTTTTTAAATGTAATTGTTGATGAACACCAAATAAATGATGACGGCGAGCGTAAGTGGAGGGATCATGCTCATCCTGAAGCTACCTTTAAACATGTTGTCGAGCAGCCTCGGCTGTTCAGCAAGAAAAACAACCAATAAATGAGTTTTTAAGAGCTCTGAACTCTCTCGAGGGTGGGCTTGATCCTGCAGCTCAGTCGTCGTCCTTTATTTTGCTGTCATCCACAGATTTTTGGAGGCGTTCACATCCACCCCATTCTCAGCTGTCTGGACTTCATTTCACATGAAAAACCTCATTGTCTGGTGTAAATACTGTAAAAAACAAAAACAAAAGGGCCACGACCCGGTTTATTAGCGAAGAAAACAAACTGACTACTCAAAGCTTGCTGTTATACTTCAGAGAGAAGACGGAGGACTCGCTGCTGCACACGTGCAGACACACGGCGCCTGATCCTTGAGTTAAAAGGGAGTCATAGACAGAGCTCAATCTCCCTTTTTTCTTTTCTTTTGATTGTCCAGCCCGCCTGGGTTAAAGCTACCATTTATTCTTGTCTGTCTCAGAACACACAACAGTTTTGAGGTGCCTTTCTTCATGTACCTTGACCTTTTCTGATGGGATGAAACACAGGTCGTAGGGGGAGGATTTGACCACAGGAGGCGCTCATCCGCTTTCACCCATCAACCTTCAGTGGTGTCGACGGATGCGTCGAAGCTCGTATCAGCAGCGCGACGAGCCGCGTGCTCGCTGCGTCACCGCCGCCTTCGACAACCACCTAAAACAGACCTCACTAACGTCACGATGCAGTCGCGGGCAGCGGTAGGATGTTCGGATCTGGTTTCATCGTAAAACTTTCACACAGTGTTAAGACGAGTTTCTGTGCAGCAGTCACGGCGTTGCACATGTACACAGTGTCATAAAATAATGTACATACACTCATAACTTACAGTATATTAAGATGCAATAGGTATATAACACAAAAATATTCTAATCGATGTGTTTTGAGTATATGCATGTCTTCTAGGATGTAAGGAAGCATAGTTTTGTGGAAGCGGATTTTCAGTTTCTATTTGAATGATTTTTAATCGCTGACGGTATCCTCTGATGTTGTTTTCATGTGTGCGTGTCTGTGAGTGAATATTATTTGTGAGGGTGTTTTTGTGTACATCGACATTTCTCCCAGTGAGACTGTAACGAAAGCCATTTAGAGGGGAGCTGAGCATAAGTTTTGTTTTTTGCTTTTGAGGACTAACACAGTGCTTTTGTCCAATTTATCTAATTTACACAGACCTTAAATTACAGCTTCTGCAAGTTGTGATTTTTTTGTTTTTTTTCTTTGAACTTAATAGGTCTGGACATTTGCCATGTGCCACATGTTTCTCTACTCAAAATAATCCAGGCGAGGTTGGTGCCTGAGTAGAGCTCAGAGTTTATGATACACAATGCTCATCTGCTGAAAAGTGCGTGTGTGAGAAGTGAGTGAGGTTTGCAGCTAATGTACATTTTATTTTCCTCCTTACCTTGGAATGGGCGCGGCTCTGAGGCTTTGTGCATGCTTTTTCTTCATGTAGTGACGATGTGATGTGTAAATGGTCGACGCTGCCGTGTGCAAGCATAGGAAAACGGTGTAGATGGAAAAAATGCTTCTAAAAATAGACAAACCTCACAACATGCTTCTGAAAGCTGTTCAGCAAAAATTCAAAGGGTTGTATTTAAGGGTGTATCTAACATGGACAGATCTCCCCCCCCCCCCCCCCCCCTTTTTTTTTTTCTTTAAATCCATAAAACTTAAAGTATGATTTCTGTTTCATCACTTTAACCAAAGAACGATTTTCCACGTTAAGCTGTTTAATCATCGCTGCATGTATGAAGGCATAAACCATATCGGAGAGGAGGTGGTGGTGGTGTCACGCCCCACGTGTGAAGATGAACCCTCTCCCTCCGGTGTGGATTTTGTGACTGTTTATGGTCTCATCTTTCCCTGATGTTGTTTTAAGACCTCTCTCAAGTGGAAGGTCCATGCCTACGAATGTAAAAGCAGCTGCTTTCGAGCCTCTTGTCCTCAAGGGGAGCAGAAAAATCTCTTCTGGAGGTGAATCGGTGGTCACAAATCATTCTTCTGTTTTTAGCTTCTCAGCAGCAGTCTCAGGTTTCTCTGCTGGAATCCATTTTTCTTTTTTTAAATCTTCTCTTTTCTCCTTTTTCTGGAGTTTTGGATTGTTTTTCAGACAGATGTTGCGTTCAGGGCTCTGCTATCAACAATTACACGCTGCCAATGACAGTTTCACTTTTAAAATAATTTTAAAAAGGCCTTAACGTTCACCACAGGACTTTACCGTCCACTTCATGGCACCAAACAGACGTCTCATATCCGTTGCTCTCACTCTGCTGGTGTCGAGAAAGACTTCAGAAAAGCTTCTTACGGTTGTGTTTATATTTATAGTCATAAAATCTAGTAAATGCCAATATTTTATCAAATGTTACGAGATAAGGTTGTATGCTCTTAGTATTATTTTATACCTATTCTTCCTTGATGACGTGGGAAAGACCCCGAGCTACTGTCACTATTTTGTGGTCACATGGAATAAGTCACAATCAGAAAAATGACACTGAATAAAAATATTTGGAAGAATTCACGTGTTCACTGAGCATCACTTGCACATACAGCAAAAGAGACTTAAAAACGGTACAGCTGACATGCCAAAAAAAGACATTTCATAGCTTCTTTATACTTACTGTGGAGGGCCGAGAGAGCCGAACATGAATAAAATAAATACTTAAAATTGGGGGAAAAAGTTCAATTTCAATTCACTTCATTTAAGCCATTTAATATTTTTTTCCTATTTTAATGACATTCTATTGACTAAATATTTGACTTGTTTGACATTTGTCTACTTCCAATTTTAATTAATCACAGTTCTTTAATGGTGTGTTTAATATAATTCCTTTTGGCACTTATGGCCCTCCATACCCCACAGCCCAGTGAGTCCTGTTCAGATGATTTGTTTTATCCCAAACACAGTATATTTAAGAGAAAATCTTTACATCTGAGAAGCTGCCTCTTATACTACCATCTGAGGAAAAAGATGGCTAAAAGTCATCTTAAAAGACAGTTCAAGTCTAAACAACAACAAAACCATCTGCATTAAACTGACTATTTATAGGCCTTCAAGGAGAAAAAGTCTGATTTTTTTGGGGGAAAGTGAATATGTTAGGTTGTTGGGAAGCCGATCACCCATTAAAACCAGGGTATGTAGAAGAGCATCTCTGAACACACAGCATGTCAAACCTTGAAGCAGTAGCAGAAGACCACCACTACTCCTGTTGGCTAAGAACAGGAAACTGAGGCTACTCACATGGATTCACCAAAATTGGACAACAGAAGATTGTAAAAACGTCTGGATTTCTGCTGTGATGTTTAGGGTCAAAATGAGATGTAAACAACATGAATCCTACTTTGGATCAATGGTTTAAGCTAGTGGTGGTGTAATGGTGTGGAGGATATTTTTAACAGCACAACTTAAGTATTGACTCTTTATGACCACAGTGTACCTGTCTTCTGATGTTAACTTCTATCGGGATAATCCACAATGTCCCAAAGCTCAAATAGTTGCAGAGTGGTTGTTGTTAACATGGAACAAAATCTCTGAGACGTGTTTAAATCTATCCCATGAAGAATTAAAGCAGTTCTGACGAAAAAAAAAGTGGGTCCAACCCAGTAATAAAGTGGTAGGTAAGTGTGTATTGACTCTATTTAAGTATTAATTACAAAATATGAGTATAGAGTGTTGGGGGATGTAATATAACTCTACAAAAGTGTACAGGATGTGTGTTATCAGCATGATATAGAAAATTTTCCTATATGAAGGTTATTGTCAACCAGTGTAACACGCACCCCCGAGAAAGTGTCTAATGAGTCTAGAAAGGACTGCACCATAGAAGGCAGATGATTTTCACAACACATTTTCAGCATCCTTGAATTTGGTATCCGAACATTTGTTTAGCAAACGTCACTGCCACAGCAGATCCAAACTCACACTCATCTCCTCAGATTTTTCTTTTATCCCCCACCAACATGTATAAAACAGCAGGTAACAAATTTTAGTTCAAGCTCATAGCAGCATTAGTAAACACTGGATCATTTCAATGGATCCATTTGAGTTGCTGGCAATTCGTACACTTCAATGGCTTATCCCATGGGAGTGTCTCAGGAAATCTATCCACACCTCTTTGGCCTTTCAGTCTCTACTTGTTGCCATGAAGATCTTCATCTCTCCATCCTCGGCCAATAAGCTTGTGTTAAAGGCCTTTTTAAAGTTCTCAGTGAAAGTCAAGTCAGACTCAAACCTGACCTTGTTGGCCCAGATTAGAGTTGTTCCCGGTTTGCAGAAATGCTTCATGGTGACCAGGAGCTCATCCAGGAAGTCATGATGGTAGACCACATCGGCTGCTAGCACGTAGTCGTAGCGGTAGACCGATGATGGGTAAGTGCGCTCCAGGTCATAGCCCCATGACAAAGTTGCTACCTGGGGCGTGTGTCTGCAGTGGCCCCTGGTATTCCTGCACAAATTGACCCTCAGGTTGTTCAGGACCTCTGGTAGGTCTGTGGCTGTGACCCAGCCACCTGAAAGAGAAATAACAAAACATGTAGAACCTCGCAGCTCTCTGAAAACAGCTTCATCTCTGCCTATGTACCAAGGAGTGCTGCTACGACAGACACAAGGCCGGTTCCTGCTCCGATCTCCAGGACTGCTTTATCCACGAGATTGATCTGTTCTCGATGAGTGTCCAGGTAATGACAGAGAGCCAACCCCTGAGGACATATGTACATATTTAATCTTCTCTTTATAATTAGCAAACCCTGTTCGATTTAGTTAATGTCAGCCTGTTTGACAAAGCGAAATAGACTAAAACCTCTCAAAAAGTAACACATTGACATCTACCAGACTGGAAAGGTTACAAAGCTGTTTCTAAGGCTTTAGGACTCCAGTGAGCCACAATGAGAGCCATTATCCACAAATGGAGAAAACTCGGAGCAGTGCTCAACCTTCCTAGGAGTGGCCAGCCTACCAAAATTACCCCAAGAGTGCATCAACGACTCATTCAGGAGCCCCCCACCCCCAGAACAACCGAGAGCTGCAGGCCACACTTGCCTCAGTCCAGGTCAGAGTTCTTGATTTGACAATAAGAAAGAGACTGGGCAAAGATGGCATCAATGGGAGAGCTCCAAGGAGAAATCCACTATCAACCGAAGTTTAACTTTTTACAACATTTGAATCCTGTTACCTTAAAGGTGATACAGAATTTCATAAAAGAAACATCATACCAACAGTCAAACATTCTGGTGATAGCGTGATAGTGCTTTGGAGTGTCAGGACAACTTCCTGTAACGGATAAAACCATGAATTCTGCTCTCTACCAGAAAAATCCTGAAGAAGAATGTCCAGCAATCAGTTCATGCCATAAAACACATTTCGGTTATGCAGCAGGACGATGAACTGCAAGACTCTATATCCATTACTTTTCTAAGCATCCTTTTTTGACTCCCTATATCAATTTTAAGCACTTTATATTCAAGTACAGAGTAGGATCATTCTTTCTCGATGATTCTGTCCCATATTCCTTCTGCAGCAAGCTCAAACATTCAGCCAGAGTCATTAAAAATTATTTTCAGCAACAAGAAGAACAAGGGGGACAGAGCATGTGTCTGACCCCCTTGTTCCAGCAACCAGCCTGCCAAGAACCTCAAAAATCTGTGGGCAGGGGTATCCAGAACTGGTGAGGTTGTTTTTTTGTTTTAGTGTTTACTGCAGTTGTTGAGGAGTAGAAGTACTGATGACATTTGTTTTGTATGTACCGCAAATTTCAGTGCAGCACTTCTCACAGCAGTTAATGTAAGTGATTAAAATACAAATTTCTTGCCAATATTTGAAGCACTTACATAAAAAAGTAACTAAAATTTTGACCCAATCAAATGGACTGCGTTATCTGATGAGTTCACCAAGTTTGTTGTGGAGATAATCCTTGTGAAATCTTCAGATTTCTTCACAGTTGTCACAAACACATTTCATGGATGCAAAGTCAGCTAGCTGAGCTTCTGTGTCCATCTGAGTGATGATGATGATGCAACGTGGTTGAAAACTTCACAAAAATATTTGATCAAAATGTCAAAGAAATACAGAAGGTCTGTGATACAAGACAGAAGCTGGTAATATTAGAGAAAATGATTGCATGCAAGCTTTCAAATCAGGGAAACAGTGCTACTCACTGCCGGCCATATCATGCCAGCATACGAGTCCAGAGCCTCTTGAATGATGATCTCCTGGCCGACATAGTTGTACACCTCTTTCCCAGCTCTGTAGAAGAAACATGGAGCCCAGGCTGGTCTCTGCTGCTTCCCTACAGATGACTGATCTGTTTGCGAATCATCTGAAAGATCTAAATGTCAGGTACTCTGATCTGATCTGAATCAAACACATAACCCACCAAGGGTTATCCTACCTTTGTCTTCCTCTTCACTTCCATTTGTCTCCTCATCTTCTTCTTCTTCTTCACTTCCCATATACATGGTTTCTTCCAGAGAGGTTGTGGACAAAGTATCCATATAAAATGCTCTGCAATGTTAGACAGTTAACTGAGACATGAGTCCATGTAGGACTGTATGTTAAACAATCCTCTAAATATTGTAAGTGCCTCACATACCTTTTGCAAGCTTCAAATTTGAGAAAGATCTCAGGAGCCACCCGAATGCATCACAGAGACCTCGGACTGAGGTGTTATAGAGCATCCTCCAGGACACACCCATCATCATCACAAGGGCACGGTGATATTTTTAGAGCAGTACCCATGAGAAATAAACACAAGCAATATCCCGGAGCAGAACACACGTAGAAGCAGACTCACACGGACATGCTACAAAGACGAGCCAAAGAGGAAGCCAAAAGGAGAGAGAGAGAGACAGAATGATATCAGCAGGCTGAGGGTGGGGTGGGGGGGTTTGTTGTCACCGGTACTTTTTGACTTCTCAAAGCTGGAACTTTGCAAAAACCTGCACGGTCTGTAACACCATACCCAGATGTATTAGGAATTCATGTTAAACCTGTAGAAGCTGGTATTTTTCTAACTTTTAAAGTTAAGAGATAACTTTACATTAACTTGAACACCACCGTGAGTTCAAATCAGTCCACGTATCGTTTATTGCGATAGTAAGTAGTCTAAAAAAAGTGGAGACACATGGGGCCAAGAGGGGAATCAAGGCCAATACATAATTTATGCTTGGCTTGAAGGCATCTTGGCAGAGAGCTCCCAAGTTTGTGTTGTTTCAATTAATGCCTGCTGTTAGGCAGTCAACAACTGTAACTCCTGCATAAGGAGGAAGAAAAAAGAGAGAGACCAGAAATAACAACATGAAACATGCCTGAATGGAGGACATCAGCATTGTGTCCATTAAAAAGCTTTTAATAATTTTGTATACGCCTTTTAATTAGTAATTAAAGGGATGATCACCATGTTTCCTCAAGAGGTCAAAGCTCAAGCAGCACTTTTATTTCTTGATCGTTCACGTCTCCTGCAATCACCTGCTTTTGCAGATGAAAATGTGGTCTCGTCTATTTAAAAAAGTGACGTGTGTAACGTGGAACATGTCCATGTTGTGCCTGCTTTTCCTGCAATGCCCTCAACTGCTTCACCAGAGATGTAACAGGATCAGCCCCCGAGAAAAGAAGCAAGCTTCAGTAATATAAACCTCAGTTAGACCACCCTCAGTTGCATGAAGTACCACCTCCCCACCCTCCAGTTTCACCTATCGTCCAGCTAAATCCACTCACATCCTAAAACACGAATCCATCCAGGACCTTGGGATGCTTTGACACATTAATAGAAAGCATGCAGTGGTTAAGTCATTGCCCGGTTGTGCTACCGATGCCAAGCAGCCTTATTTGGATAAAAGATGGGAGTTTTTAAGCTCGATGACAGGCACCACAAGTCCACATTAATCTTCAGCTGTTGAGTATTTGTTTTTCTTAATGGTGGCTGTGACATTTACTGACACCAGCTTAGAAAGCTGCTTTGTTAAACAGATCTTCACCTCTCCTCTACCTCCGCAGCCAAACTGCGCATATGCTCTGAGCTGGCAGAAAGAAGAGGAACGACCGGACAGAAATGAGCCAAGATGTGTCGGAAGATTTGGAATCAAAAATTAGGCATCAGATTTTATAGGTCACATGAATAGAAAGTGACGGGAACCTTCCTTTTCCAAAGCAGCTAATAAGGCTCATTGGGGAGTTTCCAAAACACAAAAAAAATGTGTGCCTAGTATGTACTGCCCAGTATGGTTGTGATCTTTCATTTGACCTCCTGAAGTTGTTTGCTGGTGAAAAATTACCTGCAATTCACTGTAAACTTAAAAAAATAAAAAAAATGTTTAAAGTTTAATATTTAATGTTTTTGGGTGCAGGAGAAGAACCCAGAATCACCACCACCAGCCTGATACAAGACCATGCTCCAATGCTGTTCATGCCAAATTCTCATTCTCACCATCCAGCAGAAATGCAACTCATCAAACCAGGCAACATTTTTCTTCTGTTGCCCAATTTTGGAGAGCCCCTGCAAATTGTAGACTCAGTTTCCTGTTCTTAGCTGACAGGAGTGGCACTCAGTGTGATTTTCCACTGCTTCGAGGTTTGATGTGCTGTGCATTCAGAGATGCTCTTTTGCATATGCTGGTTGTAACAAGTGGTTATTGGACTTACCTACGGGTACACACCTTGGTTTCATCTGTTCAAAGGACATCGTTCATACCCAATTTTGCAAACCTAAGCTATGTTATCATGAAGAGGCTTTCTCCTGCAGTTCTTCCAAGCATACTTCTTCAGTCTTTTTTAAATTGTACTTTCATGAACTTCAACATTAAACGTGCCAGCTGAGGCCTGTAGAACCACCTTGGCTTGTTTGCAGTCTCACACACACACAAGGTGCAGCCCCTTTCATATAGTCTTGATGAGTTCATATTTTTATTTAAATTTTCAAAGAAATAACTTTCATAGCAGCTAATTTTCAATCTAAAAAAGTTTAAAATAGAAAACATTAAAAACAAAAACAAAAAAAGGAGGTAAAGGTTGCAGTTTTCTATCATTTAATCCCAAAAATATAAAGCCTGACCCGAGGATGGTGATAGAGAACAAGTTGCATCCCCCTTCCTCATGGTCCCCAGAAGATATTTTATACAAGAACCATTAGTGTGTGTAATTTTATTAACCTTTAAACAGTCCGAGACACAGATGTGTGCTTCTCCAGTCCTTCCAGCAGTGATAAAACCTGATCGCACTGCACACATGAAGTCACATAGCAAAAGACCTCTTATTGAAAATCTCTGGGTTGTCAGAAACATTATTTCCCACATCACCAGTGCTGTGAGAAGACTGGATATGAGCAACGTGACCCTCAGAGGCTTGACTGAGCAAAAACACAAACACACACAGTAAACCCATCCAGTTCCTTCAGTGTTTAGCAGCCTCTCTGAGGTCCTTGGTCGTGCTGTCCCTCCTCCAGGCTCGGTACAGCTTGATACTCAGACTGGGAAGGTCGTACAGCTCCTCTAAGTGAAAACACTGCCGGAAGCGATCCACGAAGCTGTTCTCCGGATCCAGGCGGAAACGCATAGCCCACAAGATCTGAGTGTTTTCCTGGCACAGGTATTCAAAGGTGTCCATCAGCTCCTGTAGGTAAGGGTGGGCGTACACCACGTCAGCTGCCAGGATGTAGTCGAAGCGATGAGTGGCACATGGGAAACGCTGATCCAACTCCTGACCCCAGATCAGCTCAGTGACCTGAAAGCAGAGGTGGGTGGGTTGATTTACACACACACTTTCAATCTTTAACTCTTATGGTGATACTCCTGAATGTGACGCTTTAAAATATAAAACCCACTAGAGGGGTGTACTTGCACCGGCCCTTGGTGTTACGCGTCACATTGTACTGGAGATTCCCCAACACATCAGGTAGGTCAGTGGAGGTCACCTTAGCACCTGGAGAGACAGTAAAAGTAAAATTGAGGACTAACTATGGAGGAAGAGAAAAATAACTTAACAAGATTAAATCTAATCACTGGCTTGTGTGAGTACCTAACAGGCTGGACACGATGGTAACAAGCCCAGTTCCAGCTCCCAGTTCGATCACATTTTTGTCCAGCAGGTTGTATTTGTCTTGGTTGTTCTCCAAGAAGTGACAGAGCACCATGGCCTGTTAGAGGGAACCAAGTATATATTTTTTAAGTGACAGGGATCAAAATTATGAGCATACATCACATCTAAACTCAAGGACAATTTTTGGGCTCACTGAGGGCCAGAGCACAGCTCCATAGAGGTCTGTGGACTCTTTGATGAGGATCTCCAGACCAGAAAAGACGTATCCCTCCCAGACCTCGGGACCAGTAACAGGCGGGTGAAACTGCCGTGCCATTATGGCGCTGGCTAGTTCTGCATCCACAGCAGAACCTGCTTTGCAGGCATCTACAGAAGAGGCAGATATCATATTAACTGTGTTTATATAGAGATACTTCACAGTAAGGGAAAGCAGGATCATCAGACATGATGGACAAATTTTAGGTAAATTCTCTGATCTCATGTGTCTTTCTTCACTGGGATTACAACAGCAATTCCAAAAAAGATTAAATGCTTTGTAAAAATCCCCCAAACTCATATTGTATTCACAGTAGAACATAGAAAACATTTTAATGTTTTTTTTAGTAACATTGAACTATTCCATGAAAAATATGAGCTAATTTTGAATTTGAAAGCTACGGTACGGAGCCCCGCAAGGGACATGGGAGAAAAAAAATTACGATGCGAGATCCCAAGTTAGTTTTGCGAGATCTCACAAAAGTCCGGCTTAATTTTTTTTCTCCCATGTCCCTTGCGGGGCTCCGTACCGTACCGTAGAAAGCAGCATCACGTCTCAGAAAAGTGTGAATGGAGGCAACGAAAGGCTGGAAAAGCAAGTGGTACTAATAAGAAATAGATGGTGGGACATTTTGCGACTAATTAGGTGAATTTGCAACATGTTAGAAACTTTCTTAGAAAAGAAGTAAAGACGGGCCGATCACTGATTGGCAAGTGTGCAAATTTCAGATTAATGTTCCTAACATAAAATTGTGAGGACTTCTCATATCTCATCACCTGCAACATAATATTATCAAAAAAAAAGTCTGAAATCTGGAGAAATCTCTGTGCGCAGGGATCAAGACTGCAAAGGCAGCACTGTGCTGGACAGTACCCTCCAGGAAATGCTAGTTTTGTTAAAGGTCACCGGTTCATCTGACCATGTGTTGCAACATCCTCTTCTATGGAAATAAGGCTGCTGTGAGGTCTATTTTTTGTCATTTCCAGTGTGTTTGTTTTTTGTTGTGACTGGTCTTTGACACAAATTACTCTTAGATGTATCCGCTTTAGGCCCGTGACCTGAAATCCCATGTTACACATTACACATTTTCTAACCCATGAAATGAAAGCCAAGGGACAGAACAAAATCACTTGAATTACAATATATTTAAACCTTTCTTTTCTCCAATGACACACACACACACACACACACACACACACACAAAAAAACATAAGCCAACTGCTCCATCTTTTATTCACTACAGAACTGTAGAAGCTCCAGCACAGGATGGCTGTTCTATGTGTGCAACACTGTGGCAGAGTGGGAGCAGAAATCCTACACTTTCATCTCACAGGCAATAATACAACAATAAGCAGAACTGCTGAAGTACTGGAGGTTTTTTTGTACTTTTAGCATCTCAGCTCATAATGCCTCTCTGATCCTGCTGCATTTGTTTGTAACTCCAGCCGGTGAGTCACATCTATTCAGAGCGTCTGACCCACAACTTCAGTTATGCAATGCTACTTTAGAGAAAAGGTCAGGGGAGCCCACCGAGCCACAATGCAAAGGTTGAGTGAGAACAGGGAGAGCTCAATTTAGAGCTCTGTGTGTGTAAATAGTAAGCAGATCTATCAGCAGAGCCACACTTCTTGCACGGTCTGATATCAGATTCATACTCGGTGCCACAATGCCAGCATTTATCATGTATTCTCTATATGTTTTTTTTAATGACTCACCTTTGTGTCTGTTTTTGGGATCATCCATGGTCTTGGGTTGCTGTGTCTCCATGACTAAGGGAAGAAACAGGACAGGAACGTCCAACGCAGGAGATCTGATAGCAGCCAAAGCAGTCCTTGGTTTATAATCAAGGCTGAAGTCTTTTGAATTTGGGTCACTGTGGATCCTGATCCCTAGGATTGTTAACGATTGCCTTCGGTGGTTTTAAGTTTCACACAAACAAAGTGTTTTCCAATTTCTTGTCCAGGACTCCCACACCGAGGCTCACTGTACCCGATATCTCAAGCTCTTTCTGGGCATGCTTAAACTCAAAGTGCATGAAGCAGTAACAGTGACTGACAGCAACAGCTGCACCGCCGGCTGCTGAACCGGAGCTGGAGAGGGAAGTGGAATAGAAATCTTTGATCTTATTCCAACAATTTAACTTGCAAGATTGTGAAGTTTCTTTCTCATCTGTGCAAAAGTTTAAACGTGTTTGTTTTTTCAAGTCAGGGTAGGTAGAAGTGATAGCGCGGATAAAAAGAAGCTGAAATAAGACCTGAAAGAAGGAGTTTGAAAACCTGCATCTGTCTCAGTTTCATTGACACACGAGGGCGACAAATGACAGGTGAACATGTACCACATCTCAAAAATTTAATGCAAAATGAACTCATTGTGGTCACACAAACATCTACAAGCAGGAAAATAATTTTCTATTAATAGTTCATAGCAGTTTTTAACAAAATTCATGTTTCATAAAATGGAAACCCTGAGTTTATCAGACATGTAGACGTCAGACATTTGGGAGTACATATCAAAGTCCTCATGTCTTCTTCCCCCTGCCTTTTCCTCTCATGCTTCCTCTCCCTCTCGTGCTTTTCGCTCCGCGTCCTCTCCGGCTCCCCTCGAACACAGATCGGGCTGTAACCATAGCAACTCCAGGACCACCGTCGCTGTCCTCACCAGAGCTGCTGCTGCTCATCCTGGTTCTCTTAGGTGGAGTTTTATTAGACTGAGGAACAGACTTTACTGAGAGGGAGTCATGACTGGTGCTACTGCTATCTCTGAGAGCTGTAAGAGGAGATTCATCAGTCATCTCTGACCCTAAAAAGCCTCCTGCCACAGATCTCCTCACATCTTTCTCCTCTCCTCCTTTATCCTGACTCCCTTTCTTAGACTTAGACAGGGAATGCGTATCGTCCTCACTGTCGTCCTCTTCCTCCTCGGCTCCTCCTTCCCTCTCTTTTCGCTTCAAGCAGGTGACCGCTCGGCGGAGTCGCTGACTGCGGATCGCCTGCTTCTCACGTTGCTCCATGCGGAAGAACGAGTCTATCCGCAGCTGAGTCTAAACCAAAGCAGACAAGACATGAACGATAGAAGGCTACAAGCCAGTTTAATTTATTTTTTCTATTATTGATTTTTCAAAAGTTACACAATCTAACTGGAGACATTTAACCCCTGAGACCCAGGTGGTTGTTTGATATGCACGGGTTTGAATTTACAGCATAATAGTACTGTTTAAGACTAAGACTTAACTAATGCTAGCGTGCTTACTGCTCTTAGCTCAATATGTAACCGTTCATTATTCTGATTCCTGCTATCCTATAAATTGTTGATATGCATTTTAGAGAAAGGGCCCTAAGACAGAGCCCTGGGGAACACCACTGACAAGCTTGTAATCTGAAATGTATTTTTCCTTCTAGCTACCCATTACAATTGATCGCCTTCAGCTAACCATTTAACTGTTTACTCATTACTTTTAACTTGCAAATATTCAACCATTATGTTTAGCCTATCACTAAATTTCTTCTCACTTGAGGTTACTGAAAACTGATCTTTGGAGAAGCTGCTTCCTGAGTGAAGACTTCAAGAAACTGTTTACATGTGGAAAAAAAACACAAAGATTTTGTCTTGCATTTTCAAAGGTGTGCGCCTTTCTCTCCTTTTTTGACATTGGCCTCCGTGCCAGGTTATTGTTGCTTTGACATGCTCACATGTGGATGTAACCTGGTTACCTGCTGGGTGTTGAGCTGCTTGATCACAGGCTGAAGAGTCTCCTCTGTTTTCCGACTGCTCCAGCCAAAACGACTCAGGCAGAATGTAAAGCGCTTGTTAAGAAATATTCATACGTTCAGGAAAAGCAGGCAAACACATTCCCACAAACAGAGAAAGGATATTCTTTGATCATGTCCAGCTGTGGACGTCCCCAGCTGAAGGAGCTGCCTGACTGGTCAATAGTGGGGTGCAGGTAAGCCTGAGCCACCACAGGGTTGGGGAAACCAGGCTGCAGTTTCAGATCCCTCAGCTTCTTCTTAACTTTTGTGTCCCGAGGATCAGACGCCAGGTGCTTTTTCTCTTGAGCCTCTGACCACCAGTTACTACAGTTAAATTAAAAAAAAGAAAAGAACAAAGGCAACAACAATAAGAAAGAAAGCTCAATGCAGAAATAACATTTATATTTACTCATGGTGTTTTTTAGCACACAACCCCAATCCTAAAAAATATGTAAATGCAAAAAAAAAAAAAAATGCAATGATTTGCAAATCTTATATAATAACATTATTCACAGTAGAACATTAAAAAATGAGAAAAATATTGGCTCAATTTGAATTTGATGGTGGCAGCATGCTTGAAAAAATAAAAATTGGCACAGGGACATGTTTGACTCCAATGACTCCCACCCCCTCCCTAACACACTGGACAATCTGAAGAGCAGTTTCAGAAACAGGTTCCTTCAACCTCGCTTTCTGAGGGAACATTACAGGAGGTCATTTCTTCCTGTTGCTATCAGACTCTTTAATTCATCCACCTGAGTCCAAAAGATCACAGACATCCAGTACTGATTGTTGTCTTTGTCTCTTGCACACAGAAGCAATCTCACCCACCTGAACTGTATCAGTGGCTCCAGGCCTGGTCCTGGAAACTCATTCAGTATCTCCATGCCAGTCACGTAGCCGACCCCTGGCACACCCTCCGTGTAGTCACTTCCAAGCAGGTAAGCCAGATTTATCATTTTAGTCCTGTCCAGACCTGACGGAGGCGAGATTACAGGTTGTTAAGTAAACAGGAAAAATAAAGAAAAGGACAACACTCTAAGCAATAAGACTGTGCTGACAGCCTGTTACACAAACACCTCTCCCTCATATGTACAATATTAGCTTATGAAATTCCTGTTGTGATGTGCCATCTTAGCACTATTACAACACTCCCATAAATATGACACCATTGCAGCTGCAACCACCAATAAAACTAAATCAACCATGCACGGAGCCATGTGGGTCAGTGTGCTGGTTTAAGAGAAAATAACTATAATGTGCCCATGAAAGAACATGATTGTTGTGTTTCCACAGCAATCATGTATGTAGATTTAATACATTTGATTGGAAGCAGGCTTGAATTCCATCCTTTGATATATATTTTTTCATATAACCCCACACACACACACACACACACACACACGCACACACACACACATTCACTGACTGAGCTGGCTCTGCAGGTCGCTGTGCTGGTAATGTTCGACATATTTGTCCTGGCTGAAGAAGTTCTTGTAAACGTGACGTCCTCCAAAGAGCCACACGTCCGAGTCGTCTGTAATGGTCCCGTGCGTGTGGTCGGCCCAATCGAGCGCCGCACACTGAGCCTCGGCCTCCATCGGAGCCACCAGATATGGGACGCCGAACAGCCGCAGCAGCTCCTGGTTTCAAACGGTCATTACTCACAAAGTACAATAAGATGATGTAGAGCGTTCTCAGTATCAGAGTTGGCGTTTAGGGGTTTAGGTCTCATTATGTCCCGAGATGTGTTAAAAGACTCTGATCTTAAAATTACAACCCTTTCAGCTCAACAGGCTGCGGATGTTTCCGTGGTCATCTGAGAGGTACTTCTGCTCTTAGCAGCTGATTACAGGAGCAGCTGACAGGATTAAAAACAGATCGCACACACTGAGCTTTTACCTCAGTGTGAATTTTATGAAGGAGAAAATGCTGACAGCATTTGGCTTTCAGGGGTGTGAGCGAGCCAGCAGACGCACAGCAAAGACTGTGAGGTAGCAATGACTCTGGGAATGTCTGGCAGAGGTGATGCTGGGAAATGTATCCCTGCTGGGAGTTAACACCTGCTCTGATCTGTCAGATCCGCTGTCAGCGCATTAATCTATTTACATGCTGGTTTCTATTTTTTCTAATTAAAGCGTACACATCAACTTTTTAAAAAACATATATACTTGTTTATGGTCTGCGTGTGGCTGTATGTGCTGATGTGATTTCTCTCTCACCTGGCTCTCCAGGTACATCTGCCCGGTGACTGTGTTGGCCATTCTCTCCTGCTGCTGTTTCTGCTCCCTCAGGTTGCTCTGCTCCACCTTCAGGGAGCTTTCCAGGGCCTCCAGCTCATCCTGCAGAACAAACACACACTTTTGCATGTCAACCTGCTCCTTATAGTCTTGTTTCTGTTTATGCTGAAGAATGCTTGACATGCAAAACAACAACAAATAATTATAGATAAACCAGAAAGTCTGAAACTGTCATTTCTTCACAAACAGTAATGGATATAGCTGATAAGAAATCAAAGTACAGACATGACGTACGTGTTATTTTTGAGTTGCAAAACCTTGGTCATGACTCACTGAATGAGTGTTTGCTTAATAATATTAATACGAAAGGGTGTTAGTTGAGCATTCTCTGAACATCTGGTCTTTCCTCAGGAGACAAATCAACACCAGTTCGGTAAAACTTACTTACACGACCATCTCAAATTAATGGACTGGGTTTGGGAATATGCCCATCATAATAATTCCTTTTTTTAATGATCTGACAGTTTGATCTGAAGTGATCAGTATGATCGGAGTAGTTCTCTGTTAAAATATCAAAAGGATACCAGTCTTCTGAAAATTTCAGCACTGAAGAGCCCAAAAATGAGCCCTTAGTTTCACATAAGAAGAAAAAAGAAGAATTTTTTTACGTCTTAGAAGAAAGTAGGCCACGTGTGACTATATTTGTAGTACCGCTTGAGTACTAATGAATCATCAAGATGACTAATTTTCTGTCTATCAGAGATCAGTAAACTGCAGAATTACAGAAACTTACAACATCAAAGTGTTCCCATTCATTGATGGCTGGAGCTGATCTGGATTCTGTCTCCGTTTGCTCTTTCATCTCATTCTGTGCCTTTGTTTCTGCTTCTTCCTCTGAGTTCAGCGCAACAGTTGAGGAAATTTCTGCTAAACTTTCCTCTGAGTTTCCTTCTTCCTTTGCGTCATCTTTATGGACTTTATCTGGATGTGCTTTCTCTCCAGTTATCACGAGGGAATCATCTGCAGTCTCCTCTTTTGAGTCGTCTTCTGAGACCTCAATGAAGCTCTCTGAGAAAACAGGGAAAGAGCAGACTGAGATGACCTTTGCATTCCCATAAGAGAAAATGTGGCGTTATTTCTAACTGCAGTGACTGATATGTTCTGGGACCACGCGTATATGTGGAAAGCATCAACAACAATAGAGGATCAGGCTGGGTCGCAAAGCGGCTTGCAGCAGACACCTAATAAAGTGTCGGCAAGCAAAGGCGGCTTAATAATGTGCCTTATGGCAGATTTACCAACTAGATCAGCTGGGCCACCATCTGGCTTTTGCTGATGCATCAGGGCTGCACGACCTGAACAAACACTAACGCTGTTAGACCAAGCATGGGGTAACTGGCATAATTACACTTTAAAATCTGGTTAATACAACATTAAGCGACTGGTTTTCCTTGATGACTGAACCTACTCTGTAAGCTAGATAATTTAATCTTTACCAAAGGCACAGGACCAATTTGCAGGATGTCTATTTGACGTCCTATATGCAGCCCTGTTATTATATTATCCATACAGTGATCGGTTTTGTTCTGAGAAGTCAGGCTTTTCAGAAACCAACACGTCTCAGTTCAAAATTTTATATTAAAATGTAAAACCCTCTGCTTATTTAAACCTGTAAATCTGACATCTGGAAGCACAAACACACTACAGATTTAACACATTTTGAATGACTGCAATGTGAAAGACACCATTACTGTACCTTCTGACTCGCTTTCCTCGCTGCTCTCTGACTTCACTTCAGATCCATTTTTCTCTGGAGCTTCGGTGAACTGCTCTAAGAGTGCGGTGGGTCTTCCAGAGAGCTGAGGAGAGAGGTTTGTAGATACTGGGTTTTGACTGTTTGCAGCAGCAGCAGCATCCTGAGGTGTGCGCTCTGGTTCTCGTCTATTAACTTGTTCTTGTTTCTCCACTCGTGCCCGACAGCTTGTCTTTATATCCTCAGACAGCTCTGCTTTCCTCATCTTATCTTCTGAGCTGATCTCCTTTGCTGCTAATCGAAGTGCTTTATTTCTCTCGCCAATCAATTCTTCCATCTCGTCTTCAGAGCTGCTATCTAACAACCTGTCTTTGTCACGTAAACTTTGCCCCGTGAGCTTCATATCAAGGCCTTTTTCTTTGAGTGAAGGTTTGGCCTCTTCCTCCGAGCTGCTGGTGACCGCTCTTGGGGCACGATGATGAATATTTGTTTGATTGGTGGGCGAGCTACTCTTAAATTCAGCAGCTCCACCTTCATCTTCAGCCAGAACCTGTTGGATTGCCAGCAGTGTGCGTGGAGACATGCTGCCACCATCCGTCTTAACCCGGTCGGACTTCTCCTCGTCGGAGCTGTCGTTAATCACAGCCTGGATAGCTCTGAATGTCCGAGGTGAGGGCGGTGAGGCGTCTCCATCAGACGGTTTTGATGCTGAGGGTTTGGAGTCGCCTGAGGAGGTAGCTTGCGCTTTATCTTCTTCCTCACAGACAGGACGCCAAAGAGGCTCAGGTTTGTCTTTGGGCCGTCTTTGACAGCCTGACAGGGAGCTCCCAGCCCAGGGTGCAGCTGCAGGTTGGCTCTCGGGGGCTGTCTCACTCTTTTTGGTGCCTATGAAGGTAAAGTGGAGTGCAGTTTTATAAACTAACACAGAGGCAAGCTTGTACTTTTTCATTTCAGCCTTCTGATATGTCAAAAGAAAAGTAAAACACAATGATCCACCAATAAAAATCTGATAAAAAGAACTACATCATGATGTTTTTGAACAAAAAACTGTTTAAAATATGAACTTATATGAACATTACTTGTCTTCCAATGAACCTTTTAAATGTTCAGACATTTAAATGTGATTCGGAAAAGAAATCTGTAGCACTGATTATCTATTTTCCAGACAGTAGTGCAACAATCCACTGACTGCCTCACCTTTGATAAGGATATAGTGAGAATGGTCTTCTGAAACCAGCCGCTGTGCCTCCACGCTTTGCTGAGCTCCGTCCTGCTGGCAGACATCTGGAGCACTGCCCGCGCTCCGGTGGTTCATCTCCTTCTCCACACCCTCCAGACGCTGGTTCAGCCGGTTCCTCTGCAGCAGGCCAGCCAGCTGGTACTGTGAAAAGTCTCCGGACCGCTGAGAGAGTGAAGAAGCGTCAGGAGACACTGAAGCATGAGTGAGGAGTTATCCAGACCAAACTATTTCCATTTTAAAACATTTAAAAATAAAAAAAGCCTTAGCAATAACTGTAGCCTGAGAGTGAGATGTACCTCTGGAGGTTTGTGAAACATGGTCCGCCGTCTTTTAGAAAACTCTTTCATGTCTTTGAGGATCTCATGTTTCATTTCAGGAGGCAGGCTGGCAAAGTCCTCTGAGTTGATGTCCATTGAGTTGGGGTCTTCACACATGTCTCCCTGAGACATGAAGAACAAACTCACTTTAGTCAGTGAGGACAGTTATACAATAAACGTAAAGACAGTTACCCATATGTGAACAGAGACACAAGGCGATGAATTTTACTGGATATATAAAGAAGAGTTTGTAAAGGAAAAATTGCAAAAATATGTTAACATTTTGGGGAGAGGATACCAATTTGGTGCACTTTCAGAGTGCAATGACACCATTTTACCTGATACATGTAATAACTATCAACCATTTCCTCCTCCTCCTCTCGTTCTTCCTCCTCCTCCTCTGAGCTGTAAGTGCAACAGGAAAACATTCAGATGTTTGTTATTGCACACTATGTTTGATATGGCACTAAATAAAGACAACCATGCATTTTACTAATTGCTCCTTGGTTCATATGAACTGTTTGGTTATCTGAGAGAAGAGGGCAAGAAAACAAAAAGTTTCTAGTCGTGGATATGAAGCCATTTGCTTTCACAAAGCACCTGACCCTCCTGGCATGTCCACACATGTGGAGGAAAAGAGCTTTTCAGCATTCCGTTTACCCAGAAAAGACCCTGCATGGATTCTGACTAACTTATGTATGCAAGCAAGTGAACAGTAACCTGCTTTTGGCTTTCTCCTCTGCGGGTGGCAGTGCTGGAAGAACATACATGTCATCCACCTCATTTCTCCTCACGCTGGAGAGGCTGGGGAGAGGTTCCTTACTGGGAAGTAGGAAAGAAATGTGCGTTAATTTCAGGCCAAAGCCCTGACACTATAATGACTCCAGAAGGAGAGCAGAGGTATTTTTATTTTGTTGATGTCATTGAAGAATAGGAGGGTAAACATGGGAGGAACTATTTACTGCTGGTTTAGGGATGCTCCCTCTGTCCCTCACCTGTGGTCTCCAAGTGCAGCTTTGATAGCCTGTCTCTTCAAGAATGTTTTGAGCAGTTTCTCATTGGTGTTTCTGGACTCGCGAGTCAGCTCCTCCTTCCTTTGCCTCCTCAGAGCCTGCAGGAGGAAAACAAGGTTAAAATGAAGACGCTAAGCAGGAATCGCTTGCCTGCTACACAAACGCATGCACGCGGGCACACAGACTTACAAGGGTCTGCTTCTTCAGCAGCGGTGCATCCCCATCAAACACAAAGACTGGCCTGATGCGGAAGAAGAGTAGCTTACAGATGCGGTGGAAGAGAGTGAGCAGGTGGGCGTTCTGGACGCTGTTGCCTTCACGGTCCCTCACCCCTTTCACCGCCTGGTTCAGCCATATACTGATGTCTGAGGGGGGCTCTGGTTAAGGTTTCTGCTATGACTGAAGTTAGTAAAACCTACACACTGCTGAGACAGAAGAAGCAAATAATGGTGGACAGATCAAAGATAAATACAGCATTTCTAACTGAGGATACCAACAGCAAGGATCTTTCCCTCCAGTGTCTCGGGGTTGATGGGTTTCCCTGTGCTCTCCAATAGCCTCCACAGTCCGTGCACTCCCATGGTTAGCAGTCCAATTAATGTGTTACAAACTGAAACATACCGCCACAATGCCACAGTGCGCTATAAGCACTGAGCATTTGTCCTGAAACCCCTGGAGCAGAAAAAGGGGATCCCTTTTTAACATTTGTTGCAACTGTATTTTCATCCGGAAAGCAATTATTCCCTTCGTATGAAGGTTCCGGGCTTGGGGCGGGAGGGGTATCAATACTCTGTTACACCAGCGGTTTATCGCAGCATCTATTTCGGACCATAAATCAGCTGAGGCTTAAGAAATGTTAGTAGAATGATAGATAAACCGATCTGAGATCAGTGTGTTGTGACGTTGAGGGGAGTAATTGGGTGGAATAGTTCCTGGGTTACATCTGACAGGCTACGTGCGACCTGCGCTACTTTTTCGACAAAAACGATTATTTTGTAGATAATGTAACAGCTATTCAAGTTTAGGATTACAAAACAAAAACGTGGCTTAATATTTACGCAATTTCCATCTGGCGAGCGGGTTAGAAAGGTGTATTGCTGGTTTAACAGGAAGTTTTGCCTGGGAGGTAAAAATCAGGGTAAAAATCTCACACGAAACTCGCGAGAGGCCAACTGTGTCCGGTGGCAAAACAAACAGCCTGGGGCTTACGGCTAGTTAAGCGAGGAGGATTCTACCCAGTATGTTATCCAATTATATCTGTGAACTCACTAGAAACGATACCAAATACACAGAAAAGCGTCTTGTATACTCATTATGACACAGCTAATGCTAATATAAAGCGAAGTTGTTTATCATTGACGCTGCTCTGCAATCGGCTAATGTTAGCACAGTTAGCTTCCTACCAAGTTACCGTTATCACGTTACGTTTTCAGAGCCTCAGCTGTTAACCCTGACCTTTGACTGGCGGTCTTCTTTAATCATTGGACACGACAGGTGCTAAAAATATTTCACTTTCCCCATTGTTGTTATTACAGGGCGAAGGGCCACCCGAGACGTCATCAAGACGTGGGTTTCACCCAAACAGACTACCTTTCACACCAACACCACCTCCACCATGACTGCTGCTGTTAGAGGTACGTGTGGTTTCTTTGTGCTCTAGTGTTCACATTTTACACACGGGTATTTGTAAAGTCAGCGGAAGTAAACTTGACCAAGAGTTGATGGAAGTCTGTCTTTTTATCGTCTTCATGCGTTTCTTGTGCTGTTTGGTGTTTGCGGAGCTTCTGTTTTTGTGAAACATAAACAAAGCTGACACACATATGGATTAAAGCTTTACAACATTGTTAGGCATATGTATTCCACTGCACTGTCCGCATGTTAGAGGAATCGGACTCAGTGCAAAGTGTGATCACAATTCTTGTTCCTTTTTATCTTCCAGATTCTGCCAGTGTGCCTGTCCGAGGTCCTGGCGATGGCATGGAAACTGAAAAACCGCCAGCCATCCTGGAGGTTAACACAGATACACTTCCACCAGGTCCATCTGAAGTTCCCCTCGTGAAAGTAGCTAGCCCAAAGCGCAGCCCCAAATCTACCCATCCAGCACCTCCTGCTGCCCCGCAGCCACTCGGAGTGCTCCACCTTGGGAAAGTAACTCGAGAGGCCTGCACAGAGGTGGAGGCTGTGAGGATCATGGTCCCACGTGCTGCTATTAGCCGGAGCAGCCGCACAGGAGCCACTGAGGCGAAAGGGGAGACCGGGCAACAGGCTGAGGAGCAGGGGTCTCCTTCGCTGCATTTAGTGGAGGACTGGAGAGGACAGCTGGTGAAGCTGCAGAACTCTGAGCGCAGGCTGCTGCAGGACAAAGAAGGCCTGTCCAATCAGCTCCGTGTGCAAACAGAGGTGAGGCTGCAATGAAACTGACACGCATTATTTAAATGTCAGACACACTGAGGACCCTTTTTTTTTTTTTAAAAAATGGTGAGCACAACAAAAATGTAACTAATATGGTTTGTTATTCTTAAAGCTTTTTTTCTTTTTAATGACAAAGTTCTTTACAATACGAAGAGAGAAGACAGTTCAACTTCTCATTTGTGTTTTCAGTTGTAAAAGGAGGTTTTATCAAATTTGTGCGCTAGGTGAACCGTGAGCTAAAGAAGCTGCTGGTGGCGTCGGTGGGTGACGACCTTCAGTACCACTTTGAGCGCCTGTCACGGGAGAAAAATCAGCTGATTTTGGAGAACGAGGCTCTGGGCAGGAGTCTGGCACACACTGCAGAGCAACTAGAGCGAATGAGTATCCAGTGTGACGTTTGGAGGAGCAAGTTCCTGGCCAGCAGGTAATGGACAGTATAATTCAGTGGAAGATAAATTAAAAAATGTATGTGTGTGTATATATATTATCTGTGTTTTGCTGAATAAACTCTTGAATTTGTGTTGTCTCCTCAGAGTCATGGCAGAGGAACTAACGAATGCCAGAGCAGCTCTGCAGAGACAGACCAGAGAGGCACAAGGAGCAATTCAGGACCTGCTGTTGGAGAGAGAGGAGTTCTCCAGGGACATGATGCTCACCCACAGGTAAGATTGTGACTCACATGTAGTGATTAAATAAACTGGAGTGTCTATTATAAGAACTCTAAACTTAAAGCATACTGGAACTCAGAGCCCCTGATGCTGGCGTGAATGATGGCAGTATGTGTTGACGTTACCTGTTTTTGTGTTTTCAGATCTCTGGAGCAGCTCCTGGTGTCTCTGCAGTGGGGCAGACAACAGACGTACTATCCCACCTCACAACCCCTAAGCACGGGAGAGCTGGCGGTGGCCAATCACAAGCTAGCAGACGCCATCAACGCCCACCTGCTGGGTAACAGCGGCAGCAGCAGCACCAATGCCGCAAAAAGCAGCAGCAGCAGCGCAGCAGCTGAGCAGCTCTGCAGCACACCGGCTGAGAAGATGGCCGAGAAGGTGAAGGTTTTACATGTTTGTTTATGATAAATATCATATTTAATTTCTCACATTTGTAAGAAAATCCAGAAACTCACAGATGTCACTCACTTTCTGTCTCAGGTGCTGAAGAGTTTAGATCCCATTTCCTGCTCCGAAAACAAGGCTGAGTCTCCACTCAGTGACTCCACCCCCTCAAACTTCCTCAATAGTAAGAAGAGCATTGGCAGGTTTCACCCTTACACCCGCTACGAGAACATTACGTTTAACTGCTGTGAGCGCTGTACAGGAGACATCCTGGTGCTGTAGAGGTCACAGAGACTACCACAAACATCGTTGGAGCTTATTTCAAAGGACTGAGTGTAGTCTGAGGGTTACTGGAGCTTTGTGTTTAGTTGGAACAGCAGCAGACAGTTGCTGCTCTCCTGGTTGTGGTTTTACCCTGACTGTTATTTTTACATTTCAGATGATGGTCGGAATATATATGGCTCTGTTTATTTTGTTACTTTTATTTGCTTTGAATTCAGGAATCGTAACGCAATGATTAGACATTTCACTGGGATGTGACATCAAGGTGAGTCCGTGTTATGCGTTGAACAGAGATGCAAACATGCACGCTGGAAGCGATTCACAGCAGTGTGATGATCAGTGACCATAGTCACTGGCGATGGACATGGACAGAACCCAAGATCAGTTTTTCTCGACTTCCAGGCCAGCGACTAAAGTGACTACCTGTAAGAATGATTGACTTATTATCTGAAAGTATATGCATTTGGAGGTTACCTAGGCAACTGGAGCAGAGAATATATTTATTTTTAAAAAAGAAAGTAGAAATGTGGAGATTATAGTTTCAAGCCAAACAGCTGGCACGGCTGCGATACCTTCTACAGACGTCCTTGTGTAGATGAGTTAGTGAAACAACTTGATCATCTGTTGGTGTCTTATTGTATGTTGTGACTTACCTACTTTATTGCACCCAGGTGTAACCATTGGATATGCTTGCATCTGTCCATTGCCAGCCACTTTGGTTTGCAGAAATTCAGCCAACTCTTTCAAGTTTGTGCTTTTCTTTCTTCTGATCAGATGCAATGTTTTGCACCATCCTCATATTTATCACTACACTGTGTTTATGTAGTAACAGAGAAATTATTGCCTTATTACTGAATGCAATTCTGAAGTAACTCATCTATACAAGGCATTTTTAGAAGGTTTTAATTGCCACATTTTGACTTTACTCTCAAAATGATCAAAAACAATTTTTTCTTAATGTGGCACTAATACTCCTTCGGAGCCTCCAGTCTTTAGTGTGTTTTGAGGGTGTGCTGAGTTTTATTTGCATATTCCAGCTGTAAGTTTGATCCTGAGACTTGAAAGTATGTTGTGTAAATACCCCTCCAGTGAGCTGCTTCCACTGTGACTGTATATAAAGTGAATCAGGGTCCCTCCTATACTGCAGGAGCCACACTTCCTCTGTATAATGGTGCTACCTTATTTAGGAAAACACTGTATTAATATATTTTGTATATTTCATCATGTAAATGCATTAATATACAGTATTTTGGAAGTGGACAGATGGTACTACAAGAGCAAAAATGACCTTGACTCTTTTTTTTTTTTTCCTCTTCATTTAATGTCGTTTTTGTTTTGTCTATTATTATTTAAAAAGAAATGTATAAGGGCTGTATTTTTGCTTCAAAACACATTACAATAAAATAACTGGTAATCGATTGAAAATATGTATTTAAAACTGAGCTGTTTCTTTCATCTCTTTTGGAAACGACTGCTCTTTGCAGTAATAGTGATGGTTTCATCTGCAGTGAATGCACAACAAATATCTACATCCTTTGTTTTTCTAAAATAAAGACCAAAGTAGTTTCTACTTTTGCATTGTTGTCATTAAAGCAGCATTTATTCACTTTCAATTTACATTTACAAAATAGCAAAAGTTCGTTTTCTCACTCCTCATGCCACCACATCCTGTTCCTGCCTCCACTTTTTCTGGCTTCTATGTCACTCTTTAATGATGTCCGTACTTTGGTTCCAGCTGGTGTGTTTTCTCTGTCTCTTCCAGTGAACCCGGACTCTCTGTGCTCTTTGTTTTTAAATGTGTTTATATTTCTTTTCTCTCCTGACCTCGGTGGCCTGTCGCCATCATCTCTGGCTCTGTGTCTGGTAGTCTGCGTCTGTTGTTGGTGGAAGCCATCGTGCTTCCTTTTAGGCACAAACTGTAACGCCTCATCCCATCTCCCTCTATCCTTGAAAGAGAGCATAATGCGGATCATCTGATCCAGAGTCAGATTTTTGGCTCCCATCTCCCAGTGGAGGAACTCATCGAGGGGTAAACGGGCTGTGGCCAGCTTCAGACGCTTTGCATTGGCCAGCGATAAGCCTTTCTGGATCGAGCGGTCCACTAGAGCTCCGATGATATAAACCTTTGAGTGGTCAAAGGTGCGGAGGACGTTGGGCGAGTCTGCAGTGAGGTACACGAGCTGTTCGCGGGGGAACAGGTCAACGTGCTGCCGCTCAGAGGTGGAGATGAGTAGGCGCTCCCAAGTCTCTGCACCGTACCGTTGGAGCAGCTCCTTCTTGTAGAGTCCATCTGGCTGCAGGTTGCAGAAGTGGAGATGGTAGGGCTCAGTGGCACGCCGGTTTAGCCCTTCAACATCCATCAGCTGGGACACCGTGTTCTCGATCTCCCGTCTGGACATGTGCGACTCATAGCTCATGTCAAACACCAGCGGCTGACCGAACACCATGGACTGAGCGGACTTCCACGCCAGCAGCTTGTCCAGAGAACGGTCCCAGAATTGAAGGAAGAGTGTGTTTTTCAACCTGGGTCCACCCTCGCCCTCCCCTTCCTCTCCACTGCTCTCCAGTTCTCTTCTCTCCATCAAAGATGCTTCTCTCTTGGCTGCCTTCTGCTGCTGCTTCTCCTTACGGGCCTTTTTGTGGCGCTCCCTGATAGCCAGGTACTTCAGGTACTTCTTCCTGGAAGACTTGGTGGTGAGCTTCGCCAGTGTCTCCACCTCCTCATCAGTCATCTCTTCAGGTACAAGCTTTCCAGCTTGCTGCCACATCGCAACCAGATCCCGCATTGCCTCCAGAGAAGACCCGTCCTTTGAATCATCTCCTGGCTCTTTCAGGTTCTCATCATCATCACTTTCCTCTGCTTCATCTTGAACCTGCTTCTCATCAAATGCAGCCTGGGATCTCATCACAGACTTCCACCTGTCCAGATCTAGAGCCTCTGTTTCCTGGGTTTTACCTGCTTTCGTCTGCGCAGCATCTGTCCCCGCTGGGCTGATAGCACTGAGGAGGCGGATGGACACCGCGATGGACGCTCTGTGCCTGCTGGCCCTGCTGTTGCTAGTATTAAAACTGCACACTTGCCTCCCGAAAGCGCAGAATGACACAGAATGAGCGCATTTCCAAAAAACAGCACAGCCTCTGGGAGTGAAGAGCCGCAGCAACATCGCCACAAATGAAACGAAACAAGAGCTGCTTAGAAAACCAGGAGAGCCAGACTGTGTTTACAGAAGCGCTTCTCCCAGACTTCCGCTGTTATTCAAGTATTACAAGTAACGGCAACATCTCACTCAGAGTCCAGAACGTTCTCAGACGTGTGCTCACATGTGTTGACGGCCAGGCTTCTCAAACACTAGGGAAGAAGGTCACGGTGTCACACTATAATGTGTCGTAGAGGAAACAACGAGGTGGCACAGCATCGATTGTCTTTGTTGAGAAGAGAACACGAGCCGTTTTTAGCCAGCTAAATCTATACAATATATTTAAATGGTAATATGATATAATAAATTATAAACCACAGCTTATTTAAATTATTTCCACAGTGTCTCTAATTAAAGTTAAGGCGGATATTTGATGGTGTCGCACACGACGCAATGATGACGCACTTCCCTCCCGGAAGTAAAACAACCGTACAGGGGGAGACGTTAGCTCGTTAGCCTCAAAATGAGTTTGTTTTTGCCCAAATTAACGTGCAAAAAAGATATCGACGAAGTCATTAAAGGGGTGGCAGAAAAAGTCGTGGTTTTACGGTTCGGCAGGGACGATGACTCGGTGTGTCTGCAGCTCGACGAGATAGTAAGCTGAAACGGTGACATGAATGTAAATAATAACTGCTCACTCTCTACTTTAGCTCATGTGTCTCCTGTCTTTCTGTTGTAGCTCTCTAAAACGGCCCACGACTTGAGTAACATGGCGTCCATTTACATCGTCGATGTTGATAAAGCTCCCATTTACACGAGATACTTCGACATAAGCTACATCCCCTCCACTGTCTTCTTCTTCAACGGACAGCACATGAAGGTCGATTATGGGTGAGTGGACCTAGGGCTCAGAATGACATTAACCTAAAATCACTATAAGAAGACATTAGTTTGAAGCAGTCGAATAGCTTGAACCAGGGAAGTGACGCGAGTGATTATCGAGGGCCACTGAGCTACCCCTCAGTTACATTTTCCTTGCCAGGCTTTCTTGAGTTTTTTTTGTTTTGTTAAACAAACGCTTAAAAGATTACTTAGCAAAGAAGTAATCTAAAACACACACACGCACACATTGTGTCTTTAGGCAGCAAAAACACCTTATGTGTCTCTGCTTATTTAATTGAATCTATGATATGTGCAAAAGATAACAGACATTAATTGGCACTTTTCACCTACAAGGTGTATTACAAATAGCTATTAGCTGAAAACATAGCATTTGTGATCATGCTGTGCAGTGTTCCCTTAAAATACATATGAAAAAACTGTAGGAAGTCAAGTTACACAGACTGGCGTTTAATAAGCCACCAAATAAGGCAGAAACCAGAGATTTTTTTGATGGTAAACTGGTCTTGAAGTACAGAGAGAGAGCTGTGCGGGAAGTGTGATTTTTATCATGGTGGAAGCAAAACTGCCAAAGTAAGAGGAACTGCATGGCAATGTGTATTAAACAGAAGTGTAGTTCTTATCTTCTTAGCTGCTGGTTCAATGAATTTTGAATAATGAATCAATATCACATTATTCAAATTAAGAGATTTGAATCAGGAAATCAGTTTTTTTTAAACCCACCCCTAAATCCAAGTATACCTGGATAGAGAAAAAAAAAAAAAACATGGAAAATTATCAGTCATGAATTGGCCCCCCAAAAGCCCAGACCTTAGCATTATTTAAGCACTGTGGGGTCATCTTAGATATGTAGATAGATAGCCATTTACGTGCATATGCAGTGAGATTGGACCCTTTCTGACTGTACATACAAATCCCATACTTCACATTGGGAAGACATGTCAAGAGAGGTAGGATGGAAGCAATGAATATGCAATATATGATGGAACATGAGGAGGAAAAAGAACTCCACCCAGACTGAGCTAGTACAGGACGACAGTTTGAGAACAGAAAAAAAACACCTCAGCACAGAGAGCACATGAGTCTTCACACCACCATATAACATAAAGGACGTGCATCGGAGCCGCTTGGAGGGGGAGGAGGGTGATTGTATATCTGTGTCTGATTACGTGTGTCTGTGTGCGTGTGTGTATCCTGTATCAACTGAAAAGAGAGCGTCCTTTCGCCCAGTTCTAAGCAAAAGTCAGCAGTTCTCCAGCCGCCGCAGTTGGCCTTGAAGGATGTGGCCAGAGGGTCAAATCACAGTCCTGTTATCAGGGGGAGTTGTTCCAGCCAGCTTTTGGCCTTGAAGCCTTCTAAGCTGACGGCCGGGTAGCTGAATAAGATGATGGTTGTTTGGTTTAAGGTTAGAGTGACCGGGCTGCATTTGATTTCGCAGGTGATCTAATATCCATCACTGGTCCCCAGGTCTATCCAGTTCTCTTTGCAGAGCTGTGAGCTTCTCCAAGATCTTATCCATATTGCGTTCAATAAGCACGGTTTGAGTACTCACGGCTCTGCCCATCGCGTCGATCTTGACAGACAACAGAACATTCATTCCTGAAGGCTGTTTACAGATGTTATATAAAAGCTTGCCTGTCAGTCTGCCCCAGGGCAGCTGTGGCTACAATGTAGCTTGCCATCACCAGTGTGTGAATGTGTGTGTGAATGGGTGGATGACTGGGTGTGTAAAGTGCTTTGGGGTCCCTAGGCGGGACTAGTAAAAGCGCTATACAAATATTTGCCATTTGCCATTCCTGAAGGCTGTTTACAGATGTTATATAAAAGCTTGCCTAAGAGAGTTCAGGTTGTGTTGAAGAATAAAGGTGGTCATACCAAATATTGACTTTCAAACTCATTCGAATTTTACAAACTCTGATGCTCTATTTATTTTGACACGTTTCATTAACGTTGTATTTCCGTTCCTAATTATAAAGAAATAAGGGATTTCAGACTTTTTTCAAATTCATTTTGATGGCATGACTTTCAACTTAAGAATAATCAATGTCAATTTTGTGGATACATATCAACACATACCAAAAGTATAAGCTACTGCTGATGCGCAAAGAGTCAGAATAAGGCCAACAGTTGTTAATAATTGTTTGTCTTTCAGCTCTCCAGATCACACCAAGTTCGTTGGCAGCTTCAAAACCAAGCAAGATTTCATGGACCTGATTGAAGTGATCTACAGAGGAGCCATGCGGGGGAAAATGATCGTCCAGAGTCCCATAGATCCTCAAAATATTCCCAAATATGATCTCCTCTACCACGGGATTTAGAATCGGTGACTTTATTCATTATGTGATGGGCAAGAAGCTCTGCAGAGTAGCACTGACGGCTGCTGAATGAGTAACAAGAGACATTCAGACTTTGAACCACAAAGTAGCTGTTTGAGGAATACTAAAGTGCCTCTGATTTAAAGACTGTTGAACATTTATTCTTTTTTTGTTGTTGTTCTTGTTGTAGAGATCAAATTACCGACAGTGTTTTTGCCTTTACAGGGAGTGTGACAGTAAGGAGGATTGCGGGTTAGTAAAAACAGATATCAACAGAAGTGTTTTGCAAATATTTGATGATATAGGAAATGCAAACCTAAGGGATGTAAAGAGTTTGACTGCAGGGTAGTCTCTACCAGTTTTTAACAGAACTATGTGGGAGGCTGGAAAAACTGGAATGAGTTCAAATTTTACCTGTGTTAAGTAATGGCAGGTGCGCACTCTGTAGTGGGATTTGTCAAATGTTTCATAGTTTATTTTGTTAACACTAAAAAAAATTTTTATCAGTGAAAAATATAATTTTGGTGTTTTTTGTTTTTTTTCTGCCTTCTTCACACGTTTGATAGGCGTGAGTTTTGATGCACTGTGTTAGCGTTTCCTGTGGTAAACCAATGTATATCAGCAGCGAGATGGCACATTTATCCACTGTGCATGCTCTGCTGTTATAATAAAATTTCAACCATCATTTTTCTCTGCGTTCTCTCGGCTCAGCCCTCCTGTTGGACAGGTGTCTGTCTGTGTGGAGTTTGCATTTTCTACCTGTTTAGAACAAGTTTCTTAGGATCACTGGTGTTAATGTAAGGGTAAGGTAATTAAATTTGATCTTCTGATGACAGCAGTGGACTGTGGTATAGAAGCTTGTTTCTGCCACTGAAACAAACACGATTGATTGGCAGAGATAAGTTGAAATTTTCATCTCAAATTGTCAACTTAATTTGAAATTTTACATTTTTTTTTTTTTTTCAATTTTGAGTTCAAGTTTCTCAACAAGGTGAGTTAGTAAGTTGAAAATTTCAGATGATTATTTAGAAAGTTTAAACTTATGGGTGGCAAAAATGTATTATTTTCTAAACTTTTGTTTGTTCCAGTGGCACAAAAAAAACTTCCATAGAGCAGTGTGCATACGTCTAAAATCCCCCATAGGTGGATAATAGAAGTAGGTTGAGATCTATTGACCTTATTAGTCCTCCTAGGACCTGGTGTTCACATATGTGGACATAACATTTTGGGTCCTCTAGACCAAAATACAAAATTTTGCTCTACAAGGGCCTGATATTCACTTACGAGGACATGATACTGCTACTGTTCTATTGAAATTTAAAACAAATATCCTCATATGTGCATCTCATTTTTTGTCAGAAAAAAAAAATCAGGTAAAAAAAAAATAAATCTGGCAATTCTTTGTTTTTAAACTTCTCAGGTCCCAATCAGCCCAAATATCAAAGAGAAATTAAAAATGCATGCCATGAAAGAGTTCGAGTCTTAGGAGGTTAAGGTGAATTTTTACTGTGTCAGCTTCTGAACTCATGTGCTAAATGTGTATATAAATCAAATACCACAATAGATTTTGTACTTTCATGTGATATGTTTATATCACATTAAATATATCAGATTAATGATAATAATGACAAGAAAAAGCCAGAAAGAGGGCTGTAATACTTTTATTGTGAAAGACACGAACACCGGAAATGTTTCTTTTTGTGCCGGAAGTCTTACAGTAACTCCGCGATGGCAGCGACCTTTTGTCCAACGTGGTGTTTGTAGAATTTTATATTATTCACACACCTAAAATGCTCGTATATGTACCACACGGAATGACTGTTTGGTGTTTGTAGGGTCCATTTCAACGCTAACATCATGCTCTCCCTCATTAAAGCTGCTGCCGGCGGGCTGACCGGAATCTGTCAAACCAGCAGTCACCTACAAGGTAATACAAGCTAGCTAATGGTAACCTCATCATAACGTTAACCTCCAGGTAAAGGTGGAAACGGGGCATTTTGATTAGGTTACCGACATTCACTACTAGGTAGACGAGACTGCAGCTAAACTGTGTAAACCTTATTTTCCATGCTAACGTTACACAGTTAGCCCATAAAGAAAGGCAGTGTATGAAGACAGGATCCTGGCCAGGGTTATCAACTAGACGGGCAACCAGCCAGTAAACACAACAATTAAAAATAAAGAGTGAGTTCATTCGTATATCACAGTGCAGTAATGCACCGCTGTGTGTATGGTGTGGTTACTTTAAACCACACCATACACACAATTACACCAATCCATGGATGGGTGTAAGTAGGCTCGTAGAGAAGCAGTCACAAGACTACAGAGAGAAATCATGAGAGATGTTCTCTCTGGTGCCGATGTGGATCAGTGAGCTCACCACACACTAGTACAGTGACTGTAAGGGCACGGTGTCTTCCAACACATTTTCACTTGTTTTGCAGTTTATGAGTGAGGTCCTGCCTTAAAACTGGGCAACTGGGCCACTCACACATGCATACTACAGGATTTGGTCAGCTGTGGAAACCTTGCTCTTGCACTAAGTTTTTGAGCTGATGGTAAGGAGATGAGGTTTGGGGCTCTGAGGTTATTGAATCAGCAGAGCTTTGGCAATTTTTCACTCGGCATGCAGGACTTGGACAGGACTTGGACCCCCAAGGTCCTTAACGCTGAGGCTGATTGAAGTGATTAGACATTTGGCTACTGAAGCACTTCTATGACAGAAATGCCATATTAATTTTATTCAACAGGATATGATAATTACATTATGCCAAACAAGAAACCTGCAGTTAACAATAAGCTGCACATGTACAAAGAGCAGCTGACTTCCTGTAAAAGCTGGACACACAGTAAATAGATTTTCCACACAGGACATGACAACATCAGTTTCAGATGAAGACAAGTTCACCGCAGACTTGCTTCAAGCATATTTTTCGTAAATATAACAGCCTACACAAGTAAGACTTGTTTTGTTTCTGAAAACCACAAAATTCCTCTTGCACAGTTGTCTCACGTGTCGTTTACTCCACAGGTCCTTTGCACAGCTACTTGAAAGTCCTCTCTGCAGGGCTGAAGACATATGAAATCCCTCCAGACTACAGTGGTAATTATTCATCTTCTTTTCACTTATTTGTGTCAGGCTGTTTAATTTTTATGGCTTTACACTGCTGGTCCAGAGTCATGCTTCATTCTCATTAAACAACCCCAACCATGACTTAAATCACAGCATGAAGCTTTCAAAAGTAACCCCAACTCTCAACCTGCGGGCCTTTATATGCTGATTTCTCCGCCTATTAAGAAAACCTGAAATATATTTATTGTTTCAAAAATCATGCAGAGGGATATACCAGATGTGCATGAGTCAGTAGTTATGATTCATGTGAATAGGGCTGTTTGATATAACGATTTATATATATATGACTATATAAAAACATCTATCGGTTCATTTTACGCTATAGTTTGTTTCATGGTGTCGCAAAATAAACTGTTTACGTCAATATTTTTTCATGGCTCTATTAATTTCTTAAAGTTCTCTCTTTCTCTTATATTTAATATAACCACACTACAGACGGACAAGCGCCTGTTTTTATGCGTTGTCGTTAGCAACAACAACGGTAAAACCGGCATGTCCGCTTGTTTATTTTCCACATGAACCTTTCACAATAAAGCTCAAGATCCTGTTGAGACTTTTCAAAATAAACTGAATCATGTGAAAGAGTATGCAGAGTATTTACGGATGAGAAGCAAAAAAGCCGCCAGGTGTTAAAAAATAAACCTTAGACTCAAACGTTAGAACAGGCTTTTCCCCGCAGCACGCTGTGTAATAAATACTTTCTCAGTTATGCACAGGTTCAAAATTGAAAAGGTGAAACACGTTTATCTCACTGTAGATTTGGAAAGGTCACCAATCAGACTGCACTGCGATGTAAACATGAACAGTGGGAAGACATCTATAGTTTTCCTACAAACATTGCTGACATAAATGTGCCTGTAGCAGGGCTGTACAAATCTTTAGGGTTTGGGTTTCTTCTAGATGTGTCATGGCAACACAATTCACACTTTGCATGCGTCAATCACACTTTGCATGCGTCAATTCACTCCTTTCTGTTGTGAAAAGGTCGCCTCTGATCCAAAACACCCGTGGAGGAAATTGTGCCGGAGGTGCAGTTTTCACCATGAGTGTTGCGTGGACTATTAGTATAGCAGTTAGAGCTCCAATCCCAACCCTTCTCCACATAGCAACCTTTTTATTTGCATCCAGCACCCTCAGTTCTGGTGTTCAGTAGCAGGTAAATATGTAAATATGTGACATGTTCCTTCGTGCCTGTTTTTATCCTCTACAGATGTGGTGCTGCCAGACAAGCCCAAACTGAAGTTTTTGAACAAGGTGCCGAACTTAAAAAAGGCCAAGAAAGAGGCAAAGAAGCTGTGGGATATCCAGGGCCCAGCTAAATCTGCAAATACCTTCACCACGGGACAGTACGCTATTGTGGTGAGTGCATTTATCTTACTTTAGATATGGCTGACAGTAGTGTTGCATGTTTTACAGGATATGACTAAGTGCCTTGACATTTTGTTTGTTCTGTGCTGATCAAGATTTATAGTTAAAATAAAAGGTGACTCAACCTGGTTCTTTTTTAATTTTACTCAAGATATTTTTTTTAAAGTACTTGCTGGAAAAACTTAACAGTACACCTGCAAGTTAAATGAGATGAAACGGCACCTGTCTGTCACACAGCGGCCACAGCATGGTAACTTTAAGCCTTTTACACAGTTTAAATGAAGTGAGGTATTTGTCAGTTTGGCGCGGGTAGATGGTGAAAGTGAGTGATGGGAAACAAAGCCGCTTTTTGTGCCAGAATGTTTTGTGCCGATGTTGGCTTCTTTAAAATGGGTTTTTATGTGGATTGATTTCAGGGACTGCAGTTTTTGGCATTAAACTGACTTAAGAGTTGCTGCCTGGTTTAATCTGTGTGCTGCCATATGTTTTTTTTAAATAGTTAAAAAATAGAGAATGACACTAAGTGACCTGTTTTCTCTGATCTGATATACAGGCCTTGGGAGGTGGGTACCTCCACTGGGGTCATATAGAGATGATGCGTCTTACGATCAATCGAAAGATGGACGCCCGGACCACGTTTGCAATGTGGCGCATCAACGCCCCTTACAAGCCCATCACGCGGAAAGGTCTGGGTCAGCGCATGGGTGGGGGCAAGGGAGCCATCGACCACTACGTGACACCGGTTCGTTACGGACGTTTGATCGTGGAGGTGGGAGGAAAGGTGGAGCTGGGCGAGGTCGAGCACATCTTGACTGAAGTGGCAAAGAAGCTTCCTTTTCCTGCGAAGGTGAGATCACAGATAAGGCATGCGCTGGTGGGAGAAAAAGTCTGAACTGTTTTCAGATGATGCGATTTGATTAGAAGTGACCGCAGTTTTTACCCACTGGTTCTCTGTGGTAACAGTATTCTCATGTCTTTATTCCAGGTAATGAGCAAAGAGAGTCTAGCAGCCCTGTATAAGAAACAAGCTGACATGGAGCAGAACAACCAGAATCCCTGGAGCTTTAAGAAGATCGCACAGGGCAACATGCTGGGCATCAGGAGGGTGCTCAGCCCCTTCGACCTGCACAACCACGGACGCTTCACGGGCAAATTTCACTTTCCACAGAGGGTGTGACACACCTGAGGGACTGAAATTTAATAGTGTTGTAATGTGAAGAAGATTTTGGAATTCTGAAATGCTCCATCTTTCAGTTGTATGTCGGGATCTTCTGTCATCTTTTTGGGTTTTTGTGTGTTTTTCCAATTATGTTAGCAAATATATCATGTTCTTAAAGTGGTGTTTTTGTCTATTTTTTTTGCTCATCACAGTTTATAAGGGTCTGTACTCCAAGAGTATTCGTCAAATGTTAGTGAAACTTGCAAACAATGATCACTTAATGGCTCTTCACCAAAGTTAGGTCACATGTGTCATTTTACTGGAAATAAAATGAGAGTCGTAATGGTTTGTGAGCTGGCAGGCTGCCGTGCCACTGGCATTTTGGTAATGCTATGGCTCATTTTCAGTTAGCTGTTTAACTCAGTTTTGTCTAATAGGGGGAAATAAGATGTAAAGGTTAAACATTTGCATGAAAATATAGATTTGAGTGTACAGATTACACCACATGGTGTGCGTCGGTTGCTCCAATATTTACAGTCTTCTTAAAGTGATTAGCAACACTTTGAAGTGGGGAACATGAAATCTCTGACTTGTGGCTTCTCAGCTCAGTGGTTAGCATTGATCCCTCACAGCAAGAGTCCTTTGTTCCCGTCTCTGTGGAATTTGAAAATATTCTCCCTGCTTTTATGGGTTTCCTCCAGCTTCAGGAGCTCTGTTTCTTCCTGTCTTCAAAAGCACACAATGTTCATGCTCCCCCTCCAACACTGTGCCCTTCAGACATTCACTTGCTCACTCATTAATTACTCATTAATAGTTATTATGGCGAAACCACCGTCAAGGCACTTGCTTACTATTAGTTCTGAGGCTGGAGACCGTGGCAGAGCTGAAAATCTTATTTTCACTGGGAGTGACGAGAATGGACAACATTAGCAATAAGGGAAAGCTCAGACTGACTATTTGGAGAGGTAGGGTTGAGGACAGTGTTGCCAACTCCTCAGTAAGGAAAATCGCTATTGGCTTTCCTAAAAGTCGCTAGAAGTCGCTAAATGACGTCATCACCTAATTTGCATAATTGGTCATGCTAATGTAATTGTGACCTACGCTGTTGGAAAGAGAAATAACTTCGTGGAAGAGACATAAAGTGAGCAAAAAAACGTCCTAAATACATTTAGAATTTATCTAGAACTACAAATTAAATTTCTTTTAGCAATTATTGTTGTTTAATGTCACAATTCCAACCCTGCTCCTTTATCCGGGCTTCGACTGGCAAACGTGACCCGAAATAGGCACTCTGGTGGAGTTACTTTATGTGTGTGTGTTTATAAGTAGTTTTAAACCTTGTGATCCACAAAACAGCATAACAGTAAAAGAAGAACTGACTGCGTTACAGTCAGTGCGGAGCAGCGGCTTCGCTCATGCACGGTTCATTTGCAGTTTGGACGCATAGGTGTGAACATCTCCTGCAGCTGGGGGAGGACTATCCTCCGCCCGTTTGCGCTTTGGCACGGGTGAGGTGCCCACGGCAGCATCGCTGCTTGTTGAGAGTAAGAGCAACACGCCCTTTCACGTCAAAAAGTCGTCATAAATAAGTTTCCAATAACACCAGGAAAAGTCGCCAAATTTGTCGCTAGTCACTTTTTAGAAAAAAAGTCGCTAAGGGGGTCTGAAAACCCGCGACAAAGTCGCTAAGTTGGCAACACTGGTTGAGGAGGAGTGTATTTAGACAAACAGTGCTTGACAAAATAAACGTGGAAATACTTCATTTTTACAGTAACCTTTACAAGTCAACCTTTTCAACGGAGAATGGCACTGTGTTTCTGGAAAGTCTTAGAGGCCTTAATGGGACATTGGATGTGGATACACTTCTATAAGAGTTGAATTGGAAGTTAAATATTTAGGTATAGTGATTTCTAAAAATATGTCCCGAAGAGAAGACAACAACATCTGCAATCGTATCGTCGACATGAAGAAATCCCTTAGTCGTTGGTTGACCAGGGATATCACTATATTTGGCAGAGTCATCCTTTCCAAAGCTGAAGGTATCTCTAAATTAATTTACCCAAGTCATTCTCTTTATATTTCTCCCCAAAATATTAGGAAAGCCAGCTCAATTATTTTTCAATTCCTATGGAAAAACAAAACCCACTATATTAAGAGATCACAGTTGGTTAAAGACTATGAGAAGGGTGGTGTCAGAGCCTTAGACTTTGAATCAATGATCGGAACTTTTAAGATCAACTGGCTCAGAGCTTGCTTATCTCAGTCTGATTCCATGTGGTTTCATACCCAGATCTTTATTTAAGGAACTAGGAGGAATTGATTTTCTATTAAAATGTGACTTTGAGACTAGTAAAATACCTGTTACACTCTCTAATTTTCACAAACAGATTCTTCATTTTTGGAAAATGATGTTTACACACAACTTTTCTCCTCACATGTCGACCCTATGGAACAATAGAGTGATAACTGCTAACAAAAAGACATTATTTATCAGGAACTGGTTTGAGAGTGGTATCTTGTTTGTAACTGACTTGCTGGATTTGAGTGGTGCTCTATTGGATTACGTGTCTTTCTCAAAGAGACACGACTTTAATTGTCCATTAAAAGAATACAGAAAAGTTTGCTGTGCTATCCCTTTGGCCCTAAGGCAGCTGATACGCAACACAATGCTACACTCTGAGGTCAATCCAGCGCTGCCAAACCTAAAAATTGGTAACTGCATCCTAAATGATAGTAAATGTAACAATAAATTTATCAGTGTGAATTTCAAATCTATTCTTTTCCAGGGGTTTAACTCAGGTAGATATTTGCAGGCCCTTCGTGGGGACCAGTCACTCCTGGAAAAGTTGTTCTCAAAATTCATTCAGTGGCCTGTCTCCCCAAAAGTAAAAGAAACTCATTTCAAGATAATTAATAATATATATCCTGTGTCTGAATTTTTAAAGAGGAGGTTTAAATTTGAGGTTAAACAGTGTGCATTTTGTGATTCAGCCTGTGAAACATTACACCATTTGTTTTTCTCATGTCCTGTGTCAGCTGCCTTTTGGTTAGAACTACACAGCTGGTTATCCCTCAAGATCAACGATATTCCCCAGTTTAATATTTCTGATATTATTTTCTATATGGCTAAACAACATCCATCTGTCTCTACTGTGATTAACATTGTCATCCTGTTAGGTAAATACCATATACATTGTTGTAAATGGAGGAATAGAAAACCATCCTTTACATGGTTCATCAATGACTTTAAACATTATTTCATGTCACTTAAAAAACTGAAGTCAAGCAGATTTGCCGCAATCCATGATGACATTTCCCATTTGCTACTGTTTTGATTATTACCTCTATTGTGTATCAACCTGTGCTCTTTTTTAATTCTTCCCCGTTAATAGTGTGCATTTTTTGTCTAGCCCCTCCCCCCATATCCTTGCTGTTAGTTTTGTTGTATTTACTGTGTTCTTTTTTTTTATCCTCCACGAGAGTTCATTTGCACTATAATGTGTTATGTTGTTTGTGACTGTATTATTTCAATTGTTAAAAAAAAAAAAAAATTAGACAAACGTTGGGTGGCTGCCTTTTCCCCAAAATGGCGGATGTAGGGTTAATTTAGCCCCGAGTTGGCGTTCACAGGTAGCGATTTGGTCCAGGTTTTGCTCACATAGGGGTTTGTTTTAAATTTTTACGGAAGGTAATTAACCTTATCGATGTGCCAGTAAGTAAATAATTTAGTCAGACTTATCCCCGTCCCTTATTTCGGTCTTTGGACGACGGCAACATCGTTATTGTCTTGAACAGCTGCCTGACAAGCGACTTTCCGGGTTAAACCATCAATGCTTATGCGCATGCGAGCTGTGGAGTTTGAAAACAGCAGCGCGAAAAAGCAGAACGTCAATAACGCGAATTTTTAGATTTCAAATAATTATATTGTCTTTTAACTATTTATGATTTGTTTTATGCCTTTTATAATTAAGGCTTAATTGTTTCTCAAAGAAAACTCGTGCTCGTTACTTAAGACGCTTTTGGGAGTCAGACGTTGTCATGTTGTTTCAGCTACATTAGGTTAACGTTTTGGTTTATTTCGACGTTTTCACGAGCAAACATGAAACCCACACGAGGTTCTGACCGGGCCCCATCAAAAACACCCAACAGGAAAAACAAGGAAAAAGCAGAAACATCGAGTCGGGTGAGTAAGTACACTCCAGCTGTCGTCGTTGTTATCTGTAGCAGCTCAGGCTGACTTGTTACCTCCAACCCTTCATTTACTTTAGGACCAAGCCAAGATCATCCATCCAAAACCATCACAGACGAAAGGTTAGGAACCTCTTATACCTCTCATTCCACAGCAAACTGTGAAGTTCGTATTTGTTTGTATTTTCTAATGCGGCTCTTGTCTTTAAAGCTGAAAGAGGATCATCTCCTAACCCTAAAAGAGCTAAAGTGCAGGACAACAGGGCGCTGATGTCCAGGTCCTCCATCACTGCTCTGGAGAACATAATGGACTTATCAGTACTGTGAGTCTCACATCAGAAGTAGCATGCTCTTATTTTTAACCATAACCTGAAATATATTTCAAGCTGAGGTTTTCCTGTTGACATTGTGCAATATTAGCAAGAAAAATTACCTTGTAAGGACACTTTGTTCCCTCCCTGTTCACAGAGCAGCTCTTGCTGTGAAGCGGACAGAGAAGAAGGAAAGCCAGGAGCATCTGAAAAAAATGAAAACCATGTAAGCATTAAGTCTGAAATTACAGTTAAAGTATGTATAAATAAACAACATAAGTAAGTAAAATTCTTATTTATATAGCATATTTCTAGATAAAAAGATCACAAAGTGCTTCACAAAGTATAAAACAAAAACAGACAAAAGTTAGCAAAATGCAACAAGATGTGTTTTTAGTTGTTTTTTTAAAAGTGACCACTGAGTCCGCAGATCTTAAGTTCTGAGGAAGAGAGTTCCACAGTCTCAGCCTTGTATGCTGAATAACAAGTAGGCTCTGATCACAAGACCTCAGAGACCTACTAGGGACATAGGGCTGTAAAAGTTCAATGATGTAGGCTGGTGCTTGTCCTTGAAGAGCTTTAAAGGTCAGAACCAATATCTTAAAATGGACTCTGAATTCAACGGGGAGCCAGTGCAGCTGTATAAGCAATGGTGTTACATGAGAGTACTTAGATGTTTTTGTCAGAAGCCTTGCTGCAGCATTTTGGACAATCTGCAGACGTTCCAGGAAGTTTTTGTTTAGACATGTAAACAGTGAATTACAGTAGACCAATCGCGATGAAGTGAATGCATCAATAACAATCTCCAGGTCAGTATGAGATATTAAAGGGCCCAATTTAGAAATGTTTCTTAAATGATAGAAGCAGGACCGAACCAGAGATTTGACGTGAACATCCAGAGTAAGAGCAGAATCAAAGGTTACCCCTAGGTTCCTGATAGACGATTTCACAAATGTTGAAAGAGGACCAAGAGCATTCATTATGTTTGGTACGGTACATGTCTGTCACATACAAGGACTTCAGTCTTTTCTTCATTAAGTTAGAGGAAGTTGTCAGCCATCCAACTTTTGATGGATTCTAAGCACTCATTTAGAATCTGCAGCCTAGAAACATCTTCAGGTTTAAAAGAAATATATAACTGGATGTCATCTGTGTAGCAGTTGTTAAGATTCAACCTTATAACCAAAAAATAAGCAAATTCCCTAACATACTAAACGGTCCACCCGTATTAAATCCTTTTAGCGGTCCAACCGCATTCAATCATTACCAGCAGTCCAACTGCTTTAAATCCTCAGATTCTTATCAAAATCAAAACAGACATCCACCAGTAATTTCAGTGAACGGACTTTTAATTTTCACAGCCCAATTTGACACACTTTGGAAATAATTCAACAGGTAGTGCTAGGGCTGCTCGATTATGGCAAAAATGATAATCACGATTATTTTCACTGAAATTGAGATCTCGATTATTTGACGATATTTATTTAACCCTTTAAGACCTACTATAGAACCAAGTCCGCCAGAGCTTATATTATTTTTTTACATGTTGTAGTGCCATTTGTGGGAGCATTTCAAGTTGCTATACAACTGTTATAGCCCATATTTTAATAATATGTATGCATTAAGTCCATAGTAACTACATTAATTGCAAAAAAAGTGCAATAAACTACAAAAAAATTGAAAATCGTTTTTTGTATTTTTTACATATATTTCTACTTGGAGAAATTTAAGAGGTTTATCCCTCAAAGCTTTAAATACAAAAAAGTTGCAAAAAATAGTTTACAACAACAGGAAATTTATTTTGAGTGTCTTCATAGTTTTATTTTGGAGATACACCAATTTTTATATACTGCAGGAAAAACGAAAAAACAATCCTATGATGCAAATTTGCAAAGAAAACAGCAGGTGCATCAAAATAAACTATTTCCAGCAGTGCAATTCGAGTTCTAAGCATCCCAGAAACGACACAGAAAAGTCAAACATGACCAGTATAGGTTTAAGGCCTACAAGTAAAAAACTACAATTTCCGCGAAAATGACATCACTTCCGGTTTCGGCCAGGAAATGGCGGACATGTGATAGTTCATGCTGACGTCTGTTTCACTGTGGGAAGTGTTACAAACAGCTGATCGGATCGGCAAAGCGTGTTTCTGGAATATTATGTTTTTGTTCCTGCAAGCCTTTTTATGCAATTTTTGCAAAGCTTTATGTGAAAGGAAACCGTGACCGAGGACAAGCTGATGGCATCAGATGTAAGTACAACTCCTTTGGTTTCATATGCAAAACAAATTATTGCACTAGCTTACTCGGTTCAGGTTCTACAGGGATTTAAAAAATAGTTACACAAAACGGAGCATGCTGCTCTGACTGGCTTTAAAGGGTTAACAATGACTTTAAAAAAATAATATAAAATAGTGTGCAACACCACTGAAGTTTTTTTTTTTTAAACTCTCTTTTCAACCAACAGCAGTCACTCTCCAAATAACTTCTGCTTAGCTTTCCGAGCTTTCCGAGCTTCCCTCGGGTTCTCTTAATCAGCGTCTCCAACCTTTTTTGCGCCAAGGACCGGTTTATGCCCGACAATATTTTCACGGACCGGCCTTTAAGGTGTCGCGGATAAATGAGGGAGGGGCTAATAATCGGCTCAGTCATTTTTAATGATCGTTGAAAGCCCAGATCGTAATCGTGATTAAAATTCGATTAATTGAGCAGCCCTAGGTAGTGCCTTACCTTTTTAAATATGATGCGCCGGCGTGCGTCCACTCACTTTTGACCACTGGCCAAGTCTGCCCGTCTGACCACCTCGGACCACCGCTCACACCTCCACTTTTCTCCCTTACTCAACCACCGGACGAAGCCCCCAAATGTTAAGATTCAAAAATTGAGAAAGGGTACAAGAGGTGATCGAAAAATAACCACACTGGTCCGGCCGGGTGAAGTCAAACGAAGATTTTAATTCACACGTGGGAAGATCCCTGGAAACAGCAATTGATCTTCGACTTACTAAAGCACAAACAATTATTTTATAACATCAGGGTTTATTTACTGACGCCCCTTCATGCGTCACCGGTACATTTTATACATAGATCAGATCAACACCAGAATGACTTTTCACCTAGAAAATCATCTTCTATTTTCATGGCTGGTACTTTCCGTTCTTTGTCTCAAAGTGAATTGTTCCTCTTTCTTGTCGAGAGATAACTAATCTCTCCTCTAAATAAGTCTAACTAATGTATGTGTATGTGTTGACCTCACATGCTCTTTGTGTCACCTCTTCACCTCCTACTGTCTGTGTCTCATCCTCAAATGCTCTTTCTCCATTCGCCTATCGCACTTCCGACCCTCCACCAGACCAGAAGCTCACTGAGACTATGTGTATGTCTTCTACTAAATAAATGTTTTAACCAAGAACCTCTACTAAAACCTTAATATAAAATGACCTGATATAAGTGTTTTGTAAGCATGTATTGCAATTCCTTCTATGTTCTAGTTTTCCCTCAGCATATATCACCTAGACACTCTCACTAGATGAAGCTCAAAACCATTAATGAACCTGAACATCAACTCAAATAAGCACAGATATGCAATATGTATAAAATAATTATAACTGCACCTGAAATACAAAGTTAACATCATCATAAACATCTTAAGGCCATCTTAAAGCTATCTGTTACATTGTTAAAACAATGATTATACTGCAGATTATATTATGCTGATAAAATACTTTTCTATTCATCCCCACACAGTGCTAGCAAATGTCCTCAAAGGGGCTCAAAATATGCTGGAGAGGAAGTAGATCTATTAAAAACAATAAGGGTCCCAGGACAGAACCTTGTGGCACACCATAGGACAGGGACGTGGAAGATGACCTGTACTTAGAGACCGCCACAGAAAAGTATCGTTCATAGAGAAACGAGGAGAACCACTCTAAGGCAGACCCAGATACACCAACCCAGTATTTCAGCCTTTCATGCAAAATGTAATGTATCGTTTTGCATCAGAATGTCACTAGAAACTCTAAGAAGGGCTGTTTCAGTAGAATGAGCTCTACGAAAGACAGACTGAAAGTTGTCAAAAATATTATGTTTGTCTAAAACATAATAACCACAACCTTTTCTAATATCTTAGCAATTAACGGCAATTAACCATTATTCACTATCTGACCTACATGCAGTTGGATATCTTTTTACGTTAAATTTAAGTCACACATGAAATTAAGTTTGTGTAGGTTGGTTTTAGGAACATGCGGCACTTGAAAGCGGCACTTAAACTTGAACGCCTGTCACATCACACGAACGTCACACGCCTTGTGTGATGTTTGCGTATGTTTGAACCCCATCAGTTAGCACATTAGAAGCCTTGCGGTGCTTTGTTAAGACCAGAAGAGTGGCTAAAGGTGTGGCATGGCTCACACCCTTTCATTACATCCCACATAATTACCTTGATGATGTTCAGATTGTGGCTTTGCTCCAGGCTTTGTTCCAGAAAGCAGGTCTAATGAAAAGTATGACTTCGGTTAACCCTTAGGTTATAGGTTATAGACTAGATTGCTCCCTGAAACAAAAAATTGGGTGTAACACTGTGACTCTGGATAGTAATTCAGGACTTATGGTACTGTGTTTGTGTCCGCAGGTATTTGCTTACACCCAGTTTATACCTTTGTGATAAATAAACAGTCATAACCGCAAACTCCTCTGATACCCTAAAACATATCCTGCACTGTAACCTGATGTGGATGCCCCTAGAAAAGTCACTACATGTCTCATCAACACAGCTCGATTCTACCTGTGCACTTCCATCTACTATTTTGCAGCATTCATGTTCTCAATATAAGAAACAATAATCATAGCTTCAATTCAGGGACTCAAAGAAGTTGTCACATACCTGTAAGGACAGTGAGGGAATGTATGAAGAAGTAGGAAAACTGTGAAGGACAAATATTTGCCTTTGAGAGAGGAAAAAACCCCCAGATGCAACCTATGTGGATGTGCCCCCCTCCCCCCAAAAAACAAAAACCAAACAAACAAACAAAAAAACCCCCAAAAAAACAACTGCATGTAGGTCAGATAGTGAATAATGGTTAAAATCTGGGCTAAACAGGAAAAGGAGCGACACCAGTGTTCAGCAAGAATGAGAACAAGCACCACAAAACATTCAAACAAATAAACAAAAAGCACGACAAGCTTAGATGGTGACTTTAGTGCAGTTTAAGATAAGACAGCTATTAGGTTGTTAGCCTGTCCCCATGCACTGAAACAGTTGGCATATGTTACTGCAGCAATCTCTATTTAATAAAACTGGTCTGCATATTTAGACACAACGCAGTGATCACTGATGAATCAGTTGTTGTGTTGTAACCGATCGGCCTTTCTGGAACCAGAAACTCAGAGTTCATCAGCTCAGTGTTTGTTTCACACAAAGCAGGGCCCTGCTCTGTGTGGGTGTGCATCACAATGATAAGGATTGAGTGAAAGTGGATGAACCCTCATTAAATTATTCATTCATAATCCTCTGTTTTATTCTTTTATTAATTCAGACATCATCATTTGAGAATTTTTTTTAAACTGCAGTTTGTGTTGCCTTTTCCTGATGTGTTTTCCGACCCATTTTAGGTTCCTGGCTCAGTGTGCACAACTCAAAGTTCCAGTGCAGAAACAAAAATATTTGGAGCACTCATCCAGGCATCACCAGGACGAGACTAAGAAGTCAGTGGTTGGAGAGAAGAATCTGAGCATCTTGAAGGTGAAAAACATAAAAAATGATTCGATTGCTTTGGAGGATTTGATTGGAAGCTAAACTGTCTCTTGGTGGAAAATTTATGTGGCCATGAACTTGATACATCTGTGCAAAAACCTACTGATATAGAGAGGTTTTCACATTTCTGCAAGTTGATATTCTGTTTGTTCAGCAGGTATAAGAAAAATGATTTGCACTGCCTACCTTATGGTTAGACTGTGGTCTTTGACACCATTGAGATAAAGTCTGTTTCATTTTGTGTGCTGTGGTTTCTCTGCTCTGAAGTAACACCTACTCAGCTCTCTGTACGTGAGAACAGACGAAGGATGGGGTTAAAAAACAAAACAGGAATTTAACTGCTCACAATAAAACTGAATGATACAATTAGGTCAATATGTTTGTAAACTGGGACACATCGATTTTTTAAATTTTTTTTTGCCACAGTACAACACCCCAGCGAATTTTAAATCAGCCAATCAAGACTGAAGTGCAGACTTTTAGCTTTAATTCATTGTTTTAACTGTTTATGAATTGTAGCCATTTTTATTTTTTCAGAAGCTCAAAAATAATATAATGTTTTTTTTAATATTTTATTTTTAGTAATATAATGATCTATTATTTACATGGACGAAAAACCTTTGCAGTCAATGAGGGTCTGAAGTGTAGAACAATGGACTGCACCAGATGTTGTGTTTCCTCCTTTAAGATGCTCTGCCAGTTTTTGTGTTCAGTAATTGAAAGCATGCTCTACTGTGTTCATTTATCTATTGAAGAATCTATTTTCTTTAGCTTGAGAAACTGTTGGGTTGTTTTTGCAGTATGCTTTGGTTTATTATCCATTAGGGCTGCAGCTGTCATTAATTTTAGCAATCTATTGATAATTCCACTGATTTAATCGAGTACCGTAATTGTCGGGCTATAAGCCGCTACTTTTTGCACAAGCTTTGAACCCTGCGGCTTTTAGTCAGGTGCGGCTTTTCTATGGATTTTCCATGATTTTTGTCATATCGTAAGACGATTTGTTTTGTTTGTTCCGCTGTTGTACGGCACTACGTTGCCTGGCGGAAGGATCGGGGTTCAAGAGTGGTATGTTAGTCACATGTCCGTCCGCCAGGCAACGTAGTGCCGTACGAAGTAGCGCGAAAAACAAACTTCAAAGTAGCGCTACGCATTCAGCGGGAGGCGTGGATGACGAGCGGCGATAAACTTGCGAAAAGCAAGTTATGCCCAACTCCACCGGTGGATTCTGACAGCGTGGAAAAGTGCGAAAACATCCACGATCACCAACGGATTTTGAAGGGCTGGACTGCTGCATGATGGAGAGGAGGACACCGCCACGGCCCTTCTGAGGGTGTTCGACTCTGACACTGACAACGAGGATTTCTTTGGTTTTGAAAGTGACAACGAAGGAGAGAAGCGGAGAGTGGATGACGAAGCCATCCTGAGCCTGTTCGTTTCCGACACTGGAGAAGAGGACTTTGGTGGTTTTAGAGCGCAGGAAGAAGAGAAAGATGGTGAATGACTGACTTTTCTTCTTGTTAAAGCCGTGTCACTGCACCTGAGCCTAAAAGGTAGGCCGAATCTATTTTTCTGGTGTGCTGTAGGTTATTGTTATGTACTACATGTGCAAATATGTACCCATAACTTGTTTTTCAAAATATTAATAAAAGGGGTGTGTCTCCAAACAGCCATCTCTTTCCTGACAATTCCCTTTGTGCATATTCTCTTACATATGATAAGTCAACATTGAAACACCTGCGGCTTTTAGTCAGGTGCGGCTATAGTATGTACAAAACAGGATTTTCCCCTGCTTTTAGCTTGTGCGGCTAATATTCAGGTGCGCTTTGTAGTCCGGGAAATACGGTAATTGGATAAGAAATAATTTTGTCTAATGAGGAATAACAAATATTCAAAAGAGGAAAAACACAGGTCTTTCAAAATCACTGTTTCTTTTTTTAAAGATTAATGCAATTTAATTAACACAGTATTTTATACTATTTCACGTTCAATCTGATAATGTTACGAAACCTTAAAATTAATATGATCTAGTGCATCCCATGCCCCCTTTTGGACACGCCAATGTTTGCTGCAGGCATTGCTTCCATGTAAAATAAGACTGCTTGAATCAGCCTTCAGGAAGCTGTATGATTTAAATGTGTTATTAGGCTAAGTTAAGAGTTCATCTGCATATTTTAATACAACTTCTGGAGGCTTACTGATTTTCACCGTGTAAAAGAAACACTGATGGATGGAGCAGCTACAAAGTTTGCTTTTCTTCAGGTCGGAGTTTGTTGATCAGGTGCTTCGATCAACAAACCAACGTTGGAAACACGTTTTCTTTCACTCTACCTAAGCTTACTGTCTCAGTAATGGCTCTGCCTCTTTGCTCTTCACGGTGCGTGGGTTTTATGTTGTCAGACTTCCTATATCATCGTCAGATTTGATACATTTAACACATCAGAATGCTACAGAGCCACGTGTTAAAACGAAGCATCAAAGCAAAGAATTTGTGTTGAGGATTTCTTCTTTTTATAAGCGAATTACTCGATGAATCGTTGCAGGCCTGGTTTTCTATTTGCACTGTGAAGGTCTGTATGATTCGTTTTTCTGCAACTGGCTCAATCTGAGCAGAGAATATAGGCATGTAAAGTTAGACGATGGGGTGTTCTCCCCGACTATCTTCACTATAGGGATGTGTATATATGTGTCTGGTTGCACAAGTATGTATATAGACCTGTAAATTTGTATCTTTTGACTTATTACTGGGGCTATAAAGATACATGTAACAAATGTATACACTATTAGTTACTTAATAGTGGAATGGGGTGGGATTAAACAAGCTTATGCTTCTTTCTACTTTTTTTTTGAACATGTAAGTTATTTATAATAATTGTTTTACATTTTCCTTTTGTTTTGCTTCTTTTTTCTCTTTTGTGGTTGTATACTATTTTAACATGTTCAAAATTAAAATACAATAGAATACACTAAAGAGTTCATCGTGCTGCTGCTAACAGCAGTCCTATTATCTTTAAGTACTAGTGACCCATAACACACAACACTCTCCACAAATTCATCAGACCATGAGCTGTTTTTCCTCTCTCTGCTCCCATTTTTACTTACTTTTTTTTACGTTTTTAATTTGTTTTGGTACAAGTGCATCTTGGTGTTATCTGTGTAAAGATTTAGTCTGAGCTTTTCTTGTTCTTGTTCACCTTTCTGTAGACCAACAAGGTGCAAATTACTCATTAAGTTGTCTCTTGATTGTTGGTTTTGACGATTATATGCTTACCTCCTCCAGAGTGTTCTTGACTTGGTTCAATGATTTTAACCATTAAAATAATTCTGTCATCATGTCTGTCATTTGTACCTATTTTCTGTGGACATTTAGACCTCTTTGGTGGTCAGTGCATTCATTATTCTGTTTTAAAAAATTATTGTGATTTGGTGCCTTACAGTTAAAAGTGAGTCGAATTGAAATTTAGAGCCTATGAAAATGGGGAATATGTCTAAAAATAATTCTTGAATTAAATATGAAAGTTTGGACTTTAATCGTGTGTTAATTAATTGGTTTAAAATCCACGGTGGAGAAATTGTCTAAAAGTCTATGAACGTAACTTCTGCCTTTTCACTGAGATATGACAGGTCATAGAAAAAAAATAACATATCATGCTAAAAACAAAAAAAAAAAACCAGTCCTAAAACAAGAGAATGGTATCAGTGGTTTTACATGAGGGCTTCTTTTTGACTTTGCAGGAAGACTTGAGGGCTGTGGTTCGTGCACTGGAGAGGCTGGAGGAGGAAACAGAGTCTTTGCAGCACTCATGCAGTCAGCTGAGGGACCAGTTAGAGGAGGAAGAGGAGAAAGCTAAAGAGGTGCAAATGATTTCACACAAGCACACATACTTATTTGTCTTTATTGCAACATTCTCCAATCACTGCTGTCCTGATTTTAATTCAGGTGTGAATTTGACCTTTTTATTTTAGTGAAAATCTGCTACACCAGCTGTTATGAGCATTTATATGATGCTATTAATATAAACACGCATTTATCTATTAAAGCATTACAGCATTGTCTGAGTTTTTCATGGCTGAATCATCCTCTTCACACTAAAGTTATCACCTACAACCTCAAAACACTGAGGAGTCGCAGCAGATGTGAATGTTGTCATTTCGTGCCTCGTGCTATCTGATACTGAACATTTAACCATATTGGCCAGTGTCAATGCCTCAGGCTCATTGATATATTCTTGGAGTTGTTCCTGAGCAATTTTTGTGGTCCTGCTGTGAGAGTCAGCTGTCATGGCAAAGGGCACATCCATGTTGGGAATCTCATCTTCCACTACATCCCAGAGGTGCTGTATTAGAATGAGATCTGGGGACTGTTGGGGCCATCTGAGTACAGTGAACTCACTGATACATTTAAGAAATCAGTTTGATAGATTTGCGTTTTGCAACATCTCGCGTTCTTCTGCTGTAAGCAGCCATCAGAAGATGGTGGTCATAAAAGTATGGACATGCATCAATTCTCACACACGATGTCTCTGTAGCGTTTAAATGATGCTCAGTTGGTACTATGAAGTCCACAATGTGCCAAGAAAATATGCTTCACACCATTACAACCTTACCAGCCTGAACCTGATGGTTCCATGCCTTCATGTTGTTTACTGACCCTGCCATTTGAATGCTGTAGCAGATATTGATTCATCTATCCAGGCAACTGGTGAGACTGTGAACTGTAGCCTTGGTTTCTTTTTCTTAGTTGGCCCCTGTTGTGGTCTTGGTTTGACGTGTTGTGTATTTAGATATATTCTTCTGCATACCCTGATTGTAACCAGCGATTTAACCAGGCTGACTTTATTATCATTTTCAAGCAGTCTTAAAATAGCAATCAAGTTATTTAAAACACTCTGGCCATACTCCGTTGACCTCTGGCATCAACATGGCATTTTCACCCAGAGAACTGCTGCTTATTTTCTGTTTTTCAGACCATTCTCTGTGAACCTTAGAGATGGTTGTGCGGGGGAAATCCCAGCCGATCAGCAGTTTCTGAAATACTCAGATCAGTCTGGCTACGTTTAAGTTTGTCTATGTTAACAAGCAGATGAACAGGTTTATCTGATAAACTGTTCATTACCACCTCTGGTGTGTTTTTCAAATTCTGAACCTTTTGTGTCGATTTATTTCTTTGATCTGAATTTTCCCTTTTTGAACGTTACTCTCTTCTTTCTTTCTTTTTGCCTTTCTTTTGCAATAGACTATGGAGGTTCTGCTACAGGTTTTATTATATGCTATATAACTATGTTTTAATGTGACATACATTACAGTAAATGGGTCATTTAATAATAGTAGATGTCACAGCTGAAGTGACCAGAAAATCGTGGTGTGAACTGCAGTTTCGACACCATCATGGGGCCGTTAGACAGGTTCGTCTAGACGTTTGTTACAGAATCACCGTAACAGTGAATTTTTTGTGATGTTTGGCTGAAATGTGACTATTTTGTGGCTGTTGTGAAATCTGACATAACCTATTCTGGAGAAATATCAAGTATTGCCTGGAATGCTACACCAGAGCCATATCGAATTACAGACTCGAAGGTTTTTAATGATTTACTTCAAACTCACACAGTTTCTGGTCTTCACAGATTTTACGAATAAGTGAACGAGCTGTTCTCAAACTTCCCTGTCTTCCTTCTCAGAAAGGTGAAACATTGGAGGTGAGTGTTGTTATTTTAAGAGCTAGGCACAGCCAACATTTTCACACTATCTGAAATGTGCTTCATTTAACCAAATTGCACAATATTACTTATCACTAAAGGTGAAGTTCATTTTGTTCCTTTCTTCTTTTTTTTATGAATAGCATTTCTAAATAGCTTAGCAGGCACTTCCTCTACCATGTAACAGGAAAGCCTGTACATGTTCTCTGTGGTGCAACTTCTGTGAAAAAACATGAAATTCATGTTACGAAATGCAGAGAGAGAGAGAGAGAATGTGACTTTTAGGTTCTGTGTTATCTTGGTTATCTACTCAGCTACAGAATAAACCCTTGTTTTTGTTCTAGCTGTTTTCACGAGTCATATCACTCATACGTTTTACCTGGAATTAGTTGAAAAATCAACCACATGTCACAGGTCATGCTGAGTGTAGGTCATCTGAAGTCACTACAACCTGCAAGTTTCATACCTGAAAATTACACCTGTGCCACTTTTTGGCACCATAGGACTGTAACAGTTATCTTTTCTCTGGTTCTAAGCCTTAAAAACTGTACTTGTATCTGTGGTAATGTGTGTATACCCACTGCTGATTGATCTGCTGCCTCTCTTCCCTAGGAGAAGACCAGATCATTTAAAAAAAATCAATTTAAATTGCCACTTTCTATTTTCCTCAGGCTCTGCTGAGAAAGTTTATACCAGACAGCGATTCTGCAGCCACAGCTCGGAAACTGGGCCAAATTCTGCAGAAATCGAAGCCAACCAAGGATGACCAGGTGCTGCTTGCGCGGGCACGTGAACACGCCGATCGGCTCTTCCACCCCGGCTGCGTATTGAATAGTAGTGCACTGAGTTTTGAAGAAACGTAGCATTAAAGAAGAGGTTTAGAGATTTGCTGCTCAGTATTTATTGGGTTTGATACTTCTTACTTCCATATTTGTGGTTGTCTTTGTGGTTGTCTTTTTTCATTGCTGTGCATGTTGCATAAACCAGTGAACAAGATGATTCATGAATTCATTTTCCCCTAGAATAACAACCCTGTGGAATATTTCTGCTTACCATGCTTCGCTGGTATTGAGTTTGCATCATATTCCTGTTTTCAGCTACTTTTTTCTTTGTTTTTTATTAATTATGTGTTCTGTTATGTGGATGTTTTTTGTCTTTTGGTGGACATAAAAGCCTGATATCCAACTTCTGTGGCAAGTTTAGGCTAAACAACTGAAAATTAAATAAAGTCACAACTGAACAGTGAATTAATTAAAATCCTGCTGCCTAAACTTTTTTTTACAGTGGAAGATTTAGTGTGCGCTGAATAAAAACAAGTCCAAATCTTGCTGCTGCTTGCTGCTTGATGTTTTGCAAGCCTAGTGAGACATTCAGCTAACTAAAGCTACTGGAATGCGTTTAATCTGGAAAACTTTTGGTTTTAACAAATTTGGAGAATCTGCTCTGTGCTGGAAACAATAGCATTCTTGAAAGGATTATGCAAGGTATGGGTTGTTTTTTCTTTTTAAGAACTCCATGTAATAAAACTTACCCTGCAGCCAGGAAGTTAGCATCGAAATGATGTTGTTTTTTTCATTGCTGTGCATGTTGCATAAACCAGTGAACAAGATGATTCATGAATTCATTTCCCCCTAGAATAACAACCCTGCCATCAGCATGTTCCGACAGAGGCAGCTTCTTGTTAGGAGCTGGCAGCAACAGCCAAACCCAAATCTCCTTTTCATGAGCCAAATATGCTCTTTTTGGCAAAGCATAGGAGTAATTTCTGTTTGTTTGTTTTGTTTTGTAAATGAAACTTTTCCATTCCCATTCTCAAAAATTTTAATAGCCTATTAAAATAAAAAATAAAAAAGTATGTGTACATTCAAAACAAATCAATAACAGTCCAGATCCTTGAAATACATGGTCCAGATAGGATCACATCTCTGCAAAACTGTCAAACTAAAGCAAAAATCATCATTTTATTTACAAGATTATGTGTGGTTTTCACTCATAAAGAGGACACTGCGGTACATTCACTTGTAATAACTCAAACACTTCTACTTCTGTATTTACACAACTCACATTTTAAAGGGGGATGAATAATTTCCACAAAAGGAGAAATGCACATGTTAAAAGAAATGCTGAAGACATGAAGAGTTAACATGCTAAATTATTACATTATTGGCCTCCCTGTTACATCTGCGAGTTTTTCAGTGACTTCCTTCGTATGGACTCTGAGGAGTCATCATTGAAAAGTCGGTCAATGGTGGAGACCAGAGAAGCTTTGATGGCACGGCCTAAGCCTCTGGCAGCAAACACGTAAAGCACGGGGTTCAGGGCGCTCTTGATATACACCAGGTACAGAGATATGTATTTACCATAGCTTGCTGACTGAAACAGAGAGTGAGATTTGGCCAAAGCCTGTACAAATCGACAAACAAAATAGGGGACCCAGCAGGTGAGGAAGAGGAGCATTGTGAAAAAGAGCACATGGTACATCCTTATCATCTTGCGTGCCATTGAAGGAGTGGAGGAGGTGGGTGTTGGAGGTGAAGCTCTCCTAATAGTGAGCAGAACAGCCAGGTTACTTCCCAGGAACACCAGCACGGGCAACATGAAACCTGCTAAAGTTTCGATTACGAACAAAGTCGTATTATGCCCTTCACTCTCATAGCAAAGGTGTTTCCCAGATTTCTCCTGCAGGACAGCGAAGTAGAGGTAGGGGCTAGACAAGATGGTAGCCATCAGCCATATGAGACCACAGGCCAAAGGGACGGCCCAAGCTGGCCGTCGCAGTCGAGCCCACACCGGCCTCAGCAGGCACAAGCATCGTTCCAGAGCCACAGCGCAGAGGAGGAAAGCAGAGGCGTACAATCCCAGGACCCGCAGGAACATGATGATGCGGCAGAAGGTGTCCCCAAATGGCCAGCTGTAGTTGTGAATGAGAAAGCCCAACATGAGAGGGGTCCGCAGGATCAGCACCAGATCGGCCAGGGCAAGGTTCAGGACATAGACACGGAAACTGCTGGCAGCGCGTGTCTCCTCATTACTACCTCTACGCACCACATGACGATGACTCCGAAATCCGAGCGCCCAAACCACGAGCCCATTCAGAGGCGCGCCCACCTTGAGGTACCAAGACAACCAGGTTGCAGTTAGGCTCGGGGAAACAGCAACTTGACATTTTGCAGGAATTCATTTATTTGCTTGTTGTGAAGACTGAACCTACTGTTCATTCTGTGAAACCGATACGAAGATGGAGCTGGTCTTATTTAATGAGCTCTGGTGGCTTTTTCAGCCTTTGCATGACAATCGTCATTTACATTGAGCAGGCTCCCTGCCTGTTGTAGCTGCAATACATGGAGCATTTACTCCACATGTATATATGTAAGTGGAACTGATACTGAATGTGAATTTTACATCGGAAACGATTCATGAACTGAAAGTAAAAAAAAGGAGAAGATTTCTCACCAAGAAGATAAGCAGCGTAACTACAATCTGGGTTCCTCTTGAAGCCTCTGCCTGCCAGGTGCTGCTGTTGGAGCTAGATAGGTTTTCCACCTGTGTCCCATTCATGCCAGCCATCGGGCCGATACGAAACTGGGCTGTAATGCAGCACGTTAGTTAAATACAGAAAGTACTGCGGCTGTTTGTCAATAAACAATTTCATCACTGATGGAGAAGGAAAATATGCAACTGTTGCACTGAAAGACAGATTTCACATATGCTGGTTGCCTAAAATGTTGACAAGCTGATGTCCACACCACACAGCAAGGTGACGCCACAAACTTCCTTCTGTACGTTTGCTCAGCTTTGCATTGTTTCGTAAAGTTACGTTCCTTACTTAAAAATAGCGAATGAAACAAAGTGAGTGCAGCGCTCGAGTCTGAATCACCTGGGTGGGTGTTTTAAAAAAAAATCATCTATCACTTAGGTGGCATTTTCTAATCGGATGAATAATCATAACCACTACACGTAACCACTGTACTCTAACTTTGACAATTTTGTGGGTTTTAGTGCAAATGTCAGCTTTTATCTCAAGAGGCAGTTTGACTTTATGTGCTGCTTTTTGTTTCCATGGCGTGAATAATAAAAACATGAAAGCACAGCATGCACGTCAGGTGCAACAGCAGTGATTAACGAGAAAGGAATCTGCTACACGTACATTCAGGCAACCCCGGGGTCTGCTATTCTGCTGCTGCATGCAAACATTCATGTATCAGTGAACTTATCTCCCTGGTATGGATTCATTTTTTCAAAGCAAAAGCGAATTTCTGCTTTCACAAATCACAAAAAAATTTCCTTTTTCCATGTTAAGTATTAAAAGCAATGAGCAGCATTTGTGCTGTAACTGACTCCAATTTTAGTTTGCTGCCCGTACTAACCAGATCAGTACCAACCTGCACCAGAGTTATCAGTAGCTGTGAATCAGTGGAGATTAAACGCATTGAAGTTGGTTGTTTTAAAAAATAAAATAAAAATCTAAAAGCAGGATTAAAATTAAAATCTAATTCAAAGACTTCTTTACTCACCTCCTTTACTTGAGTTGTGGGTGGAAGAAGTGGAGTAGCATATCAATAAAAAGGGAGTGCCTATCTGCCTAACTCTCTCTCTTTCCTGTCTGTGATTGCAACACACAGACACACACTCCTTCCTATAACCATATTTACAACATCTCAGAGTCAATCATCATTTTCTTCTGATAGTGAAAAGCCATTTCAAGTGTTTCCCTCCGGCTTTATCAGCTGCTTTACATGAGTAGTTGTTAACCTCAGAGGCATAAAAGGTAAAAACTGAATAAGATAAAACTGCCACGTCTCTCTTTAAAAAAAAAAAAAAATTGCCACAAAGTTGTTTTTTTGTTTGTTTTTTTTCCATGAAACTTGATTTCTAACATTTTGGTGGGCACTTTGTTTTTCATAGCTGGCAGTGAGAGGAAACGTACCCCAGCTGCTCTTGAGCTGCCGGTGCCGCGTTCAGATAGTCATCAATCTAGATTTCGATTTGCTTTACTTCCTTTTCTATTATGTCTGCCACATTGTTTTGCATTCCTTTGTGTGGAGTGGATGATAAGATCATTTTTAAACACCCGAAAAAACAGTTTTGGACTTGACCGAAGCTTTCAGTCTACATCAAAACAACAACACACGCTAATTTTAACAAAACACAACAAATGAATGTTGTTGAGCCAAAAGGATCTGTCGTTATAAATGAGGAGAGCACAATCAAACTGAAGATGCTATTGAAAAATAATTTTAGCTAATTCGTATTATTTTCAGCTGTGTTTGTGTCAAGGGTCAGCTGCTTTAAACTTATCAGGGACACTGGTTTAATACTTTGGCCGGCTGGTTGATGAAGGTGCTCCTCACAGCAAAACACTCACGTGATAATTGAAAATTATTTATCTAACACAGCTTTCTGCTTTCACGAGACGCTCCAGATCACGCCTGTGCGTGCCATTTGACGTTTGTTTGCAGTGGCCGGGTCTAAAGCTTCCCTGAGGTAGGCTCAGTGTGTGAAAAGTGAAGTAGACACACATTAAAACTGTACGCACCCTGCAGGAATGTCAAACAGGAATGTCAAATTCATTTTACATCGTGGGCCACATACAGCACATATAGTTGTTTCATGTAAAGTGGGCGGGAGTGGTGGTAACTTTTTATGATAGTTCATTGCACAGACTGATCTGTAATTATGAAAAAAGTTATTGTTAATTAACTACGGAGTCACTAATAGTAGAAAAACAGGAACTTCACTGAAATTAAGTTTTTTATCTCTTAGTTAATCAATTTGGTGTAATTTAAGTACGGCTGAGCATGAGCAGTTTTTGTCAATAGAAAAAGATGTTAATGAACAACTTATAAAATTTCAGTTAAAAGTTCAAAATCTATGCATGTCTTCACATTTTATAAAGTCAGTGGGCCAAAATCAAGTCTTTGATGGGCCAGTTCTGGACCCTGGGCCTTATGTTAGACACCCCTGGTACAGAAGTCTTATGGGAAAGCGCATGGCTCTTTAAACAGCTACTTTAAAATGGTATTTTATTCGCAGGAGTTCGCCACAGAGGATAGCTCTGCATGTTTTTGATTTATTTATTATTTTTTATTACACTGGATGCTCTTCCTGACACAGTCCCCGAGGGATCTGTGGCTCACTTGGTTATAAAACCTCTATAAAGACTTTCCTGATGAGTTTATGGTCTCGCTTAGTTTGAAGTCTCTTTGAGTTTAACGTGAGGTTAATTTTACAAATTTTGCTCTCGTTTATACTAAAATCAAAGGTACAGCAGGACATGCTTTAGTATGTGGCTACTTTCTAACTGATTAGTTGCCGCTGTGTGAGTGTGCAGTGTCCTCTGTTTCTAAGTTGCTCATGGCATCTAGTTTTAAAATGCCAAGAAATTTGTAATAGCCAGATTCTCAGTTTGAGGCTTGAAACTGAGACCAGCTATGGTGACTGTGGCACTGAGAACAACGAAGTGAGTATATCAGAGGGACAGCTCAGGCTGACGTTTGGATGTGTGCAGAGGAGAGAGTGTGGGACAATATTTTCCAGGTAGGAGAAAAAGAGGAAGACCGCCGAGAAGGTTCATGGTTGTAGTGAAGGAGGACATGCAGACGGTTGGTGTTACAGAGGAGCATATTAGGGATAGGGTGATTGAAGGAAGATCATCCACTGTGGTGACCCCTAAAGAAGAGGAAGAATGCTAAAAATTGGGCCCAGTGTTTGACTTTATTATATAAGTTTTCAAATTACAACCTTCCAGATATCAAATCTCAATCTGGACAAGCAGGGTCCCAAAGTCTAAACAACTTCAGACTTGCATATTCTCCTCAACATGACTGGGCGCTTCATTTACTTTCATAATACTATGTCTCCTGTTTATCTCCTACATGCACCCTCCTGTAGCTGCCAGACATCTCAAACTCAGATTCAGCAGTTATCGTGGTCTTTTTGCAGTCATCCATTCTGAAATGTGGATGTGTCTGAGCCTATGCCAAGCATGTGGCCATGTGTCCTCTCCTGAAAAGTATTTAGAAGCTAAATATGGGCACTCCCATTTTTATAACAGTTGAACAATGGGTAAAAAGTGACGCACTGCAGACTACTTGAACAACTTAATGAGTCATCTGATTGAAATGTCAATGGAAGGGTGTAACTCAAGAACACCTGGCCACATGTGCAGAGGTGTTAGGATGGTCAGCGACACCAGCACGCTCACATTTCACTGCAGAATCTTTAATGATTATTTTGCTGTATTGAAGCTTCTCAGGCTCTTTTGAATGGACCTAAATGAGCACACAAAACCAGTGTTGTGATCTCAGCCTGAAGCCCAGCAATTGAATCAGAACTTTTTTTTAAGACAATTTCCTAAAACACCAGGGCACTGCAGAGGTTTATAGTTTTTGAAAAATAGTTTTTTTTGTAGATCATATAAAGTGTCTGCGCAGTAAACAAGCTGCCTGGTTCCTGTCTAGTTACTTGCAAAAGTACGCCACCAGATGGCAGTGCTGCTTATTCAAGGATCCAAGGGATTCAAGGAGCTTTATTGTCATTTGCATCACATGTTTACATGAGGTGGAACGAAATTATGTACACACGGTCCCAGAACGAAAAGAAACAGAATAACGAAGAAACAGAATTTTAAAAAGTTTTTTTTTAAAACAAAACAGAATAACAGAATAATACAATAAACTGAGTGCACAACCTGAGTACCAGTATGGAGTATGGATACAGAATGTAGGTATAAATATAGGTATAAATGCTTTAGCAGCAAAAGGGCATGATGACCAGCATTGATAAAGTGAGGGTGTCAGTAAGTGTCAGTAGTGATTAAGGTGCTACAATAACAGTTCTTGTCCATTATGCATTGAGAAGTCTCACAGCTTCTGGAAGCTGTTTCTCAGTCTGGTGGTTTTGCATTTAATTATCCTCAGCCTCCTGCCTGAGGGGAGCGGGACAAAGAGTGTGTGTGCTGGGTGAGTGGGGTCCTTCATGATACAGGTGGCCCTCTTCCTGGATCTGGAGGTGTATTTGTCGGTTACGGTTGGGAAGCTGCCTCCGACAACTCTCTGTGCAGCCTTCACCACCCTCTGTAGCGCTTTCCTCTCTGCCACAGTGAAGTTTCCGTGCCACACGTTGATGCCAGAGCACAGAACACTCCACCGCACATCTGTAAAAGGAGATGAGGATTGAGCTCTCCCGCACGCCTCAACCGCCTCAGGAAGTAGAGCCTCTGGTAAGCCTTCCTGATCAGGCTGGAAGTTTTGTTTTTCCAGGTGAGGTTGCTATCTAGGTACGTACCCAGGTACTTGTAGCTGGGTACTACTTCGACTGCAGATCCTCCGTCGTGCAGGGGTGTGTGTGTGTGTGTGTGTGTGTGTCTGCCCCTCCTGAAGTCCACAATCATCTCCTTCGTCTTCTCATTTAAACAGATTTGTTTTATTTGGTAAATAACAAAGAGGTTTTGCCCTCTGTGTTTTGTTAGGAGTGTTTTCCTTGACACCGGAGTCTACAGTAGACTACTGTAGACTCCGGTGTCAAGGAATCTACTGTCCGTAGATGTGTTTCTCCAGAGATCCTGGACTGTTTGTACGGTTGCATTTGACATATATGACACATATTTATGAAACAGCTTTCCCATATGTCCAACTATTTTGTACTAAAGGCTGTACACTGGCTTGTTGCCCCATGTGTCACTTTCATTCAGAATTTATTCCAGATATACTAAAAGCAAGAATGCAGCTACATTAAGTTTTTAAGTTTCAGTGCCACCTTCTGGTCAATTAATTGGGAATTTAAAAAAAACAAGAACAAAACAAAACACCAATGAAGAAAGTCAGAGAAAGTCTCATTTTTAGCAGAAAAGTACAAAATAATTTTTCAGTATATATTTTGACTTGTTTAAAATTAGATCTATATCAGTGTGTGGGGGAAACATTTAGATGTGTATTTATTTGGTCAGTATCAGTTTGAAGTGTTTTATTGCTGGGTTTATTTATTTAGATCATTACAGAAAGTAAAGCTGAAATTGTTTGAATGCTGTGTTACGTTCTTAGTCTAGGCGTGTATTGAACGCAACAAGAAACTGGCCCCACTCACGCACCACCCAAGAAAGAACACCAATAGTATCTTTTAAAGTGCTAAGCAGCCATTTATTTGCTTCAGCAGTGAGCAGTGCAAAAAATAACAAACAAAACTCCCTAATGGACCCTACGCTTTCCTACACAAAATGAAAACCAACCAAAAGACAATTCACTTACCTAATTTTCTAAACGAAAAACAGGAGAAAACTTAACAAAAATGGCTTCTCACACCTACTAGGCTGCTGCAGTGAACAATATATACACACACAAGGTGAACAAAATACACAATTGCTACTTTACAAATCTATTTACAAGATTAAGGTACTAACGACACACACACACACACACACACACACACACACACACGGTGATACTTGCAAATCACTTGGCAAAGACACTCTACACAGCAACGAATCAAAAACGCAGGTTCTTTGTTGGATGGTGGAGGTTAGGAGAGAGGGGGCCAGGTGGCTGTCATCTGGTGGTTAAATACTGGAGGTGATCAACCAATTATACAACCCGAGGATAGGCAGAGACTCCACCTAACTACTCAAGCCCAGGTGTCCACCTCCTAAGAAAGAAAAGGGGAAAACCCACAGCCATCCTCTGGTGGGAGGAGTCACACATAACAAACACTGATAACATTGGATCATAACATTTCCCCCCCACCCAAAAATCAAACGTTTAACCCCAAATGAAATGTTTGATTCATGACCTAGAGAGGGCATCAGCCATGATGTTCTCTAAGCCCTTTTAATCGGTTTCACTCAGTTTGCGCTCAATGACAAACGGACTGGAAAACTTTGCCTGCAGGGGCGAACCAACGACAGGCAAGAAAACCAACACGCGATCACCTGACTGGAACATCCGTGCTACAGACTTTTTATCAAAATTGGTTTTCATTCTGACCTGAGCATTTGCTAGCGCATCACGAGCAAAATTGCAGGCATTATGCAGCCTCTCTCTAAACGAACTAACATAGTCCAGAATGTTTTCTCTTGGACTATGCCTGAGAGAAATTTCTCTTTCAAAAGACGTAGTGGACCGCGCACAGTGTGGCCAAAAACTAAATCAGCTGGACTGAACCCCAAAGACTCCTGGCATGTCTCCCTGACAGCGAACAACAGTAGTGGCAACCCCTCATCCCACTCACGGCTTGACTCAGTGCAAAGTTTGTGAAGCAGGTTTTTTAGAGTTTGGTGGAACCTTTCTAATGCAACCTGACTCTTCAGGTGATACGCGCTGGAATTGTGATGGTTAACACCGAGCTCTGTCATGACCAATTTTTGCCCTGATCTGTTTGGATGCGGCAAGATCAGAACCACTGGTGTCTGCAAGTGGTGTTTCAACTACCTCAGGCAACGGAAAAACTTTGCAGCCAGCTAGATCATTTCAAGGATGATGTCAATGCCTGCAACCGGTAACTGGGGTCGCACACCAAGTTTAACCTCACCCGCCACAAACTGAGACGAGAGCTGCACAAAGTGCAAAGGCACACGCATTACACACATTCTAACTCCCCACGCTAACACATCGGCACCACAATAGGATTGAGCTGAGAACGGTAAGACACCCTCACGAATGAGCGACTGTTTTGCACCAATGTCACACAAAATACTGACAGGAACCCTCTTTTCTTCTCCCATCAATGAGACAAAACCTTTTGACACAAAAGGCTTGAACTCTTCATCTACTTTATCACTTTGAATTACAGTCACATCTTCTAAGGCATGAGGTTTGGTCTGTATTGGGGAAGGATATTTACCCTTCCTGGTCTGTTCCTCTCTTTTGAGAACCGGACAAGCAGCAATGAGGTGTCTGCTCAGGTGATACTTGCAAAGACACTCTACACAGCAACGAATCAAAAACGCAGGTTCTTTGTTGGATTGTGGAGGTTAGGAGAGAGGGGGCCAGGTTCTTTCTTTCTTTCTTACAGTTATATTGGCGGTTGGCAAACAATTGAAAGGTGCATTACCGCCACCAACTGGTATGGGGTTTGGTCTGGAACGACGCTAAAAAAAACAACTAAAAAAAACCCCCTCAAACCAAGGGGCCAGGTTGCTGTCATCTGGTGGTTATATACTGGAGGTGATCAACCAATTATCCAATCCGAGGATAGGCAGAGACTCCACCTAGCTACTCAGCAGGCACGCCCAGGTGTCCACCTCCTAAGAAAGAAGAGGGGAAAAACCCACAGCCATCCTCTGGTGGGAGGAGTTACACATAAAACAAACACTGACAACATTGGATCATAACAGCTGAAAGACTGAACAAAGCAAAACTGATTTCCTGCACATTGATTACAGATTATGTGATGTCTGCAAGGATTTCATGCTTTTAAATACATATACACTGCTCAAAAAAATAAAATAAAATAAAGGGAACACTTAAACAACACAATGTAATTCCAAGTTAATCACTCTTCTGTGAAATCAAATTGTCCACTTTGGAAGCAACACTGATTGACAATTAATTTCACATGCTGTTGTGCAAATGGAATAGACAGCAGGTAGAAATTATAGGCAATTAGCAAGACATCCCCAATAAAGGAGTGGTTCTGCAGGTGGTGACCACAGACCACTTCTCAGTATCTATGCTTTCTGGCTGATTTTTTGGTCACTTTTGATCAGTGTTGGGTAAGTTACTTTAAAATAGTAACTTAGTTACATTACTAGTTACTTCTCTCAAAAGTAACTCAGTTACTTCAAGTTACTCGTTACTTTCAAAGTAACTAGTTACTAGGGAAAGTAACTTTGGTTTTACTCAGAATTCTCTTGTTAATGTGTTGCTTCCATAACTTTGCCAGTCTTCTAGCTTGCTTACTTGCCACAAGTGCACTGTGCCACCTACCAATAGAAAGGAAAAGATAATGTGTATATTTCCACGAGAGAAATCCCACGCCTGGACCGTCATTGACTGCTGCCATGATTCTAGCCTACGTCACAGCGTCATGTGCGCCTTTTACATCCAACACAAAAACTGCAGTCGTGGTGCTTTGATTGTACTCAGAACTCGGAAATTCTGCCTTCTGAATAGGAAGATGTAGGCAACACCAGACTGCAGATGAGCTGCATACAGAGTTGGACTGGGACAAAAAAATCGTCCTGGGCATTTTGACTAGAGACCAGCCCACCATTATAGGAAAAATCATAAAGCCTTTGAATGAAAACAAACACTGTTGTGACAGTGATGTACACTGTTCTGATGGTATATATGCATCAATCTATCAATCGTTTGTTGTAAGATTCAGATAATTATTTTTTAAAAGCTAGACATTTTAAATGAGAATAAGAAAGAAAAGTATTTCCTTGTGCCCACCTCTCCCTGTTAATGCCTTACATGCCCCCCTGGCAACACTTTGCTAGACCCGCCCCTGCACAGTTACCAGCTGTCAGCTACCTAAAAAAGGATCCTGGGATTATTTGTCTCTCAGAAACAGTTCATAACTTCCCTTCAACTCATTCATGTCACCTAAAAGGTAAACCTGTTTCTCCATCACCTGTTCAGCTCTGATGATCCAGTAAGGACATCTCCTGGTTTCATCTTCATGTTTCCCTCTCACCAGATAACCAAACCATATCATGACCAGCAGCTTTTTTGCAGCTGTGGCTCCAGCAAACATCAGCTGATACTAGAAATTAATATTAAATAAATTCTAACAACAGCTGATCAAGCTTAAACGTGCTGCTGTTGTTTAGCGCAACATCCGCTGGTTTCCTCTTTCGGCGCAAAGTGAGCAATAAACAAACAAGAGAGCCGATCAGCTGATCACTGATCAGGTTTCATGATTGAAGTAGAAACAGGAGAGGGAAGGGGGAGAATGAAAGAAGAAGAGGCAGCTGTGCAGCGTAAAGACAGAATAACTCCAGCGTTGTGCCTTTTTCATTGTAGCTGAATTACGGAACAAACTGTTCCCTTTCACCTCAATAAGAAACGCGTAATATTTTCTCTGAATACCAGACGGGACGGTTGGCAACTCTAATAACTTATGAACAAAATAAAGTTTAACATCGTTAACTTCATAGCACCACCCAGCTGTATAGAAACTCCGTCATGCTAGCTAGCACGCAGTACGGAAAAAGTCAGAATAACGAAAATAAACTCCACCTAAACTTGGTTTATATCTGACCCAGAGAGACTGCAGGTCATAACTTCTTACCTGAAGTTCAGTTCACACTTGGACCGGCGGCCGCCTCAGGTCTCTTTTCCTTCTGCGTCCCTTGTCCTTCATCCACCTGCTGGCCTCCACCACTTGCTAATGTTACTGAATCTGTGGAAGCTCCGTGATAGCCACCACACGTAGTAACGAGTAACGAGCCTATCTAAATCCCAGTAACGACTAACGCGTTCCTGATTTTGGCATAATAACTAGTTACTGTGCTCGTTACCACAATAATAACGTAGTTACTGTAACGCGTTACTTAATAACGCGTTAGTCCCAACACTGCTTTTGATTGCTGGCAGTGATTTCACTCTAGTGGTAGCATGCGACGGAGTCTACAACCCACACAAGTGGCTCAAGTAGTGCGGCTCATCCAGGATGGCACATCAATGCAAACTGTGGCAAGAAGGTTTGCTGTGTCTGTCAGCGTAGTGTCCAGAGCATGGAGGCACTACCAGGAGACAGGCCAGTACATCAGGTGACTTGGAGGAGGCCGTAGGAGGGCAACAACCAGCAGCAGGATCGCCTTTGTGCAAGGAGGAACAGGAGGAACACTGCCAGAGCCCTGCAAAATGACCTGCAACAGGCCACAAATGTGCATGAATCTGCTGAAACGGTCAGAAACCGACTCTATGAGGGTGGCCACAGGTGGGGGTTGTGCTTACAGCCCAACACCATGCAGAACGTTTAGCATTTGCAAGAGAACACCAAGATTGGCAACTTCGCCACTGGTGCCCTGTGCTCTTCCTTCAGCATGACTGGTTTGGCAGTGGGTCAGTAATGGTGTGGGGTGGCATTTCTTTGGGGGGCCGCACAGCCGTCCATGTGTGACTGCCACTAGGTACTGAGATGAGATCCTCAGACCCCTTATGAGACCATATGCTGATGTGGTTGGCACTGGGTTCCTCCTAATGCAAGACAATGCTAGACCTCATGTGGCTGGAGTGTGTCAGTAGTTCCTGCAAGACAAAGGCATTGATGCTATGGACTCGCCCGTCCGTTCCCCAGACCTGAATCCAATTGAGCACATCTGGGACATCATGTCTCGCTCTATCCACCAATGCAACGTTGCACCACAGACTGTCCAGGAGTTGGCAGATGCTTTAGTTCAGGTCTGGGAGAAGATCCCTCAGAAGACCATCCGCCACACATCAGGAACAAGCATTGTAGGGAGGTCATACAGGAGCCCACACACTACTGAGCCTCACTTGTTTTAAGGACATTACATCAAAGTTGGATCAGCCTGTAGTGTGTTTTTCCACTTTCATGGGTTGCTAAATTTGATTTCCATTGATTATTTTTCTGTGATTTTGTTGTCAGCACATTAAACTATGTAAAGAACAAAGTATTTAATAAGAATATTTAATTCATTTAGATCTAGGATGTCTTATTTTGTGTTCCCTTAATTCTTTTGATCAGAAACACTAGAAAAGCTAAATTAACCAACTGTGATTTGTACCAACACATGGACGAGGAAAATGTTATAAAGGCTTCATGATATAAAAGGGATAAAACCTCATGATCTTTACTAGTTGCACAAACATGCACATGTAAGGTTGAACCTGCTGGGTCTTATTTACCTTCCACTTTAGGGCCAACATGTTTCTTGCTTTTAAAAATTCAGATCAGATGCTCTTCTGACGTAATGACACCAGCTTTGTCACTGTCGCGTGAAATAATTTGTCGAGAACAAAGAATTTGCTTTAACAACTAATTCAACCACAGAATGCAGATTTCTATTGATGTAGAATTCTTGTGAAATTTGACTTATTAATTTAAAAAACCAAAAAACCCCAAACAATATTGGTGAAACATGTGACATCTATTGATGTTAAAGAGCAAATTGCTGACTCATTTAGAAATAATGATGGGGCATGGGGGATTCATCACTGTGAAAACTGTGTGGGTAAATAGGTTACAAGGTTTAACAGTATGTTACTCATTGTAAATTTCAGTGAATTTGAAGATTTAATAATTTATTGTATATCAGATTAAAAGATTCAGAGAATCTAGTCAAATCTAGTTGGGTTCAGCAGGGCTGAGTCACGTCATTTTCATACTCATCAAACCCTTTAGTGGCGCCATGTGCCCCGTGAAGGGGAACAGGGGCACCAACTTCCCAGAAGAGACCACCCCCATCAAGGGTTTCATCACAGGAAGCAGAGTGCTCAGGTTTCTCAAGGTTTCAGCCCTGTCTGCTGGGCACTGAAACCTTGAGGTCGTCTCCCAGGTCAAAATCTGAACTGCAGATGGGCGTTGTTAATGCCATGTTGAACAGACGTCGTGTCAGACCTTTTCTTGAAAGTGAGAAATATAAATCAGATTATGGGGGTGTGTTCACAGATAATGAGTATTGGAAGTGATGCTATTTAATTTCTTTTTTCTTTTAATTGTTTGAAGGTTCAATAAACAATCCGATTTAAAAAAAAACAACAACAAATATATCTAGCTATTATTTAATGGATCATTCTTTACAGTGCTAATACTGATTTTGACACAGAGATTTCTTCAGATTTTAGGAATCTTTGGATGTTAAAGAACATTGTTCTGAAATTGTTCCAAAATTTATAGACGCAGTTTTTTTCAGATTACTGAACCTTTGCGAATCTTTACTTCTGAGAAACTCTGACACTCCAAAATCCTCTTTTTACACCCAATCATCTTAATGATTTGTTACATCTTAAATTTCCAACCTTTTATTGAGTTGCTGCCATCAAGTTCACAATGATTTTCTCGGTTAAAACATTTCAAGTTTTCTTTGTTCCACTGTGGATAAAATGCGAGTTTGAGATTCTGTTTTTATTTACATTTTAGATAGCGTCTTCATTGATTGATTCATGAGCTTGCTGCTCAGTTTTCTTTGTTACTTCCCCTTCCCACGCTCTGAAATTCAGCTCATTCAAAATTTCATGTCAAATAATCTACCTGCCCATGTTCTCCGAGCCAACCAACCCCTAATCCTTGCTCTTTCATCTATGTTCTGTCGCTCTCCCTTTCAGGCAGTGTGTTGTGCAGCTCTCCCATGTCTCCACCTCTTTCAGGTTGTCTGTTCAAAAATCTCCATTTACTATCTGCTTACTTTGCTCTACCACCACCAAAAGCATCTAGACTCTGGGGTTCAGTCACCACCGCCTACCTTCACCTGGGACTTTGCTCAATGACGTCACTTGTCATCTGAGTGTTGCTACCAAGAAAACGTGCAGTGGTGTGTATAATACTGAGGTCTGTGTTCCCATGCTTCTTCTTTTGTTCACACCAAGGGAGAACAAAATAAATTTAACTCACATCCTGCATATATGTAGACACAGTTGACTTGTCCAAATGATTGGCAGCTTCACTGCCTGGATGTATGTCTGACCATTCATAAGTTATGAATGCTCATGCCTCCGGGTTTGGGAATAACCAATTATGGTGTAAAACACTATGATGACACCTGCAGTGTTTCAGCGGCTGACATGGTGGGTCTTCTTTGGAGCCAGAAGTTACCATATTTTCCTGAATAGGCTAGTTTGTTTCGCATGCTGCATTTATAAACTGTACCGTTGCAACGCACTACTGTACATATATATGTAAGAAAATAAAGTTACGTACATACTGGAAGTAATTTTCAGTGAAGTGGCTAGCAGAGACCACAGAAAGTAATAACTGTGGGTGTCAGGAAGTAGGCGGGACCCAAGAGGAACTTTTTTCAACTTGCAGGCAAACCAGTGAAAGTGTACATTAGGGGTGAACCTGTAATGTATAGTAAGTACATTACAGGTTCACCTTGGCAACCGGAACCAGGAATGCCCACTAGCAATCAACTGTCATCTTCAAAGCGATGAGTGAATTGCTTCCAGCGTGGGCGCAGCCTAATAAAACTAAAATTTCACCCACCACATCTGATGTACAAAGTCTGTGGAAGTCCAAAATGGTTTCTGCATTAGGCTATAAATATGCTTTTCAAAGCTCTTAATTTGGGCACGTTAACATTGGTGTCTGACTGATTTGCTTTTAGAGACCGCCTCTAGTGGCCATTAGTGGCCATTTTATAGCTTTCACATGGGCTTGATCTTCCAGTTTGGGAATCTTCTGCTGTGACTTTTGACTGACTGAGGTTTCCAACCACACAGCCTGAGTCTAAGTGCTCAGTTATGGTGATATGATTGCAGCTCTGTACCATTTACAGCAAATCTTAGGGAGCAGGTCTTCTCCTGAATGATGGGTGTCACCACACAAAATCTCTTTTTACATAAAGTTTCAACTTGCAACAACCCCTCTGTGCACTCTGTGAATCTTTGAGCTTTAAAACACAATCATACGCCCATGTCTTCAGCCTGGCTGCACTGGCACAATGCGTGACGTTACAAAAATGAGACGCAAACAGTCGGCCAAAGCGGCGGCTTGCGCCAATGGCTGTGACGTCACTTTTGTCGCACACTGCTGATCACCAGGGCAAAAACACCAGATGTAATGGACCCATAAGTAGTGCTCTTGTACTGCACAGGCCATGTGACATTTCTTGAGGTGCAGTGCTCTTAAACTGTTCTGGAAACTACACTTTTCATTTTTTATGTGTTTCACAGCTTTTGAATTTCAAATATTGAGCAAAAACCCTTAATTTAGTTTCTGTTTCGATAGAATCATCACAGTTTTAAATACTAACCTTTAACATAAAAATTGGCTGTATGCTAACTGGTGGCAAACCCTCTGAAAACCCTCAGTCTGGAAATCTTTTTGCTCAAACAGTGCAAAGTTTTTAGGGTAACAGTATGATCTGGAAAAAAATTTCAGGGAATCTTTTGATGTGGAGAATTAGTTCCTATAAGTAAAACAAAAAAAGCAGAGAGGTGTGCAATATTTAAAGCAGTTTGTGGAATTGATTCATAACCAGTGTTGGTCTTTCCACTTCGCACACTTCCTCTAAACCAGCTAATTTTAGATGCATGCCTTTTGATTGGGGGAAACCTCTACTCCACAAACGTCGTCTGTCGGGCCTTTGTACAAAAATTTCCCTGTGGCGCTACATATGTCAAAGACTTTGGGCACGCAGGCCAACACGGGATGACGTCATCGGAGGACAGAAGTGCCATCAGATCATATCAGCTGTACATCTGCCGAGGCCTCTCATACATATCCCACATATGACAGGAAAACAGAGGCGCTCTGGTTGCCCACGTGGAAACCTGTCTTTCGTTGACACACAGAGAGAAGAGAAAGTTATTCTTCATTTATAGTTTCTTTTGTAGTAGCTTAGAAAAGAACTGCAAGCAGATGAGGTAATAGTGAAGGCGTTAAATATCACCTTCACAAAATTTTATTGTTTGTCCCTTCAATTCTACAGAAGATTAGGATCTGCTTTCCCCTTAACACCTAAATGTGAAATTGGTTTCAATTCAATGTTATAGACACTTTCTCTCTTTCAACACACAGTTATTTCTTTTGTACAAAGCCTCTTTAGAAAAAAATGGCAAAAAGGGAAACATACAAAGCACCTCACTTCCTAAATATGTAATCTGCAAGGGGGGGGGGGGGGGGGGGGGGGTAAAACTGAAAACGAGACAGAAGAAGTGAGGACTGCTTTGAAACGCATAAATTTCCAGTATGTAAAGGGGGTGGTCCCTTTTGCGCTTCTCTGTTTCTCCCCCGCCTCCACGTGTACTTTCAGTCTTTTCCCTTCAACTAATACATCATCACTCTATCTTCTGTTTCCTTTTTGACACGCTCAAAGGAATGATGATTTATGTGTGACAAGAGTTTGTTACACCAAACAAGAACGGGTTGCATGAAGCAACAGACCAGCTCCGCGCGGTGCTGTTGTCATTGTTGGAGTAGTGGCAGAGTGGCAGTCAGAAAGAATGGGGCGGCTCCTGCCTTCTCAGAAATATTGCTTCTCAGTATGACTTCTTTACTGGGTTACCACAAGCCAACGTTAGAAGCAATAGCATTATGGGACAGCGCCACCTTAGATATGTAATGAGGATCTTACACGCAGGATCAGTCATTTAGTGGAAAAGGGTCTCGTTCAAAATCCCCACCAGTGACACTCCCATAACTGACAAAACAGAAAACACTGTCATTTCAGCTGTGCACAGTCATAACGATCACTGATGCTGCTGGCATTTGGTAAGAAATGGATCTTCAATAAATGTATGAGTAAAGGTGCAAATTCAAAAACAGTGTGAGTGCATGAGACTTCTGTGACAGCCACAAAATGTATGAAAATGTCATAAGAAGTATCTTACACCCCTCCCCAAAGGAAACTGAATTTTTCCGGGACATTGTTCATTGACTAAGCAGTGGGAATTGGGATTCAGATGTAGGCAAGTATACATCATGCAGTCTGTCCCATTTCAGCCATCAAATGCTCTGATAAACTCCCATCAGATAATGTCTCTCTATCACAAAGCTGGTCTTACCTGCTCCATTTTTAGATGTTAGACTCAGTGTTGGGAAGGTTACTTTTAAAATGTATTCCACTACAGAATACAGAATACATGCCCCAAAATGTATTTTGTAACGTATTCTGTTACGTTACTCTCATTGAGTAACGTATTCTGAATACTTTGGATTACTTAATATATTATCATGCTGTTTACAACTACATGAATGTGATTTATTACTATTACTGAAGGTCTGCGGCTCCGAACTGTAGTTTTCCACTCTCCTTTTTCTCCCTCCTCGCGCTCACAGACACATAACGGGTATGGCAGTCCATTCTCCCTGCAGCATGGACTACACTGCCCATGTGGCTATGCCTGTAGCATTCTGCCTATCCGGTCTTTAAGTGATGACATGACGAATCCTGCTTCCGTGCCTAAAGTAGTCCGTGTTTAATATGGGTTTTGTGTTGTTAACATGTTAAATGTTTAAAAAGCTCCTAAAAACAGTCAGTGATCACTGTTGACCTCCCTCGGCTTTTATTACTACTAATCATTTTAAAGCTCAGTTTTTAAAACCTTATGAGCTACAGCCCAGCCCATGCAGCAGTATATGAATGACTAACCCTATTCATCCTTGTGGATGAATTATCTCAGTTGTTCTCCTGGCTGAAGTTTGGTCTGTTTACAGCAACCTGCAATGAGATTACATTTGTTCCTGACCACCGAGAATCCTCACGTTGACTTTTATCAAGTGGAAAAAAGTTAGCGTGTTTATATTATGCTCACATAGCTGTAGCTAGCGGTCACGTAGCACATCGTTATATACCAGCTAGCCAAACTTCAGTAACCCTACAAACGTCACTGCTGTCTAGTTTTCTGTCTTCATTTATGTTGGAAGTGATAGCAGAGCTGTACGTTTGAATTTGTTTCCAAAATCCCTCAGTCAGGACATGCTATATTGTATTTAGGTGGAAGCTAGCGAGCTAACTTGCTGCTAACTTCTAACTCCGTTAAATGTCGTTTCGTTTTCATGGATGCCTGGATGTTAAACTCAATTGTTACACCCAGTAGAGCAGAACGCTGATCATTTTATTACAGATGAAAGACTTTAGATAGTTTTTCAACTCTCAGTGATGCCACACTGATCATTTGATTTATGGACCTGCAGCGGAGTTTGAGCCCAGACACGGCTAGTGACGTCAGACTTAAAGACCTTAGCTTAGCACAACAACAACAACAACAACAACAACAACAACAAAAAGGCGCTCTCTCACCCAGGAAACACACAGTTGCAGAGAGAGCAGCGTAACCCTGTAACCATGACAACCGTAACGCTGCCGCCTGGAACAACAGAACCCAAACAATCCTGACCTGCGACAATATGAAACAGGAAAATACCGCCGTGTAATCCATTTATTTCAACAAAGTAACTGTATTCTAAATACCACCTTTTTAAACGGTAACTGTAACGGAATACAGTTACTCATATTTTGTATTTTAAATACGTAATGGCGGTGCATGTATTCCGTTACTCCCCAACACTGACAACACTGATCGAGAACAAATCTGGCAATTCTGACTCTCCCCTTGGCTGTAATGTCTGCGACAGAGTCCAGTTAATCATCTTTGTGTGTGGGATAGCAAAAGAGTTTGAGATATGAAAGAGCTGGCAGCAATGCACTCAGTGAAAGGGACAACAGAAAGTGATTGTTCACACTGGTACCTGCATTCTTGGATAGACTGGAGCTGAAATAGGACAGGTGTTACAACTTACGGCTGCCCAAATCTGATTGTGTTGTACACCAGCAGGTGTAAGTCTGTGCTAAAAATGAACCGTAATGTTGAAGATGTAACTAAAACAGTTAACGTCCAAGAATGTTGGTGTTTTTACCATGCTTACGTCATGTTTCCACTGCCTAATTATAGCATGTAATTTCACCAGTGGCAGTTTATAAAGAGATAAAAAGAAACAGAACTGAGTTCATCTTATTGGTGTGGCCATGGCAGTCCCATTTTCTCATGTTGTCCCTTGGGAAAATTTATTTTCAACGTCTCCTGTAGTGACAGCATGAAGTCAACATTTAGGGTTTTTTTTTTTTTTTTTAGTAACTTACATCAGGGCCCCAGTGATGAAATCAAAAGGCCGCCAGCACTGGGAAATGTAAAATTCATGGTTCACAGATGATGAATGGTGATTTCTTTTCTTTTTTTTTGCCTTTTCCCTACCATTCCACTCAGTTGATGATTGTGATCTTAAGGGAAGTTCCACCACAGTTATTGAAAGGATTCCTTTAAACTTGTTTTCATGAGTTCCTTTTAGGTAAATTTTAAAGATCATATGACTTCTTTTTCTGTTTTTCTTTCCTTTCTTTTTCTTTTTTTAAAGCGTCACTTGTGAAGTAACTGGCAGCTGTTAGCATGCTAACATAATGAACAGAGCTGCTTGTCAGTCTATTAGCATACAGTTAGCTCTTTAGCACTGTACACTGCCCCTAGCACAAAGTATAGACACTCTGAAAAAGTGAGTAAAGTTACCTCAAACCAGACATAAAGAGCCCTAAAAAAGGTATTCGAGAACATGAAATAAATAATTATTGGTTTTTACCCCAACTGCTATCAGCTTCAGTTTAATTTTTCTAGGAAAAAAAAATCACCAATTATTTCGGTGTCCTTATTCAACCTCTTCAGGTTTGTGACTCAAATATGTATTTAAATTTAGACTGAAGAAGGTAAAACTGCCATCATGCTTGTGTTAGCCTTTACTGCTATCCTCACAGTGCACATAATAATAAGTAAATGCTTGAAATCCTAAAAAAAAAAAATATATCGACACATATTCATCCAATGTAGGCAGCATTTACATAACAGATAAATGGCAACTTTCAGAAAAGTATTATGTGATTCTCTTGTCTTTTAATAGTCATACTCATAGCAAAGGGGATTTTACATGAGTCATGCATACCTATAAAAGTCAAGAATACCCACTAGTTGGTTTACACTTACACAAGAGCAAACAAGCGAGACAGACAGAGGGGAGGAAAGGAAACTGAGGAGAGCGAAGAGCTAAGCGAGGAAGGACAAAGAGAGAAACTGAGAGAGAGAGAGAGAGAGAGAGACCGGTTGCTGAGGAAGTGTTTTGTCATTGCTGAGACAGGTCAGTAGCTTCATAACTACCACTATAACAAACACACACACACAAACTTACACTTGCTTCCTGTTAACCAAGATTAGTATCTTGATTCTTAACCAAAGTCAACATAACAGCACCTGCTACATCCTGTTGCTGCTCGCGGTGTCTCTGGGGAGTTACGGCAGATACATAACTTTACTTCCAGCTGTGCCACACCTGGTCTTTTAAAGCCCAGTTCAGGTACAGACAAAGAATTTAGAGGGTCACACACATGAGTTTATGACATTTAGTTCAATTTAACTGAATGTCAAACTTAAGAGGGGAAAAGAGCTCAGTGTTGAGGGCAATGATCAGTTTATATGTTTGATTTCCAACTAATGGAGTAAGAATAATCAGAATTGAACAATCAGCACAGTCCTTCTGCCTTAAAGCCTCATTTTGAAGTATTTTTTAATTATGAGAGAGAATGAGAAAGAACGTAAAGCAGATCGTCTTAAATCTTTAAAATTTGCAGCTAAAATCGAGATTTCCACAAAGTCACAGTGTTGTGCCGCTTTGTAGCTTCTGTAGTGAAGGAAACATTGCAGCTGGAGTGTATAAATGCTCTCTAATCAGACTGTCTGTCACCCCCTGCAGGACACCTTCAACACTGCCGACATTGAGGTAAGCATGGGAGTAAAGCACGGGAGCCTTCAAGCATGGTCCCAGGTTGAGGTTAATGCTAATCGTGATAGGGGTTGTTCTTATTAACAGACACCTAACATGTTAGCATTAGCTTCACTTTGGGAGATCTCACAGGACAAAAAAAGCTGAAGGCCACTGCTACGACGAAAAAGAGGAGTCATCATGACACTGAGGAATATGACGCATCTGCAGGCGCAGAGCGAAGCTGCAGGGGAATAACCGTTCAGTCAAGCACATGCTCTTTGTCACTGGCTGTAATTTAAGCTGTCTAGATGGTTATAACTCCAGGGTTGTCAGTTTGGTGCCCGTTGGGAGCATTTTGTGCAGCGGTGCAGCGACACCTGCAAGGAAATATGAAATAGCTGCAGTTCCTGTTGTATTACATATGAAGTAGTGCAGAAAGAAAAAGACCAAATTCTCTAATCACAATTCTCTGTTTTTGCATCTGGCTCATCGAATCTTTGAGGAACCCACAATTTCTTTAAATTCTGCCTTGGCACAACGTTACATCTGAGTTTAAAGAGTCAGTGCTCTTCTCTGCTTCTCTGACTTTTAGCCTAACACCTTAATGTTTCCAGTGAGTCCTGTTGAGCTCTCCACAAAACTACCAACTAAAAGAATAATTTCCACCTTACTACTTTGCTGTTACAGTGTATTTACAGGTGCATGGATGCAGTAAAAAGTGGAAAAAGTACAATTTTAAAATGTGAGCATTACAGATGAATCAGCTCTGCTAGAGATGACAGCGGTTAAAGAGAAAGAGGAAGCCAGTTTCTCATCAAGCAAACTAAACGGTTAAAGGTTCAATTTTATATTTCTGTTGATTTCACAGATCAGCTGAGAAATCCCGAAAATTTTGCTAACACGGACTGTAAATAGCTTAAGCTGTGTTGTGTATTTACTCTAAGTTGCATGACAAGAAAATAAAACCAATTACAAAGCATGTGAGACTTGTGTGCCTTAAATTTGTTTCAGGAAAAGGAAAAGTTGGACTTGTATGAATTGAATGTTTACATGAGAGAGAGAAAAAACATTTCAGAGTCTGCTTTCTCATGTTGAGGCTTAAATGAATTATAAATATGAAAGATGCTGCCTGTACTTTGAACACTTACAGCCCAGTCATGTCCCGACAGAGATGCAGACATCTCCGGGCAGTTCAGCCGTCACTTGTGGCGCTTCATAGCTGTGACAGAAGTCCTGTGTAATCTTTGTCATTAGCGCGGGCTCTCTTGAAAATCTTGAAAATCAGAGGATTAGAGTCTCGGGTGCAGAACGTACAGATGACTTTAAAGAAGATCCACCATGTGCACGATTTCTTGTACTCATTTGCATGAGGTTCTGTAGAAATACATCTGTTTTAGCAGTTCGTGGTCATCTTTATGTCCTGACCTCGTTAAAGTCTGCGCGTCCTGGATACAGCAGGTTCATTCGAGGTGATAGTGTGAGTCACAGCTTTCACTCCTTTACCCTTTCTACTCGTCACCACATCAGTGTTTCCCCTGAACCGCAACGTTCATGATCCTTCAAACCAGTACTTTCTTGTCCTGAGGTTCATTCTGCAAATAGTCCACTGAGAAGAATAGAAACTTGATTGTAGGATAAATGTCATTCTCTCGGTAGGACTTGCATAACTGACTTTTTTTTGTTAAAGAAAGAGAAAAACTCCCCGATTTGTGTGTGGATGTTAGGAAGGGCGGTGGCTGAGATCTTCTCTGCTGGTGCTAAAGGGCTTTACCATTAATGTGCCGACCAAGCCGGAGTTTCACTTCTGCCGCACCACAGTCCACATGCTCGCAGAGATGTGGACATCAACAGCCAGTCACCAACAATTATGCTGCAATGCCATGTTAGACACACGGAAAGACTCGATGACAAGTTAAGAATGACACATTTTGCTTTTCATCCTAACTTCTAATTGCCTGAGAGGTCTCCGGCTGGCTGCCCTCTTTGTTTAACGTGGTCACTGTCATGATACGTTGTGTGGCAGGCAGGGGAAGGACCCAAGATGCAGGTTCACAGACACGGAGATAAACTCAAAAAACACAGCTTTATTGCTGGCCACGGGAAGCAATACAGAATAAACTAAAACTGGGAAAACTAACGCATGAACTGTACAAGGAACCGAACCACGGGGAGAATTACACACAACATGAGGGAGAACGCGACGCCGAACAGAGGAAGACGCAGACAGAAATACACAGAGGGTTAACGAGGAAAGTGGGAACACACGGGGAACACAGGTGACACAGATAACCATAACGAGACAGGGCGGGGTGAACATAACGCTGACGGGTACAGGCACAGAGGTTCAGACAGGAGGAGAGAGAGCACGGGAAGAACGCAGACATAACGGGCTAGGGAAAACATAGAATAAAGCACAAAGAGAGACGAGGGCTCATAAATACACAGAGGGGCACACAGGGGGTAAGAGTCACGAAGGGAAAACACATGAGGAACAACGTAACAGATCAACCCAGGAAGCATGGCCTAAATAAAGAACAAAATACAAAAATACATGAAAACTAAGAATACTGGGCCCACATGGCCCAGGACCATGACAGTCACAGGTTCAAACACTCACAGGTCAGATGAAACCGACCGCTAAGTCTCTCTGAGTGCAGAGATGTCTTCAACTATGAACTCAGAGCAAGGCAACAAGTAAAACACACAAACAGAACGGGGTTTTTCCTGCCTCAGAACAGCTTCTGCTCTACATATGGTTAATTATAATGGTAATAAGAAGGCGTCTCTGTTAACTTAGTTAAAAGGAGTTTATGCGTTATCCTGGTATTTTTGGCTTTTTTCTAAACAAAATAAATTGTTTTAAACTTGAGTAAATTAAAGCCCACTGTAAAAAAAAGTACAGGTTGAAGAATATTTATGTCACAGTCCTGGTAATTTTCCTTTGGCAAAAGGCCAAAACCCTCTTTGATGTGTGTGTTTAGATAAGTCAATAACGATGTCTGGTTTAGCAGACTTGGAGAAGCTCTGAGGTTAAACGAATACATTTCAGGTAAGAATAGATCATCACTGAAACAATTTGGTCATCAAAAACAGTCATTAGTTTGGTCCACTCTGTGGATTTCCCTCATTTGCATCACTTCTCGCTCGCTGCAGAGTACTGTGGCCGTCTGTGTGTTAACTTTTCATTAAGATGTGCAACACTGTTCCCCTAGAACAACTGTTCTATAGAACCGGGTGTATTTCTATTTCTTTCTCCAGGACTGCACCGAACGAGCAGCCCAACAACAAGAAAATAATTTGAGCGCTTCCATTTTTTCTTTGAAGCTTTTGTTAAAAAAATAGATATGGAGTAGTGCAAATTGCACAAATAAATAATATGTACACTATAAATCTAAGAAACACAGCTGCATGAAGATATAATACAAACATATGTTTGTCATGCAGATGTGACCGTGAGAAGTGGCAAAAGATGCAGATCTGTGAAGATTCTGAGATCAAAAGCGGTCGTCTACATACACAATGTTACAACATTAGGATAATCACAAGAAGTCATAGCCTGTGCCTCAAACACAAAACACACATTTTATAACATGCAACAGAAGAAACACGCCACACACTTACCATCAGACACTGAGTTTTAACGGACCAATGATTTTTCTTTCTTCTTTTTGCTTTCCAGGGACTTTTTCCTCTCAGTGTTCATAGCAAACAATGCCAGGTTATCACTGCTGTTTCTAGAGGACTAAGGACACAAGACAAACTGCACTAGGGCTTATTGGTGTGACAGGATGTGTCACAAATATTCACACCAGTTTTTACAAGCCTACAAAAAAGCATCTTCTGCTCCCGTCCTCTGAGGCTTCCTAAGGGACAGGAGCTCATGAGAGCTGGTGATGGACCCTCATTTAGTCTAGTGGAGCTCTACAAACACATTAAGTCTGTATAAGTAGGTTCCTAAAGCTAAGAACCCAACAATCATTCTGTGACTGACTGACAGGAAGCACACATCATGTCACAAGATCAACACAAGCTACGCCCCCCTGGCCAATCAACAGTATGATAATCTAATTAATTAATTAAACAGCGTTTATTATTATTATTATTATTATTATTAGTATAGAATATTAATGTATCCATCTGCTAATTATTATTACCATTATAATTAATATGCTACCCCAGATTCCTCATGGCCTGTGACGTAAACACATAGCAGGCCACAGAAGGTGGAGTAAAAAAATTAAATTAAAATATTAAAATAAAATGTAAAAAAGCTTTAATTAAATGTAGATCTCCTGAAATAGTGACAAATAGTCAATCATACAAGACACAAATATGTTTCTAAAAAAAACTAACGCTACACACTAAACGCTACAGGTGACGTCCTTATAATATACAAATGAGTTCCAAACCGTTTTACAGCTGGTTTAGACCCTTAATATTTCCCAAACCCACTTTCGAGAAGAAGAAGAAGAAAAAACAGATAAAGATCTGTGGTTACTATGAAACTTCTAGCTTCTGAGAAAAGTAAGCGCAATAATTTCTGGATTTTTTATTATTATTATTTAATCGTCTGGAAAACAGCCAGACTTGGATTTCCCCCAAATGTGTTGAACACGCTTTTAAAAATGCGCTTGTTTTATGGCTCGTGCATGTAACGCAATGTACAGTATGTTAATGTGAAAAAAATAAATAAATAAAAATTCACCAATCGATGTGCCCACCAGCCCCGGCTTTCTCTTACGCACGAGCCCGTATGGGCGGACTGGTCAGCTGATGGCTTTAAACGCTGCACACTCTCTCTGTCCTCAATACACGGATCTCGTCACACGAATAATTTTCCAGCCAATTACGCACAATGTGGAACATTTCAAACAGCCGCAGGAGGAAAACTCGCAACTTGGTGGGATTTCATTCGGGAACGTGTCCTTTGCGCGCACCTGGAGCAACCGGAGACATGCAGGGACAGCAAATTGTAGCCGGTTTATGATACCGAGCCTCCGTGTAGCCAGTCTCCGATTTCTTCCTGGGATGGGGAGCAGCGCATGGAGCTGCGGTGCCCTGTTCCTGCTGGCCATCGTTTGCTCATGCCGTGCCATCACTCTGGAGTCTATCCACTGGAGCAGCTCCAATGCCAAGTAAGTGGAGGAATCAGTTTTGCGATCAATACAACTTTCTGCTGTGGACTGACAGAAATCTGCTCAGTGACATTTTCCAGAAGTGATTTATAATGACTGAGAAGTAACTGATAACACAGAAGCACCGAACACTGCCAGGCTCCAGCTCTTCTCCTGTGCCAATTGAAACTAAACAGAATGATTTGTATTAATTAATGACTTTTTATCTTCGCCATGTTATTAGCTGGTGATGAAACCAATGCATTTCTGCATGTGCTCTTCAGATATTTACATAACACAAAAAAATCCCCTGAAGCGATGGAATTGGGGAGCTTTAAAAAAATAGCTCCAGGGATTACTGTAGACTAATATTCTGTTGATCCAGTTCATGATTGATCACCTAATCTTTTTTCCTTTATGACTGCGCTGTTTGTTTTTGGTTTGTTCCTCAGTCTAAACAAGCAACTGGTCTGATGTGAACAAATGAAAACCTGCAAGATCTTGTCGAAACGCTCTTATCACTGAAGTTAAAATGTGGCCACTTTATTATCCATCAAGTTCAAGCTGAGAATTGCATAAAGTGAAGATGCTCCAGTCTCTGCCGGTTTAAGAGGATTTTTATGTTTGTTTTTTTTTTTTAAAGTGTTGTGTTTCTCTCTTTTATCACAGGTTTACTCCAGGTCAGGGTCTCATTCTGTATCCACAGATAGGGGACAAGATGGACATTGTGTGCCCCAGGGCAGATGCTTCCTCTGGGGGAAAGGAGGAGTTCTACAGAGTCTTCCTGGTCTCGCGAAGTCAGCTGGAGAGCTGCACCATTGACCAGACTGACACGCCTCTGCTGAACTGCGACAAACCAAACCGTGATGTAAAGTTCACGTTCAAGTTTCAGGAATTCAGCCCCAACTTGTGGGGTCTGGAGTTCCTCAAGGGGAAGGACTATTACATAACCTGTGAGTGTTTTTTTGTGTCTGAAGCCATGGCTGCCAAACGTGTGGCACACGTTCTAATTAAACTCAGTATGATGGGGAAAAGCAGCTGGTTCCTACAGGTGGAACAGCCTTTAAATCCAGGCTAGAAGCTGATTCCTTTTTCCTTCCCCTGCCCTCTCTCCTTCTCTCTCTCTGGGTAAAGAGGACACCATCATCCTTGGCTCCCTCTCAATTTGTCAGTTTGCGTGAGAATCAAAGTAAAAAAAAAACAACCCCGCACACACACAAAAAAACGTGGCCTCGTTATTGGACTGCCGTCGGTTAAACCAGCATCTTAAGAGGCAAGTGATGCATGAGATAGAGAGCAAGTCTGACCATGTAGCCTCACCCACCTCGCCACGCTCTGACAGCACACTTCGCTCTGGCAGGCCTGTGTGATTCCAAGGGCTTACATGCCCCAAATCACAGAAGGCTTTTACAGCATCAGGCAGATTTGATGGGAGCTTACATGGCAACGTGGCTTGTAGCCTGCGAGATGTTGTTATCTGACCTAAATGCTGCTAACAAGTATGTGTGTGAATGACAGGGGTGAGTGAGAGTTCCTGGTGTGTGTGTGTGTGTGTGTGTCTCATGCGAGTGTTGGTTATTGATTCAAAAGGATAGCTGCTAAAATATTCTCCATTCGTCTCATTTCCCGTGTTGCATTTTGAGATGCAATGCTTAGTCAGTTCACTGGTTAGTACATTCAGCAACATCACACTCAATTTCCAGTTTGCTGGCTTCACCTAACTGCAACTAATGCAACCATGCTGCAACAAATCCTCTCACTCTGTTCAGGTTTTCTTCAAGATGTTTTGGAGGTTAAGTATTTTGGGAGCAATTCAGCTTTTTTTTTGTTTTTGTTTTTTTAAAGAATATACACTAAAAAAATAAGTATCTTTTTGGTTCAGCCCTCACAGCATTTTCTGTAGCTTCTGTGGTGTTTTCACATGTGTGATTATCTGCTGTTTATAACATCACAGCTTGTGCTATGTGTGGCATTTTGTTGCATAAGTGATGCAACTTTTGGCAACTGACCCAACTTGTCTGCAAAGGAGTCGTCGCGTAATTATGCATTCCCTGATAATCGTTTATGATTTACACGAAACTTGGGGAAGGGAAGAAAAAAGTGTTTAATTTTTGCCTCCTCCCTGTGTTTATCAGCCACCTCCACGGGCTTCCTGCAGGGTCTGGATAACACTAATGGAGGGGTGTGCAGGACCAAATCCATGAAGCTGGTGCTGAGAGTCGGCCAGAGTAAGAGCTTTGCTTTCACGTGTCTGTGCCGGCGCATGTGTGGATGACATGAACACACACACAAACATATACATACACATGTAGTTATCTGACAGATAGAACCAGCTGTTTATTTCAGGTCATATTTAAAGCAATAATATCATCTCCAGACTTGAATTACTGAGTGGTCACATAATCCTGTGATCATCCATCAATTCTCTTGAAGAGAGATTTCTGTCATGAATTATTCCAAATCCTTAATTTAAGCCAGCACTAGCAGCTTAAAGCCGGTATTATCATGCATGTGATCATTTGAGACTGCCGTGGTATTTATTTTATTTATTTTTTGTCATATTAACATCACAATAACTGGTTTAATTTGAGGATGCATCATTCTTTAAAACACAACAGGCACACAGGTGTACGCTACCTGTCGACACACTATTTATCAATTTTCAAGCCATACTCTCTAAATGAAGAAACTAGTGTTTATAGTGTGCTTGTTTGCTTCTTTAACTCCACATAATCACAGAAACATGACAGCTGCTGTTTCTGTGTGTTTTTCCAGAAACTTTAAAAGCTAAATAAATGAAAGGCCTAAAAAATAAATATTATTTTTTTGACCTCTGAAATGTGAAGTGGTATCTACATAAATAATTCAGGAGTTTGAGTTGGAGATGAAAAAAAAATAAAAAAAATCAGCATTTCGTGCATTTCTCCACTGATCATAACTGGAAATATGGGGCTGTTCTCCCGCTGTGTTTACTGGTGTAAACACATCTTTTTTTTTACAGCGACAGCAAATATTAATAAGTTCAATTTTTAGGTGTTATCGAGTTTTAATTTCTGCATATATTAAAAGTCACGACGAGTCGTTGGAAGCGTCAGATTTTGAGTTATACGTTGTGCTTTTTAAATTGAACGTTTAATCGTGTTGTCATATTTTTTACGTTCACAGTAAATGTGCTGGCAGGAAATTTGAACATCAGTGATGAATGAATGAGACACTGAAGTGAAGCTTTAATGACTGCTGTTCAAACTAAGCTAACTAACACTCAAATGTGCATGTAGTCCCAGTTAAGGTATAACATTTCATTTTTACTTTAGTATTTATTTTTATGTTTGAGCAAAGATCACAATATTTCTTTCCTGTATTTAGACGTTAAACTGTCACTTTTTTATGTTGGTATGTGGAAGCTTCTTTCTGCCACTTAATAAAAAAGAAACTTTTAAAAAACTTCAACGTACCAACTCAAACATCTGAGAAAAACCTTGAAATTTCAAGTTACAGAGTTAAACTTTTGAGATGAGAACTAAAATGTTTGACTTTAGGATGTTCTTTTTTTTCCAAATGTTCTTTCCCCCAGTGGCAGAAACAAGCTTCCATACTTTTAATTTTTTTTGTTAAACCCAGTTCATTTGAAGGCTTGCACATTATCCCATAAATTGCCAAATTTAAAATTAAGAACTATACTTTTTGAAGGCTGAGAAACCTGAGAGGTTATTGGTGAAAGACTAGTTTAGTTCCTTTTTAATAATATAAATTACTAATAAAGCAATGCAGATATTAAGAAAGAGTCCTTTATAAACCTTTTTCACACTATTTTAAGAAGAAAAAGTAGACAAATCCTTGTTGCTATTGACCATGATGAAAGGTTTGCTCTAAACACGGAGCCCTGAATAATGTGATGTGTAACAAAGAAAAATGTGTGCTTTGTAATCTGACAAAGGCAGTCCACATTCAAGGTTGCCTATCATTACTACCAATGGTGAAACGAAATGGATTTATTAAGTATTGCTCAGCCTGATATCTACTTCTGTTTTTTTCTTCCTCTTTAGTAGATGATCCACTTTATCTCCAGTCCATTAATGACTTCAGCATCTCTGAAGTTTATTTAATTAATGCTAAAAGTGTAATTTAATGTAAGATGTAACCAATGCAAACTGAGCTGTGTGATGGCGTTATCTCCTTTCCTTTCACAAAGAGTTGGTTCTGGGTAGGCTTAAAGACAAAACCAGGTGACTATGGCGATCATTCATGGGGAGTTTATGAGAAAACTAAGATAGAAAGATCTCATTGTTATGGTTTCCTGGGACGACACTGAAGTGTTTTAATTCTCTGAGTAATGAAGAGTAAATCAGGAGGAACCCTGATTGAAGTTTAAAGCAGAAGTAGGACTTTTTAACAGTGCTTTGTTTTTTAGAGGAAAGAAAGGTGTAGGTTCAGATCCGCTGTCTCTTGTTGCCTCTCGCAACTCTTAACAGCTGGGATTGGCTCCAGCGACCCTGACTTAGATAAGTGGAAGAGCGTGGAGCCAACATCCTAATAGTAACTTGTAAGGATGGCGGCCCCAATACATAAGTGGCTGAAACTTCTCAAAAGTATATTTAAGTACTTGATTGAATGGATTTAGTTACTTCTCACTGACAGAGAGTATCATAAAGGGAAATATAACCAATTAAAAACAAGACGGGGTTTCTTTTGATTACTTAATTGTTCTCATTTAATTCTATATTCTCAGACTTGATCACATTTCTAATGAACCACAGAGGAAAATCCGTAACTGTGAAACAGCTGGTCTTTTTCCAGAAAAGTCCCCCTGGAAAAACCAGAGGGAATTTTTTTTAAAATGGCTCCATCTGATAAATTAAGGGCAAACCTGTACCACCGACCCTTACAGTGTATTGATCTAGAGGCTCTGTAGCGTTGCTACTGTGGTTTGGGTCTCCCTCAGCACCTTTATCCTCCAAAAAAAGAGTTTTTGAAAAATCCTCCAGCAGAGTTTCACAGAAAAGCCAGAGCATTAAAGTTTTTCCGGCAACATCTTAGTAAGACACTTTAGGCTGTTTTTCTTCCTTTAATTTGTCACTCATATGTATATGTTATGTGTGAGTGGGTGGGGAAAAAAGGAGAACATGTTAGTGATGCTTTTCCTGTCAAGAAAAAAAAAAAGAAAATCGCAGCTGTGACACAAAACCCAGCTTTCTGTGGTCTGGCTGCGTTGAGAAAAAAACAAGTTTCGCTCTTTGTCTTGTGATTCAATTTTATCTGAATGACTGTTGATCCGAAATCAATAAACAAATAGAAAGAAATTAGCTCTTTATTTAGATTCTGAATGAACCAATAAATCTCATTACAGTAACCTGGAAGGTGTGAGGTTTGCAGCTTATATCAGTCTGTGTGGTTTTTATTCCAGACTCTTCAGATCCACCTTCAACACTTCAGGAGTCCCCCACCAGATTCCCACCTACACGACCAAAGTCCAAGGCCAAGGACGCCTCCACGAAAGAAGAGGATATAAAAAGTAAAGCTGGTATGAAGACAAACCAAAAATACAGCCTGGGGAATCATGTACAGCAGTATCATGGGCATTTCTAGCACACAGGAGCAGACTGTGCAAGCCTTACCTTTACCTGCCCTTTCAGTTACCTTCCTTTTGTGCATTAATGTTGAGTTTCCCACACATATCAAAAGAACCCAATAATGTTCACAGATTTTTAATTAACCATTAAGTCTGTTTGCAATTTCTACCCCAGGACTCTTGTGTTCGCTTCAGCCCTCATGGGACAAAACTCTTCTGTAGGGCAGCTTCAGCAACACTGCTGAACAAATTGCAGTTTATTGAATACATTTTTATGCTCTCAGTAGTAAATAACTAACAATAAAACAACATTAGAAAGTGATTATAGTCTTTTTAGCTCATAAAAAAGCAAAATGAAGGCAACATTTAAACTACATATTGGCTCTTGATTGAAATATTTGAGTTGATTTGTGTAATTTGTTGTCGCTAACAACGATCGGTAGAAACCAAACTCATCAACCCTTAGAAGACTGGATTTGAAATTGTCTGAGCAGCCTTTTTATTCTGCTCTGACCCACTTCGTGATCATCGTGTGACTCCGCAGACAGACAGAAGAATAAAACAATGCTGCAAACTGTTCATCACAATGACATTTCACTGAGTCCTCCAGTTTGCACTCAAACCTCAAGTGATCATGAGTCTGTCGTGTGCCAAAAAAAGGGCCTGTGTTTTCTAACAGGGTGACACTTAAGATGAAGCATATTCTCTTGTGTCCAGCTTCAGCTGAGATTTTTCACGCTAACATGTGCTGATCAGGCCGTGCCGGGGCATTAAGTGAGTGAAGTTGTTTTTAAACCTTTGTGTCTCTTGCCCCTTAAATTTTCTTTTTCTATCTTCTGACAGATGTGGGCTCGGAGACAGGACTCTTCACGTGGGTTGTCTCTGGCTGTGTGGTCCTGCTCGTGGTCATCATAGTTCTGTTGGCTGTGTTGTGGAGGCACCGTCACCGTCGCTGCGTCCCAGATGGGCAGCAGTCCGCCTCCGTGTCCCTCAACACTTTGGGCGTGCCGAAACGGGACAGCATCAGCAGCGACAACAACGGCTCGGACCGCAGCGACGTCGTCTTTCCTCTGCGGGCTTCCGACAGCATGATCTGCCGTCACTTTGAGCGCGTGAGCAGTGACTACGGGCCCCCTGTGTACATAGTTCAGGAGATAATGCCCCAGAGTCCCACCAACATCTACTACAAAGTCTAATGCTTGCTGCTCTGATGACACTTCTCTGCTGATATGAGGGTAATCATGAATCTCAGTTACTGAGGACAATCTGAGAGCTGTGCGCGGTCCAAAAAAAAAAAAACAGATAAAGAGCGAGAGCTCCTCAGTGAAGTGACAAGACAATCAGACAGCAAACTGGGGTCTTAACATATCATTGGTAGTTGTATCCAGTTTGTTTTTTGTCAGATATGCTTGGAAATGGGGGAGGGATGTATTTATAAGAAATTCTTTATTACTGCCACCAACACGTGGCAGCTTTAGATGTACAGTAAATGTGTATTTAATATTAATTTATTGATGAATTGGTTTAAGGAAAAGTGGGGAAAAAGCTTAAAAACTGCACTGCAGAGCATTAAATTCATGAGCACTTTGAGGTTTTTCACAGCCGAGATGTGTTGACTTTGTTTGAAACGAAATGAAAGTCATGATTTTGTGGATTTTATTAAAATGAAAGTGTTTCAAGGGACTCCTCACCCAGTCTTTGTGATCTGTTTCTACTTAAGGATTCAATCACGTGTGAACATCAGTTTAAAGGGAAAAGGTGTTTAACTTACTTTTAGGACACCGTAAAATAAAGTAAGTGTCTTCAGTTTCCCAAAGGTGAAGTGTTGTAAATGAACAAAAGGGTGATGTATGTGGTTAGATACTAATATTACACAGTGAGTACAACAGCACTCCGATCTGTTAAATATAACCACTCAGTTATACTTCAAGTACTTTTATAGACTCCATCGCCTTAACAGAGCTTTTCTAGTCTTATTGATCACTCAGTGCTTTTACACTAAACTAAATTCACCCAATTCAACACTTACCGCTCTTTATTTATCAGACACACTCACGCTGATGGACATGCAAGCTGATCAAGCCACCCTTAGATTAGCAGACAGCTGTCTTTGCCCTACATCATGCTTTGATGCAAACAGTTGCTTTGGTAAAGTTAAGTTTAACCTTAAGCTGCTCTCTGAGTGGCTTTCAGGGGGAGGTGCTGGATGAATGAAATTAGGCTCTGAGCTTTTCTCGTCATTAAACCTCTAATGGTGCTCCTGGGAAACTGACTTTCACTCTGGGGTAAACACCATCATTTTTAAAAAACAAAACAAAACATGTTTTAAGGTTGAATAGACAAAAATGACATCATAGAAACTAGAGTTAGATGTAGTTTACTGGAAACTGAAGAGATGGCTGTAGAATTAACACTTAGAAACTTTAATGGTATGAGTAGGGCTCAAAAGAAAAAATAAAAAGAGCCTAAATGTTAAAGCCAAATGGGAAAACAAGCACCTAACACTTACTCTCTACCAGTTTCCCCTCAGGGTTAATAACAGGTCGGCAGTTTTGCGTAATATCCCCGAGCTACGAAATGATCTGTAACAAAAAGAAAACGTATTTATTAAAAAAAACAAAAACACTCAACATTCAATTGTGACTCTCGTCTCTCCCGTGGCACCGTGCGAAGCATCGATTTGTGAACATGTTTCATGCTCCTTCAGCCACATCATGCTGCACATTTTCAACCTGCCAACTTCCATGAGCTTCCCCTCCACCAGGGACACCGTTGTCTCTGAAAGCACGATGCCATGCTAGAGGCTCGAGCTAAAATTAAACAGGTTGTCTATCAGCGCTGTGCAGTACTGCAGATTTTAGTATCAATCTGATACCAAGTCAATACAGGGCTGGCATTTCTGATACTGATGCAGCTTATGCAGGGAGAGCTGCGTGCCATCACACCTTTCAGCCTTACATATATTTTGAAATGCTTTTTTTAAGACGTGGAATCTAAATGTGCCAGGCTACATGCTGAACTTAGAGGACAGAAACAAAGCATTGATCTTAATCCACGAGTATCAATCTAATACCAATACCAGCGTGAGTATCAACATTCACCATCTGCTTTTCTCTTCAGTAAAAAACAAACAAACAAATAAATACATATCATGCTTTTCATATAATGTGGGTTTTTTGATAAAATATGGAGTATTTTGTCAAAAGAAACCTCCTTACTGCACCACTTATATTTGGCTCGATACACACACTTTAATGAAGGCCTGCAGATGACAGGCGTGGACGGCCTCATTCTTTTCCTGCAGCAAAATTTTATTTCCCCTCCGGCAAGATGTGTATTTAAACTATCAGAGGGTGAATTAATAGAAAACGTGTCAAATATAACTTCATTATAACTTTCTATAATTGACTTCTTTAATAGACTCAGCGTGGTCTAAACCACTCGTACTTGATGGGGATATCATCCTGACTATCTGCCGGACTATAACGTTATAAGCCACGCTGCACTGGATCGCATCTGATTCATACCTCGGCTTGAACTACCTGATCCGGAGACTTAAAAACAGAAATAACACGGCTCAGCTTGTGAATCTGACACACTGCAGAGCGTGGCCGTCGTCTGTCCATGTGTCCCTTCACGGCCACCCCCCTCCTCGCATGAAGCGATGCTCGCTTTTTAGAGATGTTTTTGTCCTGTGTGAAGCTCCGCAGCTGAATGGGCCGTGGTTGGGCGAGGTGAGTTCAGCTGACCTCAGGGTCACGCCGAGACAATGGTGGTCAGGCTTCTATGGGAAGAACAAAAAACAGAGGCCCCTGTGCTTATGGCCCCTGTTGTGGGCGGGGCTTTGGCTCTGGTAGGCCATTTTGGAAAGAAGAGGCCTTAAAGTGTCCATGCATCAGAGGGGATGTTTGGATCTCGATACAGGCTTTAGTAGGACAAGTGGTGGCAGCGTGGTGCTGTAAGTTTCTATCGGTGAGGTCTCCTCTAAGAATTTATATTACACCAACACAGCGCCATTCCTTAATGCTTAAAGCATTTTTCCTATGCCTCTATCAAAAAATGATGATGTGTGATATGAAGAGTGTGCTGATGCCGTAATAAATCTTTAACTATTATTTGTGCAAAGAGTGCAGAGCTAGGAGCAGGGGTGGTGGTGGGGGTGGGTCGTTTAAGGAGAGTCGTAAGCTTTTATCTGACCCCATGGGACGATGTGAGGTCTACAACCTCCTTGTGTCCACCCACCCCCCACCTCACTTCCATATGCAGAGGAACTGGCTTTGTGTGGGGGGTTGGGGGTCATGACTGAGCGATCGCACTCCCACAGTGTGTCCCACCATGTGCTCAGAGAGGTGGAGAGGAGCAGCTATTCTGGTTTCAAATGTTTCCAGTTTACAGAGAGAATTAAAGCTCCAATGTAATACACAAACACACCGCCAGAAAAACTGGACTAAAACATGCACAACTTCCATTTTTTCTTCTCCAGTACAGCTCAAAGGCTCGAGCTTCATAGTGAATAGCTGGAATTTTCAAGTTATAATAATCTGGTGGGCATGAATTCATTCGTTTACTTTGGGATGCAAAATGAAGAGAAACTCCAGGGATAGGAAGTGGTTACAGTTTCCTCTTACAGTTAAGCAGCAAATCATGTCATTATGGTACAGTTTTTAATTTGCTAGTTCCCTCTGCTGGCCAGCTTTTATACTGTACTGCGCTCACATGCATGTGTGCAGTTCAAAAGGTTTTTTGAAGAAATGCTGGGAAAAAAAACCCCCCATGCTGCAGCAGCAGAATATACACCCTTCAAGCACAAGCACATGTGCCTTCAAGCACTTAAAAAGAAAAGAATAGTAAGAAACAAAGTGACAATGAGCTGCGATAAATCTTTAGCACTTTGCTCTGAAAGGTGAAAATCATTTTAATTTGCTTCAAACTTTATAATTTTCTTTAGTCCCAGTGAGGCTAATGAGCCAAAAGGAGTGTCAAATTTGAAAGTTTTCAAAGCTGAATGGCTTTGTTACTTGTTTCTATGTTGATTGAGCTTCTTTGTATAAGGAGTTCTTTGTCATTTATTTAACTGCATTTGCATGTTTACTTTATGAACAAAAGCCTCATTTGAATGTTAAAGCTGCAGCGGTAGAAGAAGGTGTGAAAAGGTTTACTGTTTCAGTAAATATACCAGTAAACACAGCGATGGATTAGCTTACCTCTGGGACTGCTAATAAATTATTTAAATTTGAAAGGTGACAACATAGTTTGCACTTTGTTTTATATATTTTTTTAAAATTAAAAATAGCTTATGTGGAGTTAAAAAACAGCTTTTTCTGCAGTAGTAGCTTTAGAGTTTCAGTTGAAAATAAACACATTCCTCTCGAGTCAAAAGAAAATTACCACCATCAAATAAAAGGTACAATTATATTTAAGATTTAGTTTCATGCATGTACAAATTTAATCAATTAAAATGACAAAACATCAGGTTATGGAAGCTCATCCACTTCACATAAATTTCTCTGGTGCACAGGCTATACAGAAAGCGTTTGAGCAATTCTATAAATTCACAAATTTAAACGAAACGGCTGTTAAAGTCCTTAGAAAGCTTTAAACTGCCTGCAGAAAACATGCCGAGTAAAGGCCATGAATCATTCTTATTTTTTATTTCTGTATATATTTTTTTATGTAGCACCAGACTTTCCTGATGTGGTTTGGTGCCTTTGGCTGTAAAGTCTCTTAATTATCTTTGAAATCTGAGAAGAAAGCGAGGCCTGGGTGCAACATATTCCGAGCTCTCTATGAGCAATAAAATTTTATGAATCTTTGCAACTTCATTTTTTTTTAAAGTAGCTAAAATTTTGCTTTGAACTATAATAGAATAGAAAAGGAACACAAACATCAGTGGGTCTTTTTGTTTTTTCCACAGCAGATATTTATTCTAGAGAAGCACAGGTGCTGCTGATAACATTAACAAAGGCTGTGCTCCATTCAAATGCAAAAGTTCTTAACTTCATTCCTGCTTTACACCTGTGCATCTCCTGCTGTGACAGTCACAGAGTCAGCTGTCAAACAGCCACACTGTCTTAGTTAGATATGCAAACTTCACACAGCTTTCATCTTATGTCTAACTTGCAGTCTGATTAACCAATAACTGCATCAAAAGCTTATTTTACTTGTTAAAAACTGTGTTTACAATTTCCAACACATAAAAACTATTTTTTTCCTTTTCTAACCCAACTTAAATAAATGTACAAGCCTTTTCTGATTATTTCAATAATGTTTTATGTTCTGTTATTTAAACATTTTAATTACATAAATAAATTACTTACATAAAAAACAAGCAATAAATAAATATTTCTTCCTATTGTTGGAGTGAAAAATAACTTTTAGCTTTTATGATGACTTTGTTTATATATTTTTGTTGGTTGTTTGTTGTTGTTAGTTTACATTGGATACTGGCCAAATTACTGAAAATATATAAAGAATTATAACTTGCCAAGTTAATTAATTATCAGCAAATCTGTAAGCTTTGTAAACATATTTTCGATTTTATTCGGAAAATAGTAAAACAAATGTATGTATTAGTGGTAGTGATAGAATAATTTTTTGTTACACATGTGGTTGAAAGTCGGTGTATGTTAAAAATAATAACCTGCAGGCTAATCTTAATGAGTTGTGAATCAGCAACAGGTTAATTAGTTTTGTTTTTCTGCTGTTTTTTGCACGTGACTAAATTCAATCAGCACGAATTACTTTTGCTATCCAGCTCCGTTATCTTTGCTCAAATGAGTCCAGGGTGGAAGATTATAGGTGTTTTGGTTATAAATGTGAAACTCGAACGTCCACAGAGAAGCTGTTTTTCCGCTATGCGTGCATTTAATTTTCAATAAATAGGTGCTGAAAGCCGCTGTGATCGCCGACTGTTTCCCTCTTCTTCCTCTGGAGAGGTGGAGGCTGTTTGGTTGGAGATATGGGTCGGAAGTACCGTAGTTTATGTATGCTAATAGGGGAGTTGGGGGTTGTAGCTAGATATTTACGTTCAGTGGGAGACGCCCTTCATTCACCCACATGGTTACCAACGGGTCGTCTTCGCGCCACTTTCCTAAGCTCGCTATCATTTTTAAGCAGTGTAACTGGGCTATAAATTGACCCGCAATCGGCTCGGATTTCACTTCACGTCTCGTTGTGTCCGCCGTTTGAAAAGTTTGCGGGATAGTTGTGTATTTATTCGTCTCTTTTGTCGGTGAGAGACTACACGGCAGCCCAAGCAAGTGAGCGAAGATGGTGGATTTCGGCTGGTGAGTGTCTACCGAGCGCATGTTTATCGGCAAGGAAGTCGGATTTAGGGTTATTTTTTAAAATCTCGATTTTGGTAAATGAAACTCTAAGCTGTGCGCATTACGCTTATTTTTACGCGTCTTTTGTTATCGTGCTGGCGGCGAGATCCAAACATTAACGCGTAAATGAAAATATTGGCCATGAAAACAGTGTAACGTGAGGCGCATGGCATCCTCGGCTCCACCATTGAGGGAATGAGGGAGATTTGAAAAGCTGTACGGAGCTCTCCCCGCTGCGTTTTAGCAACTAGTTGGGGAAAAATACCAGGTCTCCTGTTAATAAACGATGAGTTTATATCGACACACTGATTCAACGTGTGAAAAGTTAGTTTTTAAATCTGGACAATTGGCTGCTCGCTCTCGAGTGCAGTGGTGTGTGAGTTAAAGTGCCCCCCAGAACAAAGCAGCAGCACATGGGGCAGTTCTAGGCCGCGCGATTTAGCTTGGCTAGCCTAGCCTAGCCCCACTAATGTAAGAGTTGTAAGGGTTAAGCTCCAAACATAACACTATCAGGGCGGGTTTATTGAGAAAGATGTGGGGGTAAAATTGCGGAATTCAGAGGGGCAGATGTGCCATAGGTGCAATTTCTTTTACTTGAGCGTGTGCTCATTTGTTGTTAGCTAATGGCTAACCAGCGTCCTTAAACTCAATTTCAGTTTTATTAGCTTTCGAAACTGACTTCAGGAGAAAAACAAGCCAATTAAAAGCAAACTAGTTTTACTGGAACCCCCACGAATGCACCTGCACCGTTACGCTAGCCCTTGGTGTGAGGGCAGTTATAAAAACGTAGCGTGGTTTTGCCCCCCCATGTTTTCGGGAAGCTAACACCAGCTCGCAGCAGCTAAGCTACCTGCTCAAACGGCTGCTGCCTGCTGCTAGCCTCGGCTCCTAACACGGACGATAGCCTTGTTTTCTAGGACGTCCGAAATCGCGAGCCGTGGCTTTCTCCACGTGGAAAAAAGCAACACACTGCTGCTACTTCTAATGTGTGCTACGACATTTGCCTTTTGCGTGCTTGTTTTTCGAGTCGTTTATGCTAAGATTGGCGCACTTCGAGGCGCCATGTTAAAGAAGGTGGGGGAGGGGTGAACAACAGTGCTCGATGCGCAGGCGCTCCCGTGTCGCAGCGAACGCGGGCCGCAGGTTGTGCTGCTCATTCATGTTTTCGCTGACCTCGTGCTGCTCTAATAAGTCCCAGCTCCTCGTGCCACAACAAAAATCTCGTGCAAGAACTGTTAAACAGGGGCGCTGATGCGCTATTTCGATGTCTGGAAGACCGAATTGTCGTTAATTAAGTAAAAGTCACTTACACGTGGAACTTGTTGCAATGCGTTGATTTCCCCTAATGCGCTTTCTTATGTTTTCAGATTAACCGACCTTCCCCGGAGGTGCAGGACTCCCCCTAATCAAAGTTGCCTCGTGGAGCAGCATGGCTGGCCTTCCATGTGATGCTGTAATGGTCTGTGTATTGCCAAAGTGCTTACAGTGCAGGTAGTACTATGGAATACCTACTGCAGTGGAGGCACTTACAGCAATACCCTGACACTGATGTGCACAGTCTTCTGATATTTCATGTCCTTTTTTTTTTTTTTCTTTTTTTTTTTTCTTTGAAGTACTGTCTTTGTGCTAAGGTGCATCTAGTGCAGATAGTGAAATAGACTAGCACCTACTGCCCTAAGTGCTCCTTCTGGCATAAGGGGCTGTGATAAGCGCCACCAGACAATTTTTTTTTTTTTTTTTGAACTTCTAATTGGGCTCAAATATCTCGCAGTTCTCTGCTAGTTTTGCATAGTTGCACTACAAGAATATATGAGTTGTGCAAATCTATGCAAAACTGATGGTGGCCTGCTTGCTCTCCACCTGTTTAGATTTGCTTTTGTTTAAAATTTTGGTGTCACATCAGCTTGATTAAATTCAACTATGACAGTTTAAAAAACAAACAAAACACCAAATGGGAGTGTCTGCCAGTAATCGTCCAATGAACTCAGTTTCAGCAGTACTAAAGTGCTTATAGTGCAGGTAGTGTTTTGCACAATCTACTGCAATGTAAGCACTTGAAGTACTTCTAACTGCATCTTTCTGTGGAATGGCCGAAGGTGGATTTCTGTTGATCGTCGCGTGGTCAGTTTTGCTGGTTTGCATTCAGCTTTAATGGTGTTTGCTGTGCAAATCCATGCAAAACTGACTGAGTTGATGAGCTATATTCTGCTAAGTGGGACTGGCAGACTTCATCAGAGGTTCTTTAGGTTTTATTGCATGTGATCGGAGACTCTAAGACATCCCTTTCTGTGTAGGTGGGGATCGGTAGCAATGCTGTGTTCCTCCAGGTATTGCACTTGTCCCGGCCTGTGTGGAAACGAGGAAATGGAACGGACCTGAATCTTAACTGGATATGTTGGTGTTTCATCAATTTGTTAACAGTGTTAGCTTTAAAATTTTCAGGTGGTTATTGTAACACCTCTTGAAAGATTAAATTTCTATTGCACATTCCTCTGACTCTGTGCTAATCTCTGAGTTGGCAGTTAAAGGTTTAAACACTGCAAAGTTGATGGATTTTGGCTAGACTTGTAACTATTTTGGAGCTTTAAATCGTGACGTGTCACATTTTGTCACTTCGTGGCTTTCAAAACCTTATCGTAGTCTTTGGACTACCTTTTGGCATTACTCGTGTTGCTGTAGCATGTGATCAAAAAGTCCCCTGCAAGCCAGAAACCTTTGTTACAAGTGGCTGTGCTCTGTAGTTGAAAACGGACATGTTTTAATTTTACATATTAAGGCTCTCCCTGTGCACACAAAACTAAAGACCTGCATTTATAGTGCAGGCACAGTCACATGAAGGTGGCCATTCACTAGATAAATCAACATGGGGTTTCTCAATCTGCGTCTGAGCGAGTTCATATGAAAGAGGGGACATTGGTGACTTCTGACCAATCACAAACATGGATAAGTTGACACTGATTACACAGTGCAAAGTATTACGGGAGCAGTGGACAAGGGGGGGACGCAACCGTGTGTGTGTGCGTGCTTTGCTCAGTTTGGAAAAAGGTCTGCTCTGGGGGAAAATGGTTCAACCTATTTGAACTCACAAAGGAAAGCCTGCAAGATAAATGCTGACTGTAGGTAAAGAGTATCTGTCATTCAGAAACTGGAGAATCTGGTGGATTACCATACATGTTCTGTTTGCAGCCCTGTTGGTGTTTAAGGGGGTGAAAGGCTTGAATATAAAGCCTGAATTGGACTGCTCTGATATAAACGTTTACAAGCACATTTTATTCTCAGGTCTAAGAATCAGGCTTTAGTAATGACGTTCAGTAATGCAGAAATGCAAAGACTTGAGCGCACTGAGGGCCATTTATTTTTTATTTTTATTTTTATTTTTTTTTAGGCAACTGGTGGGAATTTCATACTTTAAACATAATCTGGCCTGGTAAATGGCCTGTATTTATATAGCGCTTTTCTAGTCCCTAAGGACCCCAAAGCGCTTTACATATCCAGTCATTCACACACACATTCACACACTGGTGATGGCAAGCTACATTGTAGCCACAGCCACCCTGGGGCGCACTGACACACTGATAATCTGTACTAGGGTTAGCTCTGCAGCACAAGGCACCATGGCGATCAACTGCTTTTTTTTTTTTCTTTTTCTTTTTGAAACACTGCATACCTGGGCTTAAAGTTAGACGCCATAGATTATAATCTCATGAAGTTGAAACAAATCCTAAACATCATGCAAAATTGTGAATGAATGAAGTAAATGAATGGGGGACAGGCACACCAGTTTACATTAAAGTCAGCACACAAACGGGCTTTTAAATATTTATCTTTTCACAATTAAACCACAGGCGTACGCGTCATTAAAACCACAACTTCGTACTTTTTTAGTTTATCGAGCCTGGCGATTGTAAAGAAGCTCATGTCCTACAGAATAGGAGCCATTCTGACTTCATTGAGGACGTAATAAATAAAAAGTCTGAAAATCTATAGTTCATCTAATTTTAATCCTAAAATATTAAAATTAGTTTGACATCCTTCCAAGTTTTGGAGAGGAGAAGGCTTTAAAGACGGATCAATGCTGAGCTCTGCCCACTAGATGGCGCTGCCTGGTAGCGCTTGTGACGCGGATTCAACCGCTGGGTGCAGGTAACATTATGGTACCGCCTCTGCTCTCGGTCCAGCCAACTTGGCCAACATGCCTCTTTGAAAGCGTCAAGTCACACGGCTGTAACTTTGTCTCTGCGTGTGGATTTAAAGGGTAATCCGCAGCGTTTCCCCGACGGAAACAAACCCGACACGTGCCCACGCTCAACCCTGAGATGTGGACTCACCTGATAACCGACGCGCTCTAGCTTGAAGAGAAATATCAACTTCCAAAAATACTTTTTTAAGTATTTATTTATTTATTTTTTACATTATTTATTTTTTTAAATTTCCTGTGATCATTCACCCAGGATTTTATACAAATGGATGCGCTGTGGGTCCGCTGTGTTTTCCTCCTGGCATGTTGCTGTGCATCAGGACTCGGCAGCGCAAACAAATGCGACGAAGTGCGCAAAGTTTTCCAACTCAGACAAATCGGACCAAGTCACTTATTGCCTTCAAATCCAAGACCAGGTACGTTGAGAGGTTTCCTTCCAGATGAAATCTCACAAAACATAGACAGTAATGCAAATGACTATGTCCTCATTTACATCTTCACGTCACCCAATCAGCACAAGAAACACTGATTGGAAGGAAATGAAGACCCGCGTACAGAAATCATTAACTGCTGTGTAGCTGCTTTAACCTGTCATTTTCCGTCTTTGCTGTGACAAAACGTGCATTTTAAATACATTTTCATGTGTGTGTGTGTGTGTGTGTGTGTGTGTGTGCGGTTATGGTCATGACAGAAGAGGACTCACATGTGGCTTTGTGACCTTTAGATCAAGATATATAAGATTCAGACAAAATCCACTCATTCATCTGTTAGTGTCATATTTTGAAAGTGTTACTCAGCATAAATAAATTTGGAAATGCCTCTAATTATTATTATTATTATTATTATTATTATTATTATTTAAAAAAAAAGCAGACATACCAGTGCAAATGAAGCATAAATCAGGCAGCTTCAGCTACACTAAACCAGTAGCTGAAGCTGCTGAGATTACTAGTGGGCCATGATGAAAAGCTTTCTTTCGGGTGTTTACAGCAGATAAGTGGCTTGGAGAGATAAACAGGAATTATTGTGAGTAAAGTTAGGCAAACTAGGACTCACTTAACTTTCTGAACGCCACCCATGGTAATTCGGCTCAAGACGGGGGGAATTATGGGTGTGGGTATTTCATGTAGGCTGTCATTGACTGGATGGCTGCCGCCTCCTGCTCCTGGTCTTCTCTGACCTCTTCCTGGAAAAGTAAATCTTAATGGTGTTGACTGCCATCCTGCCACAAACTGCTCCCTATAAACTTCGTCACCCCATCTCCCTGCTGCAGTGAGGAAAAATGATTCAAATGACTGAAAAACCCTCAAATGCCTCATAAACCTCTAAATAACCCTTATGTTATCATCATCACTCCTGCCCCTCAAACCAGCCTGTGTGGCTGTGTGGATTTAGGGTTTGCTGCAAACTTAACTTTAAGCATTCTAAACTCTTAATTCAGTGGCTCCTAACCCTGTGAAAACATTTGCCACTCTTTAAAACTCACACTTTTCTAACAACCTCAGGGCTTAAAGTGCATCATGACAGTGGGAAGATGTAAATCGTTCCCTTGATGGATTCAGATTATTGTCCTGACATACATCGGTGAGTGTAATGAGAGATAGTGAGAGGTAAAGTTTTTTTTTCTTTTTCTGTAATTGAACTGAGGTTTGTGGAAAAATAGCCCCTAGAAATTCCAGGAATCTAAGATACAGAGCTGTTTCCATGTTTGACAGTGCCTGCCTGATAAGAAGTGCCAGTTCGGGTCAAAACGCAGCAAGTCAAATGCTGTTGACTGCAGTGATGGAAGTGGAAATAGTTCCGGAAAGCATTTAGGTTAAAAAAGCAGGACCTGGGGCACTTTCATGTCATCTTATCAGGAAGACTTTGAATTCCTCCACGTGTGCCATCGCCTGCTCTGCTCTCCTCCCCTCACTCTTGAAGCTCGCAGCGCACTGATAGTGTCTCTGGCAACAGCTCAGCACACTCTGCCTAGGCATGTCGGGAAGGCTGTTGCAGAGTTTTAGGGCTCTATGAGGATGTTTTGATTGTCCCTTATGTGGGAAGACTGCTAGTGTTTTGCAGCAGTGGCATATTCAAGACATCAGTTGAGTGAGACGATAACGCTTTGACGCAGATCTTACCTCCGGATCTCGTTGTTTTGGGTTTCTTGCTTCAGCAAAGCATTTATCAACCTGTGCACTGCTAGAAAAGCCTTGTTGTAATGTCTTCTTAACCAATGTTTGACGAATGTCCGCTGGCTTTGAAATAATTCTCAGGATAAGCTGTTGATGCTTCACATATGTAGGCTGTTTCTTATTAGAGTTTTGATCAGTAGGTTTTCAAATGTTTATCATGCGCACATGCATTTTTATCCATCCTGTTGATGTGTCTCTATTGTGGTCTAGTTTCATCCATTGCTTTAGTGCACATTAAAGTATTGTACTGAAATGTTTGGTCTTTATGGTTCCCAGAAGATTACTAAATCTGACATCTTATTGCACCTCCATCAGCTTGACATGCATGAGATTTGCTGAAATGGACCTCAAGAGCTATTGAACTGCCCCGCAGTTTGGTTCTTCACCACATGAATTGTTGGCCTAGCACATTTCGTCGATGTATTCATCCAATACTTTGGTTTTCAGACCAGATATCTGCAAAATTTAACATCATCATCAGCCACATCTGAGGTCACTGTCCAGCCTAAGCATAGGTTTCTGGCACAACTTTAACCCAACTTAAGCTGCATGAAGGAGAAGTCAATTAATAAAAAAACCTCCAAGTCAGAAGTCCAGCAACATCTTCTTCAGGGACCAAGATGAAGGCCATAAGATGAAATGTTTTGGTATAGAATTAAAGTTCCATTGACGGGTCCATAATTTGTTGGACAAAGACACAATTTTTGTGGATTTGCCTCTGAACATCACTGCAGGGGATTTTAAATCAAACAATTAATATGTGAATAAAATGCAGATTTACAGTTTAAATTCAAGGGGTTTTGCAAAAAAGATTTAACTTTTTGCGAAATTATGAGATATTTTTTGCATAGTCCCCCATTTTCAGAGGCACTATAGTAATTAGACAGATGACCGACAAGCCTTTTTGTGGCTGTTTGGGTCCTGTTCCCTTGTAACTGCATGACAAATGAAGCAGATACACCATTTAAAGTTTAGTATCTAAAGTGTGGAATTTTTATTTTGTAGCTTTTTGCTGCAATTTAAAATATGTGGCCCAGAGTGATGCTGTTGACAGTGAAAGAAGCCATCACAACAAAATAACCCTATCAGAGAGAGAGAGAGAAAAAACTTTAGGATAGGCCAAATCAGCAATCTGGTACATTGATCAGCTCAGAAGCACCAAAAGGCCCAAAAGACCACAGAAGACATCAAAATCACAACCTCTAACAAAGTCAAGGACACTCCCGAGGAGGTAGGCGTATCATCGTCGAGGTCTACAATCAAGACACTCCTTCATGAATGTAAATAGAGAGGGTTTACAACACAGTGAAAACCACTGGTTACTCTCAAGAGCAGGAAGGCAAGATTAGAATTTGCCAGAAAACAACTCAAAGAGGCCACAAATGAAACCAAGATGAACTTGAAGAGTATGGAGAAGGAGAGGAACGGCTCACGATCTAAAACATAACACATTATCTGTCAAACATCATGGTGGCAGTGTTATGGCATAGGCGTGTACAGCTGTCAGTGGAACAGCCACTAGTGATATTGATGATGTGAGTGCTGATAGAAGCAGCAAGATGAATTGTGAAGTGTACAGGGCTTTACTCTCAGCTCAGATTCAGATAAATACTGCGAAACCGATCAAACAGCACTTTGCAGTACAAATGGACAATGACCCAAAGCAAACAGCAAAAACAGCCTAGGAGTTTCTCAAGCTAAAGAAAAGGGAAGGATAAATGGGATATTCTTAAATTGGCAAGTCAGTCACCTGATCTGAACCTGATGCAACATGCTTTTGAGTTAATGAACACAAATTTGAAGGTAGAAAGACTCACAAACAAGCAGCAACTGAAGGTGGCTGCAGTAAAGGCCTTACATGTCCACGAGTTCTAGACTTTAGGCAGACAGTGACCGCAAAGGATTTTCATCAAGTACTAAAAACAGTCCTTATATTTAAAATCGTGCTTGTTTGTCTAATTAAAGTTGAGCCTCTGGAAATAAAAAATGGCTGCAATTCCTGTAATTTATGTCTTACGTCTGTGACCATGTGTTAATAGTAGCGTGGGCTGTCAAATCCCTTAAATCTGAAAGCAAGATGGCAAAAGATTTCAACTTCCCCTCTGTGCGTTTTAGCTTTATCATGTTTTAATCCGTAAAGCTTCAAGCTTCACTAACATGTAGTGTTGATGAATCTTAGGTTCAGACCTTCAGGTGTGTGTTTCCAAGAACTCCACATGTTGCACCAAAAAGATGGAGGAGAGGTACCAGGTGGCAGCCCGGCGAGACATCCAGAACCTTCTCCAGACGTCCAGCTCCAGCCTGAAGTTTCTCATAGCGCGCAACGTGGCCGCTTTTCAAGGTGGGTACTTCTTTCTTTGTGTTCAGTCGTCGTGCTCGTAAGCACGCGCTGAGCTCAAATGTTTATCGTTATAACATGTGCGTAGATGTTTTCTCATGTTTTCAAGCTGAAGTATACTTAAAGGAGTTAAGGTTTGTGAGGGTGCTGTCAAAACAGGGGGTGAGTCAGTTTGCGTGCAGTAAGACTCCACATCAGAGCAGACAGAGAGTTTCTGTCCTCCTTACAGCTACCATGCGATCTTCAGATTAGATATGCCGGTTGTTTCTGTTAGAGCCTAGAGAGGCCGTGTGTAGGGGTGAATATCTGTCAGGTGTGTGTGCCTGGGAATAAATCAAGACTGTTGCATAATCTCGAATTCGGAGTGCTGGCCTTGGTAGTTGTCTCATCATAAATGCATCTTAAAGGAACTGATGTATCCTTCCATCGCTGTGTTGTTTTTCATTCCTCTCCATCCTTTCACTCAACAATGACTTACAGGTAGCAACTTGCCTCGCTCTGCACGCTCTCCTTTTTCTCCCTTCACTCCGGCTGATAGCCGACATACAATGGCTGAATGGGTGTGCAACAAATTTAGAGCTTATGACTTAAATGTACAATTTCAGACATACAATTAAGCCACTTCAGTTTAATGATGTCTCTCAGTTTAAAAAAAAAAAAAAAAGGCGTGCTGTTATCCTCCCCCGACGCTCCAGAGATTTATAGGAGTGACTTGCATGATCACAGTGTTTCAGTCGCGGTTTGCAGGGGCATTGCCCTGTTTTTGTCATCAGATGTTTCTTGTGTCTTTTTCAAGGCTGAAAAGTTGAAAGAAAGTACACACTGTAGCCTTTCTTCAGAAGTTTATGAAGGATGACACATCTGAAACAGTTAAAACTGCTGACACTGGGAAAGTGTAAGGATTGTAGCAGCTGCTTTATACTCCCCGTGGCACTAAAATGTTAAAGTTTCACTCAGTTATGGAGTTTTTAATAACAGTCTCATCAATGTGTTGTACATTTGGTAATCTAGTTAGGAGTTTTAGCTGCAGGAACCTGGGATCAAACTAAAAATGAACCATTGTGTCCATCTTCAGTGTAATAAAGGACATCGGAGCCCTGTGGCACAGAGGGATCACATTAGACATGAATCACACAGACATATTTAGCAGGATCAAGCTATTGCTCTTTTTATGACAAAACAAAAATTGCATTTAGACTCCTGCTTAAATGTCAATCTGTGTATTCTTCCAGAGGTCTCCTTAAAGCCTCTGGACTCCGGGGTCAGCTGTGGTAACCAGTAGCTGCTTGAAAATAAGCAGCACTCTCATAGTTTGGTCTGTGGAAAGGCAGCCAGAGTGAGCTTGTGCCAAACTAAACAGAGATCCCTGTCAACATCAGCTTGCATCAGTCAACAAACAGCGGCGACTGCAGCCAGCATCCAGGCTGAATAATACAAGTGGCAACAGACGTTCAGAATATTAAGAGTCACAGCTGCATTGTTACTGAATATTTCACATATTACACCATTATGCAAAGCTGATGAGCTGTTTGGGTTCTTTATTTGTTTTTATATTTCAGACTAAATCAGGGCTGCCAACAGATGAAGCTGTTTCTTTCATTCTTAATATTCTGATTATCATATCGTTAGCTTCATAGCATAATTGCCTAAGTCATTTGACTAAGTCAATGACTTAGGCAATTATGCTATGAAGCTAACGATATATAGCTTTGAAAACTAAAGTTCATAAAATTAAATGAAAAGAAATGGTTCCCATCAATGTTTCTTCTTAGTAAACGTCATTTAAAATGAACGTTTCTGAATCTCTGACATCTGACAAATCTGTTTATTTCCCGCCAAAAACTGCAGTTCCTTGAGTGGCCACTTGACGCAGGATGTAAAACCGAGTCAATACCAGCAAGTCAAACTCTAGAGGAGAAAAAAATATGCTTATAGTCTGGAACAAATTGTTAACTTCGCTCTTTGTGACAGCTTTAAGGAGAGTGATTTCTTTCTTTCTTTCTATTAATGATGTGCCCATTTCAAACATTAGTACATGTCCATGCTGCAGTATTTTTTGGGCGATTGGCAGGTATGCTTAATAACAGAGAAAAGGAAACAACAACAACAACGGTGTATTAGATGTGTTAGGTGGTTGCTAGGCAAATCCAACTTTTGCAGATATAGATATTACATATTAGATATTCTTGTGAAATTGGTGGAGGGGGAGGTAGAGCGGGTCCTCTAACAACTAATTCCCGGCTCCTCCTTCCATATGTTGAAGCATCCTTGGGCAAGATACTGAAGCCCAAGTGGCCCTGATGCATCCATCTGAGTGTGAGTGTGTGCGTACGAATTTTAGATAAAAGTGCTTAGACATAAATAGACTGAGAGTGAGTAGAAAATTGCTATATAAGTACCAGTCAATTAAATTAAAATGATAAGGTGCATTTATAAGGTGTTATAGGTGCATAAATACTAAAAGCAAGTCAGGCGATTACATTTCCTGTTGACATGTACTCACAGATTCAGACTGAGTTATCAAATTATTAACAAAATTCAACATATTTTCCACTGAAATCACCTAAGTCAGCCTCACTGGGTCAACCCAGAACTAGATCTGCCTGAAAGTAGCTATCGTTGGCCCTATAACAGATCATTGAACCATCCCTTTGTTGGAGTCTGGTTGCACGGCAAGAGGAATACAAAACTGATAAGGATCATGGATTCAGATCAGATCAGGCCTGGATCCATTTTCACTCTGGTGACTGTGCGAGCTCATCCCATCATCATTCATAGCAGCTCACTTTATCCTGACATGATCTTCTCATTTAAAGTATAGATGTAGACTGCTCTGTTACTATAGTTCTTACAACATGTTTTCCTTTACTGCAAGTTGACCTTCATAACATACTTGGAAAGCTGCTGTGAATATTTTTAGTAAGTATAACACACTCATTACATATGCTTACTGTTAGGCTACCAGTAACTCAGTAAAACATCTCTGCCATGACTGTAAGAGAGCCAGTGTCTGATAGTGAAGCCTGATATTAGATCAGGTTATAAATGCATACACTGGAAACCATTAAAACGTTTTTTCTTAGTCTTATTAAGCATTTCTGTCCAGTAATAATGTCAGAAATAATGCAATCCTCTATAAAATAAATAAAATAAAATAAAGAGGTTGTTACAGCCCATTAGTACATTAAACCTTTACTGAATAATTATTGAAAAAACAAAAGGGTCATAAACTTGAGCAAAAACAGCTTTTATTTAAGGGCGGCTCCGCCCCCACAGTCTGTTGCTATCTGGGTAACTGATATCACATCTGTTTCAGTTTCTGTCACTTACGCTTTGTTTACAGCTGAATAATTAGATTTAAAAATCAAATGTAAAATTCTTCATCTAATGAAGATTCTTGATGGGCAAACGATGTCAGCAGACATTATAAAAATATGCTTTTTATTTAACTTTGTTTGATGAAGTGCACCAAGCTAATTAAAAGGACTTTTTTCGTCATTCCTCTTTCTTTAAGGTAAATATCACGGTCAATAAACACGCGTCCATATTCCTCGGTACACTGAATTAAAATGGAGGCTCTGCTCTTTATTTACCAGTTGCCATGGTGAATCCTGGTATCGGCGCTCCAATGATGGTGGCTTCGTTTCTGCGTGCACTTAGATCAGAGTTGATTGAACTAACTCTGATTAGCCTTTCTGGAGCAGGAAGATCAGAGTGGCCGATCTAACAGTCAATGAAGTCAGAGTTTGTTTTTAAAATCTGAGACATTGTTGAAGAGTTTGCCCTTCCTGGAAAAGGGCCCCAATGGTGCGGAAGGAGCTCATGGGCAAACATACATATATAGACAGACAAAGGATTATTTTGTTGTATTCTAGAAAGATATGAACACTAAAAGTCTGAATTATTAGGGGCATGGCAGCTTTAACTGATCGGTAGGTAACGTTTCATCTCTGTCATCATTCTGTTGTAGAGAAAAGAGCTTCAAGGGTTACTCCTAGTAAGGGGTGAAGAGTTAAGCTGATTTGGTGTTGTTCCTGCATCGTCATAATAATGCTAGGATCAACATTCCAACTGACCAATCACATTGCAGTGATTTCATAGCTTTCCAATGTGGGGAAAAAAAGAAAAGAACATTGCCTGCGTTTATATAAAAGTCTGTTACATCACTCCTGCTGGTTTAGTGGTGATGGTTCTTTCTCCGAAGGCAGGGAGTATGTATTTGATTCAGTTTGTTTGTGTGTTTGTTAGCTGTGTAGTGTCCAGAGTTTGTAAGATATCATGTTAAAATTTTGTGTGATGGTAGATACAAATAACAGTTTGTTGAACTTATGGGAAACTCAGGTCTAGATCACACCCTTTGGGGAAGCTGTGCTCTCTGAGTGCTCTTGTTTTTAATAGCATTAGCCAAAGTTTGGCTAATGCTAACTAAATGCTAAGACAACTCCATTGGTCAGTTGCAGTATTGATCCTGAACCAACGTTATTATGATAATTTATGAATGAAACCAACACTTCACTCTTATCGTGCATTGTTTTTAAATACTAAATTTAGCATCCACATTAACAATATAATAATTAATAATTAATAGGTCTACAGACTGGTGGGCGATACCGAGGAAGTTATGTCTGTGTTTTATGTACAGTCTGTGGATCTGAAGTATGTTCAAAACAAAAACCTAAAAACACTGCTCCTATCAAAACATCACTCTCTAAAAGTTACTGTTTACTTAGAAAATAATATCTCATAAATATGAAAGATAACATAACAAGCAATAAAGTGCAAATGATTAAAAAAATGAGACGTTTAGTTCATTGTAACCTAACTTCTTCTCTGAACACCTGTTGAATGTTGTTTGTCTTGTTGTTGAGGTGAACCTGTGCTAATCAGAGCTGATATTTGCTCAAATGTAGACACAGACTTTTTGGCTCACAGCCTTAAGTGTCTGTTTACACACACACACACACACACACACACACACACACACACACACACACACACACCAGAGCCACCCACGTGGCATTGTTCTATTTGGCGTACATGCTTTAAGAGCCTTTGTCACACTGAGAAGACTCACTGTGGCACGATATGTATGGGAAGCACGGAGGGACAGAAATGTCTGGCAGGTTTTTAAGATCTTAACAGAGTGGAAACAGAACTGTTTTGCAGTTCATGTGCAGACATAAAAGAATCCCAAGTCAAGCATTTAATCCGTAGCTCCTATCTGGGGAATGTTCAGTGATGCTGAATTAATATGAATGAATTATTTCTCATTCGTCTTGTGTGAGTGTGGGACTTCTTTCAACTGTCTTTAGGTTATAATGGGAGTAAAGCAAAGAGCCAGCAACCTTATATAGCATCTTTGGGGAAAAAACTACTCTCAATACTTCCTGTGGTGCTGTTCTGCTTCATGTTTATAGTATATAATAAAAAAAAGAAAAAAATGGACAGGCAAGCTTTATCTTCCAGAGCCGGGGGTGGGGGTGTGGAGCAAAAACAACCCTGGTAGACGGAGTCTCCAAATGATTGGCAGCCTGCACTGTAATTTGAGAGACAACAAAGAACATGCAGAGTGTCTAATGCATTACAACCACAGACAGGAAGAAGCACGAGTTAAAACTGGGTCGGCTAATGTGGTCATTTGTTCTGTGCAAAGCCTTCAATTAGGCATCTTTATATGATGCTGCTGAAGGGAGAGGGGGATGAGGAAATTAGAGGAATGTAGCTGGATAAACACTTAGGAGACACCGAGAAATAAAAGGCACCCATAAAATGCTATTTACATTTTTGTTTTTTTCCCCTGGTGAACTCTGGTGTATTTTTATTCTTTAAAAAAATCTTCAAGGGCATCTTTTGTGAGGGGAAAAGAAAACAATTGGTGGTTTAAGACAATGAAAACGAGCTCTTGAGCTGTTAATTGTGAGCAGTGCGTCAAAGCAGAATTCATTCTGCAGGAATGGTTCATTACATTTCTGAAGACAATTTTTTCACAACATTTTAATTCTTAAACAAACCTGACTGCTGCCTGTCAGGTAATTTCACAGCAAAAAAAAAGTTTGCTGAGCAACTAGGAAGTGGAGGAAAAAAACAATAAAGATGGAGTTGACGGCCTTTGAGTTCTCCGCTTTTTTTTCCTCCCCCCCTCTTCCAGCTGCCGGTCTGTCAGCGAGTCTCCCAGGACTGCATGTTTTCATTCAGCGTTGTGAGGTTTTCCTGCGCTTGGTCCACACAACGCACAAATATGCAGCCTGCTGAGCGGCGCTTCAGGGGAGATCTTTTTTCATCTCGCGCAGGTTTGTCTTACATCCATGGCAACCAACCTGTGCAATCCCCAGCTCCCCGTGGGGATGGAGTCACATAAACCTCAAACAAAACCCACTATGAATCAGCTGTTGAGATGCTTGAGAAGAGTTTCTGAGTCGGGTTGCTCAAATCATAGCAAAGCAGTCTGAGATAGCAGATGAGAGCAATGCTCTCCTCCAGGAGAAGCGTTTGATTTTCTTTCTTTGGGGCATTTGAAAAGTGGAGTATTGTATCGCGCCTGCTGGAGAACTGTTTGTGTAAAAAATATCATCAGGAATTTGTAATGACTCCCTGCTGGTCTAGCAGACAGTTGTAGTTCCTCTAGAGTTCAATTTATGTGTGTGCTGATGACACACTACTGTACATGTGTGAGTGCAGCTACATCACAGAGGTTGGCCTACAAATGATAATGGTGGCACTTTGTACTTGTGAACGATCAAAAGATTCGTTTGTTTTGTTCTGAGGAGCATGCTTTTTCTTTCATTTGATCCGCATCTGTCTGTTAAATATGAAGCTACAGCTGCTAGGTATGCTGTTACTGCAGTGTCTTCGGGTGCCTGCTGACCGTGGCAGAGGATGAGGGCCCTGCTGGGCTTAATGTGGCTCTCTGTTGGCAGGCCGTAGGGAGCAGACAGCTCGTCTATCTGCACAGAGTGCCTGTTGCCAGGTGGAGGCAGAACTCAAAGTTTCTGGTGTAAAAGGTCTGTGGGATACTCTTTTCATGTGATATTTGATGGGGTTTCTTTCTGCTACTCTTGTTCCTGGTGAACTCTGCCATCAGTTCTGGCCAAATTGTCAACCAATCAGCATTTGATGCACAGCTGAGCTACATGCTCTTGGATTTTTTTTGGACCGCACAGGGGCATATAGGCTGAATAGGGAGACATCTCCAAAAATGGACACAGAGTTGTGTCATATTTCAGTCTCATTTTGTCTGTTTTTGGTTTCTGTTTTTATTGTTTTTCTGTTTTTACTAAGGCTGTGCAATATGAGGTTAAATACAGATGATGATGTAAAATCCTATAATTCATGGTGTTGCAAAATACAGTGTACAGTAGTTTTTTTTGGTTTGTTTTTTTTCCATCCCTTGAATGACTGTTTGCAGTCTTACAAAGTACTACATGCACTTTTTAAGACTGCGAGACAGAACTGCATAGCATCAAACAGGAGAAGGTCCAGCCATGATAATTTTGGGAGATTGTTTCTACCTCTGTAGCACAAATTCGGGTTGGTCACGAAAACGTCTGACACACCCCAGAAAACTATACTTTGCAAATTATGACGTTTACCGGTCGGCATAAGTCGAGGCTCACACGCCAAAAACTGCTTCTACCACCTACACACGAATCATGTGAAAGCGCATGCAGTGAGTTCACCAATGAAAAGCACAAAAGGACCTTCAGGTAAATAAAGCCCAGAGTCAAATGTTAGAATTGCAGCTATAGTTTTTAAATAAAGCAATAAGTTTTATTTTAACCCTGGAATCTATTGTTTACGTAGCCCACACTACTGCTCACTGCTGCTGTAACCAAAACTTTATATATTGTTATTTCTGTTAAATATTGCTGCCTCTACAAGGCGAATCATCTCACTCTTCATGATAGTGTTGTACCTGAATAGGGTTGTATGTCGCTGTTAAATGCAATATAATTTTTGAGAGCTTCTCAAGACAACAGGAACTTTGGTACATTAAACACACGAGATAAAATGGGGTAATCAGAGAGCATAAGATACGTTAATAAGCACATTTGAGCCAGGTTGGCAGTTTTGCTTGTGCTTTCCATCTTTATACTGTAGTGGTTTATATAGAAGTGAAAGATCCCTGGTTTGATCCCTGGAGGAAATACGAATCCCTTTGGTGTTGCATGAAGAAATGAGAGAAGGAGAAAATCAAACATGTGGAGTCTCCTGCTTTAGCAACCTCATATAATCTTATATATTATAATCTTTTCCAGTCATTATTCTCAGCTAATGCCTCTTTACCTTCCTGATTGTAGCTGAACTGTCTCCTGTATGTCTTTAGCTCAGAAATGATCTCCTTTCTCCATGCAAACAGTCATTAAAGTGGTTTTTACTGTCTCTTCTGACTGTAGAGAAGTCCTAACTAGAAAAACAGCAAGTTTATTTATGACAATAGTACATTTACCGAGATCTAAAGATAGAGAGTCTGTATTTCACAATAACAAAAATCAAAATTTAAACAGCATGAATGAATAAATATGGACTGCAGCTGGTAAATCAAGGAAGGGGAAAAGGCCATATTTCATCTTCCAGCTTTAATGAATGCTACATGACCACTTGATAAGACAGCTGAGATCGGCTGTTGTAAATTTACATCAATGTTTGTGGCGTGAAGCTGTTGTGACCATTAACACTCTGTGGCTTGTGGTCTTCCTTCCAGGCAGTGTGTCATTTTGGTTTCCAGGCTGGGTAAAAAAACGAGACACAGGAATCCAGCAGACATAGTCAGTCAGCCTTTGCTTCTAATTGCAAGCTACTATTTTGTCAGGAACTCCACTGGTGCTGATGAATGCAGCATTAAATAGGCAGGGCTGGCTGCTGGTATCGCTGAAGTGGAAAGCTAGCCTGTTGTTCTCAGGACTTGCAATTTGCTCTCATAAATACTAATTGTGTTTCTGTTTACCAGCTTTTAAAGGATCCACTGCCCATCCTTTGCTCTTTGAATTGATAAAAGGAACACAGCTGAATGGCAGCGGCCCCACAGCTTGACTGAGAGGAGACCGCGGTCAGCTGTCAAATTAGTTAAATGTGCTCTGTGCCAAACAAGGAGCTCTTAGTAGGAGGGAAGTAAGGTTGCTTTTAATCGCTTCCAATTACACATTATATTTGTAACTTGGGGGGTTTAATTTTGATTTTTGAAGTACAATTTCAGTGTATAAATTCTGTTCAAGTAAAGTAAAATTATTACTCAGTTGGGTAACACTTTTGGAAACTACAAGATCCTGAGCTTGATTTGGATAAAAAGAGTATTTTTCATTTTTAATGTGATTGAAAAATTACATTTCAGTTTGGTGAATCTAAGGAAGGTAAAGTAAGAAGTCAGGAATGCTAAGGTCCCGATTGCACCGGCCTAGAGACCCATCTGCAAGCCACCGGTCATCAAGGAAGAATGTGTATTCTCTAACTGGTTGGTGAGTGAATTGATTGCTTTAGTCCAAGTCATGCAGGGCTAGAGACTGGTCAGTGGTGACAGGTTGATAGGGGAAAACGTGCTTCCGCCAACCAGTTTCCAAATGGTTGCTGTTTTAGTGTCTTTGCCACTGATATCAACTGGTGACAGCCAGCAATTACTTGGCAACTGGGAATATTCATTTTTCCTTAGCAACTGGAGTTTTCGAGGGGGATCCTGCTTCAATCTGTAGTTTTCTAACTCATGCAGTGTGCCTATAAATATTGATTTTACAGAAAAATGAGAAAAATTCATCCACATTAATCATCCCTATTTTGAGAAGAATAAAATCTCAGTAAGGTGATTTTTGTTTACATATTCTCTGGTATGTTTAGATGTGATTCAATCCTGGATATCTGCCTCTAGCTGTTGTGCTTTTCCTCCCTTAGTTTGGCTCGTTTTGTATGTTATTATTGAATTCATGAAGGTAATTAGCAGTCTGTGACTTTTTCCTCTAATGTACTTGGCTGTTGCAAGCCCATAAGAGTTCATAAGCTCCTCCAAAAACCCCTTGAGGTGAGTTTAATTTACCAACCGAGCAGCTTCCCTTGGGCCTCAGGCCCTGGGGAGCTCCACGCCCCATTTTCTTTTATCAAGCGTGTTTGGGCCTTAAGGCAGGTGCTGCATTATTATTTGTTCCCTGTCTTGTATAGCAATCTAGTTGAAATATAAAATGGTGCTGGACATTTCCATCTTTAGAGCCCCCGAGCTAGTAATGCAAAACAAAACGCAGCTTGTATTTATTATCAGAGGGTCAGCTAAGGTCCAAATCTCTAATGGCTTTTTCATAAATCCTTATTTTATTAATTTATTTTGTCTTGTAGGTGAAGCCAGTGGGGTCGAGGTTAACTCATTGCAATTACTGCTCTTTCCAGTGCTCCTTTGTAATCAGATTGTAGTTTGCCAGGCTGCACTTGTTATGATGGTAATAAAACACAACTGCATCACTTACGTAAATCGCTTTTTCCACCTCAGCCTGTTTCTCAGTAGCATTTTAAATCTACACTACGACGCATGAACAGTTCTACCTCAAAATACCCAATGAACTCTTTAAGATTAAATGGTTCTTTATTTAATAGGTGTATAGAAAGCGCTCGTCTGTGCTGCTGACTTGTTGCTTCAGGAGTCTTAATCTTGCGTAGGCACTCTTCTTCTGTGATGATATTCCTTTGTGATTGCCGGGGCAAAGAGGTGCAGAGCCAGAGCAGCCAGCACACTGAACTAACGGCTCCTTTTCCATCCACATTTCTCGAAGAATTTCTCAGTAATTTCTTACCAAGGTCAGATATTGCGCTGCGACCAGCTCCGGGCTGCACTGCATCAGCGACTACAGTAACACAGTGTTTGCTTCCAGTAAAGTTTCTATGTTGGTCACAAATTGGCTGCCGGCCTCAGTCAGGGAGAAATATGCTGCTTTTTATAGGAGCCTGCGTTTTAGGATCTTTTGTCTTGGAAATGAACATTCCTCATGTTGCTTTCAAAAACACCAGGCTGCCTCAGATAGAAGCTGCCTTTTTGTTTTCTTCACGTCAGAAACCGTGTTGGCTATTAAACAGCACTTGGAGCTGCAGAATAAAAGGGGAGATTTCCATCTGGCTTTTATATTGTGGTGATATTTAACCAACACCCTCAATTTTGAAGGTCTTGGAGATGCATGTGCTATTTTACTGTTTGCTCCACCTCCACACTGACATGTCTGTTAATAAAGTCATGCTCCCTTCTGGAGAAATCCTGATGACTGTAACAATGTAACGCTGATTTCAGTTATCCTGGGAAATACTTAAAATTATTAATATTAAGTAATAAGTAATATTTTTTTCTGATCTTTTTTTTCCTCCTTGGAGTGATGATCGCCCTCTTGTGGTGCTTTTTGGTGATTTGCAGATTGGAACTTCTAGAAAAAGTCTGGTCTGTTTTAGCTGTAAAGGACCAATGAGGTAGTCAGAGGTCAAGTTTTCTGAAAATCTTGGTAATGCCGCTCGACAATGAGACGATGAGTTGACAAGTTGATACCACAAGTGTGTCCGCTAGGAGGCTGAGGGGTAGCACTGGTGGTTGCCAGTATTTGTCGTCTTTGACAAATGCCTGAATAAAGTCATACCCATCAAAATGATTACTAGGAGTACTGATTCCCCCCCCCCCCCCCCCCCCATGCAGATGATGCCCTGATAATTCGTGGAGCGGCACCGTAAGCCCGAAGTTTGTGATGCTGAATGATCTGTGTCTCCAGTGTTTGGCATAGGTGGATCCTGTTGACATTCCCACACCTGTACTTTGGGTTTAATGCTGATGAAAGGTGATGAAAGGAAAGGTATCGCCTGTTCACACGTTGAAAAGAGCGGGACCACGATGTATTTTAACTTCACCGTGAACTCGAGAACAGCTTCACAGTACCATCAGTAGCATGCCCTTAGACTGGGTCTCGTCTTTCAATGTTATCAAACAATTAGCCTGTACGCAAGGGGACTTATGCATGGCCTCAAATCTTTCTGTCAAATATAAAAAGCCCCGAGTGCATCTTTTTATGTGGGCGAATGAAAGATTGGAAACCTGGGAGGTTAGAAAGGTGTAAAGGCATGCTAACCTGGTGGACCTTGAAACATGAATGTGCGGGGAATACTTGCATAAATTGAATACACTGAGACGTGGTTGGATTTGAATGACGATTTAATAGCTCAAATAGTGGACTTCGAATCTTTTTTAACCTGAACCTTGTGTGGGACCTTTCATTTAGCAGACTCTTTGTCCACCGGGTTTACAGGCGTCCTTTCTTTGTCGTCACCCTTACCAGAGTTTGTGTGTGTGTGTGTGTGTGTGTGTGTGTGTGTGTGTGTGTGTGTGTGTGTGTGTGTGTGTGTGTGAACCATCGCAGGGGCCTCTCTGCGAAATTCCCACAGAATTTGAGCTTGGCTTTGTGATTCAAGGCTGGACAGTTGATCCAGGGGAGGACAGAGGGTGAAAAAGAATGTGAAGAAGAAGAAGAATGACCGACTGAAGGAGAGAAAGTTGGGAGGATGCCAGATTCCATTGAAAGTCTTTGCACAGTGTTTGAAGTCAGAGGATGAGGATTTAGAGGGAAGCAGGATTATTCAGAGTCAATACCCTCCAACAATCCAGGCGTTTGGGCTTCTGCAAGGAAACAATATAGTCAGACTGACTGTGGCTATTTCTTCTGTCATGTATTACAAGCCCTGTATCAGACATGCTGGTTAACACAGAGGTTTTCTAATCTTGCTGACATTGTCCTTAGGTACAGAAATTATATGACATTTTGAAGCGTGTATGTATTTAGTTGTGTGACAGCGAGTTTTACTAGAAGATTGATGCCACTTGTGCGGTAAAATCTGTCAAATAATGAGATAACAGGCAATAACTGATTTACTTAAAGACTAGAAATAAGGAAACCGCTACTCTGGCTCCAGGGTAATCTGAAACTCCAAAACTAAAGACTATATTACATCATGTTTGTGTAATCCTCGCATGAATTAACAATGAAATATTGTTTTAACTCGAGAGCTTTGAAGCAAAGCTAGCTGTTTTTGATGTTTTGTAGTTCTTGTGTAATTGCTGGCCGGCCTGTAGCTCTGTTTTTTGCTTTTGCGCTCTTGCTGTTATCTGAACATGTTTCCACGGTGTACGCCATTTATCATAGATTGCTCCTCTTTATCTTCTTCTTTTCTTCTGCCGTTGGAGTCTGTGCAGTCTCTAGAAACAAACACTAAAATGTTTTAAGTTTTGGGACACCGAAGTCTGATGTCTGGGCTTCTGGTCTCTGATATCTTCGTGTCGTATGGGTTAATCTAGACTGACTTTGGCAATCGCATGAAGATGATTATCAAGCTGATACCTTCTAATCTCGATAAGTGAAGATATTGTTATGTTACGCGTTCATAGCTGGCATCTAAAAAGTCGCATACAGGGGCAAGGGTACTGATAGCAGAGCAGCTGATTTCACAAAGAGGATAAAACAGTGGTGTCAGAAAAATCTGAAGAGGTTAAACACATAATAAGTACAAAAACACACAAAGCAACAGAGTGTGAGTGTCTAACAGCAACAGTGCTGTGCAGGACGTTAGCATTAAAAGAGCTGTATGAATATGTGAGTTCATTTGTGTCATTTATAGTTTAATTTTTTGTTTTTGCTTATTTGTTTATGGCGGGGTGGGTGGGGGCTATGCCTAACATCATCACAGTGATGACACGGTGGCATTAAGGGGGTTAAGTGCTTTTGTTCTGTAAGGCTGGAAAAGAACTAGCATATTAATAAAGTTTATCCTGTTTGAAGTCAGGAAGGAAATTTAACAAAAATGCTGACTGTGTAGGTTAAGAGTACCATTAACTTAGCAGTTTATGATGGATTACAGTTGTTTTTCCAATAAATTAATATTTACATTAGTGTCACATTAGGAAAAAAAAGTTTTTATTCTTTTATCTGCAGTCCTTGTGTTGTTTAACACGATGGGAGCAAATAATAAATACAAAAACAAACTTTAACAATTTAACAAAAGTAAATAAAAAATCTTTTGTCCACTCAGGTGGATGTGAAAGGCAAAAATGTGCTTCTCCTTATGGCTCTTCTGCTCAACTACTTGGCGTTCTCATTGCTGTTTGCAGCAAACCTGAACAGCAGCATCATGTACTGCAGCACACAGCTCTATTTTGTCTCTTTAGATTGGAATTTAGATTAGTTTTAGTCTTTTGAACCACAGAAACCTAAAGCATGTAAACTGCTGTTTTATACTGTCTTTTTTCCATAAATACTCCTTTCTTTTGTTTTTAACTACCCAACATCCTCATCTGACATTCCAGCAGAAACCCTCGAGTGCAGTTACAGTGTCAGACGAGAAACTAATTGCGGACTCTCCATCATTCTGCTGCCGTGTGTGTTCAGTTTACTGCTGCTCCGGAGATTTATTTCAGCTGACACATTTCCACAAATCCTGGATTGTTTACTGCCTTCCAGAAGTGGACGTTAGCAGTCACGCAGGCTTGCCAGCATGAACACATGTGCACGTGAACTCTCTTCTGTCTTGGCATTTGATCTTTGACTTTTTCTCTCTTTCTCTCTCTCACACACACACACACACTGCAGTCACTCGATGCATAGAGATGAGCCCTAAAAATACCCACACTTGTCAGCACTTTACATTGTCTCCTGTGTACTCGCGTTTGAAATGTAGATTTATGGCTGCTGGCTGTTTGTCTTAAGGCCATTTTCTAGATTAGATGACACAGTGCTACACTGCTAAACAGGAACTCCTGGTGACAGGTTTACACAGTTTTTAGGATTTACATAGTGTAGTGAGGAGGGCAGCGGGGTAATATTGCAGTGTGAAGTTTGCGCAGAAAAGCTGACGGTGCAGCTTAAAAAAAAGTCTTTGCTGTGTACAGCAAAGCCTGAGCTCACACTCACCAGTTCCCACTAAAACCATGTTGCTTTGATTTGGTGGTATGTTAAGTGAATGGTTTGGGGCTGTAATAGTCTCTTTTTCTGGAAGTAGCCCTCAAGTTAAACCGGGGTTCTTTAAATAAGTTAGATGTCCAGTTTAAAGGAGGATCGGATACAAGTGTAATGGTTGTAGCTTTCTAAGATACACAAAACAGAACATATACTGCTGCCTGGCTCACTCTTTTCTTTTCTTTTTCTTGCAGTTCACTAGAGTTAGTGTTTGTTTTTTCTCCTTTTTCCTGTATTTGTTTTAGAAAAGACATATCACTTCTTCTGTCAGCTGGATGGAAGGAAGTTTTTCCTAAGTAAGGAAGGAGTCTTCAGGGATTAGGCGTAGTCATCTGTGTGATAGAATCCTAAACACAGCAACACACCAAGGCTACTGTCTGTACTCCTCTTACACTCTTCCCCTGCATCCTGTCCTTTCCCCCCCTACATACTGGTATAATGGCATAATTGTCCTGCTTATCATTAGTATCCTGGCATGAGTGACAAATGAATGTTGTTTTTACTGTGGGGCGGGGACGTCCAGTGTCTGGTGTCCTGCTCACTACAGCTGATAAAACTGTCTAATAGAAACATTGAAATCCTCCTCTGATTAGCCCCCTCGGAAGTATCAGCTTCTTTAGTTTGACTGATTGCTGTAAAGGGACAGTTCGAACTGCTTGTATTCCCAGAAGGATGTGCTTTGGTGGCTGTGCTGTGCAATAGCTGGTGGTCCTCTCGCAAAGGAGCGCTTGGGGTCACATTTAAATGCATGTAGTAGGTATCTTTTTTTGCTTGTGTGGGGTTATTTTCGTAGAAGCATATTTTTCAGTATTTCAGATAGAACCTGACTCAACCAATGACCAATGTCAGTGATTTTATATTTAAATATATATAGACATATATATTAGGCCATTAATGCCAACAACGATGTTACAGAGTGCCCTCTGGTGGACAAGGCATGCATCATCAGTGCTGATAACATGCTTGAAGGGTGTTTCTCTTGTGTTTTTTGTACTTTTGCAGTTTTTATTTATTGATTGTTATAGATGCTGATATATTGACCGGGCTCCAATGTTAGAGTTCCCTAAATGACTGAGGAGCGAGCAAAAGGAAAAAGATTTTCAATAGTAAGAAAAGTATTAAATGAAATAAAATTTAAAAACAGACAAATTGGAAAATGTACTTTTCATGCTATTAACTTGGCCTTTGGGATATTGTTCATTTTATTTTCGTGGTGCTCCTAATCTGTGTTTAAGATCCTTTAGTGTTGTGGACCTAGAATTTAATTTAGTTGAATTTTTATTTATATAACTCCAAATCACAACGTTGCACAATGGAGCTTTATATCGTAAGGTAAAGACCTACAGTAGTACAGAGAAAGTCCAACAATCACTTTGAAAGGACACTGGTGAAAACTCCTTCACACTGGGAGAGGTGGCCATCTGCCACCACCAGTCGGGGGTGAGGGGAAGAAGGCTGGGCAGAAGTCGTCGTGATGATTTGGGGTTCTTCGCTGCACTGCGTTGGACATTTTCGAAAATGAATTCCTAAGTTTGTCATGGATAGTCATTTGTCTTACAGGATAATGTCCAGGTGGCAGGCCGCCAGCTGAAGCTCAGCAGGAGAATCGTGCAGCAGGACAATTACCCCAAACATCAAAGTAAAATTCCAACAGAATGATTTCAACCAAAGAAATCCTTGTTTTGGAGCAGCCTAATTATAGCGTAGACCTTAGAGATCATCTGGAATGATATCAAGAGAGCCGCTCACTCCAGACATCTTGATAAACACGGCTGAGCTGAAGCATATCTGTGAGAGGGGGGAAAACATGGGAGAAAGTTCTTCCTGTGCATCTCTTAGTTTGGATGTTATTACATCCAAGTGTTTACTTGTTTTATTTATTTTTCCTTCTGCACTGGTGATATGGGCATGCTCAGTGCAGACACAGAGATTATGATGACTGTGAGACTGATTAATGCAGAATACCAGGGATCACATGCTCTTCTTTGCCACTCTTACGTGGCTACTTTAGTTAAAAGTTTATCTTCTTGTGTAGGCCAGTCAGTGGGGTCAGATTACAAAGCTTTTCAGACCTTACAACCTAATGTTCCATATCGTGGTCTTTATATAAATCTAATGTAATTACCCAGTTCAATAGAGTAATCACTGGCAGCCTGCGTGCATTAGGCCTTCTTTTCAGGTTTATGACAGCCCTGTTGGCTCCATCGCTGGCATCTAACAGCTCCCTGAGGCCAGCCGCAGGAAACGCTGAACAGCCTCACACAGAGCCACCTTTGAAAGCTAATGAAAGCTTTATTATGATATTATTATTTTCACTTTGGCTGCTAAGACGGTGACAGCTCGCGCTCCCGTTCTTTCTGTCTGCATTTCTGCATGTGTGAGTCACTTTGAAAATCCTCTGAAAAAGTCAAAGTGTGCTAAACCTGATGTTTGTTTCTGCAAGCGTATGAATAGATGTTTGCTCCACACACACACACACACACACACACACACACACACACACACACACACACACACACACACACACACACACACACACACACACACACACACACACACACACACACACAGCTGTTTTTCTGTCTCCTTACATCGACTTATATTCATTTCAGTGGCTGCTACGATGCTGCCTCCCTAACCCAAACATAACCCCGAACCTAAACTTAGAGACTTTTATATTTCTGTCAATATAAACAGAGAGTAAACAGAGAGATCCTCACAACGTGAGTAATACAGGTACACACACCTCTCCCCAAAAGAAGCACTTGTGGTCCTTTTTTATTGACCCTCTCTGCTTCTTTTCCTGAACGGTGTATTAAAGGCCATGTTCACAGCAGAGCTCTGTTCTCTTTGAAGTGTTCAAGTGCTGCAACAGATCCTCAAATATTGACTCTCAAGCCTGCTGCAGAAAAGAGAGTGAGAGAGGGGAAAAGAGAGAGATGGAGAAAAGCAATCCTCGCACAGATATGGACAGATAGAGAGAAGGCTCTTTGTTGTAGGTGGGCGTAGTTAGATTTATGGCAGGATGACTGAATTTGCGTTGGATAAATATGCGTTTGTCAGCTGCTATGAGGTGGGGAGCATATATATATGATATCGAGATGTGGAGGAGGAAGTAAACAGAGATAAGGCCTGATGGCAAGCTGAGCCTGATTCCATCCATTAATCTGTCTTAATTTATCCTGTCATAATGCTCCTTTACCTTCCTTAGTACTGGGTTTCATTACATTTTTAATAAGTCTTTGCAGGCACATTATGTACCTATTGTATGGAAAGTTGCTGTTCCTAAATCTAGTTATCTCAAAACTTTAAATGACTTTAGAAAATGCATGAAAAACTGGTGAAGTCAGGGGTTTTAATGCAAGCTGAGCACAGGCATGACTCCATGCAGTTTATTTACAGACCACCCAAAGGAGTGAACGATGCCACAGTAACCTTGTTGAACCTGATTGTTAAACACCAGTGGGAAAGCCTACCGTTCAGCCTTCGACACAGTTCAGGCTCGTATTTTAATAAGATGGCTTTTAGAACAATTCGGCATGAATAAAAATCTCGTGGGCTGGATTCTTGACTTTTTAACAAGCTGAAGTCAAAGAGTCCGGGTACATGGGACCCTGTCCAGTCGGGGATGCGTGCTCTCGCCCTCGCTATTTATCTTGTGCACAAATGTATCAGAGCAGGTTTGAAAAAACAGGGACATTTTAAAGTCTGCAGACGAGTCTTCAGGATCACGTGACCAGCCGCGTCCCACTCAACGATGATTCTGACAAAAGATGTGATCGTGTACTCATGCACAAGCGACCACGTCCATTAAGGGTTCCATTGTAGAATGTGTTTGGTGTTATAAATATCTTGGAACAATCATTGATTCAAAGCTGAATTTTAAATCAAGCTTTGAAGCTGCGTGCAAAAATGGGGACCAGAGACTCTCGTGTTTGAGAAAGCGTTCTCGTTTCCACGCCGATAAAACCACGATGGTTTTATTTCAGCATGCTTCTGCTCGATCTGTTTTATCCTTTCCCCTCGGTGTCGTGGTTTGAATATTTATCTGTAGAAAACAGAAACTCTCCCAATCAAATTGTTAAGAGATCTTAACAGGCTGATTGGTGAACCACAGCAGAACACAGCATCCCTGTACGCCAGATGGTTACAGCGGTGGGTTTGTTCTGGTTTTTCTTGACAGCTAGCTACCCTTTGAACACTGAGTTTCAGTTTCTTCCTTCTGGAGGAAGATTTCGGGTCCCAGAGTGCAGAAAAGCATGGTTTAAAAACAGCTTTCTCCCAGCCGTCATGACTCAGTTTTTAAAGTTTTTTTGTGCTATGCTTATTTGTAGGGGTGCAACGATACACAAAATTCACGGTTCGGTTCGATACTTTGGTGTCACGGTTCGATATTTTTTCGATACAAAAAAAATGTTCATGCCTTTTTAATTTGTCATTTATTAAAATTATAAATATATATTTTAACTCAAAAGTACAGTTTTTAAATTTAACCCTAACCCTTGTGCGTGTTTTTTATTTTGACAGCGAATGCGCACCTGTGGACCACTTATGTGCAGCCCTGGTTATTTAGCTCGTCATATTGCAGCCACAGAAATTATTTTGTCCATGAAACCATAAAGCTGCACTTTCTTTTTGCCTTATAGTCTGATTTGTCATAACTTCTCCGTTTTGTGGTAAGCTTTTCTTTGGCTGTCACTTCTTCACCCTGACCTGTCTTATTTGGCTCAGCAGAACTGAAATGCTTTTACACACGCACTCACATAATTTCAGCGATTCTCTGCGCGATCAACCTCTCACATGTTTAAGCTTGCTGCGGGAGATTTCACTTGTCATGTTTGCATAGTAAGCTAACGATTAATAAGACGATGTCAGAGGAATTGGTGCACAAATTATCATCACTCACAGATCAGTGCTGTCGCTCTCTATACACAGTTCGCACGATTGCAAAGTGAAAGCAAAAAACAAGCGCAAATTCAAACGCGACTTCAATATGCCACATATTGACAGTGGCTCACCGATGCCAATGACATAATTACCCAGCTACATTTCTGAAAGAATGCAAAAGCATTGACATATATTTTTCCTACAATAGCCCGACGGGCAGGGAAGAGATAGATTTTGGTAGCCCGACTGAAAAAAATCGCTAGCCCCGGGACGTCGGGCTAGCGATATTGCGAGCCCTGTATCTGATTGAGGAATCACTCATCTTTGGAAAAGAGAGTTTATTACAGAGAAATGGCTCTTTCCAAAATAAAAGCTATACTATCCGCTTCTTCTGGGCTATATTCTCAGCAGCATAAGGAGAATCATGTGCTAACAGCTGTCTAAATGACTCGGCTAAAGTTAGTAGCATGCTTGTTGTTTTTTGTCTGCTTCCACTTGTCTTTGCACTAGGATGATGTCGGCGTAAATGTGCAGTCGTATTCGTTGTGTTCCCACTAGTGCTTTCAGGTTAATCTCGTTGAAATGACCTTAGCGCCACAACACGGCAAATCTCCGTTAACGAGCTACCGCCGATCGCTCCGTGCATGGGGCTAGACGGCCAACACGTTAACGAGCTAACTGCGCTAACACACTAGTTCACACCAATGTAATTGAGCATTGCATGGCACATCCAACATACTGTTTTACTTTAGTCCATGACTCGCTTACCTTCAGGGTCATACGTCACATGAAAACCAAAATAATTCCAAACGCCAGATCTGAATGAGAGTGGGGGAGGTCCATGTTAAAAGGAGAGCTTAACTTCTGTCTCGCTAGCTTGCCCTGCGCTCTTCCTTCTGACTATGCTGTCTGTGTTGAGCGCTCAGTGGATCTGCGCTCGACAGTGCAGCCTAGGCGGAGTAGTCGAACACAGATTCACTGAGCGCTCAACACAGACAGCATCGTCAGAAGGAAAATTGATAAAATAAATTACAAATGTTGTATTGTTCGATACATATGCGTACCGAACCGAAAGCACTGTATCGAACGGTTCAATATCGATACGAATATCGTTGCACCCCTACTTATTTGTTGTCTGGTGTCTGTATTGAGAGTGTGCATGTTAGGATGCACGACTCACGACTGCAGAACCTTTCCTTTCCTTTCCTTTCCAAATAAATCACATTTCTCTCCCCTTCCCCGTCTCTGTTTGAGAAAACCCTGAGCCAGAGCAAACCTCCGTAACACCTCAGAGCGGGTGACTGTTTTCAGTTTTAAACAATGCCCCCTTTATTGAAACTAAAGACAGAAGGAATAAGAAAACATCCCAGCGCTTTTCTTTCCTCCTGAGCCCCCCCCCGGTCATCTGCGGGCCAAGGTGGTCGCACTGCTGGTGTTTACGGTGCTGCAGTTGCCAGATTGGCAATCCAGAAAGTCAAAACTTAGTCGGAGAAAGGTTTCAATAAGAGATACTTTATAATGGCTCAGCCAGATATGAACTCCAGGTACCACCATCATACAGACGCGCTTAAACATGCCCTAACACATACAAAAGCACACAGACACACACATACATGAAAGGCTTTACTTGGTGGTTTGTAAATGGGAGCAGGCAGGTGCTCACTCACGCACACTGAATAACACTTTTGTGCTTCGTCTCAATCTCCTCGTAAATTGCAGCAGCGCTCCAGACTCATTTGCTGCACGTTTGCTCGTGTTTTGATGCAAAGTCTGATTTGTTTGCCTTACGGTATCTTTTTTTTTGTGACACTTCTCTGATCGTGTGTTTTTCTGAGCTGCCGGCTCGCTCATGTCCCAGCATATAAAAAATAGGTCTGGTTGTCAGTTACGTCCCCAGCAGAGACTTGGGAAGCTCTGTGCCGTGTGATAATGGCAGCATCCTTGTGTGGATGTTTGTCATGCCAGAAAAGCAAAAATAAGACTATTTTAAACTCTTATCAACCCCCCCGACGGTCCTGCAGTGAGTGGATTTTGGTGAGTAAGTACTTTAGGTGGGTAAAAGTGTGTGCAGTGCTGCGTCTTGCACAGATTAAAGGCAAGTTTTTTTACACTCTATATCCAGCAGCTTAAAAGTCCATTCATTCATTCATTCATTCATTCATTTTTTTAAGGATAACTCTGACTGAACCAGCTTTCAGTTTACAGCCTGAGAGGAAGCAGGTCACATGTTAAAATAGACCTAATTTATTACCGGGTCCATTTAAAGGAGTGTTCGAACACGTTTCTGGGTGATTTACATAAAGGCACACTAAAGTAACTTTTTGATTTTTAGGCTAAGTATTAAAAAAAGGGACATAATCAGGCAGAAGCATGTGGCAACACTGTTTTTATGGGCTTGCAATTTGTGATTTATTCCCCGGTAAATACAATGTTCTCCTTAATTGTGAACATAAAGCAATCTTGAGTCCGTTCGACTCGACACGCCAGAATGTGTCAACAGATGCAATTAAATCCCATAAAGAGAAATAACTTCTTATTGGAAATGACTCATAAATAAATTGCAAACTGGGATGAACCATGAGCCGAAAATACACGTACATTTTTCCACACGCACACACAAGTTGTTGCCCGGTCTCCCTGTATGTCTTTATTGTTTTGTTTTTGTGTTGTGGTTATTGTGGTATCTCTGACACTGCCATCAGACTCCATCCTGGAACATCAAAGTGTGCTGGTGCTCTTTGTCATTCTCTAATATCCCACAGTGAAGGCGTAGTTTTCTGTTGACTGCACTGACTGTGCCACCCTAAAAGTCATTGACTTTCATTGTGTGTCTTTTGCTCTGGGATGAGCCGAGCGCACAGCACCAGTGACTCATCCTCTCTAGATGGAGAGTGGCCTTTTCTGCAGCCTATCAGATGTCACCGGGGCTCCTCTGTTGTGGTCACACAGCCGTTCACAGAAGATGAATCACATTAATAAAAGCCATCTTTGCATAGCTCTGCAGCTCAGCTGAGGTCAGCTGGTGGCATTTGAAGCTTTTTGAAACCTGAAAAAGTGGCGAGCTTCAAACAAAGTCGCCGATGTTGATGCGTTACGCCGCACATTGAGGGATGCGTCTCGAGTGTTGTGCATTTACTGAATCAACATGCCTCTGCTTATTCCGAGCGCGTGTGAAAGAGAGCCGCAGCTTTTTGGTCTATTGTCTGCTTTTAAAAGAGTCTCTGACTACAAAGGCTCGTCTTATTCCTCATCCTGCTGAGTGATCCTTTTCCTCAATGATGCGTCTGTGAATGCAAATATGCTTAGAAAGAAGTGGAGGCTTGTTGACTTTGTTGGTTTTGCAGTTTTGAATGGTTTGAAGGCCGCGCATCAGTATTTAAATTATTATGAGAGGATTTTTTTTCTTCTTGTCTGTCTGAGCCGCTCAACCTTTCCTGACCTTGATATTAAATAACGTCTAATTTGTAGAAAAATCCTGTGGTTGCAGTAGCTCAGGGTATGAGCTCAGTGGCAGTGGATTACTCACAGGTGAATGTGAGTGTATGTGAGCAAATCTGCCACTGGAGCTGTTTTTCCTTTATGTTTTGATATATCTGGATTAGCAATCACTTGGTGGGCAGTAGCTGGCGGGAGCATGCGGCACAGGTCAGTTTCGACAGGCTGTGCTGATCTCACAGATTCATATTTGAATAAAAAAATGTCTCCCTCTGGTGGAGAAGCAACCAATCAGCATCTTGTTATCAGTTTACTACATCTTCAACTTGTTGACCATGTACTTTTTTATGTATTACTGTAACAGCAGTATTGATTTACTGTCTTAGATGTGAACCCGATGCCTCATCTGCTTTTTTGCTATCACAATATCTGTGTTACTCCCTGACACAATCAGATGCACAGAGATGTAGGGAAAGGGAGACAACACGAGGGAGTGGAAGGAAAATGATTTTGTTTGGTTTCGCGTGAAGTGCCAGAGGCTCCGACCTCAAGTGTAACTCATCACTCTGTTAGCTACCCCTGTCACAGTTAACCAGATCATCCTACATTAAAGAAAATGAGAAGAACAGCAATTATGGAAGAAATGAGGGAAATGGGATCAAATTTAAAAGCCTTTTAGACATGGAGAAAGGCTCAGCTACGTAGGAATTCAACTGAGGGGCTTTTGTGATATAATAGCCAATATATCTGGATGATAGCTGCGGACCTTCGAGCTTTCAAACATGAAATGTTCATATATCAGTTTATTTACCATGCGAGCAGGCGAGGGAGGCATCTGTGCAGTTTGATGGGTGGCATGCTGTAATGGCTTGTAGTGCCTCCAAATGACGCACATGATACATTGAAAACTACACTTTTTTGTTTTACATTAGCTAACTTTTTTTTCCCCGTTCTTTTCCATTTGGCAGAATTTCACTCAAACTCTCATTCCCCAATTTTACATTTGAAGTTTATATATCGATGCAGTCTTTCACCCGAGCGTAAGCATTTGGCTACCCTTTCAGTAGCCCTGCGCCAGTCTGTCGCAGGGCTAACACACAAGGACAGACAACCATTCATACTCACATTCACTCGCACATTCACACCTAGTGGCAATTTGGATTATCCAATTAACCTATCCCCACAAACTGCATGTCTTTGGACGGTGGGAGGAAGCCGGAGTACCCGGAGGGAACCCACGCAAACACAGGGAGAACATGCAAACTCTGCACAGAAAGACCCCGGCCTGATGGTGGAATTGAACTCAGGACCTTCTTGCTGTGCGACAACAGTGCTAACCACCGTGCCACCGTGCTGCTTTTTATCTCTCACGTAATATTTTCCATAGCTGGTCAAACAAAGTTTTTTGCCCGTCTTACTTTTGCTGTGTGGTTGTGAGGCAGCATTTACACGTATATCAAGCTGCTGTAGTTACTTAAGAAGAGCAGACATTCATTAAAAGTCACTCCACAGTGATTTCAATCATGCTGCTTCAGCATCTCCTCCTCCCATCACCAGAAATGCAAACATGACTGGGAGGGTCACTGACAGCCAGAATACACACGGGCAGGACGGGCACGTTGTCTCATCCTCGGCTTTGTTTTTAACAGACAGAAACAAACTCTCTAAAGTTTCTATTAAAATGCTTTTATATGAAAATAGGCAATTAGAACATTTAAAGAAATATCATCCACACTGCACATCTATTAGTGCATTTTTATTTAGGCAGGATGGAAATAAAAGATTTGCAGCTCCACTGCAGAATACCGCATGTTTTGAATCGCCTGTGGGTTGGAGGATTTGACCTTTCATTAACCTAACCAACTATTGTGTTGTTATTTACTTACTCATTTATCAGCTGTGCTGGGCCACGCAGCATCAACACTAACAACGTGGCTGAAGGGTGTTTCCCGCTGTCTTCTTTACTTCTTACATTTTCATTTACCTACAGTTACAAATGCCGTTCGATTTGCAGATGGCTGATATTGGCTTGCTTATGTGTTGGTAAGGCTCTAATTTTGCCTTAAACTAACCAAACAGCGGACAGGAAAAGTCTAAAATGAAACTCCAGTTTTGTAAGATAGCCAGCTGGTTGCTGTCTTTGTCGTCCTGGGATTTTGCTTGTGGATTTCTCTCTTGCTCTGAAGCAGATGTGAGTGTTGACGGTTGAACCTCGATCTGCCACCAAGTCAAACCTTTTGCCCTCCTTTATTGATGAAACCATCGATCTCAGCAGTTTTAAACAGGCCCAAATATTAAAAGATGTACCTTCTTTTCATCCTCCGCATCACTTTCCTTCCATCTTTCCAGTTTTTCGCTCTCCTTATTATTTCTGTCCTCAGGCTTACCCAGAAGCCTGGCCGTCGGACAAGGGCTTCATGTGAGAGGCTCTGCTTCCCACTCACCATCTTCAATGAAAAATAACATGTCAGGCAGCTTTTGTGTCGGTGCTGTGAACTAGCAGAATTTGTGATCAGCTTTATTATTCAAGCCTTTTAAGTTCGCTTTAATGTACCTATGATGAGAGATTTATATCCCAGGGAACAGAGGGAGAAGAAAGCAGCGAGAGAGATAAAACAGAGACAAATTTGTTTACTCCACAGATATTCATTACGTGCTTTGACAGGTGGGATTCATTAACTCCATAATCTAACGTGGTAAACCCCCCCTCCCCGAAGCATGCACTATAATCCCCGTGGGACCCTTCATAACTCTGCCTGCTCTGCCTCACACACCTGAGGCAGTAAAAATCTCAAACTGTACTCTGTGAGCACATATTTCTTTCCGTTTCTCTGACGGTCTGCATGCGTGTCTGTTTCACACACACACACACACACACACACATGCATGCACAAACACACCTTACACTCCAACAGCTGCTGCTCTTGTCTGTGCCGTTTTTGTGTGTCTTTTTTACACGCTCTCTCCCTGTTTTTCATGTTGCTCTCTGACCAGAGCACTTGCTGTGTAGGAGGCGCGGCTTTCTTTTTCTCATTCACACACAAACACACATCTTTGAGTCTCGAGATCACAGAAGGCCTGTGATCACGCTCTTTTCCTGGTGACTCGGTGTTTAGTGCTGCCTCTTGAGATGGTGCGCCTGTAGGCATGCCAGATCCCTCTCTGTCCGCCCTGCAATCGCCCTCACCAGGGGGCCTTCGGTCAATCTTTCTGCATCGGTGCGTATTATGCAGCATTGGACAGTCTAAGCTCACTCTCAGACTCTTGGCCCCCCCCTCTAGGTAGCTCCAGGCGTTCGCCCTTACTTTTGCCTCACAACTCATGACAAGCACATGATGTGAGAAAGGCCGTGGCTCAGGTATAAGCCGAGACAAAGGGATAAAGGCCAGCTTACTGCCCTTGTGAACCATGCCCTATTGTGCTAGGATTATCCGTCCTGTAGGGAAAACGCAGAGGCGTTCTCACATCATGTTCAGGAAATCTTACGCTCACGTGCGACTTTTTACGTGTTCAGCCAGGAAAGAAGAAACAAAGAGTCAAACATGGTTTTAATTGGTCTTGGAATATACGTGCCTTTTGTGTGCAAGTTGGATAGATGCAATTTCCTTTTTCACAGAGGAATTGAATTAAATGAATTGAATCGCTTCACTGGTTAAACACTGCGTATGTACGGAAGCTCCACTCACATTATGTATCACAGCAGTCCCCACTTCAGTGTGTTCCAGTCTCTTTCTTTGCCATTTTTCTTTGTCAGCTCAACTTTTGATTAGAGAACAAATTGCTTCCCTGCACGTACTCCCCTCGCTCTTTCTGGAAAGACGCGGGGAGCTGCAGCCCCTGCTGGGAGCCCTAGAGACTCGTCTTCCTTTCTGTTTCTCTTGATTTGGTATTAATGGAAGCAGAAGTTCTATAAGAGTATTGTACTGTGTATGTAGCTCTGTTCATGCCAGAGCAGTTTTAGCCATTATTAGAAGCTCTGTTGGAGGATTTTTAGGCTTTTCCTTTTGAATATCCTGCTCTTGTTGGCTTTAACCCTTTTCTATATATTTGACATCCTCCTTAATGATGAGTTCTGACACCTCAGTATATGTCAATAAAGGCGTGACGATGACTGTTGCATAGCAGGTATCTTTCACATCTTTTACTCCTAGTGTAGAGTTCAAATTAAAGGTGCTGAAATATGAAGTTTTGAATTTTTTCTTTCTCCTGTTGTCTATCTCAGAGTCCTTCGAGGCCTTGTTGTGGCAGGCGGAGAATTACACCACCACCCTCTTCCAGGATTTGTACCACAGCATGGCTGATCAGGCTGCGGGTCCCGTGCGGGAACTCTTCACTGACATCAGCCTCTTCCTGCTGGGCTCTGAGTTCAGCGTCGATGAGTTAGTGCAGCGCTTCTTTGACGCGCTCTTCCCTCTGGTCTACGATCACCTCATCAGCCCGAGCCTCAGTGGCGTATCGCTGGGCCACGCCGAGTGCGTGAGGTCATTAAGCCGCAGCGTCAGACCGTTTGGCGGAGTGCCCGGTCACCTGGCCGATCAGATTGCTCGCTCCGGGGTCTCTGGGAAGCTTCTTCTTCAGGCGCTGCACCTGGGAATCGAAGTCATCAATACCACGGACCACTTACAGCTAAGCCGCGAGTGCAGACGGGCCCTGCTTAAGATGCACTACTGCCCTCATTGCCAGGTACGGATGGACCTCTCTGAAGCAAGCGTATCGATCTGAATTAATGAAACTTCTTTTATCGTCAGCACTGATCGCTCTGTAATTTTTGCTCCACAGGGCTTAACCCAGTCCAAGCCCTGCATGGGCTACTGCATCAACGTGATGCGAGGGTGTTTGGCGAGCATGGCAGAGATTGACATCCACTGGAGGGAGTTTGTACGCTCGCTGGAGGGCCTGTCAGCAAGGATGCATGGACCTCAGGATTTGGAGCAAGTGCTTCTGGGAATTCACAGGCTCGTTCGTGATGCTGTCAGGCATGCTCAGGAAAATGGACCGCGGCTCTCGGCACAGGTTTAGATCATGACGAATGATTTAATGTTGTTTGAGATGAGTAGAGTTCAAACTGTGCTGAGGTTCTGCAGGAGGTAAAACTGGTGTCCACTGTAGATCTGTTAATGTCTGAGATTAAGAGGAGATTAATAAGGAATTTGAAAAAGTCTTGAAGGTATTATTTAGGTTTAATAGGATAAATTACCTTTAATAAATTAAATAACTCCTCACAGGTACATCAGTGTTTGTTTGGTCAGAAATTGCAAATCCTTCAATATTATGAGAACATCTTTAGAGGCACTTTTTTTCTTTTGACGTGTAGCTCAATTCAGGCAGCTTTTGCTGGGAACTGGAAGCCCCGGGGTGCTTGCTTCTGAGCACATCAACTTTGCAGAACTAATTGAGGCACCACAGCTCCATCTAGTGGTCAACTAAAGCTGCTGCTGCTCAACAACCCTGCACATACAGTAGATTCAAAAATTGGACATGATAGGCTTGGCTGCACTAATGGCTTCAGTATAAACATGTGCCACTCACCTCTATAAATTAAGGCCAATTTGTTATGCGCCAGAACAGTTTAACGAGCGAATTCTTTAAATGCTTGTTTCTCCCTCAGTGTTTAGAGTGTTTAATTTCTGTCTGTTTCATCGGGTTATAGGTTTACAAACTGTGCGGCCCACCAAGCAGGAAGCCTGCTCAGTCGGTCAGCATCCAGCACAGCAGCAGCAGAGAATCCATCCCTCTTAAAGCGTCTGTCAGAGCGCCGGGAGGCTCACTCGCTAACAGGAGAAAGTAAGTGGGAGGAAGATGTCAGATATGTGGAGAAATGGTGCCATTCTACTTCTTCTTCGTCTTTTTTAAATGGTTTTTATGCACAATTAAAATGCACAACGCTTTATTGAACAAGTTAATTAGCTGCGCACTTCCATGTGGCTGCTGCTTTTGCAGGGATTTTCTAAGCAGTCTGCGTCTGTACCTCACTTACTACGGCGGCCTGGCTGATCAGCTGTGTGCGAGCGACCTCGCATCCAATGACGCGCTGTCCTGCTGGAACGGAACAGAAATCGTTAAAAGGTTTGTTTTAAAGATGTAAATGATGCATACAGACGGGGTGACACATTAGATAAGATGTTTTTTTTGTAAGCCTCTGAAATTAATTTAGAGGGATCAAGGGTGTTTTTGGAGAAATAATCATCAAAATTTGATGTGATATTCAGGTGTTTCTTTTAATTTGTCTCCCATCTGTAGTTTATTTAGCCAGCGGGCATGCTGTCAGAATCCGTCACTGATAATTTTATCGTTTAATTTCTGACATCATGCTGATGGAGACACGCCAACACTCAGTGATACAAAAGGATTCATCAAATTCATATTAGAAATGGTACTGCAGGTATTTTCAAATGCCTAAAAGATGCATGTGAATTGAAAAACAGTTTTGTTTTTGGTTGATAGGCTTACTTAAAGAAAACTGCTAACAGCAGTTTGGAAGGAAGTGACACTTTTTGATGTGATGTTTTAGCTTCACTCTGCAGATTCATGCACGTGCACGGTTTGACTCGAGGAGGCTGCTTTGACATTCGTCTGCTAGAAGTTTCTTTGCAATCTTCTTGCTAGTATGTTAGTCTCACCCAGCTGAGACCAACATACCTACATGCAGGCGCTATCTGTGATGTCTCAGCTAAACTTGAAGCCACACGTGCAATCTAACATGACACCCTGGGTGGAGAATTCTGCCTGCAAGGAAGACTAACTGTTAAATGAACTGACAAGAATAAAACAATAATGTAGTTCAAAGATTTGGTTGCTTTAAAAAAAAAACCCTTTAAGGTTGTCTTCTTGTGCATCTCTTTACTGCTCTCTTTAAATTTGTCCTTTTATGACTTTATGACACTTACAAGTCTGGATTTCAGCATGGACTTCAAACGTTTACAGAGACCAAACATTGATCTCTTTCAAACTGTCATATTTCAAACTTTCAAACTTTCATATGAACAGTTGTTCTCACTGATGACAGCTGGGCCTCTAGCTACAACACAGAGCCCAAACATTAGTCTACGGTTGAAGAATCTTCAGTGTCTGAGCCCAAAAGCGATCCACGAGTTCAGTGGCGGCTGTGGCTCAGGAGGTAGAGCGGGTCGCCCACCAACTGGAAGGTCGGTAGATCCCTGCAGTCTGCCTGTCACCGTATCTGAGTTTCCCCCGGTGCGAGTGTGTGTGTGCAAATGTTAGTCCAAGCGCTGAGACACAGGAAAAAGTGCTTGTATGAATGTGTGTGTGATTGCTCAGTATACCCGTCCCTTTACTTGCTCTTCCAGAAACTTTCCCAAAATTCAGATTGAAGAGTCACTGTTTTGAGAGACTGGAGGGAATTTTGTGTGCATCAAAGAGGCTCGAGTGTAAAAGGACTGAAGCGGACTTTGAGGTAATGATTTGAAAATATCAGCTGTGGATGGAAAGATAAACTTATCTCCCCGATTGATTTAAATTTGCCCAAATAAGGTTCTTAAACTGTTTAAAACGACGGATGCAATATTGTTGAAACATGAAGTATAATCCCATTTTACATGAGGTCAAAGGTTTCCTTCTTTCCTGTCATGAATAGGCTGTTTGTGCACCATCTGACCCTGCTCGTATATATTGCCCCCTACAAACACCATGACACCACTGTAGAATTAATCTATTAGCTGTTACTGCCCGCACACATAGATCTTGGATATGAATGGTTGTGAGCTGGAGCAGACAACCTGGCCTCTTTCACGGTATCCGTCAGTGGCCTTGTCTCCATTACATCACAGCTCTCGATCTTACCCGTGCTGTCATCACTCAAGGACCCCTTCATATATTCTCAGTCTGCGGTTGTTCCTCTTAACTGTCAGCTGCTGTCAGGGCTGCTGAAACGACAGGTGGGCCTGTATTTCAAGCCACAGTGAGGTTGGAGTTGCCAGTTCAGGTTAGACGGTCTATTGTAAAGGATGACAGCTGTGTTGAGATTGTTTCGCGGCGCCGTGTGAAGGTAAGAGGGAAGGAGCGGGGGAAAAGGACGTTCGCAGCAAACGGAGAGATTCAGAGTTCTTAAGAAAGTAGCTCAGTGCTGCTTATCAGAAGTGGCATTACTATGGAGACGGAGTATCAAGGTTAAGTTTCATTCTGCTGTCGACAATTTACTCTTTTCATCTTCTGCTATTTTTTGCCTTAACACCTCGGGTTTCCATCGCAATGGAGTGCAGCCATCTCTGAGAATAGAGATGTTTCTTAAGTGCCGGAGAAAGAGGCAGGCCAGCAGGCTGCAGCCTGTCTATCATGTCTGGCAGCAGCCGCTGGGAAATGCTTATGGTCTGTGGGCGTTCCTCTGCAGTTTAACCCTCCTTTCTTTCTTCCACTTTCACGCTAACACGTATTGATAGGGAGTCCTTCACCTCAGGTTCACTCACAGCTTCACTTCATTTTGATTTTGCCATTACTGCAAAAGCAGAAGGATTGAGAGACATTAAGAATCGGGGGAGACCGGGCTCCGAGGAGACTATCGAGCGAAGTCCCTGCAGCTTAGCAGCCTTCCTGCAGATCTGCAATCTTGTGCTGCTTTCTATTAGCCTAGAACCATAGATGAGTGGCTGGGAGTCAACACAAGCTGAGACAAAAGCAATAAATAACCTCCTGCCTACGGGTCATAACCCAACATCCACTGAGAGAGAGGGGAATAAAACTCACTGCTGGCTGGTGGCTGATTTACAGAAGCTTATCGAGGCCTCTGAGACCTTAAACGATTAGTGCAGTTGGTGCGCGTGTATGTGTGTTCGTGTGCGCGTGTTATGTGTCTGAAACTGTACGTTGGATTGTGCACGGATGCCTTTTATAACAGCTCTTTGTGTGTGCTGGCACAGATTGTTTTATGGTCTTAAAGGAGGACTAAGGCAACCAAAGCTTTGTCGTTTTTAATAAAAAGGCTGAGCACAAAAAACATGACACAGGAGCCTGAGATTTAAGAGAGATTTAATGCATGTCCTCATCACGGTCCCTGGTAAACAAAGAGATAAAGAACAATCAGATAAGATCATAAAAGAAAAAACACAAGCCGCTTTTATCTCATGTCGATGACGTGGCCTTGCTTCAAGGGGGAATTAGTTCTCCCATTCTTTCTCTGTCTCCCGGTTTGTCGCTCATGCTGGGAGGGAAAGAAATCGCAAGAGGAATTAATCTGTGTTATAGATAATAAACAGATTTTTTCTCTTCTTCTTTTGGTGACAGCTAAGTTCACCTGTTATAACCCCACGGCGAGGCTCTGTGTGGAACAGAAGCAATGTGTTAGCCGTGGATGTGTAAATATGACAAGAATAAGAAAAACTTATTCAATTTACAATCCCTGCAGAGCAGTCAGCCTCGTAATTTGCTGCTTTGATCTGTAATAACATGTTCTCATGCAAGCTGTCTCTTAACTGGCGCTGAATGCTTTGTAGTCTTTATTGTCCAGGTTTAAAGCAGAATTTTGACCATTTTTCGGTCAGCTGCTGTTCAACCTCTTTAAATGTTAAGGTTTTATGCTTCAAGATATTATCATGACAAAAGTCCGGTCCTTAAAATGAGGTCATTACAACCTCAGATGAACTTGAACTGGATATATTATACTGTGTTGTTTTGTAAAAATTAAGCCCCAATGCAGAAGCAGCGTGTGAACATAATGCAAGAGTACAATGATTCCAACCACATCAGCAAATCTACAACAGGATCAGTTAAAGTAAAGAATCAGCGTGCTGCTGTGGTCAAAGTCTAGAGCTCAATCTGATTTAAATGTTGAAGAGGAGAGCTGAGCCTCAATGCAAACCTGAACTTGAAGAGAATTTCAGAATTTCTTCATAACAATGTGAGAGACTGAAAACAGTTACTTCAGGTTGTTACTACAAAAGCTGGTTCTACAGGATCCTGAATCATGAGCTTTTCTCAGCTTCTGGATTTTGTAAATAGACGAATCCTTATGGAACACCCTCCACTCAGTTTGAGCACTAGTAGTGCTTTTTCATTCACGCACACACTTTCATACATTGCGTTTATCTAACATTTACATTAATTCGCACTCTGATGGGCACACTGGGGACAAATCTGGACTCAGCATCTTGTTTAAGGATACTTCGACACATGGACTGGTAGAAGGCCCGCTCTACCACCTGAGCCACAGCCACCTCTGAATAAAAAGAGCGTAGTATGTCATGTGTTGTTGTTCATCACAGCTTTAATGACCTAACATTAATATAGCCTGGATAATCTTTTAAAATGTCCTGATATGTAAAACCTCAGAGCCGACGGGGGTGTACTTCCTTTTACTGTGCCTGTATTTATAAGGCTCTTTTCTTTTCTTTTCTTTTCTTTTCTTTTCTTTTCTTTTCTTTTCTTTTCTTTTCTTTTCTTTTCTTTTCTTTTCTTTTCTTTTCTTTTCTTTCAAGTCCTGTTTTCAAGCACTAGTCCTCAGCTGGTGCTCTTTTACCTCCATTTATTTGAGGCAAATGTTAAGATATCTGCTGTTCCATTAACCACCGCAGAGGCAGTTTAAGGATTTTAAGTGGTTTCACAACCATGTAAAATGCAGAGTTTGAACTTATTAATGTTAATTTCAAAGCTGATCGTGGTCAGTACTGAGTACTCGTGTAATAAAGTAGTATTGACTGCTCAGTACTCATCAGCCTGTTGATTGGCATCATGGCTCAGGTGCTCCCATCGCTATGTAGTAAATACTTTCCCATTCTTACAATTCCTACCAGCGGATGAAAACAACCAGCTGTTATACCAGTGCTAGAAAGCCTCAACAAGTACCAGAGTGTGATATTTTATTCATGATTACCTCCTCCGGCGTAGGCTCACTTTAATTCCTCCCCACCTGCAGTCTTTCTCACTGCTGCCAACACACACCAGGTGTTTAGCTGCGTGTTTATATTTTCAAAGTGCTTTTTTCTAATTGAGTACAACATTTTTTTTATTTTTTTTTTGGTATTTTTACGGTAATAAGGCAACTGACCTTGCATGCTGTTGGAGTTTAACATGTAGTGATGAGTACAGCGGGATGAATGCCACAGTGTGTAACAAAAAGATGCTTGAAGACAGGCGGGCAGATTTCAGCGTGGCCTTTCATTTAATAGGGCACCTTTTATGCTGGAGTGGCTGTCTGAGTGCTAACCTTTGACCTTTGCCGTGTCTTTGCTGCCCGGTTAATCCTGAAGAGGTTAATCACATGGTAATAAGAGCCCTGGAGTTGTAGCCCTGGAGTCTTCAATGTGTGCTCTGTGAGCAGAGGAACCGACTGATTCTTTATGTGAAGGTCCTCGCTGCTCACTTCAGTTTTCCTCCTTTATCGTTTGCTTATAATTTTGGCTCATTTTCACATCTATTTCCCAACTAGATGTGAAGCTCAGGTGATTTTTGCCCTGGCTTAGATGAAATGACAGCATTTAAGCTCTGCTAATGGGAATCCACTGAAGAAGCATCAAGAGCTTAGTTTATCCCAGCCTGCTCAGGGAACGCAGCTCATTTGAGGATTGTCTCAGCCTCAGTGCAAAATTCCCATGAGGGGACAACATACGCCGAATATTAAAATATGGGAGCACTGTCCAACTTCTTCAGCAATGACTGCTGGTGACCCTTAATCCCATGCTGCATGTGTCTCTGAGCAATGCTTTTTTCCCTCCCTTTTATATCAGAATCAAAGTCGCGGTTATATCATAGAAATCACCAAGTGGAGCAAAATCTGATGGAATCATTTGATGTTTGTGTTAATCTCTAACATCTAACGAGCAGCCTCGCTGGAAACCTGCCGGCTGGTCTGCTGACTTAGCCTTTGGTGCCAGCGGCCAGGTTTCCAGGGGCTTCCTGTGCTCGCAGCAGATATCTGTGACTAAGACATCCTCTTACATTTGTTGTTTACAAAATCACCAAAATTAAAAAAACAGCTATTAAGCTATTTTTTATCACATCATGATTTTGAGACTTAATTTTTGGGAAATGCAATCTCTCCTTTCCTTCCACATGGACTGTATGATCAGTAGAACTTGGACTAAAGAAGTCAAATGGGAAACCAGAGAGCTCTGGGTACCCTTGACCTTTTCACCCCTCAGCTGTAAAAGGCTGATGGGGTATTGTTGTCACCCAGCCGGGTAGGTGGGGTGGAGACCCAAGTTTATTGATGTGTTAGCTCGAAAACAAGGCGATGTTGCAGGATTTTTGAAATTCATACCACGGGGGCATCTACTAAAAATCGCAAATGAATTTGAATCTCAGTTACCTCAACCTCAGGGTCAGAGGTCAAGTTTTCTGAAAATCTTGTGAATTCAATATCTCAAGAAGTACATCATCTAGGATTTCCATCTTGATGCTATAGGTGCAGCTACTTAAAAACTTGGCTGAGTTCAAATCCCAGTGACCTTGAGCTCAAGGTCAAAGGTCAGGTTTTCTGAAAATCTCAGGAACAAAATCACTCGGGAACAAGGTGATGTAGGATTTTGAAAGTCATAACACAGGTGCACCTGCTTAAGATCTCAGAAGACATTGAATTCCCAGGTCAAAGATCAATCAGCTAAATTTTCAAAGTTATACCACAGGCCCATCTACTAGGAGGTATTGTTTTATTATATTTTTTATTATAATTATACCCTAATGTTATCGAGATGCACTTAGAGAATCCACTTTTCACCATCTCTGACAAGCTACTTTCCAAAGTCTCAGTTAACTTAATTTAAATGTCTTTTATTAAAAGTTTTGAAACTGTTTTCCCTCATAAGTTCAGTACCAACTAAACTGTCTAAATATTTTGCTGTATAGCCTAGAAAACATGAAATGCTTCTCTATTGCTGCTTCAGGGTTGTGTCTGCTTTAGATGGCTTTGATCAATTGTGTGAATCAATTTCAAGAAAAAAAAAGAAAGCTGCAACTTCTGCCCATTTCCTCATGTTGTGTTTTGATAAAGTCGCAAGAGTAAATACTTGCAACTGTTATTTATTTTGCATAAAACAGGTCTGTGTCGAGCCCTCCAACAAAACACAAGATTTGAAAATAATTACCTTATGCCAAAGTCATTCTACATGTGCATGTATTAAAGAGCTCTCCAGCTGTGCAGCCTCAAATAAACATGATACCACAGCTGGCTCTTTGTTCAGTGCACACACTACGCCCGCTCTTCATCCATTAATAAACCTGCCGGCGAAGCAGTCGTGTCACATTCAGCTGTCACCACAGTTGTAAATCCAAACCTTTCAGCTTCAGGCCTGCTTTTTTTTTTTTTTTAAAGGTAGTTCTGCCTCGCTTTGGCCAGTAGGTGGAGCTCCCACTTTGGGTTCCAGACCCATGCCAAAGAAAAGACCATGCCAGGTTGCTGATCACTCCTCTGCTCCTCAGTTCTGATGATGTATGCCGTAGAACGGCGGTTTTTATCCATGTTGTCCCTGACAGTGACAGACAGAAAACAAAATTTAAATGATAAACAGACACGCTGCAGAACATCGAGTCTCAGCGCCTCCTCCGTTCGTTTGCAGCGATGGACTGACCTAATTTTGAACAGGAAGGAATAACCTTTTAAACATGCGCTGTCAAATATATTATGCATAGCTGTCCTCTTAGTCACTTTCATGCAAGTAAGAGAACTGCTTCCCTTCAAACCTTGGATTAAAAAACAAAAAACCCCAAACATCCTGACTCACCAGTACCTCAGAAGCTACCAACAGACTGTGAAGCTGTATTAGTGTCTTGTGTTAGGCTCAAATTTAGCAACAAACATGAATTCACATCTTACCCATCTTTCCCAAAGTTAAAACACGGGAGAAGGACGGAGATGGGCGGGCTTGATTGGACGGTTTTGATTAGGGCAGAGAGGGAGAGTGGGAGAAAGCTGAGAAGCAGAGGAAGAGGAGAGGGGACGTTCTTGAAAAGCTCCTCTGTGCGACAGCTGGCTGCTGCAGATAACCACAAAACCACTGGAGCACTTGAGGTCTGGGTGCTGCATGGCTAGAGTTCCACTCCAACATGACCTTATATCCTGCCTGGGTTTAGACGCGGGGGCTCGGTCAGAGTACCACATCCTGACGATTATCCCAAGTGACAGAATCAAGAACTCTGTCTGGCTGCCTAAATTGAGTTCATAAGTCCCTCTTGTATCCTTGTGAGTGTGTGTGTGTGTGTCTGCTTTACCCTCCCTGTTCTCGAATTATGCATGATTGCTCTGAACAGATAAATTTTTCAATCCAGCCTCCTGGAAAAGAGATTTCATTTATTTGTGCTCAGATATTATCAGTGATGTTGCTACAGTAACTGCCAGTGAGACCACCACACCAAAGAAACTGTAAATTTATAGTTGACTGGCGGCAGGTGGCGCATGTTGTATGTGCGCGCGTGTTTGCGTGTCCCTTTCATTTTTCAGCAACTCTGCTCCCATTTGCCTCTCATGCACTGATTCCCCCCTCCCCTGCCACCAGACGTTGGACGCCTGCCTCCAGCATCTGGAGCAGATTGCGGCCCTGCAGCATGCCAGGTAGCAGGACATTAACAGCCAAGGCCTCATTGTCCACTGATGAGCTGTCAGAGCGCACACCCTCAACCCTCGCGCGATCTCTCGGCCTCCTCCGCCCACCGTCGAGCAAACGCAGAGTCGGTCCCCGCGGAGCGCTCTTCCTCTTTAGCTCAGGTATAAATCACAGGCCGCTGAAAAACAGGGAACATAGAGTTGGTAGGAAAAAAAAGTGAAGTTAATGCTCGTAAAACAGGAGCGGCGGTGAGAGAAGCCCTGCCTTTGATCTATTTGTTTAGTCGTAAAAGAATGTTATAAAGAGCTGGAGAGGCTGACGGAGAAGTCCTGCCTCGTGATTTAATCGCAAGGACACAGCAATATTGTTTTGATAACAAAAGCTGTTATCACAGCTCATAGCGGGGAATAGTTGTGAAAATCAGACCAGTAAACAATTTAATAGAGCTATTTCAGCAGTGGACATTGACAATAAACCTCCCGATATTTCTGTGTTTGTTTCATGTGCAGAGAGCTGTGTGTGTTTTTTATTCTGTCACTGAGATGGTCGTATTGTCGATTGAATGCATGACAAAAAAGCCTAATGGTGAGTTCGGCACTTTCAGCAGTGGCTCTGAGCATGTCTGCACAAGAATTAGACGTGTTTGCTGCCTTATCACGGGGGCCTCGTTTCATATTTACTTCATGGCGGTTCGTGGACGATGTCCATGTTGAGTTTCTGCTCCAGAAGAGACTTAATTTTCTCTCTTGCAGGGTTGTGGCTGGAAACAAAAGACTCTCATATCTCTGTATCATTGTCTTGGTTTATCTCTGGGCTGCAGGCTTTTGACGGTGCATGTGCTACCTTCTGTTCCTTTGATTTCCTTCTCATTTGTTAACTAAACATGCATCCCATTTACTGCCACAAAGTGAAAAATGTAGTAGTCATTAAGTATTCATTACCTGTGCAATTTGTTTCTTCTTTATGCTCTTTTAGCTGGGAGAATATTCTGACTGCGTGGGTCGCTCTCATTTGCAATATTGACATTTTTAGAATGGAGCCCTTTTTTTTCTATCCCCCATTATTTTATTTATTTATTTTTTCAAAGTTACAGTCAGTAATTTAGCCTCATATCTTTCAGGTATTCTTCAAAAGGCAAATCCAGCTGTATCATTTCCTTATCATAGAAGTAAAAAAATAAATAAAATAACAGCAGGGCAGTCTTTGGAGGTCCTTTTTCTGCCTTTATCAGGGAGCTTGTACCCACAGAAGACTCAGCACCTCTTTATAAGCGGAAACCTCCCTCTTAGCTCCTGACCTAAGCTGAAAGCTGGGTGTGAATACGCTCTCATTAATCTCACCTCCTGCAGTAAAAGGTCTGAGTCTGGAGGCTACCTGAAAATTAATCTAAATAGCTCTTTCATTTCTCTGACGTAAACACAAATGTCTCCAGCAACAATGTGGCACACTGCGGGATGCCCTGAGACCAGACTTTGCTCTCTTATCATCGTCCCTGTAATGTTGTCCTGCAGTTTCTATGGAAACCAAGCCCGGCCTTATTAAAAAAAAAAAAAAAGTTTCACCTTCTCTGAGTCTGCCCTTTACCTGACAGCCAAGATAAACGAGCAGGGTCCTGGGAGGAAGGCAACACAAACATGCATCTCTGCTCAGTGGCCCGTGCTCATTGGCTCTCTGCTGGAAGCCCTTATTTACCTTAATGCTGGGAGGAGGTGAGAGTGGGGGAGGCTCGAGATGTAGTCTGTGCGTGTGTGTGCGAGTGTGTGTGTGCGTGCACGCACTCGCCTTGTGATTACTCACAATACCTCCCATCGACAACCTTGAACCACGCACCAATGAAAAGAAGAAAAAGAAGCAAACAACTCTTTCTGGCCCCCATAATGCACACGGGCCCGATGATGTCACATGTCACCTTCAACTAATGAAGGTGATGATGGCATGCATGAGCGCCGCATACGTTCACCATCTGCTCGGTTCCACCACGCTGGAGCTGCTCCCCACAATGCTGCAGAGAGGAGTCGAGGCACGTCTGTACCACAGTGTCCCTCGACGCGTGTGAAAGACCGCCGCCTGCATCCAGATGACTCTGCTGCGAGTTTAATCATACCTTCACACCCCAAAGCTACAAAAGTGACAAGTCTCTGAGGCCACTTTTTTTAATATATCACCTGAACTGTCAGGAGGAGTCGGCTGATATGATAGTGGTCACCAGTGGAAAAATCCCTGCAACTTTTCAGTAAAGTCGCCTGCTAGTAGAGCTAATTGAATCGAATTAATATCGATGCATTAATCACCCTGGCTGCTTAATTGTTATGGATTGGTCAAAAGTTTTGTTTTCTGTTTTGTTTTTTAGTTGAGAAGCATGCCAAAAGTCAGGGGTCATGTGAAAGATATAAATTATGAAAATAAGTTGGAAATGATGCTCTGTCAGACAGATGAACCCCTGAAATGCACCATGAAAGGAGTGCATGTGTTTTAAATCATCCTCCCTGGAGTTTTATTTTATTTTTTTCCTAAACAAAGTCCTAAAGTTTTAAGGATTTATTTAATGAGAAGTGTTTTTAAAAGCAGTCCATTTCATGTAAAAAATACCAGCATATTTGCTGGCGTGAAATGCATGTGAACTGTAACTGGATCTGATAAAGGAAGCTGCTTTGGGCTCGCTGCAGCAGGTAGCTCTGCATATTTGATCTGGCAGATTTTTATGCTGGATGCGTTTCCTGATGGAACCCCCCGAGGGATTTCTGTCTCCTCCCGGGATCTAACGGTGGATCTTTGGTTTGTTAAGAAGATGTGTAAACCGCTACACTATGTTGTCATAGCACGCAGTGGTTATTTTTATATGTCATACTCATTTAAACAAATATATTTACTTAAAAACAGTATAATAACACACTTCAGCTGAATTCAAAGAACTGATATGTGTGATGAAAAATTATTTAAATGATTAGATGAATATAGTAATTTTCCCTGTTGAGGAGTCTAATGAAATGAATCCATTGTTTTTCGGACAAAGACAATTTTTGTAGTTTTGCTTCCTTCAAATTAAATGATGAAGATGTGAATGTAGCTTTAATTTGAGACGTTTAAGACATTAACTGTTTAGCTGTGTCTGTGCAGAGTCCCCTGTTTTTACAGGTTCAAACTTAGGTGATTTTAGATGTAAGGATTGTTTTTTATACTTGGATGAGATTCATTTACAGTCAGTGCTTGAAGTCTGAGCCTGTGGACATCACCAAATGCTGTTTGCTTCTTTAAGAAGCAGCCTTTAACACAGATACCTCCTACTTGCTTGTGGGTCTCTGCGTTCAGGTTTGTGTTCAGTAACTGAAAGGCATGCTCTGCTGACTTGGCCATTGAAGAATTCCCCATTTCTTTAGCTCATGAAACTCTTGGCTCACTTTTGCAGTTTGCTTTGGGTCATTTTCCATTTGTACTATGAACCTCTAGCATTTCTAGCATTTGGCTGAATCTGAGCAGAAGGTAAAACCCTGTACCCTTCACAGTTCATCCTGCTGCTTCTAGCAGCGCTCACATCATCAATAAACACTAGTGACCAGGTTCCACTGATAGCTACACATGCTCATGACATAACGCTGCCTCCATGATGTTTGACAGGTAATGTGTTATGTTTCAGATCATGCTCTTCATACTTTATCCTTTCCATCGTTCTGGTACAAGTTCATCTTGGTTTCATCCATGCAAACTCTCTTTAAGATGTTTTCCGGAAAAGTCGAACTTGGCCTTTCTGTTCCTGAGTGTATCCAGTGTAACCTTTGTGTTTCTACTCTTGACCAGACCTTGACAATGATACCTGCCTCCTCGAGAGTGTTCTTGGCTTGGTTAGATGTTGTGAAGCTATTTTTCTTAACCGTGGAAATAGATTGTTAGGAGCTCTCTGGTTTGTCAGACTTGCCCTGACATCTCCTTGGGCCTCAGTTTTAAAATTATAGTGAAAGCTCTAAAATTCAGCACTTAATTTTTTTGTCATGAAATAAGAATGAACAAGTCTCGCTTTTCCACGAAACTGCTGTCAGTCAATTGCCTAAGTGCTTTTGAGCCCCTGAGAAAGGGGGACTGTACAAAACAGAGGGCTGTAATTTATAAAAACCTCTTGAATTAATTTTGAAAATCTGCACTTGGATCAAATCTTGATTGTTCAATTTAAAATTCTCTGTGGTTTTGTGCAGAGGTGAAACTACAAAAAAAACCATAAAATAAAGAATATTACAGATTTTGATTTGTGATACTCTGCTTCTGTTAGCAACCAAAAAAATAAAGAAATCAGTTCTGTTAGACTTTCTGTTAGATATGCTTTTTTAAATGTCACATATTTATCCTGTTTGTACACACAACATTAGAGCTGAAATATATTTTTTCTTCTGTTAATCATTACTTAAATACATTCTTGATCAAAAGTGGCAAAAACATCGACAGCAAAAAAGATCATTTTGGGTTTTGCTTCTTTGATGCTCATGAAAGTCTCACGTGATGTGACTAATAACACATTTCAAAGTGACAAATTACAAATGACCGAGTCGTCTGTCTCTTTGGGAACACCAGTGCATGGTCACTCCAGCATTCCTTAAAACTGAAACGTCTGATCACGTGTTTTACAAACTGTTGCAGGAGATCTTTGCCTTCGTTTCTCTCCCTAACATTATTTTGTCAAAGTTAGAATCACCCCCTCTGTTAATTACACCGCAAAGACAAAGGCGTTTTGTTGTGGCCGCAGGTTATGAACGTTTTGATTGACAGGTGCTTGACTCCAGCTGCTGGGTGGAGTGTAAAAAGGTGAGTGTAGGTGACTGTAGATGATCTTTAGATAACATCAGATGGCCTTTGAGAGCAGCTGAAATCAGTCTCCATGGGGCTACTCTCCTGCTCTTGTCATGTCTTGACACTTTTTTCTTCCCGCCCTCTCTCCTTTCTATCTTCCCCTCCCTCTTTCTCTCTCTCTGTGTCTGCTGAGTGGAGTTTCTGCGAGTTGGCAGCCTGTATCTGATCCTGAGGTAATTTACTGGTAGCGATAAGGAAGTGGTGCGCACAGTCTTTCGTTATAGTCCTTTCTGACAAGGCAATCTGAAGCCCATCGAGGCTAAATTGGAGGAAAATTTCGACTCCATGTAGAAGGGAAACATGCAAGGTTATTATTATACAAATCTAGTAAACTGAGATTGAGTGGGCAAACAATCATCGGAGGCTGCTGGTTTAATTTTTTTAAGATGTGCTGATTTATTTGGATTTTGGTGTGGAAATAATAACAGATAATAGTTGCAGTGTGTAAAGTGAAGGGTACAGAGGTCTAATTTGTCATTTGTTAATGAGTTGGTGGAGGCGCTGACTTCAAATGAACGCTTATTTGCCCCGCTTGGATTGTCCACCTGATCCTGATGTGTTTTCGTTGTTGACTTTACAGCACATTTTGTGAGAAAGTCACATAGACTTTGACTCGTTTGCCTTTGTGCATACAAGTTCGCTTTAGCTTATATGTGCATCTCACCTACAGCTGTGTGTGTGCTTTGTGTGCATTTTGTTGATTCCAGCAGTGCTCCCCTCCTCCCTCCCTCTCAGGCAGACAGGCCAGGCAGACCAGGGTCACTGCCTCAGGGGTATGTTAGAGAAATGCCTCTCTGCTGTGGGCGAGTAGAAATATGAAAGAGACCCTAAATCAAGACACAGAGCCCCATGAATCATGTCGTCGGCAGAGCTGAAGAAGAAGGATGAGACCATCTGTAGCAGCATATGAATGGCTAACTGACTCACAGTGCTGTTGACACAAGCTGAAGAAGTGTGAAGAGGTTGTGAAGATTAGCGCTGGTCCTCGCTGCATAGCCTGGAAACCTGCTTCAGTCAAAAATGAGCAAACCCAAATACGCTGCATGCTCCATTCGTCACTCTGACGTTTTACAGAATTGCACGGAGGGAACATTTTTTTGCGAGTTATAAAATAAGATGAATTCTTATCACAACACATCTATAACACCTGAACTCAAGCTGTGTGAATTGTTGGCTGGATTTTTTATTTTTTTTCTCCCGAAGTTTTTTTTTCTCCTGCTCTAACAGCTTTTTCAGTGTGTTGAGTGAGAGCTTGTAGATGCATAAGATGCTCCTTAAAATGATTTAGAAGGCCTGTTAACACCACAACTGTGCAACTGTTGAATGCCTTTTCTTTGACATATGAGTGTGTTTCTCAAATAATTCTTCAAGCTTTCTTCAGCTGAATTTTTGGTTGGTGAAACAGGTCAAAACTTCTCAGACATGCATGTTTGATGCTTGAATTTATAAATGGTTTATGTGGCTATCACAGCAGGGCGAAACCTGATTTAAGGTTCTGAAGTTTAATTAATTAGTTAATTGAATAAATAATTGGGAGATTAATCAAGGTCGAAGCTTTGGTTTTCATTTAGTAAGCAAAAGGTCTGGTTTTATTGTCTGCAACATTCAATTTACAAGCTGATTGGTTTGTGGCTCTTAGAACTCCTTCAGTGCCCTCTTTTTCAAAAAAATATTGTTGTGGGAGTACACTCGCCATCTAGTTCATTACTTACACCTTCATAATACCAGTCTGGACCCTGTTTTAGCTTCAAAACTGCCTTAATTTGTTAGGGCACAGATTCAAAAAGGTGCTGTTAGGATTCCTCAGAGATTTTGCTCCATATTAACGTGACAGCATCACACAGATGCTCCAGATTTGTCGGCTGCACATCCATGATGAGAATCTCTTGTTCAACCACATCCCAAAGGTGCTTTATTGGATTGAGATCTGGTAGCTTTGGAGGCCATTTGAGTAAAGTGAACTGTGCAGCAACACTGAGACAGGCTGTGGTGTTTAAACAATCCCCAGTTGGAATTAAGGGGTACAAAAGTTTACTAATAAAATATCCCCCACACCATTACACTACCACCACCACTACCAGCAGCGTGAACTGCTGATAGAAGGCAGGATGGATCCGTGCTTTGTTCATGCATTTGAATGTTGCAGCAGAAATTGAAGCTCATCAGAGCAGGCAACATTTTTCCAGTCTTCCATTGTCCGATTCTAAGGAGTTTGAATTTTAGCCTCAGTTTTCTGTTCTTAGCTGACAGCGCTGACTCCCAGTGTAATCTTCTCATGCAGTCTCCCATCTCCTTCAAGCGTTATACATGCAAATTATGCTCTTGCATAATTTGATTGATTGTTTGAGCTTCCTTCTGGCCCTTCTCCTCTGGCCTCTGCCACCAACACGGCTTTTTCACCCAGAGAACCGCTCTGGATATTTTCTCTTTTTCAGACCATTCTCTGTAAAAAATGTTTGTATTGGTAAATCCCAGCAGATCAGCAGTTTCTTAAATACTCAGATCTGCCTGCCTGGAACCAACAAGCATGCCATTCTGATGCTCAGCTTGAATTTCAGTTGTCTTGACCATCATGCCTAAATGCACTGACTTCCTGACGTGTGATTGGCTTATTATTTGTGTTAGGAGCAGTTGAACCCAAATGAAGTGGCCAATGAGTGAAAACGTTCATATCCTCTGTGTTGTTCACCCTGTGCAGATGAATAAAGTTCTTCTGTTAACTGATGTTTGCTCATTTAAGTTATGATTGGCAGGCTGTGAGGATTAGGAAAGATTTTGAGCTGTGCAAACAACAGAGATTTGACTTGACAATTTTTCAAATTGACACATTTTGTCCGAGAAGTAATTCAGGAAACTAGCAGCTAAATGAGTAGATGGGGCATTAAGGTAAACATAACCATAAAATGACTTTAGACTGCATACTTCACTGATATCTAGTGGCTCTCTTCTGTTAACTTCAGCTGATTACTTAATCTCAAATGTGAAAAATACAGTTAAATTGAAATTTGTTCTTGGGGTCAAGCTTGTAAAATGGAAATGAATTGTCACTCTGAAGCAAATTACTTTGTCTGCCCGTATAAAATAACAGTGAATATGTTGTTTTGACATTTAAATTGCGCCGACACTATGCTGCCATAAAAGGACCTTGTGGCATCGAAAAATTAGTCTGTTTGAGGAGCGATGGAATCGTAATGGCTTTGCCCAGCGGCGAGGGCACGTCGTTAAAGCACAGTAACACGACAGATGATAATCGCAAAACTTCACGGCCGACCCTAGGGCTTGTTATTTAAAAATTTCACCAACTGAATTAACCCATCAAACCATTGCCATGCAATCAAGGCTGAGGGCATGCGGTGGTATTTGCAAAAGTGTAGGTGGTTTCAGACTCATAAACAGGAGCTGTTGTTAAATGATTTCTTTCTTCTAATGTATCTGAAAAGTTGCGATGGAGTGCAATGCACCAGCCTTCTTGGGTAAATTATGGTGATCTTTAGAGAGTTAAGTAGGCTGATTTGTACAAGGCTGACAGTGCGAAAGAATTATTTCTCCCCCCTCAAATCTATATTCAGCAAGGAAGCATATCATAGTTTGTGCTAATAAGGACCAGCCCAGTTTGTGCTCTTCAAATGAATAATCATGTAACTTTAATCTTTGCAAAACTGTGCGAGCACATCATCCAGAACCGCTGCGGCTGTTTGTTAATGTTTTGTTGAATATGCTAATTCTGAACTTGCCACAAAAGCCGCTGCATCGTTTTTCTTTTTTTCTTTTGCAGCTGTACTTGTTTGTTTCTGCATATCACTTCTCATCCCTCCTTAAAACAACAATTGCATTTTTTAAACCCTGTTTTTTTGTCAAAGACATTGAATACAGCTGTGAGCGCACCATGCGAAAGCTGTTTTGTTGAACATTTCCTTAATTACAAGTTAAATCGTAAGCTCCACCTGAGGGGAGAAACATATTGACTTATTTAGGATCAAGCAGAGAGACATTGAGAGATGGGCATAATCGTGATGGACGATGGGGGAGTACTGCAGTAGTCTTTAGAGCTCTACTGAGGGTAAGGGTTGGTTGTGTTAATCTCCTGCGACTGGCCACAAGAGTGTGGGGAGATACTGTGTGGAAACATAAACACAGATAAGCCTATTAGAGGAAGGAGAAGGGGAACTCTAAAACTGACAGTCTCTCTCGGGGAAGAGCACATGTAAGAAAAGCGGTACCACAGTATGGTGCCTCGCTTTGAGCTCTACACTTCACTAAGCACCAAACCAATCAGTCGACTTAAACATATGCAGTCTGATACAATAAATCCTGTTTCCCAGAGGTTATAAATCAGGGCTGTGTTGAGGCTGGGTAAACTGTGTCTTACTCGGTTGCGGCCATGATGGATGGACATGGACTTAACCGTCTGAATCTAAAGAAGCAATCTCTATTCAGACCCAGCCTGTCTGGTCTTTATTGTGGGTCAGTGGTCGGATTATAGCAGTAAAAGTGAAGGATGTCTAAATAATGCATAAATAAGGAGATTCTTGGAAACAAAGAGTCAAAGTGAATTGGGGTAAAAGCGTGAGCTTCCTGCAGCTTTACCAAAGAGTGAGTTTAGACTTCTAACCAAATGTAAACACAGAATCAGGGGTTTGCAGTAATTATTGTACTAACTTTCTCAGAGGTCTTTCCCTGAAGATGCTTAGTCTGATTTAATCATCAAACAGATTAATCTCACATTCTACTCAAATTACAACAGCAGAGCTGGAAAGTGCAAGGTTAACATGACCCACAGAGCAACAGTGACCACATTCATCAAACATGCACCAGGTTGATAGAGTGGAATTATGCTTTGGAAGTAGAGAGGTGTACTACGAAGCTAAATTAAAGGGTTAGAGAGCTACACCAAGCTTAAAGTCAGAGTTTTCTGTTACATGAAGGTTTCTCTCTTTTTTACCTGGCTCAATTATCATGGTAACTTTGCTGTACCTGTTTGGAAGAAAGTTCTGTTCAGACTTTGGGTTTAAAATCATCTGGGAGTGCAGTGTTTTCACTGATTCTTTTATTTATTCAGATGATCAAAGATGGCTTATATGTAAAGTCGTTAAGATGCATATTAACTGTGTTGGAGGAAGCCTGAGGAGAAACACTGGGAGAACATGCAAACTCCGCACAGAAAGACCCCAGCCTGATGGTGGAATTGAACTCAGGACCTTCTTGCTGTGAGGTGTGGAGAAGTGGAGCCTGCTGCTTAATTTGTCTCAACACGGGAAACCTCACCCCGCCCGGACATGGAAAGGATCGACAGGTTGATAGCTCTTTCTCGATTCTGTGGGAGGTGCATGGCCGTTCTTAGTGTGTGGAGCAATTTGTCTGGTTAATTCCCATAACGAACGAGACTACGACATGCTAACTAGTAAAATAGGCCAGTTAACCCAAAATATATTTTTTTGTTACCACTTGGTTTGACAATTAATATTAATGATTTTGTGCAGTATTAATCTTTTCTTTTTTGCAACAGTGTTGCATTTAACCATTTTATTTTTTATGTTCTTCTTAGATTTCTATCACAATTTAACATCATCCTCTGAGAACATCGGAGAAGGGAACACTCGCAGGGATCATTTTTTGTGAAACTGATAACTGCCGTTGTGATTCCTTTTATCTCAGACTGGGGTTTTAGGTTTTGTCAAGTTAGCTAGCAAATAGAAAGCCTGGCTGATCTGGCTGACCTTCCTTGAACTTCCTTCGCAGTATACACTTATGCTTTCAGTGTAGTTTTCAGTTCTGTTCACGTGGAAGCTCCTTTGTTTGCATTTGCTTATTCAGATTTCGATAGTTTTCTCCCTGTATACGTGTGTCGGTGTCACCAAAACTCCTGAAATTTTGGGTTGTTTATGTTAATTCTTGCAGCATGAGTGGTGATTTAATGGGTAATAGCTAGAGTTGTCTTAGTGGTCATGGAAAGATGTTTTTTTCTAGAAAAAGGAGCAAAGACTTTAATACTATAACAAGGAGAGGTGCTGTACTATAGTATATGTGTAAATCCACAGAGAGAGTTACAGAAATGTTGTTTATGAACTATTTGCGAGGCGGTTACACATATTCAGAAATTCCAGTGCTGAAAGTTTTCTAATGAAACTGAAAGGATGAGAAGAATATGGTGTTTGAATTCCATATATTAAAAAAATTCTCTATTGTGTTGTGTATGTTTTACCAAACATTACAAGGCTCATGCTGAACTGATATATTGAATAAAAAAAAGAAAAAATCCACCCACGCTCTAAATTGAGTCTGCCTCGATGCCGTTGCACTCAGCCTTCCAAGGATGACTGTCATTCTTTTAGCTTTGATGACACAGACTTCTTCATCTTAAGAACCCCTAAACACAACTCAAATTTCAATGGTGTTTTGCAGCTGTCATTCACCTTGGAGCTTTGGAGAGCCATTGGAGGTTTATGAGCTGCTTTGCCATTAGAAGCAGTTTTCCCTTCGACCCATTCAGTCGCTGTTAGGCTGAGTGAAAAGAAGAATGGGGCTGAGAGCAAATATCCACAAACTGCTTCACAGGGGTGATTAGACTGTTGGTATTTCGGTCCTTTTGCCTAAGTGTTGTTTACCGCTGTGGATCTGCAGTATTTTCTCTGAGGTGTTGTGACAGTGTGGCGGATCTCACTGTCTGTGGCTGGCGAGACAGCAGATGTGGCCACTTGTTTCTGCCAGCTGTGTTTAAAATAATCAGAAATATGTGTGGACAGCAGCATGTACACACGGTACAATCTGCAGTTTCAAACTGCACTGCTGTTTGTGTGGAGCTTTGAATTAGTCGATGGCATCATAAGGTGTTTTGTTCAGTGAGCTGATATGTTTTAAAAATTTGACGTAAGCTGTAGATTTGACTTATTTTTGGTTGATGATTCACATCTTTACAAACCATCTTTTCCATGTAGTCATGTGGCCTGTTGCTACGAAATAAACGTTTGAGCCACTTTAAGAGCTCTTAAAGCTCCTGAGCTTCTGCATGCATTTTCTACTCTTTTCTTTGAGAATTATTCATTTTAGAAGGATTATCTTCATGGACATAATGGAGAGGAGGAATGATTATTGTGGCAAAAAAGTCTCTGAACAAATGTATAACGGTATAACATAAGAGTAGGAATGTACTGACAGTCTGCTAAAATGAATTCTTTCACTGGTCCTTTTCCTCCCAACGTTTCTTCCCTTTCTTTTACCAGAGTTAGTTTTTGATTTTCTAATCAGTCCTTGGTTTTTGTCTATTATCTGGCTGTGGCCAGTTTTGTGTTTGACACAAGGACTGCATGCGCCTCTGCTGGCACAGATTTCGATTGGGTGTCAGATTTCTCTTATCTATATCGTTGCTGCAACACTAGATGGATAGCTCATACATTATCAGACAGATTTAATTCCCTAGCGCACTACTGTTTACATACTTGCAATCACTTTGTAACACAGAGCGACAGTGAAAAGATCTCGGCTAACTAACAATGAGGTGCTTTGTGCGATTAACATGTTGTAGTGACTCCACCTGGGGGGGCGGGGGGTGGGGGTGGGGGGTGCTGAAAGAATATCAGTACTGACCAATAATCTGGCTGCTGCAAGTCTGATATGTTCCTTCATCCATCCAATACTAGAAAGTTTAAAGTTACCCAGACTGCCTTTATGTCCAGGTTCAAAAGCTGGACCCTGAAATATAACAGGTAGAAAATTATTATTTTTTTGTTTGCAGTGCTGATGAACGGGTTAAAAGATGAGGTCCGGCTGTAGTCTCCATGAGCTATGATCTTTGCAGATGACATAGTTGGTAGTGAGAGTTGGGAGCAGGTGGAAAAGAGTCTGGAGAGGAGGAGGTATGCTCTGTTAAGAAGAGGAATGAAAGACTTGTGTGAATGAGAGGGAAACGGGCTGCATGAAGCCGATGTAGTGAAGTTAGATGAGTTTAAAATACCTGGAGTGAACCATCCAAAGCAGCTGACAGCACATGAGAAAGGAGAAGAAAAGAGTGCAGGCATAGTGGAATGGGTGGAGATGACATAAGGATATCAGCAAGAGTGAGAGGGAAGAAACCATGTTGGTAGTGAAACCTGCTGTGATGTATGGTTTGGAGATGGTGGCATAAAAAGACAGGTGGCGGAGACGGTGCTGGCAAAGTTAAAGTTGCTGAGATTTTCACTGGGAATGACCAGAATGGACAGGATTAGGAATGCGTACGTCGGTGGGGCAGATCAGGTTCAGTGATTTGGAGACACAGATGGAGAGGCAAGGCTGAGATGGTTTGGACATGTGTTGAATATGGAGCTGCCAGGCATGAGAAAAAGAGACGAGGCCTCAGACGAGGAGAACATGCAGAGGGTTGGTGTGACAGAAGATGTTAGTGGTAGGATGCGAAGAAAAAGGATACACACATTTGTAAAGTATTGACACCCCTGTGAGAGCATGCAGTTACTTTTGAATGTTAAGATTTTACATACAAGGCCTGGCACGAAATCAGGAGTCAGTCGAGGGGGACACCTCGTTGGATGTGTCAGTGTAACAAAAGTTAGCCTGAACTTCACTGACAACGCACAGTGAGCATGTGGAATAATTAACATATACTTTAATTACATTTTCTTGGTAATAATTACTACCCTTGACCTCAGAAATGTTTCACTGCAACTCTTTTATTTATCATTTACACTGCTTGTGTTTCTCAAGTTGGCTGACACTAACTGACTGTAGTCGACAGTGACAATCGGACCAGGTGAACTGGACGCCTTCTGCCTTCTGAAGCAGTTATCTAACAAATAATATGGTTTCCTGTGCAATTTTACCACCAGGACATCCAACAGTCTATAACTTCTGTTCCTTTTTTCAATGGGTTAAATTCTAGCGATTAAAACTGTTTATAAGCTGCACTTGTGGCGTGTTTCTGTGTCTGTTTTGATGGTCCTGTACACTCTGCAGATGCACCCTTACAAACCAAGGTAGCTTGTGTTAGTCTTTCTTAAATATGCTCCCCTCTGGCTTGTTCCAGGAAAAAAGGTGGTGACAGTCGTTTTGGCAGACCTTGTTTCAGCAGGTGATGCCATAGAGGCAAAGTCAGTGTTTTATATACAATATGTTGTTTTTAATAAGTAAATACCATTTCTTGTATCACTGGTTTAATGTGAAATATCTGTGGTGACATTAAGCTAAGATATGTATATTAAGAGCGCACTTTCTGCCAGTATGTGACGGAAAAGGCACGGATCTATCAGAGGAACACGCTGATGTGTGTTGAGTCGCTGCAGGTGTGATCTGCTTCTTTATACAGGCTGCTGGAACTGCAGTGCTGCCAGGGACGGCATTGAAATACGTTACGTTAACATCCTGCTTACAGACAAGCGTGTGGCTTCTCCATTGCTTATTATATTTTCGTGCTCCTTTGGCTCTGCTACTTGACTGGATAGACACCTTGTTATGAAACAGTGCTACTGTGAGAGGAAGTCCAATCATTGTTCAAGTGTTTACTTTAAGCCTGCCATCCCCGCTGCCCCGGTTGTTTGATAGCCTGGAAATAAGGTTGTTGCTGCAGTCCTGATTTGTTTATTAATGTTTACAGAACTCTTCATAAATGCATAATCAGTGACTTATTTATTTATTTTTGTTTCTGATTTTTCTCTGAATCTCCACGAAGGAGGTGTTGAAATTTGGGCACGCGTCGGTCAATGGATGAAGATGGAAAAGATGACTAAGCCTCTTAAGTTTTGTGCCAGAGAGGAAAAATCTTTTCATCAGAGGAATGATTTTGATAATCTGCACTGGAATAAGACCAGAAAATCACTGTATTAAATTCTGCAGAGCATTTATTTGTATTTTGCACTCAAATGAAAGTTTCAGACAGGACAGTATTTATCCATTGTAAAAAGAAAAAGAAAATACAGCAGGACATTACTTTGGATGTAAGTATGATGATCACTGATATCATAAAAGCTCCGATGAGTTTTTCATTATCCGCCCTGCTCTTACGACATCTGTTTAATCCTGAACATTATTGCCCTTATGGGGTATTAACATCTTTAAAATTTCCCTCTTTTGGTGACCATCTGCTTTTATGAGGCCATTGTATCTCCGCAATAGCCAAGCTTTCCATTTGTCCTTATTACCTTCCGTAAAAATCAAATATTTAAGAGGTGTTATAAAAGTTCACTCGCTGTTTGAGGACTCCTGATATCTATTTGGCATTAAAAGTGTGCACGATGCAGTTGCTCATAAGCACAAAGAGCCACTTAGCTTTACCGGGGAAGATTATCAGTGCAATATAACGCAAGCTTTACAACTATAATAATGGATTGCTGTGAATGCTAGGTTGGTGTCGTTTTACCACAATGTATCTTTTATTTCTTCACTTATTTCTGTAAATACGTGTAAAACATGTTATAAATGAGGCTCAGGAGTGAGGCTGGTGCACCAGGAGGCTTTGATGGCGATAATAAAAGGATCGCAAACAAGGAGGCGCAATAAAAGTAAACATGTGGCAGTCAGTGTTCGCTCAGCAGCTGATTGACATCACCTGCATGCATGAAGTGCAGGTGCCTTAGTGCAATGTGTTACTGACTTTGGCATAACCATCTGTTAACATCAAAGTGCACTAATGGCATTATATTGTTGTTAGGAGAACTGTTGAATCATTAAATTCGGGCATATACTTGACCCCTGGAGTAGTAGCATACAGTCTACTCCAGCAGCCTGCGCCGTGCTCCTTTTGTTCAGGGATCTCAGGGCTCGTTGCCACTTAAAGGTTGTGTATTATAATTTCCCCCAAGTACAGTGTGCTGCAAAATCATGAATGAATAAACAAACAAGTTAACACTGAGTAAAGAAAGAGTGCCTGTCATCCTAAGCTGTTGTGTCATTGTTAGAACCCACACTGGCACACAAACACGGCCACAATGGAAGTGCAGTCAGGTGTGTAACTCAATAAATGTAATTTTGTTTACACACACACCCACACACACACACACGATCCCTGACAATCCACCTTTATCACAAAAAAAACCATGTGAATACATTCTCGAGGTTGAATAATTGCTACCTGCATTATAACCACTGACAGCATTTCTTCCAAGCCAGCAAGTTTTCTGGTCAAAAAATAAAGATTTCTCGTATTTTTCCCCAACAGGAAATGTGCTTTCGGACAAGCGTGGCAGTCGCACAGTAAATGTTACACATAAACGGTGCAGAGTATCAGAACTAAAGTAACACACTCTGCCGGTTGCACAAGGCGTAAAACCACCTATCTCAAAAGGAGGACACGAGACATTAAAAGCCAAAGGTTGACAGTCCTACAGAGCGCTGTAAGGATCACACTGGAGTTTTGATGAACAGAGCACATTTTAAGGCTTGAGGCTGATGCTGTCCAAGTTTAGGCCAATAAAAGACTTTGAGTTTTGGTTAAACATTCAAACATTCAAAAATTCCTTATGCTCCAAGTCAGTACTTAACTTTGAGACGATTTAATCCCGTTCTTTGTGTGATTCAATCAGTATGACGATAAAAACTTGCAAAGAAATAAAACAGAGGAAAAATAAGACATTTTACAGATTCACCTTGAAGCACTTTGTTAGTTGCAGTCTCTTGGGGGAAAAATGGTTCAAATTTCTTTAGTTGAATCTATAAAACTTGGCAGATAACACAGTTTGACTGGCATAAAATATAATTTTTTGGGATTCCCAAAGAGCTGTTAGCCCAAAACTTTGCATAACACACCATGATGTGCAGTGTGTCAATAAAAAAAAAAAGAAGTGGCAGACATAGAAATCCATCTACAGCAGTGTCTGAAAGTCGTGTCCTTAAGAAATAGGGGGAAAGAAATCCAGCAAAGACCTGACACTGGACGTGAAAGATGCCTCTGGCCCTTCAGTTGATCCATCTGCTGTTCACCGAAGCCTCATCAGAAATGGTCTCAGTGGAAGGGTGGCTGTCAAGAAGCTGTTCCTCAAAAGGCTGAGGTGTACCAAGATGCACAAGAACTGGACTGAAAATCAGTGTCAACAGGTGAAGTGATGAATTTGAAATTTTTGGTTCAAAATATCATCAATATGTACAGAAGAGGTCAGGAGAGAGGTACAGCAGTGAGTGTGCACGGCCATCTGCAGAGCATGGTGCAGGCTGTGTCACTGGTTTTTGGGCTGCATTTCAGTCGGTGGTGTTGGGGATTTTGTCAAAACATATGGAAGTATGAATGCAGAAAAAATACTGACAGTTTGTGATCCACCATGCGCATATGATATATGATATAGCTGTGTTTACGCTTTCTTGCTGTAGCCATTATAGCAGACTAACCCTTCCTAGCTCTGACAAACAGAGCCAGTTTTAAGAAATCTAACAGTCACCTCACTGATGATTAAAAAAACCAAACCCTGCAGAAATCACAGCAAGGACAATTACCAGCATCAGCCATCAGCCTCTGAACCGACACATCAAAAACACTGAAAGTATTTTGCGTGTCTTCCTGAGACTCTTGATCATTCGCTGGTTCCCTAAATTGGCACTCAGTCATCAAAAACTTTGAGAACTCCAGCTTTTGTGTGTTTGCTCCACTGCTGTTAGAGTGCACTTACACAGTCTGCCTTTTATTTTCTTTAGCCCTGGACAACTTTTTGTTTATAAATCCATAATTAATCTGTCTGTTCATATGAGCAGTTTCCAGTATCCAAGAGCAGTGTAAGTACAGATTTCTGACACAAAATGCCCATTAACCACTGACTGACTACCAGACCATATTAATTACCGCTGCCACATTGCTCAAACAGCTCTGTCTGGCTAATTCCATGGTGTCTCTCTGGCACAAGTCAATACAACTTCAAGGCTCAGGGCTTTCTAGTAATTGGAACAAACATGACAGTAGTGATGTTTGGAGCAAAATCTTTGCCTGAAGCACAGTTGACTGCTGTTGTATTATCCTCTTTGTCACAGTTCTCAGTAAAGGTACACAGTTTCAGATACACATACTGGCAAACCCCATAATCCCGATTATATTAATCCCTTCTGTCTGTCTGTGAAGGTTTTTGTCAATTAATTCATGAGTCAGTCAGAAGTAAATGTGACATTCTTGCAGATATTTGAAAGATCTTGACTGACTGTATGTGTTATGGAGCCTAAACATGTTCCTGTGTTATGTAGGATGTGTGGTAGTCTCGATGTAGTATTTAATTAGACTCTTCTGCCTTATTTTCACATCGAGTCTGCTTTGTGGTAACGAGCAGATGTTTGTTCGAGGCGCAGCCTTATTGTTGATTTTTATACATTAAACTGCATATGTTCGCTTGTTATGCCTGAAGTATTTTCTGTCCTGTTGAGCTTAAGTGGACAGGCTCCTTTGAAGTGCCGGGCTCCCCCAGATCTTCTCCACACTCGGCAATGAGCCAGAAGGACTTTTGTTCTCTTTGTGACAACTGAAAGGCAGGTATTGCCTTCTAGCCTACTAACTGCGGGCCTGCTTTGTTTCTCACTCAGCCAACCATGAACAGTGTGCGTGGTCTGCCTCCTTCGTCTCCTGGGATGCTGAACTACTCGCTCCATAACATTTTGATGAAAGTGCTCTCAGGAAAAAGACATTTCTGTGTTTTTACAGCCAGCTTGTTTTCTTTCTTTTTTTTCCCTTTATCATTTTTGATTGTTGTTCATGGCGTAATGTTAAAAAACAAAGAGCACACGAGCTGTATAGATGGATGGAAAGACGCTGGAAATTAGATTCAAATTCAAATGAACACTGATGGCTGTTTATCTTCTAATAGTTTTAAGCAGTCGTCTTATCATATGAGGGTAGGGAAAAAAATAAATCTGACAGCTTTTGCTTAAAATAACAAACGCTGTCTTATTTATCGCCGTTATATAAAATACAATCATATATTATATGATTTTAAGACGGATGCTCAGCTGCAACCCGTGATTGATATCTCCGAGGCGTCAGAAGCATACTAATTGATCTAAAGTAGCTCGAGCAGCCTGTGACCTGCTAGTTAAACGATGAGTGTTTGGCAGTTATCACCAAACTGCTTCCAGAAATCACAACAAGTGGAGTGCTGTGCCTCAGTTTGCAGGAATTTTTTGAAAAATGAAGCTTAAAATGTAAATTAAGGACAAAAATAAATAAATAAAAGGAGCACCATTCTGAATTATGGCTGAATTATGAACCAACTCTCTTGACCAATAGAAATACAGATCTACAGTGCATCCAGCAGCATATACAACAGAGTGACATTTAAGGCGTTACTGCTCAGAATTTTCACTCAAGCCTACGGGTTAGTTCAACTATTTTGAGCTTCCTAGAGTGAATTTCAACTTAATATTAATGCCCCACTCACACTGGCCTACAGACCAGTAAACTGGAGAAAATGTCCATTCCCTGAACGGCTGCGTGTTTGCTGGAGGTTCCTGAAAGTTTCAAAGTAAAACTTTTTACCTTTTTAAATGTGTTGATTGCAGCTAGGGATGGGGATTGATCACTGTTTTGAGAGCCACCACCATCTCTAAGCAGCATATCAAAGGCATTACATTTGTGCAGATTAATTGCGTGCTGTGTGGTCAAATGTTTTTGTGCATGTTGGAGGCATTTCCCCCCTTTGTTGTGATCAGTGTTGGGGTTGTTACTCAAGAATGCATTTATTACACAGAACGCTTCTCTTTAAAGCATACTTAATGTATTAAGTACTTAATGTAATTAATGCAGTATGTTACTTAATTACTCCAAGGAGAAAGTAATTTGCTATTATACATGTTACATTATTTTTGCATGTCTCTGCAAAATGACCTGAAACCTGTGGTCTTATAATTATCAGTTGACAGTATAAAGCCTACAGTCCCACACACAACACAAATCCTATCCTAATGAGGACACACATATGATCTTTTTCTTTGGATTTAGGTATGAACACAAAGCCGACGGCACAAAGCAAAGATGAAAACCCACACAGAGGCTTTAACGGCTTTAAAATAGGTGGAAACAGAGGCTCCAGCCTGACTGCTCATCAGTTTGTTACCTGTTAAAGTTCAGGGTTTGGCTGCTGGGCTGGGGTCGACATTCACTCTGCTTTAACATCACTCTGGGTTTATGGCTAGCTTAGCGTTAGCATGTTGTCTGTGCAGGTGCTTGCGAAGAGCCGAAGTTGGGTTAGCAGCACGATGCAGTCGTTTTTGTCTTCACCACCGCTTTACTATCGCACTCTCGTCCTTTTGTGCAATAAAAGTAAAGTCCATATCCACGCTGTAGACTGTGCTGCTATTTTCCTCCTCCAACACATGAACTGAAATCAGATGATTGTAGCACACGCTCAAATAGAACCAATAATCGGGATCGACAGGCAGGCGGACTAAAAAATTCCAGGGAATTGAACTCCTGGGTTCTTGATTCCCATCCTTAGCTGCAGCGCTAAAGAACAATTCTTTAGATTTACATTTCTGGTTTGTGCCACACCTTTTTTTTTTAAAGTTTCAGTACCTCTCAGCCTTATACATGTGTTCAAGAAGAAAACAACTATTTGCACTTAACAAAAAAGCAAGATTAAAGTTTAAAAAAAATTGATACATTTTCATCAAGATTAATTTGAATCCAGGATGTTTGGAATTCAGGTCCTCAGGTCTACTATACTGAGTGTAAACTTCCAGCAGTGACGGATAAATCTGGTAATACGATGATCTGGGGCTTCATGAGCGCAAAAGGTGATTGCAGATGACATTTATAGAGATGCCTTTTGGTTATGTCTCCCAGTCTTGAGAAGCCTGGAAGGAGAAGAATATTACAGCTATGACCCGGCCAAGTATATTGCCTGAACTTATTTCCAGTAAACATCATTGAAGTTTTTTTAAAGCTTCCTGCAAAATCTCCTTCCATGCCAAAGTGAAGGCATTAAATTAGTCTTAACGTAAGATATAGATTTGAAGAGTTTCATTGAAAGGTCCCTGCGACCTGCATTTTTAATATAGTAAATGCAAATAGTTTTTAGCAATGCATTAGTCCTAAAGTAACCAGTAATGTTTTCTTCACCGAATCTTCATTAAGCTGTGGGAAGAAATATCCCCTTAGAAAAAAAGGCATGTTCTTTAAAATAAGATGGCTACATTCAGCCAAATTCTGGTCCAGTTTTTTATCACAGCCTTAATCAAAGGACAAAAAGGACCAAAATATGGGACATGGATTGCACAAAAGGAACGCATCAAATCACACACGGTGGCTTTTATCTGTTTTATGCAAGGCCCCGGTATTGTAGTGCACTGTGCTGCTGATGTCTGCAGAAGAGTCATGCTCCTCCTGTGCTGTGATCAGAGTAAATTACTTTGACGTACCTATCCTACTCTGTCCTGAAGTCAAGGAACAAAGCAAAAGAGGCCTGAGATTGCTTTGTTCTGGATGTGAATGTGTTGCACCTACAGTACAGTGTAGTTGAATGGGACAGGAATGGGAACCACGAATAGAATGATTGAAATTTTCAATCTAACCCTGAACAGCAGGGCGAGCAGAGATGAGATGCAAACCAAGCGTCCCTTTGGGGAGAGTGATATGGATTATAGGATCCTGCTGCTGGTCTACAGAGACACAGGCAATCGCTCAACTGTTTGATATCCTCCTGCAGGTTGTGTTTGGTGCTACGGTGTGCTTTTTTTTTTTTTTTTACTCACCCTGAAGAATATATGATGGCTATGATCAATGTTTTTATCTCTGACACTTTTTAAGGAGCTCACCTCTTATATTCTGGTGTTGCAACCTCCCGAGAGCCTTAGTGTTGCATTGCCAGCCGTGCAGCGTGTTACAAGAGATTGCATGCGTTTCAGGTTATGGATCCCAGTGGCATAATGAAATACATTTCTTAGTGAATGCTAGATGAGTTGACTCTGTGAGTATGTGTGTGGGTATGTATGGACATCCATTTTATATTAGAATCCATATTTAACTACATCCCAATTCAAGGATGTATGCAGATTTCACCTTCATGTTTTCTCATGCAGAAATATAGCTGTCACATTTTCATTGGGTGGACGTGAGCACAGATGGCTCTGATGTAATCTCTTCAATATGCAGCCAATCAGAAAGAGGGAAAAAGACAGTATTATAGGTAATGAAGGGGGATTTTATGAGATTATCAAAGGCTACAAGTGCACGTGGACCTAGTAATCTTTCTTTAATACTGACTTTATTTTTTTTTACTTTTCCTGTGGACCTTTCACGGTAGGGCAGACCCAACAAGGACTTTTGTTCTTTCCACTTCCTACACACAATTTCAATCTCTGCAGGTGTGTCCAGGGATTAAACAAAGCTGGAAGCAGGTGGATCATAGTTATAGTGTACAAGATTCAGCTGCAGCTATAGTCCCAAAGCATGAAGCTGAGCTAACACAGCACTGCAGTTATTGGATATACAGTAGACGGATACATAAAATAGTTTTGGCCCATGACAGCTCGTACTGGCTCCTAGTGGAAGAGCTGGATGGATGAATGGAGAGGAGTGTGTCAACATGCAATACAAATTTGAAAATGTGATATATTAAATAGCGTTAAGAAGTCTAACTAATAAATAAAAACCCAAACAAACTTTAAAACCAAAGTGGAAACTTTTAGTAAATTGTTAGTTTACTTCCTACATGGTTACATGACCTCCTTTACTTTTGTCACTGTTGCATTTTTGATGCTGTTGAAGTTTTTTTTTTTTAATGCCGCCAATGGCTGATGGACACAGAAGCGTCTGCGTAGCCCTCGCGTGGATTTATCACAGCAGCTCCTACAAAGACACCAACATCACATGTGAACTCCAGCGAGGTGTCTGTGCTGTCTCAGGCTGCCTACAGAGGAGTGCGCTGCTGGTTATAGACATTGAATTTTGCAGGAGTAAATTTAACACAACAATTTAGATGTATTTATTTATTTTTTGCTTTTAAAGCCATTTGGTAAAAAAAAAACAAAGGTCTCAAAGTGCTGGATCCCATTATTGTAAAACAGCCGTGTGCTTCTGAATGACGTTTTTTTTGTTTTTCAAAAGATGATGTTAAGTACCCGGAGCAAAAATCAATTTTTGTTGTGGTTCATAGTAAAAATTGTGAGCACGCAGACAACAAAAGCTGGAAGAGCTGTTTTAAAAGGAATCAATTTTATCCACGTGCAAAAGGTGTTTGCTGATGAGTTCGTGTCAAACACTGCTCGCCTCCCGATTAGACTGTTTGCCTGATAGCTTATTTATGCATCGGTAATTACATGGTGTGCAAGGAGTGCTGACAATGACCGCCCTACCAAAATCCCCTTTATTTATATCACGTCATCCTTTGCATGAGGAACAATATGATTCTTCTAACTTTTGATATTATAATTTATTTTTAAGAGATTAATGACATGACGAATGCATGATGGAGAATCTTTGAGGTTCATTTTGTTATTTGGATGTTTTAATAGCTCTATTGTCCACATATTTTAAATGTTGACTTTGACATTTCTTTGTAAGCTGCTGTCAGAAGACAGACAGCAGAGAGACTACGTGAAGACAAGAAAGAATGCAGAAACAAAAAAATATGTTGATAATGTAATTAGAATGATAACAGTGTAACTGCTGATTAAAAGTAAAGAAGGGGCATGGATTGGCCAGCATTTCTTCTCAAACTAATTACATTTAGAGGCTCTGATTTGCAGGTAATTAATCTTAAAATTGCTTCTTGACTAAATTTGAATTGTGTCGTCACCTTTGCATTTAAATAACTAAGGCCTTTTTTCTTTTAAAAAAAGAGTATTTTTTTGTGACCTTGGGTTTCTTGATGATCACACTCAGCTGGAGTTTGCTGCCACCTCAGCAGCATGCTTGCGTCTTCTGTTTTATTTTTAACTCTCGAGCACTGAAGTTCAAAGCGATCGCCCGGGTCGGCACCTCATTCTGTGTCGGATGACAAGCTCAAAGAGCTCAGCAATTGTTCAGCAATGACTGACTTTACCTTGATCTACCAGTTTGACTGAATGATACACTGTAAATTGAGATGTGAGTGAATTGTGTCCAGTCAGAAGCATTACAGCTGACAGACTGCAGTCAGGCTAAAGAATGAGGAGTCCTTGAGGTAAACTGAAGCCTATTACCAAGCTATGACAACAATGAACGGCTTTAAAACAAGGGCCGATGTTGTATGCTGAACAGCTATATTGCTACATATTCGTTTCATTTCTATGAGGATTCATACAGGCTATAGTTTTCATAAGCCATAAATGCGATAGCCGCTTAGATACATATGAGCATCTGCACAAATGTGCAGTGAATGATGTTTTCTTCCATACCACAAATCCCTCTTTAACTTCAGGGTATGGCTGCAAAGTAATTCTACTGTCACCTTAGTGTGAATTCAGAATATTTATCATTGTTTAGTATTACTTGCCATTAGAAGACACGATGATATTAGAATTTTCTTCCAGTGTGAAAGTTTCTGCTGTTACTGCTGACAGTACTTTTTGATACTTTATTTAATTAAACTTTAAGTACCAATATTACAATGTTCACACATTGTAATATTGTGTTAAGGTTATATGTTTTCATATAAGGTGGTTTTCATATGAATTTTCATTCAGCTCTGTCACTATAAAGCAACACTTGTGTTTGCTAGTAGAACTGTAAAATGTGATTAAATTGAACGTGAAAATACGTGATGGAGAAAATTCCCTGATATATTATTGACTTTTTATTACTACATTTTATTGCATTTTATAAGTCAATAAAGTATATTTCCCAACTACTTATGAAGATAAATAGAATGTAAAGTTTTTTCTTGTCTTATTTGATTAGTCTCTGTATTCTATGCTGTAGATTTCTTTTCTCTGCTGCAGTAACTGTTAAAACTAGGCAGTCTTTTGAGCTCATTTCTTCATATTTTGCTGGGAAAATGGGAAGTTGGTGCAGATATTAATTGAAATGTGCATGGAAATACAGTAAATAAGAAAAAAAAACAGAGTTTGTTCAATTCTAACAAGCTGGAAAGTCAGTATTTGGTGTGACCACATTTATTCTTCAACACAGCCTGAACTCTCTTAGGTAAGCTTTCTTGTAATTTCATCAAGTAGTCTTCAGGAATAGTTCTCCAGGCTTCTTGAAGGACATTTAAAGCACTTATTTGGATGTTGGCTGCCTTTTGTTCTGTTCTTTGTCAAGATGATCCCACCCTGCTTCAAAAATGTTAGCATCTCATCTGAGAGGCCAATCAATGAGTGTTGATGCTTAACAATGAAGCTGTTGCTAATCAGACGCTTTCCAGATGGTATTTCATGGTGGATCACAGTCTAATGGTACTTTTCTGTGTTCATAATCATTTTTGACAATATTCCCAACACCACTGGCTGAAATGCAGCTCCAAACCAGGTTTTATACACTCACAGTGTCCTCTCCTCCTCTGTACATATTGATGACGATTTAAACCAAACATTTCAAATGAGGATTCATTACTCCATCAGACTTAGTGGGTGGCTGTAGCTCAGGTGGCAGAGCAGGTCAGCCCCTAATCAGAAGGTCGGTGGTTCGATCCCAGGCTGCATCCTGGCTGCATGCCAAATATCCTTGGGCAAGATACTAACCCCATGTTTGCCTACTGGTGGTGGTCAGAGGGCCCGGTGGCGCCTGTGTCCGGCAGCCTCGCCTCTGTCAGTGCGCCCCAGGGCAGCTGTGGCTACAATGTAGCTTGCTATCACCAGTGTGTGAATGACTGAATGTAGTGTAAAGCGCTTTGGGGTCCTATGGACTAGAAAAGCGCTATACAAATGCAGGCCATTTACCTGTAGTCACTGATTTTGAATGCATGGACTAGTTTTTCCAGGTCCTGTTGAGACATCAGATCTTTTATCCTTGATATATTCTTGAGGTGATAGTAAGCTGATTTTGTTATTGTCTTAATGTGTTTTTCTAAGTTTAGGTCTGCATCCATCACTACACCCAAATTTCTCGCCTGGTTTGTGGTTTTTAGATGTATAGATTGAAGTTCTCTGGTGACCTGTAATCATTTTTCTTTGGCGCCAAAGACTATTACTTCAGTTTTGTTTTTGTTTAGCTGGAGAAAATTGTGGCACAACCAGTCATTAATTTCCTCAATGCATTTACCAAGAGCCTGTACAGGGCCTCGGTCTCCTGGTGACATTGTGATATATATTTGTGTGTCATCTGCATAGCTGTGATAGTTTATTTTGTTGTTCTTTATAATCTGTGCCAGTGGGAGCATGTAAATGTTAAACAGAAAGGGTCCCAAGATGGAACCTTGGGGAACTCCACATGTGATACTTGTCTGCTCAGATGTGAAGTTACCTATTGATTCAAAGTATTTCCTGTTTTCTAAGTATGTTTTGAACCAGTTTAGTACAGTTCCTGAAAGACCTGTCCAGTTCTCCAGTCGTTTGAGTAATATGTTGTGGTCAACTGTATCAAATGCTGCACTGAGATCCAGTAAGACTAAGAATGATATTTTTCTACTGTCTGTATTCAGACATATGTCATTAAACACTTTGGTCAGAGCGGTTTCAGTGCTGTGGTTCTGTCTAAAACCTGACTGGAAGGCATCATAGCAGTTATTCTGTTTTAAGAAGTAACTGAGCTGTTGAGAAACTGCTTTTTCAATGATCTTACTTAAAAATGGGAGGTTTGAGATCGGCCTGTAGTTGTTCATTTGTGTCTTGTCAAGATTGTCCTTTTTCAGTATAGGTTTAATTACAGCAGTTTTTAGTGATTCTGGAAACACACCTGATATTAAAGAAAAGTTGACGATCTGTAACAGGTCTGACTCCAAAGTCTTTGAGATCTTTTTTTGAGCTGCATGTTTCTTGTGAGACGTGGTTCTGTCTGTAAACCAGCCGATGAAAATGTGTGAAATTGTTTCAATATGTTGGACATTATGCAAGACATGTAAACGCTGCACAGGTAAAAAAAAAGTGCTATAAAAACTATATTATATGAATTATCTGTGAAATGTACCTCACTGGTATTATTTAAAATGACTGGAAGATATCTGAATATATTTACAGACCCTCTGTCCTCTGTTCTTGTGTTCACAGCTACACTCTCCGTGTGGTCGGAAATGGAATCAAAGCTCAGATCGCCAACCCCGAAGTCAAAGTGAAAGGAGCTGACCCCGTCATAAATCAGATCATTGACAAGCTCAAGCACATCAATCAGGTAAGCCCGTGCTTTGTACATATTTACACAGGATTTTATGATTTCATCATTAAACGGGTCTCTCCCTTCCTTTAAAGTCGACATCCCCACCCCTCGTTCTGTCAGACATATGGGAACTGCCTCCTGAGGCAATCTGGTAATTCTCTGTGCTTCTCGGCACCTTTATGAGACATTACGGTAGGCGTCCTTTGTTAGCTGCTCGTAAAGCTGAAGGCCTCAACCTTTGATTCTCAACAAATTAATTCATTTATATCATCCTTCATATTACCGGTAAGCACTGGCTTATTGAAAACTATTCTCAAATGCAAAATCATTTCTAGGCAATGAATGGGAAAAAAAATCAATCATTACACGTTTAGAAACCCATTTGATCCGCTTTGTGTGTCCTTATATTTACACAATTCTTTTTCTGCTCTTTGTCAAAATCAATGTAGCTTTTCTATCACCCCCTCTGCTTTTATGCACGTTTGTGCTGCTGTGGCTCCTTTCAGTGCTGTTTACCTCTGACGATGATGAGATTAGAACAGTTTACGGGAGCACTCTCTCTTCTGCAGCTCCAATAACAGCTGCCATAGCTTCCCTTTGGGTTGTTCCACTGCAGCAGTGGCAGCTTCACATGTCTGTTGCTTTGGTTTCCCAAGTGGCAGGCTGAAGGCCAGGTCATCTCTCTTGACCTCATGCTGGCACCCCCTCTCTGACTAATTCACACCATCTGTGGGATGTCAGAACACATAAATCTATATCATAACCATTTGAGAGTCCCTGATCTGCCTCGTTGACATTCACTATGTATTTATCTTTTGGTGTGTGCCTTTTTGCTGCTGGCATCTTAAATGTGCTTCTTTATATGACCTTGTGGTTCTGTGAATGTTTTATTTAATGGAGAAAGACTCAGAAATTGTTTTTCTGCTGCCAAGTAAGTATGAAACGGATGATCAGCGGCTGAGCCTATATTATGCAGTCATTCATAATCCCCGGAGTTAATGTAACTTGAAATCCTATATGTAGCACACTCGGCTATTTTAGCACACTTTTTTGGGTTTTTTTTTGTCAGTCTGCTGTCTTTGACTCAGCCAGAATTAAAAACCAAACGATGATCAGCGTTTTGCTCATTGAATCTTCAGTAATATCATCAACTTCATGACATATGGCTAAAGATTTGTGTCTAACGGTGGCACATTTGTTTTATGAAATCTTTATTTCATCAGCCAGTCTCATTAAGATTCTCTCTCGGGTGTCTGTTTTACAAGAGAGACCTAAGGATGAGAAGCATTCATAAGGAAACGATTATCAAACGGAACAACAACACAATAAACAGAAACATTGGCGACAGTTGCAAGAACCACGCTGTACTTTTGTCTTTGCAAAAACACACTGCTTAAATCTGCAGTCATTTTTGGCAGTAAATTGTTTTGGTCATTTGACTCCATTAAAAGTCAATTAAAAGTCAGAAAGAGTCTTAAAAATAGCCAGAATTAAGCACACTCTAACAGATCTGCATGTAGGAGTCATTTGAGCTAAGCACATTTAATCTTCAAATATGTTCATGTTTGAAATGTTGCAGAAATTTTTGGCTCTCTGTGCAGTGCATAAAAAAAATGGCATACATGTAGTTTGACACCGAGGCAGCACGATGGTCAGTGTTGCCTCGTAGTGAGAAGGTCCTGGGTTCGAAGCCAACATCTGTGTGGAGTTTGCATGTTGTACCCAAAGACATGCAGTTAGTGAGGTTAACTGGTGATTCTAACTTGCCCATAGGTGTGAATGTGAGTGTTGTTTGTCTCTCTGTGTGTTACGTTCCAGCCCCCTCCCTGCGATCCTGAATTGGATAAGTGGAAGAAAATGAATAGATAGTAAGAAAGCCTAAATAGACCTTAAGGGATCTCTAATTAAGGGATTAGATCACCTTTTGAAATCAATATACCGGGCAGCATCCATCTCTCATTGTAAAGAGGCAAAAGTGAAAGCAGAACTGGTGGTAGCCATGGGGTTCTGCAGCACTTTGATCGATACAAACAGCTATGTCTGCAATTTTTTTGCACTGTGCAGAAAGCCAAAAATTTTCAGCAACATTTCAAATATGAGTATATTTGAGGATTTGCTGTTTAGCTGCTTCAGATGACTCCTACATGCAGATCTAATTCGTTAGTTTACGTTTAATTTTGATTGTTTTTACAGTCTTACTGACTTTTAATTGACTGGTAATTTAGTCGCTGGCAGCTTCCCTAATTAAGCCAGTGAGTTGCCATCTTTTCCAGTTTTAGCTTCTACTGCATGCACATATATACCTATATGTTACATCACTGCTATGTTACCGCAGAGCAGGAAATCTGTGTGAAGTCAGTTGGTCTTACAGCATGTCACGTTGCTCAAACAGGCTTTTTGCAATGCCATTTGGAGGTCTGCTGCTCACGTTTCCCCTGGCCTTCCATGCAACCTTGTGAAAGTGCTGGGTGTTGTTTAAGGGGGTCTTCACTGCTGTCCTCAGGTTTTACCCCCAATTTACATACATAAGGAGAGGTGGGCCCAGAACAGACCCATACTGCCTAGAGTACTTTATATTTGGCAGTTTATAAACTGACCATAACTGTAGTTCAGGCCCGCCCAAAAGTCAAGTGAACCCTAACAACTGCAGTGCACCAGCTGATAACTGCTGATAATGCACATAGGCTTGTGGATCAGCTGATACCATTCTGTGCATCCAGCTGGCGAGTCTTATATAAGTTACTTATTTAAGCTGCTGAAAACCTACTTACCTTCCTGTGCAAGCCGCTTTGAAACCCACCTATGCCTGTTTTTGTTGATGCCTGCTGTATTCTTTGCTTTAGGGGTGTTTTTGCTGCTTTGCCGTCTATTTCAGGTTTTGTATACGCATATGGAAGGGAAAGTTGTGCTCTTCAGTCTCTTTCAGTTTAATCAAGACAGAACTGAAGTAGCGCTGGCTGCATTGATATTTAAAGACGTTGATTAATCAACAAATTTTTTCTGAGGAGTCTATTAAATGTTGTTAATGTTGTCTAAGTTTAACTGTTGGTATTTAAAGTGCCAAAAAAGATGCTTTATACTGTGATTGATTTATAAATTTTTTTTTGAGTTTTATGCTTTTTCCCTGTGAAATATACCAATGACTAATTGTTCAGTTTGTTTACATGGTGAAAAATGCTGGTTCTCTTAAGTTTTTTCCTCGTCTCTTTTCTCCTTTCTCTTCAAGTGTCACTTGTATTCTTCCTTATGCCGCGTTTTAAAAAGGAGAAAGTCTGCGACCTCATTTGTGGCATCACAAACAGTGATAAAAAGTGACACTTGGGCACAACACTGACATGTAGCTCATTATCACATTACTCTCTACTCTCTCATCTAAGAATCAAATCTTTGGCGTGTGAAGAAACTTACTGAGGTACATCTGATTTTCAGGAACTGCACACAATGTGAGGTGTCATTTCAGAGTCACAGTTTTTTTTCTGTTGTTTTTGAATAATAATCTGTCTTTGTACGATCTTACATTTCAGACAAAATCCCTGGAACAATAAAAATAAGAGTTCTGTGAAAAGTTAGTTATTTCAATTATATTTGAATATCTAACGTGCTAGTATTTGGAATAAACTAAATTAAAAGACATATAACACAGACTTGGTGGCTGCTGGCTGTTTTTAAACAAAGCCAGTTGTTAAATTACTGAAATAAATACATTTATAGAACTTACTCAATAAAATTAGCGTGAACTTTGATCAATTTTATTCCAAAGCAACTTTGCAACATGCAGTGATGCTGTACACAAAGTAATGTCCAAAGCGAGGGTGTTAAGAGATTTTCTACATTATACAATATAACCAAATCTCTATAATACAATATAATCAAGTGTGCCTTATATTCTGTGTGTTCATATATTTTCACATAACCAAGCTTATTGTTAAAGAGAACATAATGCATTCCTTACCTCAGTGTGTGATGTCAGATAAGCATGATATACTTCTGCATTGTTATTTTCAGTGTATGTGTGGAAGGTCAGATAAGCTGAGATAATGCCTGACCTCTCCCCTTTCTGTTAAAAGAGGAAGTACTATGTAATTTACTTTCACTATAAATAAAGAACCAAGCCTGCACTCGATGTGTGTGTCTTCTCAGAGGCATTCACACCCGTGCGCGCGTTTTCTAATACTCTCTGAGTCGGTCTACAGTGTCTTATTTCTCTTACCTGTGTTTGAACAATGTCTACCCCTGACAGAGGGTGTCAAACATAAGGTCCAGGGAACAGAAGCAGCCTGGCACAGACTCCAATCTGTCTTTGGAAAATATGACAGGGAGCGTAAATAATTTGGGCATTCATACTATAGCACAGTAATTAAAAAAACAGATAAACTATTAAATAACAGAAAAGTTCCTGCTCTCTCTATGACAATATAAGCTTCTGTTTTTTGTTTGTTTTGTTTTTTTACAAGGGGTCCAAAAAATGGACATTTCCTGTGAATTTACAGAAACTTTCTGTTTATAATTACAGGACGTTCTGGGCAATGAGCCATGTGATTTTTTTTTCTGTAATTTTACACATTTTTTAAAATTGAAGCCCAAAGAGTCGCGCTGACAGATTTCTTTCTTTTACCATAGCAGAGTTTCTATATCACATGGAAAATCTAGGACAATTAAACTATCTCAGAGATTAAATGTGCAGTTCAACAGGGGAATTAAACTGCACATTTGAAAGGGGAGTGTCAGTTGTCTGGCCCACTTAAGATCAAAGTGGGCTGTATGTGGATCTTGATATGAAAGAAACCATCTATGTCCACTGTGAACGACCATCTTTGAACAGAGGCGGGGTTTACGACACCAACTGTCTGCCATCTATAATCCAGTTTTGAGATCCCTTCCCAGACGCCTTAACGCCCACCCACATCCTGGGCCTTTTGACCTCAGTAAATCACACGATAGGATGGGGCTAGATTCACAGTGGGTTAACCCGAAACCTTGGCTGATTGTAACCTACAGCCATTTTCACACCTTGGCTCGTGTAATTAGGTAGAGGATCAATAGGGGGTCCATGTCCCTCTTGGGGGGACACTGGAATAGAGCTTAAATCTGGGACTCTTCCTCATTTGACCCTAGAACTGAAGAAGCTTCTTGGATGAGAGTTGAAACATCTTCAAGCAACTTAAAGAAGTCCAGAGGCTTTTCTTTCCAAGCTCCTTAGACCTCTTCATATGAAATGAATTTGACATCTCTAGTCTGAAGCTTAAAAAATACATTTTGAGATTAGTTTTGCGTACAGAGTTAGGCACCATTGCAGCATCCTCGTAAAACGATTTTTTTTAGCATGCACAAGCGGTATCCACTGCTCTCTCATCAGCTGTCACAAAGAGGCATTGAGGTGTGCAGTTCACAGTTTTGAATGAAATGCTTTGAGAGCTATTGGATGGCTTCTCTTAAAATGTGTTTTAAAGTTTTGTGTCCCCCTCAGTATGAACATAAATGTAAAAACACATATTGGGCCATGTTTGCAAGTTTATGGTGCAAATAAAATGTAAGCAGCTCGCCTCATGTGTAAACATCTGGGATACTTTAAAATATGCATCTACTGCGTGACCTGTATGAGACAGACTGCTGAAAAACGTGTTGACACATCACAGCCTACTTTAGATCTGCGGGTCAGCGTGAATCTGATGAACATAATTTGTGCAATAAAATGTTCAGACAACTCTGCCCACAAACGTGTTTCTTGGAACAAAGCTTCCTTTACTCGCTCAGGTGTTTCAAGAATATCGACGCTGACTACACAGCACACAAATGTTAGCAAATCACAGATGGCACCGAGTCCCAGGGAGTATGAATAGAGTATGAATATCCAGATAAATGCCTGACAATAAAAGTTTTTCTGTTAATTAAACAGAGTTAAACACAGACGCCTTTTTGTGTTTGCTGCTAATAATATCATTTTCACTGTAAAGCAAAAAGTCTTCCACTAAAGTGTGAAAACAAATGCTGTTATCGTGATCAGCAAGAATTTTCGTGACATTAATTAGTTTGCTCGTTTGGCTAAGCGGACCATAAACTAAAGTCTGATTGCAAACGTGGAAGGATGCAGAGGGAAAGTGCGTTTGTGACTTTCTCCAAAAATGTACATGTTTGAACAGATAAAGCAGAAGTAATACAGAAAGCAAAAGACGCCTCTTGATCAGCCTCTTGGAGACATCAGTCTCCAGTAATTCAGGACAAACTTGGCAACGCCGCTTTGGCCCAAACACCGCCGCGTTCCAGCTTTGAAATTGTGCTGCCAGTTTCCCCTTTACTTTTGCTTCCTAAAGTCAATTTTAAATTGGCTAATTCTGGATGTTCCACAATTGTCTGGTTGACTGTGATGGCTGTTCAATAAGCAGTTTTATGTGGAAAGGAGAGCCCTTGACAGTCTGATTTTTGTAGTTAAAACCTACTCGTGTTTAAATACAACATTTGCCCTTCTGCACACGCTCTGTTCGCCAAGTCTTCGTGGTGTGTGCCAGCACAGCCTCCGGCACATGCAGACAAAATAAAAATACAGATTCTGTGCTGATGCAGCAGGGTAAATGCTGACCCCTGCCTATTCGTGTGTAGTCACGATGGGTACCATCTACATCAGTCCTGTTTTTAGATTTTTATCCGGCTTTGTTTCAATGAATTCAAGATATGAGTAAATGAACAAAAAAACAAGAAGAAAAGACCCTGCACCGACACATTTAGTAAAAGTTATACTGAGTCAGACTAATTCTCAATGGAAGTGCTTTATTATTGCTTCATATCAGTTAAAAATAATAACATATCAGTCCTTACGCTTTCTTCTTACTGCTTTCCTGTATGTAGAGATTTCAGTAGCTACAGTACAGACAATATTCAGACATTTTTCACTGAGATTTACTACTGAAAAGATCTTGAAAAATAGAAATGCTAACATTGTTGTTCAAATAGTGATTGCAGCAAAACACGATGTGTATAAAAACTAACAATGGCAGGAGACTGAACAGCCATTCAGATCATCTAAACCAGCTTTCTGACTGCAGAAGCTTTAAACGCCTTGAAAATACAGTTAGCACATATCATGGCTGTAACCTGTTTTTTTTTAAACTTGGTACTACAAATCATATGTTAGATGAGGTTGGATTTCAGTTATTCATGACAGTAGAGAAGCTTCTAGAGAGTTTATTTTAACCCAAACGATGACATTCTCAAATCTATCCAAACAGCGACAGAAAACCAAAAGGTCTCCAAAGTGTCCAGACTTGAATACAAGTCTCCAGATATAGATTTTGATTTAGACCCTTACTCCTCCCTTTTCTTCAAAGCAGGGATTTCATGGGGATTTTTTTGTTTTTTGTTTTTTTTTACCCCTCAGCTGCAAGAGGTTTGTGGGGAATTGCGGGTGGCGTGGACATCCAAGATTTTGAATACAATAACCCGAGAATAGGGTGGCAGAGGATTTCCAAATGACACCATACGTGCATCAACTAAAAATCTTAGACCAGTGGTGTCCTCGAGGCCTCAAGGTCAAGGTCGGAGGTCGAGTTTTCTGAAAATCAACGCAGGATTTCGAAATTCAACAAATACTCAAAATCTACTAAAAATCTTACATGAGTTTGAATCTCAGGCTGATTTTCCAACATTCACCTTGAATTTTCACATTTATATCACAGGTGGATCTACTAGGAGGCTAAGGGTAGCACTGGCGGCTGCCAGTATTTTATTTTACACGGTTGTAATGCACAGTTAGTGCAGCAGAGAATCCATCAGTACAAACCAGTGTGATGCAAAAAAGGGGCAGATTGGTTAGCAGTCAATTTGAGAGGAGAACGTCAGTGGAGATGCACATACAAGGTAAAATGGATGTAAGTGGTCAATCAGATACATAAAGCATTTAGCTAGCAAAATCAGTTAATAACTAATCAATCAGAGTGCATTCTGCCTGCAGCACCCGCCACAGCCTGTAATTTATTCTACCAGCCAAGCTAATTGATATTTTTTACACAATAATTCCAGTAATCAGCAGAATTAAAAACCTGTTGTCAAGCATGCTTTTTCAGATATTTAACTGAGAGACATGTTTTCCTTCATGTTCAGCAGTGTGGGTGTTGCAGTGCTTTTTAAAAAAGGAAAGAAAATACTCAGTTAGTCAATCTATGGCACAACCACTTCAGTCAACTTTGCTTTTTAGTTTTATCAAAGTCCTTCTGGAAGTAAGCCTTGCCACTCAACACCTATCTTGGAACTGCCTCTGGGCAGTTACTTCAGGCTAACGAGACCAGGCCCCTAAATGAATGAGGGAGTGAAGCATTACTGGAGTTTCAGTGTTGACCGGGCTGTAAAATCTGCTTGTATAGAATTACAAGTTCAGTCTCAAGGGAAAAAAATATTTTGGAGACTTTTCCTTAAAAAGCCTTTTTTATTCTTACATGTTATCCTTCTACTGTGCATTTGCAAAGCTTTATTTATGGCTTGATTCGATGTGCATGTCATCTCACCAGAGTACTTGGAAAGAAACCTTACCTTTATTCCCTTATAGTACCTATATCATTAATACAAAACCATCCATTATACAGTTAAACATCACCTCTGCGCTTGCATCAGGGCCACATGTTTCCCACTTTGGGTGTTGTAAAGCACATTATTGAATTTTTGCCATAAATTTCCCCTACTGTGTCTCCGCTTTCAGGATGAGAACTTGCGGAAATGAGCTGTCTTTTATGTTTTCATGGAAACTCTCTTGTTAGGGAGGCTGGTTGGTACAAATGTTCAGACAATCACACTTAAAATGTTGAGCTCGGACTTTCTGAAGCAGTAAATTTGTAAGAGAGCAAAATGGCATCTTAAGGGCTTGTGCTTTTACTTCTGAGAAAGGAGAAATATGAAAACTGTGTGTTTTCGTAGTAGTCGGCAATGGAGGAAGGTAAAACTTTACAAATGATCTTGTATCTAAAAACTTTAAATTATACATCTGGCACGATTCATCTAGCAGCTTGTGCATTCACAATCCTTCAGTCTAGTTATTATCATCTGGCTGGGACTTGATTTGCAAATGGGTCTGATTTGCAAATAGTTCTGATTGGCATGTCATTAGCTGCTGAAGTGCGGCACAAGTGTCAGCGAGAGTGTATGACCTGAATTGCCATCAGGCGTTCATTTTAAACTGTCAGACTTTATTTCTCTACCATTTCATGTTATGAGCATGCAGCATGGTTTTACACACCAAGGAGTGCTAAGAAGTGGCTGCGATTCACAGCCAGTGTGGCTTTTTAAAAAGGAGACTTGGTCCTGGGAAGGATATTTGGGTTCATATTTCAAATTCAGTCACTTTTAAATGCTGATCCTGAATTTCTGTGTGTGTTTGTGTGTTGAGGGATGAGTCTGTGACCAGCAGAAATATCAATTATTTATTGCAGTGTACAAACGAGTGGCTGTGTGCACACCTGCATATCCACTACATAAAACAGCATTATGCAAATCATTATAGCGGGGGTTAACTTAATATGATGAAACTTGTCTTAAAGTATGCACGTGTGCAGGTAAATCCCAGAATCTCTTTTCTAGAGAAAGAAGGAAGTGTACACTGAAAGGCAAAAGGTGGCATTCTATTATCTTTAAAGACGCTGCTGTTGGGCATTTGTATGAGGATAAGAGTGATAGCCATGCAAATGTTGATTTTCATGTTTTCCATCTACATATCAGAAATGTTTTCATTCATCTGCCCCTGACCTTGACTAACCAGAGCACAGAAGCTTCCCCAAGTTTCCCTGGGACCAAATGGAAATATATCATTACTATTCTGCACCCGAGACCGCAGAAAACACAAAACGGCAATGCATCTATTGACAAATTTATTATACAATCTGAGTGTACAAACTCTAGATTTCATCATCTTGCTCATCAGCAGCTCTTTCCTATGAATTATTTGTGGGCTCCTCTCCTTCCTTGCCTGTCCTCTCCTCTTGATGTGGTAAAACCCATCAAGAATCTATAAGTAGGCTCTGTCCCAGTGTCTCTCAATCAAAATCAGGGGCAAGCAGCTCCTCACCCACTCTGCTGGCTGAATTATTTACCAGCCATTGATGTGGTGGTTGACCAGCAGTTTTGCTTCTGAATTATTCATATCGTCTCTCCTCTTAGGAGAGGAGGATTAACGCTACGAATATATTCACATTTTATTTGTTGTGCTCCTGAACGCGTATACCAAAATGCAGCATCTGAAAGTCCGGTTTGGGATTAAACCCAATCTTATTTATTACCATTATCCTCAAGTCTCAAGATGATTTATTTTTAACACAACACATCCACTTAATTCCTGTTGCAGCTTACGAAGGAGTGTGTAAAGTCATAAATGTCGTTACTGTGCAAGTGTGTCTTAATTAGAGAAAAATCCCAGAACCTGCAGGATAATGATTTTTTTTTTACCCACACAAGGTGTTTAAAACATTCAAAGACAAATCCGGCTAAGCTGCCTACACGCAGATAAGTTTATCTTAAGTGAATGTATGTGATTATAGTTTAAGCAACAGCAGCATAATCCTCTTCGTGCACTTGGACATAGGTTGTGAAATTCAAGTTCTGCAGCACAGCAAAGTCCAAAATCACACATGAATAATTCACATTTTTTAATTTTAATTCACGTTCATACTAAATTTTAAGAGCCGCCTCTCAATTGCGTTTGTGTGTAGTTGATTTGGTTTGTGGAGGAGCACGTTCTGCAAATACAGTGTTCATTTCAAATATAGTGACCTAATGCTGTCAGCTACAGTAACAGTGCTTATGCTTAGCTTTTAATTAAAGCTGAACTGTTTTCTGTAACAGATGTGAACGTTTAGAACAGCTAACAAGTAACTGGACAATTTATTAGGTACACCTTGTTCATATTTAATCCTTCACCGTGCAGCAAGGTGTTGACAACATTCCTCAGAGGGCCTAAAGTGTGGCGAGAAAGTGACCTGCACATCATCGCAGTAGGATAGATCAATGCTTTCATTTTGTTTTCTGGCAAATTCCTATCCTACCATCTGAATGTTGCAGCAGGAATCAAGACTCGTCAGTCCAAGCAACATTTTCCCAATCTTCTGTCGTCCAATTTTGGTGAGCATGTGTAAACTGAAGCCTCAGTTTCCTGTTCTTACCTGACAGGAGTGGTAGCCAGTGTCATCTTCTGCTGCTGTAGCCAATCTGCTTCAAGTTTCGACATGTTGTGCTCCCAGAAATTATTTTCTGTATATACCTTGGTTGTAATGAGCGGTTATTTGGGATATTGTTGCCTCTCTGAATGTCTGGCCATTCTTCTCTGATGTCTGAGCCCATGAACTGCAGCAGTTTCTGAAATACTCCTGCTTGGCACCAAGAGCCATGTCACATTCCAAATCGCTTAAATCCCCTTTATTACATATTCCTAAATGTACTTTAGAGGGTCATCTTGATCATGCCTACATGAAGTGAATCGCTGTCATGTGATTGGCTGATTAGATATTTGTGTTTAAAAGTGGTTATCAGGTGTACCTAACAAAGTGGCTAAATAAAGCAACTTAATAAATAAATAAATAATGCATTCTCAGTTTGGCAGCAGTGTCTTTTTTTTAATTTAAGTTGACTCATAGGAGAGCTTAACTTGAATGATAATATTCACTTTGTAGTCTAATATCTGCTCTGACCACTCAATCGCTGACCCGCTGCCTCTTTGTCGCTGATGCACTTGCTCTGCATAAACACACTGTCAGCGCCGCTGCTGACGAGAGGAAGATGGGCGATGACAGCGAGCATCTCGGGAGCCGACTCGCACACTGACACTTTTTTTTCTCCCCCCTGCTCCGACTGGCAAAAATGATCATTGTAAGATCTCTTCCCCCACCCTCTATTTACAGATAGCAGAACATGTTCAAAGGGAATACTAATGAGCTTAAAAATCTGCACAGGGCTTGATTCATTGCTTGGATGTCTGAAGGTGTGATTCATGTTGCCATATGACACCCTGCACCTCTTTAGGAAATGTACCCTGCACACGAGAGGCGATCTGGAAATGAAATGCTTTTAGTTGTCTGTGACAGTTTACCTGAAACTTTGAATTCTTTGGCAGTGTTTTTGGGGAGTGTATGTACTTTGGTCTGTGAAATGCAGACTGAGTGGTTGTGTAGGCAGGATAAATATAATGATAATGCCCTAACATTTACAAGATGCTGTTACATGGCAGTCACCTCTTTCCATTACTGTAGATGCAGCTGAAGTGCGTGCCTTAATGGTGCGAGGTCACAAATTGGAGTTGACAGCTGAGTGAAAATTGACAGCATCGCGGTGACATTTTCTGCTGTCTGCATAATGCTCGCTGAAACCATGGTTTCGCTGTTTAAAGACGCCGCGGGTCAAACAAATGAAACTACAGTCAGAGTTTAATTAGTTCTTATGTTTTATTTGTTTCAATTGCTTCAGTCACATTTACTCCAAAAGCAGATGCCAAACAATACCCATCTTAATAAAACCTCACTTTGTGCCAGATAGTATAACTGAGTGATACTTCAGAAAATGCAAATGAAACTCTGAGCTGCATGCTTTAGGTACTGTTTTAGTTTATGTATGTGTGCTTTTTTTTCTTTTTTTTGTAGCTTTTTTTTGGGGGGGGGGGGTTGTTTGTGGGAAGTATTCATTATTCTCACTACCTGTGGGGAGAAACTGTCTTTGAAATAGCTGCTGCTTGATTTAATGCTTCGGTAGCGTTTTCCAGATGGCAGGAGTGAGAAAAGTGTGTGGGCTGGTTGACTGGTGTCCTTGATGATGCTCTGGGCTTTCCTTATGCAGCAGGTGATGAAGATATCATAAGCCCATCATAAGTAAGTGTGTGCCAGATTTTTTTATGATTTTTTTTGAGGCAGGCTTTACTGTGTTTAGCAGCAGTTTTCAGTCCTGTCCAGCTGAAACTGCCAATATATATAGTGCGATGTAGCCAGTCAGAGTACCAAAAGCTCGGTTCCCATGCCAACTCGTTTAAGTCACCTTACGACTTCGAGTCTTTGTTGTGATTTTCTGAGCTGGTGGAGGAAGCAGCTGGCATTATGACAAAGTTTGTGATGTGCACTGTGGCGAGTTTGGAACTTAATGCAATACATCAGGCGGCCAGGACTGTTTTAAGGGCGGGGAGTGGAGGACGCTAAACACAGTGAAATGTATGTGTGCCCAGTGCTGTGCAAAAGTCTTGGGCCATCCGTCCTTCCTTTAGATTTTGCTATGAAACTGGGAATAGGTACAGCACTTTACATGTATACAGATACAGCATATAAGGCATAAATGGCGTCTGTACAACTGTAATGAGCTTGAATATCAATATTGCTATGACCAACTTTATTCTGAACTCTTTTATGCAAGCTTTCCTGTAATTTCTTGACGTAGTTTTCAGTTCTTCACACTTCTGAAAGGACATTGAAATGTCTTCCTCGGATGTTGGCTGCCTGTTGTTCCATGACCAAGCTTCCACTGCGTTTTACAGATGCCTGAACACCCTCACTGCAGGAGACCTGTGGCCATCGGTTTTCAGTCGAGTTCTTGTGCCTTTTCTCCCTGCTTCCCTTCCTTAAGAATGACTTGCACCCTTTCACTGAGGCCATTTCTGATGAGGCTTCAGTGAACAGTAGACGGACAGCTGAAGGGCCAAATGTGTCTCTCAGGTCCTGGGTCAGGTCTTTGCTGGATTTTCTCTCTGTTTTTTTAATGACTTGACTTTCAGATGCTTTTCATCTTCTGTAGATAGACTTCTCGCCAAGTTTTCAGCTCTTTGTCAATCACGATATGGTAAAGCTGTGTTATTCTTGGAATTTTTATAGATTCGACTAAAGAAAGGGGAACAAATGATGTGTTTTTGTGGCAGGCTGCTAGTGACAAAGTGCCTAAAGATCCAATTTAAAATGGGCTCTTTGGTAAGTTTTCTGTTCTCTGTCGACACAATACTGTTTTATCTGTTGCGCCTTCTTTATGCTTGAATGATACATGGCTCAGTGTTAAGTGGCTTAAAAACAACCGTTCCTCTGATAATGGTCACGTACAAGGACCGGACTAAAACTAAGTAAAAAAGGAGCCAATGTCCAAAAAACAAAACAAAAAACAAACCTTTGAAAGACCTGCAGGATGCCCGCAGAAGTATTGCTCAGACCACGTTAAAGAAATCAGAAGATAGTTTAGCCATTGGATCCTTGGCAAACTCCTGTAATACTGCATATTTACGTTATTATTAAATATATTATTAAAACCACGGATATGAAGTTATTAATAGTCATCGCTATCATGTTGTTATAGTTGGGAAATCTTGTTTCATGTGGCTGTTACTTTGACACGCACTACACGCACTCTCTGCCCAATAACCATGCCCCCGATGGCAGGCAGCACCTCCCATCTCCTCTGCAGGAAACTGAACCACCACTCAACAGTTAAAGGACACAAAGTGTGTCCGAGGCAGTGACCCAGTCTTCATGCTCTCCATAGCCCAATCTGATCAAGCACCCGTGGGATATACTGGGGCAAATCCTTTCCATGGAGGCTCCACCTGGCAACCCACTGGACCCAAAGAATACTCTGTTAATATGGTACCAGACACCATGGGACACCCCTGAACTCCCCAGGCTCCAGCTGCATTTTTTTTGGTAGAACAAGAAAAAACAAGAGGCAGCTAAACAACCCTTCTTCATCTTTTGAGACTGTACACCCTCAGTTTCTTTCTGTGCCTCTTCTTCTTCAATGAGAAAGACGCATGGAAAGTTCTTCCCACCAGAGATGTGAGCGGAGGAGTGGAAGCAACAGACAAATGAGGCACCCTTGCTTCTGAGCTGTCATTTCAAAAGCAATGTGACAGCAATGTGACAGCAGTGTGACATGTAGCGCAGCTGTATCCTATGTTTATTGTTTTGTCACAGCCTACTGCTGTATTTTATCTCCGATGTCAGATAAGCATAACAGTGTTCATGACACTTGTAGATCCAGGCCTGCTTTTAATCAAATGCACAATGTGCCTCAGTGTGACACGAATGTACAGATGTCGTGCATTTTTTAAAACAATTACACAAACGCAAACGTGGAAAGGCACAAAGATCATGAAGTAGATCACCCTAAATAACTGAAATGACTTAAAAGGAAATATTTATTGATAAATTCGTCTTCCTGCCCCTATTTGGATGTCCCATCTGTGTGTCACATGCCTTCTTCAGATAAACGGTTTACATTTGTGAAGCATTCAACTGTCCATCCTCCATCACAGCTCCTGCAGGCCTCTGCTCTCCTTGCTCTTTTCTCCTCCAGATGCATTTTTAGGTATTGAGACATCCTGTGAGGTGGTGCACTCAGATTGGTTTCCAGTTCACAGGGCTCATCGGTGTATATATCACTTTGGGGAAATGGGTGAGAAAATTTGCAGCCTTTCCCAGCTGACATAGGGCCAGAGGCAGGCTACACGCTGGAGAGGCACATCAACACGCACAGAGAAAGACCGATACACTCTCGCATCTACACCTGCAGCCAACTTGGAATCATCAATTAACCTAACAAGCATTTCCTCACATTTGCATGTTGGGTTAGGTTTTGCTTTAAGGCTCACAAAGACGATATTAACATCCCGATGTTTAGCAGGTACGGTCGCGTGCCAGGCCTCTGATTAGCATTGAAGCTGGAGGGACTATATGGCCATAGGGTCTGAGATGTAAGGTATGGGAGAAGGTCACATTTTGACCCTATGATGACGCTGGAGGATGGTCCAGCGATCACACCACTCTTTAAAATTCAACCTCAGGGCACAATGAATATTGGTACCAAATTTAATTAAAATCCATCCAATATTGATATTTAAGCCCTGACCAAATTAGTGGAGTTACTGACAGACCCTTATTATCATTACTGGAGCTTTAAGAGCAGAATTTTAATCTACCTTGTTTGCATGTTGTTTGTGATGTGAGTTTCTGAATTCTTTGCGATTTGTGTTTATATTCCCCACATATGGATGTGTAATAAAAACAAAAGGAAGAAAGACAGGCAGACCGTGCACGATAAAACTCCTCATAAATGCAATTTAAAACTCAGGGCTTTGAACAGGAGCTGTGTGGTCACCGCAACAGTGAAAATATGTTTCATTTTCTGCTGCTTTTCTAATATTGATTGGTTTGTAAAATGCTTTGGTAAGCGAGCGGTGGATGAGCCTCGGTGTCACCGAGGTGTTGTTTTGCAACTTGAAGATAAAAAGCCATTTCTAAATCACTGCATGACTGTGCTTGCACTGGCCTCTGAATATTGCGTAACACCAGTTTCTGTCTGAAGGCGCCAAAGCAAATGGTTTAGCACAGAATGGAGAGTGACACAAAATCCCACAAATAAACAAACCAGGATTAAGAATGCAATAATCACAGTCTTCGCTTTCCACCTCGCCATCCCATGTCCTCTGATATTTTCTGCCAATCTTGAAAAACGTTTCACTGATTTTGAGTTAAAAAAGCAGAGCAGAGTTACTTTACTCCGCGAGTTCAGAACGCCACAAAAGGAACTCTTTCTTCTTCTTGTTTTTTCTTTTTACCATTTTGCTTGGCAGTTAAATTATCGCTAGCCGAACTTCTGTCTGTGACAGAATCCTATTCGATGCAGCCACTCTGGGCACAGCTCTCTCCCTTTGAAATAATAGCCTTTTACTGTACAGTGTAACTTAGGATCATAGCACAGAAGCCAAACATTGTACCTGTTTTTCAAATCAGCCAGTTACCTTAAAGAAATGCAGGCTTACAAATGAAGGCGTGAGACTTTCAGAAGGACATGATTTTTAAAGACAGTCGTTAATTATACTGGTTAATTAGACTGTGAGATACTGCAGATTTCAGTATTGATCCAATACTAAGTAAATACAGGGCCATTATTGTACCAATACCAATACCAGTGCTTCATGGTTTGAGATGAATCACCATTAATTTTCTAATTCTGAACATGTTTTGATGATCACTAAATCACAGATTTATCGCGCTAGTATTGATTTAATACCGATATTAGTGTTGGCATCGATACCATTGATATTCGGATTGATCCGCCCACCTCTAGTTAATTAAAGTAAGTAGCGATGGATTCACGAAGCAGTGCTAAATCTGATGTAAATAAATGTCCAGTTTTCCTCATGATTCAGGCTGTTATAAGCAAAAGTTTGGATATATTTCATATCAGGAAGCAGCAGGTAAAAATTCTGTAATTTAGCTAGTTACAAAAAGTGTTTGCAAGCCGTGGTGAAAGCTGTGACCTACTGGGAAGCCCAAACGTTTCCATGTAGCACACTTTAATAGTTTTTTCTAATTTCTAATTTCTTCTTGTTAATAAAGTGGAATGGTGTGTGGATTTGTAGAAAATAATTTTATCATTTTTACCGGCTCTAAATAGTTGTGCAGTTTCCAAAGAAAAGGGGGAAAAAAGGCAATGAATTGGTGATACCTTTGTAAAGAAAAAAAAATCATACAACGTGTGTAGTAGCAGAGTTGCTTCACACAAAGACAGTTTTGTTTGTGCATAGAGTCCTTGATATTATTTGGTCATTTCTAACTCTCTACACACTCCAGTAACAGCCAGAGGCCTGCCCAAGGGGGGCTACCATGGGTTAGAGCGAATCCAAGCACCTGTCTCCCAGCCAGTGCTGGACAAAATCTCATGTCATTCACAGAGGAGAGGCTAATAACACTGTTAGGCAATTTGGGCTCACTTCATTGTATTTCAGAAAGAACAGCGTCGCTGTTCAATACAATCCAACAACGCAGGGCAGCTATTTTCCTGCACAGGAAAAGCAGAAGAATCAAGTAGCCTGCTGATTGACATTCTTGGTCAGGCATGATGAATGTTTCCTCAGCTGAAGGAACAAATGAGTTAGCTGTGAAATATTATTAGCTTATAAGGCTTGATTCATTGATTAGCGCCGTTTGGGGAATCGAGTCACCTGCCAGTGACCTTATAAAAACCAAATGCACATGCTTTTGCACATCAAAAGCACATAAAACGTGAGAGTGAAACTCTGTCGTACAGGAATAAAGATGTCTATAAATAACGAAGCAAATTAAGCTACTTTCATATTATCACTGCCTGACCTTAACCTTTTTATATTTAGCTTTCATCTGAGTCTTATTATTTTCCTATCATTGTCTTACAGCAGGCTATAGCTGGCAATATACAGTCATTGTGGCAGCAAATCCCATGAAAAGACCAAAACCAGCTTATAGCTGCAGGCTAGTGTATGTTTATTTAGGGTCAGTCAGTCTCTCAGCACTTTCTGACTTTCCTATCCTGCTGTGGCTCTCAGCTCATACCACCATTGGGTCTTTTTGAAGTGTATTGATGTCTTGAAAGCACAGCTCATGAATATAAACTCTCATTACAAAAAAAGTGAGTTTCCTGAAAAACAGAACTTACAGGGAGTGGAGATTTTTGGGCCTTTTCTTTTTATTAGTGGATATAATGTATGTTTGCAGAACCAGGATGATGCATATATGGGATCAACTTAAAATCAATACTGTGGTTATCTGTGTTAGCTGTGCAAAAGTCTTGAGCCACCGTCCATTTCTTTATATGCTGCTCCCAAGGAGCCAGACTGGTTTCTCTGGACATTGAAAAGAGTGAAAAAGCAGCCAGTGCTGTCCTTATATTGTAGAATAATTTTATTGTTTGATAAACCACTTCTTAACACTAACTTGTGAATCAATCAAGCATCAAAAGACACCTGACTCAAAGGACGATCCAGTGTTGTGTCTTTAGCAAAGAAACGATTAAAGTAAACCATTTTCTTTCACAAAAATACAGATATTGTTTCTTTAGTTGAACCTTTGAAAGATCCCAAAGAGTTTTGTAACAACATGGTGATTCCCAAAGAACTATTAGCTGAACACTTGGCATATCTCAGCATGGTGTGCTGCGTGTCCTTGAAAAATTACAGGAAATGGGACAAGTGGGAGACAAAAGAATAAGTAGCAGGCCTAAAAAAGAAAGAAAACTTCAAGAAATAGTAATAAATAAAGCAAAAACCTGATGCAGGCCCTGAAGCTGATCCATCTACTGGTCATCAAAACTTTATCAGAAATGGTCTCAGTGAAAGGGAGGCTTTCTAAAGGACCGAAAACACAGAGAAAAGGCTGAAGTACGCCAAATTACACCCGAACTAGACTGATAATAGTGGCCACATGTCTCATACAGCGAGTGTGTACAGCCAAGATCTGTCATGCATCATTTTTTTTTCAATCAAAACATAGATGATAACACAATTTGACAAAAATAAAATGTTATATATGGACCAGCAAGGTGAGCTTTTTCCAAAAACTGGACACATGTTGGGACTGTGTGTAAAAACTGGGGAAAAAACAGAACGAAAGGCATCGAGATGCCTGAAGATAAGCATTCTACAGAATTGTCGAAACACTGTTTTTGTCTTAAATACTGTATTTGCATACAAGTTTCCACATGTTTCACTGCACCTGTTTCCCATTTCCTTAGTAAAATGTAAAGAAACCAGGTCTGGCTTAAGAATTGCACTGTACATATAAAATTAGGAAGTGTGCACCAGCTAGTGTGTTCTAATCAACAACAGAAATAAGATATCAGACACTAGCTTTGCACTTCATGAGGAAGATCAGTATATTTTGTAACAGGTTTTTATCTTTGGCTAACAGTACAGAAAATGTGTTGCTTATTGCCTTTATTTTTAGTTTCAGGCCCTCTGCAGTTTTTGACAAACCGATCAATTAGAGTAAACTGTGAACAGAAAAGTTTCTGCAGAATACAGAAGTGACCTGAGACGACTGAAGGTCATGTGTTTGAATTCTTCCGATTATGTGTAAGAAAGCAGTTCTTTTCCCTCTCAGCCACACACATGCACACATGTTTATGTATATATAGACATTAACCTTTCAACTCCATGCAGATGATGAATAGAATCTTAAATCTTGAGTCGTGTATTGTTTCCCATGTGCAGACTAATTACTGCTGGATGCTGTTTCCTTTAAAAATGGGCTCCGAGTTGACAGCCTTTGAACTCCACATAATGAGCCCTCAAGCAGTGCTCTGCCTCCTTCAGATTCAAACCTCCAGACCAGGCTAATTTCAGGCAACACAGAAACCCATTATTCTTCATAATCTATTAAACATTTGGCCATATTTCTGACATAATTAGAGAGAAAATCATGCTAATTACACACATGGAGGGAAAGCTTAGATTTTCCAATCTAACCTGTCACCAGTCAGCAGATGAGACTTCAGACCAGCACACGCATGTCCTGGCTCAGCCTTCCCAGCAACTCTGACTCCTTCCCTCTTCAGCCCTGAACCACAGCACTAACTAATTAGCATAGACACTACCTTTTTGATCAGTGCACACACGGACTCAGGCACACATACACACACACACACACACACACACACACACACACACACACACACACACACACACACACACACACACACACACACACACAAAAATCGTTCTTGTTTCCAGTGACGCACCATGAATTTAAATGAACCAATTAGCGAATGCATTTCCCCTGGCGTTGGGTTTCTGCTGCACAGCAATGCATCAGAAAGGTTAGCCTGCAGACCACTGCGGCCAAGGAGGACGACTGTCATACACCTCATATATGGATTCTGTGAAGTGTACATCATAGCTGATGGTGATAATCCCTGAGTAAACAAATAAGGACATTTTACTATGTATTTATTCATTATTAAAAGTATTTCTTTTTAAGAGATCTTATTCAAAATCAGGACGCTGAAAAATTCAGGGCAGAAGTGTTTATTTACAAACAAAAGTCAGCTGCAGTGCAGTCGCTGTGGGGATTCATTGTTTCTTTATGCATTTCTTTTTTTTAAACTGGAGGATTCAGGCTGATTGGCAACATAATGAGCAACTTCTCACATTTTTTCCCATCTTTTTGTCACGGTATGGCATGGCAAACCGTGGAAGGAGTGGGGAAGGAGGACCCAGGCGTGGTGCTCTATGTATAAACAGTGCGTTTATTTACAGTGTGCAACAAAGTAACAATAAATCCCCGTGTTTTCCCAGACTCCCGTGTCGTGTCTCTCCGTGAATAGTCCGTGTCTCTGTGCTCTCCGCTCCCGTGTCAGCACCCCCCGGTGCTCGCTGCTCTCGTGTCTTCCACGCTCCTCCTGCGGGAAACAATAGACGCAGCCGTCAGGACACATACAACTGCGGGCATACACACACACTAACTCAATCAACAGGACGACTAACGTGGAGCCTCAAGGAAATGATCCCGCGTCGGTGGGAGCTCCAACTCTCTCCTAAGTAGCTCCCCCGACGAGGCCTGATCAGCAGCAGGTGTGTGACTTCGGGTGTGGCCAGTCCCTCCGCAGGGCCACACCCCTCAGGCCTGCAGGTGGCCGAGCTCCATCCTCCAGGCACACCCGCAGACATACACACCCATACCTCGCCTAAACATATGAGTGGGACACAGACTAGCACAGCACAGAAAAACACACACATATGTACACGCACAGAGAAGGGGAAACGACACCAAAAATACATAATAATAATACAGGTCCATGACTGCCCAGGAGTCCTAGGTCGCCCAGTCCCAGGACCCTGACACTTTTCTTTACTTCACAACAACCTACATTACCGTGCAAAAGTCTTAACTGACTTTCATTTCTTCATATTTTGCTAAGATAACAGCACTTGCAGTGTGTCCTGAATCACTAAAAATGAAGCCATTCCCAGTCAAATTGGTATGCTGGGTCTATATCTCACAGTGGATTTCTGTCAGATATAGATTTTGTGTGTCTGAAGTGCAGCCCAAAACCATGACACTGCCTCCACCGCACTTTAAACACAGCGACAGACACCAAAGTTATTATAGTGTTGTGTTTTCTAATCAGCTGTTATTTTATTTCAGTTTGGTATTATTATTTGTGTTAAGATTTGTTTTGGTTTTTGTGAGTTACAGAGTTAGTTTTTAGTGCTTTTAATTATTTTTGTATTAGGGGCATATGCCAGTTGCAAGATTTAAGAAAATCAGTGCAGGTATTACAATAAAAACACGGCCGTTAACTCACAAACATTTGCATCCAAGCCTCTGTGATAATAGATTTTACCAAAATAACAAAAGCTGAAACTATTTCCTCTCTGTATTTTTGATTTTAGTTTTCTGAGTTCATCAAATCCTTTTTTTTTTAAAAGTTCTAGCTAATATCTTTGTTCTAGGTAACTCATCTAGTTTTTAGTCTAGTTTTAGTTTACCACTTCTTCTTTCGTCCTCCACTTGTCCAGTTTTTTCTCGTTTTTTAAGGACATGCTGGAGAGACTACAAAGTTTTCAGCTGACAGCTCTCTGAGAATCACATTGGAAATGATTCTTTGGCATTTGTTGTAGGTTCGGCTAAAAAAACGGGAAGAAATGTCTTTTTGTCTAAAGATACAACTTAGAATTGTACCGGCTTCATCTTTTGAGTTAGGTGAATGATTCATAAGTCAGTTAAGTGGCTCAATAAAAAAAACATTCCTCTGAGAATTGCCAATTTTTAAAGACAAACTTTAAAAGAAAGAAATCGAGAGAGTCTGGCTCTTTTGAAGAAATATGTAAAAAAATAAAAGGTAGCTCAAGATTTTTTCGCATTCCTGTTGTCTATACTGTCATAATAATACATACTCATAGATACCTAGAGCTCAAAGTGAAAGCATTCCAGTTCATTTCTATATATTTTTTCTACTAAAAACGTCTAATTTTGTCTCTCTCTTTTTCAAAAAGCTGCTGCAGGGAAAGTCGATCCCTAAACTGGGCTCACTGGATCAGATTGAAACAGGAAGCGGCGATGCAGAGGGGCGGTACAGCGGGGACTGTGACGATGAGGATGGTTGTGCCGGTTCAGGTGCTGGTGAGGTCAAGAGGAAAGTCTCCAGAGTCTCCAAATGTAAGTCGCTCCCCTCTGTAACGTTGTTACTCATCCGTCATCACACGAGCACCAACATAAACCTGACAAATAAATCTAATAAAGGTTTCATAAAACAAACAGACTGAATTGGGTGCAATGTAGCACCTTTATGGAGTCATACATATGTCTTCATATGCCTTTCACCTTATATGAAGGACACATTCATTTATGCCATTTGTCCGTCTGCATGTTTAAAGTTGCAGGATTTTAACAGGAAAGCTATTTTTTTAATGAGCGAAACCGTTCAAAAGCGCAGTTGCATAACACCATATTTCAATAAGACTTGCTCCACTCTCCACTTTATGACAGTAATAATAATAGTCATTAAAGATAATAGTTGCTATGGGGACATTATTGTAATCAAGGCCTGTTACTTTAAAAATGATTGCTCCTCAGTGGATCACTAACCCCTGATGAATCACAACTCTCCTCTTCTTCTTCTTTTTTTCTTTTTTTTTTAACCTTTTACACTCTCCTCTGCACACAGATTCCTCCTCTCCTCTCCATCAAACATGCTAACAGCCTGATTAATCTCCCCTCTCTCGTTTTGCCTATGGCGACAATAAGGAAAAGGGAGCAGGAGGGGTGGGGGGTTGTCCAAACAAGCCATTCTGTCCGTGTAAATGTTTCCTCTACTGCTTGTCAGTCTGGCTGGAAGCTCTGGGCTGAGAGAAGCTGCTTAACAATCACTCATCTGAGGCTGCAGGGAGGCTCTGACATTTATCACCCATTACAGCAGATCCGCCCTTTACTTGTCATAGGCCAGATTAGCCTGTCCACCATATTTATGACCTGTCTGTCTGACCTCTGTCAAGCATCTGTCCCCTGCCACCTGACCCTAACACAAACACTGTGGATTCCCCCTCCTGAACCGCACCACCTCTGGTCAGTCAGTTATGACTTCAAGTTTTTAGTTCTTCTCTTTTTCCCCCTTAATGATCTGGGGTTTATTTTTCTTATTTTTAGGTTCTATTGTTGTGTAAAATTTAGAGTTATTACAAATTACAAGCCAAAGATAAAGCAGCTAAAAACAAGAATTTTCCTAAAACAACATCAACAACAAAAACAGCCAGTCCAAAGCTTTTGAGGCTATAAAATGATCCAAATGCTGATTCATCTCAAGCACAAAAAAAAGAGAAAAAAAAAGTGTAACACATGGGGTTGAATCCAAAACACCTCTTCAGCTTGTAGGAGTGAAAAAAGGTCACTGGTAAATAGGCAGCCCACTATTCACTGAATCATTCTCCATTGTTTGCCGCTAAAATCGAGACAACAAATAAAACATAACTGGAGACACAGGTTAATGGATATGTGTTAAGTCCTCATTTGACCAGTGATATGAGAGTATTAGTCATGAATGAGCACGTTACAGACGAGCTGGGCTGCTAATGCAGTGAGCAGAAAGAGTTTTCCTCCCTCAGCACACACGACTGTCATGTTGCTGCAAACGGTCTGAACCTGTTGATTAGAGAAAAGGATTTGTCTCTCATAATTTTTTGATGGTTCTTGGTTTCTGCCAGTAGAGCCTCCAGTTGTTCGAGCTGGCTCTGCAGGTCGGCGAGGTCGCCGTTGAGTCTGCGGTTCTCCGACTGCAGTTTGGTGAACTCGGCGTCCTTCAAGCCCTGCGACAGACTGGCGACCTGTCCATGGAAGCAAATGGATGGATGGATGGAATTTATAAAGCTGTCGCAAGCTTATAATAGTTTTGCGGTAACCAACGGCAACCAATATGAAAATGCCAAAAGCGCGCCGTGCCTCGTCTGGCCTCTTGAGCGATCCGAACCCCCACAGACTTCCGTGCTAATATGTCAAACTTTACACCAGAAATAAATGTGTGTACAGTTTAACTTGTTTAAAAGAAAAAAAGTTCAGTTCTTTTTGGCTTTGTATAAATATCTGCTGCTTCTGTTTAGTGCAGTGCAGATGTAAGCAGATTGGTGAAGACGCAGTCAAACAGCAGAGGCTGACTTCAAATTTCTGCAAAGACAGAGAGCTGCAGATTCAGCTGAGAATCCTCTGAAGGTTCATCGCTAAGGACCGCCTGTTCGTATTATCACATTTTTTTCTCACTTTTTTTTTGGTCCCTGAGTCTGATGTGCTACAGTGCTCAGCTCTCACTTCAGTCAGAAGTTTGTCTAAGACAGACTGTTATCAGACAAACTTGTAGTACAAATGGGAATGAGCTATGTTGTTATTTCCAATTGCTGGAAAGCTAGCATGTTAACAGTATTCTCAATGTGTGGAGCAATTCATTTAGCTTTGCTTGCTGCTGGGAATACAATTTTTAGTTCTGCGAAGCTGCTACATCATGCCGGAGCTACAGAGTTCATAAATTGGCTGCCACGAGGTTAAATCACAGTGGTTTAGATACACTATTAATGAATGCTGTCGGTTTTTATTTGAGTCCGTGTGCAAAAGTTCAGAAACAGAAAGCCGCAGAGATGAAAATACAATATTAAACTGCAGAATCAGAAACAAATACAACCAAAAAATATGCACCCAGGTGAAATCAAAACTAATGTTCATGTAAAATCTCGCCAGCAAACGGAGCTCAGAACTTGGAGTTATGTGAACTTGTTTAGAAATTGTTAAAATCTCACAGCGAGCATGTGAGATGCCAAAAAAGCAATCAGAAAAATAAATGATTTCTGAATATTTGTAAGAAACTAAAAATGACTGAATTCCTGTTTTTATACCCAAATTGGAGGCACTCTGGACATCTCTGGGATTTGAGAGGGTGATTAAGCCTAACATTCAACCTCTCAAACTAATTTTTCTGCCCATAAATGCAAGTAAATAACAGTAATTTAGCATCCTAATAAAAAAAAAGTATTTTACTACTTGTTCTGCTTGTAAAACTGTAAATTGGAAATTTAATGGATAACAACATTAATCACCAATACTGTTAATTTAGGGCAACTGTGGTATAGTCCTTACACCGGGCCATGGTTGGTCTAATAAATTTGTTAAGCAGTGTAATGCTGTGGTTTGTGTACTAACCTTTTTTGCCCACTGTTTCTACAAACCATAAAAGATGCAGCATATAATGCACATGTTTTTATAACGAGTACGCCAGCCTATCAGAGTAAACTGTCACATTGAAGTCCTTGAGCGTCAGTTCAGAGCTTAAACACCATCTATAATTTGATTAGATTTCCTTCTCTGCCATTATTCATAATCCAACCTCTTTGTGTCTTTGATTTTTATCAGCAGAACATGCTGACGATAGATCAGCGTGATAAGGAAATCAAATGGGATCAGCTCAATACTGACAATAGGAGCTTGATTTAAGGGATTATCCTCATTATGCAGAATGACTGCTTTGTGAAAATGTTACGTATGTGACAAGAGGTGACGGTGTGAGCGGAGCGGCGCATTGTTCGAAAATCTGAAGGATTTTTGAATATTTAAGTGAAGCATTATGTTCCAGGTTTCCATTTTGGAAAGAGCAGTTAGCTGTGTCTGGATCTTGGTGTATTATGTAAAGCACACGCTGAAAGAGATGATTGATTCACTTCACCCTGTTCAACATGGAGGTGCATCGACTTCTCACAGCTCATTGGTTAACACCGACTCTGAATACATAGAACATGTATTCACAGTGCTTCATGTTTTGTTCCCCACATCGAGTCCTGCTTTTACAGTTGGTTCACACCTGCTCGTTTTAAACACACATGCACACACACATCTGACTTTTAGTCCTTAATTAAATTAAATTAACATTTGATGCTAGTGAGTACCTCAATTTAAAAACCATTGTAAGATCAAATTGTTGTGTATTGCAGCTGATTGCAGAGCATGTCAAGCATCATAACTACCAATTATAATATTGATAATTGGAATACTCATTTAAAAAAAAGCTGTACTTTACACTCGCACAAAGCACGCACAGCCACAGCCTGAACCGATGCGGCTCCACAGACACGAGGTAAAACTCTTTTTATGTTTTTATTGCACGAATTCAGATCTCAGAATAATTGAACCCCTTTACGTTCCCCAAAAAAACAGCAGGAAGACTGATTCCAGCTTTGATATCCAGACCTTAATGTCTCCAAATGAGGTGAAGTCGGAGACTCTAACGGGCACCTCCTGCAGCCTTTCTTTATGAACACGATGAGATCATTATACACCTCGGTTACTCACATAAGAACTTTTGCCTAGCTTGGATTTGGATATAATAAATACAGTTTTGCAAATGTAGTCATTTAGTTATTATTCATCACACACTGCAAAAGAACAAGCAATGTTACAGTCATGCTCCTGCCTCTGTGCGGCTGCATTGTAAAGTATAATTTTATCATAATCTCCATCTCCACAGGACTGACACTGAACGGTTAAAGTAGCCGCTAGGTGGGCAGCTCCTGACTCATCACGGTGAAAACTGTTTGCACCTGGTCATGTCCCACTCAATGCCATCTACAGAAGGGGCAGTTTAATAAAAACACAAAAGCAGCAACACAGAAAACTGGTGATGACTGGTAAATAATGCTCTTCTTTTGGTGCAAAAAGCACATATATTTCAGCTATAAGCCAACCTAACACTTACCAACAGTGTTTACCTTTAACAACTGTGAGTAATGTTTCAGACATGAGTGTTATTTCTCCCTTCACCATCTGTGGAAAGGGCTTCTTGTGTCTAAATGTGTACCCCCTAAAAGCTGCTTCCCTCTGAGTCTTGGTTTGCTGGATAGATCTTGCCGATAGAACGTTTTAGCAATGCTTTTATCTACTTCGGCTTTTGCGTTCACATGCTGCTACCCTCAGGAAAGTTGTATGAAGAATTGATGTAGTTCGAATGAATACTGGAATTTGCACATGTTGACATATGAATTGAACCACAAACTGAAACTTTTACAACAAAACTAAACTAATTTTTGCTGAAAATGTGACATTACAATCTTGTATGCCTGGCTATTTTCTGCTAACACTGTAGGCGATGGGATGACTTGCAAGCTATGCTAGCTTGGTGCTAATATCACTTTGCTATGTACTGATTGTTCCTTGTATTGCATGCTTCAATACATGCTGTTTTTACAGAGAGCCCTGCAGGGCATGCTTGGATATTTCACAGCATAATGGAAAACCCTGAACCCTGTTGCTAGAAGAAAAATTCTTTTAAACTGAAGTTTGCGTCCTACAGACTGACATGTAACCCCTGTAGCTTTGGACAGCTAACAAGGTATTTCTTGCAAACTTATCTGCTGCTTTTAGCTGATTACAACAGATCCATTCTAGGCAAAGCAGCAACAAGGGGCTCGTCGACTTCCTGGGATTCAAAACTAATCTTAGAATCGGATGACCTTTAAACAATACCTGCAGCGGAGAACATCTGTGAGCGTTTTTGTGCTCCTATGCCAATACTCAATAAGAGACCTCCTATCTGGCCTGGAATAGCTTAGCAGTTAGTTCAGTCAGACGAGTCAGTGTGATTGCTTGCAGCGTGAATGCAAAAAGACAACTGTCAGACGCATTGGCAGCAGGAGAGACACAAATCGATTTCTAGCAAATAAGCACAACGAGAGGAAGGGAAGCGGCTCCTTTAGCGTGACTCTTATTAACCAGTAGTGTCTCAGCAGGATAACGTTCAGCGTTATCTGAGCTCATACCACTCAGGCCTGTGTTAAATGACTGGGAATTACACTAGCTGTTGTATCTAGAACTCCTCCACTATCTAATGTTAAGCGATAATGGCCATAACAGCAGTCAACAGGGGATGAGCACACATTTAGTAAAAGCAATTTTCCATCATGCTTTACAGTCTTGTATATGTTCCAGCTCTTAAATGAGGGATCTGAGAGATAGAGAATTACATCAAGGCCATTTTGTCGGACATACAGTATACGGTAATAGGGCGATCACAGTGAGCCCTTTGGAGTTTCCTACCAGGTCCAGCAGTACTTGGCTGCACCTATTATAAAGATGTTTATCCTCATTACAGTATGAGATCAAATTAGGTAACCTGCTGCCTCCTCTGAGCTGAATATAATGGGATCAGAATCATTTGCACAAGTGTTTCTCATAAGCTGTTGACCAGTGCTCTTCACCGCGCGGACTCCTGGGTTGCCTCATCATCACTCAATTAAATTGACCTACTGAACTAGTCTCTGCTGTTACATTTATCTGTTTATCTTCTAAAATTTAATGAATTTTTAACAATCAAGTCATTATTCGACATCACTTGTATATTTTACGTAGATGGACTCAAATTCACAGTGTCCTTGGTTTATACTCCTGTAGTTTTTAGTTCAGATTGTGTTGAATGTGATTAATATTGAGGAGCTGTAACATGACAAGGTTTAACTTTTGGACTTGACCTGTAAACCTAAATTTGAATGTTTTGGTATCCTAATAAGTGATCCTAATAACGTAGATGCTAATGAACACAAACAGGCCCTCTTTAACTTTGCGGTCAGGAATCCATCACCATTATAGCAGCAGCTGGGTGCTGAAACAATCCACACCTACTGGCTGAAGACTAGAAACAGAGCTGCATAAATGAACCAGTTAAATAACAAGAGACTCTCAGTCTGACTCCCAAGTGAGGACAGTAAAGATCGTTAAAAATCTTGACAGGGCAATGGCACAATCCAGCTAGTATGTGCCGTGAAAATTCCTGTCAGACATCAGAGTCTTGAAGTTGAAGGGACAGGTGTGTCAGTGCAACCACAAAGCTCAGTGGGGGATAGAAAACAACACCAGAGGCTCAAAGACGCAGCAGCTACTGAAGACAGAGACAGAACTGTCACTGCAACAATTTCAAGCTGAAACAGATGAACTAGAATACAATCTGGATTAGACAGTGGTGGTAGAAGAACTCACATCATACACTGCACTGCAATAAGACTCAGTTTACATAATACCCTGTTGCAGGGCTTATACTTAGAGTATAAGCCCTGCAATAAAAAAATATAACCTTAGGGAGCAGTAGGCAGAAAGTTAGAAAATGAGGAGGAAAAAATTAAAATACAGCAGTCCTCCCGAGGCTTACGTCTTACCTATCACTATGGTTGAATAATAGACTGTAAAGAGGTAGCTGCCGGCAACCTAGCCCAGGAAGTTGTGTTTGTGGCTATTAGGTAGCTAAATGTTACCTTCAAATGTAGTCATCAGCTTACATGACCAGGAGAAGAAGAATCTAATTTGAGACAGTCACCAACTTCACTCCATTTCTCAAAGTCAGTTTTCATATCAACATATTTAATTGCTTTTAATGTCAGACTGTATTTAGGACTCTCTCTCTTTCTTTTTTTTGGGATCGGGTAAGTCTCAATTTCTGTTTTTGGTTGTTTTGCTTTGTTAGGCAGTTGTTGCCCTTTTTAATTTTTTCAACAGCCAACTGAATTTCTTCCTCTCTGAAAATACATGTGATTGGTCAGACTCGTTAAATCCTAAAAACAGAACCAAGATGAGCTACAGAAGTCTTGTTTCCTTCTCTAAGAATCATAGTACCAGAAGCTTAAGAGATGGTACCAGTATAATGACATGATTTACTATTATCACTGTAAAAGCTAAATCCTTATCCCTTCTATTTAAACGTTTAACATGCCATTGTAAATCATTGACTTGATGGTGGGAAACTATTTATGTAAAATGTTAACAATGTTAATGTTAACAGGACTACATCAGCTTACGGTAAGTGTTTATATAACGTTAGTCATTGACTAACATCAGACACTGATTGCACAACAGCAAAGCAACTGTCTCAAATAAAATCTGTGTTTTATTATAACAGCACAAAATACTTACCCCACCATCTCACCTTTTTTTTTTTTTTGAATGAGTCAGGAAGGAGCTGTCACGCCAGCTGCACTAGTTGCCATCTTCCACATGCCTCATGTAGTTTTTACTGCTCTTGTCCTCCGTCTTTAGCATGTAAGGATATGCTAGAACTTGTAGGTTTATGCTTCTGATACTGGTTCTGGTGATACTACTACTTTAGAATTATCATTTTATAGAGTTGGATGTCTCGAGACCGGTCTTGGTCTCGAGACCGGTCTCAAGACCACTTTTACGTGGTCTTGGTCTTGTCTTGATCTCGACGGACTTTTGTCTTGGTCTTGTCTTGGTCTCGACGGACTTTGGTCTCGGTCTTGTCTTGATCTCGCTGTCTCGGTCTTGCTGTCTCAGATCAACATAGTGGTCGGGAGATTTGGAGTCAACAGTATCCATGACAAACAGCGTAACGTTCGATAATGTATCATGCGCAAAAGCTTTAGCTCTAAGAGCCGTGCTTAGAGAGTGCTTTGTAGTGAATCAGAATAGTCGACTCCCATTGAGCGAGAGCCGGCTCCTCAATTAATTTCCTTTCACTGCTCAGCTGTCACACAGCGACACACAGTGGCTCAGCCATGCTCAAATCCCTCCACATTGTGGTTTATAATCCTCAGTTTGATGTTACAATTTTATCTATATATAAAGTATAACTGAAACCAGTTACATATTTCCCATTCTTTAGACAGTTGTTGGAGGTGATCGCTGTTTTGTCAGATGACTTTGGGGCCAGTCAGTACCATCATGTCAGCCCTCAAAAGCACACAAAAGTTAGTCTTTTTTGTCCCGGTCTTGGTCTCGATCTTGGTCTCGCCTCAACTTGGTCTTGGTCTTATCTTGGTCTCGATACCCTCTGGTCTTGGTCTTGTCTTGGTCTCGGATTAGGCGGTCTTAACTACAAGTCTATCATTTGAGCGTTTTTTTGTTTTCAGTGAGAGAAGATTTTAATTAAAACTATGAAAACAGTTCTGAAAATTAAAGTACTCATAAATCAGAGAAAGCTCCATGTGACAGTTATACTATTTATGGGTTAAAGCTTCTTTCACTTGCTCCCTTATTCACACAAGGTGGATCTGCATAGTTGATTTGGCAGATTTTTTTTAAAATCTGGGATTTGTGTCTCCTCTTGGAGGAGGAGTTAGGTACAGGTGTTAACCACCTCACTATGGATCCACTACACTATTTATGGTGTTACTTACATATTATTGTATCAGTAAAAATTCAGTAAAGTAATGCTGTGAAAAAGTATTTCACAACACATATTTATGTAGTATTTTGCTATTTAGTGAAGTTAGAGCTGGCTCTCGTGTATACAGACTTAAGTCATACTATTAGAATAAAAGAGTATAAAAATATGCTCTATTCTATCATAATTGAAACTATAAATAGATAAGTAATAACTCTGATGACAGCAGCTTTAACAGTGGCACAGGTAGGCAGTGGAATAGATGATATAATAGAGGTATTTTCACTATGCACTTTGCACTTAAGGGGATACTGCAAAATAATACACAGCTACTAAAACTATGTACACAGTATCTGTCACCATGGTTAATAAAAAAAAACAAATGTGAAAATTAAACTTTGTCAGTGTTACACAGATGATCCTTAGATTGATTATTTTAAAAGGATTTTGACCAGTTGTAATATGTTGCAATAAATCATTTGCCAGATGTGAAATTGATTGAAAAACCATAAGACAGCACAGCCCTCGAGGACTTGCAGAATACAAGGTCAACAACACACTTAGAGACTCCCTAGAAACTAAAGAAGTGTGCCCCCTTTGTGCTGTTGTGCTTTAACCCTTTCAGTCAGACCCGCATGAAGACTAGGGTACAGGTTTATGAGGGGAGGGCAACCATCAGTCAAGTCGTCTGCACGCAAACTGTCAAGCTGAATGACAGGAGGATCTGCAGAAATGACACAGGAAAGCTATTTGGAGTGGAAACATCCGGCTGGATGGAAACAAATGGAGGGAGAATAACTAGAACTGAAGGGGGCAAGCTATCAAAAGGCCACATAACAGATTGGTGGCAGGACATCTGCAGGAGCCTGGGTGTTCAAAGCTAAATAAGCCAGCAAAGGCACTGTGTTTAGGTATATAAGGCCTTAATATTTAGATGGTATTATACAAAGAAAATAAGGAGACAGTTGTAGCTGTATTATTAATATTATATTTATAATTATATAAATGTAAATGAGACAGTCGGGGTGAGTGTCAAGGACGCTGTGTGACATACAAAGCATTCATGAGTACATTAGTAAAATGGCTCCTGTCATCAGCAGACAGATGATGTGGCTGCCAGAGACTGCCAGAAAAAGACACCATCTGCCATTTGGTGGGGGTGCGGGGGTGTGTGCCTTATGTAGCAAATGACTTTATCATGAGTATATATTCTTAATTCAGCATTTTTGAGAAGTTCGTCTGGCAGTGTTTTAATTACATGCTTTTTATTTATTTTTTACAAGCACAGGTACAAACGTGCCATCGATTTCACTGTGTTTAGAAATATATTTGGGGCAATGCACAGGCAAAGCATTCATACCTGTTTAAATTTTAAAGACCGAGAACAAATTAAAGAAAAAAAAACTCTTTCAGCCAGGTCCATGTGGTGGACAGGCCTCGCTAGGCTCTGTTATTTATAAGTGAAGAGATGTGCTCGTACTCAAATGTAGCAGGCAGCAGAAGGAAAAAGTTGCTCTGGCCTTTGTTGGCCTGAATGTGATGGACATCAAATAGTGTTGATTTATGTTTAAAAATCTATTTTGTTTTTATACCACAGCCAGAGATACAACCCCTCATATTCAATTGATTTATCTTGATCTTAAAAAACTGAGGAAAAGGTTTTGCCAGTTATTGGAAAATGAACACACTCCGCTGGCTGTTCAGTAGTGTTGCTGCTTAACCCTTGTATGGTGTTCGGGTCTGTGAGACCCGTGTTCAGTTTTTTTCAAAAGAAAAATTAAACAATTAATTATTTTTTCACGTGTAAATGTGTTGTGTCTTTCCACTCACTCCACTTGATTATAACTGATTTATTTATAACATTTTATATAAAAGAAAAACGAGAAGCACATTAATTCATAAATGTGATCTAACAAAGGTAAAGGGAAAAAATTAACCATGTTTGCTGTTCATATGTCTTGTAATTGGGATGAAGTAAACATCTGTTGAGTAATTTAACATAAAATTGTTTGATAGTGTTAATTTGGAAAGCCAAAACTCTAGCGGGTCCACCAGACCCATGAACACTGGCTGAGTAACAAAAATACGAACACCACACAAGGGTTAACCCTGTAACACCAGGAGTAACATATTTGAGTTTTTTTGAGATGTCTACATCGTCAGTGTGATTTGATTTGGTTTTTTCCCCCCTGAAAAACCTGATGTATGCAGTCAGACACATGCAATGCTACTGTGAGCAATAAATTACACAAACATTTCAATTCAAACTCAGCAGGGTTAACCAGTTGTAATGTCTGCAGATATGAAAGACAAAAAAGGACAACATGATTTAAGTTGTGTCGCCTTCATTTTCTAAATGCTAATAAATTAGGAAATACACATAACACACCTTCCCTGTGATTTTCACTTTTCTTCTCTCCACCAGAGCTTGAGTATGAGCTTCATGGTTGTTTCCTTGGTAACTTTCGATCCACGTTTATTTTTTGTGGACACGTGATGTGCTTTATGTTAATGTTGCTTTCTCAGTTGCATTTAGGTTACCTTGACATTCCCTAGATTACTGAACTATCTCCAAAAGCATATTAACCCCACTACCTCCTACTCATCTGCAGATTGTTCAAGGTTTTAGCTTCGCTGTGGTGGGATTAGTTTATGTAATCAGTCTCTTGTGACTCATCACGAATGCCTCCCCCGTTTTCTGTGGGCTTATCTAACTTATATGGATAATCATGCACCTTTCTCTAACTAAGCCTGCTTTCAACTACTGGAAATGACAGATGTGTGAGACCAATCAAAATGGTCGTTATCAAAGTGAAATTAGGAGGGTGATGTAAGCAAAATAACAGTGCTGTGTAAAGCTGTGCTGGCATTTTTAAACATCCAAGATTTTATGCATTAAAGTTATATCAAACTGCAGAACCACATTTAAATGCACATTAAAATGCCTCTGTAATGCAAGACTCTGCCAAATTAGTGACCCTGCAAGAACATTATGTCTTGGTTTATTGTTACATGTCTTTAGCATAATTACATGTCATCAAAAACATACTTTGTTTGACAAAACTGCCCACAACTTTAAGCTTTTTTTTCATACTTCTTTCCCTTCCTTAAATATACAGTAAAATACATTTTTTTTGGTTGCTTACTCACATAAAGAACAACAAAACAAAACACAGCTTCACACCAATAACCATCAAAGCAGGCAGATGAAAGCGTACAGATTAATATCAGTTATGTATTAACATATGGTCACAGCGTAGATTGAATTCTCCTTCAGATGAAATACACACCTAGCGTGTGCGCTTTGACCATCATTGCCTGCTCTGACACAAACATGCTTGGATGAAAATGAAATGCAATTGCTTTTTGATTTGCCACAGTAAACATAATGACATTTTTCTTGTACGATAATAGAAACCTTGCATTTTCTTTATCATTTCCCTCCCAGGTGTTTGTGTTTTTTACAAGCAAAGCTTTTTAACCACAGTAAGTTGTCATTATCTTCAGCGGCACATTCTTGTTTTTCAATCATTTTCTCATACTTGGCATGATTTAATGGCTGGCTTAATGAGCTGCGGCTTGAATGTGGAAGGACATCTCATCGTGTTAATGAACCATGAAAAGGGCAAGCACACATCATTGTGTGAACGGTTTTAATAATCAGCCCAGTGTCAGACACATGGCGCCGTCTACCAAAACTGTGCTCTGTCAGTAAGCACTGATGCCGAATGTTTTATTTAGACAACTTATTTTCTGATAGTTCAGCAATCACTGTCTTCCCTCTGCCGCTGTTCTTCATCTCTCCAACTCTTCCTCTCCCTCTCTCTCTCTCAACTGTATGTGCTACCAAATTCATGTTTTCAAGTCTATACCGACTTCCCACAAATTTGCTGTCGCAAGCTCAACTGTGATCCTAAAATGGTTCATTAGCTTTCCCATGAATATTTATTTTCATGAAAGATCAAGTGCAAATCTTATTTTATGATGCGATGTCACTGGGAGCATTGGCCTAATGTTGACTGTCGAGCTGTTTAGAGTCACATATTTTATATTTACTGCTGTTAATGTAATTTTCTGATTTATGTATTTTTTTCTCCCCTTGTGTTAATATTTTTTCATATTTTTTCATTAGTTTCTCCTCTAGAAGGAATGCTAAACCTTTGCTTTTGGTAAAACAAGCATGTAAAGATCAACAGGCTTTGACTCTAAGGCAGGCTTTCAGATGCACATTTTAGTATTGTTGCTAAATGCAAATGATTTTGCAGTAACTTAAGTGTAATGAGCAAATGGGTAGCAGTTCTTAAAATAACCAGCCCTGAGCTTAGCTTAGTAGCGCTAACAATAGCGCTGCTAATCACAGATCTTGATTTAAATTAGATACCATCTGAATCTGTTGGCAAGGGATACTATTTTTGCTACCTAAGACTTTGTGCTTTTCTACTTCTTCTCTGTCAGTGTGCAGTCTGTTTTGTAGTTCAAGTTCTAAGTGGTGTCACAGACCAATAACAGTCAGTGTTACCAACTTAGCGACTTTGTCGCTATATTTAGCGAGTTTTCAGACCCCTTAGCGACTTTTTTTTCTAAAAAAGCGACAAATCTGGCGACTTTTTCTGGTGTTATTGGAGACATATTTATGACAACTTTTTGACGTGAAAGCGCACATGGCTCTTACTCTCAACAAGCAGCAGTGCTTTGGCAAAGCGCCCACAGGTGGAGGATAGTCCTCCCCCAGCTGCTATCAGGGAAGGAGATGTTTCGTTGCGGGAGCAACGACTGTAATGCAGTCAGTTCTTTTACTGTTATGCTGTTTTGTGGATCACAAGGTTTAAAACTACTAATAAACACACACACACACACACACACACACACACACACACACACACACACACACACACAAAGTAACTCTCCCAGAGTGCCAATTCGGGTCACTTTTGCCGGTCCAAGCCCGGGTAAAGGAGCAGGGTTGGAATTGTGACATTAAAAAAACAATAATTGCTGAAATAAATTTAATTTGTAGTTCTAAATAAATTCTAAATGCATTTAGGACTTTTTTTACTCACTTTAACTTTAACAACGTAGGTTACAATTACATTAGCATGACCTATTATGCAAATTAGGTGATGACATCCTTTAGCGACTTCTAGCGATTTTTGGGACAGCCAATAGCGATTTTCCTTACTGAGGAGTTGGCAACACTGATAACAGTGATATGGTTAGCTTCTGATTCAAGATGGCGGCGCGTGAACAGCGCGAGGCTCAGTGTCTCTCCAGAATCTGCTATTTAGCGGGGTTTTTTTTTAATCTTTTTGGCTAAAGCACTTCTGGATGGATGCAAACTGCATTTCGTTGCCCTGTACCTGTGCATGTGCAATGACAATAAAGTTGAATTCTATTCTATTCTATTCTGTTAACCTCTGTTAGCGGTTCTTAGCTAGTGTTAGTGAAACTTTCTTTAAAGTAGATCGTTGCTGGACTCAGACAGTCGGCGAATAAACTCGGTGTGGTGTGAGAATTAATCAGCGGTTTATCAGAGGGAAAGTGTGATTTTTGTGACACTCGAGCCGAGCCTAACATTAGCTGGAATAAAATTAGATTAAAACAGCTGTTGTTGTTGTTTAGCCAGCTCGCTGTCTGCCGTCCGGAGGCGGGAGGGTTGCATGTCTAATCTGCTGACAATAAGTAACTGTGAGAATAAATTAGCGTGTTTATGCACATTTTTATAGAGCCCTGACTGCAGTTCTGGAGGTGAGGCGGAAGTGAGGGAGGAGGTGGAGGCGAAAGACATAATAAGAAGGAGATTATGAAAATATACATGTACAAATGTTAACCCTTTAAGACCTACCATAGAACCAAGTCCGCCAGAGCTTATATTATATTTTTACCTGCTGTGGAGCCATTTTTGGGAGCATTTGAAGTTGCTATACATCAATACAACCATTATAGCCCAGATTTTAATAATATGTATTCATTAAGTGCATAGTAATGACATAAATTGCAAAAAAGTGCAATAAACTACAAAAAAAATTGAAAATCGTTTTTGTTTTTTAACATATATTTCTAGTTAGAGAAATTTAAGAGGCTTATCCCTCAAAACTGTAAATACAAAAAAGTTGCACAAAATAGTTTCCCACCACAGGAAATTTATTTTGAGTGTCTTCATAGTTTTATTTTTGAAATACACCAATTTTTATACACTGCAGGAAAAACGAAAATAAATATTATACTGCAAATTTGCAAAAAAGCAGCATCAAAATAAACTATTTCCAGCAGTGCAGTATGAGTCCTAAGCATCCCAGAAACGACACAGAAAGTCATAAAGTCAAAGATAACTTTTAAAAAGACGAGTATAGGCCCTGAGGACCTGATAGTAAAAAAGACTACATTTCCGCGAAAATGACGTCACTTCCGGTTTCGGACAGGTAATGGCGGAAATGCAAAAGTTCGCGCTGACGTCTATTCCAACGTAGGAAGTGTTATGAACAGCTGATCGGACCGGCACAGCGTGTTTCTGGAATATTATGTTTTTGTTCCTGCAAGCGCTTTTTATGCAGTTTTTGCAAAGCTTTATGTGGAAGGAAACCGTGACCTAGGACAAGCTGATGGCATAAGATGTGAGTACAACTCCTCCGGTTTCATATGCAAAAAAAATTTTTGCGCTAGCTTACGTGGTTGCAGTGCTACTGGGATTTAAAAATAGTTACGCAAAACAGAGCGTGCCCGCTCCGATCGGCTGTAAAGGGTTAAATGGTTAGCTCTAGTTAGAAAGAACCATTTGTGACCTTTAAATTGTCATAAAACATGATAAGGTGGAATGCCCATCTCGGTCACTGTATTCAAGATGGCGGGCAACATGGCGGCTTGCACAAAACGGCACCTGCTCTAATGTGTTAATGGATTAATTCTAATTTTATGAGAGTGCATCAGTCTGTAGGGAGACGTAATTAAACACTATTCAGTATGTATTTATGACTACAGTATTCTTTTTTCTATTAAACAATCTCAAAAAATTTGTTACTTTACCTTTAACTTTGAGAGCAGAGAGCCTGTATACCCTCCAGCACTCTCCATGCAGAAACTCTCACCCGAGTGATGGCGGCTTTTCTACATGGACAGTTGTTGACTTGTGGTGACTGCATAAGGACTTCTACTCTCAGCATGTGAGGACGTCTTATTGCACTCTTAACTTATACTCTTCACCTCCAAAAACATGAGTCATCATTTTGAATACGAATGTTATCATTTTTTTTGTTCTTACAGTGTAGTGTAATCGCAGTTTGCGGGACATGAAAGTAGACCCACGCTGCGTGTCAGCAAAGTGACATGACAGGCAAGTTTTGTCTCCTTCCTTTTCATGTCCTCTAAAAATTTCGCTCAGCCTTCATCTTTGGACCTTCAAGGTCATCCTTAGATGTGCTTCAGCAGCCCTGGCAGACCCACGCACTGCACTCCCATCATCCCTCCTCTCCGTCTGCCTGCCCTGCCAGGCAGAAAGGAAAACTAGTCTATGTGTTGCAGAAGCCCTCTGCTCACCCTCATTTCCAATAGTATGCACACCCACAGCCACATCTATACACAGGCATGCATGGACACACACACACACACACACTCCCACACATACGCTATGCACACTCGCTGACAGAGACAAGCCAGGTGAACCGGTGAAAATCTGAGTCGCCCAACAGGAACAAGGTGTCTGAATCTACTCAGACTGGTGTCCTGTGTTGACCTTCAGTGATAATGGATGAGAAATAATGGAAAAAGCTGATATCCAGGAATGAAACATTGGTGAAGCAACTTGATGTTTGTCATGGCCATGAGCTAAGACGACAGCTTTGATGTTGCATTTTTGGGGGTTAGATGGTGGTTGAGATTTATCACATAGACACACATTATTGCTATGAACACAAAATCCAATTTCACTGTTGTCTAGCTTCAGCAGATTCACACAAATTAAATAATCTGCTTGTAATTGCCTGTTTTCAAGGTCTACGTTAGCGAAATGACGTTAAAAAAATTAATTTTGTGGCCTTTGAGATGCTTTATAAAACTCTTAACTGTGAACTTCTTAGTTTCAAACCAACTCGCAGATAAGAAAAAAGCGGTACGGGGGCATGAAGTCCTTCCTTTGAAGTTGGCCTTCATTTTAATGTCAGCACACACCTGTGCAGTTCGATTGCACGGTTTTGACACTACGGCGTTGGAAAAAAAAACTGTCAACAGACCGTCTGCCTGTCTCCTTGCTCATATCACACATGCACAGACACATAAAGCCTCGCAACTGTAAACGCTGCAGATATTTAGCATCTCATTGTGCAAGGGCATGCATCACATTTAAGCTAATTTTTAAAAAATCTTGTGACAATTTCAAATTTAAATCTCTACAGTTGCAATGGATGGAAATGTCTTCCTAACAAGGCTTTTATTGTGAAATGTGCAAATGGAGTTAGAGCCAGAGGCTTTTAATTTACTATTTATTTTTATTCAGAGCTTATTTTTTTTATCTTTAGGAAAAAAACACTCCATAGAAATGAATTTATAAGGAATTTTCATAGAAATTGAGAGCCTGGCGGGCACGCCACTGCAGCCCCCTCTGGCTTCTGCTCCGTAGCTACTGGGTGACCCCTCATCTGGGGCTCTCCACAGCTCTTCCCGGGAGGGTGGCACAGATGCCCCTCCGGTGGTCCTCCTTGGGCTCTTGCACTCTGGGGCCTCTGGACGTCTGGAGCCTGGATCTCCTCCATGCCTGCTTCATGCCCTGGGGGACAGGGCTATGGCTCTCTACATCTTCTAGCAGACCATTACATGTGGAAACCTTTTGAATACAAGCGCGCTGATCCACACAGGTGTGCACACGGGTGTTCACTGTTCATAGACATAAACTACACTTTTATTGGCTATTTCCAAGCAGCCAATAAAGCGCTGTCGGTCCTGCTTGCTACACAACAACATTCAATATTTAGTATTTACTGCTGTCTACACTTAGCTAGATTAACGTGATGGTGTTGTGCTTAGTATGTTGCTGTGTTTTTTTGTTTTGTTTGTTTTCTCTTCTTTTTCTCTCAACAGGTGATCTAGGAGATTTTTTTTCTTTCTCTTTTTAAGTGCTCTTTCTCACTGTCCCTCTTCCCTTCTGTTTTTCTTTTCCTTCATCTTTCTTTCCCCCTTTCCTATTCCTCAGTCATGTCTGTCCCATCTGTAACAACTGAAAATAAAATAAAATAAATAATAACAACAAAGGTCGATCAAATGGACCAATACGGCAAGGCCGTGATGATCCATTTGACAAAGTAAATCCATTTTTTTTGACGGCTAAAGAACCAAATGGGACAGGCAAAAAAAAAAGAAAAAAAAGAAATTGAGTTAATGCTCAGGTTATAGCATCTTTCAGTTCCTCCAAGTTTTGTCCCTTACACATTCATGTGGCAAATCTTCTATTACAGCTTAAAGGTGCTGTGCTGGGCTGATCCCTGGCCAGTTGAGTAGACTGAAGTCATTGTGATTTCCCTGGAAGCTTGCAGAGATAATGGAAGCTTTGTAACATAGTTCATTATTCTGCTGGAGGTGTCCTATTGAAAACGGGTAGACTGCAGCCATGAAGAGATGCTTTTGGTCAGCAGCTAAGAATGGTGTAGCATTTAAATGATGCTCACTTGGCGTTAGGTGGCCTAGTATATGCCAAGAAACAGTGCTAACAGAATTACAGCACCATTGTTTGCTCCTCCGACACAGGCTGGATAGTTCCAGGATGCTATTTGCAATAAATTCTCATCCCACAGCAACATGGTGCAACAGAAATCAGAGGTTTTCTGTGTGAGAAATGTTTACTTCTATGCCATCATTCGCAGTGTACTGTAGGTCTGGCGAACATAGACTCTCTCTGTCCTTATTTCCTCCCCAATAGCAGACAGCAGTTGAACCTTGTATGGTCTTTTGGTGCGGCGACCCGCTCATTTTCAAGGTTCAACAAGATGTGGCAGTGAATGCTCCCCTGCACCTTGCCGTTGTACTGCACTTTTATTCATTAACTCATGTCCTTCCTGTTAGTGTGAACAACTATTGCCAATTTCCTTTGACCTCACTTACTGATGAGATGTTTTCACCCACTGTACCAAATTGCCACTGACATCACGCTACATTTTCCCCCCTTCTAACCATTCCAGGTGCTTCAGACTGTAGTTAACGGGCTGAATAAATATCTCAGAAAAGGAAACAGCTTGCACATTTGTCACTGCATCTACGCTCTTCTGATTTATACTTCACGGCCACGTTTTACGTCCTCTAATACTGTGTTAATTTGCAGCCATTTATTTTGGTCCAGTACTTATGCAAAAGCTCTCAAAATGTGAAATTCACAAATGAACCAGAAAAGAAAAAAAACATCTGCTCCTTGATCTGCAGGGACTGCGAACAAGACTGTACATTTCTCAGTGATTACAATCTAGAACAGAAAGTGTGCAGTATTGCAACAGTATTGCAACCACATGATCCTATCAGTCAGATATCAGAGTGCCAGCGAGCAGATATGTCAGTGATCTGTGATCCCCCTTTGGGAGTCACACTTTTTTCCCTGGGTTTGCCTCCTCAAGACCCACAATTACTCATTTTCCAACATCAGAGTGATTGAATGTCACAACACTGTGTGCACCTCTCACTTCACAACGCACACACACATGCATAAACACACACAGCACGTGGATATTAGTTTTTTTTATACTACATTGAAATGCATTTTATAAAAGGCTAATTCAAGTAACACTAACTATAAACTATAAAAATTTCCACAATGACTCAGCCTTGACTAAATATTAATCTTAAATAATACATTTGAGATTAAGATGTGAGTGCACTTATGCTGAGTTTTAAGTCAAAGTTGCTCATTGGAAAAACACTTCTTTAAAAAATATAATTTGCCACTACATAACTTTGCAAACAAGTGCTTATTTCCTGTGATAAGAAACAGTGAAAAATGAAAATGAAGAGGAAAACTGCACAAAGCTCACCTTCATCATTTCATGCTTCAGCGCTGAAGGAGGATTTATTACTGCCATCCATTATATATACAAGCCTTCAGTCTCACTCTTCTTGTAGAACTAGTAAACATATTGATATATTGTTTTATAATAGGTGCTTATGAAGTCTTCCTCTCCATTTTGCAAACACTGATATGGAAATTTGTACTTGCATTACCTAATAGGAGAAACAACAAGTAAAATATTTATAAACATGTTACATAAGCAGTAGTGAAGAATGTTAACTATGTTCAAATTTTAATGTGGAAAAGATCTGTTTAACATTTGCTTACTCATCTCCTTGTCTCTTTCGCACTGCCAGTTTTACTACATTTAGCTTTACATTTATATGTTTCACATACTGCTGCTTAATTCAGATAAGCTGGTGGGACTGGATTGCAAGTTTCACTAATCTTCCCCAGCTGATATATAAAAGAGATCATGGTACAGTAGCTGGAACTGCAGTGATTTCATTTCAGTTAGAAATTTTGGTTTGAACGGTTTGGGTGCTTGTTGGAAGAAAAGTCACTCATAATTGAATTCTTCAATTTAATTTTGTGTGTACTCTTTTAGGGAGCACAGATGTGAACAGACACATATATACACACATAAATATACAGTGATATGAAAAAAGACTCCACGGGAGTCCTGTGAAAAGTAAATTAGACCCCAATGATTCAGTAGCTTGTAGAACGAGTTATAGCACTAATAACTTGAAGAAATCGGTTTCTTTACGACTTTTTCAATCTCTTACGTTATTGTGGAGGAATGTTGGCAACAATGTTTCAGTTCACAGTTCATTTTCAGAAATTGGTGGCTATTCATCCATTCAAAGCTCTTTTCAGATTAAAGCACAGGATTTTAATCTGGTTGACACTTGACTGGGCTATTGCAACACCTTGATTCTTTTTCAGCCATTCTGTTGAAGATTTGTGGCTGTGCTTGGGATCATTATCCTCATGTCCCAGTTTGGTCCAAGATTTCGCTGTCAGACAGATGGCTTCACATACGACTACAGAATACTTTGGCATACAGAGGAGTTTCAGGTGGACTCTATGACTGGAAGACACCCAGCTCCTGTTGCTGCAAAGCAAGCCATAATCATAATCCTTCCATCACTGTGCTCGACTCCTGATATGAGGTGTTTGTGCTAATATGCTGTTTGGTTTTCTCCAAACTTGGTGCAAACTTTGGTTTCAAAGGTATTTGCTCAAGAAGTCTTGTGGTTTCTTCAAATGCAACCTTGCAAACCTAAGCTGTGCTGCTATGTTTTTTTTTTTAGAGAGAAGAGGCTTTCTTCAGGCAACCCTTCCAAATAAAACGATACTTGTTCAGTCTCTTTCTTATTGTACTGTCAAGAACTTTAACATTTAACACGTTAACTGAGGCCTGCAGAGTCTGAAATGTAGCTCTTTATTTTATTTTAATTTTTTTTTGAGGTTTCACTGAGACCTCCACAGTCTGACGTTGGAGTGAATGATTGCTAGGACTTCAACTCCTGGAAAGATTGTGGTATTGTGTTATACTGGAATGGTTCAGAAAGCAAACTACCAAAACGACTTCTTTTATAGAGATGATTAGCTGCACCTGGCTGCTACTTACTCTCTTAATTCCTATGGAATCAGTAAGGATGTAGTTGTATTTGGTGATCTAAAAAACATTTCCCAATATTTTTGGGATTACATTCATTTAAAATTTTACTATTAACGGTTCTTGCAGAAGCTGGACTTTAAGTAGGGTTATAAATAATTTAGCAGTTGAAGTTTCAATGTAATTGTGGGGTTCAGCCTAAAAAGCTCAAAGTTTTGACACCTACATGCAAGAACGTAGAGAAAACATTAAACTGCAAAGCTGAGCAGCCCATCAGTCTTATTAAAGCAAACAGTTTAACTTGTTTTTGTGCTTCCTCTTGGAGTCAGAGAAAATGTTTTGCATCTCAGGCCAACGTTCATATTTTCAATTGATTGCCTCCAGTGAATGAATGTGCAGCAAAAAACCAAAACTCAAGCAGTTGGCATACACAGAAGACTTTTCTTTTATGGGTTCTTCAATAGGTTTTTTAAATTCCATTTCAATTAACTTTGAGCGTCTAACACATTGTGGAATAGCAAAGTTCCTTTTTCTAAAGAACTGAATTAGAGAATTAGTCTTCTCGTGTCCACCTCTGCCAAATCCATAACAGGAAAAAGCTCAGTAATAAAACTGTGTGTTAGTAAAAACCTGTTAATAGGAACAACGATGGCAAGCTGTTTAATAGCATCAACCTGCTTCCTGCCAACAATCAAACCTAACATGCAAGTTTCCTGGCTTAAACAGATTTTTAGAATTGCTTATTAAAATTTAAAAAATGAGACATATACGTCAGTATACTTTAATACTGTAACAAGCAGATATACAACTAGCCAGTTGAAGTCTAAAAACACAGTTCACTTACATTTTGTGATTGGCGGTTATAAAGCAGATGATTGGCTCTTTTTAGGGAGGGATGGGACTAGTAGCATCTTTGCTTTTATGGAAATGCATTACCATAATGTGTAATGTGTTTTATGATGACAGATAAAGCCAGAAGCAGAAACCCATTGGTGAAAGAGTAACATTCTTTATTCTGCCTGTGCTGATTTAGCTTTAACTCGGTCAAATCGTAATCTCCTCTCTGTGCACCTTGGAAGTACGTGAAGTTGTGGCCTGAAAACCTCTACTGTAGTTTCTCTCACAGATTTCTAATCATATTCTTTGTGTGCAATTTCTCTTTTTAATTTCCATGATGCAACTCAAAATAATGAGGATTTTAGGTGGTGTGTGGATGTGAAACCTACATGATGTTGCTTTAGCTATGATTGAATTCAAATACTTGTATTTGAATTGGCCAATACAATTATTATTTCTTATTTTGTTTTGTGGAGATTTAGGACAGACTTGGTTATAAAACTCACTGTTTTAGTCAGCTTCACGATGTAGCCTCCAAAGTCTGTGTTATACAATAAATCAAAGTAATTTATTATATAATTTAGAGCCTGGCCGATTTATTGGTGGGCCAGTCTTTTGGTATCTACATTCATAAGAGCTGAAAAATGAACATTTTAAAAGTAAAGAAGGTCCTGATTCTGATTCTAAATCTTGCTTTAATAGATGAAATTTTAATCTGTCCTACTTTTCGTCCACAAACTCCTTCTACACTATTCGGAGTTAAGCAAATGTGGTGAACAGTGACATCTTAGTTGCTGCCAGTGGGTTAGAACAGGGGTGGGTAACTCCAGGCCTCGAGGGCCGGTGTCCCTGCAGGTTTTAGATGTGTCCTTAATCCAACACAGCTGATTTAAATGGCTAAATTAACTGCTCAACATGTCCTGAAGGGCTGTATCCCAATTCAGGGTCTGCAGCCTTAAAGGCTGCATTTTAAGGCCGATTACGTCACAGCGATGCGACGAAGGCTGTCCCAATTCAAAGGCTGCACGAAATGCGGCCCTCAAATGCGTCCTTCATTTCCCTGAATTTTAAGGATGTGGCGGTGTAGACTTCGTGGCCCAACATATCCCAGAATGCATAGCGCGGCGGTGGGTGTGGATAATTTTGCTGAAAAAAACGGCGGATGAGGGGCGCCCGAAGAGTAAACTTTAAGTACTGAATATTATGTCACTTATTTATGTGCAAATTTTAAGTAATGAAGAACATTAAAACATTACTGTTGGCCACATGTCGGCAAAGTTATGTGACATTAGTAACGTTTGTACTAACTTGGTTTTAAAGCCTTTACTTTAAAATATACACCGTTCAATAGCTGACCTTAATCTTACAGAGAAAGATCAAAGCTCATGTAGAAACAAACAAACAAATAAACAAAAGATTTTCTCCTTCATTTCTGTCAAACAAAGCTGTATGAAACGTTTCCAGCTGTTAGATTCATGGTTGCTAGGCAACCTGGGCAGCGCGACGGAGGCTAGACCGTCCCATTTCACAAGCCTCGCACTTCCGGCCTTAGCGGTCTTTGAGTACGCGGCCCTTGTGGACCGTTAAGGCTGCGTACTTTAAGGCTGCAGACCCTGAATTGGGATACAGCCAAGTTCACCACAGGCCTGGTAACGAACTAATCATGTGATTCAGGTGTGTTGACCCAGGGTGAGATCTAAAACCTGCAGGACACCGGCCCTTGAGGCCTGGAATTTCCCACCCCTGGGTTAGAATGTCATTTTATTTCACAAAAATAATATCTAATTTAGCAAATATTGAATAAACTAATTTTTCATATCTGTAGATTGTGATTGTTACAGTATCCTTATTAGGGTACATCATTTAGCACATGAACTTCACTGTAACGAATCTTTAATGTTATAGAAATGTTTATGAAATGTAATTTACTAATTACATGTGATTCATTAATAATTAATAATAATAATAATAATTTAATGTAATATTACATTTTAATAATGTATGAAATCATCGTTTACTGTATGAGTGTAATGTCAAGTAACAACAACACTGACAAAAAAAGTACATTAAGTATGTAAGTAGTAAGAATGTCAAATGCATCACTGAAGTCTGCACCTATGTTTCCCACAATTCATAAAAAACCTTTTTGTATATAGAATAAACATTTTATTTGTTAAGAGCGTTCACCATAGAGGATCAGGCAGTAATGGTCCATCAAAGTGCTTCCTGTCTCACAATCGGATAAACGCTCATCACATCAGGCATCTAATCCAGTTACATTTCAGCTGAGAGTAAACAATCAAGAGTTAGATTACCCAAAGGATGATATCACTAAAATAGCAATTACTCTTATCACAATTGTAATGGGCCTCTTTAGGCTTTCTCTGAATGCCGACGTTTTTTGCTTCACTTGTCTGTGAGTACTGGTCAAAGATGTACAGTTTAAATTATTCTGCTCCACATGACATAAACAGTTAAAGTGAAGTAGCTGCTGCTTTGGAGTTATGAAGCTAGAGTGTGTTTACAGTTTGTGCATTTAAGAGCATTATCCCACAGTATTGTTACATTAAAGTAAGGCTATTGATCACGTTGGTTCAGAGTTTGCAAAGGAGCTTGAAAGATGTCATGCGGCAATGACCTTTCATCAGACACAAATCCTTTTTGTGAGGATTATTGGCAAAACATGATGTGCAAAGGTTTCGCTGCGTCCAGAGTCACAAAGTCAGATGGTTTGAGTGGGCTAGATGTTTTATCAAATGCTTGAATGCCATGCTGGCCTACAGTACTTCACTTTATGTGTCTGTGAGGATTCATAAAGATTAAATACGTTAATATTATCAGCAGGGACAGAGCTGGATTCAGCTGGATTGGAAGGAACGAGATGGAGACGTCACTCGATTCCCTTACAAGATAATCTGTTCTGACCTTCTGCTGCTTTGGTCCCAAAATATGTTTGCATCAGCTCACGTTTTATCACCATAAGAGGAAACAATAGTGCTTAAATAGGGAGAACTCATAGATGATTTCTTTTTCTGTTTTGACTAAATTCTGAGGACATTTCTTGTTTTTCTATGAAAAAAGTCAGCAATAGTTGAAAATCCATTGGAGCAGGGTATTCCTGTTAGAGCAGAATTTGAGAGGATGGACATCCATTATCTCTGGTGCTGTGGAGGTAGAGAGAGGATTATCTGACTCCTGCAGGTTCAGCTGGCGTCCCACAGTTTACAGACATCAAGATCCATCTCCCAGCTGTCGATCAGAGTCTGGCGCGTGTCTCCATTAGCGCCTCATGGCAGATGTTTTCCATCCACTGTTCATCGCTTAGTGTCACACATCCTTAATTGGGCATGGTAATTATCCAATCACACAATATTAAGTGTCCTATTTGTGGAAATGTGGTTGCTGAAAATGAATAGTTATTGATCAGCAACACTGACATTCAACTTACTCCTCTTTGCACATTAGCCTAGCATTGATTGCTGGCAGCACTTCCTGTTCTGCAATACCAAGAATCGACCAGATTCCTAATGTGCGGTCCAGGCTTGACCATTAGAACGATCCATTATCACACTTGCCGTCCACAGCCGTGTCACTAAGGCCTGGTGGGAAATTGGCAAGCAGACATGATTGTGACTGTGAGGCAGAGGCAGATTTAGGTTCTCCAGTTTCTGTCAGCAAGCTATTGCATAATTAATCAGCCATAGTCTATACTGTATGGGTTGCTACTGAGAATATGTACAAGGTTTGTGCTGTTTTGTTGTGTGCCAGCCATAATATATATATTTTTTAATAATTTACATTAAGCTTGTGGAATAAGACTCACTTTTGGAGTGTTGCTTTTTCTTTATGTGTGTCTTGAGCACTGTTTATATATATATACATATATATATATATATGTATATATATATATATATATATATATATATATATATATGTATATATATATATATATATATATATATATATATATATATATATATTTAAGTTGGGCGTTTTGAACTAAAGTTAAAAATTTATGGGACGTGCACATGGATCTGCTGCAATCATGCCAGGAGTAGCAAGCCAGGAAGCCAAAAGGCAAATATTTTTTGGTTTGCCCTTTTAAATTTTGAAGAAATACAGAAATATTACTCAAGCAGAGGTGTATTTGACATGTAATGCCATCTCTTGGTTGTGTGGCCTCCAGGCAATTATCTATTTTGGTACATTTGAAATGTCAACACCTTTCAACTACCTCAGTCATTATAAATGTGAGCTTTTCTTTCCAAAGACATTTCTCCTTCCATGTGCTTAATTTACTATTGGGGCCTGTATTTATATTGCTGTACTGTTATTGTAACTGTGTTGCATTGTGTTGTACTGCATAGTTCCACCCAAAATGAATGCTATGAAAGTCTTTTTATCCCATCCATTTGCCCTCAGTTCACATACAAACTCAGTCAGCTGTGTGGAGCCTGATTTCATTGCTTACAGTGGTTGTCCGCACAAGTAATCTCTTTATACTCTGCATTTATGGGTAACCAGGGCTCGCTGGGCATCCAAAGTTTTGGGGAGATCTATCATCATAATACAGGTAGGCAGTTTAATAACCCGGCTATGGGCTCCTGAGAAAAAAACAGGCATTTATTTAATGTAACATGGGCAATGTTGGGGGGCTGACAGATGGCCCAGGCAGGAAAAACGATGTCCTGTTTCCACTGCCTGCTGAATTCACAGGACATCAGCCTGAGGAGGAAAAAGAATCTGTTCCCTTTAACGTTCTGTAGGGATCAAAACGTAAATTAAGAGTTTTTATTTTCTTTGTGTGCATGTTTGGAAATGTGATATATGATAAAGGCTTATAAAACTTCTAAATTCCACAGGCATCCACTGAATCCAGGTAGAGAATATAAATCAGGGTCCACATTAGCTTAACTTCAGTTAATTTTAAGAATATACTATAATATTCATTCTCCATTTTTTTCATACTACTAATAAGCTTTCCTAAATGGACTCGGAAATTATTGCTTCAAGCATTTACAACCATTTGAACATTTGAAAGATATCATCTTTTTACCACAAAGGATTCAGAGGGAGGTCGCTGGATGAAAAAACAAAAACCTGTTCCTTGAAACACTGGGATAATGTAATGGAGAATGTCAGTCACTCAGGCCTAGAGAATAGCATTCAACAAATAGTTGCTAGTTAGGAAATCTGTTTCTATAGTCCCAGTTAGACAAGTCTAGACCAGTCAGCGATGCTTTAACAACCTCCAGTCACTAGAGAAAAATGTATTCCCCGAGCAGATGGTGGTGGTTGCTGTCAGTTCCTAGTTTAAATTGCTCACAAAGAGATATACAGTGCTGAAAATAACATTGCAACTGCTTTAGTTGCCAACATATTGCTATGCTCACCTGTAGTTTGCATAGAAGAAGCCGATTTCTCTGCAAACACTCACCAACTACTCACCGAGTGGTAGTGAAACTGTGAAGTATGACACAAGTTTGGAAATGTGTTGGTTAGACACCAAGCAGTGGTAAGGCAAAGCTTTTATTTTGAAAGTAGTCTTTGAAAAGCTCTGTTTCTGGTGTGCATCGAACTCCTTCAACTTTTACTACTGCTCGGCCAACAGTTGCTGATTATTTGCTATAATTTGCTATTGGCCAAAGCAGTCGCAAGAAGAGTTTTAGCGCAGCACTCTCTCTGCCAACTTTGGGGAATACACATTTTCTCCAGGAACCAGAGATCACTAACTGTTGGCCTGTGGGAATGAGGCCTCTGAGGGCTTCTTCTGTCCTTCATGTGTCCATTTTGTTATATTTTTCTTAATTACAATGAAGAAGTCACTTGGATGAGTGACAAAATATTTCTCCCATTGAAAACGCTCCGTCCAGATGAACAGAACCAACTTTTTGGGATAATAACACAATAGTTAATTGTTGATAACATATGTTGCTGTAAAGCCTGATCATTCATTATTTTTGATGCATTATTTACTTTTTTAAAAAGTAGCTGTTAAGGCCCCAGCAGGGCCCTTGGGTGGGTGTGTCCTGCTGTCTCTCCTGCCTTAGGTGCCACCCTTTTTCTACACAGCTGACTCCCATCAGCAATTAGAAGCATTTAAGGCCAGAGAAAGGTGAGCTCCAGGGTGAGAGCTTTGTTGCTTTGCAGCTAGTGAGCTTACTCTTTTCAGTTTACTGACAACACCTACGTTTCGTTTTGTTTCTATAAATAGTGATAGCAGCTTGTCCATCTCTTTTAGTTCAGTTATTAATACAAGTAGTATCAAAACTCTTTATTTTAACCATTTTGCCTCTCTGTCTCCTTTTTTTCAACCTGGACACATTGTTACTTTCCCTCATCACTTGTACTTTTTTAGGGAAACGTAACACATAGAATAATGTTTTGGGGTTTTGTTTGACTGGGGTTGTTTATATCTGTTTTATTGTGTTCAAGAACATTGAAACCTTTTTTTATCACTGCAAACTCATCTTTAACGTCATTATCCATGTGAAGACATTAGATTTTCAGTCAGGTAAATCACAGAAAAACCTGAGCAGGCTTGAATATGCGGCATAAATAAAATATGTACATGAAAAATATGTGTTGTGAAGCATACTCTAGAACCCACCGTACTCGCTCAGATGAAACATTTTACATTAGTGATAGCATCACGCAAATCCTGGTGTACATCTATCCAAAATTCTCTTGGCTATCAGTTGATAAAACATTATTAAAACAATGCAGTGCTTTCCAAAGTTATTGTATAATTAGACTTTACATTGTCTTTTTCCCCTTCATTTTAAAGGTCATTGTCAACACCTTTAAAGTGAAAAGTCATCCAAACTGGCTGAACATCTGGGTTGTTTGGGATGACATGATAGAAACATAAATTGATCCAATAAATAAAGCTCTCAACATGTAGCTGTGATTAAACTTCTATCCACAATAATGTAAGGAAAGGCGATCCAGAGTGCTTACAATAACAGTAGTTGGGTTAATCAGAATCAGAATCAGAATCAGAAAGGGGTTTATTGCCAAATGAGTGTCAAACAGTTTAATGATAGTATTTTGTAAGTAGGGGATTTGTAAAATCTTATCTTGAGTCAGTCAACATCAATTTCATTTTAATATAGCACATGAATCAATAAAACAGGAGGCTTCCCCTTAAAAAAAAAAAAGGTGTCCTCTGCAACTCAGAGCTTCCCAAAACAGCAACGGTGTTTATGCTGTGCTTTGCTTATAAATGTTTTAAATAAAATTACTCAGGCTTTTTAGCAAAAATTTTAATCCTAAAATACAGTGATGACGTAGGGCAGAGAGCAGCAGGAATCCTCTAACATTTTTGATGCTCTCAGATTCTTTTGCATTGCATGTGCAGCATGATGGCAGAGTTCACATGGAATTTGTCATGATTCGTGCGCTCCAGAATTCCTCTATCTGTGCTGGCTGTGTACACCACTTCACGCTAATGCTCCTTATTGCGTGGAAAGTTTGCTGTGGCAAGAAGCCTGCTTGTAAATCATGTATATTGGATGAGACATGCAGCAGATGAGCCTGGGCCCTCCAGTCAGGCCTAGCATTAATTAAATATCAATTGGCCCTGCTTCCGTACCTCATTTCATGCCACATTCACACCTTGTCTGGGCTCGCTGAGGGAAAGTTAAAATGAAAGTTGTGGCCTTGCAGTTTCATATAACTCACAGCACTGCTCGACTGAAGCATTGTGGGTCCTATGAATTCTGACTTCATTTCTACGGGGAGTGCACAAGGAAAAACTACAGTTTTATTACTGTACACAGTAATATTTTATAGCGAGGAAAGAATAAAAAGAGATTGTATCTGATTGCAAATTTAGATCATTCTGTTGACAAAATTATGAAACACTTGAAATAAGAAGCAAATAAATATGTGATTTAATGAACTTTAGTGATTTTAAATGCGGCTGTGCAAGACAGTGTACATGATGCCTGGTGAGATACTAGATGGGAAGGTGTTACCTGTGAAAAGTTCACACTTCATAAAAATACGAATGCCTTCATTACGAACTTAATCAAATTTACATAATTACAGTTAATTGCAGTGTCCTCATAATCACACATCATCAAAGTGCTTTTACTTCAGTGCGTGCCTTACACTAAGTTGCACATTTTTATAGTTGTACTGAAATAACAATAATAAATGACATTGTTATCAATAATAACACACAAGGTTTGGGAAAGTGTCAGCATTAAAAGAAAAAAAAAAAGACTTAGATCATGTGAGTGACATGCGAAATACTGCAATGTGAAATTATTTTTGGTATTTTCAATATTTTTTGGAATTGTTTTGTGATTATTTTTTTCCTCGGTGTAACTGTTAAAAATAAAGCTTCTGTTCTTTTGATGAACACAACCTATAGAGAACTTACACATTTACTTTTCAACAGTTTACTTTGTGAGTGCTCTACATAGAGAACGTATGAGTTAATAAATACTTTCATACTGTGCCAATAAGGTTAAAATGAAGAAATATCTTCTTAAATATTCTATTTATGTAAGGTTTTCACAGCTCATACTTATTTTATATTGACTTTTCAAGGATGATATTGCACTGAATCTTGAATTATAAGCAAAAGGTCACAATAAATCCTTAATTTTTCAGAGTTCTCAGTACAAATCAAATGCCTATCACATTACATTACTGGGTTACTGAGCAATGTAACGTGATTACAGTAATCCATTACTTTGGAATGCGTTACAGCTAACACCGCCTACATTATTCAAACACACTTGCATTGGATAGAGACTAAAATCTGAGCCTGCTCAGTTGAGTTGCTGCTCTCTTCACTGACACTTCATAGAAAGTCAGTGGCATGGTTCACCTTGGAGTTCCTTTGATGATGTGTAAGGGATTCCCCTAATCCTCTGAGGGTAGGCTGGAGGGCACTTTCTCCCTACTGAGGGGATGAAGCCACTTAATGCATCACAAAGTTAATCAACCGTAGGGAGAGGAGGTTGAACCATTAGACTGGATTCATCTCCCACACACACACACACACACACACGCACACACACACACACACACACACACACACACACACACACACACACACACACACACGAATAAACTTCATAATCTTTATGAATGCAAAATTTAATGTAAATGTTAGCTTAACTGAATCTGGTACAGTTTTTTTGTTATAATATATAAGAATACCTATAATGTTTATCAGAACCCTTGTTGTGAAAAGCAACAAAGATACACACAGCATAAAAAAATACAACACAGTAAGTAAAAATTAGTAGCTAGGCTTTAAAGTGTGAAATATAACATAGGATAAAACAGGAGGCAGACTATCGGTGAAATTCACTGAAGCGCAGATGTTCAGTACAAAAACTGGGGTGATGGACATATAGGTGCTGCAGTCAAGTTATATATGCATTCAGCAATTAAGTGTCTGCAGCCTTTGTATGTTGTCAGTGTAGTGATTGTGTGTGCTAAAACAAGGAATGAATAAATTTAACCAAATACTTATTTGCATTCAAAGCTGTAAGATTTGCATATAATTGCCATAATGGTAGCAGAAAAGATGCGCACATCTGTTCCACCAAGCATGAAATTCGTCACTCTATAAAAGGAAGTGCACATGGGACCAACCTTTCTTCAGCTTTATTTAATTATCTTTTTATTATTTTGTGCATTCTTTAGTAGCAAACACTTTTTCATCTTTCTTTTTTTCATGTTTTTCGAAGTAGCAGTCGAGTCACACGTGTGACGTCGTCTTTCACGTTGTTCACTTAATTTTAATTCAGTTCAATTCAGTTTTATTCATATAGCACCAGTCACAACAACAGTCACCTTAAGGCCCTTCATATTATAGGGTAAAAACCCTAAAGTATTAAAGCGAAAACCCCAACAATCAGATAACCCACCCCCAACCACGTATGACACAGTGGGAAGGGAAAACTCCTTTTTGAAAGGAAGAAACCTCCAGCAGAACTTGTTTAAGGGAAGGCAGCATCAGTCACACAGGGTTCAGGGGAAGGAGAAGACTGCAGAAGCAGACACAACAAAAGAGACACTACTGAAGAGGGCCAAAACTTAATAATCACTAATTACTAAACGCCATTTTACTGATTTTTTTTTAAATACAGTACTCACAGTTTTGTTTGAATTTACAAGTATGACTTTAGAGGTCGTCCAGGCCTTTATGTCTTTATGTCATGCCTGCAGCCTAAGTAATTGGTTTATGTTGTCTCGTTTTGTGGATAAATAATCTTGTTTATCATCTGCATAGAAATGTAGGCAATGTTTTCTAATAATGCTACCTAAAGGAAGTTTGTATAATGTAAAAAGTATCGGTCCCAGCACAGAACCCTGCAGAACTCTGACCAGCTTTCATTTGTGAAGAAGAACTGGAGTCCATCCAATACATACAACTGAAACCACTGCAGTGCGCTGGTTTACATTTTAGCACCAATTATTCTAATCTCTGTGGTAAAAATATTGTGATCAGTAGTATTTAATGTTGCACTGAGGTCTATCAGGACAAGCACAGAGATGACTCCACTGTCGGCCACAGGAGGATCAGTGCCCTTCACCAGTGCTGTGATGAACTAAATCTTCAACTAGACCATCTCTCTGCAGATGATCACCCAGCTGTTTTACAATTACTACTTTCAAGAATTTTTGAAATAAAAAGAAGATGACTAATGAGCCTATAATTAGCTAAGACACCTGGGTCAAGTAAAGGCTTTTCAAGTAATAATTTAATTAAAGCCACCTTAAAAGCCTGTGGTACGCAGCCACAGCTGCACTCAGTCCCTCTGATGGATCAGAATTAGAGACTGGTTTGTTTCTCTGCAGACGAAGCTGTTGATGATTTTTTGACTTGCTAATTTCTCCTTTAAAAACAACTTTTCTTTTGGCTTTGACGCTGATGAATTGTCTCATATTGTTTAATGAATCATTCTTATGAGTTAAGTTCTGCTGAGACCCAAACATGTATGTGTTTTTTAATTGTTAAGGCCCTCACTCATAATCAGACTTTTTTCAAGTTATATGTTATCTTCTTTTTGATAATTGTAGAATACGTAACTGTTTGCTATGTTTTTTGCCTCTTTCTTTAAAATAATTTGCTTTTATTTTAAATCTTACTATAATCTCTGCCTGTCTGCAAACTCATTCTACACACTCAGGCGTTTAGCAGTCAAATTTGACAAACAAGTACATCTGAGTACATCTTAGCCAGAAGGTTATTATCTATATCACACATTATGATGCCAATATGTTACATAGCAACCACCTAGCAACCAATAAAATGGCCCATTAGTGGCGTTCATGCACCTGTAACACCTTATAAACTCATTGCATCCTTTTTATTTCATTATGCTAACATAGTCTGTATCCACAAAACGTGACTTTTGCATGGTACTTAATTGGGCCATCATTGTACCTGGCAACCACCTACAGACAGACTAAAATTACAGACCAAACCATACTGTAGCATGAGCATATACTTATATATATTTCTGCTGAATAACTTTTTGCAATAAACAGATATTCCCCTCAAAATAGTTCAGCAATCCTAAACCTTTGACTATCTTAAATTGCTAATGTAAAGGAAAACATGCAGGCTGGACCAAAGTTTTTGCTATTCTGCAGTCTACTTGCTCCCGAGCAGTTTCTATGAGATCTTCATCTTCACTGAGGCAAGCAGCTATCAGTGGCCTAATCACCCATGAGCAATTCCACAGATGGTCTGATGAATTTCGACCAAGGCTTTTGGTGTGTGATCCCAGGGAATAATGCTCAGAGCTCCCTGTGTTTATCTAAAGGTTAATGGAAGGTTAATAAGAGGAACGGTGCAAATTCAAAACCCTTATTATGGAAATTGTGTTTTGTGAAAAGAGTAATACTGTATCTGCTCGTGATCTGGCCATACTAATTAGCAGATTGTCACCACATTGGTTGAAAGAGACACATCTGAGGTATAATTTGTTGAAAAATAACCGTTTTTTTTATATTAAGCTTACATGAGCTGATTACAGACACCATCAGATAAGTCTCGATCAAGGTGTTTCATCAACACCTACTGAAGAGACAGAGACACGCTTGACTTAGCAATCTCGTCTTTTTTTTAATCAACTGTTTTTTGACTCTGTGTGCAGACTTTATTACATATACAATCTAAACTGGGACCAGTGCATTCCTATAGGTTGTTGATACAGTTAACCACATGCTGGGCTCAGCATTTAACGCGTATATCATGTAATTGTCAATCAAAAGTCAACGTTCCCAACAAATACAACCAGATGAGAAATGATACACTGGCAAAGCGCTCATATGCCTTCCTCAAACGAACTCGATTACATTTGAGTTACTGATTAATGTTTAATCATTCAGAAAGTAGTTTTAGCAAGGCTGGTTGTATTCAGCACCCAAAGATTTCTCTGTAGTATAGCAATATTTAAGGCTACAGATACATTAATCGGAAGTCTGTCTGGTCTTCATAAAATAGCTTTGGTTAGAAGTGATTTGATTGACAGAAACATGACAGAGAATCTCTTTCACAAAACAGCCAAGATTGTAGAGTTCATGTGGGACTCCTCTGCTCTGAAGATCACTGAGGAAAAATTGCAAGAGACTTTAGTAACTCGAAGCTCATACATAGGAGTTCTGAGTATAGCAAAGAAATAGTTGGATGACCTTCTGTTTCTTATAAGGCAGCCGAGGAGGTCGGTTTGCTCTTGCATAAAGTTGACTTTAGGGTTAACTCTGAGGATGTGAGATGAGCTTATAAAGAGAAAGAAGGGGAAGATAGTGAAGGGCAAGTTTGCAGAGACCTTTACCAGCACATGTCAATTTGAGCAGACCACTGTGCTTTGTTTTCCTCGGTTGAAAAAAGGAACTACGCATGAAAAATTGAAAACTTTCTTCCCTTTGTTAACACTCTCTGACTTCTTCTGTTACAATATTAACAGGGCTGTTTTCAACCTTTTGTTTATCATTTGGCAGGAATGAACCCTTGAATTTTTTTCTACTTTTGCCAGTCCATCCATTCGCTTCCGCTTATCCTTTTCCAGGGTCGCGGGGGGCGCTGGAGCCTATCCCAGCTGTCATAGGGCGAGAGGCGGGGTACACCCTGGACAGGTCGCCACTCTGTCACAGGGCCAACACACAGGGACAGACAACCATTCACACTCACATTCACTCGCACATTCACACCTAGTGGCAATTTGGATTATCCAATTAACCTATCCCCACAAGCTGCATATCTTTGGACGGTGGGAGGAAGCCGGAGTACCCTGAGGGAACCCACGCAAACACGGGGAGAACATGCAAACTCCACACAGAAAGACCCCGGCCTGATGGTGGAATTGAACTCAGGTTATAGCACTGCGGCAACAGTGCTAACCACCGTGCCACCTTGCTGCCTATGCCAGTTAAACTGTTCTTGTTTAATTTATCTGAGATTTTATTTTCAGGAACTCTGATCTTCCAGGTCACAACAATTTTCATCAAGGCTCAATCAATTTGTTTACAAAATGTCTGTAATTAGTCAAATATTTCCAACATCTCAAGCTGATACACCAACATCAGTTAAAGGCATTCACTTTGAATATAGTTATATATATAGTTTATATTAAAAAATATAAACTACTACGATATGGAGCCGCTCTCATCTGTGACAAAAAAGCTGAAACCTATGAATGTTTTCCAGTGTTGTGATCAATAGATGCTACGATGTGCTCTCACTTGTGTGGAACAGATAAATAATTTGAAAATAAATGTCTGTCTGATTACTTTTGTGGGGACTACTCAGAGGATGATTTGTGCCACCTTTGGAGAAAGATTTGATGGTGTTTATTTTCAACTGGCAGATGCTTATTTCTGACTTTATGAACTGCAAATGACATGCTAATGATATGTTAGGAGAAAGCTGTGACCTTGTGCACAAGTATTTGCCCGCAGCGCTGTGCGCATCTTGCATATGCATTAAACAGACTGATTCATAATCTGATGTATAGGTAACTAACCAATCAACAAATTGGTTGTTGGGTCCTATTTATGGGATCTACTACAGTTAGATATGACCAGATAGAAGGAAAACTTTTGGAAAGCTAACACAAATACAAAGATTTTCCATTTTGTATGTTGTGTTTGGACAGTCTCAGGATGGCAGGTTCTGTCTATATCAAGATTTAGCATTACCAGATAAAATATTGTCTAGGATCTAATGTGTGGGTGTCTTTGGTGCTTATTTTGTTGGGCTATTAACAGTCAAAATCTAAAAGCCATTAACGGTTTTTACAAGTCTTAGTTTGTGGGTACGTTTTTGGCTATTCTGAAAAAAATCTGAGAAATTGTTGAAGTAACACGAGCGACTGTGCAGCTTTGCTGCTCAGGCCCCAATCGGTAACTTTATGGTTTTATACATTATCACGCCAATATTACCCTTAGTTGATTTTGTTACTTATTTCCCCATTAATTGATATGTTTGCTGTGTGACCCACTAGCTTTGTAGGAACATGTCTTTCCAAAGAGCAGTCTGCTAAGAAAAGGTTTGGACACAGCAGAGCTCGCAGTTTTCCAAGCTGATTTGTATTCTGCCTGTGTGTGCAACCTGAGAGTGACTGGTGGTCAGAGCCCAGTATTGACTGCTCTGAGGATGTAATAGAGGCTGGGGTGATGAGCTCATGGACATGAACACTCTCCCTGTGGCATGTGCAGCAGAGCCATACAGGATATAACCAAGGCACTTAATCATTCTGCTGGCTCCATGTAGCGATGCACTGGGCTCTGTGTTTTAGAATAATGCTTCTGTCTTAAATTAGATCCCATTGATCCTCCTTTTCTCTGTAATTGTGCAAACAGGATGGATGCTAGTTTTATTGGGGGTCAGACCAGACATTTCAAATACTTTAGCTTTAACTACAGAAAGTAAATTAAATCAGACAAAAGGGAGGCACAGCTGATTCAAAGTGATTGATCTATTAAGGGATGCTTAACTTAGAACTAACTTCTCTCTCTAGTTTAGTCATTAAAAAGAGTGCACGTGGCTACTCATCATTTGTCTTTGCTTCACTGATAATGTAATTGTGCCAGTGTACTACAGTGTTGTGTGTTTAATTCTGCTATGATGACAACCAAGCAAGGAAGGGGAATAGGTATCTGTTTATATCGTTGCTTTCCAAACAGCCATGCGATGTGTGGTCAGTAAACACAGTATGTTTGTGTTTACCAGCCTGGCCAGTCTCTGATTGCATTTCACTATGGCTACGAGACAGGAAGTAAATATACCATCAAATAGTCTAGCTTTCTCTTCAAACAGAGAGGACATTACTTTTCCTTCAGTCATTCCTAAGACGTATGATTTATGTTATAACCATAGTCTATGTCTGCGTCAAAATATAAGCTTGCTAATATCTGATTTGTTGCCTCTTGCTAGCAAATCTATTTAAAAAAACCAACAATTAACTGATTATCATAACAAATATTTCATTTAAAATATAGAGCTATGTTACAGCAGGCATTGTATCTTCATTACCATGACCTTACACATGCTGTATTTTATTTTGAGTCACTCATCTGCTGCCTTACACCAGGCAGCCACAACTATACATCCACAAACAGGCCAAGTGAGTAACCCTTATTATCTTGTTTCAATGGCACCTGTCAAGGCATGGGATATATTCGGCAGCAAGTGAACAGTCGATTCTTTACTTTAACAAGGGCCAAATTGTGATGGCTGAACTGGGTTGAACTTCTTCAGCACATCTTATGGAGTGCTCCCAGCATGCAGTGGTTAGCAGATACTAAAAGCGGTCCAAGAAAGGACCACTGGTTAACCAGCAACCGGGTCATGGGCAACCAAGGTTCACTGCGGGCAAAGCTAGGGCTGGCCTATGTGACCCGATGCCACAAAACACCCACTATAGCACATAATGCTGGAAATAACACAGAAGAGTAAGAAGGTGGCCTGTTCTGTTGAATTCCCCTTTTTAAAGTTCATATCAAGAGGTCTGCATGTATGTTTATGTGGAAACGTATGACAGTAGGCTGCTTTACAAAACAAACAAACAAGGCAGTATGATGCCATCTTCTCATCATTCATCATGTTGAGGCAGTATGACTCTGCTGGGAAATGTTGGGTTTTGGCATTTAAGTGGATGATACATTGACAGATAGCCTTCTCAAACATGGTTGCAGACAGTGTCCATCCCTTTATGGAAAACATATCTGCTTACACCAGGGGCCTCCTACAGCAGGGAAATGCCCCCTACCACATGTCAGAAAGTGTTCAGGACTGATTTGTGGGATAGGAGTTCAAGGTGTTTACTTAACCTCAGAATTCTAAAGTTGGCCAATCCAATTTGGTCTTTGGGATGTGCAGGGAAAATGTGTCTGATCCATGGAGATCTCCCTCGAATTAACCGGACTTACAGGATTGCTGCTAATATGTTGGCGCCTCATTCCACATTCCATTCCCTCAAGGGTCATGTGTCTATATTTGGACAAGTTGGAGCTTTGGGTCACGTAGCGGAGATCGTTACGATATAATATTCATACTCAGTATATCTAGAGAAAATAGTTCCCAACAGATACACAGTTTCTTGTGTCTGGAAATGTACGCTACAACTACACTGGTCATTATTATTTTAGATACCCACAGTGAAAGATTTAAAGTTGTTTAGAAACCATTAAGGCTGAGACTATATGTTACAGACTGAAAAAGACTGATTGAGATTTACTGTTGATTTACTGTTCTACTCTCAGTACTTACTGATAACATAATCTAGACTTAGACAATACCGGCAGCTGACAGAAGATGTAGTGCATGCCAATGCTCTAAGCTAAATTATCATTTTTGTATACCAACATAATCAGAGTGACAAACCTAATAAAGTGTTAACATTGACTTCAAATTGTTGGCATGCAAATGTTTTCTTGTTGCCATTAAACACAAAGCAGTTGAGGCTTATGTGAATGACAGTATTTACCTGGCCATAAAAACAAAATAAGGTATCCCCAGAGTTGCGAAGAGGAACATAAAGGTCTGACAAACAAATTTCAGGTCAAAAATGTACGATTAAAAAGCTACATGTATCATCCTCAAGGTGATGCTGGAGGTACTGTCATAGGATCACCTGGGAGGTCATTAAGAGTCCTCTAAATACCACATCTTTCCAAAATTGCATGCCAGTCTACCAAATGGTTAACAAGACATTTCAGTCCGAACCAAACTGGTGACCCGATTAATGAATCATCCCAAAAGTCACACAATCAGCACTGCTAAAAAATTAGAGAAGCAACATTTGATTCTTTCAGAATAGAGTTATGTGCCAAAAAAGCTGCCTTTGCATTATTTTTTTGTTTTGTAGGTTCATTATATAGCCTAGAAATATACATCATTTCTTGTTGTATTTTTAAAGCGCTTGCGAGACCACTTGTTCAATGCCATTTAATTGTGACTGAGGTGTTAGACACCAAAGTGAAGATGTGTGGCAGATAAAGACAAAATCAGATGTAGGAAAAAAATGCAAAAAGAAGAAAGTGGCATTTATAGCAGATCAGTGAACATAAACTAGCTAATCATTAATTGTGTGGGCAAACTAAATGAATGAAGTTTTATTAAATGATATTATTTTTGTGGATAAAGAGGTAATTTATTCCGTTTTCTGTGGGAGTCTGAATCTAATTGAAAGAGGATGATGTCTCCGGCACAGAGCTATATTCAATTGTTCTGTTTGAGAATGGGAGCACTCAGCCTTCCCTGCAAGAGGTCTCAGGTGGTTTCTCTTCATTTAGTTTCTCTCCTCAGTTGATCTCATTCTTGTGTAAACAAAATTCCGGAGGAAAAAAACAACTGGCTGGAAAAATGCATACGTCTTATTATTTCCACATATCCTGCCTGTCATGCTTGATATTGTAGATTGGGCTCTACGGCAATCACTGAAATTCATTGTACGAAGCTTAAGTGCAAACTCTTCAATCGTTCATATGCCATCCATATGTATGTGAGAGTGGCTAACGTAACTTGTGTGGGTTTCACACTTTGAAAAATTAGCTTATCCGCTTTCTATCGACACTCACAGCTGTTGAGTCTTCTGGGTGTGATTAGCAGCCTTTGGTCAGGAGAAAATTTACGACCACACCAGGAGCTAAAACAAGAGATAAACATCGTTTTACTGGAGATATGTGGACAGCACACATCGATATCATTTCATCTTGTACACACAAAACTGGGGGATGGAAGCCTCTTTTTCACAAAGAGGCTTCTATCAAATAAAAGAGAGGTTCCAGAAATTTCTGGAAGCTGCCGTTACCTTCAAGATTAATAGAGATATCACAAAGGTCAACAACAGAGTGGAGTTCACGGGAGGCCAATTTTGGAACTCGATGTGAAACGAAAAGGTTTAGCCACAAAACAGTGAATTCTAAAAAGCCTCTATAGCAACAATTCCCAAAGCCAAGAGTGCTGCGGCCCACTTAAAAAGTAGAAAAAACCCAATCTTAAATCATTACTCTAATCAAAATACAAGAAAGTGGTGTATTTCCTTGAAAATGTTATGTAAAAAAACCCACACACACACAAGCAAGACAGGTTGTCGGTTATGAATTGTTAATGCTTTCCAGTCATATCTTAAGTGTTAAGGCCATTCTGTGACTCACCTGCCACTGGGACACAAACTTCAGCTTTTCAGGTTGGAGATGCAGGTCCAGGTTGAAAGGAGTTGGTGAAAGGTGGTTTTAATGTCGATACACTTGTGTTTATTATAAATTAACCAAGCTGAAGAGACTGAATTTGTTTTACTGGAATAGCTAACTTGTGCTAAATGCTGATTGAAGTGAAATTTGCTGGTATTGGTCTACATCACTTTCTGCTCCATGCCACAAGGGGTCGCCACTGCTGGTTGAAGGTGGATTTGGCAGACTTTTATACTGGGTACCCCAGTGGGGATCTGTGTCTGTAAATGGAATTAAACCAGCAACCTTTCCCTCACAAAGTGAATGTGTTAATCACTACACCTTTGTAGAAAACTGAATCTTTCAAAAAAGAAAAAGTTTTGGGATCCACACTACACACTATCAACACACACCTGGTATTTAAGATCATTTTGGTTTGTCCAGTTGATTTTGATCCACTGAAAACAGTCATATGTATAAACCTGCTGTAATTCAGCAGTTGATGTAAAATTTTAACAAAACCATTTGAATTAAAATTTACAGTTTACACTTCATCCACATATTGACTGTTTGATTTAAAATCAACTGTGGTGGTTTACCAAGGCAAAATTTTAAAACCTGCATCTTTTTCCAAAACATTAGGGACATAGTTATAGCTCCCTTTGTTGGCACACACGTCAATCAAAAGAGCCACAACCATAACTGTAAGCCTTACCAATATCCAAACGCATGAGTTATACAACTTATTACCTCAGGAAAAAAAATCTACACCTGTTTTTTTCTAGTTGCTTAAATACTTTATTACTTAGTTCTGTTGTGTTCATTTTGTACCCACATCATCTGCTTCTGATCAGAAGAATGACTTTTGTACAGCTTGATTTTTTTCCCTCCAGAAGTAAAGGCTTGATCCCAAGGCTAACCACTACATATGATTTAGCTATTCGTAATCACACACTTTACTGCTGGTGAGAGGATTCTAAGAGACTTTGAAGAAGGTGTGAAGAGGCGTTGGGGAAACACTTAAGACCAGCTAGCTTTGAAAACACAGGTACTTACACATGTATTTGAAACCACACACATACTCATTTTTACACTCCACATATCCAGACTTCTCTCAAATCATAAATGAAAGTTGTCATTATGGTGTAATATAGTATATATATTTCACTATAGTATAGTATAGGATACCATCATATAATCTCATATAAGTAATAGTTTAGATGCTGGCTTCTTAATTATTTATTGAAAATACTCAGAAATAACCTTCAGGGGAATAGTTGTTTACTCACCCATAACAGCATGTATGGGCGTGGTGGTAAAACACTGGAACACCGAATCACTGGTTTTTGCTCCTGCCTTTCTGTAATGCTGGTGTAATCTCTATAAACTTACAGTTTCACAACAGACTGAAAATAAACAACAAGCTGTTCCATCTGGCAGCTTGTTTTCTAGCAGCACTGCCCAATAACAGAAATCAATGTGGTTAAAAGGTAGTGATGCACCTAAGTGAGATGAAATGTACTTAGCTAAAGATAAGTTCAGAAGAGAAAAGGCTCCAATTCAAACAAACTGACATTGACTGATATTTACATTTATTTCATGTTCAAGTATGTTTAGAGTCATTTTATTGGAATCCATCATGTTTTCGGGGAACTGTGCTTCCACACAAATTTCTTTGTACCCAAGACACATACACACACAAATAGTCTAGTACAAAGACTTATCTGTGAGCTGTATACTGTCAAACATCTATACGGTCAATATTTAGGTGGCTATCCCTGATTGAGCTTTAAATTGAATCTCTCGATGTTGATGTACCTTTGATGTACTTATTTGACGTATTTTACGAAAATGCATTTTAAAATCAATTCACTGAACTCTTGCCCACACAACTTTGCTCTTACTAGTTTCAGTTAGTAGTTAAATATCTACTTAAAAACATCTTAGTAGCATCACTGAAGTTCTAATCTGTCATTAAGTTTGAAAACAGGAGACAGTTGGAGCATTTTCTTTCACCAAATTTGACAAACTCACTATCGTGCCACCCTGTGAGAAGTTTGATGTTTTCTTCTTTTTTTTATTGAATTGTTTGGCCACCAGGTTAGAACTGGAGTGATGGATGAACTGACACTTCCCATTGAAGATAACTCTACATAGTAATAAGACCTCTAAACTACAGCAAGCTCTGATGGAGTTTGTCAAAATCAGGCTGTACATAAAACTTTGTTACTAAACCAGATTTGGACGTAAAAACTCTGAAGGTTGAACCGCTTATAATAATACAAAAGGCGCTTTCTATCATTGCAGTTGTTAGGTATTTTTTCCTAGTGCTGTTAGTGTGGTATTGATCATTGCTGGTCCATGTCCTCGGGAAATCAGCTTGTATTGATTTCACTTCAGTTGTAAGCCTCTCTTTCTGCCCTATGTCTCTCTTCAGCCCAAGCACCTTTTCCAACCCTCTAACCTCTCTTCTGTGGGTTTAGTAAAACATGTCATTACAGGAGCAGTTTCCAAGCAAATTACAAAATCATCTCTGCTTGGATTCCAAAAAAGGCAGCCCATTATATCTATTTTCATCCAATAGTTTTTGGAGACTAGATAGGCTGCCTCCTGAACCGACCACAAGAAATATTTATTGTCTGTTGTACATTGAGGATGTAGTTTTCCTTTTAGAGCCATAATTTGCTCTTTTGTGTAGGCCTTCCTTATTGTTCATAAAAAGAACCTACTTAATGTATAGCCAGATAATGGTGGATATTAATAGCTGGAAGGCAGTCAAAGTCAATATTTGTGCATATATGAGCGATTAAGTAACACGTATTAGTCTTTTTGTAATGAAGTATGTGGGTGCAAAGTGAAGAAGCAGTTTTGAGAATTTACTTCAAGAATTTAAAGATGACCTTTAATGTATATTTTACTGTTAAACTGCAGAATTATCTACTCCAGCTACATGAAACTGTTTAGTTTTGCTCCCTTTTTTGGTTTCCCAGCCTCAACCTTCCCTTGTCTGATTGTATTTGCACATGAAACCTAACAGTGTCTTGCAAAACTTGGCAATGTAAAATGCCTGTTGCGTCTTCATTTCTTCATTCCTTCCCCCAAAAGAGATTTCTGGCCATTGCTTTTGGCATCACAGACTACACACACAGCACCCTGTGATTAAGTCAGTAATGCAAATTAAACCTCATCCACATCCCATAATAGTCAATCCAACCACTGACTGTGTCACTATGTACCCCTGTGCATCCTAATACAGTCTAGTTCTGTTCTGAATCCCACTTTTATGTTTTCCACATTGTTCAGCTTTTGCTCATTCTGTCAAAGTGAATTCAGTTACATTTTGCACTGAGTTGTTGTGTTGTACCAGGATTCATTATGCCTTACAAGTTCATGAATACACAATAAGGTGCGATAAGATATATAATTTAATTGGTTTCTAACAACGTTAACAAAAATCCCGCATTTGTTTCGTTGTAAACTTTGCACATTTAATGGAAGAGATATATCTGATCTGAGGCTGCTGGTTGAAGCACAACATGAAATTATTGCTTTGTTAACGTTAGAGGACTTCTCCAGTCACAGTTACAATAATAATCAGATGGTAAAAAGAAAGCATGAAAGAAAAAGTTCAAACATAGTATGTTTGAACTTTTATGTTTTGACATAATCATGTTAAGGTGGTGCTGGTTTGTCAGCTAGGATTTAGGAGCCTTGATTTTTGCACTTTTCGGTTAGCAGCTAATGCTAGTTCTCGACAGCTAGCCTGATTAGCAGAGCTTATCTCAAATTCACTGTGATATTAAATGTGAATATGAAATATTTTGGCTAGCAAAACAAAAGTATAAACCAAATATACTTACCAGAGTATCTTTAGGTAAAACTGAATCCTGCTGAGCAAGATAATAATAGACAGAACCACTGTCACTCATTGTGGCCAGGCCTAAAAATATGCATGTCTACAATTTGAATGAGTAATTCATTGAATAAAATATTCTCCACCTGTGCTGTTGTCCTGCACCTGTCTATAAACATGTTTATGTCTGCTGCGAAGGCATTTTACCTCGAATTTGACTCATTTTTGGAGTCAGGAAGGCACCTTTGCAGGTGAGGAAATTTCCTGTTGGACAAGATCAGGTCATTCTTACAGCTTTTTGAGGGCTGTTATATAACTGATGTTACTGTTCTTTTTCTGGGAGGGTACTTATTTATATGGTTGCTTCCATTTATTTTCGTATGTTGGTTAAGGAATGAAAAAAAATCATGTTTTAAAGTTTTGCTTTACTACTGAAGTATTTTTGCTCTACAAAATATAACGTATATCCACTAAATTTACAGTTTATGACATATTCTTTTGGTTCCTTTTTTTTCTTATATACATTCAGTTCTCAATTGAATCCTCACATATATTCACTGCATTTATGTATTTACTTATTTACATTTATGTTTGTTGATGCTTCTTGAAATCTGACATCATGTCTGTACCTTTAAGTTTTTATATACAATAAGTCTCTGGATGTTTCCTCTGCAGCTAAAATAAAGAAAGTAAAGAGTGCTTTCAGCATAGCACGGTTTATTCATCAGAAAGACATTCTGTGATTTAGTCTGCAGCTTGTTGCTGCAGTTGAACCTTGAAGCTTCAGTAAGAGGAATTGATTGAGGTCCTCTTGGGCACAAAGACTTATCTGTAAGCTGTATACCATCAAATAGCTATCCTGGGGACAGTGAATCAATGCATACTTAACTTCATATCACAGCCAGCTTTAAAAGTCATTCCTGTGTGTAGGTGTAGTCACTTACTGCAACATTGCATTACATGACAAAAAAATTGGTGAAATCCAACAAGTTAGAATAATGAACTGGTCATAAAGATACAAAATATAATGATATAATCTTATATTAGTTATAATGATATGTTTTTACCTGTATCTTCTTGTTATTTTACAAAATAAGACTAAACTCGTAGATTATGATTGCTGGTAAAGCAACTAGTAATTTTTGTGGGTGCTGCTGCTATGGGGAAAAGAGCTGCAGTCAATTTCTGCTGCACCATAAAAATCAGAATTAAATCCCCAGAGTACAGATGGCCTCTGGAGCTAGTCTTATATTTCTGCTTGTACGATACCCTCTGATAGCACAGCCTTTATAGACTTTGAAAAGGTCTGGGTTAGACTAATCCTGCCCGTGACAGACTTATGACTCTTGGGCCTAAGCAAGAAACTCGAAAGTCCTGGGGCAGCTGGTCATCTATTGGAGTTCAGCATCACTCTCTCCCTCTGGGAATGAACCGGGATGAAGTCTGAGGTATCCTGAAGTAACTTCAGCTAGGCTAAAGAGGATGCTCTATTTCACTTGGCAAGGGACATTGAATTTCCCCCCTGAACACTTCAAGTCTCCAAAGAGAGGTGTAAACAGCAAGATATACGCTGACAGATGGCATGGTGCAGTTGTCTGAACTGATATCTGTTGAGGTGTAATTTTTTTTAAAGGTGTACACACAGGGGGGTGTTTAGGGGGTGTCTAGGATATTTAAGTTCTATGATGTTAAAGGTAGGGGTAAAAAAGATGGATCCAGGGGCTGTTGTTCTATTTTTAAAGTTTATTAAATTATGATCCTGCACACTGTACCATAGGCCCACTATCGGGGATACTTGATCACCATTACACTAACCTGCCCAACTGTGATGGATTGATATCAAGGATATTACTTTTAAAGGCTCAGTATTATTCACCGGTTTGACTGAGTTTAATGATACACCTTTCAGAAAATGTGAAACCAGCGTGAACAGCCAGAGGGTTAATACCACAGGCATACTGCTCTACAGCTTTCTGATTTATGCACAATCTGAGTGAAAATTCTAATTACTTAGATGAAAAAGTGCAATATAATAGAGACTCTGACATAGTGTCCAAATAAGCAGCAGTATTAGCAGTAGCAAAAATCACTGTGACGCTTATAATAACGGCAATAAAAGATATTACAACATGCAAAGGACTACAGTATCATGCAATCAGCAAACACACACATGCCATAAATATATAGCATGTGGATACACATAAACAATGTCACTACAATATGTGCAAAATAAATCCTAAATACCTAGAATTATGTTTAATTTTGCATGATTTGCATCGTAAAGTGAGTGGCACTGTTGTGCAGATGTTACCTCTGTTGCCTCACAGTGGAGGTTGCTTCCTGTGGCTGCTTGGGGTTTCTCCCGTCTGAAGACACTTGAGGTTAATTGGTTATTCTAAATTGGTATTAGCCTTTTGAATGACTAGCGACCTGCCCACCAAATTCTGCTGCTTACCCAGTGTCAACTGGGATAGGCTTCAGCATCTGTGTGACCCAAAGAGGAGAAGCAGTCATGAAAAGGGATGGATGTATCAGGAATTGTAGACTAGATCACTATGTGTAAAAGTGGGGGGGAAAAGTAAGTCGTCTATGGAGCGTATCTGTATGTATTTACAAATTATTTAGCATCCAAATATGACATCATTAGACTCATGTTATCATTATTTGGGGTGGTGTGTAAACTCAAACTGATAGCTTCATGGTTGAAACAAATGCCCTATTACTGCATTGTTGTGTGCACATTATGCCTCTCTCACTCTAACTTTTTGTATCTGTACTTTTTGTTTTGTTTTACTATGGCATGTTTTACTATATATGTGTGTGTGTGTGTGTGTGTGTGTGTGTGTGTGTGTGTGTGTGTGTGTGTGTGTGTGTGTGTGTGTGTGTGTGTTTAAAGCTCTAAAGAATTTTATAGGTAATTTAGAGATGCCCCAAATTGGAGTGCACACAGAAACTGAAGGAAGAAAAAAACTTCCTGCAATCCATCTGAGGATTACTATTTATAGCGTGTTATGATGATGATGATGCGTTCACCGTTAAAACATTGACATAAACATATTAATGGCTGTTGACACAAAGGAACACCCAAGATGCCTTTTAAAGCACCTTTGGGGGGGATGACACAGAGGCTGAAGGTGCACTGTAGTTGCATCAGCTGATTATAAATAGGGTAGTGGAAAATTAACCAACTCCCCTAATGACATAGTCCGAGCATTGCTGTATTGCAGCTGTTAGATGTATGCAAGACATTAGACCTCAGGTAATAATGTATCTTTTAATGTAGTCTATATTGACAATATAATATAAAGATGTGCAAACTTGACTTATAATTAAATGCCAGCGACATTTTCTTTAGAAAGTAACATGCTTTTAGGAGGCAGAAGTATTTTTGGATTAAAATTAAAGTTAGCAGATTTGGCTAGCAGAGTGCTTCCTTAGACTGTAAAGTTTTTACTACCAAAGAGTCTTCCAATCAGTGTTTGCTAACATAAACATTTAAAATAAAACTAAATAATCTTTCTTACCAGAACTGCCGTACAAACTTCTCCAGCAGGCAAATACCAAAAAACACTCCAGTTACAATTATAAGTTATACAGTTATAATTCAAGGTCAGTGACAGGAATTAGCTTGTGATTCATACATCCACCTGTGTTAGCATATACCTATCAGTCAGCTTGAAGTGTCCATTTTTCGGCACTTCCATGTTAGCCTTACTTTGTAGCTCCAGAAGTTGCTGCTCGAAAAAACATCCCATGCAGAATCAATTCATTGCTAGCTAAAGAACAGCAAGCAGCACACTGAATAAACAACAAATTGATCCTAATTATTTTGTGTAGATCCAAAGCCCGAGACATCTCTATGCCATAGCCCTCCAAAAGCTATTAAAACCTAAAACAGAGCGACACTACGTCTTACTTTATTGCAGTGAACATGAGGACAGTAGTTTAATTGAGCAAAATTCCATGCTGGCATTAGAACTCAACAAATCTGCATTAATTTACTGCTGAAAATACTCCACAACAAATTTAGTGCTTATGTACTTAAACAGTGACATATATGCAGTTGTGTATCTGTGAATCTCCAGCAGAATTAAATGAATTTAGGGGAAAATACACAAAAAAGGGAGAAGGTTTGGGGAGTTTTATAAGGCAGGGAGATGATTTGTTGGTTTGTTGTTGTTGTTGTTTTTTCATGGCAGTTGTTGATGATAAAGCAAATGAAATATATCAGTCTCATCCTTTCACTGACAAACAGCATCATTCCTTCCAATGATTTCATGTTTCTAATGAGCTTCCTTCTGACTGGCATTTTGGTTTGTGCTCTCTCCTCAGTGAGCCCGGATGTGACCGGTAATCACAAACATCATCTTCATTATCACCATCCTGCCAAGGATTCAGAAGTGAAGGGCAGATCCAGGAGCTTCAGACTGACAGGAGCCATCTGGGTCCTGGGATTGCCTTGTTTACATGTGCTCCTGGCCTTGTAACAGCTGCTGTTTTGCAGCTTGAAACTTTCAGACTTGATTTCAAGATTATTTATCCAAAAAAGGGCCAGTGGAAGCTCTAATAAATCATGGACCTTCACTTCCACACAGAGGAGGACAGGGCAGGAGTGATTGTGTGGAAACTACAAGACTCAGTGTCTCCTATAAGCATATGGTGGCTTTGAAATGTATGAATTATTTTTTATCAGTTACATGGCATTCATTAACACTAACCATGACTTATTTATAAAAGGTGATGTCAAAAAACTAACGGCTACCGCATATGTTGTAAAGTTGGATTTCTGTATATTCAGCATAAGGTGTGTGGAAAGCATTTAATTACAAGAATCAAACTACATGTACATGCAGTATTTCATTTAAAAGCAGTCTTTTTTTTAATAATATAAAAGTGCTCAAATCACTGTTGAAACCTTCAATAACTTACATATTCTACATCTTACTAATAACAAATACAAAAAAGGAACTCGAAATATCTGCTTCTCTTCAATAATAGCTGCCTTGCTGTCCAGGATCCTTTTAATTGGTATACTTCAATTGTAAAACTGACCTGTGATGCTATGCGGAGAGAAACGATGAAAGGCAAACGGTGAGCAGGTGGACGTGGGGGGCAAGTGAGAGAATTTATACCCCTTTCTTCTTTAGAAATAGATTAGTTTCCTCAGGAGTCTATTATCATCTTTCAAACTCAATCCTCCTCTGCCTTCATAGGCCTGGATAGGGGCTGATAGCTCCTGGAGCCGCTGGTGAGGAAGAATCCAATTGCTTCTACCTTCTACCTGCCTGCATACCGTCGCTGTGCCGCTGACAGGTTTCCGTACAGAGAAAAGTAAAATGATTTGTTTCACATATGCCATGCAGGTCTCTCAGTGGCTGAGAGAGAAAAGTGGTGCTGAATAAAGGCTCTTTGCTCACATATCCTAGGGAGCTCTCTCCAGTGGCTAAAATGATCATTTTTATATCTAAAATGTCACTACTATATTTAGCATATGCACATAAATACATACAGTACACATTGCAGAAGTAAAGGTAAACCTTAAAGCTGCTACTGTAAATATAGATCGCGGTGTAACTGAGGCATTCCAATGGTTCGAGTGTACAGAAAGATTTCTACCACAATATACTTTAATAGGAGTAATAACCAATAATGATTATTGTTAGGAGGATGTGAAATTAATTTATGAAGTCATATTACAATTAATTTGTGCTGAGAAATGTATGTGAGACCCATGACTGTTCACCGCTCATCTTAATGTGGAACTTAGCGGCGCAAAGTGCAAATTGGATTTTCTCTTTAGCTTCACCTTAAATCCCCTCTTCAGTCGCAGCTTTTTTTATTTTCCAGCTGAAATATAATTTCCTTGGGTGCTCTGTTTGATCATATACGATCATATTTTAAAAGCCTGCGACCTTGCTCAGACTGCGGCTGTGAGGAAGCGTGAACACTAATTGCTTTCATTGGCCATTTTCACCTTTTATACGCCAGGTTAGACTCTAATGCATTCAAGGTTGTTTAACTAGCTGGAAGCTTTGAGTCTCAAGATTAATAAACGTGTATACATTTTACTCATCATTTCTTGCATCGATTTAGTGTCTTATCTTGTGGCTTCTGATCTTGGGCGAGATTCCCAAATGACAATTGCACTTGGAAACAAACTTGAGGCAGTCGTTTGACTTCATAATAAGTCACAACTGCTGCCTCAAACCAATTATATCACAGGTTACTTCCCTCAAAGTTAGCACTGTTGTCGTTTGAACAACCGTCTTAATGACACCCCTGAAGAATGTGTTCAGCCTCGTAATGACATACAGCAGACGCAGAGACAAAGGTGCCTTGAGGCTAAATAGAGATGCCAGGTTATACTGGTTCTCCTTACTTAAAGAAAGGATTTGATATATAAGGATGTCTTATATAGTTTTTATTGCTACATAGCGAGACTGGCATCCAGAGGAGGGAGGTAAGGGGCCAGAGGCTGATAGTGATGCCAACGAGGTGCCATTGAGCTGTCACTGCAACATGCCAGAACCTCTTGAATAACATGTTTATTTTCTAATATCCGGTTTGGAGAGAAAATGTGTAATTTGCAAAATGAAATGTGTGTACGACATGTAAAATAACACGTTTTTCATTACATCTGGGGCTTAATTTTCATGTTGTCAGTTCACTCTGTTATAATAAGGCACTGAAGTGACTGCTTAGATACTGGAATGCAACTGCATTTCTAAAAATAGGTCAGACGTTACGAGAATCCCAGTCGGACCATCAGGTCAAGTGAAATGGGTTTGGAAGAGAAGAACAAGAGATTGAAGTCGAACTGTAAAATAACTAAATGTCCATACTATACATCAATCGCTGTTAACGGAATAGATTCAGGTTTAGCTTTGACCTACTGTACTTGCCATAGTTATTGCACCGCAATCCTTTGCAGTGATCACGAGTTACTCGGTTTCAGCTCTGAATAAAGTCTTGGACTGTTTACAAGTTGTCTGTTTTTTCTGCCTGCTTGTGTTTGTGGCTCTCTTGGTTTGCTTTTTTTTTTACCACAATCCTGTCTTTACAAATATCAGCAGTTTAAAAAATGAAATGATTACTCAACGACATGACTTAAATTAAAGCATGTTTTTCCAGCTTTCAGCTGTCATCCATACAGTTTGTTTTGCTCCTCACCAGGCTTACGGTAACTTCCAACCATCCCTGGACATTTGAAAAAGTAATCCATATGTGTCTGTAAGTGTCTAACGTTTAAATATAAATGAGAGCACATGTTAACACTTTATGATAAAGTTATCAAAGTAAACATTGTTACTTTTTTCAGGTTTATGTAAAACAGTTTTGCTGACATTTTTGGCTTTGGTGGTTTGAGGAGCTCACAGTGAGAGCCCCTCACTGTCCAGCACTGTGGCCTCATGTCGACACCTTGAATCTGCAGTGTTTTGGTGATGAGTCATGAGTAGTTGTGAGAGTTGGAACAGAATAAAGCAGAAACCTGAGATTTTGGACTCTCTCAACTCTAAGTCCCTCTGGTCACTCGATAGTCATTCACATGGTGAATAAGACAGAAGAATACCCCAAGGCCTTCACGCTGGGCTGCAGCATGTCTGCCACATGCCCCTTTTCTTCCAAATTGCCCATTTAAGTTGCTGCAATTGCCTCATTACGGCAGAGATGTGACCTGGATACTACCAATGACTATTATTAAATTGTGCATCAAGCTACATCCCAGTTGATTGTGTTTCTAACTACAGGACTATGACAGATCATCTAGACTGCTGTTTTTTGCGAACAACAAATTTACTCATCGTGTGTCTTCAGCGGATGTCACTTCATGTCACATAGTGATTTCACCCTTAGTCGGAGAACGATATGGCAAAACACTCCCATTTGATGCTCCTAGTGAACACACATTTCGTCTGTAACAGTTATATTTGTGAAATGACTCATGGATTTTTGCACATTGTTCTCTCTCTGAGTAATCATAAGCTAATATTTGGTCTTTTATGTGACATGGACAGAAATATTGTGCCTATGGTTTGTATTTGTTGTCTGTTATTATTCTTTTCTTTAATCAGAAAAAAAAGACTATTTCTTAATTATAACTTAAATATAAAACAACACATTGACTCAAGAGCCCAGTTTACAGACTTGAAAAGAAACAGCAAAATAATGACTGTAAAAATCAATCCGATCATGAGCAATTATTATGATTACTAAACTCCTTATTAGTTTGTATAGTGTGTCAGAATTTTGAACTTTTATATCAGGACATCATAAAAATGATCTACTCCATACTCTGTTTTCAAATTATGTAAATATATCCTGAGATGAACAACAACATTCACACTTACATTATTTATTGAAAAAACAAAACCCCAAAATGCACACACAGTGTGTGAAAACAAAGTATACCCCATGATTCAATTCAATTCAGTTTTATTCATATAGCGCCAAATCACAACAGAAATCATATGACCCTCGATGAGCAAGCAACAGTGGGAAGGAAAACCTCCCTTTTAACAGGAAGAAACCTCCTGCACATCCATGCTCATGGCCATCTGCCATGACCTGTTATCAATAATAACTTGAAATAACAATTTTCTGTAATTGATTAAATATTAATATATTTCTTTTTTTAAACACATAATTAAACTTCAGAACATAAATCTAGCATACTTTTGTTTTACTCTGACTGTAAATGCTTCTATTAAAGGCATGTTATACAAGCATTGTTTAAATAAACAATTACAAAATACACATTAATAAAATAAATCAAATAACTTAATTAGATATTTATGGCAATCCAACATGTTATTTCTTACCCTGTGCCATTTGTGCCATGTAAAAATTTTAGTTTAATTTCTTTTTAATACAGAATCTGGACTAAACAAAAGAAAGAAGTTGACACTGTTCACTTTATGGAACTAATGCAGAAGACGACTATTATCACTAAATCCTATTTTTTAACCATGTGGTCTCATTGAGATCGGAGTGATGATGGAAACAGTTGTTAATGTTAATTAAATAACTACTTAGTGGTTCAAGACACCGTCTGTATTGTCTGTGGATATCAGGCTGCTGTGGCTCAGGTGGTATAGTGTTGGCCATTAATCACAGGGACCCTCCACGTGGCCAAGCAACTGGCTTCTTATGACAAGTGATCGCCTTACAGGAAAACTCTGTCTCCATTGCTGCACGACTGTCTGCGTGAATGGGAAACACTTTGGAAAGCTCTTTCCAGATTCAAGCTAAAGATAAAGTGAGCTACATTACTGTGAACTTACCATTATTACGTTTAACCCCCAAAACCATCAAAGAAACCTTTTTACAATGTCTGCTGGTGTAATTACTCGATAATATCATGTGAAATGTTGAAGTATTTTTCAGTAATGACTGAAGTGAAACTACATCATAAAATCACAATGCTTTAATGTTTAATTTTGTGACAGCGTCTCAAAGTGCAGTTATTCTTTGCAGAAACCCTGCCTTTGGCATTTTTCATTACTGGTAATTGGGAGTTGAAGAACCTGGACGGTAATAGGACAGTGTTCAGTTTCCACACAGAGACTAAGAAATGAATGGCGATATTAATGAACTCCTGCATTTTAAAAGAGGTGAAGGCAGGTATTTTTGAACAGCTCCCATTGCAGTAGTTTCTCTGTGCTGGAGTGAGTCCAAGTACAATACACTTTGCTGTCTTCAAAATTACTCAGAGGTAAAGCTTAAGATAGTATGAACCGTTGTCTTTGGAGTCTTTTATCTCCACATAGTGAAGAACGGCTCCTGGGACCTTCTGAGGGGAATAATGCTGAGCACTGCTTAAATGCATACAGAGATTAATTTCATATTCCCGTTGAGGTTTCTGTTTCACTCAGAATTATGACTGTGACCTTGACAACGGCTAACGTTTAGCCTCAACTTAGACAGGAGCTTTAATCATCACAGTGCAGATGCAGCCAAAGCCTTGTGGCATTCATCAAGTTGTTCACGGTAAAGGAAGTGTTTTCACAAGCTTTACTCTGAACACAGGGCATGTCTTTGAAAACTGACAATTACTGTGAAGTGCAAGAGGTCATTTTTAACTAAATAAGGCTTATTGCTACATTAACACTGCATGAAACAAACCTTGGCCTGACAGGATTTTTTCTTTAATTTAGCAGTTAGTTTAAAACAGTACATTCAAAGTTTTTTAATAATTCTTTTGCCTTGGTATGTTGTTATTATTCCCATGCAGTTAGCAGGTGTTGGGTGGGGTGGGGGGTGGGGGGGCCTTCAGTCCACAAAGGCCACCCCACCAGACTTGCTGTAAAACCACCACACCTGGTGCAGGACCTTTTGTTACCTGTGTACCCCCTGTCCCCCACTAATAGCTATTTCCATTCACCTGGGGCCCGTTCTTCGTACGTCGCTCACTACATCCAAGATCAAATGACACATCCAAGACCAAACCATCGCGCTAACCGTGAGCTCGCTAATCCGGTTCCCCGAACACACCTGCTGTTGACGATTAGTACAGCTGGCTGAAGTAATGTGCGATCACTGGGTGTCGTAAAAGGGGATGGGGCAATTGTGGCTCAAGAGTTGGGAGTTCGCCTTGTAATCGGAAGGTTGCCGGTTCGAGCCCCGGCTTGGACAGTCTCGGTTGTAGTGTCCTTGGGTAAGACACTTCACCCATTGCCTCAAGTGCTGCATTATCTTTAGTTACATTGATGTTATTTATTTATGGTGAAACAGTGGTGGAATATCGCTGTTGCTTTCGTATAAATGAAGCGGACATACCTGCGTGGCCACGATCTAATCCTGTTTACATAAAGTAAACCTGCTCCCGAGCAGGTTTACGCTTACGGCTCTGTTGCTATGACAGCAAGTCCCGGATGAGCTTCGGGGAACCGAACGATCCAGGATCACGCGAAATCGTCAACAATCTAATCCAGCTAACTTACTTAGCGAGGTACGAAGAACAGGCCCCTGGTGTTTATACATGTTGTTTAGCTTTGCAGGTAAGTTTTTTGCAGCACTGTTTTGGTTTGATCACTTTGTTTGATCAAGTTTGATCAAGTGATCAAGTTTCATTTTTCTGCTCCACACTGATTCAATCTCTGCCTTTACTTTTCTACAGTGTTGTTTGTTTTGCAGCACCACTGGATTACTTTATTATACTAATTTCTTAGCACCAACAGTGCTTATTCTGGACACCTTGACTGCTGTGGTTATGTAAGTGGAATGTAGTGGTAACCCTTTTCTGGGTAGTAGCACTTAGACAACAATCAGAATTGCATTAACAGCTCATAATGTTGCATTTCACTGTTGCTCAAAGGAAGAGGTGCAACACAAACATGCAGGTTTGAATACTAAGCTTTGTCTTTTGTAACACATCCCTGTGTCAGCACACGCTTGTAGATTTGAAGTCTCCAGCACGTTGTGAACTCTTGGTCCGATTTCCTCCTACACAAACTTAAAAGTCACATATCTGCTACACACAGGTAAGCAGAGGTGTGGACTCGAGTCACATGACTTGGACTCGAGTCAGACTCGAGTCATTAATTTTATGACTTTAGACTTGACTTGAAAAAATGTTCTAAGACTTGTGACTTGACTTGGACTTTTACACCAATGACTTGGGACTTGAATTGGACTTGAACCGGTTTACTTGAAAAGACTTGATATTTTACCCCAAATATAAAATTTAACATGCATATTATATGGAGATTGAAAATGTGACGTCATTCACGGGTAGAACCGCAAAGGATTCTGGGAACTCGTGGCAAGCGGTACTAGCGCACACAGGCTTTCAATTAAAATCAGTCACACAGCGATAAAAAGAAACACAAAAATGTCAAGAAGCCGTTGTATTATTAACTGCAATAGCCGGTCGCATGACAGCCACGGGAAGCCGACGGGTAAAGAGATCGGTTGTTATCGGATTATGTCGTTGAAGAGAAATTGTTCGAGCCATGTTTCCGAAGTAACAAAGAGGCGACTGGATTGCAGCCATTCAAAGATCAAATATAACGTCCTAGAACACTCCAGCTCACAGGTTAGTCTGCTCCAAGCATTTACACAAAGGTCAGTCTGTTGTTGTAGTTAATGCGTCATTTTTCTTAACATAATTGGTGATATAGGTTACAAGTAAGTCTGGCGCTGAACAGAAATTGTCGCGCTATGCTCCTTTATTTATTGTGCATAAATAGTAAATTGTCCTGACACAATATTGCGTTTCGCTTCTGTTATTATGGTACATTGACAAAAACATATACTTTTATTCACAGGATAAAACAGGTTTTTTGTATCACTAATTGCCCAGTACGATTACAGCATACAATATTGTTGTCACTGCTACATTTCTGTGATGCTACCAGAAATTATTTCCACTACTAATTAATTACCGTTGAGCTCAAAGGTCCTATTAATAAACGGTTAACGAATGTGTATTTATGACGACGATTTGTGAGACTGGTAAACTTATGATACGTACGATGGTCTTTACTTTCTACACGGTGCATTTCAAGGTCCTGCACCCATCCGTCGGTAAACTGTACCTGGGCTTGTTGCAGTGACCTGAAGTTACTAAACTTCACGAGTGTGTGCACTCACTCCAAGAACCGTATAATTATAAATATGCATATAAATATGCTAAGATGAGATAGCTGACTTCATCTAACTAGCAAATGTTTTCCAGGCTACGTTGGTGATACAGTTTTTTTTAATGTGTATGATATTTTTGTCATGCGATTTTAAAGCCGGTCCTACAACCGCATCCAAGAATAACATGCAGCGTATCTCAGAACTGTCGGTGAAAATTATTCTTGGAGCTAAGTTTAATTGAGCTGCATTTTAAAGAGGTGCAATTTCACAATTTGTGTATATTTTCTAAGTTCACTATTTTGTCATGTGTTGAGAAAAACACAGATTTTAAAATTACATGGTCTAATATTTACATTTAGCATAACTGCAACATTATTTTTTCGTTTGTTTTTTTTAAAGACTCGAAAGGACTTGAAATTCAAAGTTTCAGACTTGTGACTTGACTCGGACTTTTACACCAGTGACTTGAGACTCGACTCTGACTTGCCTGACATTACTTGAGACTTGACTTGAGACTTGAGGATAAAGACTTGAGACTTACTTGAGACTTGCAAAACAATGACTTGGTCCCACCTCTGCAGGTAAGTACATATACAAATAATTACTCATATGAGCCGAAGTACGAGCTGGTAGGGCTGACAACAACAGGTAGCTCAGGTCAAGTGCTGCTGTTGACCCGCACAGTTTAAAAACACAAAGACATTAAGAATGATAACATGAACATCTGAGTGAACATTCACTGCCTAGATCCAACGGTAAGGTTAAGGACCCGCATTTATTCAGGACTATGCTTCTATTCTCTCTTTTTTTTTTTCATTTTCAGACAAAAAAGAGAACAGTCAGCTCTACTGAGAACCAAACTAAAAAACCCTGCTGTCCCAAATGTGCTTTCAACATTTCTTGATGTGTGCTTTCAGAAATTAATGGCGTCTGAAGGCTTTCCCCAATCGGACACACCTCTCGAACCTCTTGGAGACAGCAGCGTGGGGCTTCTCAATCTCTTTCTGTCTGCACACAACTTTTTAGTCCCTCTGAGAATGGTGTAAACAGTCTCATCAATATAGTGTTCACCACTGTCTACCCACCCACTGCTTCCAGATTATCAGACAGGACTAGAGCACAGGTTTTACGATAAATCATCTCATCCTTTCCCTCCTTGACTTTCCTTTTCACTCACCCTCATTTTTCATCACTCTGAGACTCCCTCCTCATTCATTCACTGATCACTCTTCTACTACAGGGAAATGTTGATCACCTTAGGAGACTAAGGCAACTTCTGTATACACACAGTGCTAGGAAAAAGCATTTTTGCCTGGTTTGATTTCTTTATTTTTTGCATATCGGTCAAACTTACACATTTCAGATTAAGCAAATTTTAATATTAGACAAATCCATCCATCCATTCGCTTCCACTTATCCTTTTTCAGGGTCACGTGGGGTGCTGGAGCCTATCCCAGGTGTCTTAGGGCAAGAGGCAGGGTACACCCTGGGCAGGTCACCGGTCTGTCACAGGTCTAACATAGACAGAGACAACTAATCGCACTCACGTTCACTCCCCCATTCACACATATGGGCAATTTAGTGGTTGCAATTAACCTAACCCCACTAACTGCATCTCTTTGGACCGTGGGAGGAAGCTGGAGTACCCGGGGAGAACCCACGCAAACATGGGGAGAACATGCAAACTCCACACAGAAAGACCCTGGATGGTGGAATTGAATTGTGTAAATTGTGAGTTTCCTTCTCACTTACTTTTATCTTTATATCCACTCTTGGAAACTTGGAAACACACAGTGAATTATTCCAGAGGGTGTAGCACACAACAGACGACTATCCTGTCAAACAATGAGAGGAAATGTGCACTAATTCTTAAAATATGAAAAATTCAGCAAATGCTTATATTAAACCTGACTGCTAAATGCTTTTATGTTGGGTCATAATAATGAATCATTGTCCTAATTTTTTTTTTCAGTTCATGCAACAGCTTTAGCAATGCTGCCATCGCTTTCAATTTTGAGAGATGAGTTCCATTCTATTTACTGACCCACTTATTATGGCTCACACAAACATGGCTGCCACCGCTAAGACCATCCCTACTACTCCCCATGGGCACTGACCCATTTGCCAGAGAAGCCAACCCTCAAAATTTCACATTTTCAGATCACATACAGTAAGTCATGCTTAAATCCGTTCTCTAATATTTCTCCTCTGCTGCACACCACCATCTAATATCCATCCCTTCCAATTCCCACCCCCTTTTTTTCTCCCCATAGCTTTCCGGTGCAAGGTAGGTGTTCTGCTTAACATTAGCTCCTGACTAAGGTCTGACACATCTCTGCATCCAGGGCAGACCGACTGCCAGTTCCATTTATGACAGAAGTCAATATATTATTCATGCCTCTTAATTAAGCAGTGAAGCAGCAGCTTATATGAATAACATGCAGAACATCGAGTTCTTGGATGGCACTTTGAATGCAACTTTGCCACCACATACACAAGAAGACACGATAAGAAATGGCACTGAGACAGACATCGCAAAGGAGGTGGTGCTTTTATCTACAAGAAATTATGTTATTATGATCATTTGAGGAAACTTACAAATGAGAACAGAGTGCTCATTATCATGATTGCACACAGACTGACTGATATTAAAGACTGTGAATGTTATACAGGACTTTAAGAACGCACGAAACTCCAGAAGATAAACAGCTTCCATTAACCATAAGATTTACCCACACAGCTACCTCTAGGGTTTAAAGAAAATGGTCCACACAAGAGAAAATATCAAATAGCAGCACTTTTGTGGGCAAAATATTTCCTGTTGGAGGGGAATTCAGACTGCTTTGAGCTGAGAGGAATTTCTTAATGTTATAACAAAGGCAAGGAGAAGAGCATCTCGGCACAACTGGTTGAATCTTTAAGCAGATAGATTACAGCAACCCAAGACCACACAGTGTAGTCCCCATCAGCTAAGAACAGGAAACTGAGGTTACAACTCACATGGACTTAACAAAAGTTGGATCACAGATTGTAAAAATCTTACCTGGTATGAGTTTCAGTGTCTGTTGTCACATTCTGATGGTAGGGTCAAAGTTTGGTGCAAACAACATGAAAGCGTGGATGCATCCTGCCTCGGATCAAAGGTTCAGGCAGCTGCTGCCAGTTTAAAAGGGTGTTGGACAAATTCTGTGCACACTTTCAGCCCCTTAGTACTAACTGAGCATCCTTTACACAACACAGCCTACCTGAGTGTTGTTACCGACCAATTCCATCCTACACTGCATCAACCTTCTGATGGATGCTTCAGGACGCTGCTATCATGAAGAGGCATCTGACAAATCTGCAGCAACTGTGTGACGTTATCAAGCCAACATGGGCCAAAATCTCTCAGGATTGTTTCCAGCACCTTGTTGAATCTGTGCCATGAAGAATGAAAGCAGTTCTGAAGGTAAAACCCAAGATGTACTTAATAAAGGTTACTTTTATAATGATATGGCAACAGATTTCATTATTGATCATACAGTTTTTATGTTTATGCTCTAGTAAACGTTCAGTTCTGTAGTGGAGTAGAAATATAAAGTGATATAAGGTAAGATATAAGGTAAGTACTTTATTTAGTGCAGTGCTTAATATAGCAAACCTTTTTAAAAAAAGCCTACATTGTTTGTTTATGTTTGATTAATGACCTTATGACTAGTTAATTTCCTGCTGTTTAATCAATCCTTGTAGCTCGCATTGTAATCGATATTTGGAATCTGTGGAGAAGAATAAATTCTTGGACTTCTGTTTGACACAGTAATAAAGTTATTATTTATTGTTTATAATGGACAGTCTAATGACTTAAAATGTGGTTACAACCGTTTCTGCACATTTGCGTCTCTGTGAACATCAGTAAGTGTAGACACGTGCTGCAAATGTATATTTAGAGCAGATAAATCCAGGCTGTTTCGGGAAGCCAGGCTGTTTTAGTCTTTGATATTAAACAGAAAAAAAGGAGAAGTGTACTCTACCTGTTGGCTCTAGAGCCATATGCCTCTGACACGGTAGTATGCAGAACCTCACTTCTCATCTTTCGTTCTTTTTTTTTCCCCGAGTACAGATCAGTGTGGTGACAAGCCTAACATCCACTGCACTGGCTCACTAGATTCCTCTCTATCTCAAGTCAAGTGGTGGGTCAAAAAGGATAAAACCGTTTTCTTTCTCTTCTCTGATGCATGCTAATGCACAGTCTGTCAGTACTGAGGTGGTAAGGCCCTCAGGGAGGGTTTTCACTGAACTTCTTGCACGGAATTTCTTGTCTGTAGAAAGATCAGGGAGGGTAATCTCTGTCTCTGCTATCCAGGATTGTTCTGCTGTGTAATTCAGTCTTTATCCTAAATCCAGGGAGAGAAAGACAGTGGAGAGAGAGACAAAGACAGAGGGGGAAAGATTTATTTGAAAATGTCTAATGCAAAGGGTTTAGGGCATTGAGAGGAAGACACTTTTTAGGATGATACTAGATGGAAATACATTTCCACAAAAACTCATTATACAGGGAAAACTTGTCCAATAAAGTAGCGGATAGCCAAGATTTTTAATCACTGAACTGCAGCTGTCAATTGAGCATTTCAGAGACAATGTTTATGTTATGGGAATGACCTTGGTGAGTCAGTCTATCACAATATGGAAGCTCCAGTGTTGGTTTGAAATGAAGCATAAACACACAGTGAGTGGGTGCAACACTCTGCATCTGTTCCTATTGGTTTAATGAGTACAACCTACGTGCCAGTGAGCCACAACATTAAAACTACCAACAGAAATGATTGATAATCTTCGTACAAATCAATCTTCTGAGAAATAGCTAGATAACTTCAGCTTTAACTCAGGATTTTCAGGGTTACAAATGTGTTTCACTACCTCTCTCCATGGTAACGTGTTTTGCTGAGATAAGAGTTCAGCACATACTAAACCAACACCTACTGACTAATCAATTCACCATTCGTTAAAGATCCTATGGACCCTGGTGCACAGAAAGTAGGAGGCCCTGCAGTTTATTTGAGATAGTTTGCAGGTTTTTATCTTTCTTTGATCATCAATAAGAAACTTGGAGCAACTTTAGTTTTTGCTTTTCTCTTGCTGGTTGAAGCAATTTTGAGCCTTTTAAAAAGAAAAAAAAATCTATATCTTAATCTAATAATATGATTCTGAAATAGCACCGCAAGTCTTGCACTTGTTGCCCTTTTATAAAACGACCCCATTGTCGATGAGAGTCCCTAAAAATGGGGCTGGTGCGTGGTAGAAAAACGTATCCCAACATAGAGCAAAAAAATGTGAGCAGGAATGGCTCGAAGACCACAACAAAGAGCCCAAAGCATCGACACAACCTCCAAAGGTTCAGGGTTATGGGGCACACTGGAACGAGTCCAGTCTCTGGAGGCCTTCACTCTGCAACCCAAAGGACCTGATGCATGCCCCAAAATCCTGTCTACCGTGCCCCGCGTGCTCAAAGACAGTTTTGTTACAAGAGACCTGCACAATATTAAACAAGTGGTTTTAATGGCGTGGCTAATGGGTATATATAAAAATATATTAATATATATGCATACAAAAACTTATTTATGTCTTATTATACAGTACTAGGTTAAACCCATTTAATTGCCCACTCCCATGTGGGAGTGAAAATTGAAAACCAAGGTTTAATTTCATAGGTCTCTATTTTCAAGGGACTTTTTCACTGTCTCTAAAGCCCTCACACAATTACTTGTCATGTAAAAAGCAATTACAATCCGTGCCTGGATGAAATGTGTCATCAGAGAATCCATTAACAATGTCCTCAGACCTTAATATTTACAGTCACCACCCTACTTTCAGAGGCAACACTGAGTTTTATGAGTTGTGAAGGACAGTTAAAAGGCACATAGTCGTTGTTAGATCTGTTGTTTTAGGCAGTCTGTTTGAGGCAATTAGGATTTCAGAAAGGTATTAATTGCAAAGTTATTATATTACATAAAATTATACAAGTGTTCCTGTTGCGTTCCTTTATTTGACATCAACAAAAGCCACTTTCTTTGTACATTGTATTTATTTAATTAAACCAGTGTGAGGATTGTGTAGGTGAACTACAAAAAGTATGTATGCAGAAAACAGTAGATTATCTCCTCTAAGGAGATGAAAAGCGGTATAAATAAAGCTCAAAATTAAAGCCTATTATACCTTAGGAGCTCACTAGTATGTAGTATTTTTCTTTCTTTTTACATTTCCGGTGTAGAAATGTTAAATCAGTCCGCTGTAATGCTTGTGTTTCTGTCTAAAACTAGAACCCGCTAACAAGGGTGGCCCATTCTTTCAAAAACTGAAGCAACTACACTTAACACCTGTTCTCACATCACAGTTAGATCATATCGTCTCACAGCACGAAGACCACAGGTAGATTTTAATAGCAGTAATGATGGCTTGGTTGTTCCACTATAGTGAACTGGAATAGATTACTGGTGCAGCAGCTCCTCAAAATGGAATACAGCTATCAAACAAGGCCCTAATGACCAGTTACCATCTTATCTTAAAAACATCATAGTAGCATACTATCCCAATATCAAACCCTACTTTCAGAGGACAGGCTTACTTGTTGTTTCCAGAGCCTTCAGCAATAAGGCTGACTTTCGGTGGAAGAAGAACACCTGTTTTCCTCCCATGATGCATTAAGCATCTTTTCTATACTCTCCTCTCTTTCACGTCACATTGGCTGTCATTAAATTTGCAAAGTGTTTGCTCAAAGGGGAGTTGCTATTTATTGTAAGACCTTGAGTTAGTCGGTGTTAATGTAGAAAGGTTAAGTCCACAATTTGACTAAGGAGTGTCAATTGTGACATGAATTACAATAATTCTGTGTGATATGCAACCATATAATACTGGATTCACATTTAAGTTTATTACAAGATCAAATATTTATCTAAATTTTCACCTAGAAAAAAAAAATGTTAACACAAATTGGGAAAACTGGAAAATTGGCTTCAGACCCTGTGCTTCTTACACATGAAGTATGCAGCTGGGCACTTTTTCTATGTGTTGGTTGCTAACGTTGAGGTTTGGAAGCACAGCCCGTTTTAAAAAATGGTCCATGTAGCCACTGTGACATAAGTCACTCGTTAGCGCTGTCCCTTTGTGAAGACTAACTCAGAATTGTAGCTGTTTTTCCCACCTTGCTGTTTGGGAATCAGATGTAATGAAGATGGTAGTGACCTCCAGTTATTCTTTTTATTTTGGCACTAATTTGTTTCTTGTGACTTGTATTTAGTTTTACTTCCTTTTGTCATGACCTTGGTTTGCTTATGTTTGCCTGCTGTTTCCTATCTCCCTGATTGTCTTGTGTCTATTTATGTCCTAATTCTCTCTTTCTCATTTCATGCTTTGAATGATTTTTTTTTAATTGATGAGCTTTGTAGGTTTTGCACCTTGTGAACTTTGACTGCCTACCTTAAAAATGTCAGCTTTATGTTTACCTAATTTAGCTGTGAGTCCTGTTTTTTGCTGAACCTTCAGACATGAAGCATAGAGCAAGTGACTTCATTTATTTCAGCGCCATTTCAACATCATACTGTATTTCGTTTGCACCACAATGAAACAGAATTAATTCTTTTACAGTCACAAGGGTTTTTTTTCTAAGAACAATTCAAAATTATCAAGTGGATCATGCAGGAAAAACTCAGCTCTGCCTTTGAAATCCATAAACTTTTTGTATTTCATCTGGAGTTTGGCCCTTTCACACTGCTTTATCCATAATTGAAGCACATAAATAATTGTACAGACAGAAAGCGTGATTGTAATGAATAATTCTGGTTCAGATGTGAAGCTGTTTCGTGTTGTCCCCATTGATACTGTCATGTGAAAATGAATAAATGGATGTTTGGGGGAGCTACTCCGATGTGTTGAATGCAGCAAGGCAGCAGGGTTTTTTAGTTTCTGCCTTTTTTCTCTGTCAGAAACTCTCTGTCAGTTCTGCTGCCTCCACTAACAAAATGTGACACTGACGCAGGTTTGACAACTGATAGATTACAAGTAGCAGTTAGTACATTGATCTCACCTGTGGTCGACGGTGCTTGACGCTACCTGTTTCTTGCCTGTTTCTCCTTTTCTTTCACTTAATCTTTCACCCTCAGAAACAGGAGTGCAGTAAAATTTACACCGTATGGCTCATTATTGGAACAAAGCAAACTTTTGTGTTTTTTATGGACCAAAAACTACATTACTGTTACCAAGCAGCAAAGGGGACATATTTGCACAGCTGCAAATGATATATGACCATCTAACATTTGTACATGTGTATTGTCATCTCATTATGCCTTTCTCCTCCTCCTCCATCACAGCTCCCTCATTTCCACCTCATCCACTTCCTCCTCACCTCAAGCCTCATCTCCAGAAGTGGTCAGAACTCTAATACACAAAAATGTGCATAAACATCATATTTATTCCTGATATTGACGGAATTACTTATTATCAGCAGATTAGACAGGCAACTCTTCCTGTCCCCTTACAGTTGACAGCAAACAGCTAAACAACAACAGCTGGTTATAAGCTAACATAATGGCAGCTAATGTTAGGCTTGAGTGTCCTACAAACCATACTTGCCCTCTGATAAACAGTTTGATTAGATTCCCAAATTTCCTGAGAGGTTGTTGACTAAGTGTCTGAGTCCAACAATGTTAGATAAACTTCAGAGACGGTTTCATTAATGTTAGCTAACAGTGGCTAACAACAGCGGCTAACAACAGCAGCTAACAACAGCAGCTAACAACAGCAGCTAACAACAGCAGCTAACAACAGCGGCTAACGACAGCTAACACCATTACAAAAAAGTTCAGAATATCACCAACAACTGCTATCAGGATGAAGTGAGCTTCACTGACTCATCGACTCTTTACACAAAGTTTTATAGCATCCTCCAGAATAAATAGACATGACACACATTGACAGCTGAGGTACACAGCAGACTGACAGCCTACGCTGACTACAGATGAACAGCAGCCAGAGCTTTTACTGCATTGGCCACCATAGCTAGGAGTATGCACTTAAACTGGAAGGAGTAAGAAAACAAAATTCAATTGACTGCAACTGATCAATCTACTGAGATCTAGCAGGAATATATAAAACACTGTACCTTTAAAGTTTTCCCAGTTCCTTATTTATATGAGTTAAATGGAAATTTATTATTTGCATTTAATTATTATTATGTTTTAATAGATTCTGAGTAGCTTCATACTGTCTTGTATCTTGTATCAGCAGCATTGTGGTGCAGAGTTTTGCACTTGTTCTCTATCTTTTCTCCAGGTGTTTCACTTTCCTCTTACAGTTCAATTGCTTGAACGTTAAATGGTGATTTCAGGTACCCAGCATACTCGGTTTTCCACCATTTCTAAAAGGTCGATTGTTGTACAAAACCATAAGTTCAATACTGGTCTTCAGTATTGAACCTCTGGTGACAATACAGAAAGGATACAAAGAAGCACCTGCTCTCAAGAGTTCAGCAGCACTAACTTAGAGTGTACTGCCCCATGCTGTCAAAGCCTAAAAGGCACAATAATAAAGTACTTTATTTTCTGAGTGATGATGCTGGTAGAATGAGCATTTGCTTAAATCTCTACCAAATGTGTTTCTGCTATCAATACTTTTTAATATTTGTACTTTTTTCTCCAGTTTTGAATGTTCAACTCACAGTGCCAGAGTAAGTCTCAAAACATATCACAAGTAATTTGTTTTTGTCACATTCCTAGTGTTCAAAGCAATTTGCAAAAGAATGTCACCCCGTCTTAAACAGGTGAGAATAAAGTACATGAGCCAAATGGGTGAGAAAAGTGAGTTAGTGTTAATATGGTACAAATGAAGTGAAAGAAAAGGCAGACCAGACTGTTTTTAAATTGAGCTTGATTTGAATTCATTAGTTTTCATGCAGTAATAATTTTGAAAGGGAATTCATTTTATAAGCATGGGTCTGTAATTTAGCCAGGAACTATAATTGCTCCACCTCTGAACAAACTTTCCCCAAAGCATTTACATCCAAAACAAGATCTCCATACTTTAGTGGAAATAAGTTTCTTGTGTTGCAGTCCTGCTTTTAATAACCTGATATGTAAATGTTTTCATACAAATCCTAACACAATCTGCCCTCTGAAAGGTAACCCTAACACGATTATAGCCACGTTAGTTCAACAACAGAAGAAACTGTCGTGCTTGGTTTGAAGGTTTTCCAGTCGGTAGAGATTTAACTGTAACATGCTGTTTTTTGTCATATGTCAGGATAATTATTTCAAATGTTAGCACTGCATTATCATACTGTGTTTAAGACCCCGAGACAAGCTCGAGTTAGTGTGTGTAGATGTTAATTGCTTGGTAATAATGAAATGCCAGTCATGCAAAGCATTCTCATTAGGTTCCCTTTTGGGCTGCTTTACATGACCAGGAGAAGCATGCAACTCTAGAGAAGACAATTTGACATGTCACAGTGAGGAAATTACAGTGCAGATAAAATGCATCACAGCTGATTTCTATTCAGCTGATGCAAGTTTTTTTTTTTAAAGGGATTTTTCCAGTTCAAGCACTGTCATGTTTGAAAGGCAAATAATCTTAATAACGGGTGCTTTTCAAACTTTAACAAGTCAAAATGTCAGCTGTGAAAACTGCCCATAGTTTTAATGAGTTCATTCTTCCTTTGTGTTCTACTGCAGGTTTATCTTATTAACCGTTGAAGATGCTCATTAGATTTTCTAAATAATGCTCAATGCTTAGTATTGAAGCAGTTCTGTATTAGACATAGATACTAGTTGACAAGCAAATGCATAGCTATTGTAACACAGTTTAACTGACACTAGGTAATCTATTTTTCACTCATATTTTCCAATTAACAGTGCTGCCTATACCATTCAAGAGTAACTGACAATAGGTAATCCTATTGTAAAAAAAAGTCTTGTGCATATACAATATATACAGTATATGGACAAAAGTATTGGGGCACATCTCCTAATCTTTGATTTTTTTATTTTTAGTCCCATTGGCAGTGATGTACAAAATCATGCGTCAAGCCCTTTACAAACATGTTAATTTAAAAACACTGCTCATTTGAGCGTGATAGGATACCACCATCGCAACAAGTTCCTCCCCTTCTTGGTATTCCTACTGCAGGTGGTATTATTATAAAATGGAAGCGTTTAACCTCCCGTGTTCATTAACATCAGCACAAAAGCCGTGCACCAGGAGCTACGTTGCATGAGCAGCTCCTGTATCTGTAATAAGTAACTGGCTCAGTACTTATAGTGTATTCATAGCCATATGTCCATGTCCATATAGTGTATTTGTTACAGTTGTCTGGTCAGAAGCCATGAAACTATCACTTCCACCAAAGATATCTGGAAGGTAATCTTCCGTAATTCAAAGGTATTTGCATGAATAAAATGTTTTTGCATTTTTTAAATGGTAATTTATGCTCTGAGAATTGCACCTGTTAATACAGTAGTAATATAAATGTGGAAGCTCTCTATAAATCAGCCTGGGGAAACAAAAAGTAGGGGGAGATCCTTGTTATATGCAAAGCTGGCTGATTTTCTAGGGAAAAAAAAATAAACATATATTAGCTTAAACACGTCTGAAGCCAATTTAGAAATGCTAAAACTCTGAAGGCAGCATAGAAATAAATGATCTGATTTTTCTTCCTAGTCTCACAAACATTGGAGGCATGGATCCACAGTAAAGCAATAAAAAGAAATACACAGCAGCATGGGAGAAAAACCCCAGAAAACTTTTTTTTTAAATAAATGTTTATTTTTTACCATTGTATTATCTTCTGTATACAAGAATGTGTAACAAAAGCCAAATAAGCAATCCATTTTAGTCTTTTAAAAAATGGTAAGGCATGTCTGCTTGTATAACCATCAACTTCGACCCCCCCCCCCAAAAAAAACAAACAAACTTTGAACAACGTGCACCAACAGTTCCAAAACGCTTGATGTGCTCCTTATTTATCAGATTTTGCAAATCACAACAGTACCACACTCACAGCATATGTTTTAGCAAAAGTGCAGCAAATGATTAACATCAAAATGAAGATTCTTGCATAAAACACTCTTTAAAAACCTCACATCACCTTTCCCCCCCTTTTTTTTTTTTAAATGCCAAAATGAATGAATGAGAGAAAAACAAAAACAAAACAAGTTTAGCACTGAATCGTGTCAAACTGTGAATGCGTGACCGTGGTAACGTATCACGCCAGGAAAGAGAGGAGTACACAAGGCAGTGGAGAATGGCAGACATTCCTCTTGTAATGAGAGAAGACTGTTGTTTAGACAGACACAAGCTCTTTGGAAAAAACTGCACCAAACTTCCAAAACATTCTTTTCTTAATTCACTTTCTTGACTTTGTCTGAAGAACACTGCTAAAGCCCAGCCTCATCTTAGTCATCCAAAAACTCTTGTTGCTGCAGTCACAGATCTTGTAGAGGCTCTAATGGGTGCATTCGACCTTTGTATGGCTGCAGATGCTTTGAGTTTTTACACTTTGGAGAAATAAAACTGAGCTGTTAAGCCCCACTGAGGAGCAGCAGTGCCAAAGCTTAAACAATGCCGTATCTGAAGCCACACGGCTAACTTCCTGCCTTATTATCAAGCACACACCGCACTGATTGTTCCGCCTCACTACCGACCCTGACTCAGAAATATCTGCCTCCACAATGTTTTGGCTGCGTTTGACTCCAAGTAAAACCCACTAACTTGCACTTATAATTGAGTTTTATTCCTGTTGCGCAGCATATTCATTTAATTTGCCAATTATGAAATCACCAAAACACAAAGCGCGTTTAAAAAAAAAAAAAAAAAGACAAGGGAAAAACATTTTTGCCATTACGGTCGAAACGTTCTAGATATTCTTGCTTAAGTGTAAACGTCCAGAGCTAAAATTAATTATCAGTCCACACTTCAACAGCCTCCATGTAACAAACCATGACTTTTACATGAAACCTCCTTCACTTCAATTATCGCGTCCTCAGGGCGGTACTCCTGGGTGAGTAAAGATGAGGAAAACCAGCACTGCACAGGACTGACAGCTAGTTACTTCAACAGCATTTAATTCAACATTCACCATGTTATAAATAGTTACAGCGTGACGTTCTCTCAACTCCCCGTCTGACCCACTGAAACAGCAGCAGCTGATGCTTCTGCTGGTCGTCTGTCTGTGACCACAGGATACGTGAGCAATTTTAAAAAGCTGTTAGTGCAACACAGTGACTCGTATAACTTCTGTATGAAAACGATTTAAACACAGTCGAGTCATCTAACTGTGTTTATGTTTAAAGTTTCCAATGCACCCCTCGTCCCGTCTCATGCAGGCTTTGACCTTGACAGGCTCCAAAGACTTGCTCAGTCATCCGTTTTAGTGTGCACTAAAAATTTCCATGTACCTTTTCAAACCCGGGGCTTTAAAATGTGCATCGCATCCTCTCTCCGGCACCAATGAGTTGCTCAGTTATTACGGCAGTGAAGCGAATGTAGACGGGTCTCCTGCATGCACAGTTTTGGTGGGTATTGGGGAAGTCTTCTCAGTCTCCCAGGGCTGCTTCCAGGCATTGTTGGTGACTAATTAACACAGGTAGAAATCACCCCAGTGTTGACTCACTGCTCCCTTTTTAATGGGTGCTTTGCAGTTTACTCATTAGAGCATTAACTATGATCTCAGACCCTCACTGGACCATAACTGCCAGCTGCAAAATGGTTATTTTGACATGCATGTTGGCATTTAGACATTTTTGAGTGCACAGCATAGAAGGAAAACACAAACGGATTTTATACATACACACACACATATATATATATGTGTGTGTGTGTAGATAGATAGAGTGAGTGAGTGAGTTCAGGCACACTGTTTCTTTATCGATTTGTCTTAGCAAAGAATGTAGGCGGTAGTTCCATTTTGTATCCAGATGTACAGCACATTTTAAAGAAATTTCTAAAAAAAACAAAAAACAAAACCCAAACAAACCAAAAAAAACAAGCACACAAAACATCTTTTTGTTTTCTATCCCCCTGCTGTCATGTGAATATTAGAAACTAAGCATTAGGGTAAACAGCAGATAGTGCTAAATGTTTAGTCACACATCAGGCTGCATAATGGGATGACATATAGTAATTAAAATAAAAGCGGTACCGTGAAAAGATGGAAAACGCCATTAGATAGTGAGGAAAATGTGTATACGCTTCTTTTATAGAGTAATAGAAAGAAGATTAAAGTCTCTTCATATGTCACACGCTTGTTTTGCATCATGATTTATCCTCCAAATCTGTTTACGATTTACTTGTCAGCTTTTGTTTTGCTCTATGCGCTAACGTTTCACCTCAGTCAGGGTGAACCCTTGTGATTTTCAACCAGTTTTGATGACAGGTGAATGGAACTGCTCTGCCTTCGTGTTTCTGTGCACAATTAGTTATTGGGTGGCCTTTTGTTAATCGCTTCAGTGTTGTCTTTAGTCATGCTTTGGTTAAACACAGTTGTTGTGCTACACATATAAGGTTTGCTGCTCAGTGATTTAATTGCTATGCTGTTGGGGTTTTTGTGTTTTTTTTAAGTAGGAGGCTGCTGTTCAGTCACCTTATCCTAAAACCATTTCGATAAGAAGTGAGGTGAAAGAGGTCAACTGTGGGAGCTTCCTGTGGTGCTCAGTTTCTCTTTCGTGAGTCATATGAGCACACCGAGGGTAGATTTCCCTTATGGTGTTTTCTGTGAAGAGATCCATGACGCTTGCACAAACTTTGTGCTTTTCTATCCCCTCTTCACGCTGTGGAGACGAGGAAAACTCGTGCCCCGAATTTTCTTTATTAAGCTTTTGTACATGAAACACAAGATCTCTTTAGCTGCTCATAGCTCCTATTGATTTGTCTATTTGTGTATTTACTGGAAGGTCTCTGTTGAAGTAATGGGCTTGTGTATTGTGAAAACATTTCAGGTACTTATGAGCTGATGAGATTCAATCCTCCAGGCACACTCGTGATGGCTTCAACAATATTCACGCTACATATTGCAAGATATTGTATCCGAAAGCTACATTTCTCTGCGACTAGATGTTAAAGCCATTAGTTGCAGATGAATTGTCAAAAAAAAGTCCCATCTTTTTTTCTAAACCCTTTCCCTTGATCTTAATAGAAAATGTCATAAGGTAAAATGTGGAGGAGAATTAATGAGAACTTAGAACTTAGTGCTAATTGAATCTCACTTGGCAGATTGGTGTTATCAAGTTGTTGCTGAGTACTTTAAAACTATCGTTTCTCTAGTATAACAAAAAAGAAAAAGTCCTTCTTGAATACTTACGTAAAGCTTGAGCCTATCTGAGCTGACACAGGGCAAAAGGTGAGGTCATCTGGCATGATGTGATAGACAAAGTGTCAGTTCAATGAAAAAGCGTGCTTTTTAAAAAATCTTTTTTTACCAATGTTGGAACTGAATTTTTTTTTAAAGACTGCAGGCTAACAGTTATTAAACTGAAACAACAGAGTGCTCACATTAATAACGGCTGCGTGCGCTCAAACCCCGAGGAACTGAGAGACAGTATTAACTCATTTCCTTTCATAAAGTATGGTGCAGTGCATCTCATGCTAAAGGAGACAGAACAGGAAGTGCATTACTTTAGCATTCGGCGAATGTGACCAGTTCTTATTATGGCCGCCACTTATAGCCTTTCACTCAGCTATGAACCCTTCTGGTATACAGTTCGACATCAACCACTGTGTTGTATTTGTGAAGTGCTTTGCTCCCTGAGCCTCTTGAGTCTGCTAAAGGTCAAAGCCTGCAGGACACAGAATGAAAGTTACGAATAGTTACCTTAGTTGTACGAGTACATTTGGAGCCCTCTGGCCTCGGAACTCTTTTTTAAAAGTTGCTGACTTTGTACGCGTCCTCTAAGAGAACACGACCAATTACACCGCATGTAGCCTGTAGGGGGCATAGGTCTGCTCTCATTAACCAAAGAACATGCAAATTTCAGTATGATGCATTGCAAGACATGAGGGGTAACCAGCAGAGGATATCAGAGGTTACGACGGGTAACTTTACATGTATGCAAATAAACACGTAACATAAAGCAAAATTCATCAGTGTGGCAGCCAAGAAAATTAAGGAAATTAAAATTTCATAAGGATATATCTATTATTACTCTCCTCCAAGTCCTCTGAGAATAACAGAACCAGCGTGAGTGCATGTTAACTACCCAGACAGACGAAAGTAAATTAGATACCTGAACGCTGTTAACAGGCAATTAGTGCTGCTGCAGAACCATTCTTAGTTTTTATTTAACAGATGATCAAATAATTTGTAGAAACAATGACACAGTTGTTAAAAAAAAAGTATCCATTGCCAGTAAGATTACATTACAGTACCTTCCACTGTAACACATACTGTAACTGCTTATAAGTACAATACAATCAATTAAATGATCTGAAAATATAGATCGTTTTCTCTGTGGGGTGGATGTTTTCTGTAGCTGTAGAAACTTATGAAGCCAACAAAAATAATCTGTGCAAAGTAGTTCTCTTAGTGCAGTACGATAGCACTTTCTAAAGAGATAATCAAATGTGCAACAATAATGTGGCTGTAAGACCTGCTGCTTCCTGAAGCCACGTCGATATGACCAAACGGGAAACCAGGCGAACTGCTAGCACTGTACAACCTGCACAATCACTCCAAAAAACTGTGTAGCCTGCATAAAAACGGAAAAAAAAAGAATGTTTTGTCAGTTAACATCATATCCACGCATGCACACAGTAAAACTTTCTCCTTTTGATTTTGTTTTTCCTTTTGGGGGAGAAGACTAATAGGATAAAATAGGTGTCGTCTCGTTTTCTCCATTCATCATACAAAGGAAAAGAAAAATAGATTCCCTTTTATCTGGAACAAAAAATCACTGACAGAACCATCTTTAGAGGGTTTCATTTCTAAAAGATGTTTTGGGCTTTTTTTACCCTCCAAAACTCACTTTAGAATAATGAGAAAACACATTTTCTTTATTTTGATGTGAAAGCTGGTTCACTGATGGCACCAAGCATTCTTTGGGGGACAAGCGGGATGCAGCACTGCACTCACTTTCACTCCTACCACACCATACAGTAAGCCATTCTCAACAGGTTTCCAGGAGGCTCTACATGTCCAGTGAGGGAACAGCAGTACAACTTGCTGTTAAACATACTGTTACGTAACAGTAAAAAAAAGTCAGTGGTAATGCGGGCCACACTGTATTATCTCCACTGAGTCTGCATCGCCCAAAGCGGGAGTGTGAGGGCAACCGTCAGCAGCAGTACGGAGGGTCCGCAGGAAACTGACTTGCCCGCGGCTGCTGCGCGCTCATCGCTTCTGTCAGCTCCGATCACGGGAGCCTCTGTTCCAACAAAAATAAACTCTGTTGTGCAGCCGTCGGAGCAACCGCTGCCGCTGCCGGAGCTGCTGCCCTCGTCACCTGCAGCAACACAAATTAAAAATTAGATGAAAATAACATTATCAGAAGCAGCTACCGAGTGCGGTTCATTGCACAGGGGAAGAGAAAGCGCACAATCGAGCCCCGGTCACACGAGAATGTGGCAGAAAAAGAAGAAACAAAAAGCTCACCCACATACATCCTACTGATATATTCAACAGTGGGTGTTATAATTTGGTTAGTCGCTTCGGTTGTTTGAAATGTTTTGTTCAGTTCAAATATTCACAATTACTGACTATCTACTATGCTATTATTTTTTTTTTCTTGGCAAAGCTGTAGCATCATTGTTTAAATAACCCTCAGTATTTAGATTAGTGAGCGACTGAAGGTTGCGACGCTTTCAGCTTTGGCACAGATTCCTGCAGTCTTCAGCTCAACAGCAGGTTTTAAACAGCTGCTTCAACTATTCAATTCAGTTTTGTATGAACGGAAAACTGTTTAATTGGTTAACTGCTCAACAGCAAACTTTAGGCACTGGAGTTGTTACAGTGAACATAAAGATACAAAGTATCCTCTAAACTCTTGCTGATGAACAAGCTTTACCCTACAGTGCCTGAACCATGAAACAAATGCCAGAAAAATCTAAAGTTTTTAAAAATAAATAGCAATTTGCATACTAGTTTTAATTCGAATCAGTTGTGCTATATCTGACTTTTTTGTCCAATTTATTGCTCACAGCCTAATTATCTTAAATAAACTAAAACATACAAGGGTTTAAGGTTAGGGTTTAAAAAATGACACTGACGGTATAAAAACCGTATCCAATCTAATACACTTGGTGTTATTGTACAGGGTAATTATGCAAATACATAAAGAAAATCTATGAAATCTGAATTTAAATACAGCAGTACAATCCATTCTTGTCAGCGAATGCCTGCTTTCTACCATAAAAACCAGGAGGAGAAATGAGGTTGTAAATTGTTCTAGCACCTCAAAGCAACAGCTTCACACATTAATTACAGTATGTTGGGAAAAGAAGGCTGAAATATGTTATGATTAAAATTTCACAGACTTTCTCAAATGTCCTACAAGCACTTCTTTACTCATTACCCTAATATTGCCTCCACATGCATTTACTTGTTGATTCGGGGGAAGGGGACCCACGGAGTCTGCACATGATTTTTGTCGTTGTGGTAATTCAGGAGGGTTTCTTCGATCTGAGGTGCTGGTGGTTCATAAGCTGAACACCTTATTAATGACTACTTGTATGGCTAAAGCAGCTGTTGAACTAAGACTTTGCCGGCTTGTGTACCTAATGAGACACTGAGTTCAATTTTTTTGTACAACACACGCCGGCTTCTTTTTTTGGAACAGCTTGACAGCGTGAGGTTAAAAATTAAAGTGAACGGTACAACAAAGCTAATGAGTTGGGTTCATTTTGTTCTGTTTGGGACTCTCGGCTCCTTCAAAGGTACTGTCGAGACAGTTCCTATTGTTCAGTGTGGCAAATTTACATGTCAAAGTTAACCACAGACCTCAATTTTAAAAACATACAAAGATTTACTTAGCAGCCATGAAAAGATCTGCTTCTCAGGGCAATTCTGTTTGATTATCTGATCTCAAGTGCTGGTGTAAAAGTTTCCTTTACAGCTGACAGTGCCAGGCTTTCCTCGCTCAGTTTAAAATGGTGGGAAATGTGATTGTGAACGGCAAAGTGCGGGAGAAAGTCTCACCAACAAATCACGCGTAAACGTCCTTTTTTTTTACGGTTTTCTTGCCTCCCTTGCCAACCTATGCAATAATTTCGGGCGCTTTAGCGCCGGATCTACAATGCTGAAGTAGACACCGCTCCCAAGAGAAAAACAAACATGACAGCAGCAAAGATGGAGCTGAAGTACAAATTATGGTGGCAGCAGTCATGCAGCCACATGTTTTGTTTGTAGCTCGCCGAATTTCTCCCATCTTGTCAGCTTAAGAGGATCCACAGAATCAGAAAGAATGGTTTCTGTCATAGCAGCATTTGAGATGTGCATCTTCCTAAACATAGGCTTGGTTGTCTGTCATTGTCTGTGTCACCACACCTAGAGCTATTTATTCTCCTAATAAATGTCAGTCTTGCTTCAGTGCAACACTAAACATCCTGCAGAGTTGTATACCGAGTTCCTACATGAATGACAACTGAGATCTTATTTCAGTAGTAACAGTGTATATATTTGTCACAGTGCCGCGTGTGGTGTAATGTAGTCCATATCAAAAGTAACATGCAGTGAGGGAAAGCTTTTCTTGATCTATTTTACTTATTGTTAGATTGCTTCCACCCACAGATTGAGCTGTGAGCATGTGTGTAATTGATAGAGTGCAAAAATAAGCAAATAAGAAAGCTTACTGGAGTCCTGGAAGTAGATGTCATTTCCGTTGTATGCGTTCTTCAGCTTGTTGGTCATGACACGTAGCGCCATGATCTGTTGCCGAATCAGCGTGTCGGGCCTGGTGATATCCACTTCCACCTCTGGGTTGTTCACCTGGTTGGTTAGACCCTCCTTCACCACTTCAGGAAAATATCTGGACACAGCGACACATCAAAAAACTTGAAAGCATCGTCGAGTATTTGGGGACATATGTTGATGACAGTCAAGTCAGAACTGATGGAAAAAAAAAAAAATAAATAATATTAAATAAATAAACTAATGTAAAAAATCTGTACTGACACATCCTTTAGTAAATAATTTATTATCACTATGTTTATGAAAAATATTCATGAATTATGTTGTTCTATGTATGCTTGATAGTTTGGCTGCAACAACAGAAAGCCATCATCACTGACGCTAAATCTACTGTGAGGCGGCTCACAGAGCTTAACACTGTGTAACTTCAGACCATGCACACTGACAGACAAACCGAGAATAAAGCATTCCTATTTATATCACGTGTTTTCGGTGTAACTGGTGAAATGTGATTCTCAGTTTGCTTGTTGTCACACAGAAGAATAAAGAAATCTCTCCAATAATATCCCTAATGTGATATTCATATATACATAAGTCTTGTAGTCTTATACAGTCCTGTGAAAAAGAAAGTTTTCACCAAACTCTCTGAAGTCTTGTTAAAAACTAAGTACACTGTTACTGTTTCCAGAGGGTAACCAGAAACCAAATTTACTTACTGATCAACAGCAAGCGTGAGCACCTCTATAGGAGCAGAAGTTTGGCAGTTTGATGGTAGGTTAAAACAATGCCACAATATTCCCAGGAGTGGAAACCCCCAGGAAATTCACCCCAATGTCAGACCGAGCAATTCTCAGAGAAATAAGCAGAAAATCCAAGAGCTACCTCTTTGACTCTACAGGCCTCGATTAGCATGTTAAATGTTAAAGTTATTAACACTGCAGTTAGAAAAGACCGAACATGACTTCTCTTATTTGCCACAGGACCCTGGACACCTTTCAGTCATGGGTCGACCATGAACATACAGAAAACAAGTGCTTTAAAGTACTACGACTGCAGGTAGTTGAATCTTGGTGTATTAGTATTTCAAAGAACTGCACACAGTCCTGTGAAAACTTTCTTTTCCACACGGCTGCTTGTCTCATATAATCATTTATTCGTGAAGGTAACAATCACTCAGTTCTTTTACGCATGTTTTATGACATAAAGGTGAAAATGGCCACTTTAATTAGTAGATCAGCGGTCCCCAACGCCCGGGCCTCGGACCGGTCCGTGAGTCGTTTGGTACCGGGCCGCGAGAGTTGAGACTCAGGTGTGAAATGTATTGTTTTCAGGGTTTTTATCGGTTTTTAGTTATTTTGTTATCGTTTTTAGCGTTAACTCGGTTTTCCTGGGTCTTTTCACGTGTGTTATGATATGTGTTACGGTACCGGTACTAGTTTTATTTTGTTGTATTTATCTGCAACACCTTAAAGGCTGGTCCGTGAAAATATTGTCGGGCATAAACCGGTCCGTGGCGCAAAAACGGTTGGGGACCACTGTAGTAGATCATAGCACGAGACACATAATGTGTCGAAAACATAACTATTTACCAAGGATTTTTCTTTTTCTCTTCCATAAGGGTAATTTCCATGCAGCATATCTCTTAAATGCAGCATGTGCGCTCATGATTTGGGACGACAAGCTGAGTCCCAAAGTAGACCAAGTGAAATTAGACAGAATTACAAGAGCTGTTCTTTCTAATGGCAGATGCTTAAATCAGACAAAACACAGGAGTGCAATCAGGCTTAACGGTCTATTTCATGTTGGGAGTGGTTGCACTTCACACAGAGAGCTCTTAACATGCCCGAAGCACACAAATGTCTGTTTTGTCTGTTGTAACTTAGTGAATCAAGAATTATTTAACTGCTTTGCAGCGATGCAATCTGTGCTTCATCATCTTCTCCAATCATTTTGTATTTTATTTAATAACTTAAAGGTGAACGGAGCTGGACATAGTCCGTTTTCAAATAAGAAGAGAATCCAATGATTTTACACACTTCTAACGCAGTTTGACTGTTACTGATGTTTTATTATCAATTTACTCACCAGATTTAGAGTGGCGCTTAAAAATGTTACTGGCACAAACAATTGTCTTTTATTGCACCATCTGCTGATTTTGTTTCTTGGAGAGGGCTAAAGTGATGAGCTTATATATTTTCTCTGGTTCACGGTTACAGACACGACACAGTGACCAATCAACTGTACGGTTTAGCTTCACACTGCAAACTGAACGCCGGTGACAAGAAGTGTTGGAGCGCCTCTCTCCTCTGGGTGTTACAGCCTTCAGGGATTATATACTGTACAAGTTCTCCATAAGAGTACTAACCCATTGTACTTACAGAGAGAGAGAGAGCGAGCGATAATCTCTGAACAGAGTGTGGTTATTTTAATCCCTGGCAGGCAATATGTGATAACAGGAGAGATCGTGTGACTTTGCTGTGCTTATAAAGAGTACCAGAAGTCCTCACCTGCCCTTAGTGTGGCTGTTCCAGCACTGCTCCTCATCGGGCTCTGTGAGTTTGCCCTTGGCACAGATGTCATCTGGCAAGTTGGACCAGAACCTTTTGGACTCCTTGAGTTTCTCTTTGATGTCAATCACCTGCCATGGGCCAAAACAGTGAGCAGAATTATATTACATTTCTAATATTTGTTCCACACTGCTTCAGTAATATTAAGGTCTGCTCCCTCACTCCATGACAGACATTACACTGTGTTGTAAAGATGGCTGTAGACACTCGCTGTTGGAGCTCTCACCTGACCTCCTCCATACATATTGACAATGATTTAAAGCAAAATGTTCAAATTTAGATTCATCACTACACAAGACCCTTTGACACTGATTTTCAGTCAGTATTGTGCAATTCAGCACACCTCAGCCTTTTCTCCCCTTTCCCCCTTCTTATAAAGGGCTTCTTGACAGCCAGCCTTCCACTGAGACCATTTCTGATGAGGCTTCAGAGAACAGTAGATGGATCAGCTGAAGGGTCAGATACATCTCTTGGGTCCTGTATCTTTGTTGATTTTTTTCCCCCTGTTTCTTAAGGGCATGACTTTCAGATACTGTTCATCTGCTGTATATAGTTTTCAGGCTTCTCCCTTCTTTCTTGTCCAATTTAAAAAAAACAAAAAACACACTGCACATTCGTTGACATGTGCCAAGTTTTCAGCAAATTGATCTTTGGGAATCACCAAAATATTACCCTATATCTGTCAAACTGTACTATTGTTGACATTTTTGTAAATTCAGAAAATGAAAAATCTCTGTTGCTCAAGAGCTCCTTAAAAACTACAGCAAAGTTTGGCTCCTGTGAAGCAAAAATGAGAGAAATGAGCAAACTATAAAGGAAAGACTTTTGCACAGTAGTGTGAATCAAGTTAAGGCTTACTAGTGTGAATGACACCTTGAATTAGGTTAGGTTAGGTTAGTTAGGTTAGAATGAATATCACTTCTGTACAGAACCACAAGTTTAAAAGGTCTCAACAGAGTTTTCAGATTAAAAAAAGTAATTTGAAGAAAACAAAGATCCAAATAAATTTTCATAATAAAACTGTGATAAAAAATATGACTGATATTTTTCTAGAAATGGAAAAAACACACACACACTTAGAAAACACTTCAATATTTCCTTCTTTGCACATGAGTGAGGCACGTCGTGACTTTAAACAGTCATGTTGCACAAGCCTGTTTTTAGTTTATTCCATTAGGACAGTGGTCCCCGACCTTTTTTGCGCCACAGACCAGTTTATGCCCGACAATATTTTCACGGACCGGACTTTAAGGTGTCGCGGATAAATACAACAAAATAAAACTAGTGCCGGTACCGAAAAAAAGAAGATTTATTCATAACACACGTGAAAAGACCCAGGAGAACCGAGTTAACGATAAAAATGATAACAACATAACGCTAAAAACCGATAGAAACCCTGAAAACCATGCATTTCACACCCAAGCCTCAAGTCTCGCGGCCCGGTACCAAACGGCCCGGGGGTTGGGGACCGCTGCATTAGGAGACCAGTACTCCAACCAACCCCTTTTTCATTCCATTTAGTTTTGAATCCACTTCCATCCATATTGTGTTCATCTGTGATTCATACAAGGCAGACTTGAGATTTCAAATTTGATATCTGGCATGAGTGTTCACCCCCAACCGATTCCATCTGGGCTCAGCAAGAAGTTTGAGCGCGTGATCAGAGAAACGGGGGAAAAAACTCCACAAGGACTCATCATGGACAGAAATCTACTGTGTTGCTTTTGTCATTTTTATAGAATTGGTAACAATCATGAAGACGGAATCAAGTTATTTTAAATCCTAACAGATGGAGTAACATATTGCTTTATTATTTATACTCATATAGAAGTCCATAAACGTCTTCGTGTTTAGCTTGTTGATGAAGCACACAGATCCTTGAGCACATAACAACTAGCTCTAATAAAAAAGCAAGACGATGCACAGTTTGCAGTATGAAATTTAAACCTTTGTGAGCAGCGGAAAATTTGCTTAATTGTCTGTTTTAGAATTAGATAAAAACACTGACGCCACTCTTACTGCTATTCGTTACACTGTGAGATGAAGCATCTTGATCTGATTCCGTCTTTGTGGTCTTAGAGTTGTCAGTTTTCCAATATTGAGAGAAAACTTTGTCCTCAAGACCATCGCTTATTTAAAGAAGAATATCAGAGTGGTTATAACGTTCAGCAGAACAGTGAGATAATTACACTAAACATCAAAGTAAAGCTTCAAGAGAATCTCTTTAAACAAAGAAAAATAATTTTTAGGAGCTCAGACCTCAACTCAGTATGGAGATACTGTGTGACGATCTCCAGAGAGCTGCTCACAGCAGGCGACCTGAGCATTAGTGCTGGGAAATATGGCTAAAAAATGGCAAATGTACGAGAGAAAGAAAACTTTAACAAAGTATAACATTAAAGTGAAGACATGGGCAATTGTGCACAATTAGTTTAAACACATTGTCTATCTACTACAGGCCTGTATTAGACACGTTTGTTCATTGATTCTCTGCGTGTGTGTGTGTGTCTGTCTGTGTGTCTGTCTGTGTGTCTGTGTGCGTTCGTGTTAATATATATTTTATATATATATATAAAAAAAACATTGTTGATGGGTCACAACCTTCACTTTGAAATTCTATTGCTTTTCACAGTGTTGCAATTTTTTTGAAAATTGTTTTGGACTTGAACCAATTTCAGCTGCTGAATACCTCGAGGCTCTTCAAAGCATAGACTGCAAAATATCTGTCTCATACAATTTACAGCCATATATTTCTAAAAAAAACCCATCATGTTATCGAATGCAATACCCAAAACGTCTCTTCTTAATCTTAGTTATATTCAAACGGAGTTGCCAAAGTATACAAACGCATATATTTCAACTTTAGAGGTAAACCCCGTGATATTAATAATGACTGCTCAGTCAGGAGGAGTGACTGCCTTCACTGGAACCTTTACATCAGACAGCTGAAACAGTGGTTGATAGACATATTACAGTCCAGGCACAGTAATATGGTAGAAACAAACCAATAAGGAGAATTACTTATTTTGTACTCGTCTATAATTCAGCTCCATGAATCAACTAGTGAACTGTGACTGACACATGCTAACAACTCTCTCTTGGTGGTAAAGCTTCATGAACAGATGGAGTCTGGTCATGTGACAAGTGAATCTACTAACACATGAGCTCAGTAATGACACAACATACAGCATGCGATAAAGGTGAAAGCTCCAGAAAAAGCAAGTGAGTGGGCCTTCTTTACCTTTAGGCCAACTATAGAAATGATGACAAATTGCAAATGAATCCTGGGTGGATGAAATCCTAAACACTGCCAGTGTACTGTATTAGACAGTCCTCCTTCTGTATGTTTTGAGCCAGGCTTGGTGTGATTGTAAGCTGTAGTTCGGCTTTCTTACTTGGACATTGCCTTACTTTTTACTCATTTTCATACCTGGCTATTTTCACAGGGTTTGATTTGTTAAGCCACTTAACAATGACCCATGAATCATTCAGGTATAAAGGTACCTAACTCTAGGGATGAAATGTATGTGTTGACGCATAACAGACAACTTAGCAAAGAACCAATTTTTTTTGTATCTTTAGGCAGCAAAGTATATCATTTGTTCCTATTTCTTTAGTTGAAAAAAATCCAAACAAAACACTGTTTGACAGGCATAAAATAGTATTTTTGTACCAACAAGCTGATGCCCAAAGAGTTCTTAGCTGAAAACTTGGCATATCTTGGCGTGGTCTGCAGTGTGTCCATAACAAATTGAGAAAACTGCACAAGTGGAGGACAAAAGAAGAAGTGGCAGGCCTAAAAAACAACCTACAGCAGATGAACAGCATCTGAGACCGATGTTCTTAAGAAAGAGAACAAAATCCTGCAACAACCTAACACAGGACTAGAGAAATGGCCTCTCAACCGATCTGTCTACTGTTCAGTGACGCCTCAGAGATGGTCTCAGAGGAAGTACATGGGAAGAAAAGGTTGAAATACACTAAATTATACAAGAACTTGGTATCAGTGGCAGCAGGTCTTATGGAGTGATGATCCAAATTTGAATTTTTGGGCTCAAATTGTCACCTGGAGGTCAGGAGAGAAGCACAACAGCAAGTTTATAAAGTCATCTGTTAAACACGGTGGTGGCTCTGTCATGGTTCGGGGGTGAACTTTTGTCAGTGGTGTTGGGGATCTTGTCACGAATGCAGAAAGGTAACATTAGATTTTAGATCTACCATCCAATATTAACTGGAAAGCGTTTGATTAGCAACAGTTTCACTTTTTAGCATAGCATACTGCCAAAATAAACATATAAAAATTCACTATGAAACACTATCAGTAATGGTTTGGCCTCCACAGAGAACTTTCCATTATTGAAATCATGGGATTAATGATGAGTGTGGTCATCTTGACAAAAAACAGGACAAAAGGCAGCCAACATCCGAAGAAAAGCTTTGAATGTCCTACAAGAAGCCTGGAGAACTATTCCTGAGGACTGTTTGAAGAAAAAACAATGCCTAAATTAACTGCCTGAGAGTTCAGGCTGTGTTGAAGAATAAAGTCGTCATACAAAATATTGACTTTCAGGCTCGTAAAATTGTGCAAACTCTGTTTGTTTGCATTTTGTCTGTGAAGGTTCTCAGTCATCCAGGTCATCTTAGTCTAAGGAGCTTGGAAAGAAAAGCGTCTGGACTTCTTTAAGTTGCTTGAAGACGTTTCACCTCTCGTCCGAGAAGCTTCTTCAGTTCTAGGGTCAAATGGTGGAGAGTCCCAGAATTAAACCCAGTGGGAGTTTCCCCCCAATGAGGGACAAAAGGACCCCCTTGATGATCCTGTACCTAATCACATGAGCCAAGGTGTGAAAACGGGTGTGGGTCACAATCAGCCAGGGTTTCGGGTGAGCTCATTGTGAAACATATCCCCACCCTAGCATGCAATTTCCTGAGGCCCAGGATGTGAGTGGGCATTAAGACGTCTGGGAAGGGAACTGAAAACTGGATTATAGATGGCAGACAGTTGGTGTCGTAAACCACCGCCTCTGTTCAAAGATGGTCGCTCACAGTGGACGTAATTGGCTTCTTTCACTCCTCTTTCAAACCATCTGACTTCTCTGTCCAAAATGTGAACATTGGCATCCTCAAAAGAGTGACCTTTGTCCTTTAGATGCAGATGGACTGCTGAGTCTTGTCCTGTGGAGGTGGCTCTTCTGTGTTGTGCCATGCGTTTGTGAAGTGGCTGTTTGGTCTCTCCAATGTAGAGGTCTGGACATTCCTCGCTGCACTGTACAGCATACACCACATTGTTAAGTTTGTGTTTTGGAGTTTTGTCTTTCGGGTGAACCAGTTTTTGTCTGAGTGTGTTGCTGGGTCTGAAATACACTCGGATGTCATGCTTGGAGAAAACTCTGAGTTTCTCTGATACGCCGGCTACATAGGGGATGACAATGTTGTTGCGTCTGTCCTCCCTCGCTGGTGTCTGATCTTCTTTTCTGTGCCTCTTTGCTGACTTTAAGAACGCCCATTTAGGATAGCCGCACGTTTTGAGTGCTTCCTTTACATGTGTGTGTTCCTTCTTTTTTCCTTCAGGCTTAGAGGGAACATGTTCTGCCCGGTGGTGTAGGGTCCTGATTACTCCAAGTTTGTGTTCCAGAGGGTGATGGGAGTCAAAGAGGAGGTACTGGTCCGTGTGTGTGGGCTTCCAGTAAACTTCGATGTTGAGGTTGCCGTTCTTTTCAATGTGCACAGTGCAGTCCAGGAAAGGCAAACAGTTGTCCTTTGTGTCTTCCCTGGTGAACTTGATGTTTTTATCTATGGCGTTGATGTGCGCAGTGAAGGATTCCACTTCTTGTGTCTTGATTTTGACCCAGGTGTCGTCTACATATCTGTACCAGTGGCTGGGTACTCTTCCTTTGAAAGAGCCATGAGCCTTCCTTTCCACTTCCTCCATGTAAAGGTTGGCTACAATAGGCGACACGGGGGAGCCCATGGCACAGACATGTTTTTGTCTGTAGAAGCCCTCGTTGTATTTGAAATATGTAGTGGTGAGGCAGAGGTCTAACAGTGTGCAAATCTGATCGGGTGTGAAGTTGGTCCTGTCTTCCAAGGAGCTGTCTTCTTGTAGTCGTTTTCTGACAGTCTCCACGGCCTCCGTGGTGGGTATGCAAGTGAAGAGAGAGACTACATCAAAGAACACCATGGTTTCATCTGGATCCAGGGTACGTTTCTGGACCTTGTCGGTGAAGTCGGTGGAGTTCTTGATGTGGTGTGCGGTGTTCCCCACGAGAGGTGCAAGGATGGTAGCAAGGTGTTTTGCAATGTTATAAGTGGCTGAGTTTATGCTACTGACTATGGGTCTGAGTGGGATCCCTTCCTTGTGGATTTTAGGAAGTCCGTAAATGCAGGGTAAGGCATCCCCTGGATAAAGGCGGTGATATGTACGGCTGTCAATGATTTTGTCCTTTTCAAGGTCTTGAAGGCAAGCTATAACTTTCTTTTTGTAGCTGCTTGTAGCTTGTAGCTTTGCATTTTGCTTTTTCCCCATATATGTTTACACATGCATCAAGAAACCACTTCATCTATTTCTCATTTTCCAAGCACAATATAAAGAAATGAGTGGTGACTCAGTATTTCCTTTAAAAGACTTTTATCTTCATGACAATTTTGCAAAATCAGTCTGGAGTGGAGATCACATGACATGACTGAAGGGTCTAAAAACAGCTAGAAACAATGTTAGAGCTGCTATTTCCCAGTTTAAATGATGAACTTTGATACAGTCAAAAACACTTTTTAATGTATAAACTATTTATTTGTGAATCCAATTTAATTCTTACATGAAACCTTTTACATTTTTCAGCTAAATGAAAAATACTGCTAGCAGACTTTAGCTTGGTTATAGTCAGTTACATTGCTTCTCTCTGACCAGACTGAAATCTCATAAGAAAAGGAGGCAATGTAGCCTGCAGGCTTAATAAAAAAATTATATTGTATTTAGGGAATTAAATGCTCTGACGCTCTTGAGGCTAGGCAACGCGAGGAAGCTGTTGTATATAGTACACTAGTTATGCCAGGCTCACATAATAGTGTGCTTATATTTGCACTTACGTCAGTGCAGACAAATGAATTTTGGGATCCACAGTTTAAGTTCTGTGAATAATAAAAATAATAGCAATAATCTAAGGTTGTGCAGCAGCTGTTTGTTTCATATGTATACAAAAGAACTGCCTTATATCTTTCAGCTGTCTATCACAGACACACTTTGTGAGTTAGAACTAGAAAATGTTGCTTTTGCAAGATGGGGCTTTTTGTGTGAGACTGGATAAGAAAGAGAGAGAGCTGAGAGACTAGAGCAGCTATCAGGTCATATCTACCGAGCCTGAGGTAATAACCCAGTGAGCAGCAACGTTTCTTTATCTTGGCTTTGGCTCCAGGCCACAGTAACATTCAGCAAAGCCACAGCTGCACAGACTAAATACCTCATACAGTGTAACTCTGATGTTCTTGAGGGAGGTCTAAAATATGATAACTTACTAGTTGTTGTTATGACAGATATTTAATAGTGTAACACATCTGCATCTCACAGCTGCTATTGCTTAAAACGAACCTTCACCGAGACAGATCTTTACACAGATACCTTGATGTCAAATACGCTCTACCCACTGAATTTTCATTAGCATTGTCCGCTATAATCACACTGCAGAATTCTAATCAGTATTTTGCATTTTTACTAGTTCTACAGTTGTCTATAAGTTCAAGTTTCCCACATACAGTTAACACTGCAGTCCCTCCATTTCTCAGTGGATTTTTTTTGTCCTGTATTTTCATCCTGTTCTCAAAGAAAGACTTTATGCTGTGTTCTGGTGCTGATATATTTTATTTTCATAAACATATATGAAAAAAAAATATATGAAAATAAACATAAGATATATGTTTATTTTCATAAACATATATGATCTGACAGTAAATACACTGAGACTGCTTGAACTTGAATCATGTATACTGCTTCATAGGGTGTGCATGCTGTGAAATGCAACATAAAGGTATGGTCAATTCATTTCCTGTACTACGTATAACTTTTCTACTCTTCTGGATCACTCAAAAACATTTTTCCATGCATATAAGCACTGCATAGTGTTTCTTGGTATGGAACCCAGCACTTTATCCATCACTTACTTGTTCTAGATTTTTTGTTTGACTGAACACATCTGTCTGGTGAGGTTTCACTATTTTTGGGAGGTCTGAATGTGTCAGGGTAGAACATAATGTTGGACCATCTTCTATTTTACCTCTGTGGAGGTCTCAAGGACAGCCTCTGTGCTTGTTGTTTAGTATAGGAGATAGTGCTGAGCATCACTGTGTTCCCTTATCTAAAGGGGATGCAGGAACGGGAATAAAGAAAAGCCTCTGTGGAAGGATAACCTTCAGTATGGGCATGACCCTACCTGCTGCAACGTGTGTGCTCATCTCTTCTTAATACGGAGAATTTTCAGTTAGGATGCTAGGTCCACTTTTTTCTTAATAATTTGCCTCTGTACCACATGACAGTGGATTTAAAATAAAAGATAAAGATTCAGTTAAAATGAATTTTTTTAAAACTATTTCGAAATTACAAAAATGCAGTGAGCCATTTTCTGATGCCGAGTCATCAATGTGATATGTACTTATTTATGTTTGACTTCTAACTTCCCATCGTCCAAACATGGCTGGTCAGGGACAGCAAATGGGCTGGATGTTGCACGTGGATGAACAATGCCCAGGTCTACTTTCAAGGGAACACTGGTGAGTATTTTTTTTCTTCCCAGAAAACTGACATCAATCAGCAAAACACCAGAGCTGCTTTTAACTGTAGCATCTTTTTTTATGTTGCTCAGCTAGCTTCTGCATGTCTTTTCTTCCGGAATAACACATAATCACCCAAAGTGTATTAAGCATCCAGCGTCCTCGGCATCAGGATTCTGAGAATCAGGAAAAATACTACTCTGAAACACATGTAAACTGTAAGTAACCAAAACACCAGATCTATTTGTCTGGTGACGTGTGTGTTTTCAGTGTGCTAGGTGCTTGTGCATGTTCAGTTCTTTTCATTCGGATAACCCAAAATGTATCTGTCTCAAAACTCGTGAGGGGGCACATGTGTATTCATGTGCAAGTGTGAACACACACACACACACACACACACACACACACACACACACACACACACACACACACAGACACACACACACACACACACACACACACACACACACACACACATAATGTCCTTGTTACACTGGGGATTTGAGAGAAGTGTATACAGTGAAGCCTCGGGTCTTAACAGGACATGAAAGGGCCTGTACCAACAGGATGCCACTGCAGGAGACTGCCCTCATATTTGATGTGGTAATCCTGTCATGGAGACACCAAAGCTGGTTAGGTTTAACACATGCTGGTGTGGCTCTGATTCACAATAGCCCATAGCGTCCTGGCACTAACAAAACAATATGGACCAGATCACAATGTGCTTGGTTATTTTTGCTCAAACTTTAAAATTTAACAACAGTAATGTGATATTGATACGGTCCATTCTGACAGCTAAGCATCTGCAAGCAGGAGCATTTCAGGTGAACTGGAGAAAGGAAGGAAGGATCATTCCAATGTACACATATAAGTAAATAAATCCATTTATGATTCATTGTGAAGTGAAAGCTTATGGAAGTTTAATTCAGAGTTTTCCATCTGTATAACTCGATGTACGGTCTACATAAACAATGTCTAAAGTTCAGTAACAGTTCAGTTCAGTACAGTCATTTCAACTGCACAAATACAGCAGTAAACAAACACTCGTTCATGAATAAATAACTGCAAGCATACACACATAAGCACACAAACACACAGCATACTAAGGGCAAATTGTGAAGACAAAAATCTAAGCATGAGTCTTTATATGAGTACCTAGGGCAGTGAGTTTGACTCCAGCTAGAATAGCTGCTGCTTTCACCACACATCTATGCTGCAGCTGCAAGATTAGATGCTGCTGAACCTTCAGCATTTCTCTCCGTCTCACTGGGAGCCCAGAGGTTACTGCTGCGCTGCTTTAAAAAACCCTTTAAATAACTGATAATATCACTGGTAGGTTCAAAACTATATCACTGACAAGAGTGACGCAGGTTGCTTCTACATGCAGTTATTAGGCATAAACTGATAATAGCTGCAGTCTAACACAATTAGCAATCCTGTAATAATTCATCAGGGTTATTGTGTTTAAGGTTTATTTATTTATTTTTAAATTAACACCTATTTGAGAGGTGTTAATTTAGCTGCACAGAGACCGCACTTCCTGGTGCAACACTGGTTCTTATATTTGACATCTTAAGTTATTACATGTAACAAGTGAAATGTGAATTGGATGTAATTATTTCATAAAGTCACAACCTTTAACTTAAATGAGACCATGCTTAATTTTTAAGAAAATCAGAGAAACTAACTCACATTTGTGATGTTGTGTTGTTAGTCACAGTTAACTCAACACACAACTCAATCTGCAAAATATAACCACATTTGCAAGGATGTAAATTACAGAAGAACACAATGATTTGCAAATCTTGTGAACTGACAATAATCAAAGGAAAACAAATATAAATGTTTAAGATGAGACATCTTAACACATCATGAAAAATATTAGCTAATTATGAACAACACATCTTTAAAAAATTGGGGCGTAGGGAAGCAAAATGCTGGAAAAGAAAGTGGTACTAAAAAGAAGCACCTGCAAAAACATTTTGCAACTAACTACAGTTAATAGGCAGAAGTCAGAAACATGATCGGGTTTAAAAAGAGGATCTTAGAGAGTTTCTCAGGAGTAAAGATGGGCAGGAGTTCATTAACCTGCATTTATCTAGAAATTGTAGAACAATAAAAAAAAAAACCAACTTAAAATTGTCAAAAATATTTCACCATCTACAGCACAGAAAAGCTTCAGAGGATTATGGGAGTCAGGAGAAATCTCTGTGCGCAAGAGACAAGGCCAGAATCAGTATTGGAAGCCTGAGATTTTAAAGCCTTCAGGCCACACTGCATTAAAAACAGGAATGAGCTTATTTAAACTGGGCATGGAAATTCATGCATGGGCTCATAAACTCTTCCAGAAATTGTTGCCTGCAATGCTGTATAGTGCCATCCACAAATGCAGGTTAAAGCTCTATCATGCAAAGAAGAAACAACACTTGAATGCGATCTGGAAACACTATTAACTCCATCATCTTCTCAAAGCTTATTTAAACTGAACTGGACTGAGGCAAAAACTGTTCTGTGGTCCGACGAACTGAAATTTCAAATTGTTTCTGGAAAACATGGACGCCAATGTCCTGCAGACCAAAGAGGAGAGGAACCATCTGACTTGTTATTTGGAAAGGCACCATCGAGGCTCTTTATAGTTCAAGGTAAAGCCCTGTATATTTATTATTAGCCACCAAGCAAAGGTTCCAGTGCCTATATTCACCTTGAAAGTCTGACCTAATCCTACGCTGAGAGGACTGTTTGTCATCATTAATAATCAATGAATTATCCTCTTCACATAGGTCAAATTTGTAGTGCCTCCACAAACGTCTGCCTTAACTGGTAGCTTGTAGAGAGGGACCGATAACCTCAACAACAAACTACCAGGTGTGATGATGCAACATTAAGATGGATAAAATGCTTTAATTTTAATGTAAACAGTTTAATTTTTAAAAAACTGGAAATGAGCTTAAAGAGTTAAATATAACTATACTTTAACATTAAGATCTCAGGGTGATTTTTTCAAAACTACTACTAACAATAATGCCACATCAACATCACAAGGTTACACCAAATGTCAAACAGGACCTCTATTCCATTAAATCGTTTATACAAACAAAGCTTAATTCCAGTCTGCCTTCCTCTGGTTTTGCTGAATCCTGGAAGTGGTGTCAAGTGGCTGATGAGCATTCGGCGCATGCAGCAAGCAGGGCAAACTCCAGCAATGCATGTTAATTCAGGTCCAGTAATTTTAATTAGGGCTTTCACAGGTCAGATCCACCAGCTTCAATTCCAAATTTCAGCCACAGAACTGTCTGTAGATATGAGCAGTACAACCTTCTTAAACAGTTTTTGTTTGTTGTGTTGAGTTTGTTGTCTCAGCATATCACATGCATATAGCCCTGAAATATGATCAGCGCTATAAGTAAGTGCCAATATTTCTGCTAATATGTGCCTGCTTGTCACGATGAAGTGCTGTATACAGACGGGAAGCAGACTTATAGCTCACCGAAGCACAGATTAAACAAAGGGACCGGCCCCTGCTTCCTCCCTGCCTTTTCTGTTAACAAGTGTTATACCCTTCCCAAGCACACACATGCACCATTAACAAAGCCAATCTTAATCGATTTCACAAAAAACCCCCACTGTGATTCATCATGAGTCACTCTGTTTGAGAAGAAAGCATCAATCGCAATCAAAACACACAGCACCAGTTTGTCCCTCATTCCAAATGACTCACACAACAAGCAATTTTATGAGAAATAAATAAGAAAAACCAACAAAGTAATACACGAATGTCTTTTAAAAAAAGAGCCCGTATGAACACTACATGGTAAAACAGTGAAATCAGAGAAAATTGACTACATGACTGTTAAAGATCCCTTTTAATAAAAGAGGATGCTGAGGCACTCCTCTGCTTTCACTTTGCAGCAGCAGTGTCCCTTTATCAGATGCCCAATACGACACATTCATATTGGGCTTTGCAAGATGATCTCATGGTCTGTTTGGGCTCATGTTGATTTATAAGCCCGGAATGTGCTTTAACTAGTTTCAATAGAACTAAAATCAATACAGATTTTCAGAGCGAGCCTGTGTCAAAAGCTAAAATTGAGATAATGTGTTTGCACACTGTAGATGCAGTGAGACGTCTGCACTATAGAGACAATCTAGAAATCCTTAAAATACCACCTTAAAATATCAAAAAGGAAACAGTAATCAGTCCGGCTCACACAAAGTCACACATGATGATTTCCTGGATGTTCAAAGTTAAATATAATACCTTCTTCGTCTTCAGAGCACATGTTCTCAACCAGTTCCTTAATTTAGTACAGTTTGAGTTGTATGGGCACACAATCATACCCCAAAATGCGAAAGTTTTAGTTATTTCACCTGAGAGTTTTTCTTAATTTTCCAAGGGTTCACTCATTTAAAAAAAACACGATATCATTTACTTCTATGCACCAACCCAAATTAGGCAATATGAATGTGTGCAAATGTTGTGGTGTTCTGGCTTCCGTCGCCGGGCTTCCCTTAATCAAAACTGATCAACACAACACACGCACAGGTTTGCATGTAATTATCATTATTGCTTATTTTGTCATAAATATTTAACTTTAGAAAACAATCATTTACAACAGGTTTCAAGCCTATGGGCTCCATGCAAACACCGCCTACAAATATTTATTAGGGCTATTTAATGATTCATTTAATTGAATGAATTAGGCATGGTAAATTGAATGTAGCAGTCAGAGTTAATGCTTTGCATTGTTTTTGTTTTTTTTTACTGATAGTGATAATGAAGCTTATGCAGAAGTTCAATGAGTAAGACCTGTGTTTGCTCCTCTGCCTGGATTCCTGGCCGCCCGGACCTCCAGTCTATTATTTAAATCACTTCTGCCTCACTTCTGTCGTCATCACCGTGGCCCAACCATTTTTTCTTCAGTGAGAACTGAGCCTTAGTTTTGCATGCTTTAAATCTATTCTCATTCTGCCTCTCACTCTCTCAGCCTGCCTCCTCCCCATCTCCACCTCATCCTGGTCATTCATCCAAGTTCCCATCTGCTTGATAACCACCACCGCCAGCATCTAGATTCTGGGGGGTCCTGTCCTACTTCCTACCACTGTTGGAACCTGTCAAATTCATCTGAGCCTAATCGCTAAAATGTTTATGACTCAAACACTGTACTTCGATGAATCATCTTGTTCTTTCAAATGGTCATTCCTTATTGAATTACCAGTCAAAAAACTGATTGGCACTAGGGTCCCGAGTAAATGGCCAGAGCAAAAACAAAAATCTTTGGAGTCACTGACAATCAGAACCTATGGCTTGAATAGTGAAGATGCTTGGATACTAGCCAAGGTATGGACAGGCCAACTGGCTCAAGCTATGGCAAGAATTCAACAATTCCACATAGAGATATCTAAGAGCTCAACATCCTATAATGGAGAATTTTAAACATGTTTTGAAGTCGGACCTTGAGAGGGGAACAGAAAGCAGAGGAGAGTCCATCCTTGCTGCTGCAGGACTAAGAGGGCCTAGAAGCATCTGTGTTGTTCATTTTTTAATTTAAACAGAAAGAACAGTTACTACAAACAGATGTCAGGTTGTGTGGAACTGAAGCCTCTGATCAGTAGTGCTTCTTTATGGAAACAGGATTCTAGCAAGATGAGAAGAGCAGCAGTTTTCAGGAATTTAAGACAAGAATTCTCCTTCAGATGTCATCTAAACTTTTAATGCAGCATCTACCTGAAGTGCTGTGCCATCAGAGTTGAAACAACCCTGTATTACCTTACGGCTGTAAACCCAAGGACTTTGATGAATTTAGTATAAATATGGATTTCAGACATAGCTCATCATTAGATGTTTAAAATGTTCCCGTGGCTGTTAAAGTCAGGTCATTTCTAAATAAGCTAAACATCCCAGTTACCAGTGCTGTGACTTTCACAACAGGTGAACTTGTTAATGTAATATTTTGATCCTCTTCCTGATTATGTATACAGCTAATTACACAATTAGCAGAGGCTCTGTAAGCGTAATGAAATCTCCCACACATCTGTTAATTCCTGCAACAGGCAGCAAGCGATAGTTAGCATGCAGTTTGCAACTTATCCCCATGACAACAGCTTTATGCAGTAGCTGTTGTCATTTTCAACAGCCCTGTGCGCGTGTTTATGTACACTTGTTATTTCTGTAATTATATGTGCAATAATTCTCTTACACAAAAATGCTCAGCTTACTTTGTATTAACTGTAACATCTGTTAGATCTTATTGTTGACGTAAATGTTCTCAAACATTTATCTTCAGTGGGAGAAAATACACAAGACAACTTATATAATCCACATGGATGCACATTTTTCTTTTTTTTTAAAGAAACATTGTGGGTGGCTGCTTTAACAGCTGTAAATATAAAAGTATTGAAATTTCATAGCAGGAAAAAGTCCAGGGAGAAAACCCTGGTGTGTCTAAACAATTAAAGCCATAGCAGATGCAGCAGCAGGAGATTACAGACTAAACGGGCTTGTTCCACCACAATAATACCGGATACGTGTTTACAATGCACCTGTGAACTGCCAGAAGCTTTCTGATTTGTGTTCATGTATTTCCTTAAAAAAAGACCAGTATAGTATGATATAACACTAAAACAACCCAGATTACATAAATACTTTAAAATAAATAATTTGTTAATTTGTTTTAATGAAGTAAATACGTCTCAATATTACCTGACTCCATAAATCTCATACTGACTACTTTAATATAAAACTTTAATGTAACCTATTTCTAGGTATATTTGTGATATTTATACTGGAAAGAGCTTAATTCATGTTACTGTGAAACAGAAAAAACAGACCTCAAATGACGCAGATACTGAGCAGCTTTAGTACAGCACATTCATGTTAAACAAACCGTGACCTGACTAATGTAAGCACAGATGGAAGTTTCATACACAGCTGGTTTTGTGTCCCATCCCAAGGGTAAACCTACCATTTGGGGGAGGGGGCTTTATAAACAGATGCTTCTCTGTAGCATAAAGTTACTACACTAACTTCATGGAATAAATTAGTTCAAATCTCTTGCATATTTTAAACTCTCGAGGCAGGAAACGTTAAATAAAAGCAAACACGTTGATGTAGGGGGGGAAAGCCCCTTTATCAATGCACTTCCCGCAGAAACTAAGATTAATAAAAAGGAATGAATTTATAATGCGGATTATGCTGGTGCTGACTGATCATCGGGGAAAGCCGGCTCAGCTGTTAAACACCTTGGTTCAAGAGAGGGCGCCTTGATCATTTAAATCATCTATTGGAATTATTCTTATAACGGTTCATGCACGAACCAGAATCTTAAAATCATGTCTCACCTTATTTGTTTATATTTTGTATAAAAAAATGAGAAATATGTGCAGCGGTACTGAAACATATGCAAACATAAATGGAAATGCAGCATTTCAAACTGTTCTAACAAGACTGAAAGTCATTATTTGGCAAGACCGCATTTATTCTTCAATACACCCTGAACTCACTCAAACAAACTTTCTTTTAATTTCTGTAAGCAGCCTTCAGGAATAGTTCTCCAGGCTTCTTGAAGGACTTATTTGGATGTTGGCTGCCTTTTTGTTCTGTTCTCTAGCAAGATGATCCCACACTGCTTCAATGATGTTGAGGTCCCTGCTCTGGAGAGACCTGGAGAACCACTACACACCATGCCGAGATATTCCACGAGTTTACCTAATAGCACTTAGAGGCTTAGGGACTAGTTTATGCCTGTCATACTGTGCTATATTTAAATGTTGCATTTTTTCAAGATTAAAAAAAACCCTATGTGCCTAAAGTTACAATTTAAAACTGAGTCTTTGGAAATTTTCTGCTATGTGTAGATGCAAAACTGGTTCACCCTTGAGTTAGATAACTTTTATATGTTTCATGACTCATAAGTGAGTATTGAGTAGCTTCACAAAGAAAAAGAAAAACTTCCTCTAAAAACGGTCAGGTACAAGGACTGGACTGAAAATGAATAAAAAAGCAGGCCATGTCCAAAGAAAAACTTTGAAAGACCTTCAGAAAGTTTGGGCAACTGTTGTTTAAAACCACACCAAGTCTGGATCACTGGAAGCAAAAGAGAGCTGTATACTAGCCTAAAAAGCTATTGTAATGTCATACTTTAACAACTACAAGTACATAAAACAGCCTGTTTGCAGTGGGGCACAAATTTAGAGCGAGATTTAACACACACCCACAAAAAGCCACCATCTAGCTTTAACTGACCAGTTATTAACAAATATCATTGTATCAGTACTTAAACACTATGAACACATTCAGCAAAGAAAATTTGAATCATCTTAGAGTAAACTTCAATCACCAATAAAAAGCATCACATAAAAAGAACAGATACTGCTGGAAAGAATGTGTGCATTGACCAATCTTCACCAAAAATGTGTTATGTAACCTTGATAAATATGCAAAGATATCCTGCAGGATCACTTAAAGTCCTGGAGTTTCTAGGTCACATGGACACCACCAGGAACCGGCTAATGGTATTGTGGCTTGAACCCGTCTGCACCGGGGGATTTAAATTATATAAAGCATAGCAAAGATGGGCTTTGAAAAAGTCGGGAAATCTCCAAAGAGAACCAACACAAATGGTCACTTCCTTGTTATGCTCACAGCAATTGGGTTAGCTTACTTCAAACACAATGGCCCTGCATTTTGTGATTCAGTTCTTTGAATAATGCTCTAAATAGGATTTTCTTGGCCACACTGGTTTATTTCAGTTTGCCTGCCAGCCTGTGTAGATGAGTTAAGCTCACAAGGCTCTGCAGTGCTAAATCAAGGTAAACACCTTCTACCTTTAGGCAGGAGTGATAACCACACAATGTCAAGGGAAACAGTAGTGGGCTAAACAGCCTGATGATGAGAAGAGATGCTAGAGCCGAGGCAGATTCCAATAAATGCTGCACCTTTCTGGCGGCATATACACACAAACTGCTCAGAGGGTAAAGCAGCCAGGTTTAGCTGAGCAGTCTGGGCCCAAATTTAGCTCGAGATGGGAAATTCTCATTTACACTGAAACTGAAGATGAAAACAAGAAAGGTTGAGCTTTCTTCATTACTGTGGCGAGATAGTGAATAAATGATGTATGATAGATCACTGTTTACCTCATGGACATTTCGCTTCTTTGACGGCACTGGCCATGAATAATGGGAGGACAGATGTTAGATTACAAGGAAATTTTCCATCACTGTTAAACGACAGAGTATAGTGACTAGTTAATTAATCAGCAGACTGAAAGTGTACAGTATACTTTATGTATATGTAGCAGCATGCTGAATAAGCTGGTTTGTCCATATCCATTTAGATCATATGCAAGGGAGAGATATCAAGAGTTGGACAATGTCTCATCAGTATCACGTATTATCAATTATTGTGTGTTTTTATATCACATTAACTAATCCAAATAACACTAGCATGCCAGACTGACATTTGTTTTTGTCCAAGGAATGCAATCTTGTGATGGCATGCACACATGGGAGGTGAGCTTGATGAAGGATACAGCATGACAAAGAGGCAGAGAAGGAGACAACAGGTTTTATTGTGATTTCCCTCCAGTAAAAAATGCAAAGAACATTGTTGTCAGCTATAAACTTTGTGCCAGCAGCAAAATGTGTTCAACCATGAAAAATACAGCATCAAATGTATTGAAGCATTTGATATAACAGCACACGAGCAATATAGAAAACAAAACCACAGTGGTGATGGAAAGGAGGCCTGGATTTTAAAGCCATGCACACTGATGGGTAAACAAAGGAAAGAATCAGAAGAAGCTTGTTGGTGGTTTGCCATTATGCCATTTGGATGATTAACAATAAAATTGGTTAAAAGGGTCTGGATCTCTCTCTCTCTCTCTCTCTCTCTCTCTCTCTCTCTCTCTCTTTATCTATCTATCTGAAGGAAACTGTTTCCAGGGCCTACTCCGTGGATCGGCTTCCTCCGAGGCGTGGACGTCTATCAGCAGAGAATGTACCTTCACCTATCAGCAGAGAATGTCCCTTAGTCTGTAACACAGTCAAATATATTCTCAAGTAATATTCAAGTATGCCATTCAGCGTGTTAGTACGAGCAGCTCGGGAGCAGCTTGGGAGAACAAGAAAACAGAGACTGCTTTAGATTGTCTTCCCAAAGTGACTCAACTTTATTCACAAGTACAACAGTTTATATAGAGGGTAAAATTCATGAGACAGCAGATTATCAGTTTAAACCAGTACAGACCAAGATAAGGCAGCGTCTTCCTGCCCTTGGGTGAAGAAGCATCCTTTGTGTAGTTTATTAGTTCAGCTACAATTGTGATTATCTCAGCGACATATTTTCAAGGCACAAAACGAAGAGTTCTTACATTAGTGAAATCTGAAACAAACCATTTGGCCTTCAACAGGCGTCTAAAAGATTAAGAAACTAATGTAGCTGAGGGAGTGATCTCTGTGGTATTTCAACCTTGTACCAGCCTGTGATTCTCACACATCAATTCTTGGGTCAAAGAGAAAAACACTGAAACAAAGGGGCCTTATTGAATGACAGAGTTTTCCTGCATGATGTCACTATAAAACAATATCCAGTAAATGCTCCCATGGTACTAAAATACCTAACACTATCTATCTATCTTACATCTATCTTTCTATCTAGATCATTCATTCATTCATTGTTGAATTGTGGGAAACCTAATATAGTGTTATCCCTGCTTTAAAAATCAGGAATACCAGAAGTAGAAGCAGCCTGTTAACTAAGCACAGCTGTTGTTGTTTGTTTTTTCATTTTGCATTTCTTGTAAGAACTATATTTTTGAAAATGTCACACATTTCACCAATTTTTGCTTGTCTCAGACAGATTTATGAACTCTGAAACAAAGTCCACATATGTCTCATGTCTGGATTTGAAAGAGTGTCACTGATCTCATTCTAGTTCTTGGGTGAAACTTGAAATCTGACAGAAGATTTCACGCCATCTATGTCAAAGAATTTTAAACTCTGCTGGTTTTGTCAGTAGAAAATCATACGGTGCTCTTGCACTGCAGTGAAAGATTTGTAAGGAGCTCCGAGAATAGAGAGCAGAGAAAGCCCAGAAGAGCTTGCAAATAACCCAGGCAGAGTAGCTGGAAACCAGCAAACAACAAAACATCACCATGGTTTTGTAATTTACTGGAGTATCTCCCTGCAGCACGCACCATACTGTGCACATTTCCCAACCAGCTGTCCACCACAATAGGTGTCTAGCTTCGTTCTTTCCTCCTTCGGCGGCAGAACAAGCGCACTGACAGAGAGTCCTGCGAGCTAGTCCTTCTTTCAATATTATAGTGAAATATATTTTTACTCATTTGTGTGTTTCTGTGAAAATGGGAACATTAAAAAGCGCAAAACCACCACAGTGGAAGAAAATATTTCACCGCTTAATACACGATCAGTGATGCATCATTTAGTGTGCGCTCTGCTAAGTTGGCAAAGTGAAAAAGTATTGGAAAAAAAGACTGCTTATTGTGAAGAATGCAGACATCCTTCGGCAATTGCTCAATTGGGCTTAGCATAAGAACGAAGCAAGACATAAAACTAAAAGGATACATGAAATGAAAGAGAAAGCTATACCAAATTAAGCGTGTTGAAGCAAAGGAACTGGTGCAATGGAAAACAAAGTAATGAAGCTGACTTTAAACAGAAAGGAGTTAGAAGGTGGCCACATTGATCTGTTGTGTCTGTCCATGTTCATTAATTCTAATTCATTTTGTGAGACAGGTTTCTGTTGAGCGAGCATGGCTGATTACACATCAGTCACTGTCAGATTTTCATCACTTTTGACAGACAGAATTACCTCTGGACAGTTAAATTCATTGCCCTCTACATAGCCATAGAGGGTAGTCCTGAGACAACCAGTTCATACCATCCCATTATTGTAAATTCTTTGTTAATAATAAGTATTATATGAAGATTTAAAATAGGCCTGGTGAGGTGCTGGACTGGCTAAAAGTTTTCCATCTCAGCCTTTAGTTTAATTTAAACTGAGGAGTGTGTTCTGTACGTGAAAACAGACCCACTAAGACAGAAAATCTTCTGCACTTGTGTGGTTTCACCCCATGTACAAAATAGAGATGAATTATCAGTGAATTTTACTTTTTATCTCTCAGATCCTTTGAGTTAATAACATGTGTGACCATCTGTGTGAAAAAATGCATTAAGTGAACTCAAATTAACTCAAGATATCACCCTACAGACTACAGACATGGATACATAATGTCTCCCTTTAAACACACGTATAGAAAGAATCACACGCTCTTAAGTGGCTAAACTATAGCGCTTTCTGTTCTATTTAAAAAAAGAAACTGAGTCAAGACACTGCTGAGATTCTTTTCCCCAGATTTTTGTCAGCATAATCTAAAATAGAGTTTAGAAACCCCAAAAGCACTCAAGCCCTTTGGTTGTTACTGCTTCTAAAACATTAGCTCAGCATGCCCAGTTTTCCGAATTAGCATGCCAGTGAGATTAACTGGTCTTAACACTTGTTCTTTTTTGCCTGCTGATCTGCACAGGCTATTAAAGAGAAAAACTGTAGAGAACAGATCTGCATTACATGCCAGAATTTCATTAGGGCTGTAACTCGATCCATTTTATGGCATGACTCATGGATTTACCCAATTTGGCTCTGCTACCATCGGTCATAATTGGCAGTTGTGTCTACAATTGCACTGGGCGGAGTGATTTCTATATGACTGATTATTCTGGCAGAAAGAAACTTTCATGTGGGAATAGTGATGCCGGCTGCCATTCAGAAGCTGAGGGATGCTCAGATCGACTCTTTTCATGCATTCAAATTGACAGTGTGTTCAGCTAAATCTCTATAAATCCCTCCATTCTTTCAGTATACTGTGGCTATGTAACAGTTGCACAATAAAGTACATATAGGTTGATGCCTTTCAGCACTGGATTACCATGATTGATTAAGAAATAAAACAGTGATCATTTATTTAACACTTTTTCCTTCCTGAGAAAAATGCCATTTGCCAGATCGTTTCCTGGCCCTGGCACTCTGCTAAAAGAATGTGAAATGGAGCATGGAGAAAGGCCTGGCCACTGCTAATGACTGATTTACTTTCTTTTCAACTGCATCCCCATTTCAACAGTGCACAACAATAAACAACCCATTAGGGAGACTCAAAATAGTTAGAATTTAGTCGAATAAATCAACAACTGAATCATCTAACATCCATCATTGTTTTCTATTTTTTTTTTTTTGTTGAATGGAGGCACCGACATTAATGCCGGGTCAGCAATGCTAAGCAGACAGAGAACAAAGTAATTTCTGTCAGAACTATGCTATCAGACATGTGTCAAAATAAAAACAGAATAAAAATACTACAAATGCAAGGAACACACCATCAGCATCCTCTTAAATCTGAACATGGAACACATGGTTGATGATATGCTCAAATACTGCTGTGTATACTGAACAAAAGGCTTTAGTGCAACACTAAATGAAGAGGAGTCGGCTGAATGGCAAGAACAACATCCAGGCTATCAACACCTTCACTCTGCCGGTGGTCAGGTATCCTGCTTGGATAATACGCTTGCCAAAGAAGAAGACAGAAGCCACTGATATCAAGAAGAGGAAACTCCTTACAATGCATGAAGGTTTCAACCAAATCCAGCACCCTGAGACTGTATGCTAAGCGGAAGGAAGCCGAGGTCTAGTGAGTGTCAGTACCAAAGTCCAGGATTAGACAACGAACATCCACGAGTACATCAGGAAGATAGGGACAACTGACCATGTGTTTAGTGAATACCTAACGCAGCAGAAACCCAAGAAAGACGAGGAGCGAGAGGAGGAACCGTCATGGAAGGACAGGCCCTTGCACGGTGGTCCTGGGGTCTATCACACCAGGCAAGACCCCAGGTGCAGGCTGTGTAAAGATGCCCCTGATACAATCCAACACATAACAGCATGGTGCAAGATGCTAGCAGGCAGGGCATATATGGAACGCCATAACCAAGTGGCCAGCATAGTTTACAGGATCCTGTGAGACTTCCAGATACAGACGGACAAACTGGTGATGGCTAACCAACCGGAGATAGTAGTAGACAAGCAGAGGAAGACGGCCATAGTGATAGATGTAGCGATAATGAATGACAGCAACATCAAGAAGAACAGTGGTCCTAGTGGTATTCGGAGCACTCAGTAAAGTGACCTCCAAGCTAGGCGAGTGGCTCCAGCAGATCCCAGGAACAACATCTGAGCTCATCCAAGGTCCCTCAAGCTCTCAGGCAGAGGACCCAATATATATAAGCAAGACGGTGAAGCTGCCCTTGCTCAGTGTGAGAGGAGACCTTCTTTGAATTACAAAGAGTTCATTCAGTTCCAGTAATGAATGAGTCATACAGGAAGACATATTTCACTGAAAGCACGCTATGGCCACACCATTCATATATATCATGCATTGTCAGTAAATTAGGATTCAGTTAAACCCCAATTAAGCTTCAAAGAAAAAAAAAAGAACACGCTAGCCATCAGCTCAAAAAGGCAGTGTTTTTACCAGTAGCTGTATTTGTATATGTAAGCCAGGACAGATGTGTGCTCAGCTGTTAGGACTTTGACAGTCTGAACCACCGAGTTAGGCTTTCAGCTTAAAATCATTCAGAGTGAGGCAGATGAGATAGTGGAGTACTCAATATATATCGTAGCACTAATTCAGCATTTATAATGCCTTGGGCCTTAACGTCAATATTTTAGTTCTTTAGTGTTTTGGTCTGAGTTTGTAAAGCTCACAGCTTTTACTTCAAATACCACAGACAATTGAAGAAAGACTGCGCCACTAAACTGCACCTTTTGACCATTCCTTGACTTGAATGTGTGCTGAAGTCAGTCCCAGACACTGATTATGTAATCAGCAGCTGCTTTTACAAATCAGACCGTAATCACATCCAGAGTGTGAGAGAGAAGCGAAAAAAGGACTCAGACATTTCACCTTCCAATCGAAAGCACAAAGACCTTCAAATGCTGAATGTTTGAAGACTTCAAGAGTTTGAAGACTTTTGGAAGACATTACCATCACAATTATTTAGAAAGAGTTTACATATTCTTTCTGATTACTCTGGTTTTCTCCTACAGTCCAAAGGCATGCTTGTTAGTTAATTAGTGATTCTAAATTGGCCACAGGTCTGTCTCTTTGTGCCCTGCGATAGAACAGAGACCTGTCGGGAGTGCACGCCGCCTGTCACCCTGTGACAGCCAAGGGATAAATAATTAATTCATTACAATCAATGCCTTTCATGCAGTACAGTGTGCACACTAGGGTTGTCATGATACTAGAATTTCAAACTCAGTACCGATCCCCAGAAAAATACTTGCTACGCCAAACCATTTTTCACAATGGAGGAAAAAAAATGATAAAATTGACAGACATATTTTAAAGAATGCATATTTCCTGTGGTTCTTGGCACTATATTTCATTGCTAATTAAATGAGGTTATCAAGGAACTTTACACTGTTTCTGTGTAGATGCTGGTAGACTGCTCTCACCTTCAATCTGCATTATTAGTAAATCAGGACTTTAAGGGAAATATATCACTTTCTATAGACAAATAACTACATTATCCCGTTATGTGAATATTAATATTACAGACCAGTAGAACTGATAACATTTACTGCCGAGCTCCAAGATTAATGTTGTTATGTTATTATTAGCCATTGCCGCTAGCTGCCACCTCAACAATAACAGGAGGGGAAGGATAATGTGGGTGATATTTCCATCGGCTAACTGCAATGTGTGTGTGAGACAGGTAAGCATTCAAAATAACTCAAATACTTCAACATTGTCTCAAAATTCTTGATAAAGACTGAAATGTCAGCCTTTAAGCTTCGCCAAGCTTGTTCTATTCAGGTGTTTAGCTGCTAGCGTTATGAGGGGCTCTGTGAAGATGGCACTGTTAATATTGCAAATGAGTATCTGATCCAATAGTAATATTTAGCATCAATTAGTATCCAAGGATCAGTTTTTTGACAACTCTACGCGGCACTAATGCTGCCTTCTGTACTGAAAAAAAAAAAAATCAAGTATTGTTACCTTTCCAGAATTTTGTTACCAAAAGGTGCTATAAGACATACCTAATACATGCATTTTTAACTTCTATATGTAAGTGCTAAAAAAACACAAAGAATATTAAACTTGAACTTATGTAACAGACTGAGTCACTGTTTGCTACAGCAGCTAGACTAAGTACTATACAGTAGCTGTAGCTGTAGCTGCGTATATCAACAATTTTGCAGTTCTTTAAGTCTTTCAGATTTTCCTGGATGATATATGATAGACTCAATTAATTTGCTCAGCTTGTCTACACCTATACAAGGAATACAAAAAGTCATGCACAACACAAGCAAAAACAATGGGGAATACTCATGCATAAAAGGGTCGCAACAGGGTTAATGTGAATAAAACCTACAATACAAACAAATAATTTAAAGCCTCAGATCAAGCAGAGCAGCAGTAGAAACACAATATAGGAAACCCAAAGAGAAAGCCATCCAACGCTGTAGGGCAAGTTCTGACAGCTGAACCATCTTTCTGCCAATGTAACCCATGTTAGACCAAATGTGAGGCAGAAAAACACAGTTGTAAATATTGGTTTCAGCTGTTCATAGTTTCAGTGTAGTTACCAAGTTACCAAGAAACAAAAATACTAAGTAAAAATAAAGCAGACATGCCACAAACAAGCAATCAATATCAGTTCTAAATAATGTGGCAAAGTGAAGCACTATTGGCAGGTTGATTAAAACACCACGAGACACATGACATTGTGAATGTAAGAGGAGGAATGGAAAGCTTACACTGTGTTGCATTGTCCTCCAGACAGCCCTCTGAGAGCAGCAGAGAAATGAAGAAGAAAGAGATTTAATTGGACATCAGAGAAATAGAGAGACTGAGAGAGAGAATAGGGCCAAAATAATGACTAGTTAGTGAAGCAAAAAGTTAAATGATAAATGGTGCTGCTAAAATATTCTATTCACCAGCCTATGAGATTGAGTACCTCAAACCATTTTATTCACAATACATTTTCCAGTGTGAAATCAGCTGCTATCAAGTCTGATCAATGCACAGATCACCACCTGCATACAAACAGCAGCCTAATGTGGGAAAGCAGGCTGAAGTGGTCTAATGACAGTGGTTGTTTCAAGCAATGCAATGCAATCAGTTTAGCAAAGTACGCCAACTTTTTAATACTTCAGTGTTTCACATGTATTTGTACTGTAAGTATTACACATAACACACCTAATAAATTTACACAGTGAGATGCAAGTACATTGAAGAACGGGTTAGATATGTTTTCCTGAGCTACCCAGTTCCCACTTCTTGGAACAACTTTTCAAATCTTTTGCAAGCAGCAGGCTGGAGTGCATGTAAGCATACATTATTAAAGATAGTGAAACCAGTGGGTTTTCTCTAAATGCACTTTTGCCTTTTAGATTTTTCCCACACATTTTAATGTGCATGTTATGAATCAGAAAAAAGTGGATTTGGTTCTAATTTTCAAATGAGGCCTGAGTGTAAAGATACGGAGTGTTCAAGAATAACACTTTAAAGGTTCTGGACATCTTTTATACAGTCACTGTGGTATTCCTAACAATTACAGCTATTTTTGGAGTAAAGACTACTTATGGAGACTCTCTGCTGCCTGTAATCACGTCTCTGCTCCTTCCTTTTTTCCATTTTAATCCCATGGAACAACTTGCACAGTTGAAGATTATAAAATGTACCTTTTATTTTAAAAGACAATACTGTGTTTAATAAACGGATTTACTTGTTGGAGTGAGGATTACATAAAAAAAACATCGTCTAAATGGATTGGCGAGAGGAAAAATTCACAGCATAAGGAGCTATTTTCTAGCCTGTGTGAGTGCACACTTCAGCTGATATTCTGTTAGTATTACTTCACAATTGTCTTTTAACTGAATTTACTTAAAGCAGTAACTGTCGAGAAACATAACATATTCATTAAAGATTTGGTAGAAGGCCATTTCGTGTTAAACAGCAGGAATAGTAACAATTTCAGACTTTTATGAGTAAAAAACAATAAAATATATCCACTCATTAGGTACACCTTTTCAACTTGTGTTAAAGAATAACACAACTATCTAATCAGAAGGTCACAAAGCAACAATGCAATGCATTTAGGGATATACAGATGAGTCCAACTGAGCATCAGAATTGGGAAGAAATGTGTTTTGAACGTGGCATGGTTGCTGGTGCCAGACAGGCTAGTCTGAGTATTTCAGAAACTGCTCATCTCCTGGGATCCCCCCCTCCCCAGAACTATCTCTATAGTTTACAGACAACAGTCAAAAACGAGAAAATATCCAGTAAGATGCAGTTCTATGCCTTGTTGATGCCAGAGGTCAGAGTAGAGTGGCTAGACTGCTTCAAGTTGATAGGAAGGCAACAGCAACTCGAATAAATACTCGTTACAGCCAACGTATGGAGAAAGGTGTCTCTGAATGCACAACACATCAAACCTACAGCAGCAGAAAACCACACCTGGTGCCACAGAAGACTGGAAAAATGCCACCTGGTCTGATGAGTCTCCATTTCTGCTGAGACGTTCAGACGGCAGGGCCAGAATTTGGTGTAAACAACATGAAGGAGGATTGTTCCTTAGCATGTCTATCTCTTTATGGCCACAGTGCTTTATGTTAGGCATGCCTACTCATGCAAGTGTGTCATATCCATAAGAATAAGTCAGCTTGACATGAAACACACACAGCTTAGTTAATATCAGGTGCATCGCTTTTGCTGCTACATGACAGCAGCACATATTTTGTAGCAACAGGGGAAAAGATGAGGAGTCGTGGGCTGTGAGGCCCGGTTTAACATCGTATCAACTTATGGGCTTCTGCGCAGCTCTATAGCGAAGCTTGACGTTGACAGCCTCCTACACAATGTGCCTCAGTAGCATCAGGGGGCTCCGCAGACCTTTTTTGTAGCCTCAATTAATGTCTTAGCATTTTTTCATCATTCTGATGTTTGGTGGGTGGATGTTGAATCTTTTGTACGCTGTTGTTCAAGATGGCGCCGAGTATGGCAGCCTCGTCGCGAGCTCCCCCAAGCAACGGCTTTCTTCTGTGTTTAATTTTACTTTTCCTTTATTTTTTCACGAGCAGCACTTGTCTCCTTGTGTACGACCGACAAACCTTACTGGACATAAAAGACGGTCTTTCTTATAACTTTCCGGAGTTCAAGTTTTGCAACACGGACGCTCCGTTTGCAGACCCCCCATTCATCTCACCTGAGACGCCTTTGTTCTCTGGCCCTGGAGGCCGCAAACGCCGACGCAGAGGGAGAAGATCTGGCGTTCTGGTTCGACTGAGACGGCGCACTTACAGACCACCGTTACCCAGTTTATTACTGGCTAATATGCAGTCTCTGGAGAACAAGCTGTGCGAGCTTCGGGCACGGATCTCATTCCAGCGAGAGATGCGGGACTGCTGCGTGATCTGCCTCACAGAAACCTGGCTATCGGACAAAGTACCGGACTCCGCAACACAACTGCCGGGGTTCTCTGTGCACCGCGCGGACAGGTCACAGGATCTTACTGGGAAAAGCAGAGGCGGTGGTGTGTGTTTCATGATCAACAACAGCTGGTGTGATTATGCGAACGTGCACCCGGTCAAATCCTTCTGCTCACCGGACCTGGAGTACCTGATGATTAAGTGCCGGCCATTCTGGCTACCGAGGGAATTTACAGCAGTGATTATTACGGCTGTTTACATTCCCCCACAAGCCGACACTGACCGTGCACTCAGGGAACTGTACAGCGCGATCAGCAGCAAGGAAACCGCACACCCAGAGGCAGCGTTTATCACAGCCGGAGACTTTAATAAGGGAAACCTGAAGAAAGTCTCACCAAAACTCCATCAACACATCTTTTTCAACACACGTGGAAACCGGCTACTCGACCACTGCTACACCTCTTTCCGGGATGCGTACAAAGCCCTCCCCCGCGCCCCATTCGGCCAATCAGATCACTGCTCCATCCTGCTCCTGCCCGCCTACAGGCAGAAGCTGAAACAGGAAGCTCCAACCCGGAGGGCGGTGCACTGTTGGACGGACCAATCGGAGTCTGCGCTGCGGGACTGTTTTGATCACGCGGACTGGGAAATGTTTCACGTGGCCGCCAGAGACATTGATGAATACACAGACTCAGTCTGTGGATTTATCAGGAAATGCGTGGAAGATGTCGTCCCATCCAGAACAGTTAAATCCTTCCCAAATCAAAAACCCTGGATTAACGGAGATGTTCGCGCGGCACTGGCGGCACGGAACACCGCCTTTGCCTCCGCGAACACATCGGACTACAAACACGCACATTACCAACTCCGGAAGACGATCAAAGCAGCCAAACGTGAGTACAGGGACAGGGTGGAGCAACAGTTTGACAACCCTCGGAGTATGTGGCAGGGACTAAACACGATCACAGACTTTAGAGGGAAAACCAGCACACCGCAGACCACGGCCTCTCTGTGTGAGGATCTAAACGTATTCTACGCTAGATTCGACACAGCGAACACCATGAGACCGGACAGTGTGCGCACCGCGGATGACGTCAGTGCGCACACTGTGTCTGAGGAGGATGTGCGGAAGTGCTTCAGGAAGGTGAATGCACGCAAAGCTACTGGTCCGGACGGGATTCCCGGCCGCGTCCTCAGGTCATGCGCGGCTCAGCTGGCTGGAGTGTTCACGCACATCTTCAACCTTTCCCTCTCTCTGTCTGTAGTCTCAGCCTGCTTCAAAATGGCCACCATCGTCCCTGTACCCAAATCCTCCACCATCTCCTCATTGAACGACTGGCGACCTGTAGCCCTGACCCCCATCGTAAGCAAATGCTTCGAGAAGCTGGTCAGGGACTTCATCTGCTCTGCACTACCCGACTCACTGGACCCTCTACAGTTTGCATACCGCCACAACAGGTCCACTGATGATGCCATAGCCCTGACACTACACACTGCCCTGTCACACCTGGAGAAGAGAGACACGTATGTGAGGATGCTGTTTGTAGATTACAGCTCAGCATTCAATACCATCGTTCCCTCGAAGCTGGACAGGAAACTGCAGGATCTAGGACTGAGCAGCTCATTCTGCAGCTGGATCCTTAGCTTCCTGTCTGACAGACGCCAAGTGGTCAGACTGGGCAGCATCACCTCATCCCCCATCACACTGAACACTGGTGCTCCACAGGGGTGTGTACTGAGCCCTCTCCTGTACTCACTCTACACCTACGACTGCACAGCCACTAACAGCTCCAACATCATTGTGAAGTTTGCGGACGACACTACAGTGGTGGGTCTTATCACCAACGGTGATGAGACGGCTTACAGGGAGGAGGTCAGCGCCCTGACCCACTGGTGTCAAGACAACCATCTCACCCTCAACGTCGCAAAGACAAAGGAGTTGATAGTGGACTTCCGGAGGTGCAGAGAAGTACACACCCCCATCACCATCAACGGCGCTGCTGTGGAGAGAGTGAGCAGCTTCCGGTTCCTTGGAGTACATCTGGCTGAGGATCTTACGTGGTCAGTACACACAAACAAAACAGTGAAGAAGGCGCAGCAGCGCCTCTTCTTTCTCAGGAGACTGAAAAGATTCGGCATGAGCCCCCGCATCCTCAGGACCTTCTATCGCTGTGCCATTGAGAGCATCCTCACTGGATGCATCACCACCTGGTATGGCAACAGCACCGCCTACAACTGCAAAGCTCTCCAGCGAGTAGTGCGGTGCTCTGAACAGATAATTGGAGGTGAGCTTCCCTCCCTCCAAGACATCTACAGGAAGCGCTGCCTGAGGAAAGCGGGGAGGATCATCAAGGACTCCAGTCACCCCAGCCATAAACTGTTCAGACTGCTTCCATCAGGAAGGAGGTTCTGCAGCATCCGGTCCCGTACCAGCAGACTGAGAGACAGCTTTTTCCATCAGGCCATCAGACTGCTGAACACTTCATAGACACCTCAGCTTCACTACTGGAACTTCAACATTATGCACTCCACACTGTATATAAATGCCACTTGTTTTGCACATATTCAACTCTGTATATTTTATATATTTTATTATTATTATTATTATTATTATTATTATTATTATTATTATTATTATTTTTTTTTTTTTTACTATTTAATTTGTAAAAATGTGTATATACACACACACACACACACACACACACACACACACACACACACACACACACACACACACACACACACACACACACGTAGGAAAATATTTAGTATACACATCCAGAAATGCATACACTATTATATATTGTACATATATTTATTAGTTTCAGGTTGGCCATTCTTGTATTTTGCTCGTTTGTGTTGTTGTGTTTGCACATCTCTGTTGCTTGTGGGGCTCGCACACAAGAATTTCACTCGCATGTGCTGTGCCAGTGTGCCTGCACATGTGATGTGACAATAAAAGTGATTTGATTTGATTTGATTTTGAACATTTTGCACATTTTGGGATAAGGCTTGGGCTTTACCCTTCTCTCATGCTCACGAGGAATATGTATTAAACAACATGTCCAGCTTGTGTTGAAAAAGCGTGTGCTGTTGTGATTTTTCTCTGTAACCATCAGCAGTGAGTGGAAGAACAGAAATATTTTAAGTCCGAGTACAGCAGCAGTGGAAGTCACACAGCACCTGGGGGCTATATGGACTATATGAACAAGCCTCTATTTTTTCTGGCCTTTTGACATGAGCCCCAGTAAGTCGACCTTAAACTCAGCATGCCACCACCGAGTCTGCCTCTGCCAATAAAATTTCAAAAACACTCCACTTCTGTACAGTGGAAATCAGTTGAGCTTTTGAAAAATGTGAGAAAGGAAGCGTGTTCTGCATCCTTTGTTGGCAGAATCCTGACTTCTTTACTGGAAATCATCATGCATTAGCACCGCATGAGTTAGGCTTTAAAGTCAAGGCTTTGTATTCGAGGTTTGCTTTAGGAATGGATCAGTTCTTCCACATAAATTATTTCATCTTTCAGTCATCTCTGGAGCTGTTTATATCACAAAGGTAATTATTATTTCATTTAATTTTTATAACTGCATTTTTCAATCCAGGTTTACAGTACTGGCGAAATTATCTAGTCTCGGTGCATACCAGTCTATCCAGGCTTGTTCCAGCTGCAGTGGTTGGCCTCTCCTCAGGGGTGTAGGGCCTGAAACGCCCACTGAACACATCTGAGATGCCCCGCACAGACCTGCCTATTCCTGATGGCTTTGGTTGGCCACACCCTTGAAAGACCTAAAAACAGAAGAGAGGTACACAAAGTTACCGCAGAGAAAAGGCAGACGCCAGGGAAAAGAGGATAAACTGCCCAGTTTTGTAATAATAATGCAATATTTCCCCATAATAATGACAGCGAACTTTGCAGTGATAAATAATTTAGTTGTCAGCATTCAGAGGATGCACAAAACTGCACTGAGCCAGGGCTGAGTCTGTTACTTTGTAGATTACACATCCATTTTGATCCCACAAAACTTGTACTTTGCTCTACCACTGATATTTCTCCCTCTGTCAATTTGCTCTCAGCACCATTTCTGCTCTGTGATTTGAGACAGCCAAACTGTAGAGAGCCGTCCTGGAACCAATACTGTCTATCAGTGATGAGTCTCTTTTTAAATGAAGTGTGATATTGTTGGGAGAAAAGGAATTAACCCTTGATATGTTGTTACTCAGTCGTCCTAGCGAGATATAAAATTAAGAAAATCTGACATCTGACCAGGATTCTGTGTCGCATCCTTGTTTTGCATCCACGTTATCACAAACTACAACTGAAATGAAGCTGTCAGCGTACAGAAGAGATAAAAGTAATAGGCTAATTTTATTCTAAACTGCAAATAGGAAAACTTTTGGGAGAGGAAAATGCAGAATTGTAGCATTTTGTAATATTTAGTGTTACATGGCTGAGCGATACAGAGAAAGTAACTACCCGGGAACAATGTAAACCCGCACACACATTGGCTTTTTTAAAAGGAAAGTTCTTAAATTTAACAAACAAAAGTTCAGTTGTTTATGCTTTGAGAAGTGCAGATTCACCACTGGAATCTCGCATTAATCAGTGTGTGGCTCATAGAGGTTCATATGAACAGCAGATTGCTTTAAAGGCCCAAACAAGACACCTCCAAACAGCACAGCTCATTAGCATTCATCCCTGGCACGTTTACTGGCCCCTGGCTCAGTAGTGATGGAGCACCCTAATGTATTAGATGGCTGTCATGACAAGAGACTGCTTTTTTCTAATATTTAGCAATTCTTCACCATGATTACGCTTCCAATATCTTGTACATCGCACAAGCAAAATGTTTTTCAACAGGTTTGAGGAGCAGTAAACGAAGAACAAGACAACTCAGGGAAATGGTCAAAATGTGAAAGATTATAATCTGACACCAATCTGTCAGCCAAGCACAGCCTCAGAGAAGTGAGACGTCAAGCGCATTGACAAGGGGTTAAGTTGGACATTGACAGCTGTTTGATATGGGAGACAATGTGACGGCTAATTCACAGTGACTTTTGTAACTCTGGCATGGAGATGGGCCACACGTAACCATCAGAATAACAATGATGAAGTGAAAAAGCTGCCTTTTGACAAGAAAGGCAGTGAAAAACCATCCACTGTGTGATAATATCCTAATTGTGCCACTTCATATTTAAAATGTGCCAAAGACCAATTTACAATATGAAGTCTAAAGAGGACAAAGACAGAATTAGCAGCGAAAACGTTAATATGTCCTGTCCCAAATTTTAGATATGCGAATACAATTGTGATGTTTAGGAGACTGTGTTATGTGTAAAAGCTTGTCACAGGGTTCCAAATATATGTTGCATTTACATTGCACAGATTGACATATTTCTGCTGAATCATGCAGATTCATATGAATAACAAAATAAAAAGGGACAATGAGATGAGAAGTTGAGGACTGCTAATATAGTCCAGTTATTATGCTCATTATTTCCTGGATGAGATATTAGACAAGGCAATTTTTTATGTTGCTTGTGGTTTTACACTACTTAAAAATGTACACACTGTTTATCAGGTCAGATATTGTGTGTGTGTGAACACTGTTTTCAGCACAAATTCAACAAAGTCAGCACAGCTTCTTCAGGATACAGTACCTTGGCTGACACTTGCATGCTGTTGTCCTGCATAGTCATGATAGCGTCAGAGATCTTGATGTCAATTGGTTGTATAACTGCTTCAATATTGGAGGGGCCTTCCAGCCTGTCTGCCACCAGCAGCATGGCATCTGTCAAAACACAGAGGACACATGTCAGTTTAGAAATATTTAACACAAATGGATTGGTTCTCCATTATGAGTGAGTATCAGTATGTTAACATTGCATTTGAGTATTATCAGCTTTCAGCACAAAACCCTCAAAGTATTAAGCTCTGCGACTGCAACACTGATTTAAACAACAGGGCAAACAACTGTCTCGAGATTGTCTTGACAACCAAAAATTACAAATCCGAAAAGGAACCTGCAATTTCCATTGTTTTTGTAGGTTGAAATAGTACATCAGGTAGAAAATAAGTAAAACTACTTGCAAATGAATCAGCCTTTTCATGTTCAGCGACATGCGATACAGTTCAGTAGGAAATATTAAAGTCAGAAGTTTTTTTTGTAGAGGAAAGAGGGAAGCATCATCATGTTGACTTTTAATTATAGATTTTTTTTTTCCACTTTTTAATTCAATTCAATTCAATTTTATTTATATAGCGCCAAATCACAACAACAGTCAGTTCAAGGTGGTTTATATTGTAAGGTTTAGACCTATGAGACCCTACGAGCAAGCGCTGGGCGACAGTGGAAAGGAAAAACTCCCTTTTAACAGGAAGAAGCCTCCAGCAGAACCAGGGAGGAGCAACCATCTGCCACGACTTTAATCTAGTTTTATGACTAAAAAAGGATGAAAATATAGTAATGACATATACAGCAAAGTAAATAACATATAATTTAAAAAAACAAAACCAAACCCACACATATTCACAAACACTGGCAGGCTCTGTGCCTGTTTTTTCCCCCAGAAAAACATCATACGACATAGGGTATGATCATGAATTTTAAGCAAAAACAAAATACTCAGCTGCCAAAACATGCCGCTTGTCTTAATTTAATTGCTGCATCTTCTTTTCTTTAAATGTGTCAGAATATTTTCAGTGAATAACATCTCTTGAGACTCCGGTGGCTACTGAATGATGCACCAGGAATGATTAATGAACTGATTACCAATCATCTCGGGACCTAAGCCAACACATTCTTCTTCAGTGGATTGTCTCTTTTTAAACAACATGACATCTTGATTCATGGATCCAAACAGTTCCACTTTAGTCTCGTCACTCTGTTAACAGAATCCTTCAATCTACAGGCTGATCTGTTACTTTCGTCCACATTTAAGTCAGCTTGTGTTTTGTTTTACTCGGTAAAATTGTGCAGCAAAAGTGCCGTCATGAAGTCCCTGCTTGCAAACAAAACAAAGAGTCTTAAGGCACTTTAGCAGTGTTTTGATTCTCGCGTGTTTCGCTGTGAAGACAGATACTCTGCTACATCTGGTAGATGTTCACAGTTTTGATTTCCCATGTGAATTTTGTAGCCTGCTCTCTTTTCCAGCAACACACCTATAAATCATCGGTGTCATGGCTTGTGTTACTTAAGTGTCTGTGTTTGTATTTTATTTCAAAACCCCGATGAAACCTTCCAGCTGAAAAATATAGCTATGTAATATTTCCTTGACAAAGTCCTTGCTTGTTTAGTGTTCTTCTTATACTCTGCAGATTCTTTGTTCTTGCTTTCATTAAGTCTTTGGCAGTCGTGTTTATCCAGGGAGGTTTCCTGCTGTACAGTGACTTTAGTATCATGCTGCCAAAACTGTATCTTGGAATTTGAAGTCTTTGAGCAATCTTTAAAAAAAAAATGGTTTAGTTAAACAATTTCTTATCTTAGCTTTTGAGACAGCACCTTTATCTTATCCAGGTTTGCTGCAGAGCTTGGACACCTGCATAGGTGAGAATAATGCCTGTACCACAGGTCGGTCTAGAGTTCCCAGAAGCTTAATTATCTTTTGACAGCCCTATATTACAATTTTTCCTTTTTAAAAGAAGGTGGTGACGCTCTGGAAATATAAATAACAGGGTCAAAACCATAGATCCTTCTCACAACACACCAAAAACACCCAATTTCCCATTTCAGTGTTTTACAAAGGCATAAAAATGTCGCCATCTCTCTTTCTGACATGTCATTGGTTCTTGTGCCGTGCATCTGCGCGCTGTTGTTTTGGACCCTCTACCACCTGTAGGCTCTGGGCAATATTTGCTCATCACTTCCCAATTTTATACATAGACTATTTGTGCAGAGTGATGAGCCTAGATGCCAAGCTCTAACAATATTCTGCTGCTGTAAGAAATGAATCATTAGGTTAATTTGCAAATGTTCAGTGACATAACTGAATATAGGAAGAGCACACCAGAGAGGCTGAGTCATGAAGAAGAAAAGGTAAGGGGAGAGGAGTTAACTGCGAGAAAAGGCAAGGGCAAATAGATCAACAATTTAAGAAGCTGGAGAGCGTTGCTTAAAGAGCTAAATATACCCACTGGTAGGCATGTGCAAGTGTGTGTGTGTGTTTTTATGTGCACACACACCTATATACACATACATACATACATACATAAAGCAGGGGCCGTGACCTTGGACGACTCTCGGCACAAATCGATACCTAAAACAGATTACCCACCGAACCTGACACTTTTCATTTTCATTATAAGACTGTGATATTAATATGTTCATTCAGAAGAATGGTACTATTGATTGAGTCGGGCTGGGAGATGTCTGAGGTGAAAATAATGTGTTTGATAATACACTGTCCTGTCTCTCAAAAAGTAATTAAAAGTCTCGTCTGTGGGTATAGCACTGGTTAAATGGAAGGGTAGAGATATCAAGGAGACGTCTATCTCTGTGCAGTGACATTTGCAGGGATGTGAACAAATCAGGAAAAGCCTATTTAGCCCAAAGGGCAGAAGAAACACTGTTCTGGCTCCACTGAGTCTTCAGTAATGTTTGAATCAAATGTGTAAGTCATTAAATAGATGTGATTATAACCAGAGTTCTGGCACGGAGTGATAAGTAGCCTCTAGGTCTGAAGCCTGAGGGGGCGAAGCCTGCAACGACGCTGCCAAAAAGCAGAACTTCATCCTCTTGCATGGCCACTTAAATCAGGTCTAAATGACTGTATGCAATATAAAATGCTTAAACAACATCGAAAACTGCTTCTGCTGACAACAAATTATTTAGTGAATATGGCTCCACAGCTTTAGGTTAAAAAAACTGTGCTTTTTGAAAAAGCCGTGTTATCGTTTAACATCAACTAACAGATATGATGCAAACATGTTTACAGTAGCCAGCTGCAGTGTGTGGGCTCCTCTCAAAATTACACACAATGCCCAAGTTTATCATAACTGAGCAACGTATCAGTTGGTGACACAACGACAATGGAAGTCTGCAGAGACAATACTTGTCATTTGAGTATGATGTTGTTTTTTTGGGGTTTTGTGTGGAATCTGTTAACAGTAAGGAAACTGTAATAAAGCATCACTGCATCGGTACATTGTCTGCCACTCTCTCATCACTGCTGATGTTTTGTTGTTGCAGTGCAAGTTTGCAAATGCAGTTTCAAAACAGCTCAGTAGTTTCAAACTACTGAGCACTCCAAAAAAATCAGGGCAAGAGGCTCTTATGTCTAAATGGCAAAGCAGGTCATTTGTCAGCATGATTTTTGAGTGCGTGCTAATCGGACACCCCTGTGGTTCAGGCATGATTATGTTTAGGCAACTGAAATTACTTTCTAATGGTCAGAAAGTTGTTATTGTTGTTAAACCAAATCAATAGTCACTGATTGTTGGTAAAAGAAAGAATATAAAACCATTACCCAAGAGTCAAAACTGAGCTCTTTATCCCCCAGTGACTGCTCTAAGGAACTTTTCCTGAGATTGAACTGCATAATCTCGGTTTTAATATTATGCATTTTAGCCTTGTGTGGAAACTTCACCTTGTTCACTAAAGAAAAGCTTAGGGGTCTTGTAAAATTGACAAATAAGATCGTTGGGGTAAGTCAGCTACAGCTCTTGCAATTACAGTGCAGCACAGAGGCACTGAGGAAAGCCAATACCATTCAAGACTGTCCTGACCAGCCATTGTGGAATGTGTTTAGCTCCTGCCTTCAGGCCAGCATTTCCGAGTGGCTATCATGAGATTTAAAAAATATAAAATCCCCCTTCTCTCAGTGGCAATTGACAGGGCAGGATATTAAGCTCACCCGCTTGACTAAGAGGAGTGATTTCGGAGACAGATGAGTACAGATGAGGGAGTACTAACCTTTTTCGAGAGGGGTCTATTAAAAACAAAGATTAAATCACTAACCTGGTATTAACAATTAACAAATTAAGCTGTAACAGCTCTCAGGTCTAGTAGGGCTGTGCAGCTGCCATGCTGCAACACAGCCTATTCAAAAGAAAAAAGTGTAACATTAATATGTAACATCACTGTTATTATTACATCCTTCATTTAAACTTTTTCTCTGTTTGAGATCGAGAGCTCTTTTTCAGGGGAGACCTGTGTACAAAGACATACAACCACATAATGAAATGACCTTATATGTGATCACAAATTAAGAAACATATATTCAAGAGTAGCTGCAGATAAATATATATGACCTTTTAAAATGCTCCAGTGAAATAGGAGAATGTAGCTTTGTAGTTCTTTTGTAGTCTCCATTTGTAGGCAGGAAAATATAAAGTAGTATAAAGTAATTCATTTTCATTTCAAGTACAGCTAATGCTAAAACCTCATGCAAGGTTGCCTGCTTTTATTCATTAGGGAGGACCATTCCACTTTTTCATGTAAGATACAATGGTGAGTAAGAAATTAATCACCTGTGCTAAATTGCAACGCCCGGTGATACACAGAGTCAAGCGGCTTCAAGGTGGTCGAAGCGTGCATATAAACAATATCCCTGCAATCAAGCACAGACAAAACTGTGGACTACACAGTGATCTGACTATCTGCGAATGACAAAGACCTGAAGAAACAAGATCCCAATCTCTGTCTTTAACTTTGACAGGTTTTCCACATGTTTTTTTTTAAACTGTAAAATCTCTAGTATTTAAATAAAACCAGATACCTTTACAAAATAAAGTCAGAGAAAGATTAACAAAGACATTTATCAACATGACATTATGTTTCTGGTTACTAGTGCTGAACAGTGTTGGTCAAGTTACTTGAAAAAAGTAATCAGTAACTAATTACTGATTACTTCCCCCAAAAAGTAATCCCATTACATTACTGATTACTTATTTTTAAAAGTAATTAATTACTTAGTTACTTAGTTACTTTTTAAAAACACGATTTACAACCTGAATAGGTGATAAAGCGATAGATCTTTCAGCCCAATTCTACTTTTTCTGCATAATCCATCATACAAAATGTAATCCAATGGAAAAGTCTCTTTTTAAAACTGACTGGAAGAAATTTGTTTAATATTTAAACCTATTTTCTGCACATTCCAGCACATAAAATATTTTTTTTGTGTGTTTACACTCAGTCTTTCAAATAGATGCAAGTAAAACACAGCAGAAAATAAATAAAGTCAAAGACTCAGCGGTCCTGTTGCTCTATTTTCACCTGTAAAGCAGGACTGGAGCAGGCGGAGGTTTACCCTGGTGCAGGTGTGGAAGAATCCGCGAGTTTCTCTGTGAGTTTCCCATTACGTCGTAGCGCACTCGGTGCTTGCTTGGAAGTTTAGGGGGTGTTTTTCGCTGTAAAAAGAAATTTTCTTCCCACGCACAACGGACACTAATGTTTTTGTCACTTTTTATGGAGTCAAACTCAAATTAAGGTCAGTACTTCCACGCTTTAAACGCTGCACGCTCATACTCTCTCTGCACTCGATATATTATCCACTGTTGATCTGCACACAGCTGTTGTCACAACGTCGCACTTGCTAACGTCATTGTCATGAGACATTCTCGCAAAAAATCACGGTTTTAGTAACGCAGTAACGCAGCGTTCCTATGGGAAAGTAACGGTAATCTAATTACCGTTTTTGCAATAGTATTCCCTTACTTTACTCGTTACTCGGAAAAAGTAATCGGATTACAGTAATGCGTTACAAGTAATGCGTTACAAGTAATGCGTTACAAGTAATGCGTTACAAGTTTCACTTAATATTTCTGTTTTTATGTTACATTTTATATTTTAACCATTGTATGTTAATATTCTTTACATATACTATGTATTCTACGGAGCCCCGCAGGGGACATGGGAGAAAAAAAAATTAAGACGAACTAACTCAGGATCTCACAAAACTTTTGCGAGATCTCGCAAAACTAACTCGGGATCTCGCAAAACAAACTCAGGATCTCGCAAAACAAATTCGGGATCTCGCAAAAGTTTTGCGAGATCTCGCAAAAGTTTCAGCCGCATTCTTCTCCCGTTAGCTTTGAGCTAACGGGAGGTCTCGACCGGGAGGAACACTGCTTTCCCGGCACATCGTGCCTCGACCTCCCGGTCGGCTTCGAGCAGGCGTCCGAAGAATGCGGCTAAAAGTTTTGCGAGATCCCGAGTTTGTTTTGCGAGATCTTGCAAACGTTTTGTGAGATCCCGAGATAGTTTTGCGAGATCTCGCAAAAGTCCGTCTTAATTTTTTTTTCTCCCATGTCCCCTGCGGGGCTCCGTAGTATTCTGCCCTGATTACTATGTAATTGTTTGCTGATGCAATAACTATCTGAAAAGGGCCTCATTAGCTTGAAGAGTTTAACTTATGAAGTTGTTAATAAACGTTTCAGATTGGTTATTTTTTCCTTTGACATTTTGCTTGTTTAAGAAGAGAAATCAGACTCACAGGCAGCACACTCAAAGGGCATTTGCAGCATCTCAGACGCCAAAGTTCAGATTTTGACAGACAATGGGGGATTCATTGAGTATGAGTGTTAAATCTGAATTTATTATGAGTCTTTTAAGGATGCTAAACTTAATGACTAAAATGTTACTTTTCATGGGTAAAACTAGAGCTTTGATTTTGATGGGAAAAGGGGAGGCGTCTATATAAGTCCATATAGTGTATGCATTCAGTTTATAATTTGTACTGGAAATTATTTACCATTCGAACAAACATGTCTGTGTTCTATGTTGTCTACTGTATGCCAGGCCCTCACTTTTAAAGCGTACTGAGTGAATACAGACGCAGATAGTCTCCCTCTTCGCTCTGTTAGTGCCTGTGCCTTTGAAAAGCGCTCCTGTTTGTTTACTCTGTAGTCTCAAATTGGGCGTGATGCTTGGTTAGATTTCCATCAGGAGCTGGCTGGAGGTCATTGCAGGGGACCAGCTTCAGTCCTGTGAAGTCTTCAGCTGCCTATGTTTAGCAGAGTACTTCTCTAATGCTTTTGCAAAAAAAAATCAAAATGCCTCGGTGGAATTCAGTGAGAGTAGATGGGAAATTGGCAGCAATTCTGTTACCCATTCCATAAAAGACTCAAAGACCTAAATGATATCCTCAGTGGAGTTCTGACAGCCTATTTTTCATATAGCTTAATGAATATTTGATGGATTGCGAGTATGAGTCAACCATATGAACTGTTAAGAGGGGGTTAGTTGTACATGCTTAAATGACTTCTGATAAAATATAAAATACAAGAACTTTAGAAAATATATATCTTGAAACCGTGAATGATATTAAAGTTCATGTACTGTTTTAATTGTTTTGTTTAGTTTCTAAGTGATACCATTGACACCACTACCCTTCACTGCCATGCAGTCTAAGTGTTTTGGCTTGCTTCATGTCCTAGACCCAGTTAGTCAGGTTTAAATGGATAACGGGAAGCTTGCTACCTATTCTGTTTGCAATTCTTCTGCATTTCCCAACTTATATAGAGTTTAAGCACAAATACTTTGTGAATCTAATCAATGGAAGTCATTCTGTGACCAGAGTTGGTTGTGTTGAAACAGGACCTTAAATAGAAAAAAAATTATTATAATATATAATTATAATATAGTCTGTAGGTGATCTGCATACATTTAAAGCTAAATATGGGGTCTATTTCTAGTTCTGTTTTCACTGGTACCCCTACTTGGTACATCCTAAACCTGCATCATCATATACTGTAGCAGATTATACACGAGCATGAAGTTGTGAAAGTTGTGGCAAATGGGGGGAAAAGGACTGGGTATAGTGATGGCCACACTTACTGGCTTCACGTATTCACGGCTGCACAACTTAAATAATCAAAACATTAGGTATTTAAAAACCAGATGATGAGTACAGCCACTGATAAGATAACTCGCCGTCATTGGCTTTTCTTTGAAGCGCACAGGCTTTGGAAGTTATTCTACAATAGTCTGCTTAATGCCTTTCATTTACCAAACAGAGCTGCTGTGTGATTGTGGCAGCACAATCACTGCTGTTAGATCACACATTTAGATGACTGTAAAGAGACACCCTAGAGTAAAGAAAAGGCCTTTAGTATAGTCAACTAATCCATCCAGTGCCATGGTACTGGGTCGTAGAGCTGGTACGAAAATTGTAATATGATGTGACATCCATCCATCCATCCATCCATCCATCCATCCATCCATCCATCCATCCATCCATCCATCCATCCATCCAGGGCATTGTTTGGTTTTAGCACTGTTTATGGTTATGTGAATGATATGAATTTGCACTGAGCTGCTTACCTCCTATAATTTGAAAAGTACTATTAGTATCACCACACCATCAAACATACCACTGCGACACAGGGTAGGGTCATCAAGACTGTGCAGCAAAGAAAAGAAAAGAAAAGTCCTGAAAGTTAACTTTAAATGCGGCCAGGATCTGGACTTTATTGAAAATGGTTCAGTAAGTGATTTCTTTCTGGAAATGCAATTTCAAGGCTTCGAGACAACAAAGACAATGTTGACTTTTATGTTATTCAGATTTCATTCGTGGGGACATTTTCCCGTCTACTGACCACCAGATTCACATTATGAACAAATGTTTAAACAAAGTTGTAGAAATATGTGATTTACATCCAAATGTTTTGGCAGGGAACACCTCCCCGGGTAACTTCAAAATGCCTTTGAATGCAAAGGTCCCAAAAGTAGAAACACAAAGAGATTTGCAGTCATTTCTGTTTCTGCTTTACTCTTTTTGAGATTTCTGGCAATGACAAAAACTAATTTTTCTTCATAAATTGTTTTATAAAGGGGTTTTTTTTGCTACTGCAATTATCTGATAGGGATCTTCTGTAATTTGGCCTTAGTTTTAGTAAATAAAAAAATATATAATTTTTCTAACAAATGAACAATTGATTTGTACTACTATTCATCCATCTATCCATTGATAGACACAGTGGGCTGTATTGGCATGGTTATTTATTGCTTCCTGCATGGTGCCAACTTTGCTTCAGGCAGCTTGCTCGGTGATTTTCTAGCAGAAAACTCTCCCTTTTTTGTCACTCTGTGGGATTTGGAAAGACTCCAGCAAACTACCTGCAGAGTCCCTCGGTACACACAGCGGTCGTGGATGAATTTGTGAAAATCAGCCACTATGATGAGAAGCTGAGAATGTTGAGAAGCAAAAAATAAAGAATTGTAGTAATAATTAGCACAATTATTAATAACTTTTAATAACTTTAAAAATGGATTTGGGCGTAAGTTTATTTTTTCACTGGTAGATTAAACTGAATCTTTTTTATTTTTGTTATTTTAAATAAGAAGGGCATTTTTTCCAGACATCATCAATAAGTTTAAGATCTGGTATAATATACACAGCATGTGTTCTCTGGTTTCATTAAAACAAACAAACAAACAAACCACAAATTAATAATTTTAGGACACTGAACTAATAAATGACGAAACACGACACTGTTCCCTTCTACACTGCGTTCACAATTTAATGTGTGAGTTCAGGAAAACACACATTTTGATTTTTCTGTGTTTCTTTACATGTGATACTGTGACATTTTTAAGCCTTTATAGGTAGCAGCACAAATGAGATTCACCTGGGTTAGTTAAATTACTGAAAAAAAATCTATGTTAAAATGGGACTTGTTCATAATGATTTCTCTTCTTATTCATTGACTACCCCTTGAATCACACTCTGGTTTAATTGGTGGAACATATTGGACTTTTTCACACCACATAAGCCAGACTGGCCCAAGTGAAAAAAAAAAAGGGGACAGCTCACTGGGCTGTGCATGACTGCTCTGGAGTCGGTGGGAGGAGTGTCAAGTCAAATGTACGGAAATGATCCCTTCAGGCCATTCATCCCTTCTATTCATGTGTGACCTACTCCTACTCTATAGGGATTAAAACAATATCACTGTCCCAACTAAGAATGAGATGTAGATTTTATTTTGTAAAGTAAAGATGAGTTTACTAACACATATTAGGGTGCTGCAATAGTTTATAATAAACAAGTAAAGCGGAGATTCTTTACATTTAGTCTACATATTGTTGTAGCCCTTGTTAAATCATAAATTGACTGATTAACTACATATTTTGGAAAGCTGGGGTCAGTTTTATACCCAGGCTTGATTACTTCCACAATGGCTGAATAAAAGACCTCAATAAGCAACACAACATGTTACGATCTAAAGAAACAGCTAAGAAACAAAGTTATTGACATCTATCAGGCTGGAAAGGGTTACAAAGCCATTTCTAAGCTTTGGAGTGAACTATGGTGAGAGCCATTATCCACAAATGGTGAAAACGCAGTGGTGAATCTTTCCATGAATGGTCGGCCACAATTACTCCAAGAACACACTGACGACTCAACCAGGAGGTCACAGAAGAACCCTGAACACCCGCCCTCTCACATCATCTATAATTGACTGAGACAGGACTCTCTTCCAGACACTCTAAACCAAGGCACAATGTACATTCCAAATTCCTTTAACTTTAACTTTAATTTTAAATAGGTTTATATTGTCTATCCTGTAAAATAGTCAGATGTCTATTCATACAGGGAATGCAGAATTATTAGGCAAATGAGTATTTTGTCCGCATCATCCTCTTCATGCATGTTGTCTTACTCCAAGCTGTATAGACTCAAAAGCCTACTACCAATTAAGCATATTAGGTGATGTGCATCTCTGTAAAGAGAAGGGGTGTGGTCTAATGACATCAACACCCTATATCAGGTGTGCATAATTATTAGGCAACTTCCTTTCCTTTGGCAAAATGGGTCAAAAGAAGGACTTGACAGGCTCAGAAAAGTCAAAAATAGTGAGATATCTTGCAGAGGGATGCAGCAGTCTCAAAATTGCAAAGCTTCTGAAGCGTGATCATCGAACAATCAAGCGTTTCATTCAAAATAGTCAACAGGGTCGCAAGAAGCGTGTGGAAAAACCAAGGCGCCAAATAACTGCCCATGAACTGAGAAAAGTCAAGCGTGCAGCTGCCAGGATGCCACTTGCCACCAGTTTGGCCATATTTCAGAGCTGCAACATCACTGGAGTGCCCAAAAGCACAAGGTGTGCAATACTCAGAGACATGGCCAAGGTAAGAAAGGCTGAAAGACGACCACCACTGAACAAGACACACAAGCTGAAACGTCAAGACTGGGCCAAGAAATATCTCAAGACTGGTTTTTCTAAGGTTTTATGGACTGATGAAATGAGAGTGAGTCTTGATGGGCCAGATGGATGGGCCTGTGGCTGGATTGGTAAAGGGCAGAGAGCTCCAGTCCGACTCAGACGCCAGCAAGGTGGAGGTGGAGTACTGGTTTGGGCTGGTATCATCAAAGATGAGCTTGTGGGGCCTTTTCGGGTTGAGGATGGAGTCAAGCTCAACTCCCAGTCCTACTGCCAGTTTCTGGAAGACACCTTCTTCAAGCAGTGGTACAGGAAGAAGTCTGCATCCTTCAAGAAAAACATGATTTTCATGCAGGACAATGCTCCATCACATGCGTCCAAGTACTCCACAGCGTGGCTGGCAAGAAAGGGTATAAAAGAAGAGAAACTAATGACATGGCCTCCTTGTTCACCTGATCTGAACCCCATTGAGAACCTGTGGTCCATCATCAAATGTGAGATTTACAAGGAGGGAAAACAGTACACCTCTCTGAACAGTGTCTGGGAGGCTGTGGTTGCTGCTGCACGCAATGTTGATGGTGAACAGATCAAAACACTGACAGAATCCATGGATGGCAGGCTTTTGAGTGTCCTTGCAAAGAAAGGTGGCTATATTGGTCGCTGATTTGTTTTTGTTTTGTTTTTGAATGTCAGAAATGTATATTTGTGAATGCGGAGATGTTATATTGGTTTCACTGGTAAAAATAAATAATTGAAATGGGTATATATTTGTTTTTTGTTTAGTTGCCTAATAATTATGCACAGTAATAGTCACCTGCACACACAGATATCCCCCTAAAATAGCTAAAACTAACAACAAACTAAAAACTACTTCCAAAAACATTCAGCTTTGATATTAATGAGTTTTTTGGGTTCATTGAGAACATGGTTGTTGTTCAATAATAAAATTATTCCTCAAAAATACAACTTGCCTAATAATTCTGCACTCCCTGTATTAATGTACAGAATTCAGAATCCCCCCCCCCCCCCCCCCCATTGTACATAACCCCCCATTTTTGCACATGTCAAGTAGCGTGTCATTTCACTGTGTGTTATACTTGTATAACTATGCATGTGACAAATAGAGAACCTTGAACCCTGAACAAAATGTAAAGAACTTGTGTTACTTTTCCAAGTTAAGGTTCATGATTCAACAATAAGAAAAAGACTGGACAAAAATGGCATCCACTGGTTTCAAAGAGAAAACCACTGTTGCCCAGAACGAACACAAAGGATCATCTTATATTTGAACCACGAGACTTGTGGCAAAATATTCTTTGGACTGTCGAGACAAAAGCTAAAGTTTTTGGAAGGTTTGAGTCTCGTTACATCTGGTGTAAAACTTTGCACAGCATTTTAAAAAAAGAACATCATACCAACAGTTAAACATGGCAGTGGTAGTGTGATAGTGTGTGACTGCTTTGCTGATTTAGGACGTGGACGAACTCCAGAAATCGATGGGACCATAAATTCTGCATTCAGTACGTCCGACCATCAGTTTCTACCCTGAAGCTCATCTGTATTTGAGCTGTGCAATGGGAAAATAATGTGAAACACACCAATCCACCTCTCAGTGGCTAAAAAAAAACAAAATAAAGCTGTTTGAGAGGCCGAGTCAAAGTCTGGACTTAAATGAGACTTAGATGCTTTAGTGCAGAGTTTCCCAAAGTGGGGGGCCCGCCAGACAGGGCTCCCACACAAATGCAAAGCAGAAGATGAAGCATCGCCAAATATGTTTCCAAACCAACTTCCTTCCAAGCAAAATACAAGAAAATATGATGACTGTGTAGCCTTTGGCTTCACCTGCACAAGTGACAAGGTAGGTCTCCCCGACAGAATTACTTTTCTTTGCAAGATCTCACAAAAGTTCATCTTAATTTTTTTTAATCTCCCATGTCCCTTCCGGGTCTCCATATTAAACAAAGGGGGGCCTAGCAAAAAAAAGTTTGGGAACCGTGGCTTTAGGGTGACCTTAAACAGCCGTTCATGCTTAAAAACCGTACAACGGGGCTGAATTAAAAAAATTTCTCCAAAGAAGAGTGGCCTCATTGCCAGCTATCACAAGTGCTTGATGGCAACTTCTGCTGCCAAGGTTGCTACAACCAGTTATTAAATTTAGGGACAAATTACTTTGTCACACAGGGTCAAGTAGGTAGGTCCTTAATAAGTGAAGTCATCATTTAAAAAACTGCATTTTATATTTACTCAGGTTATCTTTGTGCAATATAAAACTCTGTTTGATGATTTAAAACATTTAAGTGTGACAGATATTCAAAGGTGGTAGACACTTTCTCACAGCGCTGTATGTTTCCAGTGATCATTTGTTAATAGTTTGTTTTTGCAGCAACTGCCCATCAGGAATTAATATGAATTAATGAAGGGACTATTCAGCTGTACTAAAAACGATGAACACAATGCTACACAGTACCCATAAATATATGCCTGCCTAGTGATTCAGGGTTGCAGTGATGAAAATGTAAAGAATAACTTTCACCATCCGCTGGTGCAAACTGCAGAAAGTGTCTGCACACAAACACTCCAAGCTGATGTCGCGAAGCTGTCTTTCTCCACATGCCTGAGCTCATCATGAAAGGTGTCACAAAAACAGCACGTAGATTGTTTACTCTAAATTCTAGTCGACAAATATATCACAAAGTGGTGGCAAACGGATATGATTAACCTAAATTTATTCACAACTTCATGTTTTGGTTGTAATCGTGATGAATGAATGAAGAATTCCCGAGTTAGATCGCTCCCTTTGAACAAGTCTTTTGGTTGACATAGTAAACATGGCCAGTAAACAGTTCCATAATCATAAACAACAATGCTGCCACTTTAATATGGAAAGAAGCGTCAGGGGCAAATCACTGCGTCACTGCACTCGGGGATCGCTGTTTATATGCTTTGCTTTTTTTGACAAACCATGCTGGCTTTGTTCAGTGGCGGAATGGCTCACCTAAATACAACAGTGCACCTGCTGTCTCCTTTCATTTCTTGTTCGATCACAGCACATAATTGCTAGTCAGCACCTGCTAAGCATTCATGATGTGGGAGTGCCTGTGAAAATACAAACATATGTACAGAATTTTTGATCTTCCTGTTTAAACTCTCAGTTCCGCCGTGTTGTAGAGGTGCAATGCTAAATTTTAACATAAAATAAACACGAGGCAGATGACATATGAGGGCCTTACAAGACTGACTGGGAAAAAGCCATGGAATAATCTTTGCCCACAGGGCTCATTGATCTGCCTTTGAAGAGCTGAGAGGATGAGAACATACAGACATGCCAATGATTACACATTAGGGTTCTGCAGTTGTGTTTCACAGTAAAGTGACACATTTGTGCTTTATTTGAAGTATGACAGGATAAACTGACATGCACATGTTATGTAATATTCATCATCCTTCCTTAAAGACATTCATGGTAACACTCGTGTTTGTGACGATAAGCCTCAACCTTCTACTATCACTTCCACAGAACCTATAGGATTGCCTTGAAGAAGTCCAGCTTCAATCATCATTGGACTTTACCAGAACAGCTTTGCATGTTTCACAGCTCCAAAATCATTATTTATCTTATGCTAGCTCTTCATGCAGCACCTCACTTCATCCTGAGTCTGTAACAAGCCATCTCTTTGTAGCTCCATCTCTCTCTTTTCTCTGATTTCCTGCTGCTTTGCCTCGTTACAGCAGCACTGCCTCGTCTGTTGCTTGTGTGCAGGCTCTGAAAACAATCTGCAAAAATACTATAAAATATAAGTTCCTGATTAAAATGGTCACTTCTCAAATCCATCCACTTATGTTTGAGACTGAGTCTGATCCGGAACTTGAAAGCTGACAGCACATGCGCAGCCTAACCGAAAAACCTACTCCATACTCCATATTTCCTGCCTTAATGGACAAGTGCATTGGCTTGAGGCTGAGGCTAAAAACTGACTGACAAAAAGAAACTGCACCCACTGTAGTATAGTGCTTTTTTCCCCAAAAATGGAAAGCAAATGTAATTTTACTTCATAACCAACAAAACTTATAAAGTAGTCCTAAACAGAGCAGCAGAAAAACGTAGGATGCAGCAGGTGGTTGCTGTGTTAAAAAATAAAAACGCATTTAGAGCAGCTTTTGGCTGAAAGAGATAAGATGTACATACACTGACCTTATTTGAAACTATAGGTATCTAACATTGTAACAAACGAAAGAAAGCAAAATCGTTCCACTTTAAAATTGTGCCATCTAAACCAAACAAAAACAAAGCCAAAACGATTACGCTATCACATCATTTTCCTGTAACATTTTTTTCTAATGTGCAGCTGTAAGAGGTGAATCAATTACAAAAGATTCACTACCCTGCCAACATTTCTGTCTGTCTTTTAGCAGCCTGCACAGCCAGTCTCTCAGGCACTTACAGCTGGATTGTAGCTCAGTAGCAACACCAACAAATAATTCTTGATAGGACCTTTTTCAGTTTGTTTGGCTTTCAGCTATTTCTGGTTTACTTTAGCTCATCTGACACCTCAAATACCATGTCTCTTCTTCCACCAACTCTAATGTCTTTTTACATTGGCAATTTTTCTGCTTTTCCAGCTGCAAGAAAATAAAAACCCAATTCTGCTGCCTCTCTGTTAATTTTCCTGTTTTTTGCAGGGAAACAAATGTATACTGGTAAAGGAAACATTAAGAGCAGATGCAATGCTCACTGTGATGGATAACCCAAAAAGTAACTATATTACCAAGGGCTTATGTTCCCCAGTTTCATAATCTGCTTACACACATCAACCTCACTGCACGCCTCACCCACGTGCAGCAAGTTTCAGAGCTGAAATTTTCACACTGGTGAACACAGCACTTTGGGAACATAAGAATGGCCTCTGCATAACAAATTAAACTCAAGCTCAAAGCATGTTGCTGTTAAGTGAAGGAATTGAATATGATACTGCAAATCTGCAGTGCCCCAAAAGTGGTAGGCGTCATCTTTGGGAAATGGCTACTCTGATTAAAATTTCAGTGGAACAACTGGGACGGATCAGTCGATAAGCAGATTGACAGGTGTCGTTAAACAGAACCAGGATGGATTTTTCTTTACTTTCAGTGTTTTTAAGTTAAGCTAACTGACTTTATTTTACCATCTTTATTTTAATGAATTATTCCTGTGGAGTCTGATTTGGCCACAACCTTAATAAATATGCAAAACAATATGCTCCACAGTAAGTAACAATATGTCTTCAGCAAATGTGAAATTGGAGGATAAAAACTTGCAACACTCAATATGCCTGTGTGGATGAAATCAGTTAAATAAATCATACAGCTTAGTTAATTCAGAATATTACAAAAACCACTCGCTGGTTGTAAATATAAAGGGCATTGGTGTTAGCATTCGTGCCAGAGATGCAGGAAAACAGTACTCTGCAGATCCTGCAAAGCCAGTAGCAATTACAAAGAAAAGACATTGTTTTTTGATGATGCTGGGGATATGGAGATCACTTCCACTCGGCTAAGTGAGTCATCCAGCCTTTTCAGCTCTTTGACAGGCAAAAAACTCCACCAGCTACCTTGTTTGTTCCTGTCATGTCTGTTACTGAGACTGTAATGCTTGATACTTGTTCGAGTGCCCGTGTGTCTGTATGTGTATGTGTATGTGTGAGTGTGTGTGTGTGGTTTAATTTAGAGGTACAGTACTTATGGCATACTAGCATGAATCTTAAATCTTCTAGAAAAAACTAACTTTGGTTTGTGCAGAACTGAGCACAGTTACACAGCTATATCATTTAAAGCACCGACACACTGTTCATCTTCATGATTTCAAAGAGATCGCGGAAAGTCTTCCTTGGAGGAAGGAGAAAACATTGGCTTCATGAACTGTGGGTTGTGGGAAGGTACAGTTACATGGGGACCCAATCCTAGCAATTAAAAAGAAATGAGCAAATAAAATCAATGAGGATCACTTACGCTGTGGTGTCAAAGGACTCACCAGAGGACAACACAAGTCTATATCTTAATTAGGAGAAATAATGTGTTTATGGGCCCAGCACAGAGGAAGAAGTTGGCAAACTACAATGGTCTTTACAAATCACACCAAATTTAAAGCTAAAAGAGTTAATTAATTCCACTGGACATGCTTTTAAGTATGTTTACTAATCCCTGTTCAGCCACACATCATCACTGTAACAGTTTTTGTGTAAAGCTCTTCATTATTTAGTGGGGGGTGCAAAAATATGCAAATTTGAACTCTGCTGAACTTTGTGGGTGCAGCCAACTGAAAACTGTTCACAATAACAAACAGAGAGACAGAGAAAAACCCAGCCTTTCTTTGGTTAATTATTTCCATACCTGCATTGTATAGTAATAAGCTTACAATATACAAATATCAGATATAAAACCTCAATAAAAATAAAAATATTTATTTATTAGCTTAATTTAAGCAAGCAGATGTGACTGCAAATGAGCCTGAGTCTCTCAGTGGTAGTAAAGTGCTGCTACCAGCAACAGCAATGTGGATAAAGGTGCATGCAGCATCATCCAGGGCTGAAATATGAAAGAAATGCAGCTTCTGTAGTGGCCACTTTAGAGATGCTCTAAAAGCAACTGAATCCTAATAGGCTCCATCTTAAAATACCAAGCTAAGCTTATTAAGAGTCATGTTTATAGCTTGGTACAAAAGGTCTCAGTCACACCAGGTTGAAAAATGTGTATTCCCTAAACAAAAAAGCTGCTTTTGAGTTCTTTGTTTGGAAGCCGATTGCTGACATCACCCATAGTTTTCATAAAAGATGCCAACTTGTCTGACAGCATTCACCATTTTACTCTCTAATGTTGGCCGATCAGAAAGTCTAGAACCTAGGAGGGAAAAAGTTAAAGATGACAGTTTCTAAATGGAGGGACAGTAACTGTGTGTCTATATGTAACTCTAAGTGTATATTTTGTCTATATCCGCCATTGTAGAAATTCATCTCATGTAAACAATAACGTGGTGCACAGGGCGACGTCAACAAGCCCCACACCTTTGGCGTTGCGTGACTAAATCTCAGTTTTCCTCATCCACATGTAAACGCAAAAACAAAGTTTTCGAAAATCTGTGGCAGGAAAATCCCAGTTTTCAGTGATCCAAAATGCCGTTTACATGTGGACGAAAGGCCCAAACGGAAAGAAAAAGCTGCGTTTTCAAAAATACCCATGTACATGTGGACGTAGCCTGTAACTGTAAAATTGTATCAACTCTTAAAAGCTAGCTAACTAAGCTAATATAAGCAGCAGCAGCAGATTGAAAGTTGTGTCTAAATGACCCTGATGTTTATAGTTGGTTAGCCGTTGTTTGTTTAGCAGTGTTTTGTGGCCAGGTTTGCAGATTCAGTTGCATTTTTAACATGAAGGAATGAAACAGTAAGTATGTCGAGTGTAACTGGTAATATTAGCTAGGGTTGCTGGGGCATTGAACAAGAACATTAAACTAGAATTAGGCTAATTAGCTGAAAATACTGAAGCCACCCATCAAACTCTTTTCATGTTAAGACTGTGAAATGTGAAATCCAGTGACAAGCCTGACATTTGGAGTTAGAGCCGCAAAGCAATTTTTAAATCTCCTATTTGAGAAAGAGGTTAACAGTCAATTATTATCTGTCTCTAATTTTAGCCACATGTAGCTGAGACGGTTATGTTACACTGATAACATTTGCTTGTCAAAAATGACGTTGTTCACGATGTAGCCTGAGCCTAAAAAGCTACTGTAGAGTTTGAATAATAGGATGCGTGTCCCTTCCTCTTTCTCTCTCTCGCCGTCTCTCTGAGGGTATTTTAACAAGGTGCTGACAAGAAAAATGATAATGATGTGTCTGTCATGATGCAGAGCCGGGTAAATTTGTCACAATGGCAGGTGACTGATGGTCTAGGATCATCCAACGGCCAAACCCTGAATTCTTTCCCTGAACACACACGCAGACACACACGTGTAGACACACACAAAAATCACTCAGCACGGGTAGCTACAAGCAGGTAAATCACTTTCTTCCTCAGGTTTATCCTCATTGTTCATGAACTGCCTGTCTTTTTTTTTTCAGCCTGCAAGTGACAATGTCATTACAGTAACCTTTACAAAGTGTAAACTACTGTACTGTGACTGTAACTTTATATGTATGAAACCGATGCTGTGATCATTCTTCTTCTGCATAGCAATATGTAGGCTACATCAAAGTATTCACCAAGGTCGTTACTGTTTCAATGCTACACAGATTTCTGCTTTAATGCTCGCATAGATACAATGTGATGCTGACATCTTAACATGCAAACTGCTTTTTTTAATGTATCCAATAAAATCAGCAGTTGGTGTTAATTTGTTTGATTGCCAATATTTTAGTTTCTAATCTCATGGTGAGGCATTGTCAGTGTTAAGAGACATTTTAATGGTTCTGTAAAGCATTTAGAGCAATCTCTCTTCTTTTATTCAAAACGAAGGCATAGGCTATTTTCACAGCAGTTACTCTGATATGAAAGGGTAGGTAAAACCCAACTGTTATAAGGACATTATGAAGGTTATGCGCTGCGTTTATCCGCTATTTAATGTCAAAATGGCTGCTGGGAAAAAAAAAACTTGTGTAATCTAGATAGAACGAAAAATATTTCACCACCTACTCTTACATAGTACCACTGCGATACTGTCTTTTAATACTTACAATATTAATACTTAAATAGGGTTAGGTTAAAAAATATATAACAAGGTGTAAAGAGCATTGCATAGATTTGATATATTTAATCTATGTTATGCTTGACCTATTGGCTTATTTTATAGATTAAATATAATATTGAATTAATTAATTATTCAACAAAAAAACCCCACAACACCAAAACCATCATCTGACAAACAAACAAGAATAAAATTACCAAACCGTGTTTTACATTTTCCACAATTCAAAAGACACAACATATCTTATGGCAGATAAATTGTGATTGTCAGATGTGACACAACTTTTATGTGCCGAGAGAGAAAAGACTGAAGTCACTGTGAGTTTTGTGTTTGGTGACTGAGCAGACATGCAAAGAACATTTCCATAAATATTTAAAGAGAAAGTATGAAAGCAAAGCTGTTTTCATACAGTGATGGAGTCATGCTTATTAAAATCTGCCTTTCAAGGTTTAGATACACTAAAGTGCAATATAACACGTAGCCAGAACCTGATTGTTGCGACAGGATTTTATTTCTATTAGTCTAAATGACACGTGTATTAAGTTTAATAATGTTAATGTCAGTAAGGTTGCAAATCTACTGGCATTTAGCGAAGTCTGGTTAAGCCAAAGTATTTTCAGTATAAGAAAAATCCTTCTCAGGAAAGAAGATTAAAAAGAAAAAACTTCAAATGATAAATTATTCAAACCCAAAAAACTGAAAACACTTGGCCTGCCAGTTATTACCTGGCAAATAAACCAAAGGTAAAAACAAAATGTTCACAAATTTTGTCCATTATTTCTGTGCTCTTCAATGTAATTACAGATCACATTTCCATGGTGAATATCAGACATACACGGCATGTAAGAAATGACATTATGATTTCATTTTAAGCCACAAAGCCTGTCTTACAGCAGAAGGGCTCTGGCACCAATTCACCTTAATGTTACTAACTACATCTGTGCCTTTTTCTGTCGTGACATGTCAAAATGACCATCATTAAAAATAGATGTTACAGGCGTATTGGTACTATTAAGTATTGTGTGTGAATATATATATATATTTTTATTTTCTTTCTGTGTATTGGAGTGTTAGGAGCACTACGCTTGCAAACACATTAGTAACTATTTTACGTGCCAGAAAAAAAAAAAATTGTTTTTCTTGGTAGATTTGGTATAGCAAATAAAAATGTAGATTTATTGGTTTGATTTTAATGAAAATAAAGAAACAGCACTTTATACATGCTTTTTTTTCTCCTCTTTTACTTGCTGTGGAATACTAAAACAGCCTTGAGCTTCTCCTGTGGTCATACAACTACTGATAACATCAATGGTATCAATAGTGACATTTAAACATGAGCAAGGTCCACAGGTAAATGCCACTGGGGGTTCTTCAAGGCTTTTAATCTAACCTCCCTTAATAGTTGATGATTTGAAAGGAGGACAATGACAGATTGTGTAGGGGTTCAATCCATAAATTTCTATAATGTAAAGATATGCTTCAGTGGTGAGAACTGACCTGTGATACATTTAGAAGTTGTCTCTGAAAGGCAGATCAATATTTCTTGTGAGCTGCATGGTAAGCAAATTGAAGTACAGTACTTTAGAAACAGATAACAAATACAAAATGTCACCAGACATCAAAAACAAATCTTTTGTAGCAAAAAATAAACATCCCCTGGGTTCTGCATTTCTAATTATAATACAATGAAACACACTGGCTTTCCAAAGCAAAACCCATGTCTGCACAAAAAAAGTGATTTAGAATAAAAAAAAATACACTTTTTCTGACACCCCAAGGGTGTTTGGGTCTAACTAGATTCATCATTCTGTTGCAACAACAGCTTTTCCCATTACTGTCAAGCACATCATCCCTTTGCGACAATAGATTTTCCTCTTCACAACCAAACAAGACACTAACTTTTTAACACATGTCATAAAGCTGTGAGACATCTCATTCAGTGCATGGGGGCCCATGTTGATCTGAGACTTCAGACGTGCCATCGGAGAGAACAAACGGTTCGTCATCTCATGGTTTCTCAAATGACAGGCTTGTCACAAAACAGCAAAAAGCTTAGATGTGCAGTTCACTTGACACACAGTCTTTGGGGATGTCTCTTAAAAAATGGTGCCCCATTTAAAAAAAAAAAAAAAAATCTGTTAGTGTGGGTGGGAGGATGGGATTCGGGTACATAACAAATAAAGCACTGGCCTACAAAAGATCCAGAGGGAACACTCTATATGCCTTCTTGGTATCCATTTAACAGGAGGGCTTACAGCAGCCGGCTGCTTACAGCCAAACTGAAGTGCTATATTACTCACCATGCTCAGCTGGAAACACTATAGAAAATGTGTTTGCCTAGGATCTACTCTCCTTTATCAATCCCAAACAGCAGGGACTAGAGCTTTAAGCACTATGCCAGGGCTCCAGCAATAGCAAACAACATTTCAGACAGAAAAAGAAGAAATGGTTTCACAAATAAGATTTCAGTTTTGTCTCTTTAAAATCCTTTAAAGCTGAATCTATCACAGCGCATCCTACTGAATTCCCATCGAGACTATTCAAAGGCACTGCCTTAGAAAAGAAACATGCAGCCTTAGAAGTACAAGCTCAAGTTTGAACACATGTTGACGAACCTACAAAGAAAGAGAAAACGAAAAACAGGTGCAAGGGCACTCGATTCAGATCTTACCAATGAAGAGGTTCCATTCAGAATCTAGGTCTGCCTGGTTTGCTAGACAGCCTCTCATTACGTTGTGACAGTAGTTGGGACAGGGTTTGAGCCCAGGCATTCCACGACAGTATGGACAGTACAGCATCCTGGTCAAGGCTTTAACACATGCTGGAGCTACATTCACCTGCAAAGCAAAGAGATGCTTTTTCAGTTATGTCAGGGATTGAAATGGTGATTATTTCTAATAGAAGTTGAAATGTTTGATGGTAGTCAAAATTTTCCAAGAGGTTTCTACCAGCACCAGTGCATGCCAAAGCATCAGCAGTCAAAAATGCAGTTTTATATGAAACTATAGAGGGGATGGAAGTCGGACGGACACTACACTCTATTGCATCTTCTGAAGCTTGAAATGTGGAAATCCAGCAGATGAAACTGCATGACAAGGTTTACATCTCTGTCCATCTCCATTTATTGTGAAGGCTGTGCCTTTTGTTGTTGGGCCATGTAACTGTGCTGGCTTGAGTAAAAGTGACAGGATTCTCACATCTGCTTCCCCTCAGAGGTGGGGATGCAGAACGGGGAGTACATCTGATAATTGGCCTGTCAGCCTCTGTATTCATGGTTGACTTTAGATTTTGAACAGCACACACTGGAGACTTCTAGTGTGTGTGTGTGTGTGTCTGTGTGTGTGTGTGTGTGTGTGGGGGGGGGGGGATGGTTTCCGATGGGTCAGCAAAGCAGGATAGTTAAAAGTAAAGCTAACTAAGCCAAAAAGGGACGTATCCTTACATTTAAGCAATAAAAAATAATTCAGCAGCACTTTGGTTTAGCAGATATTCAATATATACTAACAATATAAATATGTGGAAAAAATATTGATAAAATATATGCAATTTGGTGCATAAGCAGTGATTTTGCGGACTTTAATTTAAAGTCCACAAAATCACTGCATTTTTATTCATTCATTCATCACTTTAGTGCTACTTAAACTTCTGTTAATTTTGGTACTGTCAGACAAATAAAGAAATAAAAAGCAAAGACAGACGGCACAAAGCCTGCGACGAAAATAAAGCACAAATAAAAGAAGAATATAAGAAGATAAAAATGAAAAGAGAAGAACGCATTAGTGCACTACTGTAGCTCCATGGCAACATCTGAGGCTTTGCCATGACACTGCATACAGCCTGCGTCTGTTTTTAACATTCCAGCTTGTCTTTGATTTCACTCATACCATGACCAGACCACCTGTGTGTGAAGCGTGAGTGTGAGAGATTGGGGGGAAAAAAAGACAAGAGCGATGTTAGAAAAAAGGCAGAGAGAGAGAGACAGAGAAGCAGAAGGCAGAGATGAGCGCTATTAATGTATTTGCTTCCACTGCTGCTCGGCACCAAGCGACAAGGATCAAATGAACCATCTTTGACATTTGCAATCTGCCAGTGACATCACGCGATGTCTTGTAAGAAGGCCATTAAACCGGGTTGCTAGCTGTCAGTTGTAGCGCTGCGTGTCATCCGCTGGTATGTGTTCTTGTAAATTGTTTATATCTCTCTGGGAGTGTAGCGAACATATGGGAATTTTTCAGGAACAAGGTTCATTTGACAACACATTAGAAAGCTGACATGCATGGGAAACCAGAGTGTTACATTTGAAACCATTAAAAAAATAGGACATCACTGCGTTATAGACAGAATTAGGAGAATATTACTACTGGAGAGCTGGAACACACACACACACACACACACACACACACACACACACACACACACACACACACACACACACACACATATAAATAAATCTGTGTGTGAGTGTTTTGCTATTTTCTACTCACGCACCACAGTCACACACAACACTCATGGTGCCCTGATGAGGAGTGTAGATGTTAAAAATATATTAATAATCAGTTAGAATATGCTTACAGATACATTACTATGTCTTATAGCCCATTTAAAAATGAATAGTGGTGTAAAGTAAAATGCTGCTAATCGACATATTTATAAATAATTCATATATTTATTACGTTGTTTCTTTGTTTTTTAAAGTGACACACTGTACACCGATCAGTGTACTGTTATAGGAGCCTACTATAACGCCTTATCGAACCCTTTGCGAAGGGCAGTTTTGTAATTTAATTTCTACATTTTCTGATTCACAAACTGAGCTCGAGGAAGTTTTTTTTTTTCTAAAAGAAACATTAGAGCAGACTGAGAGTGAACAGGCTGTGGAGAAATCCTAAGATGCTGCCAAGGATGCAGAGCAACAAACACCAAGAAAACAGAGAGACAGATACAGATGAAGCAGACGGAGAGAAAACCGGACAAGACACTAGCAGACAAACAGAAGGAATAGGCAGGTGCCGTCACCACACTTGGAAACAGAAACAGGACCAACTAAATGCCAATCACAGTGTTTGGTTTGGAGAGAACATCCTGTAAAATTCCACAGACTTTCTGCTTCCAAATGTACACTTTATGATTTTCAGGATCCAATACATATCATACTATATATATGTATTTATATATATATTGCCATCTATTTACAGACCTTGAAGAGCAGTCTCCAGTGACAGTGCTCTCATCTTTAGATCTCAGCCTGTTTTCTTCCCTTGCCTTCAGTACTTGCACTTCATAAAAATCCGTATCTCACATAAATTCACAAAGTCTGACTGCTACATGCAATTCACCAATCGACTGCGACTGAGACAGGGATGAGACACTTTTCCGATCCTACTCCCCCCCACATCCCTGTGCTTCTTCAGAAATATCCCCTGCCCTCTCCCTCATCAACGACTCAAATCCCACAGATTAAATACGTTATCCTATCGAGCATTTGAATCATTTTTGTTTCACAAGCTAATTTGCATATAAATATGTTTTGCGTAGTGAGAGAGAGAGAGAGCTCGTCCCTTTTGTTTTCTCTTTTGGCTCACAGTGGCCTAGTCACTGTACCTGAGCAGCAACATGAAATCCAGTTTAAACCACAATTGTAAAACAACAACCAGTTGACAGCATGACTTTGGAGTATCTGTGCTTGATAACTTCCTTGTTTCGCTGTTGTGGTATAAATGATGGCAACATCATAGAGGAGGATAATGAAAATATAGTCCCTGCACCATCTGCAACATCAACATGCAATTTTTTTCCCAACTTGTAAAAAGGATTTCATTATTTATTCAAATATTAAATAATATATCTTTTTTTTTTTAAATTGTCAGAATAACTTACTTCAGTCAATTCAATTACACTTGGCCCAGTTTCTCAGCATATAGAGAGAAAACACTGGGATTTTTTTTTTAACCACAGTCCAGTTTCAACTACGTCCTTTATATTCGATGTGGCTTTTTTGTGGCAATAGAAGAAATACAGTTAATACTGCAAATGGGAAAAGTGCTTTAAGCTGCCCTAAAGCTTTGTGAGCCTTTGGAAAATTTGCATTAAAATGATGCCTCCTAACACAATTATCTTAGTGGGATTTTTTTTACATCATCGCTGTTACTGTGCCCAGCAGTCGCCGGGTGCCCTGGATGAAGGGTAATCTGATAATCTTGTTAGCACTTATTTACAGTTGAGTAGATAAAATATTTCACAGCAGGATGAGGGGAGAACTTGGAAGTGAGATGACTCAGATCCAGAGCAAGATTAAAACACTAATCTACTCATCTGATGTTTAAGTGCAACGATAACACCGCATGGAGAGCATGTGCTTGCGCGCAAGTCACTGTGTGTGTTTTGGAGTCGTGGAGGACGAATTCAGATCCTTTAAGCAGAAAAAAAAACCTTAATTAAAGTCCCAAACTGATAAATATGAGTGCCTATTATACTAAAAAATAATGTACTTTAGGCTTTAGTTATTACATTTTTTAAAGTGACTAAAGATAAAACACTGCATAGTTAATATTTTACCTTTTCATAACTTTTAAGTAGATTTTCTTGCAAACGCATACCTTTTTGTTCACATATATTGACACAAAACCTATTATAATATTTACATTATGTGATATTGACTTTGTTCTGTAAGTGCATTTACATAAGGACAGTGTGTGAGTAAATAGACTATAAGAATGGGATGAGCCACAAACAGCAGCCAACTCATTAGCCTGCTTGAAGATGTGGTCAGCTCCTTAGGTAAGCGTAAACATTACCAAGAATTTAAAGTGCAAGATTATAAATGCAATGAGCCTTATGGGCAACAGCACAGCCCCATAAGGGGCCACAGTCAGGAGACATTACACACACCTGAATTCAATCAGCAATAAGACACATCAATGATGGGTAAATCATTAGAATACGAATAAAAAGCGTTACCATTAAAATAAGGGATAACTCTGAAAGACACTCGGAAGATATCACCTTGTCTCTCCGACAAGGTGTTGCCATGCTTACACGGTGTGAGCTCCCTTTAGGGGCAACAAAGTAGGAGAAGCAAAGACGATGGAAATTGCTTTGTGCCACCAAGTAATGAAGTTGTGAGAAATGACAATGACTTTGCAAGCTACCAAGGCCAATCAAGGGGAACACTTGTGGGACGGTGAGACTGTTGCCAAAAAATTGTCTCAATAGTTCTGTCATAATTATTGTGACAGGTTGTGTTGCTTCGCACTGATTGGACATGGATGTAAGACTGCATTGCTGCCCCAGTGTCCCCACTCAATTCCACAGCCATTAGTGTCAATGGCAATATGAGTGATTTGTTACTGTGCAAATAAGACTACCATCTGCTACGAAGAGAAACATGTGCTTGGTTGCATAAATCTCCGTGTAAAACTTAACCACTTATTTCTTCCTAACCAAAGGGTAACATTAAGGGATATTGCAATAAACATCTGATATTAATTCCATAAGTCACAGGAAATGCAAATTGTAAGAAGACGATTAGCAATTTCACGCTGCAAGGAAAATCTGATCAAATTGTTTTTATGTTTGTCGAACTCATACTTTTATTTTAAACATACTGTGAGAAAAGCTACTTTAAAATAAACTAATATTTAAAAAAGTCACGCTTATGCACAAGCTACTCCTTGTAGAAACGATCCAATCTGAGAGATAACAAAAAAAAAAAAAAGGTTTTTGGGGAGCATGGGAACCATTTTGGTGATGAACAAGCTTCATTGTAATGGCTTGCCAAATTGCCCTCTCCTGAAAAGTATTGCAGTTCATTTAACCATGAAGGTGATCTGACCCCAACCAAGTAGTATTACTTCTCTAAACATAGCCACATCTTAATCACAAGGGTGTCAGAGCAGAAAATACTCATATGGGTCCTTGTGGGAGGTGCCAACAGATGTCCTGAATTGTAGGTAGACATTTTGTATGTATTTTTTATGTATATTTATTACCTGTGTCTATGTATCTTACATGTACCGTATACTCCCGTATCCAGTCAAATTATAAGACGTTGATGTAGCAGTAATGTATAACAATGTTAGAATTGTATCGTATTTGTCACAGCGGCAAATGCCATACATGGTCAGTAACAAATAATTATGCTCTAATTAAAAAATAATCCAATTTACAAACACATGGTAATACAATATAATAGAAATACATTATAGTACAATTTAGAAATACATTTAGAGACTTACATTTACTTAGATTTACATTTTAACGGGGCAGCTAAGGTAAAAAAAAAAAAAGGTAACAAAGTAACAAAAACAAAGTAAACTTTATGTTTATAGTACGTTAGTACATACAGACCAGGCAAAATAAATGCACCAAAGTTGTCATTGAAAATAAAACCCGGTATGAAGCTTCACGCCCTGGAGGACGGGGCTGTGGCCCCCCCACACCCTCTAGCAGATTATTACATGAAGGAACCTTTTAAAAAACAAAAAACAAGCGCGTCCATGCTCACAGGTGTACACACGGGTGATCACACCCACAAACTACACCCTTTTTGGCTCCTACCTCAAAGCACACTGTGTTCTGTTGATCTTATGTGCTGCACAATAATGTTTAACATTTAGTATTTACTGTCATATTCCCATATATCATTGTGATGTTGTTTATTCTATTACTCTTGTTCTCTTCTGCTTGCTTTCTTTTTTCTTTCTCAGCAGGTGATCCAGGTGATTGATATGTGCATTTTTTTTTCTCTGCCCGTTCTGTTGGTTTTTGTCTTTTGCCCTTCTCCCCCGTCCCTCTTCTCAGCTGTTTCTCTTTCCCTCTTTCTTTCTCCCCTTCTTTCCCCCAGTCAAGTCTGTCCCGTATTCACTAAGTGAAAATAAAATAAACAATAAAAGGTGAATCAAATGGACCATTACGGCAAGGCTGGGATGGTCAGTTTGGTAAAGTAAATCCGTTGGGCATCTTTCTTTGCCTTTAGACAACAATTCTGATGCAAAAGAGCCAAACGGGACAGGCCAAAAAAAAGAAAAAAAAGAAAAAAAAAAAAGAAAATAAAACCCGGTTTTCAGCACTTCATACTAATCACACCTTCTTTCTGTGCTCCTCCATAAACTTCAGTCTCCCTCCACTCCGCATGTTAAATGTAAGCTGGAGCCAAGACAATTCCAGAGGGGCTGCACTAAAATCAGCTGCTGTCAAATCGATGAATGTCTGAAACAGACAGAATAATCCACATGTGAGCATCTGTGCCTCAATGAAACAACACAGTGGTACTTGGGGGACCCCTGTGACCCACTCAAGTCAGCTCAAGTGTCTGTCTTTGTTGAGACGTGGGCACAACCGTTGATCTGTCCTGACATATTCCATGTTATGTAGCATGTCTGGAGCAGCAGTTGGGTCTGTTTCTTTAATTTACAACGACAAGGGAAAACACATTAAAAATCAACCTCACGCTGCTCATTGACTAGGCACGGCGTACCATGAGCGATTCACCATCTCTAGTGAGTACAAAACCTTCATATACTACATTGTTATCCATCTGTCGTGTTGCCTCCTGGATTATAGCGTAGCACTCACCCTCTGTCCAGCTGACTCTAAAGGTCTGCAGCCCAGCCTGAATGTCAGGGGCAGACAAGTCTCTGTGCTGCCAAGAAACCTCTGAACAAATGTCACAACACTGCTGCTGACAACCTTCTCTAAGTGCTTGTTAAATAAAGATGTGGTGCCATACACTTTAAATCAAGGTGCAAAAAGTTGTCATAAGAGTGATGTGGGCTGCTCCAGTCGGATGACATATTTTCACAAGTTGATGAGAGGTGGATAAGAGGTATTTTATAGGACATGTTAAAACTTGATGGATCATTTTTCTAAATTTTTTTGACAAATTGCCACCCTTTTGTATTTTGTTCCAAATTTCCACCCACTCTGTACTTGGCTCACTGTGCCCTTCAGAGTATTCAATGCTGAATGGAAGACGGCACAGACTACTGAAGAGAGGAGGATACAGTATATTTCTTTATTATCCGTTCTTATAATGTTCTTGTATTTCAGACCACATGCTGTCTTTCATTTTTTTCCAACATTCTGCAGTTCACTACAGATCAAAATCTTTTAATTAAAAAGGACATCTTTGGTGCAGCACATTTCCCGATGACGTGCCAACCCTTTTGAGCCAGTTGCCATCTGCCGTCACAGCACTGTGGCTGAGGCCTTATCCCCGGCAAGCTGTGTGAGCTGTGAGCCAGCAAGAGAGAAGGAGACAGACAGAGAGCGAGAGAGGAGGGATCATGCATGAGAGAGAGAGAGTGAGAGAGGAAGTCCGTCTGGTGCATCTGTATCTGTGTGGGCCTCGGCTAAGAAACATGGACACTCGCTCACGAAGCAGGTCACTTAATCTGCCCTGAGCAGAATCTGCTGTCAGACTGCTCTCGTTCACTGTTTGGTTTTGCAACATATTAATTACAAGTAAAGACGCTGAACTACAAAATCACATGAACGCAGTCACATTTTCTTAATCAAATTAAGGCATTTTGTATCTTCAGCTAGAAGTGATACATCTTTAATTGCTAACGCAATCTGTAAAAACACAACCAGCTCCACTGGCATTGTCTGCAGTGTCAAAGCATACTGCAGTTCGCATTATGTGCATCTCTTTTGAGGTGTGATTACATGAACTTATTTCCTCTATGGCAATTTCCTTTTCAATTAAGAATCGGAGTCATTATTGTTTTCTATCAGGCAGTTGTTTTTGTTCTCTTAATTGGCTAATTGTTTTGTCTGCAAATGTGAGAAATGAATGAAAAATGTCCAACCACATTCCCAGGGGGTCCTAGATATAATACACATAATAAAAGTAACTGTTTTGTTCCAGCAAAACAGTTACTTTGTAACATTGTTATATTTCTGTTTTCAGCTTGTTTGATGTGTGTGAATGAATTCTCTTTATATACTTTCGAATGCGAACTAGCTTGCCCTGAAATTGCTATTTAGCCGATGAATATAAAAATGATCATACTAGCATTAAAGTCATTTGTACTTCTACAGCCCATGACCTGTGGGATGAAACATGTCTGAAGTGGTCCAAACTCCAATAGCACGCGTATATACAGAACAACATAATCAAACTACTAAGAGACTACTAACTAAGAGATAACCCAGCGACTTTTTTCACATGATGAGCCAGTCACATGATAGCAACTCGTTTGAAAATAGACATGATGAAGATGACCAATTAAACACCAAAGCCTAACTAAGTATTGTTGCTGACCACGCCCATCCCGCCTATCTGCTGGAAGCAGCCATCTTCTGATGTCAGCTGATGTTCAAATCATCTCAAACTGGTTTCTTGAACATGTATGTTCACTGTACTCAAATGGCCTGAGCATCAGAAAAGGGAAGAAGGTGATTTTTGTGACTATGAATGTGAGATGGTTGGCAGTCCCACACATGCTGGTTTGAGTATTTCAGAAACTGCTGATGTAGTTGTGAGTCTCCTCCACCATCTCTAGTGTTTACAGAGGCTGGTCCAAAAAGAGACAATCTAATGAACGGCAGTTACCTGGAAGAAAATGCTTTGCTGATGTCAGAGGTTAGAAGAAAATGGCCACACTGATTTGAGCTGATAGGAAGGCAAAAGTAACTAAAATAACCGCTCATTAAAATGAGGGTATGCAGAAAAGCATGTCTGAATGCACAACATGTTACATGCTGAAGCAGATGGGCAGCAGAAGACCACAGCAGTCATGCTTGTTAGCTGAGAATTGGACGTTGAGCCTGCAATTCACATGGACCAAAATTGGATCATAAAAATTGGTCTGCACTGATGAGTCTCATTTTGTCCTGTGACATCTTGCTGGTAGGGTCAGAATTTGGATTAAAAAACATGATAGCTTAGGATCATAATACTTTGTATCAACAGTTTAGGGCAGTGGTGTTGGTGGTAGTAGTGGTGTGATGGCGTGTGGGATATTTTCTTGGAGCACTTTGTCCTCGTTAGTACCAAATTTCATTCAAACAACATAGCCTACGTGCATATTCTTGGTGACCGTATCCATTCCTTTATGATTGTAGTGTACTATCTTCTGATGGCTGCTTCCAGCAAGATAACACACCACGTCACAAAGCTCAAATCGCCTCAAACTGGTTTCTTGAACATAACCCAATGAGTTCACTGTGCTCAAATGACCTCGGCAGTCACCAGATCTCAATCCAATAGAGCACCTTTGGGATGTGGTGGAACAGGAAATTTGCATCATAGCTGTGCAGCCGACCAATCTGCAGGAACTGTGTTATGCTATCATGTCAGTATGACATGGACCAAAATCACTGATGAATGTTTCCAGCATTGTGTTGAACCTATGACATGAAGAATTAAGGCATTTCTCCAAGTAAGGCTTAACTAATAAAGTAGACATTAAGTTTATACTCAAAAGTTAGTATTCATGGTGTGAAAATGGTTTAGTTCTAAAAGTGGCCTGTTTTGCCATTATATATCACACACATCATACAGGCATCAGTCAGAAAAGAAAAACAAATCTCAGGGCTTTATAATGTAGTATGTTATAAAAAGAAACATATCCGTTTGTCTGTGTGCAGATTAAATGACAGTACTGTACTTGACCTTTTTTTCTTAGAACTAACTCTGTTAACACAACTTTGCTGACCACTAGTATGTATAGAAGTACAGCTGGTGCATATTTTAGACACGGCAGTGATTTGCACAACAGCTAAATGAATGTGCTAACTGCGATTAGAACAACAAAAGTGAAAACATGTAAAATGACTGGCATCATTTTCTGTAAGTGAATGAAAATGCTATCTGATTAGTAGGACTGTTTAAATTCAAACAAGCACATATTAACCTGTGTGTCAGCAGTGAATATGTGCTTGTGTTTCTGTCTTTTTTTGCTGAATGTTGAATGCATTCGTTAAAAGTAATGTAGGGCAGCGAGTTCAAAAAGCAGACAAACAAAACATGAGCACGTATGGAAAGCACATGGAACTGATGATGATATTTCTCACGTGTCAGCAAAGAAATCTGGCAGAGGATTAATCTAAGGTAAATGTTGTGTAAAGATTAGAAACTGCCTCGGAGCTTAATGTGAAATTATCTGACAGTTCGTGGTCGGAAATGAGTGTATAATGAGATCACCGTGGCAGCATAAGCCATCAGGGAAAACAAATCCCTCTCTACAAAATACCCTACTTCCTTCCATCATCGTGAGCAAAAGTGCACCACGGACTAGGCCGGCTTCCCATGCGTATGCAGAGTGAGTGATAAGTGCTTTAAATGCCTGAACTTTAAACCGTTCAAAAATTCCAAATCCCTACAATCTTCTTTGAGTAGGTCTTAATGTAGTTGGACTGTGTTTTAAGTACCGCAAGGATAAAACTCCTAATGGTCATCATAAACTGTAATCCAAAGGGATTCTGCTCTTAATCCAGGATCGAGGTCCAGGAAACTGTTCAGTGCAAGTCTAGTGCAATCTCATTTTATGGCGTGATATCTCTCCTGCTCTGACTTTACACCATACAGCACTGTGTATTAGCTGCAAATATTTACGGCTCATCGTATTGGAGCAAAATCCGGATGCAAAGTAACATGGAAAATTAAACAGACAGCTGGTTGAAGGCAGGCATCACATGGACAAAGCGTGTTTTTCCATTCTACAACCTCGAGTTTTAAACATTTAATGATCAGTTTGTATATTTGAATTTAAGCCCCAGTGTTGTTAGAGTTACCCACTAAGCATCATTTGCAGCGTGCGGCACTTTACATATAAATGAGACTCAAAACCTGTAGCAACAGACGATTTATTTCACCGTTTGTTTGCAATGTCCCTGACAAACCTGTTGGTCTAATGATCTTTCACTAGCAACCTGTAAAGCACATGTGTGAAAAAAAAAGAAAAAAAATCAATGGCAAGTGAAAAGACTCCATCGTCTAAGACCGCCTGTAAATAGAGTTTGTAGTGAGACTCTTTTGTCAACTGGACAAGCTAGAATGATGAAATTGAGCACAATCTCGATGATGCCAATCCATCAGGGACAATAAAAAGTTTATAAATTTTCATTTCACTAAACTATCTTTATACGTACATATGCACCGATTTATCATTTATTCTGTAAAAAAAGTATTTACTGTAAAGTAATGCTGACTTTTGCTTCTCCTCAGAATAATTTTAAGTAAACTTACAGCAGAATCAGAGCACAGAATTCTACCTTCGTGACAGATGGTGTGTTTGTCACTGCAGTCTAGCTCTGAGGTATTTTTCAACACTATTTGTTCGCAAATGGTCTGCTAATAAAACACACTGCCAAATGACCAAACACTGATTTATGAAGCTGTAGTAATTGCAGTAGTAACTCAAAAAACAAAACTGCATTCTGCCATAAAGCATATAAAAAGTCTCGGATCCTTGTGGATCTACAATTGAACGGGATGCAATAATGTGCTTAAACCCAAGAAGTTTTACATTGCTATTTACTCTAACAGTGTGCGGTAAGGAGATGCATGTGTGCAGTGCCACTGAAAACAGCATGGCACTGAGGGTGAATCTCAGGTCAAGGTGATTTGTCATGTCAAACAACTTTTCACCTCGACTTCTTCGGTTGTTCACTGGCCTGACAGCCTTCAGCAATGCCACAGTGTTTCCAGGCGCCGCTTCATAATTGATGAGGAAGAAGGGAATATGGGATTTGATCCAGAGTGGCGGTGCCATTTGGGCCTAGGACAGATGTATAGATGTGCTCATTTTAACTCTTCCTCTGAAATGGCTATGCCACTAAGGGAATGGTGACTAGCTCAGTAGTAAGCTAAAAGACATTATGAGCATTAAAAATGACCAGCTCTTTAGGGATTATACACGGCAGCAGAATATGACATAGCACTTTAATATGTACATAATACTGAGGTGGAAAATTCACAATCCTGTGAAATAGTGCAAGTATAGGGTGGGGCACTGGGGGAAACTGATTGTACATCACACTGATGGTAGAAGTTCAAAGATAAAATATAAATTAAGGGATGATTTGGTTTTTGATCTAATGAAAAAATATGAAGAAATTAGACAGTGAGTTTCAATGTAACCATTTCTTGTGGTTAAGTATGATGTGACTTCTTATAAGTCGTAATACGGTGTACACTGTAACAAAGCTTCCTGCTGAATTACAGTGAACTGCTGGCAGCTCTATTTGTCAGCATGAAACTCTGCAGTGCATCGACTACAACACTTTTTAAAATTATTTTAAAGAACATTACAGTACTGTGCTGTAATTATCTAAAGTAAGGATTTGAATAAACCTTACAATATATTAGTCCTAGTTTTTGTGAGATGACTGAAATGATGTTGTGGGACTTGAAGCAACATGATTTCACTTATGCAAAGAAAGTCAAACTCCAGCTTAGCTTAACTGCCAAAGAAAAATAGCCTACTGTATTCTAGCTTGCTGTTCACATTGTATTTCTGAAAAGCATCAGCATTTCGAGTATTCACTGTACTTAAGAAACATTAGTGCACCAATTTCCCTGTCATTTTTTGCAGCAGTAGATCTGAGTGTCATCCAAGTTATGAAAAAGATGCAACTAAATACCCTAAAAATTGCTCTTCACAGTGAAACAGATAACTTAGGTGAAATATTACCATAGGTGAAGGTTGACTGTGTAGGCTTTTGTCTAAACATTACTTTTTATGCAGTCACAGACCAAAGTTCTAATATAAATTTAATGCATTCACTTGTGTTCACACTCTATGATCTGTCTCAACTTTACACAGGGAGTTAAGCCTCCAACATAAAAGTGAACTGCACAGATCATTTCTTTTTTTTGCCCTGCCACTCTTGCATCCACTTTCTTCTTCTTTGCTCTTCTTACAGTTTCTCTCCCTTGTCGAATTGAAAGGCACGGCGAGCTTTAAGCTAAAAAGGAAACGAATCGAATCGCTGCTGAACTCTGAAGACATTTTTAAAACTTAATGTTTGAACTTATGAGCATCTAGTTTGATATGATTTATGTCTAAAAGCAGGTGAAGAATATTACTTTTGGAAGGGCGAGCACTTTCCAGACTAAAATTATTGTTATGATTTCTCAGTCATTTAATTAAATCTTTTAAGGCCTCTGCAAAATAGCAGAAACTAAAAATTTTGTTTCTATTTTAAGGACAAATCTGTTTCAGTAAGCCTTAAAGGTGTTACGTGTTTAGAGTATATAAAAAGTATTTTCTTTAGAACGTGCCTTTTAATCTCATGCTCACAAATCATCCAGAATGCGTTTTTTTGTGTTTTATAAATTGTAAACAGAATCAAAAGCTGATGATGACTATAACTAGAAGAAACTGGCTTCAAAATGAAACTGTTTAATTAAGCTCTCTCAGCCCCCACCTTCCACATCTATTTCCACAGTTTTCAGAAGCCCACTCTCCTTTAAACTGAATGATGGAATCCAAATGTAAATAACTCAAGTCGGATCATTAATACCGGTGTTTGAATCGTGCCAATCTGCAAACAGCTGCGGTTATATCATATCTCATAGTTTTGATGTCCACTAAAAACTGTTGCATAACTTTCTGTGTTAACCGTGGAATTAGAAAACGTATCCTCTAAGCCTTTGAAAAAAAACATTTGAAATCTTCAGGATTTGATAACAGTCTTAAATATATACTTATTTTACAATCCAATCTACTAAGATTTCAGACGAAACACTAATTAGTTTTAAATAAACTGTCACATTGAAATGAAGCAAATTTTTACTTATGCACACTGAAAAACAAACAAACAAACAAAAAAAAACATGACAAAATACAAACTGCAAAGACGAACAATGCAAACACAATTCCAACATGAAATCTCAGCTGACCTGTGCTTTAACATTTTCCCTTTTTGCAAAGCTTTGCTCTTTGTGAAGGAGTAAAATAATGAATGCATATCAAACCGTCTGCATCACCACATATATCTATGAAAAATGTCTCAAACTGCCCTCCACATCCGGTCTGTGCATGAACTATTATTCATTTGCAATTGTTTAAGATGCATAATGACAAAACCATAGTAACCATCTGTACATGTATTTTGGCTTTTTTTGTACACTTTTTTTTCTGTTTTTTATTGTTTTTCTAATATATGTATAATCCCCTTTTTCCTTGAGTCCCCTGTGCTGCTGTAACAAGTGGATTTCCCCAGTGTGGGATTAAATAAAGTCTATGCCTATGTCTTAAACAGCTGCAAAGCATTTAAATCTCATGAAACGACCTGGGGATCAAACATATCCACAGAAAGTTGTCATGTTAAAGGATATGTTCTAATGTTTATTGCATTAAAGCTAAAGCCAGCAGTGCTAAACAGTCACAAAGCAACATCACACTCAAAGCAGCCATGAGAAAAAAAATTAAACTCACCTTAGCGACCCTGTTGGCAACCTCCCGGCCCACCATTAACCCCTGGACGAACGTCCTTGCAGCGATGAATGCTCTGGTGACCTGGGCCTTAAGTTTTCTGGGAATGTCTCCAAAAGGCTTTAGCTGATCTGTGTATTTACTGACGCACTCCAGGTAGTCATCTGTAAAGTGGTACTGGGAGTTAAGTAACTGGAACATGCGTTCCAGCAGCCTGGACCAGAAGTCATTTAGCATCTCTTCCAAGTTGACGTTGCCCCCCGTGTAGTAGCGCTTTAGCTCAGTGAACAGGTCCTGGAATACTTCAGAGTTCTGCATATACAGCTTCCCGTATGTCCGTGTGAACATACTGTTGAGTGACTTCTCAGAATTGTCCAGCAGTTCCAAGAAAAACTCTATATTTATGGATGTTTTGGGAGATGGGAGAGAAAAGGGGATAGAAAAGACACAAAGCTGGGTCACCACATGATATTTACCATCTTCTTTCCCGCAGCGTAAACCAAACAAAGGGATGAGAACATCTATCGAAGTATGCCTGTTGTATCTATGGTAATTCAGTGGCTTATTTTATGGCCCTGTCTGCATATACAGGAGCAATGTATAGCAGCCAACAATAGGTACTTGATTATGTGAAGAAAGTCAGCTCAAGGCATTAATAATTTAATAGCAGAAATAATGGGCCACAAGGACTATGAATGATTAATGTAAAGTTTCTGATTGCATACTGTAACAAAATATTCATAAGTTTTAGACACAGACACTAGTATACATTATCATCCTGGGCACCCACCATTATTCCCAGACGCATTAGTTTCTCACTGAAACAATTTATTTGTCCACTGAGGCAGCTGGCCTATGGGCCTATAATTGAATATTGTGTTACGGAGCCTTTATTCCTTTTGAATTATCTGAATAGTGTGTGCCAACATTTTACTGTAACGACCTTTTTTTAATCAGTATAATTGTCACAGAGTTAGTATATGCGCCGTACATTATGTAACGTTATGTCATTTTATAATAAACCTTTACGTTAATTACCTTGTAACATCAATTCTTGCATTTCACAAACATCCTGTAATTACTGAGCACTTCATGTCCATGCAGCGGCCTGTTATTGATTCAGGTTGCTTAAAAATCAGTGTTAACACAAAGAACATCGAAATTCACGAGTGAAATTTTGCAATTCAGATTTAACATTCAAAGCAATTATATTATTGTTTCTTTGTCATCTGTCTAAGTGCCTTTCTTCCATGTGAGCACCTGATCTCTGGAGTACTAACTCAGAGAGAGAGAAAAAAAGCAGAATTAGCTGGGGAGTCTCACTGAAGCCGAGCTAATAGGATCCCATGTTCCTGAGTGCATAGGTGTAAATGTTGGGAAGATTATAACACGTCGCTCCAAGCACAAATGTCAAATATTCCTCCACTCTTCTTTGCAAACAAACACTGCAGACATTTTACGTGTCATGCTTGCTAATAAACCATCGGAGGGCCTCTTCTTCTGGTTGGTATTCTGGGTGGCTGACATTTCTTTGCATTGTTAATGATAGCAGTCGTAACCTTACATGGTGGGCACGTGTTGTTCTAATGATAGTTTCTACTTTGATAATATGACAACCCATAAGGCATGATGAATATGTTCTCATGTAGCCAAGCAGGGTTTAGCTATGAATTATTAAGAAAACAACAAATTCAAAAATCATGTGAACTCTTAAAAATATTATATCTACTATACGTTAGAATACGGTTGTTTCATTTTACAAGATTAACAATAAAATGACCATCATGCCCCACATATTGGAATCATTCTTTCCTGAGTGCATCACAAGAGTCAGTATACATATTTAAGCTCTTCATGTATAAAAGTAATGTTTAAATGAGCTCCTGGCCATGACATCTGAATAATCCACATATCTGCACCAGTGTCACCATATGTCAACTGCAGCACTTACAGCTGACATATGCCATATGACCAACTTTGTATTCCTTGCATTTTTTTGTGTGTGTGCAAACGGTACGACGTGTCCACATACCTGAAATTGCTATCAGTCTAATCCCTAGTGACTCATTCTAGTTTCTTTGCAGCTAAATGACCTGCCACTACACCAACATTTGTTTAAATATTAGCAGCCTGCAGGGCCTTTTCCACTCCATTTTTCCAATTAGATCTGAATCAAGGACACATAAGCCCTTGTGTATTGCGCGTGCTATTGTATCCGTACCATTTAAATTGCTCACACACTGAGTGGTAAATGTGGAAACTCATGCGCATTTGCAGCCCAACATGTGGATATTTAACCTAAAATGATTTACACTTAATATATTCTGAAGTATTTCGAAATATATGATTAAGGGTAGTTTGAGCATAAATAGCATATTCTGAGATGGGGGAGGGTCTGTGCTGGCGGACGTCGGTTACTGGCCTGGTAGCCTGGCTGCCCCTGGGTGGGTCCGGGACGGGCGTGGAGGCTTGGGGGTCTGGGGGTGCTCCGCCCCCGGTCTGGGGTGCTGGCTGGGCCTTGGGGCTTGGGTTCTGGTTGTTGTGTCGCCGGGGCTGTGGGCGGGTGGGTGCAGGGGGACTCAGCCCCAGTGCAGGGGACCTCTGGTGCATCGGCCCAACTAGGGGGCTCTCTAACTGGTGGGGAGGCTGTTATATCTTTGCAGGTGGTCTCCTCACTACAGGAGCTCACTCTGCAGGTGGGGGGGAGAGATTTAGGAGAGGTGGAGAATGAACTCAACCTAGGCATCTATTGTCTTGTGTAGTTTGGGAGATGATTGGATGATGGGGTGGGTGCAGTTTTCTCTGGGGTGGAGTTGGGTGGGCTGCCCCGGACTCTGTGGGGCTGGGCGGTGCTGCTGCTGCGGGCCCCGGTCCGGATGGGCCTGGGCCCCCTTGCCCTGGTGGGTTCCAGAGTGTGGGGGTGCCTACTGGGGTCAGCGGGCCGCTTGCCCCTCCCTTTCTTCCTTCCCCATCCTCAGCTACCTCCCTCTTCCCGCTCTACCACACCCATCCACACACGCAGGGCTTGGGGTGCAGGTATGTCACCAGGGTGCAGGGGAGGCACTTCCCCTCTGTCCCCTTCTGGCCGCCTGTGCCTCAATTTTATTCTGCAACCTAGACATCCACATTACTCCCACTCTCACATAACACATACATATAGGGCCTTGGGGGTGGGCACGTTTTACAGCATCCAATCCAGAGGATGGTCGGTGTACTCCAACCCACCTCTGGCGCTGGTGCCCTACCCTCAATTTTAAATGCATTTAGACACTAAGGGTTTTCAGGAGGAGCCGTGCTGCTCTCTGAGAGGAAGCTAGTACCATGCTCTCCTGAGTTTTAAATGCACTTTAGAACAGCACACAGCAACACTATATATGAGCGGGCGTAGGGAGGTTTGAGGTCTTCAGCCGTCAGGGCTGGGGGGCTGGGAGGAGGTGCTGGCCGTCAGACTGGGGTCTGGGATGCGGGGCCTCCCTGCTACTGCAGATAAGGAAGTGGTCCGCTTGCCTCCACCCCAGAGAGAAGGGTTACATCTCCTGGGTCTAGGTGCGGCTTGCCCCTCTGGGGGCGGGGGTACCTGGACCTGGGATATAGAGTATGTTTGGGGAGTGTGACTGTCTGTGCAGTGTCTATTTGTGTCTGTCTACACGTTGGGTGAGTGCCGAGTATTTGGTTGTGTATATGGGGGTGGGAATGCACGTTTGTGTCTGCGTGTGCCTGTTCGTCTGTGTCTATATGTCAGGTTGGGTCTTAGACTCAACCTCTCTGGGTACATCTCAGGCCCTCTAAAGTACGGAGGCCTATCTCCCCTCACCACACTCCCTGCCGGTGGCTGATGCCCACAGGCGTTGGTGTGTTGGTGGTTCTTGTCGACTGGGGCTGGGCGCTCATGTATGTACCGGCTCACTCTTGGTGGCCGATTGGCGGGGCCTGGCGCCTGTGGCCCGGCTGGGCCCCTTCCAGGGGGTGGGATGCCCTCAGGCCTCTGGGCCTGAAGCTCAGTCCTCTCTGGTACAGCTGGCTGCCGGCAGAGCCCGCGGGCACGCCACTGCAAACCCCTCTGGCCTCTGCTCCGTGGCTGCTGGGTGACCTCTCGTTTGGGGCTCAACTCAGCTCTTCCCAGGAGGGTGGCACGGTTCCCCCCCTTTGGTGGTCCTCCTCGGGTCCTTGTACTCTGGGGCCTCTGGATATCTGGGGCCTGGATCTCCTCCATACCTGCTTCATACCCTGGTGGACGGGGCTATGGCTCCCCACACTCCCTAGCAGATCGTTACATGGAGAAACCTTTGGAATACAAGCGTGCTGATCCACACAGGTATGCACACAGGTGTACACACAGGTGTTCACAGACGCGGACTACAGCTTTCTTGGCTGCTGCCTCAAAGAACATTATGTGCTGTCTATCTTGCGTGCTGCACAATAGCGTTTAATATTTAGTATCTACTGTTATCTACTGCTAGCTAGTTTATTGTGATGGTGCTGTATTTATTATGTTGCTCTTTTTTGTTTGTTTTCTCTTCTGTTTTTTTTTCTCCATTCAGGTGATCCAAGTGTTTTGTTTGTTTTTCTTTCTTCCTTCCCCCCCTTTCTCGCCGTCTCTTCTCCCCTCTGTTTTTCTTTCTTTCTCTCCCTCTCTTTCTTTCATTCTTTCTCCCTGTCCTATCCCCCAGTCATGTCTGTCCCGTCTGTATCAACTGAAAATAAAATAAAATAAATACATAATTATAATAAAGGTCAATCAAATGGACCCAAGGCCACGATGATCCACTTGGTAAAGTAAATCCGCTTGGCATCTTTCTTGGCCTTAAGACAACAATTCTGATGGCTAAAGATCCAAACGGGACAAAAAAAAAATAGGATATTCTTTTAGTTGGTCGAGGATTCATTTAAAACTACTTGACACTGCAGGGTCCTTCCGAGCAGCATCACCACATGAGCACATGAAGTGCAAACTACTCCAGAAATGCAACATGACCTTCACATGATGAGCTCTGACATTATGAAATGAGTGAAAAGAGCCCATTTATAGTAAATGCCACAAACCTGTGTGATACAGGTTTAGGTAGACTAAGACAGTGCTATAGACAGTAGCGTTCCTTGCATAAAAAATTGTCCACATACCTTTTGAATACTTTGAATATAAAAATAGTGAGGCAGTGAAAGATGAGTACATTGCAGTTAATTCCCTGAAATAAATGGCCAAAGGAATAAGATAAATTTTGCTAAAGAAACTGAACTCACAAATTTAATCAAGTTCTACACGGCCTAACGTGGTCCCCGGCAATGCTATGAGTGGTTAGAAACAGATTACACACTATTCTGCGCAGAAGTGTCAGGTTAAGTAAAGTGACTGCTGAAAGATAATAATTAGATAAGATAACCCGATAAAACGCCCTCAGGACTCGGACTACTTACTGTAAATGACGCTGACAGTGTTTTACATACGCAGGTGAGAGCCAGTGGCACCAGCTAATGACATTCTGGGTTCCTGTGATTATATGCAGCTCACTACACCCAAACCTAGGAATACTGTATGACTGCATTTATTGATTTCCCAGTTAAAATACTGTTAAATGACACTGAACAGCTGGTTTGGATGGTTTTCTGTTATTCACGCCTTTATGAACTAAAAACCAGAAGTAAATGGGACGTCAGAATTTTTCTTGCTTTTTTAAAACTCAAGTAACAATAGCTCTTTGATGGGAATGTTGTTTTTTGTTAAGCCTATTGTGTGTGAGGTGCAGCACGTTCCTTAACATCCATTCGACTGAGGACAAAGTATTCTTCCCACTGCCCGAGTGCATTTCCAAATTCTGTGCATGTTCAAGCTATTATTTAAATATCTTCGATTATTTTTAATCATTATTACAGAAGATGACTGTCTTTACTTTTGCAACCTTGTCTTTCAAAAGGCATTTGTTGCATTTTAGAATAACTATTGTTGAAAGAACAAATTACTTTCAGTTTAAAGTTTTGTATTGTGAGTCCAAGACTTGAAGAACAAGTATGCAGAATAAACTCCACCCTTGTGTTTGCATAACTGTTTGTTTTTTGTGTGATTTCAGGGTCCACTACCTGAAAAATTGGCCGTACTGAGAGTTTCACATAGCAGCTGCAGCCTGCCAACTCATGAAGAGTGAACTGCTCTCCTCTGGCCAAAATACATATTTGACAGAGGATTATCATTGAAAGTTATTGACCTTGGATAACATTCAGCTACCCAGCCGTGATGGTCTTAATACTTGGAAACATTTCAAACATGCTGGAAACATACAGGGGTGTATGCTTACTGACACAAACCATTTAGGAATCATCCAGCATCCAAATTCCTCAAGTGATCGAGGCTCTAAAATTGAGTTTTAGGGTTACGATTCCAGTAATAATATGAGAAAAAAAAACAACAGCGTCTGCTTTTTGAATTATTTTTTAGCTCAATAAATTCAGCACATCTAAAAAATAATGAAGTAAAATGAAAATGGATGAAACATAGCATACCCCCATAATAGCATTTCAGTTGTTTGTTGTACTAGCATGGCCGCATTTAATCAAATGAAAAATTATTGTGTTACAGTATAAAGCATGTTGAGGTGACTGCTGTTATGATATGATCCTATAGAAATAAAACTGAATTTAATTTAAAATATTTTTTTCTATTAAGACATTGATAATAATGACAGTAATGTTAATAATTCTGACCATTGGATTGCAGCAAACAAAATTTAGGGAAATTTTTTGATTTGTCCCTTTCGGAGCATTAATACCAAAATTCAAATTCAGTCCACTGTGTAGTTGTTGAGCTAAATCAGTTTGTCAGTGCTGTGCAGGCACTGCTGACCTGGCTATGAGCACATTATCGCTGGTGCTAGACAAAATTCAAATGGAAGACAGGGGTTAAAAAACAGCACCAAGTGGTCTGGTGGACGATACTAGGGTGATAAAGAATTACAAGAAAATATAAGAAGGTCTGGCGATGTGGAAATGGAATATGAGGAATGGCTATAGACTTTTGCACACTACTGAATATTTGGACGAAATTTGTAAAAAATATCAGTTTCCTTCTTATTTTACATGTCTCTGTTTTGCCTGGTTGGACTGCATCATTAATGCTAAAAAGAGTCTACAGCCTGCCAGAGACCCGGTATTTCTTTTAACACGATCAATTAAAATGTATCTTCGTGCTCTTTCTCTGTCTTGATAAATTTTGTAAGACTTTTAAATGAAAAATAAAGAAATAAAAAGAGTATCTGCAAAGTTTTTAGAGTATAGTCCAGCCTTCCTAAAGTCTTCAGGCACATAAATCTAATAATATCCCTTTTCTATTTCTCGATTCATTTTTTTATGTAACATCTTAGTTATGTAACATACAATAACTTTAAGTTCTTCAAAGTGCACAAAAAGTCTGTCATATACTGTTGTTATTAGCATTATTATTAATCATCCTGTCAGCCAGAAGCTTTCTTTCCTGTTTTTTTTTTAACTTGGAAAAACACAATAAATAATATGCCGCATAAAAACTATGACAAAGTGAAGCTCCGGTTTACTGCCAGTCAGAACCGAGGATGGACTTGCATACAAAATAAGAAAATGCACATGGTGTTCATACCCTTGAAGCAATTCTGAGTGTGAAGAATCAATTTTCTCTGAGAGCAGAAGTCCTCCTTTGATATCTGGCCTAATTACTGTAAATAATTATTATGATTAATAAAGGTGACCTTTCTGTTGCTCTGATAATAACACATTATCCACAAAAGAAAACGTGTGCTCGCCCATTAATTTTACTTCACACAGTTTGAGAACTCAGTCGCTTAAATGCCTCAAACAATGAAATTCCTCATTCTTTGTATGGTTAATTAAGACAAAATTTCAATTACTGGTCCAACAGACTTGAATGACCAGAGGGTTATAGTACAAAACTTAGCATAAATATTATTACAATTTAGATATTCTGGCCTGGTAATGTAATGCATTTTAAATACAGTCAGAGCTGTCTGCATAATACCAGAATGCTCAGTGTTTTACTGCTTCCCTATAAAAAAAGGGACAAATTAACATTTTATGTCACCATAAAATATCCATCACTTGGAGCTTTTTTTTTCTTGATTGGTACAGTATTTAAAGAAGTCATATTATCTACCAAATAGGACTCGTCAGATGCAGACTGTGTACATGAGCCTCCCATTGGCCATAAATTTCTCAAGTTCCACTTGCTCGGTATTGCCCTTTTTGTCAACATCTCCTTTGTTCTGGGAAATAACAATAACCCAAACTAGCAACACGTGTGCAGAAAACAGCCGTAAAACAAGCCTACACAGTTCTTCCGTTAAATTAGCCAAGTTAATAACAGTGCTTACATCTGTAGCACCAAAACAACAACAGCTTGACTCAAGTGAACTACTTCAACCGCAAATAAACACTGTTTAGTATTCCTCTGAACTAATGGAGTTCAGTGTCAGACGGGTGACAAATTGCAGTGAATTGTTTCGTTTCTTGTGAGGATTTTCAAAACCGAATGGCACAGGGGAGCTGCTGTTAGCATTGCTGCCTAGCGGCGACGAGGTCCTGAGATCTGACCAGCTGAGTTTGCATGTTCTCTGCATGCAAATGGGGGGTTTAGTCTGGGTACTCCAGCTTCCTCCCGCAGTGCAAAGACATAACTGGTGATTTTAAGTCAGCCATAGGTGTAAGTGGTTGTCTGTGTCTCTGTGTTAGCCCTGCAATAGGCTAACAAGCTATCCACTAGACTAATGACCTTAGCTGTAGTGCTATAGCAACTGGCATAGCCCCTAATCCTTAATAAGAGAAGCAGTTAAGAAAATAGACAAATTTTCAAAACCCCAGAACACAATGTTTAGTGAATAAGGGAAATAATGTAACATATGTTTTTTTTACAAGTTTAAAACATGAAATAGGTTGTAGTCCACACTATTAAAATCCAATGTGTTGTCCCACCCATCCACTCAAAACTCTTCCACTCAAAACTCAGATGAGAAATGTTTTCATCTTACTTTCTATTTTTCTCACATCAAAATAAATGCAATCAGTTGCACTCACTATGCTCAACCAAGCAATAGACCGGGGTAATGTTGTACTGGAAGACAGTCTGTTTAATGGATTTGAATTAAATATGCTACAGTTATTGGTTCCTACTGACTTTACAGTGACAACTTTGTTGAGCATTTACATTTTAGTGTATCCAAATGTTGACAAACTAATCAAATCATTATTAGTACCATCTATACTTTTTTTTTAAACTGCCAACAACATGATGGGCAGCTGTAACTTAAAATAATTTAAATACAGCAATAAAGGGCACAGTCTCTCCCGGAAAACATGCAAAGTGTGGGTTTCAGCCAACACAGACATACTAGTCTGGTCAATTACTGGGTCAGGTAGGCGTGAATGTAAAGGTGTGCAGTTTAGAAAGTGAAGCAATTTTAACATTTGAGTCGCTCCTTGATCAAAATGTCCTAAGACCTGTCAGTAATAACGGCCCAGAAAATATTGTGGTCACCTTCTGGGCTGACCAGTAAATTATGCTGGACAAGCACCTAACAAACCTCTGACCTTGGCAGCTTCTATGATGCAGATCCTCTTACAGCTGTGAAACAGAAGTGCCACATATTCCTGGTTGAAGAAAAAGGTTGTATTTCATCTGCCGTTATCTCCAATGTGTCACTTTACACTGGCACTGACAATGAAGCTATTTTAATGCTTCTTTAATATATTTGTAGCACCTTTTTAAAAAGTTGCGTCTGTGGTTTCTCTTAACATTTGAAGACACACACACTAAAAATAACAGGAGTATTCATAAAGAGACAATGTTTTCATAAAACTGAATGGTCTGTCACTATTCTACGACAACAACAAGCTACATAACAAACAGAACCTAATTCATAAAATCCATGTAATTTCCTGCACATGATATCGAATGATTAAATATTCAGAAACATCTGTTTTAATTTGTGTTCATGTCCATGTTGATGAATTCCAATCATTCATTTAAGGGCGATACGACAACAGGACCTTAATTATCATGAATTAACATATCCTAATGACACTAGATGAGAAACAACAGATTAGTCAGTGGTGAACACCCATATTTATTTCCAAAAGGACCATGGTGGCATTGATGAAAGTAACAAATAGGAGCTTCAACAATGCTGACTTCCAGGCAGCATAATGGGTGTCAATATTTAAACAATCTAGCAGCAGCAGGAGCAGCAACAGAAGCACTGCTGCCTCACAAAAAGTACACCACAGAGGGAGTGAACCAGCACTTTAGAGAACCAAACATAAAGGTATCCTGATTTTACAAAGTGCAACGTGCAAAACAGCAATGCAGAGGAAAGTTAAAGGCCACAGCAGAAGATACCACTTTGTTTTCCCAAGCTGGTACTGGGCATTTTCTTTCTTTCTTTTTTTTTTAGCTTTGGCTTTGTTTCAGGTTGGAGCGGTGACACTCAGCACTTAAACCATTCACCGACTGATGGACTCAAGAGGACATAAAAAAAGAAAGAAAACGAAGCAAAAACCAACTCAGACTGCTGTCCAAGAGTACAGAAAGTGCCACTCCACAGTGTCACCGTAATCTGTGTTCAGCCCTTAAAGTTACTGCCTCTGATTACTTTTGTATTTCTACAGATATCTATTAAAAAGAAAAAAGAATTCCTCAGTTAAAGAATAAATTAACAAAAATATCATCAACTATAAATGTAATTCCCCAACCTTTGTACTAATTATAGTTCCCAGTTTCCACACATTATACTGAGTTAACTGTAAAATTAGAATCAAACATCGAACATCAGAACAAACTGGGCTGCAGTAAATGTTAATGATAACATTTTTCACACTGTTTTGAATTGCTTACTGTGCAGAATGGATGCAACACTATCCTTCTGTGACTGGCTTTATTTCTAACACGGTACATTCAGGTACACGTTCTACTTTGTAGTTTGGGCCCTTTAACTTTATTTCTGTGTTAATGGTGACTCTACATTTAACACAGTCCGTCTCCTGAGGAAAGCTATAAATAAAACTTGAGTTATTACTTACTATCTATTTAATGTATTTATTTAAAATACTACTAGTCCTTATGTTGAAGTATACGGAGTATGATTTCTTCATGAAATTCATTTTACTCTTATGGCAGTCTGATACATAATAGAAATGTGCCAGCTGTCACACAGTTGTTAAAAATAACTTACCTGTATTGTTACATGTTATCTGGCACAATTGTCAACTTATTATACTCAATTTTCATCTTCAGGCTGACATCGCCTCCACTCTAAATAACATCCATGAGGGAGGGGATTTAAATTTCCAAAATCAGTCACTAATGAACCAATGTGTGATCCTGAGTCCTTTGTAACTACTGACGCACAGCCACATTTCAGAGTGGAGTGGAGCGACCTTAAAGAAAAATTAGTGTCGGGTGATATTGAGGATGCATATCACACAGTCATACAGCTGGCTAGGATTGCTGTTATTACTTCTCCGGATAGATAGAGACCTGAGGGTGAAGCATGTCTCCAAAGAATGAAGTGGTACTTCTTGATCAGAGTGTGATGGATTTGGTGCACATGTCCAATTCCAGAGTAGGCAAAACATCCTCAGACCTGAGGACTACCATATTTCACTTATTTTTGGAGCACGCTGCATGATTCCGTCTTTCCTTTCATCTCCTTGAATACTGCTCTCACACCCACAAATCTCAAACTATTAATTATTAATTGGACTTAAAAAGAAAAAAAAAAGGATTCGACTGACCAAAATTATTTGGTCTTGTTTCCAATCCTGAGAAGTAGTTTAGAGATCCCACTCATCCTCTGAAACCAGTAGGAGATTGGTCTCTTCTGGCCTTGCTGGCGTTTATTTATCAAAATCTGTATCAGTTGTGAAGCAGTTTTTCCTTTTTGCAGTTACCAAACCTGAAGCATTGATCTTTTTTATGTGGTGTGCTTATTTTTTGTCTGCCAGAGCTGGTTGTTCATGAAGCTGTTTTTTGGAGTGCCACGCTGCACCCCCTTTAGAAACATAAGAAACATTTCTACTCTGTCTCTTTTCTTAGAATAAAAAAATTATTTATTTTCCTTTGATATTTCTAATGCCATGTTTTTCACTGTCACAATGATAGTAAGAAATGCTCTGCTACAAGCTTCTGTTGAGTAAAACGAATCCACCTCACCATCATCTGAATACTGCGATACAACTGACTGAAATGTCAGTCTATAATATAATATTTATGTAATATTTCTTTCTTATTTTACACCTTGGAGGTTTCTTTAGGTGTCCATGAAAATATCCAGTGAGCCTCAGCACTGTTTCTGCAGAGCGATATTCACCTTACATGTTCAAATAAATATTTCTTCTATCATCATCAAAACAATATTAAAATACGCTCATTTATTTTAACCTAAAACAGTGACCTAATTTGAGATCTGTACATTTGGCACAACAGATTCAGCACACAGGACATGCCCAGACATAAAGCCTTAGACACTCAAGTTACAACAGTTAAAAATAGCATTTACTGCCTGGCATATTAGAAATGTCAAACTGTAAAGATAAAGGAACAGTTTCACATTTCACAATGGTATCCAAAATTACTTTCTGAATGCTGAAACATTATAGTTTTATGCACAGGGACTTTAAAATTCATTGTTTGTATGAAAAATAGACACACGGAGAGCAGATATTGATCAAATGGTAAGTCGGTTCATGCATGATTGTTCATCGATCAAATTCACTTTAAACTATGAATAAAAGTGAGCACGTGAGTGAATGTATGAATATCAAAGGCCTCGATCCCCAGGCAGTATCACTCCGCAATGATGACAATGCATTTTCAACCGATGACATTGTGTGCAATGAGACTGCAAGCAGCTGGCACCCAGGTGGTAAAATCCATTTTCCTCACACACATGATGCATATCACAGTGGAGCTGACAGCATCGATACAAGGGGCTCGTAATTAAAGCCCTCTGTTGTAGGACACAGATGAACTGGAGGCAAGTTTCTCCCAATCTATCAATCATCGAGTGACAGCTCATTTAAAACATCTTTAAAATTAAAGTTGCACCAGCCACCGCTCTTTACAAAGAACAATTGTTTTCTGACAGCTAAGTGAATCTCTGCTTTAAATCTCAGAGAGAAAGGTTGAGCATAGAATTCTTTTATGCCGCGAGCTGACAGATTGAATTGAGAAGAAGCCCGTTCTCTGCTATCAAAGAAACAACTTTGGCTGTACTTGATGCTCTCTGATAGCAGCAGATAGGGAGGTCACATATTTGCCTTGGATAATGGGCTTTTAGACATAATGGCATACAGCCAGCTAGCCAAAACAGAGATATTTCACAATTCAGCATCTGCTGTATTAAAAGATACTTGATGGTATCCAAACGTACCATCTGGCCCGGCAAATACCGGATGAGTGGATATTCATTCCAGTTCCTTCTACAGATTTGTAAGTTAGTTGAAAGATAATGTGTATCCAGTAAATCTTAATGAAGGATTTTAATCATATTTTGTCAAATGCTGTATACCATCTGAGGAAAATACGGCTATTATTTGAAGTAAACAAATATATTATTGTAGATTAGTCTATACATGATCGTTACAGTCTGCTGTACAAATTCCATCATGTAAAAGTAAAATCTTGATCTGATTTAAATTTGTCCCCGTCAAGACAATCTTCTGCATGTCTTGATCATTCAATTGCAGCTAACGTTTCTTTCTAGAACTCTCTGTGCATCTGTGAAGGGCGATGGAGCTCCTCCACGCCACAAAATTACAGGCAATTTCTTGTCTTCGGGATTGGAAACTGTAGTCTCTTTGATGAAAACTGCTGAAAACTGCACAGTTGTAGCTGGAGACCAGTTATCATCACCAGTGATGATCTGCCACAAAAAATTTGGGTCAGTTAGAAAGAGAAGTTTTCTTTCTGTGCAAGTCCGAGGTTTATGTTGAAATCGCTGAGAGCACAGTGAGAGTGGTCTGAATTCCTACGGTCAGGACTTCCCAGGAGCGATCTAAAAGTAGCAGCCGGACTAAAAACTGTCATTCCGTTTCCAAAATGTCCTTGAACAAGAGATTGACCAAATTTAAATCAGTTAAGGCTTTTGATTTTTATGGACCTGCTCCCAGAATCTCTTAATCACACCTCTTTTCCCCTAACTCAGCATTGGTGCTCATGCTGGTGCCAGTGCAGAGACAGCTTCTGAGAACAAATCCTTATTTAGACAGGTCTGAAAACTAAATTATCCAAAATTAAACTCATGCATGATTACACAGTAGAAGAATTTGTGGGATGCATCGGGATATTTCTTTTCTCCTTCCTTTGCGTTTTTTTTTTTTATTTCCTTCCACGGCACCAGCTCCAACTTTTAGACCACCAACTTTCTGTGCCAGCTCCTTCTGTTAGACAAAAGCCTTTCTTTCAGTAGACATGCATGGAGCCAGTTCCTATAGAAGAGAGGAAAATATAGAGTTCTAAAGCATGAATTCAAAGCATAATAAATTAGGTTAGTCTACCTGAAAAATTCATGGATAACAACTCATTATTCCTCTTTGAAGATGCTCTCTGAAAACTGGCAGAACACATACTTGAAAAGCGTTAAGATTCACACCCTGGTATAATCACGGAAGAGCCACACGCAGACATTGTCATTTCTCACATGAAGAACTGCTGTCATTAAAGCCTGACGCCTTGTACCTTGAATTTATATTCCAGGATACAACTGTAATGTCCCCACAGCAGAGGAAGGAATACTGTATTATCTCAGTCACAAGATAAATCGCTAAAATGCATAAATAAGACCGTGTTAGCTTTACTGCCTTGTGTTGTTGTTTGAAATGCAGACATGTTTGAAATAACGAGTGTGTTAAGCAAGTTCCATGACGGCGGCTAATAATCAGTGGGTTGGTAACACTGCCAACATCCTTTGCAGGATTTGCATCCATTACATTTTGTTTAGTTGCTCTGCCTTGGCTTCAGTGCATCTGGTGAGATATGTTAGATCTGTTATATGTGTTTTACAAAAGTCTAATACTGGAGACGCAGAGCATGTAAAGAATTGTTGATCAATTGCAGGGTTGACCACCACGCTCAGCCATCAGCAACTTTTGCCCAGTAATTAGGATTATAAATGTAGATGCTGGTAGATGTAAGATACTGTATACTGGGCACCGACCACGCTTTCTTCTCACTCTCACTTGAGGTATGTTGGGTGTTTGAGTGAAAAGCTTTCAATGGGATTTAATTAGGTGATTCTATTGCAGTGCAACAATAACTTATGCAGTTTTTTTTAACAGCAAATGGTCGAAATGCTTTCTTTCTTTTGTACCTTCCTTGTTGCAATGAAACTATGTACAGTGCTTTCAGTACTTGGTAACTCATGTTAAAGTATATGAGTTTGACATAGACAGTTTTTACTTGAATAATTCAACGTACATAATACCATGGGGGTGACGCTAGTACAAGCATTTCTATAAGGATAATAGATGCTACTAATTGAATGCTTGTAATTAGTAGTTATTGCGGTTTGGACAGCAGTTATTTGGCAGCTGTAAACACTTTCTGAAAAATGGTTTTCCATTATTACGCTGGTATTTTTACAGTAAAACACCTGACTACTGTAAAAAATTCACTATTGAGGATTGATAAGCAGAATTTGAGAAAAAAAAATCTATACACATTTGCTGTTCTCATAAATCGAAAACCAGATCCAAAGAAACATATGGTGTGATGCCGGCTTCAGCTCAAGAGGCACCAGGCGGGCACAAAAAAATGAACAGCTAAATCATTTAAAGAGAAGAGTGATTTGTGATAGCCTCCGGTGTGGGTAAGACAGGGCAATGATTGTTTAAGACATGCTGAATGATGGCATGAACCAGGAGGGAGTTGCCTTTTAAATAACGGATGGTGGTAAATTATACGAGAGGGCTGAAGCTGAAAGGCATGGCTTAGGCATAAAATTGAAAGAAGAAAAAGGGGAAAAGGAAGCCTGATGGAGCTTTCATTAAACACCAATGCTTAATCAAAGATGTTCTTCTCTTGTAAATTTAACCATATTGACCCACGCAAGATCTACATGACTACTAACAAGTATAATCAAAACAATATTCATTACCATTTGTGCTCGAGGCAAGTCAGCATACTGTATTCATACCTAATTTAACTGCTGTTATTAAATCTTCGTCTGTTGTTATCAGGTTTTAAGGGAACAAGTCTTGGCAGACACATTCATTCTCTAAGTGCAAATGCAGCTGGGTTTCTGTGGCTTCTGTTTTCCTCCTTTGTTCTGTGTAAAAGCAACATCTCTGAAGATTTGCAAACAAATGACCAAGTCAGTCTTCGAAAAACAAAAAGATACTAGTTAACCAAGAAAGTAGGACAAATATTACCAGGAAATTACCTCCCAAAAAGTTGATTTGTTTATTCTTCAGCCTGAAGAAGTCAATTGGACGAGCGACGAAACGTTTCTACCACTGAAAACGCTACGTCCAGATGAACAGAATCAACCTTGTGGAATTTACTTACCTGGGGGATTGAGCATGCATCAATATACCAGGAAAGTGGTTATTATCAACAAGCATGCGAAGAGAAGACGATAGACAGAATGATGAAAGATGGTTTGGTTGGCTGTAAGCAGGCCGTGGTCTATGGTAATCTTTCTCTGATCTGTGTCAAAACCAGCAAGTCTCATTTCTTGTAGCATGAAAGTTCTTTTAAAGAGAGAGGCAATCTGTTCCCTGATCCATCACTGCTGCCACCCATCAGCACCCTGTGTGACAGGACTGGAAGCAAAAGAGTGGTTGCTACACGGGCTTTTCATTGGGAATTACAGGAGTTGTGTGATCTATGGACCACAGACATCAAGGCCAACTGGCAGCATCATAGGTTTAGCTTTTCTCTTACATTCAGTGATAATATGAAATATTATTAGATTGTTTAAAAATTCAGTTTTTAAAATAAGTGATTTACAAACATCTTTGTTACCATTGCTGCAATATAATTAGTTATGTTAGTTAGTTATGTGCTATCCCATGTGTTTTTCGTATATGAAAGAAGAAAAAAACTTCAGTGTGTGTGTGTGTGTCTGCTTCCTACTAGTAGTCATCAGATGGGCATAGATTTTACAACATGTGCATTTATATTCATAAATGTTGACAAGGATTTCTTCTGAAAAGTGAGTTTACCTCAAAAGTGGATAATGCCTGCCCTTGGCAGCAAATATGAGGTACCTTATATTTGTGCCTTGCAACTCCCTGACAAGGACATCTGTTTTCTCTTGAGAGAATCCACCCTTTACTTTCAATTGCAAAACTAACAGCACACCATGTAGGGAAAGCTCTGCTTATTAACAGGAAAGAGAGGAACTGATAGTGATAGACAGTGATTGATGCTCGACCTGAACACACCCGCTGATAATGTGTTCTTCCTCATCCCAACTAACTCCTTCCTGCACAGCAGGAGAGATGTATGCCTGTGTTCTAAGACTAGAGCCATAATCACCCAGGCATCACCCTGGTATGTGTGCCTGGATGTCAATCACTACGTGGTGTGTGCAAGTGTTTTAATACGCCAAGACAATAAAGTATCTCAAGTATCAGTTGGCTAAAATCGACACAGTACTATTATCAGTATGTATTTTCAGCCGTCTTCAAACTATCAGCACACTGTACACAGTATTTTGTCTATTTATCTAACCATGGTTAAGAATGGTAGATACAATATTAATAGCACACTTTTGAAACACAAAGAAAGCTGTATTGTGACAGTAGGTCTACACTTCCCATTTACGTCGTGCTTTAACCAAGATTGTCAATATGTAATAACACAGCAGAAAATACTACAACAATAACTGCTCTTGCTGCAGTGTTTCATTGTAAGTCTGAATACAGTTCTCTGAAATAAATATATGCTGCATGGTGTATTAACTTCCCCACCAGGGATGGTGCTATACCGACTCCAGTTTGGGCCTTTGAGGACAATTTTCCTTCAAAACCACCTACTAGATTGAACTTTGAGGAGTTCTTGTCATTATCTTAAAGTACTAAAATAATTGCCCTTGAGGAAATTAATTACCTTTGTGCACTGTTGCACTCTGTGTGGAAAGTGATTTAGTTAATGAAAGCTGAAGTACTGTCATCTCTTCCATTGTCCCTCATTTTTCAAGCTAATAATGTCAGTGGAACCGGTGGGTTATTCCGAGCATCCGAGCGCCCACCTTGTTCACGCACATGACATTTAACACCTTCTTTGCTTTTGTCTTTTTGGGCCATGAAAAAAAAGCACTAAACAAATAAATTAATTTCTGTGCTCTTCTTTCGCAATATGGTCAAAATAGGGTGTAAAATCGCTTCAGTCAGGCACTTGCTTTACCTTATATTTGCAAAACAAGTAGCAGTTTCTACTGCAATGGAAATTAGTAATGTGAGGAGAATAATCAGTGACAGCAAATTGCATTACACTTCAGAGATTGAGATAAGATTATGAAGGATGTGGCAAATCATACTGTTATCGGGTGTAGCTGTAAAAGCAATTAAAATTCCACCATTTTTTGTGTCACAATAGCTTCTGTGGAATCTGAGATTCAGTGTCAGTGAGCATATAAACCATCTGAGAAAGTTAGTGTAAAAAAAATGAAAATGGGTTGTTTATTTCCTGATAAGCTTCAGTCCTACATAACTTAACCTCCTATTAAATCAATGAAAAAAAAACACCTTCACACAATCATACATATGCATCACTGAAACAGGAAATCACACAGCAGGATGCCTCAGATACAAAAACAGTCTAAAAGAACAGCGCTCATACTAACGACCTAAGACGGTAGACTAGTGCTAAACATTTCCAAGTTTGTGAATGTGGTTGATTAAATTTTGTCATCAGAAGGTACGAGGCTTCGTGTGATTATACATGTAATGTTCAGTTTGGTGTGCCACATACATGTAGGGCGACAGCTGGCTGTATCCTTTGAAGGTAAGGAATCAACATTTATCTGTACGAGTCGTTTCATAGACAAGAATCAAAAGGTGCTTTAAAACTGGAAACATGCAGCAAACAAAACCAAAATAGACACAGTTTCACAAACAGGATCATTTCTACCTCTATAATGAATGCACGATTCTTCACTGTGCCTAAACTTTGGCAAAAAAGAAAGCGCTGTTTTGTCAGTGTCAGTCTGCAACTGTGTAAAATGCATTTTCCAAGCACAATTACATGAAAAAGAAATGCAATAAGGCATAAGCAATAAAAACAACTGTGCATCTGTGGTGGTCCACATGCACATCCACGAGGGATTCCCTGCCTTTTAAACACTGCCCCCCCCATCCTAATATACTAAGGTATTTCACTGCACCCACACTCACTGCAGTCTGATCCTCTTATTTGCTGTGAATACGTCCCATCAGCCTAAGGCTCAAGAACGGAGGGCAGAAATTATTCTCTTTTAGTGACTATTGTGTCTGGAATCTGAGGGGAACTAAAGGTGAGATATAGCCAAGGTGCCCACAGGCTTGGCAGGGCTGCCAAGGATAAACTAATTAGCATGTGCTATGTTGAATGGGAGAGCATTAGCGGAACTGAAGTCAGTTAGAGCTGAAGGAGCAACTTAGTAGCCCCCAAAACCTTCACAGTTTGTTTGATTTACTTTCTGAAATCTCATTGAACACATTTCTCTGTCCAGCTGCCATACATGCAAGTTTTTTTTCCTAATGTTCATCATTTTTTCATCATCATAACATCAATGAAAATGTTCGTACACTCATCAGAGTTGCCTTCGGCGGTTAAATTTGGACTTTGGACCAGAAAGGTGGGGGGTGGAGTAAGAGTGGGATTGCTTCTACAGACACACAGCTCACAGCTTCTGTTTTTTTAGAGTAGAAAGCACCCCAAGGAAAACTGTGGTCACTGTGCTCTGTGAAATGTCACAGTGGCACAGTTTCTGACAAGAGATGCTTCTTTTGAATTGCCTGTGTGTCTTTTTTTTAACGCAAACCCACAAACTAGTAGCATTCTCCCTCTGAATAATCATATTTTTAAAAAAGGAAAGCTTAACAACATCTCTACGAAAACAGTAGTCTTGAAAATGCATTATTTATCATAAATTATCAATGAATCAATTTACTGCACATAAAACTTTCAGCTGGTGTTATTCAACCCTCAGTCATAAACACCACAACCAATTTCATCATGATTGATCATCATTCACTAGATAAATGTTTGAAAAAAATGAATAAAGAACCCACCTGATGACTAATACTAGGAAACTTAAACCCATGTATAACATTTAATTAAGCATACGTTTTAGCACCTAGCTGCAACATCCCAGCTTCCTTAAGTCACACTTTGGAGTGTGCGTTAGTCATGATGTCATTAATTAGCAAGTCCCACTTAACGATTTCACCTGCATGTAAAATGTATGGATCTTTCAAAAACAAATTACTGTTGTGAATCATTTAATTTTAGCTCCATGATTTCATTTCTATCAATTTCAAATGATGGTCACATTAAGATGCCTTGTGAAGCATTAATTGCATCCTTTTTTTCTGTTTTAGAAGTCCAGGTTTATTTCGAAATAGATCTCAATCGACCTTTTCAGAAGACCGCACTGCATTTTCACTTATATTCAAGCCACACTGCTGGCACAAAGTTTGATGCGATGAAAGAATCGAAAAGGCCAAATCATGTTTAAGTGGCATTTTGATGACATTTCTTTGGCCTGTTTAACCTTTGGTGAGTTTCATTTTTCTTGTGCATTACATCTTATCCATGCAGAGCCATTTCTCATTCCCTCTGCTACAAAAGACTATTTTTTTTCTGACTTTTCACCAATCTCTCCACAAAACCCTCCTGATAAATGAAAAAAAAAAATCCTGAATGCATCGATGCAGTTGCAGCAGTGGTGAGAAAACTAGAGTATGAAGAGCGTGAGGTTCAGGGACAGAAATAAAAAGCACGAAAGGCTGTTTGTATCAGACGCTATGGAAGTAAGCAACGAATCCTAATTTTCTCTGTTTACGCAGAGCTCCGGGCTGTAAACATGTTGCTTGACTGCTAAGTCCATCGAGGAAAGATGAGAAAAAAGTAAAGACACTTTAGCTCAGACCAAGACTGATGTTAGCCTGCCTGCATTGCTTATATTGTCTGTTGTGGTTGTGTTGTTCTTCTGCATAGTTTTCTATCCTTCTTTTCCCATTGGGATGGGCGTTGTGTTTGCTGTCTCCTATATCTGTGGAGAGGTCTTATGTACAAGATTTCCAGAGCAACGCTTGTTTTGAAAAAGTGTCTGAAGCAGAGTAAGAATTAATAAGTTGAAATAATGTAGCAACAATTGAAGTTCCTTCAAACATCCATCGAGAGGGCAATTTGCTACTTCTGGCTCTTGAGGTGGGGATGAGATCTGTCAGCATACCTGTACGATATCTGGAATTTTGACATTCATGGTAACCAGAGAAGGAATTATAGTTCAAGTTTGCCTGAATTTTGGCCTATTATTGTTTTTATTAATGGTGTAAGATATCTTAACTTGTTCCCCAGTGAATGTGTCCTAATGAAGCTTGCGATTCACTGACTTCTCCTGTCTTTGCCACTGTTTCGGCACTTGAAGCCAGCTTTCTTGGGAGCCGCTCATCCAAATATCATGAGTGAGTCATTAAAGTTCTTTGTCATATCTCTACCGCTCCACATAAGAAACAAAAAATAACATTTAAAAAAAAAAAGGATTATAAAGATTATATTATATCATCCTTAAACGTCAAACCTTTTTTGCTTTAATTTGAATTATTATGGTTTAGAGAGTTCATAAATATCAGAAATACAATACCTAAGATCAATCAGAAATAATTTATAGTAAGTCTCAAGATGTAATAAGAAGTGTTAAACTCCTGAAAAGTGCATGTTCATTTATACACACAATACATAGGGCTCCTTTACTATAAATTGCTGCATTATTGTTTTTTGGGATTGTGGCCATCAGCTTGCGGTAGTGCCAAGCTGTTATTGAAGTCCAGGCTGCTTTGACAGTGGCCTTTAGCTCACAGATTATGGGGTTCAGGTCTGTTGAGTTTGTTGGCCAGTCAAGCACAATAATAACCTAGTCAGCAAATTCTTTGGTAGTAGTTTTGTCACTGTGGGGAGGTACTAAGTCCTGGTAGAAAAGGAAATCTGCATCGACATAAAGCTTGTCAGCAGATGGAGGCATGAAAGTGCACTAAAATCTCCTGTTGGATAGACTTGATAAAACACAGTGCACCAACACCAGCAGATTTCCCTTGTGGGAGCAATAAAGTATCTATCTATTGATCTGGATGACATGGCACATCAAATGATCATGGACTGTTGAAACTTCACACTGGACTCCAAACACCTACAAACACATACTCAACATTTACTTTCATCTGAAAAAAGAGGGAACACTGAGCAGCAGTCTAGTTCTTTTTCTCATCAGCCCACATAAGGAACATCTGACATTGCATCTGGTTCAGCAGTTGCTTCGTAATAGAAATGTAACATCTGTAAATGGTGATGTAAATGGACTGGCCCTTCACTTTATATAACGTGCCTCATTCAACTACTCACACCCATTTACACAGGCACGTTTTTCTATTGTTAAGTGTTTTCAAGAGCAACTTGCATCAAGGAAATTGCCCAAGGAAGTTTGGCATGCAGACAGGAGCAGCCAGGGATTGAACCGCCTTCTGATTAGTAGATGACATGCTCTACCACCTGAATTGTAGCCGCCCCTCAGCTACGACCATGTAGCTCCTTTTCTGAAGATATCTGTGCATGGTGGCTCTTGATGCACTGATACCAGCCTCAATCCGCTCCTCATGAAGCTCTTCCAAGTTCTCCACTTTACTTCAAATTCAAATTTTATTTGTCACGTACACAGTCATACACAGTACGATATGTAGTGAAATGCTTGGACAACTGCTCGTGACCTAAAGAAAACAAAAAAGGAAAAGGCTATGAATAAGATAGGAAATAAATATGAAAAATTAAAAAGGGTAAATTTAACTAGGAAGGAATAGAATATAAATTAAGGTTAAAAATGAAATAACTGTACAACACAAATTAGAATGAAGGGTAAGGGTACTTGCCTTGACAATCCTCTCATCATTGTTGCTTGTGTACCTTTTTCTACCACACTCATCTACAGTATCTGTCTGCCTCTCTATTCTAGTCAACTCTGCACTAATACGTTTTGACACAGCACTCTGCAAACAGCCCGTCTTTTCAGCAATGGCCTTCTGCGCCCTGCCTTCCCAGTAGAGGGATGTCAATGATCGTCACCTGGACAACTGTCAAGTCGGCAGCCTTCCCTATTATTGTGGTTGTATTTACTGAAAGTATTCATATTCTTTATTCTAAATAAATATTCTAAAAATTTCAGGAAGTGGATTTCTGATTTTCTATAAGCCACAATCATTACCTCTAAAATAAAAATAAAAATCATTAAGTATTTGGGTTTATAGGAGAGACTACCTGGCAAAACAATGACATTTTAATGAAGCTTATGTGTAAGTTCAATAATGAACATCTGTATTGACTCATCTGTCTGCTCTCCCAGATGTTTGGCTGCTAGTCTAGTGACTTCCACTTTCCCACACTGTAAAACTCAATGCTGACATCACTGCCGTAGTCCAATCAGCCTCCACTCTGTGTACTTTGAATCGTAACTGCTCATCCTTCATTCTGTCATGCAGACTCTACCTCACGCAAGCCTCCTGTGGTGGGGCGTGGCCTGCGGTGCCGTGCAGAGGAGGCGGACGCACCTGCACGGCATCCGCAATCACGCCCCGCCACACCTCCATCTTATTTTCACCATTACTAGCGTGCAGACTGCAGGCGGTCCTGCCCTAATTCCTGTCACCACTGGGATTCAGTTCTGCTGTGATGGGCCATCGGAATCGAATCACCAAATAGTGTAACTGAATTCTGTATGTCAATAAATCAAGTTCAATTCCTTTTAATGATCTCGCCTTATTGAAACAATATTTTACATATGTGTATGGATGTGTGCCATTTCTCCCACGCAGAGTGGAGCAGACCAGCCAACTCTGGCAACACAAAACAAGAGTACTTATCCGAACAACCTTTAAATGTAACACTGCACTGATTCTTTGATTTATTACAATGATAAAAATCAGAATGTAATATTTCAACGTCCACACTACAGTGAACTTTAAACCTTCCTGCTGGGCACGAGAGACACCGCATAAAACACAAAACTTTTCCCATTATCATCTGCCTCAGTCACAGCCCTCTCCAGCAAGGACTCTGTCTCCCTGCACGAGGTACAGAGCCTTTTCTTGGCTCAAGCAAATGCTACAAAACATTCACAGCAGCTAGTTGGCTTGTTTTCAAAGTTAATGAGGCTTGAAGAGTTTTAGGAATGAGAAAAGTAGAGCACATTCTCGCACTTCAGTTTTCCAGTGAGAAATGGACACTGTTCTTTTTATACACAAGGTCGTACTTCAGATTTAATGAGACACTGCGTGCATATTTGGGTACCGAAATAAATGCTGTAAGGCAGAAACATGAAGCCAAGAGAAATTTAAGATCTACATTTAATATTAATAAAGGGTGTTCCCGACCTTTTGCTCAATGCATGCTGAGATATTCTTCGGTTTGCACAACACTCAGCAGAATAAGAGGATATAGAAAATAAACAATTTGAAAGAATATTTACATTTGGATGCTACACTTGAATTTTGCAATGATCTACTGAATGTTGTTGAAATTGCCATCCGTTTTTTTTTCTTTACATCTATTGTTATATACTGTTATTCATATTTATTTTCAAGTATATATTAAACTGTCATTATGAACTTGGTCACACTAGACAAAGCCCTGACAGCAACCCTCGCAACCTGACGCCGCAATCTGCCTCACATAAACAATTATTTAGCCCTTTACTTTTCCTTGTCAGTTACACTTGCTGAAACACCCGTCTCCTTTAACTGCAGCTTGCCTCTTGTCCTCCACCCAGTCTCTTGGTTATGAGCCCTAGAGAACAAAGAGCTCGTAACCAACCACTGCTTGTCGCTCTTTTGTTACTTGTCTTCATTAAAGGTCTTGTGTTCAGCATTTTCACTGCCTGCTGATTTGCCTTCTGGCACCGTTGACGCTTGAAGAATGTTCTGAACACTGAATTTACGCCAAATGTCTAAATTGTGACAAAAGTGAAAAAGAAAAACAAGGAATTGGTGAAAAAAGACCTAAATGGATAAAAGACAACACTACTTACTATATGACAAATCCTGGATACTGAAAGGTACAAATGACAGGATCAAGAAAAGGTTTGTTAAATCCTGTAACAGAGCCCCATAAATCAGTGCTTGTGTGTTTCTGAAAGCTCAATGAAAAGCCGAGCCTTGCATTGAAACCAAAAGATAAATGTTCTAGGCCTGACTGACACACCTGCAGAGTTGTGGGTTTAAGATTGTTTTCCTGTTGCTGAATCGCTGTTCACCTGACATCCCAGAGCTCAGAGCAAGCTGTCAGCACCAAAAGATAAAAAATGGTTGTTTTGAAAGAAAAGAACTGGAATGGAATTAGTGCTACTTTATCCTGGTAAACACAGTTCTGGGATGGAGAGAGCCAAAAACACAAGGCTCAAGAACCCAGGTTTCAGTGCTCTCAGTGGGAAACAGGAAGAACTGGGAAGAGAAGTCTTAGATGGAGTGTTGTTAGAAAGGCCTGACTTTGGTGAGCCATCTCTGCTGACCATAGTCTCCCGGCTCCTGATCATCCTAAAAACTCGAGTTGAGGCTCGAGAGAGGTGATGCCGTCTGGCAAGTTGTCTAAAGACTGCATATTGGGGGTGCATGGAGTTATTACCCAACTTAGGTAGCTGCTTCTAATCTCTGCTTGAGGCTAACACCTCAAGGTTACATATACAAATCTCACAGTTAACTGTCAGCATTTGGGAACAGGGTGCAAAATGTATAAATCTTATATGCCTTATCATACTGCATACTGCAACTCACTGTTTTAAACTAAAAATGCAAGTAATACAATCCAGAAAGTATTATAAATTTTGATGCTAGCTGAGGTATCCTTCATTTTAGTAAGATAAGGCATCATCACTAAAAAGACAATTCATTACTTTTTCAAGACACTGCAGTACTTTTGAGTGATGAATTTAATGCTATTAATAACTACAATATAAATGTATTTTTAAAAGAAAATAACACCTCATAAGCAGCATTGGACTGCACTGGATCCCAAAGTATAAACTATTATTCTGGGAACATTCTTGTATTTCATTCCTAAAGCAAAAAGTAGTTACTAACTTAAATGCTTTCAGACGCGACTCTATATTTAACCACGATTAGCAAATCCACAGTTGTTTCACAGTTTATCTCCTTTGCTGAGGCCGCCTCTGGATCTTCCAAGATCTGACACAGAGTTCAGCATTGAGAGGCATGAGATGAGTCAATAAGGAAAGCTTTAAAAAGCCTTGATTCTTTTCATGGACGATATTCATGCAATTTGAATAGCAAGGAGAAAATTGGCTGCACACACCATTACATTACTGTGACCCTGTGGATAAGCAGCTTTGTCTCAACCTGGCTGTTGGAGTGCCTCTCCCCATGAAAGCTTGCATGCAGAGCTTTGTCAGACTAATCCATCCTCCGGAGTGTTTCCTGCGCCTGACTGAGAACACTGAGGTTCTCAGACAGGAAAAAAAAAGTATATCATTTTAAAATGAAGGTTAACTTTTCTCTAGGCAAGATCAGGAACTACACGTCCGTTGTGGAATTCCAGTCAATCAACCTTCAGTGACACCGGCAAGTGATGTTATTCAGTGTATTATGTGAATATTACACTTGCAGTATGCAGTACGTCTAACATTTGTATGTATGACATGAGTGACTGCAAATCTTTTAACGCCTTAAGGGCATGCATGTGCAAGAGTGAGTTTTGGGATCTGAGAATGAGGCAACATCAGAAAAACTGTACAAATATTTCAGAGGAAACAGACGACAGCTGTCGCACGTAGGACTTCTGTTTTGAGTTTGCCTTCATAGTGTCAATTGTTTGGATATATTAGAATATGTCGCAGGGCTATACAGTCTAGATGGAAACTGATTTTCTTATAATTTCTTTAAGTCTAAATGACTGTTTTGTTCATTTTTTTAAGATGGGAAATATTTCTTTAATATTTCCCAATTGTACCTTTTAGTTGTGCTCAGATTGAAATGAGCCAAGAAACGAGAAATTTTCATTCCATCAGCTGAATCGAACCTAAAGCATTAATTCAGTTAAATCAATAAACAATCACCAAAATAAGCACTTCAGGCAAACAGGCCAAAAGATTCAATTTCAAACAGGTTGGGGTTCACCGTCTGATAATGGAACGTTTTCCATCTTCTAAGGTCAAAGTCTGCAAAAAGATTTTTCTACTCTTCAAACACCTGAATAAGACAAACTGGGAAAAGCCATTTTTACATTTAACAAATAATAACAAATAACAAAGTTTCCATTGTGAAATGATTTCTGAACTACATAAAAACAGCGTGGAAGCAAATGCTTTGGCTACTAGCCTTTCTTTATCAATTATATATAATAATATCAATTATTATTAATATATTGTTACACCACCACATCAATCACACATTATAGACAAATATAAAAAGTATATAAGGATAATAAAAAATGGTTCAATCAGCAATGCAGAATAAAAATCAGCCTTTCTTTCTAGCTCTGCTGATGTCAACTTGCTCTTACTGCAATCTATGCATATGGCATGGCATGCCAATTACTCACTGTCACATCTCAAGTGGATGCTGAACTAAAATTATACCAACCTCAGAGTCCCCATATTCACTAGAATTTAAATGATGCATGGAAATCAAAAGGAGGTGAAACCATAGGAATCTATGAGGGAAGCATATCAGCAACTTTGCAGGAGGGGGGTAACATTTTTCATCTGTCGCTGCAGACGGCATGATCTCAGCTGTAGTCTGAGCAAACTCAATATCCTTAGGATAGGATTTTTCGTAAGTGAGTTTTCACAGCGTATGTGTTTCAATATGTGACACAAAGTTTAAATTTAATAAATATATTGAAGAGAAGAATCACATTGCACCACACCTATGGATTTCCTCCTCTTTTTTGCTACAGCAGCTTGTGGGAAAGGCATTCCTCTCATAGCCTCTCCTTGAAGCTCACCAGTGGGAGAGACTTAACAGTGTCCAGACCGTACAGAGCCATCCATCCTGAAGTGCAAAAGTGACACAGGGCTGCAGCCTGTGCCAGATGATGGAGGCTGCCACCAACTCCCAGCTAAAGCACTGCTGGACAGACCCCATTCACTCAGTCCTCGGAGATTTACCGTCTTCCTGACATTCACGTAGGATAACACAGGGACACCAAAACAGAGGTTATTTATTTATGAATACTTCCAGGAACCGTGTGCCCTCACGGTTTTAGATTTCATTAGAAGTGGGCATGCGATGGAAACAGGGGTTTCAACTTTGGGGTTAAATCAATGTATGGCCTGTCCTCACCAGCGTTCTGCTCTGTGTAATTTAGTGTCATCTCCGGTGTAATGAAGGTCTTGTACCATCCGATGCTTACCAAGTCCTGGAGTGTCCTTTGTGTCCCCTGCATTTTTTTATGTTCTGTTTAGTGTGTGCTCTACTAGGAGATGTCGCGCTCGGAGTACAGACATGGTGTCATTGATTTGTCCATTTTAATCCAAAAAAGTTTTCTTTGGATCAGCTTTTATGTTAATCCAGGGTGTGAGGTGCCAATATGTTCACTAAGTAAAGCTATAATACATCTATATTTTATTATTTAATTTTCTCTGTATTATTTTGGGCTCTAACCTTATAAAATGCATTAAGACGACTGTTGTGATTTAGTGTTATATAAATACAATAGAATTGAATCTTGTAATTGACATTTCATTTGACACTAAATTACAAAGCATCATTATTGTGGATTAACTCCTGTTTACAGTGCATATAGCAACCCCTGTAAAAAGTTTACTTTAAGCCTAGTCATCTGCCATGTCATCTGTAAACAAATTATATATTCAAAATAATTTAAAATAATTATTACATTTTTATCTGTTATCTATTACAAATTGCAAATTCTTTTTATTTTAAAAATATCTGCAAGATGTGCAATTATATATCAAATGATATGTGAATGTATTTTCTGTAAATTTCTTTAGTAAGAGCGTACAGAGAGTTCACACGCTTATGTCTGTTAAATGAACACACAGTTAGCCAAACTCAGCCAGTGTTTAGTGTGAAAATCTGGTGCAAGATCAAAGTGCAAACTCTTACCAGAATTTTGCAGTGTGCATGAAGTATAACCTCCTTTTTAAATTCATTCAGTGTTTAAATTAATAATGCCGGATGTTATATTATGCACAAAGCATAATGGGAATTACAAATCAGTCCACAAACTCAAATACTCAGTTTGCAACAATGGAGCCTATGTAATTACATGTGTTCATGCTATCACTTAAAATTACAGAAGCAACACAGGAGATTATAGCTTGTCAAGCTGTGGATATTAAGGATATTTAGGTAAACTTTTTTTTTTAAAAAGCATCACATTTTAAAAAAAAAAGATGCTTTTAATGACAAAACTGCGGATTAGAATTCTAGTTCATAACTTCAGAGCTGAAGTGGGGGGATAGCATAATGAGGACCTTTGAGATCCTGTTTTGATGTAACTATTTGATGTCAGCAATGAACGGTGGGCATTTTCAAAGTTTCACTTGCTAAGTACTTCAATGAATGTCAAACATAAATAATAAATGTAAAAGAATCTAAGTTTGTGATGTCTGGGAAAGTTAGCAGAGGTTTTATAAATCCATGAATGGTATCAAACCTATGGTTAGGATACAATGGCGTTAAATTCAGCTCAGAACAGGAGTAGCACTGTGGGGGATTTTTCTCTATAGAGGGGGAACTATGCACTGGAAACTGATGAACCTCCTGAAAAATACTTTGCTGTTAACATTGTGCATTAGCATAGCATAGCATAGCATAGCATAGCATCTTTATTTATAACGCACTTTACATCCAACAATGTTGACCAAAGTGCTACAAATATTAAATTAAATGCATACAGATTAAAAAGGCACATTCTTTAAAGAGGAATTAATAGCACTGAGGACCCCAAGTATCCTTTGTTGAAAGGCTTTCTTTAAGAGGGAGATGCAAAGAGAAGACACTGTGAAGAAGTGCAGGATACACCACAGTGCCATTCTCATTGAACAAATCCCCCAGTGTCATAGCAATGCAGTAAATACACAAAAAGTTGTTGACATAAAATCTTATTTAAAGGATAAATAGAGTGTGCTATTTGTTCATTTGAAACCCAACCATTTGTATCTCAAGCTTTCAATCCATTTCTTGACTGGACCCAATTTAAATTTTAATGCATCCCAACATGCATTCAAAAACTTAATTGAAGGTGGATTTGTGTGTGAGACATTACTATTAAAACAAAAAGTTACTATATGTTGGTTCACAGGCCTCCATCTTTCACTCTTATTTTGAAGTGCAGTGACTCATCCTCTAGTTTTGTTAGGATGCCTGGGTTGTTGACCCAGGGTTTTGAGTTTATTGTATTATTTATCATTTCTATTCTGTGGTTCCTTTGTTAGAGTTATGTCTTATGTCTTATCTGGTTTTGCCCCTCCTTGTCTCGTTAGGCCTGATTTGCCCCAGCTGTGTTTCCCTCCTGTTACCCATTCCCTGATTGCTCCCTCTGTGTATTTAAGCCATGTGTTTCTCTGTGTCCATGTCGTGATCTACCCTTATCTAGCTGTGTGTTCTGTCTGCGTAAGTGTATTTTGTATTCCTAGTTTTGTTACCCTTTTGGGTTCAGCATTAAAGCTGTGTTTTGAGTTACTTCCTGTTTCCGGAGTCTGCACTTTGGGTCCTTCTCCTGCCTGCACGCAGCCGTCACATAACAAGTTTCCCATCACAGCTTGTTTTTCTACTCAGTGTTTCACGGGGGGCCACAACATCATATGCAAGGCTTCTGTGCTGACTACAAGGAACACATTCTATTGTCTCCCACCTCATTCATCCCTGCGTGTGTTCTGTGATCCACGAACAACTCCAATGCACTAAAGAAGTCGTGTAAAAACTATCAAAATTTAACTCAAGTAGCCTAGAAAAACTGTCAGCTGTTCAGCTCATCTGCCTGTTCAAAATGACGGATTTTTGAAATTGATGTTATATCTGAGCAACTTCATGTGTAAATAAAATAAAGAGAATAAAGACAAAATCTCTCAAATTCAAAAAGTCCAGTTGTGCTTTCTTCCTATCTGCCAGCTTACACAGTCTAGCAGAAGCCTGTGAATTGGTAAAGATGACAGATTAGAGAGAATAGGGTGCTGTGTTCAAGTCAGTCTTGGTTTAAGTTGGGTGTGAAAAAGTGATTGTTGAAGAGAATGAGGGACACAACACCTCTCAGTGTTGAGCAGAGATCTACTGAGGCAGGATCAAAGAACTCAGTCAACCAGGGCACTGCTCAATGCAGACTGTAGTCAACCAACCACACACTCTAATCTCTTGCTCAGGTCTTGTGAGAGAACAGAAACGTATCAACCAAACTGAATTTAATGAGCATCTACCATACAACTAGAGCAAATAGTAAACAGAAAGGTAGAGACAGATATCTCAAACTTCTCTCCAGTTCTGCCTTTTAACCTCCTACAGGACTACCAATCATTATTTTGACATAATGCTCAATTACACATGTATAAAAAGGAGAACAAGAAATCTGAGTTAATGTAATCTTTCAGCGATAAAGCGGTAGCATGCTTTGCAATTTTACCATATGAAAGTTGAAATACTGTAGCTCCAAGCAAAGAACAGGAACAAAATGACAGATTAAATTCTTATGAAGCCAGGAACTTACAGCTGCTGATATGAAAATTTGAGATTAAATTCTTATCATGCCGTTGACCCTCTGAAGTGTTGTGAGTCACCGAGATAGTTGAAACAACCTGGATCTAACCTTAACAAAGAAAATAAATATATTTTTGATGCATGTCAGGTAAAATGATTATTTACTTTGTGATTACTTTGCATAAAGAAATATTTAAAAATAAATAAATAAATACTGTGTTTACCCAGGGTAAGAGGTCATTTAAAGTTAGGGAGTTGGGGTTTAGGTTGTATATTCTATTTGGCATTTGGTAATTGACACTTATAAATAAATAAATTAAAAAAAACAAAGCATAATTACAAATACATACAGAATTAAATCAGGTAAATCTGTTGGTAAGTCACACCACACTACACTGATCTCATTCTCAGTGTCACAATAATCAAATTCACAGATTCCAAATCAGTTTCATTGTCACATTGTTACATCTTCCAATTTTACATGAATCTCTTCAGGCAAAGTAAACACAGCTTCACAAAATAGCTTTATACAGACAAGTGATTTGTGTCCCACAAGTATACTATGTGGGCAGTGCTCTAGAGGGTGTGTGTGTGTGTGTGTTCCTGAAACCTGGATCCTCTACCAAAGGGCTGGGAGTTTGAGGGGTCTGCACAGTATCTTCAATGTTCCCAGACCTGCAGTGTTCTGCAGAGAAGCTGCCTGGAATCTGTTGGGGTCAATCTTTTGGTTTGGGGGTCTCTATTTTCTTGTGCTCCTCATTCCTGATGTTGCTGTCTTTTGGGATTTCCACGTATCACAGTGGTCCCCTGTATGTGTTGATGATATGAGTTCTTTTATGAGTTCTTCCTTCAGTTCATCATCCACTGTCTGTCTTCAGCTGCCTGAGCAAATCTTGGAATGCCTCATCTCCAGGTGCCATCTACCTGATGTATTCATGGATGTTCCGTGTTTCATCCTGGATTGTGGCTCTGACACTCATTCATACTCGCCATCCTGCTTTCCATTGCTCGTAGAGCCTGAGGGTTCTGGACTTTTGTTGCAGAGCCTGTTTTGTGGAGTTTTCATGTCTTAGCACCTGTGGTATCTGTCTCCTCCTATGGTCAGCTTATTATTCCAGCTGGGTATCTGATGACAGGTAGGACAAATGTATTGATGGCTTGGATCTTATTCCTAATGTTCAACTGGTTCCTCAGTACCTTCTAGAGGTTGGCCTGTGGGATACCAAAGGTACTGGCCAGCTATCCTCTATATCTGCTATTTTGTTTTGGATCACTTTCCCTCTCTTTCTTTGTGTGTGTGTGTGTGTGTGTGTGTGTGTGTGTGTGTGTGTGTGTGTGTGTGTGTGTGAGAGAGAGAGAGAGAGAGAGAGAGAGAGAGAGAGAGAGAGAGAGAGAGAGAGAGTGAGTCTGTGGAGCACTTTCAATCTCAAATCACTTGACTGAGCATGAGGCACCTTTTATCATGGTTCATCCTCAGCAATTAATCTTTAACAGATGCGATGCAATTCTCTCCCTCTTTGCCTATTTCATACACAGAGTCTCTTTCTCCGTATTTCAGTGTATCTCCAGCTTTTGCGCTCACATATAAATACTGCAAATATTTATCACATTTTGTGTGTCTAATTCAAGTTACCTTAGGGCACGTACTAGGCTAAACAGAGAACACTAATAATTTCAGAGAATTATAAAAGTAAATTTTTGTGTGGGGAAAAAAATGGAGATTTGCATTATGCACTGCAAAGCTGGTTGTGAGGTTCCTTTCTTACAGCCTGTTCTTTGTCTTGGACTGGAATATTACTGAACTTCAAATCTCTCTGGGAGAATATATGGCATACTGAGAGATGGGGTAAGAGGGTCCTCGGCCGGATTATTGGACTTGCAGAATACCCAAGCCTAAATTCTAGTGTGCAACAGTCATTCATGGCAGTAGGATTGCTCAATAATGCATCAAAACCCACAGGCCTCCAAGGGAAGCAGTCAGTAATCAAAAAGTAAGTTAAGGTTTTCATAATAGGGCCCTATAAATAACTGAGGACAGAAATGAGGGCATGTAAAATTGATGAGGGATGATTCAAACCCCACGAGGTGGATGGAGCTTAACGCAAGGAGAAGGGATGCGATGTTGAGTGGCCCGGTGATACGGGCATGTGTAGAAGGTGGAATTGCACGAGCGATTTGTGTCCCCAGTGTTACCACATAAACGCACAGATATACAATATGGACACTGCTCTAGAGGCAACGTCACTGAAATGGTGCTATTAATGTAGAAATACGCCCCTGCCTTCAAACTATTCTACTGAACATTTAAAACAACCTAGCAACAATTTCATAACCTGTGGCTACCTATTAAGCTTTTACAGAAGAAGAACTCTGCTGCACATTTATATTATTTAATCAAAACCAAGACTGCGGGGTCAGAAATTACATACATTTTCAAAAAAGCTTCAATATGAGCCAACAAAACTGTGAATTACAAGATCTTTTTAATGTGGGAATTCATTTTCATATATTTGTGCTCTCTAGAACTGATGTAAGTGTGTGATTCAAAGAAAACGACATAGTATAACAGTCTGAGATCTTGTCAATATGCAACGGTAAAGAGTGAAGGTTTATCCTAAATGAGCACTTGCAGAAAAAAGACACCACCAGACAACTAATTTATACACATGAGTAGTGTCCTTTATCTAAATTATGCATTTAGGCATTGAAAACAATCTCTTATCAGGCCTTCAGTCTTTGTCTAACAATTATACAAATAAGCTGATTTTACCAGTTAAAACAATAAAAACTGAATTTCTACTGTGCTGTTGTTCCAAGGACATGCAGGTATTGTCCTCAGTTGACTGCCAACCTGTCAGATGGCTCATTTAACATTTGGCAGTAACAAATTTGAAAGAAACTACCATTGATGTTTTTAGCTAGTAGAACACCGATTTCTCGCTTCTTCCAACTATACTCACTACACAGTTTTCAGTTCGTATCACACAGGGAGGATTTTAGACATGTATTCAGCCAAGGATGACAAAAATGCCCTAACTCAAGATTCATTAGTGTCTATATTTTGTACCGAAGGTCCTTCATTTCCTCTTCAACCTGCATAAACAAATTTATTTTAAACTAATTTTTGTTTATATAGTAGAATAATATAAAGTTAAATTAAGCAGTCATTTCATTTAAAAATATTTATATTCAAGGATGTTTATACAGACTAAGACGGAGTGTACACAATAGCTTTTCTTTTTTTTCCAGAAAGCCAGCATAGTTTTTCAATTGTTCACAATTGGATCGCCTCATACTTATACCATGCTAAAAACGGCAGGCACTCGAGGCAGTGAGCTTCTAATCTGCAGTGAGGAATGCGTGGTCGGCTGTTCACTTCACCCCCCAAAGCTAAAGAGGTTCATCTCTGGGTAAAAAACTGTTTGTCACAGTCCCTTCTTTACACAGCCATCCACTTACAGAGGCTGATGGGACCAATAACACACCAGCAACTACCACATTTTACTTGTACAAGTGCTAACAACAGTGGAGAAAGTTAATCCTGCTGGTTTTTGAGTACCCGAGCTAATGGAATTTTAAATACAGTCTAAGAATTGTTTTAATACTTGGATAAAAATCCTTTTCAGTCATTTAATCCCTAAAGTCTAGAGCCCTTGGACACCCATGGTTTCCTCTCTTCAGATGCTCTGTTAGGCCTTTACTGCAGCTGCCTTCAGTTGCTGCTGGTTTGTGGGCCTCTCTGCATTCAGTTTGGTCTTTAGTAACTGAAAAGCATCGTCTGTTGAGTTAAGATCAGCTAACTGGCTTGGCCATTGAAGACTATCCCATTTCACTGCCTTGAGAAAGACAGTGTTGTTTATGCAGTTTGCTTTGGGTCATTCGGGTCATTATCCATTTGCACCATGAAATGCTGTCCACTCAGTTTTGCTGCAATTGGCTGAATCTTAGCAGCGAGTAAAGCTCTGTATATTTTTTACACAATTAATCCTGCTACTTCTATTAGCAATAAACACTAATCACCTGGTTCCACTGGCAGTATACATGCCCATGTCATAACACTGTCTCCACCATGTTTGACAGATAATGTAGTATGCTTCAGATCATAAGTCTCTCCCTATCCATAATTTTACCAGCTATATCAGACGTTTCCTGACAAAGTCTAGTCTGACCCGCCTATTCTTGTGTGTAAACCCTCTGCACCTCCTCGGGAATGTTCCTGACTTGAATAGAGGTTGTAAAGTTTTTTTTCTTAAACAAGGAAATAATTCTGCGATCATCCACCTTAGTTGTCTTCTGTGGTCATTCAAGTCTTTTGGTGTTGCTGAGCTGGTCAGTGCATTTATTCTTTGATTTGTGTTACTCTGCAAAAACGTATGGACCTAAATGTAGGTAATGCTTGGTCAATTACATTAGCAGCATTCAGCTACAACCAGACTCAAGCAACAGATTACTATTATTAGTTATGGAAAAAACAGTGCACCTACAATTTGTTTTTTCCATCTGACTAGTTCAAAAGAATACATGATATCTTTAGTTAGTGTAAAAAAGCAAGCCTTGGATGGCACAAGCAGAAACACAAGTGTAAATGGCATTAAACACCATGGAGCCTTGGTTTAAAGCCCTGTGAGCTCTAGCAGTTATACAGGGATTAAAGTGGGCCTGAACAACCTGGAACAACGTTCTGACACCTTCGATTAATGAGTAATTAAATAGGCAGTTTAACACTAAATACTATCAGGCAAGTTCATTTTTTATTTGATACAGTCTGGCAGTGCTTTCAACTGTTGTCACAGAGACAGTAAAGTCATGACTCCAGCTGCATGCCTCCTCTTTTCCTTCTTATCCGTGTCATGCACTCATGCTGTCGATGTCAATAAAGTTTCTGTTGCCGTATATCAGCATCTATCTACCTCTACTTAAGAGGAGAGAGCATAACTGTGCAACTTTTTCTTTAAGTGGCAGGTTATCTCAGATACAGGATTTGAAACAGCTCAACAAATATCAGTGAACACACAAACTGTTTTTGTGCATCTTGGTGCACAATCTGTCTGCTAGCTTAAGGTACAAAGGCTCTGTTTTCCAGGGAGAAAAAAAACACTGACATGGGATAATTTTACTCTCAGAGATAGAGAAAGATAGAGGAAATAAATATAACAGCAGAAGCTGACAGATCATATTTAAAGGTAAGGACTGCTCTGCAAGTGACGTTTAATAAAATAGATATTTACAGTTAAAAAAATTAATTGTGTTGGATTGCTTTGAATCAGACAGTGGATCTGTATATGATGAAGTTATCTAGTTATATTAGAAGCACTTTCAAATATGTTTTTCAATGAGAAAAGGTTACACTCCACATCCATTATATGTCCCAATAATTAACATTTAAGGGAAACTGTACATTAGCAATATTTGTTTTACTATCTTACATTACGTTGAATATAATTGCCATCAACATTTAACCAAACATTATCATTGCATTAATTAAAATATTGTTGAAAGCTGAATGTCATTAATAAGGTGAATCTCAATTAATTTTCAGAGAAACAGCTTTATTATCAAAGACAGCTAAGCTGAGCTGTCATATAAATGCTAAATGGCTTGTATTTGTATAGCGCTTTACTAGTCCCTAAGGACCCCAAAGCGCTTTACACATCCAGTCATCCACCCATTCACACACACATTCACACACTGGTGATGGCGAGCTACATTGTAGCCACAGCCACCCTGGGGCGCACTGACAGAGGCGATATGGTCAGGATTTTAAGTTATGCTCATTTTTAGGCTGCCGTTTCCCTCCGTAGGTTTTATGGTGGCGACAGAGCACGCTTACGAAGGCTCTGACTCTTGTATTTGCTCATCAACAAATCTTTTGTGAACTATAATTTGAAGACTTGGGTCATCATTCAGCCTGTATAGACACGTATAAACTGTTTACATCTCAGTGCTGTAATATAAAACAACCATAACACCTGTGTTTGATTCATGACATGGTTCTAGGATTTCAATTGTAGGAACAAATTACTTGAAGCTTGCCTTAATAATCTTTTAACATTCAATTACATACAGGCCATTATGATATATCAGTATTATGATACAGTAATACTATCTAAATATGTTAAAGCAGCAAACAACATTATGTTATTAGTATGAGGTTGCAACAAGTTTAATGTCAGTATCAGTAAAAAATGCAAACATTTTAGTGCTACCATACGTTATCAATATACTGCAGTACTACAGCTACTGGACAGTAATAGAAATCTAGATCTTTATTTCATATGGGGAAATATCTTTGAAAGCAGATTAAATCATAGATTTAATGTTATTCAAATGCCGTATTGGACAGTATGTGCAGAATAAACTGGGTAAACTGGGCTGTTTGCAGTGTTCTTTTACAGTTTACAGTTATGCAGAACTGGTGCAGGGCAAACTGTGGTATCCATGTTCATTACCATGGTCTATACTTATAAGATCAGACCAGAGATTCTTTGCATACAGTTTTTATTTCTTCTTGACTATGAAAATCAAGGTTAATTCAGACACTGCTTTAAAATAACCATCCAAATAAAGCAAAAGATCGCTGCTGAGTAACAGGACTCGGCTAGGAGTCAGTTTGCATTTAGCTGATGATATTCTTTGGTAACACTTGCCAAATTCCACATTTATACCAGCTTCATAGTGGCTAGCAATCAGACATCTGCCTTGATGGCTCATATAACATCTGCTTGTATATTGTAGAATGTAGATGGCTAAAATCAGAATGAGTAGGAAACCTCAAAAGCAGCATCAGACCAGGTCAGCTGATCACAGCCGGTTTAAAAACAAAGCACATGTACTGGAGCTCATATATATATTATTATATGATTTATTGCAGAGTGAGTCATTTCTCCAGACTGCACTGCTTCACCAGAACTTAGTATTCTCTCACCTGCAAAATCCCACTTTAACCCCTGCTTATACAGACAGGCTCATTAGAATGAAAATATTTTTAAAAGCCACATTAGTGCCATCTTTTACTGTCAAAATGTCAGTAGTTCACAGTGTATGTGCATAAGGAAGAACAACATCATAGTGAGCTAGAAAGCCCTGAAGATAAAGAAAATCCAAATAATGCAGAACTGTAGTGAAGAAGTCAAGTGTAATAGCAAGGCTCCAGAATAACCATCTTTAAACCAGATAAGCTCATTTCTTATTAATAACAGTCAAAGTAATAATTAATCATGACATCAGAAGTCTGTAGTTACAAGTTTGACAGTGCTTGTCTCAGTACATTCAGCTTGGAGAGGTGGTGTCTGGGATATAAATTTCTATGAATCACAGTCTCTGCATGTTAAATAGATAAAACAAATCAATCTACTGGAACTTACCATCAAACTTTTTATGCCTGGAGACAAATGTTGTTCTCATTTTGTGGCTGCTCTCTTCAACCAATTTCTCAAACTCCAGTTTGCTCTGCTGGTTAAGTTTGTCCTCCATCTCTGACGTGCAGCAGGTGTATCCCTGAGGACAGACACGCAGGTGCTCACCTGAGGAAGACAGAGAGGTAGAGCGGCATTTTTACACACGTCACCGCTTCAACATTCAGATGCTCGAAAAGGCTGAACCGAGTCTTTGATCAAAATTCTCTTGTTATTTTGTCATTCTCATCACTGAGGCAATCAAAGTGGGCCAGACCGTAACAAACGGGGTAGGAAAACATTTGTCGGTCATTTGGAATCATGAATCGGAGAGTGTCTGTGATAGCAGAGCTCCTACACCTCATGTAGAATCCCCCTTATATCACAAAGCAAAGCGCTGCAATAATGACTGCTTTAATGAATATTATGTACATGAAATGAAAGGCACAGTGCTAAGTCATGTCAAGGAAATTTATTTATATAGCCTAACACCACAAATTGGTCTCAAGGCTCTTATCAGCATGCCCTTAGCTATGACATCAGCCAAACATTTAATTAAACTGCATGGATTAATTTACGATGTCTTGACTTTGGCACAGCAAGCTGTAAATGAACACTGACATATTTTTGCCATGGAAACAATTGCTTATTTACACATTCACCACATACCGAACAACATTAACATTCATTTCAAGTCATGCTATCTGACACATGATGAAGCTAACTCTCCATTCTGTTCTGCTCGTGGTTTTTATCAAAACTGGAATGAAATATTTGTCTTTTTGGCTGCCAAATGCTCCATCATGTTCACCAGCTCGTTACTAACTGTGCGTGTTTGCTCTTTTGTTCAGAGCAGGAAGGCTACAATGAACTTATCATAACTTTTTAGTTTTCCTAAAAACAACTTTGCTGCAAAGATGAGACCAAAACAATATCAAGTTGCTAGACTGAGAGATGAGAATATTGTTTTGCAGATTACGGCGAACAACTGTGTTGCACAGATGCGCTGGTATCCATGGTCACTGTTAGGTGCCGGGGAGCATCAGAGGCATTATAAGAGGCTGGCAAGCCAGCGAAAGATATCAGATGTGACTGTGTATTGTGTGCGTCTGTGCAGTTTTTATTTCCCACAGTCCATTAAAATGAAAGTTAATTTAGGCAGAGCTGAAAAACTCACACCATATTCTACATATCACAAAAATAACATTTAATATAAATGTTTAAATTTCTCAATATTTCTTTTTACACTATATCTCATGCACTCTGGTGCGCTGTTGCTGGCATAAGAACAACATTTAAAAGATTTATTTTAAAGACTGATTCACTCAGATTAAAAAAAATGTTTTGGGCTTATTGTTATTTTACATAGTTGGGTGGTAAAATCACCAGCATTAAGGCTTCACATGCCACCTGACTACAGTGATATTAACTCAAGGATAGCAGCATTTCTTTTTGCCTTGCTCGCTTACTTTTTAACTTTCTACACTGCGAACAAAATTACACAGCAACCTTTAGGTATCAGTGAGAGTTAGTTAAGAAATACTTGTTGTAGTCCCTCTAAGTAGAAAATAAGAGATGCTGTGCGTGCGTTTTGTAATGAGATGTTTTACAGAGCCTTGGACTCTCGTCTTCTTCTACATAATTTGATTTTGAAGCATTAATTTAATAAACTGTGAAGTGTTTGACTATTACATCAGTTAGAGAAAAATTCTCGAGTCCACTCAGACGTCAGTGTATAAAAGTGTATACCAAACCAATGAAATGACTCCAAGATCCACAAAGAGAAATACTGGAACTGAAGGCCTGAAGAATTTTCAAAACTTGGAGAATTCACACTAGATTTTTTTTTTTTTGTAAATGAGTAAAAGTTTTACTTTACTGGGTTTCGAGAAAGGTAACAATCACTTAATTATGCCACACATCTGAAAATCCTTTCACTGAAAAAGTGAGGGGTTTAGTCTCAGATCTGTGGATTATTCATGGTGAATAGAGTAGTTTTCAAAAATACTGATTTACTTAAAGGGATGAGGAAAATTATTCTGATGAAATCAATAAATTATATCTACACCCATAATGCACAACACTATCTGCAAAAGACCATAAAATGAGGTTTATTTATTCCAATAATTAATCATTAAGGAAAATATGTTTAGTATAAACTAAATGTATCAGTCAAGTATATTCAATATCACCAGACTTGAAATTTGACATTTTACTTGCATATCAGACTTACATGAATAATCTACAAGTAACTATGTTAACTAATGTTAGCATTTTGGGCATAAAAATGACCAAGCCAGAATTAATTTTCCAGTTAATAAATGAAATATAAAACCAGATCCACAGAAAAAACAAAAAAATTGTTTGCCAAAAACCGAAACGAATGCTTAAATGCAAACAGAGGCTTTAATCAGTAAAAGTGACTAAGAGCTCCATGTGAGTGGTGTGTACATACATCTTTTTTGCACAGAAGTTTGTACTTTCATACTACTACCCATTTTAAGAGGTTTTCCCATTACTAATAAACTAAAATGTAAAATAAAACTTACAAAATGTTGGAAAAGTGTTGCTAAATTCCAAAATCTAGGCTTTTTTTTTTTATTAAAAACAAAAATACTTATCAAATTGTGGTTTTTGTTTTTGTTACCTATAAAGTTGTTGCTGTGATCTTTGTGCCAGAGCCACACAACCTTATAGGAAAGTTTAAGGGGGGGAAAAGTCCTCCCACACAAGCAAAAGCTCAGCATCTTAGTTTCTGTCAAACACTTAAACTGGTCCGAATGTGAGTTTTCATCTGGTTGTCTTCCTGCAACAACACACACCAGCAGTTATCATCACATGATTATATTAGTTTTTTTGCCCAAGAAATATTTGGGCAATTTTTTTGGAAAAAAATTACCATAATGCATACTGTATGTAATTGTTTTCTGCATGCATGCAGTATTTTATTTCCTCTTCTGCAGAGAGCATCAGACATCATTATTAGTTTTTTTTTTTTTTTTGGTCTGGCCAGCAGTCACATAAAATATTTGTGTTTTTCCCATTCTATCTATTAACATTTGGGAAAGATGAAATGAGTATCGATTTATCAGTGGAGGACAGAACAGAGAGATTGTAGGATTTCCTCTGAGGAACACAATGCAGGCACTGGCAGGCACACTGACGCCCTGCATGCATATACAGTAAGCTGCAGATAAAGGAGCTGTGTATAGATAATGAAACAAGAAGATGCAATATGTACGTGCTGGCACTCTCAAATGTGCTTAATCCTTAATCAGTCCTTAGAGAGGCACCAAGCTACAGTAATGAGGTGCACCATCAACAGTTCAACACAAACTCGTTTCTCCAGAGTAATGCACAAGGCTCCGAGCCACAGCATCCAAACTCTACAACACAAAATAAGCTGAAATGCACCACTCACTTTCTATTAGGCGATTCCTTAAGGCTTTTTTGTTTCTTTACTAAGCAGCAATGTCCTATTTTTTAACAAAGTAACAGCTGCAGATAACGTCCACTACATTGGGATTCAATCAAGCGCATGCATATGGATTGAATCTACAGGCTGGCGACCTGTCCAGGGTGTACTCTGCCTCTTGTCCAATGACAACTGGGACAGGTTCACGAGGGAAATAGATGTATGGAAAGTTAATTAGCACAAATACATTAACCTGTAAATTTTACAGTAACTTGCTGAAAGCTGGATGCCAGTAACCAACTGTAAAAAAGGATTTGCAGGAACTTTAATTTACAGCAAATAAAGCTGCTGTAATTTAATTTACAGTAAAAGTAAACACCTTTAACAGTAAGTTGCTAGTATCCAGCTGCCAGTAAGTGAGTGTATTTTTATATATGGAATTTTGTTACAATATTTAAATTTAAATTGCTATAGTTTTTATTTATTTATTTATTTATTTTAGCTCAAACAATAAAAATGCAGCTTCATTTAAAATGTACATCTCTACCAAAGAAAACAGAGTTTGAGATGATATACTGATATAGTTCCAGTGAAGTAAATGGTTTTTACACATAAAGTTTTGGTATTTTCGGCTTTTCAGCCAAGACTCATGTCTTTTAGCTTGGGTTGCATTTAAGCTCTCGCTGACAGAAGCACGGGGTATTTAAAGTATCAGTGTAGTTCAACATTGTCAGTCATATTGTTTAAACAGGGACATTATTAAACGGAGGAGCTAAGGAATTATGAAGATGGTATCAGATGGCTGGCTAATGTCCCAAAGAAAGAAAAAGCCATACACCATATTTGGCACCTTAAATTACACGGGCATGAAACACTACTCTAGGATGACTTAGGCACAGAAATATAAACTTTTATTGTCATAAATGATGGATAAGCTGAGGAAAATTGCATTTTCTCCTCACTGTTATGTGAAGCTCTGTGACTCTGAAGTAAGTCAAATTCAATCTGAAGTTTCCGTTGATGCAATAAATGAATTTTACTTGTCGATGCAGGTAGAATACTACTTTTGGCCACTAAAGCGTTTAAAAAAAAAAGAAAAGAAAAAAAAAGAAAAAAAATCAATAACAGACAAAGCTGTCCTTAAGTGTGAATGACAGCTGAAAGGAATCCATGGTGCTTTTAGCTTTCATAGGCTGTGCACCACTCTATTCATCTCTCAGTCGTGTTTTGGTTTAAACACATAATTTGACATATCCAACTACTTTCCTGTTTTGAAAACTGTTGTCGTAAACCAACATAAAATAGAAGTTTGTGAGAAGCAGGCACGGCGTGAGCTGCATGTTTATGATGCTGCTACTTTGAGTTTATCTCACATGTTTTCCCTTCTCTCTTTCATCAAAAGCCCAGTTCAATACTTTTATGCATAAAACTTTGCTGCACATTTTCCTAATGTGTGTGTGTGTGTGTGTGTGTGTGTGTGTGTGTGTGTGTGTGTGTGTGTGTGTGTGTGTGTGTGTGTGTGTGTGTGTGTGTGTGCTCTTTTCCAAAAGAAAAAAAAGCAAACATAAAAGCCTACCTTAGTGAACTTTGGAGGTAATTGTCCCCAAATCTAGATGGGATTTTGGCTCACTAGACCATATCTGTCCTGTTCTAGCTGGTTGCTTTGGACCCGAGATGGAATTTGAAACCATGCTGTCAATATGCTGCACACTTGCGAGATCACACTTGTGCAGTCTCTGTCAGGGAGAGTTAAACTTGTAAGACTCAATACCAGCAGTGCCAACAAAAATGAAGACATGGGGGTGGACACAACAAAAAGACAGGGATGGCAAAAAGCTCAAAGGTTCTTCTTATAAAAGTATATTTACTAGGTGAATAACAGGAACTAATGTGCCTACTTAGCTGGCAACAGCTCACTGACACCCACTTTCCACCTTTCTCAAAGCTGTAAGATACTGTATAGCTTTACAGCGATTATATAAATTAGTCTGGCCATTTGTAGCTGAACATTTAAATGAATCTTTTAATAAAAAAAGAGCACTTCATGCGCTGTGACATTTATAATGAAGCAACATTATGTTTATCTAACATAGCTAATCCATTTAATTCAAAATCATTTGGAGAGATAATAAAAGGTTTTTGTT